>NC_091434.1:135509390-136709390 GCF_964237555.1 Oryctolagus cuniculus | reverse complement strand
ACTCCATCTGGGTCTCCCACATGGGTTCCGGGGGACCAAGGGTTTGGGCCATCTTCTGCTGCTTTCCCAGGCGCATCAGCAGAGAGATGGATGGGAAGGGATGCCAGCACTGCAGCCCTGAACCTGACCATCTTTCCAGATGCTAAAGATTTACCCATACCTTTTGCTTCCTGCACATCAGAAACCTAAATACATAGAAACTTCAAAGAGTTCATGGAGAAGTGGGCACTTGATCTTACAGTTAAAGATACCTGCATTCCATACAGAATGCCTGGGTTCAATACTGGCCTCCGACTCCTAGCTCCGGCTTTCTACTAATGCAAACGTTGGAGGCAGTGGTAATTGCTCAACTTAAATGGGTTCCTGATACTTATGTGGGAGACCTAGATTGAACTCCTGGCTCCTGGCTCTCAGTTCAGTCCAGACAATGGCATGCACTGGGAAGTGAGCAAGCAGATGGGAGCACTCTCTCTCAAATAACATTTTTTAACTTCATGGGAAAAAATGATGCTTATTTTGGTGCCAAAATAAGCATTTTCCATGAACTCTGTGAAGATCCCTCATAATCACAAGTCTTAGGAAGTATCAAATTTGGGGCCAACATTGTGGTATAGCAGCTAAGGCCACTGCCTACAACACTGGCATCCCATCTGGGCATCGGTTCAAGTCCTAGATGTTCTGCTTCTGATCCAGCTCTCTGCTAATGCACCTGGGAAAGCAGTACAAGATGGCCAAAATGCTTGGGACCCTGCAGCCATGTGGGAGACCCTGGAAGAAGTTCCTGGCTTCAGTCAGGCCCACCTCTAACCAGTGGATGGAAGACAGCTCTCTAATTCTGCCTTTCAAATAAATCTTTTTTTTTAAAATGGTACCAAAGTTCCTAGGAAATATACAGAAATTCCAAATTTATCCTTTACAGTAATCTCCAATTCATCATAAATGAAGAAATTTGGGATTGAGGCACTGTGGTACCTGTGTAGTCCTCTCAGTCCTAGGAGTCCTAGAAGTCCCAGTCTTCTCTACGCCAGTAGTTCTATGTTCACAGGCACATTAAATTCAAGTGGCTAGGTTTATAAAGTTCCAATAATTGGGCTGTATCTTTGACCAATTAAATACAATCTCTAAGGGTGAGAACCAGGTCATCTAACTATCTATTTATCTATTTATCTCTTGCTCTATCTGTATTTTTTAGTATTTCCAAGTAGTATCAACGAGTGGCCAAGGTTAACAACCCCTGAGCTAAATTAATAAGCTTTCTGCTATGCTTCCAATAGTTTCCAATTTGGTTTCCCTTCTAGGTGCTTAGGGCAATAATCTTAAAACTTCTCCCAACTTCACTAAGAATCACATGCCCTACTTGAGTTTTCCTAGTAGCTCTTATCACTGATCAGTTATAAAAGAAAAAGATACTAACACAAAACTAAAAAACTATCTCATATATTTTCATGACACCTCCTATTCCCTTTTGTTGCCCAGATCTAATACTGGGACTTAACCTACCTAAAGGTTGGGATAAGAATTAAAGACTCATGTATTTCAGGACACATTATTACAGAGGTTGGATCCCAGTTGCCTGGGTGAGAAAAGGGGGGCTGACAAATGGAATAGCCAATCTACAGTGGCCTTCAGCCATCTCTGAATGGCCCTGAGGCTAGCTGATAAGCAAGGACATCCCCCAAGTTCAGGTAAATCCTAAATGGTAGTGGTAAGAATTAAAAGCTCTGGGATGCCAGGGACACTGAGCCTCTAGCAACAAATGTCTTCGATGGGTGAAACACATACCACACTGGAACCACACCCTCAAATACCAACAATCTACGACATGCAAGCATACAAAATACACAAACACAATATACACAGTTTACAAAATGTAAAGCGATCCAGGATGAAATATTTACTGTTTTTCAGAGTAACTATAGTTTGAAATAATTAAATAAAAAAGAATAGTTTAAAAAAATGCCAAATTAGTGTCCCCTGAAAATTAAAGATTCAGGGGCATCTTTATCTTTTAAATAAATGTTAATTATTTCCTGAATAATACATGCATAATTTAAACTGCAAAAGATAAAGAAGAGTAACACTGAAAAGTCATCTTCACATCTCTATAAACTCATAAGGAGAAATATTAAGTCATACTCTATCTTAATCACCCACAATCATCTTTCCGGAATTCTGCAATGTTATCCAACAAAGGATATGCCCTCAAACATAACATCTTTGAGTTTATTTCTAATGTTTTTATTTTTAGCAATCACATTTAAGTCCATAACCAGATCTTAGTAACTGTCCTATTACATAACACAGCAGTTGTCATTTCATCTTTATTAATATAAGCATCCAAGCATCACCTTTGCCATAATACAGTGATCTCCTCATTGCTTTCCAGTCTCTCACTAATATCCACCCTGCTAGGTTTACCTTCTTAAGAAATCCAGTTTTCAGCACTCAAGCCCTCTTTTTTTTTTTTTTTTTTTTTTTTTTTTTTTTTTTTATTTTTTTATTTTTTTGACAGGCAGAGTGGACAGTGAGAGAGAGAGACAGAGAGAGAAAGGTCTTCCTTTTGCCGTTGGTTCACCCTCCAATGGCCGCCGCTGCAGCCGGCGCACCGCGCTGATCCTGGCAGGAGCCAGGAGCCAGGTGCTTTTCCTGGTCTCCCATGGGGTGCAGGGCCCAAGCACCTGGGCCATCCTCCACTGCACTCCCTGGCCATAGCAGAGAGCTGGCCTGGAAGAGGGGCAACCGGGACAGAATCCGGCGCCCCAACCGGGACTAGAACCCGGTGTGCCGGCGCCGCAAGGTGGAGGATTAGCCTATTGAGCCACGGCGCCGGCTCTCAAGCCCTCTTTTTAATAAACTTTAGTAGCTCCCCACTTACAGATAATGCCGAATCTGAGAATAGTAGTAACGTATTAATGAAATCCTCAATCAGTAAGTCTCAGTTAATCTATAAGGTAAAAACTCGTAGCATATCCCAATTTAGTTTCCTCCCTCCAATCAATTTCTTTTCCTTATTTTTATTTTAGCCTTTATTGTAAACACAATATACGCATGGAAAACTACATTCAGAGATGCACTGCTAAATGAAGTTGGAACCAGCACACAGCTCAGGAACCACATCAGCCCCAGCAAACGCCCTCCATGTAATCCTCTCTCAATTACATCATCCTCTACCCTGCTGCTCCCCAACCACAATCAGAAGAAACTACTATGCTGACTTTTCTGGTAGTCACTTCCTTTATTTAATATATTTTTTATAAACTCCTTTTCAAAAATATTATTTAATTATTTTGAAAGTCAGAGCCACAGAGAGACAGATCTTCCATCCACTGGTTCATTCCTCTGATGGCCACAACAGCCAGTGCTGGCCAAGCTGAAACCAGGAGCCAGGAACTTCCACCAGGTTTCCCATGTGGTAGTTGGGGCCCAAACACCCAATCTTCCACTGCTTTCCCAGGCCGTTAGCAGGGAGCTGTATCAGAAGCGGAGTAGCTAGGACACTAACCAGTGCTCATATGGAATGCCAGCATCACAAGCAGCAGCTTTACACTACGCCACAACACTGGCCCCTATTTAAGTTTTTATCACTGAAATGCATAAAGTGTTAGGATTTAATTGTATCTTTGCTTAATCTGTAGCATTTTTCATGATTGCATTTCTTTTCTCTGCAGTTTGTTGACTATGTTGGTTCATCTATCCTAAAGTTTGCTACACAATGGGTTTTGTCAACCATATTCCCATAATGTAGCTTAATAAGTTCTTCTGTCTTCACTACATCTTGTAAATCAGTAGTTGGATATAGGTACCCTTATCAGATTCAGGTTCAATATTTTTGCTAAGATTAATCATTTGGTGATGGTATATTTTTATATATCAGCCACTGATACTCAACGTCAAAATCCATTAAAACCTAAGTGATTGCAAAATGCTAATATTCTCATTCTACTGTTTCATATTATTAGCACACAAAATTTCTGTATAAAATAACCTTTATCTCACGTACTATTTGTTTACCCAGGAAAACTGCGCATACTTCTCTGTCCCTTCGTGTATCAATTTTCAAAATGAGGAAATGCTTTACTAATATCCAAAGATGAATGAGATTTTTTTTCCCATCAGATTTAAATACAAAAAGCGATGTCGATTCATTTTATCTCCTATTCTTACTGATGCTGAAATTGTCCCTGTGGAAAGCTCTGGGTGACCAACTGAACCACTTCCCTTAAAACTGACAGGTTTCCCAGGATTCAGGACTTTCCGTGCTAAAACTGAAATAGCTAGTCACCCTACAGCATCTTAAGTAGGTACCTGAGTTCCTAGTAGTCGTTTTTAGCTTCCTTGATATCTGGTATAAAAAAATGCTCCATGATCATTTTATACATTTAATGCCCCAAACCTGGAATCAAAGATTTCTCAAAGAAGCCTTGGTTTCTTTTAGTAGGAAGCAGCATTTCAAAACCACATTCTGGGAACTAGGTTTGCTCATTTCTGGGACAAAGCTAGGAAATGCCAGAATTAAAATATCACATAAATATGCATTTGCTTTTTTTGATAATATATATATAAAATATTCTGATTAACATTATGCATATACGTATGTACAAAAATATATATGTATATAAGGTATGTACTATTTTAAAATTAAAATCTCACAAGTTCATACTGGTATTTCCAGTGAACAATCAGAAGCACAGAGTGTTTATTTAACCTCCTATTTCACATCTATATACTATTTTTTCCACAGAGACTCCTGGCTCTAAAAGATATGGAATAGTAGAATTAGAATAGCGTATAACTATTTATTTGCTTTGCTGCAAAATACACAGAATGCATTATCTGATGAACAAAACCAACACTACAATCAAAAATATGGTTGCTGGATCCATCCCAGGAGACAGATCAAGATGGCAGCCGAGTAAGATCCTCTACTGTCTTTCCACAAAGACAGCAATGTGAACAGCTTCATATACAATTCTATCTTTACAAAGAGCTAGAGAAGCCAGGTAAGAGGCTATAGTGCTTGGTTTTAGTGTAAGACAAGACACATTAAAGAAGGCAGGAAGGAAAGAATTGCCCAAATCACCCCACCCCCACCTTCAAACTGTACAGCACAGAAAAGGATACTTTCCACTTGGAAAAATGAAGGGAATTAACTCCTTGCCCTAATACAAGGCTCACCACATTAAAACTCCTTTGGGACAGAATCCCACAGCCCCTGCCCCAAGCCAGTACCCAGGGACTGAGGCTCTATAACTGTGGTAGCCAGGCAGTCAAAGGACTGCTTCCAGCACCCCTTCTTCAACCTCAGGCAACACAAGGAGCTAGAATATGCCACTCCCCTGGGGAGTGAGTCAGGAAAGCAACCACAGGACTATATACTGCAAAGCAATGAGAAAGCCTTCTAAAAAAGCAATTAAGCACACAGCATCTGCCATTACCCTCATGCTGTTTGGGAAGCAGGTGTGGTCCCACCTACTCTCTCTCAGAACAACCAATCCTGAGTGGCTCAGCCAACAGAGGCCCAGGACAGCAGATAAATGGACCTGTCCACCAACACAGAACTCTAGGAAACAACTGCCTACTCAGTTGCATCAGGAAGCAATTAGGCAGCCATGCCCACCCTCCAGTGGCCCCCAAGAAACAGCTGAATAACTTATTCTGAGAAGCTTGGCACACTGAGGCCATGAAGAGCCAGTGACTGGCCTTATCCCCCAACCCCGTGTCAGCCCCAGGAAGAAACTGCACAAATCTTCCCGAGCAAGTCAGTCCCCAGAGACCCAATGAAGTGACCTCTGACACTGACAAGTATAACCCATTCTGCTATCAGGCATGGTGCCGCACACATCTAGGCTCACAGGGTGGCCTCACCCTCATATAACCATCAAAACCTAATGGGATCCGCATGCCCAGAGCTGCACACAATGCACATAGGAGCTGCCAATGCATCCACTCGAACCTAAAGGAGCTGCATCTAAAATGGTAGTGCAATCTCACAGCCCCTGTAGCCTAGGCCACTGAGATATCCGCTGATATTACCAATGTTGATTATAACTAAAGAAGCTATATGAACACTATATTACAGAACCCAACTGAAAACAATACCAATACAGAATATCTAACAAACACCCTAGGACACACTGCCAATCAAAGTCTTACTATGAAAATCTCCCTATAAAATAGGTAAAAACAATGAGCTCACTAGATGCCTAAAAGCGAACATTGGAGTACAAGAAGCATGGGGGAAAAAAAAGTAACATGATGCCTCCTAAGAAGTAACACTATAACTCTATCAACAGACCAAAAGGAAATGGAAATTGACAAATTATTTGACAAAGAATTCAATAGAGTAAGTTTAAAGAAACTTAATGAGATGCAAGAGAATACAGATATTCATTGTCATTAGGAAGACTATTCATGATATGAATAAGAAATTCAGATGGAGACCATTTGAAAAATCAGAATAGGGCCAGCACTGTGGCGTACTAGCTTAAGCATCCACTTGCAGTGCTGGCATCCCAGTTCAAGTCTCAGCTGCTCCACTTCCAATCCAGCTCCCTGCTGATGACCTGGGAAAGCCGTGGAGGATAGTCTAAGTGCTTGGGCCCCTGCAAACCCATGGGGACCCGGTACAAGTTCCTGGCTCTACACTGGCCCAGTTCCAGCCAATGCAGCTATTTGGGGAGTGAACCAGCAGATGGAAGACCTCTCTATCTCTCCCTCTCTCTCTGTAACTCTCTCAGTGAATGAATGAATGGATGGATGAATAAATAAATTTTTAAAAAATCAGAATTATTAAAGCTAAAGAACTCAATAAATGAGACAAAAAATAAACTTGAGAGCCTCACAGCAAAAGTGATCCAGCAGAACAAAGAATTTCTAAAATTGAAGACAGGTGCTTTGAAACAACCCAGTAAGACCAAAGTATTCTATTCTGAATATTCCAGCATAGAAGACAAAGGAAAAGGCACGGAGATACTATTCAAATGAAGTAATTGTTGAAAACTTTCTAAATCATGGGAAAGATATAAAAACCTAGGTCCAGGAAGCCCCTAGGATCCTGCTATAGTTTGAACAAGACTTGGCTGCAGAACTAATAAATTTAAACTTCAAAGTCTACAAAGTTAATGTTATTTACAGAATGAAAACTTAATCCAATTATGCTGTTAGAGGTAAAATCTTTGGGAAATGATTAGGTTGGATTAAGTTGTGGGCATGAAGCCCTCATGATCAAATAATGGCTTTATAAAAGAGAGACAGACACATATGCTCCCTCTTGACATCTGATGCTCTGGGACTCTTCAAGCAAAAAACGCCATTTCCGGAGACCAAACCAGTAAAGCTTGCATGACCCTGGACTGTGAACTCACAAAACGTAAGCTAGAATAAACCTGTTTTCTTTCTCTTCATGAGTAACTTCTCAGGTACTTCACTGTAGTTAAAAAAAAATAAAAAAATAAAAAATAAAAAACCACTACAGACCCCAAATAAATAGGACCAAAAGTATCTTCTCCTAAGTATGTTATAATCAATCTGTCTTTAAAAAACAGAGAGGGGCTGCAGTTGTGACATGACAGGTTAAGCCACAGCCTGTGACACTGGCATCACATGAGCTCCAGGTTCATGTCCTAGTGGCTCCAACCCAGCTCCCTGCTAATGTGCATGGAAAAGCAAAAGAAGAGGCCCCAAGGACTTCTGGAGTTCCAGGCTCCTGGTTTCAGCCTGACCCAGCCCTGGCTGTTTTCACTTGATGAGTGAATCAACAGATGGGAGACTGATCTCTCTCTGCGTCCTTGTAACTCTGCCTTTCAAATAAAATAAATAAAAATCTCAAAAGTCTAAGAGAAAAAACTCTAAAAACAGCAAGAGAAAGGAGTTACATCCAGCTGTGCCAGTTCATGTCTGCGCCCAGCAGCCAGCTGAGCAGAAACTCCTGAGTCTGGCAGGGAGAACTGACAGGGAATTGGGTGCTTGTGACTGTAGGAGGCTTGTGTGCCAGGACTGTGAAAACACTGAGGCTGTGTGGGAAGGCTCACAATGTGGCTGGTACTTTGGGCAGTCATTGGGGGAGGCTCCACATGCTCAGGGCTCCCTGGTTCTCTGGTGAGGGACATTGCAGGGGAATCTGCTTACACTAAGAACTGCACAGATCCTTTATGTGGTCCTTGTGGAAGTGTGGATGAATATTATAGTCACCGGCGTTAGGGCCCAGGCACTGGTCTCCTTTAAGGAAATGAAATAAGGTGAGTCTAAGCCAATAGAACAGAACCTGCCCTCTGATTAAAAAAAAAAAAAAAAAAAAAAAAAAAAAAAGATTTACCACACCCAACCTTGGTGTCACCTTAAAATTCCCTTGACCCTAGAGCACTGAAGAGAGCTCCCTGGCCACACCCACCCCACCCCACCCCCAGCTCTAGGTATTCACTGAAAGCAGATACTCCACTAATCCACACAGAGTCCAATGATTAAAGCCGCCACAGCAAAACAAAAAGAAACCAATGAACATCTCCACAAATGCTGACTAATAAACGCACCAATTCAAGAATAAGAATAAGGAACACACAGCATGATGACCCCAAAAGAACACTAGATTCAATACTAGATTGTAAAGAAGATGAAATTGAAGAAATCCCAGAAAGGGAATTCAAAAAATTGATCATGGGATTACTTAGAAGTAATCAGAAGCAAATGCACAAACTAATGAAATCTGTACATGACATGAAAGAAAATTTCTCCAACAAAATTGAGATCTTAAAGAGCAATCAAAATGAAATCTTGGAAAAGAATTCAACAGAACAAATAAAAATGTAGTGGAAAGCCTGAACAGAATCAGTGAAGCGTAAGAAAGAATATTAAACTTAGATGACATATCGCAGGAAATTATAGTCAGACAAAAAAATAAGAAAAAGAAATATGTTCTCCTTGACCTAACTAATAGAGCATCTAAAAGGCAGTCTGTAGAAGTGAAAGTGACACTTTGAGAAGGAATGACTTGAACAGCCCTTTTCTCAACTGTCGAAGACGAGTTTTTTTATACTATTTGTTGAACCCTTTACTTAACATGCAGTTAAACATACGTGTATAAAGTCAATTGAAAGTGGATCTCAGTAAAATTAAGAGTGGGAATAAGAGGGAGGAAGAAGAGGGGTTGAGAATATGGCTAGGAGGGTGGGCATGGTGGGAAGAATCACCATGTTTCTAAAGTTCTAATTATGAGGGGCCAGCGCTGTGGCTCACTTGGTTAATCCTCTGCCTGTGGCGCTGGCATCCCAGATGGGTGCCGGGTTCTAGTCCCAGTTGCTCCTCTTCCAGTCCAGCTCTCTGCTATGGCCCGGGAGGGCAGTGGAGGATGGCCCAGGTGCTTGTGCCCCTGCACCCACATAGGAGACCAGGAGGAAGCACCTGGCTCCTGGCTTCAGATCAGTGCAGCGCTGGCCATTGCAGCCATTTGGGGAGTGAACCAACAGAAGGAAGACCTTTCTCTGTCTCTCTTTCACTGTCTATGACTACCTGTCAAAAAAAAAAAAAAAAAATTCCAATTATGAAGTGTAGGTGATCCAGTGCCTGACTGGGAAACTGCCTGCTTCGCCCATGCAGGAGGTTAAGAGGACATGGCACACCATGCCTCACAGGAGAGAACCTGGTCAGGGGCTCAGGCACACTGAGAGCCACACATGACCTAGCTGATGGCAGGCGGCAGGGGCCCCAGGCACATTTCCTCCATCTCTACTTCCTGTTGAAGGGCCTTATAATTGTCAACCAGGTAACAGCTCTCAGGTGTGGCCCAGACCCCTAAGGACCACCGGGGTCACAGGCTACATCACCATCAAGCTGATTGGAGAAGCACAGAGACACCAGTATCGGCTTTATTCTATGGAATTAGCGTTGCCTTGAACTAGCTACTCCCCTTTTGCCTGCCCCATAAAAGCCTGTGCCTGATTGTTAATAAACGGACATGTTCACCAAAATTTGTCTCTGGTGTTTCTTGTTGAAGAACACCGTCGCCCCACCATCCCAACAGTGTGGGCCTCACAGGACAAGCCCACAATGAAGTTTCTAACTGTAAAGCTTGTAGTTCTGCATATATTCCTATAGACATACTTCTAAACATAAAATTTAAACCCTTGCCATGGGACCCCAAATCACCTTCAGATGGGTGGTAAAAATACCATTTTAAGTGTTAAAGTGATCATATGGGTAGGATTAAGGGTCTGGTAATAATAGAATTGAAAAGGAGTGAATGCTCCAACATGGTAGCAGTCCACACAGCACACTCATAGAATGATAATCACTTTAAGTAGCACTCTGACTTCAGAATCAGCCCTTAAGACATTCTGGTCTAGCTGAAAAACACATAAGAGCATTTCAGTCATGGAAATCCAAGACACTATAGCAAAAAAAATGATCTTGCTGAGTGAGACTCCAGTTGAAAGAAGTGGTCATCAAAGAAAGAGGTACTTTTCTCTGAAGAGAGGAGAAAACTTCCATTTTGCTTATGGCCTTGTCTAAATACTGAAGTAGTTTGTGGATGCTTCCACAGCCTAGGTAGCTCACATCAAGAGCCATAGGGGATTACTGACTTCATACATAAGAGTGTTGTCAAATTAGTAAGAATCAGAGACCGGCACCATGGCTCACTTGGTTAATCCTCCACCTGCCGTGCCAGCATCCCATATGGGTTGCTCCTCTTCCAGTCCAGCTCTCTGCTGTAGCCTGGGAGGGCAGTGGAGGATGGCCCAAGTGCTTGAGCTCCTGCACCTGCATGGGAGACCAGAAGGAAGCACCCGGCTCCTGGCTTCAGATGGGCGTAGCTCTGGCCATTGTGGCCATTTGGGGAGTGAACCAACAGAAGGAAGACCTTTCTCTGTCTCTCTCTCACTGTCTGTAACTCTGTCAAATAAATAAAATCTTTAAAAAAAAGTTAGCAAGAGCCACTGTGCACTAACTTCAAGATGCGATGACTGGAGCTTGCACTGTGGCACAGCAGGTAAAGCCGCCACCTGCAGTGTTGGCATCCCATATGGGCACCAGTTCAAGTCCCAGCTGCTCCAATTCTGATCCAGCTCTCTGCTATGGCCTGGGAAAGCAGAAGATGGCCCAAGTCCTTGGGCCCCTGCACCCACATGGGAAGACCCAGAGGAGGCTCCTGGCTTCAGACTGGCGCAGCTCCGGCTGTTGCAGCCATCTGGGGAGTAAACCAGAGGATGGAAGACACCCCTTCCCCCCGTGTATGTATATGTGTGTATATGTGTGTGTGTGTGTGTGAGAAACTCTTTCAAGTAAAAAAAATAAATCTTTAAAAAAAAAAAAAAAGATGTAATGACTTTAAACAGCCCTTGTCTGGATTGCTGAGGAACAGATTTTTGTTGTTTGTATTTTTTTCCATGCAAATCATTGAACTCTTAGTACAGAGTTGGTCTCCTGTGTATAAAGTTAAATGAAAGGGCCAGCGCTGTGGCGCAGTGGGTTACAGCCCTGGCCTGAAGCGCTGGCATCTCATATGGGTACCGGTTCAAGACCCAGCTGCTTCACTTACCATCCAGCCCTGAAAGAAAAAAAATTTGCCAGCCAAAAATACTATGTTCAGCAAAGCTATTCTGCAGAAGTGCAGGAGAAATAATTTTCATGACATGCAAAAACTTAAGAAAATCATCACCAGGTAAACCTTAAGAGAAATGCCTGAGAGAATCCTAAATAGGAGTGAAATGATGGTGCCAATGTTGTGGTACAATGAGTTAAGCTACTGCCTAATTGCCAGCTTGAGACCTGGCTGCTACACTGCTGATCCAGCTTCTTGCTTATTTACCTGGAAAAGCAAAAGATGGATAGCCCAAGTGATTGGCCCCTGTCATTCATGTGAAAGACCCAGATTAAGTTCCAAGCTCCTGGCTCTGGCCTGGCCCAGCTTCAGCCACTACAACCATTTTGGGAGTGAACCAGTAGCTGGAAACTCTTTTTGTCCTTCTCCATCTCTTGCTGTAACTCTGCTTTTCAAATAAATAAATTTTTATAAAGGGTGAAATAACTATCATCATGAAAATACAAACCTCAGCAGTAAAGCAGACACACAAAAGATAAAGAATAAAAAACTAATGACTGGAATTTTCTTTTGTTTTCTGGATTCGACTGGTTACATATTTAGTTAAGAAATTTTTTTCATCTGAATTCATTAGGATTATAGTCCTGTAACATTTTCCTGTACTTATTAGGTTTTAATATCAGGGTTATTTTTATTTCTTTTTTTAAGATTTTTTATTTATTTGAAAGGCAAAGTTACAGAGAGGAGAGAAAGAGATCTTCCATCTGCTGGTTCACTCCCCAAACGGCTACAACAGCTCAGGCTGAGCTAGGAGCCCAGAGCTTCTTCCAGGTCTCCCACAGGGGTGCAGGGATCCAAGAGCTTGAGCTATCTTCTGCTGCTTTCCCAGGAACATTAGCAGGGAGCTGGATCAGAAGTGAAGCAGCCAGGGCTTGAATCAGTACCCATATGGGATGCTGGCATTGCAGGTGGAGGCTTAACCTGCTATACCACAACACCGACCTCTAATATGATCACCTAGCATGAAATGAGAAGCATTTGATTTCTTCTCTATGTTTTGAAAGAACATATTACTGGGCTATTTCATCTTCAAATGTTTAGAATTCACTAGTGAACTTAGAGTTGTCTCTAGGGGAACATTTAAAAGTGAATTTCTTAAATAAAGGGGTATTCAAATATATATAGACAGATGATAGTTTAATATTTTGCCTATGCTCTTCTTACATTTTTTTTAAATATTTATTTATTTGAAAGAGCTACAAAGAGGGAGAGACAGAGAAAGAGAGATCTTCCATCCACAATAGCCACAATAGCCAGCATTGAGCCATGAGCTTCTTCCAGGTCTCAAACATTAGTGGCAGGGGCCCAAAGACTTGGACCATTTTCCACTGCCTTTCCCAGGCCATCAGCATGGAGCTGGATGGAAGGTACAGCAGTTGGGACACAAACTGGTGCCCATATGGTATGCTGGCATCGCACATGGCAACTTTACTGGCTACACTATGATACCAGACCCTCTCTACATTTTTCAGAGCTGAACTCTAGTTCCTTGTCAAAACATATAGTCATTACATACCATACTTTCCTTTATAACCCCTATTTAATCCAAGTTCTAATACTCATCACTATTCTTTACATTTGTTTCTCCAGACATTTTGGTTATTTAAAGTATGCTATTAGATTTCAGAGATGTTCAATGGGAACAACAGTCCCTACACTATGTTGAAGGCAGTCTCTATACTTGAAAGTCATTTTAACTGTTAAAAAATTCTTATTGCTGCTAAGAAAGCAGTCCAAAACTTAGTAGCTAAAAATAATTTCACTTTGAAGGGGTCAGGAATTTATGAAGTTTTCAACTGCTCCAATGTAGTATATCACACAAAATCACTCACTCTGCTGCATTCAGCTAACAGGTAGGCTGGTCCAGACAGTAGAAGAGGGCTCCCCTCACATGTCTAGTGCATCCATGCATCTCTCCCTCTCACCTCCATGTGACTAGCATAGGTTTTCTCACAGCACAGTGGTCCCACCATAGTTGGACTACTTATACAGACACTGCTTTCTCAGAACAAAATTAAAAGCTGCCGTGCCCTTAAAGGCTAGGCCCAACAAGCAACAAATCCATCCCATCCACCATGGGCACTTTTGATTTGATATCCCAGTTGCTCTAAGTTTTATAATGTTTGGGAAAATGGGTATTTTGTGCTGCTCCTGACATCTTCCTTCTTTATTTTTTCCTAATACAATCACTTGTTCAGTAGATAAGGACAGAACCATTCAAATAGGCTTGCATTCCTTATACAGATAAAATTATCTGATATATAACTGAAAACAAAAAAACTGAAAATATGTAAACATAAAACATGCATGGAGGGGCTGGTACTGTGGTATAGTGGTAAAGTCACCACCTGCAGTACCAGCATACCCATATGGGCACTGGTTCAAGTCGAGGCTGCTCCACTTCTGATCCAGCTCTCTGCTATGGGCTGGCAAAGAAGTACAGAAGATGGCCCAAGTCCTTGGGACCCTGCACCTGTGTGGGAGACCTGAAGAAGCTCCTGGCTCCTGGCTTTGGATCAGCTCAGCTCTGGCCGTTTGCGGCCATCTGGGGAGTGAACCAGCGGATGACACAACTCTCTCTCTCTCTCTCTCTCTCTCTCTCTCTCTCTCTCTCTCCCCCTCTGTCTCTCTGCCTCTCCCTCTCTGTATCTCTACCTTTCAAATAAAATTTTTTAAAAAATTGCACGTAGAAGGATATATGGATTATTTTCTTTTCCAAAATTCCAAGCTTTCTCACATTATATGATTCTGAAGTTAATGAGTTGAAAATTTAATTTAAAAGCTTAAAAAAAAAAGTATGATTTAAGAAGTTAAATACTCAGGGAGGTTTTTAGCACAGCAATTAAGATGCCAATCCACGTCTCATAGTGGTTTGCCTGAGTTCAAGTGCCAGCTCTGCTCCTCATTCTAGTTTCTTGCAAATAGGCACCCTAGGAGGGAGCAGGTGATGGCTCAAGTACTTGTGATGTGGGCAGACAGGGACCTAGTAAAAAGGAATTCAAAGACTTCCAGCAGCCTTTCTGCTGCAGCCCTGTCCCACATAAACTCCACCCACTTCCATGCTAATCCAACAGGGATGCAGGCTCAGCAAGTCCATTCCCCAATATGCACCTGGGCATCACTTTCACTCATACAAAAGATGACATGTATGCCACTGGCCCATGTGGAGGTGCTGTAACTTGCTCCTGGAAAACCTGATGTATACAGCAGTCCTACTCCAAACTGTACTCTATTTGTATATTCAATTAGGGACCCACCTTCTACCCTATAAAGGAACAACCCCAAGTCTGGGAGAGATCCCTGCAAGCCAAGTGAAAGACTTGGGTTGAATTTCTGGCTCCTAGTTTCGGCCTGGACAAGGCCCTGCTGTTGCAGCCATTTGGAGAGTGAGCCAGTGGAGGGAAGATCTATCTCTCTTTCTCTATTTCAAATAAATAAAAAATGTATAAAGTAAAAAATAAAATTCAACAGCAACAATAAACCATTTAGGAAGTTAGGAACAAGGACAGCACTTAAGTCCCCACTCGAGATGCCTACATCACTTACTAGAGTGCTTCATTTGTAACCTGACTACCCGACTTCTAATCTTAATTTCTTGCTAATGAACATCCTGAGAGGCAGCATATGATGGCTCAAGTACCTGGGCCCCCGAGACCCATGGAGAGTTCCAGGTTCCTGGCCTCATTCTGACCTAGCCCTGTTAGTTGAGGGCATTTTGAAGTGAACCAACAGAATAAAGATCTCTCTTGCTCTGTCTCTCTGCCTTTCAAATAAAGTGAAAATATTTTTTTTAATAAAACAGATCTTTGTAAAAATTAAGAGTGGGAATAGGAGATAGAGGAGGAAGGGTAGGAGCATGGGCAGGAAGGAGGGTAGGGTGAGAAGTATCACTGTTTCTAAATCTGAATATATGAAATTTGTATATACTTTAAATAAATTTTTTTAAAAAAGTTAAAAACATGATAGGTATATGAATTGTATCTCAACAATGTTGTTACATATTTCAAAACTTATATAATTGTTAAAAACTTAAAGTTAAAAAAAACAAGTTTCCCTGGAAAATTTTACAGTCTGAAAAATTTAAATGTTCTATGCAAAGGATAATGTTCTATGTAAAGGATAATAAACTTCAAAAAAATTTTTAAGAACAACTGAAGTAGCTCACAGGCAAACCATATTACTGAAATGAGCTAAGACAGAGATGATCCATGAAGTGATAATTAAATTCAAGTGAAGTATTTATATGTATATATAAAGGAAGCCAGAAACTTCTGCCTGGGGAAAGAAAAGGCTTTCTGGGAAGCAAGTGAAATGGGGATAAAACCCAAAACGTATAAAAGTACTTCCTTCTGAGGGTACAACCATGGGGATTTTATATTCAAGGCAGAAATATCCTTCATAGCTATTTCTTTCCTGTATCATGTGCACTGAAATTAATTAGCAGCTCAAATAAAAGATGAAACGGGAACATCAAAGTCTCCCCAATGTTTCAAATGGAAATGGCTAGAGAAAGTGAACAGAATAAAAATGGTTAAGACATTAAAGCTTCCAAAGAGCCTTTAGATTTCAAAATACTTTAAAAGGCAACAAATTTCTTACTTACAATGAAGAATTCTGTAAAGGTGCAAGGGAAGGAGGGGAAGATAATCCGATTTAAAAATAGGTAAAAGAGGTAAAAGTTGAGCATAGTGATTAAGGCACCCACATACTGATTAAGACACCCACATCCCACTACAGAATACCTGTATTCAATATCCTACTCCAGCTTCCTAATGCAGACCCTGAGGGGTAGCAGTGAGGCTCAAATGATTGGGTCCATATCACTCACAAGGAGGACCCAGAGGAGTTCCTGACTCTAGTCCCATCCTGGTCTTTGTGGGTATTAGGCAGAAAACAGATGGAGGCTGGCATTAGCATCAGTCAGTAAAGCTGCCACCTGTAATGTCAGCATGCCATGTAAGCGCCAGTTCATGTCTTGGCTGCTCCACTTCTGATCTAGCTCCCTGCTGGTGCCCGGGGAGGGTGCAACAGAGGATGGCCCACGTGCCTGGGCCCCTACCACCCATGTGGGAGACTGGGAGGAAGCTCCTGGCTCCTGGCTCTGGCCTGGCCCAGGGCTGGCCATTGTGGCCATCTGGAGAATGAACCAGGGCATGGAAGACCTCTGTTTCTCATTCTCTCTGTAACTTTCAAAATAAATAAGTCTTAAAAAGAAAAAAAGATCAGATGGGAACTCCATCTCCTTCCACTCCCCTGACCTATTCCTCTCCTATAAATAAAAATTAAAAATAAGTTTAAAAAATAAAAACAGTCAAGTGTTTTTATTTGATATTTCTTCAAAAATATATAAATTACAGGGCCAGTGCCATGGCTCACTTGGTTAATCCTCCGTCTGCGGCACCGGCATCCCATATGGGCACCAGGTTCTAGTTCCGGCTGCCCCTCTTCCGGTCCAGCTCTCTGCCGTGGCCCGGGAGGGCAGTGGAAGATGGCCCAAGTGCTTGGGCCCCTGCACCCACATGGGAGACCAGGAGAAAGCACCTGGCTCCTGGCTTCGGATCGGCACAGCACCGGCCACAGCAGCCATTTGTGGGGGTGAGCGCATGGAGGGAAGACCTTTCTGTCTCTCTCTGACAAATATAAAAAAATAAATAATAAAAAAATATATAAATTACCAATAGGCAAAATAAAAGAAAAATGTTCAATAACATCAGTTGTTAAGGAAGTGCAAATCAAAAACAACAATAAGATACTATTTCATACCCAACAGGATGGGTTTGAAGAAAAGACAGAAATCGGAAGCTGGTACGGACAGAAAATGGTGTAGCCACCTTTGGAACAGTTTGGTATTTCCCATACTATATACATATATATGCTCAAGTATACACCCAAGACAACTAAAAAAAAACTGGACACAAAAAACACTCAAAAACATATTCATAGCAGTCTTACTCAAAATGGCTGAAAAGAATTTCCACTAACTGATAAACAAACAAATAGCTACCTGATAGCCCAAAAACTTGCTACATTCATTAAAGAAAATAATATTTGGCCACAAAGAAAACTGAAGTACAGATAAAGGAAGTCTTCAAAAAGTTCACGGAAAATGTGTATTATAGAAAAATGAAGCACAGATTCTAATGTTTTTGTACCAAAATAAACTTATCTTTTAATTTCTTAATTCTACTCTCTACCCACTTGGGAGATCCAGAACAAGCTCCTGGCTCCTGGCTTTAAATAGCTCAGCTCCAGCCACCATGGCCATTTGGGGAGTAAACCAGCGGATGGAAGATCCGTCTCTCCCTTCATGACTCTGCCTTTCAAGTAAATAAATCTTAAAAAAACTCAAATACAAAGCATTACAACAGAGCTACCATCAACAAGTATACACCAACAAACTGGATACTCTGGGCCATATCCGGGGTTCAGCAAAACAAGACGGTAATTCCAGGCAGGCAGTATTGGGCTTTATGTTGCTAAAGAAAACACAACAGATGCACCCAGTTTTGCAAAAACCATCACTGTTTGGGAATGATTCTGAGGACGATGACGATGAGACCATAATGAAAGCCTTCAAAGGGAAGCTGCTAACAAGCCAGATCAAACTGGAAATTCAGAAGGCTCTTGCAGAAAATTCTGGTTTGTGAGTATGACAGTTTTAATGATGAAATGCAGAAAAGGAAGGAAGAAAGTAATCCCAAATTGCTTCTGGGTAAAGATCAAAAGCCCAAGTATATTTACAATTTACTAATAGCAGGGAGTGGCCAGTGCTGTGGTGCAGCAGGTTAAGATACCATCTGCAGCACCAGCATCCCATATGGGCGCTGGCTCAAGTCCCAGCTACTCCACTTCTGATCCAGCTCTCAGCTGATGTGCCTGGAAAAGCAGCAAAGATGGTCCAAGTCCCGGGGTCCCTGTACCCACCTTGGAGACCAGGAAGAAGTTCCTTGCTCCCAGCTTCTGCCTGATGCAGACCTGGTCATTGCAACCATTTGGGTAGAGATCCAACAAATAAAGATTTCTCTCTGTCTCTACTTCCTTCTATCTCTGTAACTCAAATAAATAAATAAATCTTTAAAAGTAAATAAATAAAAGTTGAAATCAGAAAACAAGATGGAAAAGAAAATACAGAGACAGTGAGAAATGGCAAAGGGAGAATTTGATAATAAAAAGACATTTGTGACATTTGATCTTAAAAAACTGCAAAACACAATTGAGGAGGAAGAAAAAGAAAAGAGAGCTGCTGCACTGGAAGCTCATTTGGATAAAATCAAGCAAAAGATCTTATGGATTTTATAGGCACCTATCAACAAGTAGTCATTGAAGAGGAGGTACCTAAATGCCAAGTCTGGGATACAGGAAGGGAAGTCAAGGGGTCACTCCCATGAAGTAAGTTCAGAGGACAGAATAGCATAGAAGAAATGCATTCTCCAAACTGGTGTGAAAGTAGAGGAAAAACCCAGATGCAGACGGTCACTTTGATACAAACAACAGAGAAGATGATGAAAAGGAAGAAAATTAAGTGAACTACAGATGAGAAAAGGTTACACAGATCTCCAAGAATGCATGCATCACAGGAATCAAACCCACTCATGGTCATCTAGCAAACAAAGAGAGCATGGAGGTGGAGATCCATACGTCTCAGAGCCACGTGAGCACATGCTTCTGTCCCAGTAAGTTACACCCCATGTAATACTGGGTTTGTCCTTTCTCCTATCTTGTGGCACCTTCTGCCTTTGGCAATACCAATAGCAACCAATTAGTTAACCGACAGTTTGGCAAAGAATGAACAGTTACACGGTCTACAAAGACCTCTTGGGCTTAGTCATTAAGATGCCTGCATCCCACATCAGAGCACCTGGGTTTGATACCTGCTCTGACTTCCGATTCCAGTTTCCTGACAATGTGGACCCTGAGAGATAACAGTGATGGCTCAAGTAACTGAGTTCCTGCCAAGCATGTGGAAAACCCAAATTGAGTTCTGACTACTGGGTTCAGCCTGACCTAGCCCAGGTTATTGCAGGCATTTGGGGAGTAAACCAGCAGACAAGAGCACATGTGCCAGTGTCCGGTGGGTCAGACTCCCATGACATTACAGGGAGGGAGGGCAGATTTTTTCTAGTTTTTAATTGGGGTGTGGGAGGGGTGGGAGGTTTTCTATAAACTGTATCATTTTCTGCTGAGAGTGGAGTGTCCCATCCTTTTAATCAAGGTGATTGTGATTTTTGACTAATAAAAAGGACTTTATATAAAAAAGAGCACATGTGCACTAATTAAAAATAAATGAGTAAAAAAAAAAGAAAGAGGGCATAGTGCCAAATACCACACACAAAGTTCAAGTCAAGAGGACATGATAAAAGGGAAGATCAACAGAAAGGCAATTACACTGACCGATTACCAAAAAATAAATTTTCCCCACAAGGAGTTTTAGTTATTTAATGAGATTCTCCTACAAAATTCAGAACACCAATTTTTGAGGGTAAAGTTCATTCATTAGAACAAAAACAGATCACAGGTAGCCCTGGAGCTGTGGAATAGCCTTGATTTTTGGTAATATTTACGAATCCACAACTTTCTGATCAACCTTGTACCACTCCGTTTTCTAGGGTTTTTTTTGTTGTTGTTGTTTAAGATTTGTTTGTTTATTTGAAAGGCAGAGTCACACAGAGGCAGAGAGAGAGAATGAATCTTCCATCTGCTGGTTCACTCCCCAAATGCCCGCAATGGTCACAGCTGGGCCAATCCAAAGCCAGGAGCCAGAAGCTTCTTCCAGGTCTCCCATATGGGCACTGGTTCTTTTCCCAGCTGCTCCACTTCCAATCCAGCCCTCTGTTATGGCCTGGGAAAGCAGTAGAAGGTCCAAGTGCTTGGGTCCCTGCACCTGCCAGTGGATAGAAACCTGTCTCCTCTCTCTCTGCCTCTGCCTTTCAAATAAACAAATAGATCTTATAAAAAAAAAAAAAAAAAAAAAAAAGAGAGAGAGAGAGAGAGACATCTTCAGTGGGACAGTATCAAGGCATCTGTGAAGCTTAAACACCCTGGTGTCACCATTCTTGTCACCATCAACTGGTTTTGTGACAGTAGCAAAAACATTCTTCTTTTCAATCCTGGATTTGGGAGCGCCATACTTCCTGTGGTATAGGGTGTTTCTGGAATGCATAGCAGACCAGCTGTACCTGCCAATCCCTCTCATGAAGATGGTTTTGGCTGCAGTAGGGCTTCCCCTTCTTGGGCTTTTTATCCTTGAGGTTCTTTTTAACGTTGCCACTGGCATCATTCGCCTTCTTGGCTGGAGATTTCCTTATTGTCTGGCTGTAGAGCTGAAGTTTTGTGTGTGTGTGTGTGTGTGTGTGTGTGTTTTACCTCTCTAAATATTTATTTATTTATTTGAAATGCAGCCTTACAGAGATAGAGGGAGAGACAGACAGAGAGAGATATTCCATCTGCTGGTGCATTCCCCAGATGGACACAGTGTCTGGAGCTGGGCCAATCAGAAGCCTGGAGTTTCTTCCAGGTCTCCCATATGAGTACAGGGGCCCAAGATTTTGGGCCATCTTCTACTGCTTTCCCAGGCACATTAGCAGGGAGCTGCATCAGAAGTGGAACAGCCGGGACTCAAACCAGCATCCCTCTGCAGGCAGCAGCATAACCTGCTATGTCACAGAGCCGGCCCTGGCACTGGAGCTTTATGACCATCTTCCAAGATACAAGAAAAATTTTCACAGGCACAAAAAGATTCCCATTGCAAGAGGCATGAAAAGGAAAATAAACTAAGGGGAAGGAACCAAAGAGGAAGAAATGACAGAGAATGGCAAAGAGACAGACAAGGAGAAATATCCTCAAGAGAAAAAGAAAGAGATAGACAATGAAATAATCATGACTTACGCAATGAAAAGGGAGGCGAGCAGGAAGAAAAAGCAAAGCAAAAAAAGAACATGGGAAAGTAAGGAAATATATGAAAACAGTGACGGGGCGGGCACCGTGGTACACTAGGTTAATCCTCCGTCTGTGGCGCCAGCATCCCATATGGGCGCCAGTTCTAATCCCAGTTGCTCCACTTTCCATCCAGCTCTCTGCTGTGGCCTGGGAAAACAGTAGAAGATGGCCCAAGTCCCTGGGTCCCTGCACCTGCATGCAAGACCAGGAAGAAGCACCTGGCTCCTGGCATTGGATAGGCTTAGCTCCAGACGTTGAGGCCATTTGGGGAGTGAACCAACAGAAGGAAGACCTTTCTGTCTGTCTCTCTCTCACTGTCTGTGACTCTACCTCTCAAATAAAATCTTTTTAAAAAAAGTAATAGATACAAATAGGGAAAACAAGTAAGTGTTCAGTATTCAGAAAAAAACAGAGATGGAAAGCAATCCAAAAGCCTGGGGAAAGAATGGCTTTCTTGACAAGGAAAGAGCCAATAAAGTAAGAAACTTTGAAAAAGACAAAGTAAGGAACCAAGAGAAGCCCTGTAGTTCTGAAACATCACTGGAAAGAAAACACAAACTCAGGCAGGCGCCGCGGCTCACTAGGCTAATCCTCCACTTTGCGGCGCCGGCACACCGGGTTCTAGTCCCAGTCGGGGCGCCGGATTCTATCCTGGTTGCCCCTCTTCCAGGCCAGCTCTCTGCTGTGGCCAGGGAGTGCAGTGGAAGATGGCCCAAGTACTTGGGCCCTGCACCCCATGGGAGACCAGGAGAAGCACCTGGCTCCTACCATTGGATCAGCGCGGTGCGCGGGCTGCAGCGCGCCAGCCACGGCGGCCATTGGAGGGTGAACCAACGGCAAAGGAAGACCTTTCTGTCTCTCTCTCTCTCACTGTCCACTCTGCCTGTCAAAAACTAAACTAAAATAAACTAAAATAAAAAAATAAAGAAAACACAAGCTCAAAGACAAGGAAAGACAAAGAACATCAGAACCACTTGAGTCAGTGAACACATCCACAAAGGCAAACAACGAAGAAACTAATTTCAGCTAAAAAAGGTCCTTAGCTAGACAAATGGCACAGGTCAATGCAAAGAATTAGAGTGAAAGAGATGAGAGCTGACCCCATACAAAGATCTATGAAGTACAGAAAAGAGTAACTTCTTGAACTTGTGTGTGAAAGCATAAAGGAATGTGTAAACAGTGATTGGCAGGATATTTTTAAAATATATTTTCAAAAATCATTTTTGGTTTAGGTTTAAATCAAGTCAGTCCTTTAATTGTGAATGTCTGGCCCAAGTTATATGTTAGTTTACTTATCAATATTATATTCTTGGATGAATTCTGGTAGGTTGTTGAGGAAAATTGGCTGTACTACAACTGCTTAAAAAAATAAACCATTCTAATATGTTGGTTTTGTTGCAGGAACTGTTTATGTAAAAATTATTGTATTTCAGATAAAAATATGTGGATTTGAAAAAAAATCGAGAATATTGTTAACTTTGTACTCTGAAATGTATTAAAGTGAAAAATGTGGATCATGCATTTTATTTTGTCTAAATAACATTTTATCTGTCCCACAGTATACCTGGCTTAAACAGAAATGAAAATATGCTTAAAAAGAAAAAAAAGAAACCTGGATACTCTAGACGAAATAAAAAAATTCATAGACATATAACCTACCAAGACTGAATCATGAAGAAACAGAAAATCTAAAGACTAATAACATGTCAGGGGACTGAATCTATGATAAAAAGTCTCTCAAGAAAAGCACCAAAACTGATGGCTTCACTGCTATCAAACATTTAAAGAACTAACACTGAGGCCGGTGCTGTGGCACAGCAGGTAAAGCCGCTGCCTGCAGCACCAGCATCCCATATGGACACCGGATCGTGTCCCAGTTGCTCCATTTCCAATCCAGCTCTCTGCTATGGCCTGGGAAAGCAGTAGAAGATGGTCCAAGTCCTTGGGCCTCCGCACCCACGTGGGAGACCCGGAAGAAGCTCCTGGTTCCTGGCTTCGGATCGGCGCAGCTCCAGCCGTTGCGGCCAATTGGGGAGTGAACCACAGATGGAAGACCTCTCTATCTCTACTTCTCTCTGTAACTCTTTCAAGTAAGTAAAATAAATCTTAAAAGAAAAAAAAAAGACATTTGGTAAAATCCATCATCCTTATCATCCTTTCATGGTAAAAAGTTGTCCACTAACAAGCTATGGAAGGAATGTGTTTCAACTCAATAAAGGCCATCTATGATAAGTCTGCAGCTAATACCACACTAGCGAAAAGCTGAAAGCTTTTCCTTTAAAAAAAATCACAAAAAAGGGCAAGGATGGGGCCACACTGTGGCATAGTGGGCTAAACCTCTGCCTGCAGCACTGGCATCCCATATGGGTGCCAGTTTGTGTCTGGCTGCTCCTCTTTCGATTGAGCTCTTTGCTATGGCCTAGGAAAGCAGAAGATGGCCCAAATGCTTGGACCCCTGCACCCATGTGGGAAACCCAGAAGCAGCTCCTGGCTCCTGCCTTGGGATCAGCCCAGCTCCAGCCATTGCAGCCATTTGGGGAGTGAACCAGCCGATGGAAGACTTTTCTGTCTCTCCCTTTCACTGTCTGTGACTCTACCTTTCAAATAAGTGAATAAAATCTTTAAAAAAAAAAAAAAAAAGAAAGAAAGAAAGTATCAGTAATTAAAAAAAAAAAACAACCAAGGATGTCCATTCTTTTCTACTCATTGTATTACTGGAAGTCCTATCCAGATCTATTAACCTAGACATAAATAAAATAATTCAAATCAGAAAAAAAGTAAAAGTGTCCTGTTTGCAGACTACATGATATAATATATAGAAACCCTAAACCAAAAAAACTGTTGAAGTAATCAAAAAGTCAACAATGTTGCCGGATATAAAAATTAACATGTAAAAATCAGTTGCATTTCTACACACTGAGACACTCTTCATAAAAGAAATAATTTCATTTACAAAATCTTATCTAAAAGAGAAACTGAGGAATAAAGTTAATCAAAGAGATGAAGGATTTATACATGAAAATTGTAAACCACATAAGAAACCGAAAAAGACGCAAGTCAGTAAATCAGAGTTAAAATAATTCACTTGAATAGCTTAAATTTTTTTTAAAATTGGACATCTTATTTTAAGTTTAGATTTTTTCACCCTTTTCTCTTATGTTCTGTTCCCATTACTTCTTCTGAACTCACACTCTTCCAATTTCCTTCTTATCAAAACATCATGAATAATGAAGTACAAAGACATAAAAGTGAGAATGTACCTGAAGTCTTGCTAGCTGTGCAGTGCGTGCTACTATTTTGTTGTACGGTTCAACAATTTTTGCTTTCATCCTATGGGGGCAAAAAAAAAAAAGTGAAAATAAAATCAATTTCAAATATTGACTAAAAATGTTTCCATTCCATTAATTTATAAAGTGAACAACAATACCTATCAACAGCCCCCTGTAAAGCTCCAATTCTTGTCTGCATCATCTGAAGAACACCTAGGAAAACAAAACAGTGTACATTGGCTATACACAATAAAAGGACTCAAAGCAAAACTTTAAAAAAAATTCACATACACTTTTTTTTTTTTAACTTCTGCCACTATCCTAATCTAAGCAACCAACATCTGTTGTAAAAGACTGTAAGTCTTCATGCTCTCCAATCCTTGCCCCAGGACAGAAGCCTGACAGGGAATGGGGAATGACTATTTAGGGTATAAGGTATAGGATTTCCATTCAAGGTAACAAAACATACTAGAAGTAGACAGCGGTGATAGTTGCAAAACATTGTAATGAGACTAGTGTTACTGAGTCATATACTTTAAAGAGTTAAAATGATCCATGTTATGTTATGTGTTTTTTACTACAATTACAAAAAAAGGAAAAAAAAAATCTGGTCTTCTAAAAGTTCAAACTGAATCATACCATTCCTCTACTTGAAACTTTTCCATGCTGTCCCCCTTCACTCCACACTTCACAGTCCACAGCTTAGCCTATAAGGCCTACATGACCCAGAAACAGTATTCTCTTTTTGCCTGGTCCACTCGGCCCAATCCTCATCCCCGACAGATCAGGGGTGGGGAATGTCTGGCCCATGAAATCATTTGGTCAGGCTCTACCAAGGCAACCACAATTGGGGCTCAAAATTTAGTAAACCTACAGCAGAGTAATTTTTAAGTTGGTAATTTCATATGGTCCACGAGTGATGGTATAAATATCCAAATGGCCCTTGGCAGAAAAAAAGGTTCCCTATCTATGTTCAGATAAACTTCTATTCCTTCAAGCCTTGGCTTAACAAAAACATTTACTAACAAACCCCTCAACTAATTAAGATTTTCTTGTTATTTTCTTCTACAGCACATTGTACTTTTTTTTTGACAGGCAGAGTTAGACAGTGAGAAAGAGAGAGAAACCATTGGTTCACTCCCCAAATGGCCGCTACAGCCGGCACACTGATCCAGCTCCTTGCTAACATGCCTGGGAAAGCAGCAGAGGAGGGCTCAAGTGCTTGGGTTCCTGCACCGGCTTGGGAGATCTGAAACAAAGTCCTGGCTTTGGCCTGGCCTGGCCCAGCCCCAGCTATTGGGACCAGTTAGGAAGTTAATCAGCAGATCAAAGACCTCTCTATCTCTGCTTTTCAAGTAAATAATAAATAAATCTTTAAAATAAAAGCAGTAAAAAGATTTTCAGGAAGATAGATCTTAAATTTTATTAGTTATGCTTGCCATTATTGTAGAGAGAATTTGGAATTCAACTCTTTAATAAAAATCAGTTTCTATATTAAACTAGCATAGTTGCCTATTTGAAAATATAGTATTTAAAAGAAATTTTGGGGTCAGCACTGTGATATAGTGGGTAAAGCCGCCCATCCCATATGGGTGCTGGTTCGAGTCCCAGCTGTTCCACTTCCAATCCAGCTCCCTACTATGGCCTGGGGAAGCGGCAAAAGATAGCCCAAGTCCTTGGGCCCCTAATACCTGCAGGGGAGACCCAGAAGAAGTTCCTGGCTCCGGATCTGTAACTGCCTTTCAAATAAAATCTTTCAAAAAATGAATAAATTTAAATAGACGCACATTGTCTTAGATTAAATGAAATACTATTAGAACTAATAAACCTCCCTTTTTTTTTTTTTTTTTTTTTTTTGACAGGCAGAGTTAGACAATGATAGAGAGACAGAGAGAAAGGCCTTCCTTCTGTTGGTTCACCCCCTAAATGGCCGCCAGGGCCGGCACACTGCGCCAATCCGAAGCCAAGAGCCAGGTGCTTCCTCCTGGTCTGCCATGCGGGTGCAGGGCCCAAGGACTTGGGCCATCCTCCACTGCCTTCCCGGGCCACAGCAGAGAGCTGGCCTGGAAGAGGAGCAACCGGGACAGAATCCAGTGCCCCAACCGGGACTAGAACCCGGGGTGCAAGTGCCACAGGCAGAGGATTAGCTGAGTGAGCCGCGGCGCCAGCCTAATAAACATCCTGATCAGTATACAAAAATGCATTAATAAGGCCCAGAATCTTTCTTTGGATTTGAGGATTCCCACTTTTCTGTTGGATGTTTTTTTAATCAAGGTCTTTATTAATTTTATTTATTTATTTATTTGCAAGGCAGGGAAATAGAAGCAGACAGAAATTCTCCATCTGCTACTTCACTCCCCCAGATGCCTGCAAATATAGCTGGGGCTCCATCCACCAGTGCAATCCAAGGTAGCAGCGACTTCAACTATCCTAAATACCTTAATGTTGTATCCCTGAATCCACAATTCTCTTTCCATTGAGCCACCAGAGGAAACTATAATCTCATCACACAATACTCTTGATTAAACCCTCCAAAGGTTTACACTACATTTACAATGAAATCAAAATTCCTTTCCAAGAACCTCATCTGTGCTTCTCTCCCTCATTCACTAAATACCGTCATTCTGGCCTTCTCTCTGTCCCTCAGACATGCCAATTCTCAGCTTCTATTCGTTGTTTACAACACTCTTCTCCCAGATCCTCACATGATGGCTCCTTCTCATCACTCAGATCCGGGCTCATCTGTCACCTCATCAAAAGGGCATTCTCTAACCACCCTAGGTATTAAGGGCTCCTCTACAGTCACTCCATCACTTGTTTGGGGAACTTACAAACATCTGAAATTTATTTGTACACTTTTTGGTTCACTTCCCCACCTGGAACCTAAGTTCCAAAAGAACAATGACTTTCTCTAGTGTTCACACATGCCTAGTACCTAAAAGTTCTCAATTACTACTTAACCGAGTCAACAAATTAATGAATGGCATATCCCTTTTTAATAAAATAAACTTCACAAATGTACCTCCAAACTACTGACATGGAAAAATTTTTACATGTAGAGGGGGAAAAGTAGATGAAGTAGAAGTTGGGATAGTACTAAAAAAAAAAAAAAAAAAAAAAAAAAAAAAAAAGGCCGGCGCCAAGGCTCCATAGGCTAATCCTCCGCCTGCGATGCTGGCATCCCAGGTTCTAGTCCCGGTTGCTCCTCTTCCAGTCCAGCTCTCTGCTGTGGCCCGGGAAGGCAGTGGAGGATGGCCCAAGTGCTTGGGCCCTGCACCCGCATGGGAGACTGGGAGGAAGCACCTGGCTCCTGGCTACGGATCAGCACTGCGAGCCGGTGGTAGCGGCCATTTGAGGGGTGAACCAATGGAAGGAAGACCTTTCTCTCTCTCTCTCACTGTCTAACTCTGCCTGTCAAAAAATTAAATAAAAAAATACTCAAAAAATTTTTTTGATTATTTAGGAGAAACAGACAGGAAAGAAAGAAAGAAAGAAAGAAAGAGAGAGAGAGAGCGCGATTTTCCACCCTGTGGTTCACTCCCCAGATGGTCGCAACAGCTGGGGCTGTGCCAGGCCAAAGACAGGAACCCGGAGCTTCTTCCGGATATCCCACTTGGGTGGCAGGAACCTAAGCACTTAGGCCATCTTCAGCTACTTTCCCAGGCATATTAGCAGGGAGCTGGATAGGAAGTGGAGCAGCCAGATCTTGAACAGGCACTCATATGTGATGCCGGAGTCACAGAGGCTTAACCTGCTATGTCACCATACAGGCCACTCAAGTTTTCTTCTATACCACACTTAGTTTTCAGTATCTTCAAATAAATGCTTAGGAATTTATATCACATTAAAATGAAAACTAAACACATATTTAGACTTCTTAGGTTCAAATACTTTAGAGAACATTCTGAGATTATAATAATTCAAAGAAACTAGACTTTATATCCTAAACACTTATCCAATGGATATTCATTGTAACTCAGCCTAAGTTTGTTTTAAATGTTGTAATCCTTGAAGAGAATTCTGGGAAAAGCAAGCACATTATAGAGCCAAAATGCATGTAAGAAAAACAGTGAGAAATATTCAGCCAAACAAAAATAAGATTAGTAAAAATAAAAATCCAATATATTATTATTCTACTATACTTCACTGAAAAGAGTTTCAAAGAAAAACCTCCAAGAAATGCAAAAAGTAAGAAAAGAATTTAAATTTACTTCCACTCTCACCCACTCTGGTGGTGTTAATACTTTCTTAATTAACCAACAATTACAGGATCACTAAATATACGCATTGTTCTAAGCATTTTCCTAAAACTTTCACTCTCAGAATAATGTTATGTTAGTATTATTAGTACCCCTGGTGTACCAGTCAGCTTTTCATTACTTGAACCAAAATGCAAGATGTCTGATATGAGTTTCTTGGGAAGGAAAAGGCTTCTTTCAGCTTACAGTGGATGGTCACAGTTACAAAGCAGGTAGCCCCATCAGTCTGGCCAGGGTGGAGTGGGTGTGGAGGGACAATCACAGTGTGAGCCAGGAAGCAGGAGAAGCTGGATGGACTTGCCTTAAATAAGCCATCCTCTCTAGAGAACCACCTTCCAAGAGCAAGCACCCAGTAACCTAAAGACTTCCCACCAAGCCCACCTCTCAGATGCCCTAATTAGATCAAGTCTCCACCCTTTATTCATTAACCATGCACCTAAGGCTTCAGAGTTTAAACATCTGTTTGCGTTTAGGGAGCTAATGCCTGTTTTATAGAAAGGCACACTGAGATCCAGAAAAGTTAAGTCACTTGCTGAAGACACATAAAGTAAGTAGAACACCAAGGATTTGAACCCAGATAGTTTAGCTCAGGAGTCAGCAAGCTTCTGCACAAGTTTTACTGAAACATAGCCACACATATTAATGTATGTATTACCTGGCTGCATACACTCTAAAAACATCAAAATAGCTGCAACAGAAAACTGTATTGGCTGCAGAGTCTAAACCATTGACTTCCCAACCTTAATAGAAATAGACTGCTAACCCCTGCTCTAGCTCTGTATTATCTGTAAAATAGTTAAAAGTATACCTTCCAAAGACTCAATCCCAGTTGCTTGTGCCAGTAAATCTTCATGTCTTGCAACAACCTGAAAAATCAAGAAAAAATAATCAGCATTTACTCTAATTAATTACTAGGTATTTTTCTCTGCAACCACAATGTAGAATTGGAAGTCTCTTTTGCTGTGTAAGTGGAGCACATTCCAATGCAGAAAAACAAAGTGGATTATGAAAGTATGTTTGAGAGGAGTTATTAGCAGAAATAATCAAACACAATCATAGTTCAACACACAGGGGAGTAGCCATGCCTTGTCCATTCAGACTAATATATCCAAATATTTTAGACTGGATAATTTATAAACAACAGAAATGTATTGCTAGTTTTTCTAGAGGCTGGGAAGCCCAAGATCAACGCACTTACAAACTCAGTGTTTGGTGAATGCCCCCATTCTTCATAGATGGTGCCTTCCTTGTGTCCTTTTATGCTGAATAGGCTCCTTCAGGCTTCTTGCAGAAAAGCATTAATGATATTCCATTTGGGATTAGGTTTCAACATGAATTTTAAGGGAACACAACTATTCAGATCATAGCATGCCACTGGCTTTCCTAAAGCCATGCATAATGCATAAATGGAGCTGAGCCAATATGTGGGAGGGACAAAAAAAAAAAAGCTAATTCTAGGCTTGCTATTATCACAATTCCCCTTTAAAGACAGTTTTCAAGCATCTGGTTATCTTTGGTCTTTGTTTTTTTAAGATTTTATTTATTTATTTGAGAGGTAGAGTTACAGACAGTGAGAGAGTGAGAGAGAGAGAGAGAGAGAGAGAGAGAGAGAGAGAAAGCGAGGTCTTCCATCCGCTGGTTCACTCCCCAAATGGCCAAAACAGCCAGAGCTGGGCCAATATGGAGCCATGTGCAAGGAGCTTCTTCCAGGGGCCCAAGCATTAGGCCATTTTCTACTGCTTTCCCAGGCCGTAGCAGACAACTGGATGGAAAGATGAGCAGCCGGGACTCAAACCGGCACTCATATGGGATGCAGGCACTCAGAAGATTAACCTACTGCGCCATAGCAGCATCCCCTTATTCTGGGTCTTGACCTTAAACTAGCATCCTATGGGGCACCAACATCCCATGGGGGCACCAGCTCAAGCCCCAGCTATTCCACTTCTGATCCAGCTCCCTGCTAATGTGCCTGGGAAAGCAGCAGAGAACAGCTCAAGTGCTGGGGCCCCTGCACCCATATAGGAGACCTGGAAGAAGCTCCTGGCTCCTGACTTAAGATCAGCCCAGCTCCAGCGGTTGCAGCCATCTGGGGAGTGAACCAGTGGATGGAAGATATCTCAATCTCTCTAACTCTGCCCTTCAAATAAATAAAGACTTTTTTTAAAAAAAAATTTAGCATCATAAAGGTCACATCCTAATCAGGAAAGGTAAAGCACTCAGTCCTTACCTATCCCTGATCAATCTCTGCTGTCACAGAAAATCCTCCCCTCTACAGAAGAACGCTACTTCACAAAAGTAAGGGCACTGCAGATGGCTACAACAAAACAGGGGCAGCACTGTGGTGCAGCCAGTTAAGCTGCATTTGCAGTGCACAGCATCCTACACCTGAGTGCTGGTTCAAGGCCCAGCTCCTCTGCTTCTGATCCAGCTTCATGCTAATGCACCTAGGAAGGAAGCAGATGATAACCCAACTATTTAGGGCTGTGCTATCCATGCAGAAGACCAAGATGGAGTTCTTGGATCCTGGCTTCAATCTGGACCAGACATGGCTGTTGCAGTCACTTGGTGAGGAGGCCAGAGGGTGGAAATATCTCTTTGGGGTCAGTGCTGTGGCGCAGTGGGTAAGGCCGCCACCTGCAGTGCCGGCATCCCATATGGGCACCAGTTCAAGTCCTGGTTGTTCCACTTCCGATCCAGCTCTCTGCCGTAGCCTGGGAAAGCTAAGATGGCCCAAGTCCTTGGGCCCCTGCACCCACATGGGAGACCCAGAAGCAGCTGCTGGCTCCTGGCTTCAGGTCGACACAGCTCCAGCCATTGCGGTCAACTAGAGAGTGAACCAGCAGATGGAAGACCGACTCACCGACCTCCCTCCCTCTCTCCTCTCCCCCTCTGCCTCTCCTCTCTCTGTGTAACTCATTCAAATAAATAAATCTTTAAAAAAAATTTCTCTCTCCCCCTCCCTTCTGTAACTCGACCTATCACACAAATAAATAAATCTTTTTTAAAAAAAGAAATCATGTACATCTCTAGAATAACACAGCAATCCTTATCATTTTGTACCCATTGTTCCAGGGGTGAGGAAACTTTTCTGCCAAGGGCCATTTGGGTATTTATAACATCGTGTACAAGCCATACAAAATGACCAACTTCAAAATTAGCCTCTACAGATTTACTGAATTTCAAGTCCCACCAGTGGTTGCCTTGGCAGAGCCATACCAAATGATTCCATGAGCCTTATATCACCCATGGGCTGGATGTTTCCTAGTCCTGTATTATTCCAATGGATTCGTGTCATGCCTAGTCTGTGAACTGAAGTTCCTCATCAGTAAAGATTCATTCATCAGATCTCCTAAATAGCTCACTTTGTCCGGCTTCAGATATTATTGATAAATATGCTATCATATCTTTAGATATTAGTGATACTGTATTCCAGATACTAATGATATTATCATCTTACCAAATCTCCTTCTAATATACTCTAACATACAAAACAAGTGTTACTTTTGCTCTTCAATGTCTTTTACGCTTAAGGCTCTAACAAGATGCCTGAATTTTCTCCAGTCTATTGATGCAACCTCCTTCTCCTTTATCCCTTGTCACACTGTGGAAAACTGAAAAATCTAAAACTACACTTTCACAGACTCCCTTGCAGCCAAGTAGATGAAGTTCCAAGAGACATGGAGGATACGAGAGAGATGAAAGCTATCCTATTATGACTGTTTCAGCTCATAAGCATGGTTCTGAGAGCTGGGTATTTAGAAACAGTTGAGAGACACACATTGGTCATTCCAATTTTTAGCCACCAGGTATCTAAAAGAATTTTAGCAGTGGCCTGGGAGATTAACAGCAGCTTCCTGGCCTCTGTAGCATATCTCTGCTAGTTTCTTTACTCAGTTCACAATTTCATAAACACCCAATTCTCTGTATTAAAGATATTTCTGCTTTAAATACCTAGAGTGGTTTCTATTTCCTGTTCTTAGCACTGATTAATATTAAATCTTCTGCAATTTTGATCACCTCAGTGGTATCTTACTTTTATTGTATTTTATTTATGGGTTTGGTTACTACTGTCCCAGTTTTGCATCCACAGAAAACCCATTACAGCCAGGTAACTTTCATACAAGAACTCAGAGACTTCCTCTAACCCACATCCTAAACTTATCACCTCTAAGGGATGTTAAATAAATTCAAGGTCTTAGTGATTCCTGCAGAGAAGACACTGCATGCCAGAAAAGGAAAATATCAAGCATCAAAGGGCAGAAACAATCTCAGATAGCTCTCCAAAAAGCTACCCCCTAAGACCTCCTGACAGAATTAAGTACATGTTCCCCTTCTCCCATACACACTTGGTACTGCTCTATTGAAAACAGGCATTTGACATAGCAATTAAGATACCACTTGTATGCCCACAGCCCATATTAGAATGCCTGGGTTCCAGTCCCAGCTCCACTCTTGATTCCAGCTTCCCACTAACATGCACCCTAAAAGGCAGCAGATGACTGCCCAACACTTGTGTCCCTGCTACTCAGGTTCGAGGTTAAACCAAGTTCCAAGCTCCTGGCTTTGGCAGACATTTGGGGAGTGCAAGCAGATGGAACACATCTATCTCCCTTTCTCCTCCTCTATCTCTTTCCTTCCCTTCCTATTTCAAATAAATAAAATAAAAATAAAGCAGGGATTACTTGCCTGTCATTATTTCTTTGTATGTCTGCCACTACTCTATGAGACCTTAGAAAGCCAAGATACTTGTTTATTTACTTCTCTACCCCTACAGCCTAACCCAAAGCCTAGCAGTTAAAAGCACTTTCTAAATATTTGTCAAAATTGACCCCTAAAATTTAATCATAATTTTAGAACAAAAGTGGCCTTAAAAGTTATCCCAGTTCTAAGCTGTTCCTCTAGTTGATAAAGTAAAACATTAAGTGGATTATGTCTCATAATATACCAGATCTAGGTTTCCTGGTAAGTAGTCTACTGACTTGTACTAGTTGTTCATTCATTTAAATATTTATTAAATATATACTCAGACAAAAGGCAATATTGGGAGGGTTGGTGTTGTAGCACAACAGGTTAGGAGATACTGGCTTCACAAGTGGCAGCCTATCAGTCTGCTCTGTGAGTCCCAGCTGCACTACTTCAGATTCAACTTCCTGTTAACATTCACCAGAGGACAGTGGAGGATGGCCAAGTGGTTGGGACCCTGTCAGCCATGTGGAAGATCCAGATGGAATTCTTGGCTCCAGACTTTAGTCTGGCCCACACCTGTCTGTGCAGCCATTTGGTGAGTGAGTCAATAAGTGGAAGATTGATCTCCCCCTCCCCCACTCTACCTTTCAAATAAATAAATCTTTTTAAAAAAGTAACACTAGGGGGCCAGCGCTGTGGCACAGCAGGTTAAAGCCCTGGCCTGAAGCGCTGGCATCCCATATGGGCACTGGTTGGAGACCGGGCTGCTCCACTTCTGATCCAGCTCTCTGCTATGGCCTGGGAAGGCAACAGAAGATGGCCCAAGTCCTTGGGCCCCTGCACCTGCGTGGGAGACCCGGAGGAAGCTCCTGGCTCCGGATTGGTGTAGCTCCTGTCGTTGCAATCAATTGGGGAGTGAACCAGCAGATGGAAGACCTCTCTCTCTCTCTCCCCCATCCCTTCCCTCTCTCCCTCCCCCCCCCGCCTCTCCCCTCTCCACCTCTCCCCTTTCTGTGTAACTCTTTCAAATAAATAAATAAATCTTTAAAAAAAAAAAAAGTAACACTAGGAAGTATCACAAACTGCCCTATAAAAATTATAGAATTGTAGGAGAGAAAAGCACCTTCAAAATTATCCTCTCCAAGGCATTTGACAGATTCAAAAAAAAACAAACAAACAAACAAACAAAAACTGAAAGACATTCAGTAAGTGACATAAAAGTCAGGTAACAGCACAGGGGAATCAGGACCCATCTCTTAACTATGGTGCTGTGCTCTCAGCTTTATCTAACATTTATCAACTTTCTGGAATTTCAGCAAATACAATCTTTTCTGCTGACAAGGAATTAACTGCTAACATGCTATGACATCCTCATTTTTCTTATTCAAATTTGTTATACTTGTAAAACTCCATTTGATCATCAAAAACATTTTATTTTTTTGCCCACTATGTTCATTGCATATCAGCTAAGGTGGTAAACAGAAAGTAGCAATCAGAAAAAGAAGTATCAATAAAAGATTTTGAGAGGTAAGCATTTTAGTTTTTCAACTAACAAGTGAATTAAAACTTCAAAAATGTACTGGAAAAGTCAGTCACACTGTTAATTTATGCATTTGCTCGTGTAAACCTGTGTTTAGATTTAATAATATGACTACAAAAATGCTCAGCTTTACCATATTAAGCCGAATAATCCATATGATCCATAAGACTGGAATTACCTGTAGGTGCAGTTCTTTATCCAACTGACTGATTCCTTGGGCAAGTTTTGCTAGCTGTTCAGCAATTACAGCTTGATGAATTGATTGTGAAGTGTAAGCTTTCACATCAAAGTCCTCATTTAGAAAGTCTCTATAACACTCTAGGACAGAAAAAAAAATACAGAAAGTCCTTAATTACCTTATACCAAACCACATTTTCTCAACAATAAAAGAATCATAACATATTTTAGCATATTTATCTTGCTGAAATCTAGGAACTGTTATAAATGCTTCCTAGAACAAGGAGGAAGTAGAGCAGGCAAGAAGAGAAGTAGTAATAAGGGGCTGGCATTGTGGAGTAATGGTAAAGCTACCACCTGTGATGCCAGCATGCCATATGGGCACCAGTTCGTGTTCCAATCCAGCTCCTTGCTGGTGGCCTGGGAAAAGCAACTGAAGATGGCCCAAGTGCCTGGGTCCCTGCCACCCATGTAGGAGACCTGGAGGAAGCTCCTGGTTCCTGCTTCAGCCCGGCCCAGCCCTAGCCACTGTGGCCAACTGGGGAGTGAACCAGCAGATGGAAGATATCTGCTCTCCCTCTCCCTTTGTAGCTCTTTTAAATAAGCAAACCTTAAAAAAAAACAAGTGGTACTAATACTCCTGGGAGCTTATTATGTGGCAGGGGTCCAGCTAGGCACTCTATACATATGGAATTCTATCCTCATACTAACCTGATGAAACTATCATTTTCTCCCTTTCACAGATGAGGAACTGCTAAGGCCTGCAACTTGTGCAACACCACCAACTGAACTTCCACACTCGCAGAGCTTACACAATGAACCTCTACACTTTGAGAATCAAAATGATGGAAAATATTGAATAAAATATCAAAAACATAACTACTAAACAAAACCTTTAATCCAAGAAAACAATGTCACTGCCCATGAGATTATATATCCTGCCTATATATCCTATATGGCATGGTATCTCTATATCAATGTGCAAATTCCTTTATAAAGAAAAATCTGGAATTTTAAGAGAAATAGGCAAATACAAACTGACTAAAATTTAGAATTGATGGATGAAATAAGCCAATGTGGAAAGAAAAATTGTGTTCAAGGGGCTGGCATTGTGGTGACAACAGCATCCCATATGGATGCCCGTTGGAATCTCTGCTGCTCCACTTCCAAGCCAGCTCCCTGCTAATGTCCCTCAGAAAGCAAAGGAAGATGGCCTAAGTCCTTGGGCCTCTGCAACCCATGTGGAAGACCCAGAAGATGCTCCTGTATTCAGAATGGCCCACTTTGGCCTTTGTGGCCATTTGGGGAGGGAACCAGCAGAAGGAAGATCTCTGTCTCCATGTCTCTCCCTCTCTCATTCTGTAACACTACTTCTCAAATAAATCTTTTTAAAAATATTGTATTCAAAACAGACCCTTAATAGATAAGAAAAAGAAATGATGATGTTAGATGTCCAGAATGTATCTTTCTATACAGAAATCCACAAATCTGTGGGTAAAAGAAAAATGGAATGAGTCAAAATATATACATAGGAAGGGAGCTCATGGTAAAAATATGCCTGCAATGCTGGCTCTGACACACACCCATCCACTGGTTCACTTCCACTGTACCCACAATGGTCAGGCCAAAGCCAAGTGCCAGGAACTCAACCAGGTCTAGCATATGGGTGGCAGGAACCCAATTACCTGAGTTATTAACTCTACCTCCAAGAAGTGCCCATTAGCAAGAAGCTGGAGTTAGGAGCCAGGGGTAGGTATCAAACTGTTCTGGGACACGGGTGTTTTAACCGTTAGACTGAAGCAAGCACGTGTGTCCCAGCTGTCTTTAGATACCAGAGTTGGTTGCCTCATATCAGCCAAGAATTAACACAGTGACACAGAGGGGCAAGCAAAGGGTGAAGCAAAGTTTTACTGAAATGAACAGACAGCTCTCACAACCAAGCAGTTCAGTGACATGGACCTTCTGAATCAGAAATGTCTTACTGAAAAGAGCAGAGAAGGGGCCAGTGTTGTAGTGTAGTGGGTAAAGTCCTGGCTGCTCCTCTTCCAATCCAGCTCTCTGCTAATGCACCTGGGAAAGCAGCAGAAGCTGGCTCAAGTACTTGGGTCCCTGCAACCACATGGGAGGCCCAAAAGAATCTCCTGGCTTCAGCCTGGCCCAGTCCTGGTCGTTGTGGTTATCTGGGGAGTGAACCATCAGATGGAAGATCTCTCTGACTCTCTCCCTCTCCCTAACACTGCCTTTCAAATTAATAAAAATAAGATTTATTTTCATCTTAAAAAATTTAACAACAACAACAAAAAAAAGCACAGAGAGAAGATACTAAGGAAAGAAGCCAGGAAGGGCTTCTTCAGAAGGAAAAAGCAGTTGAAAGAAAGTGATCTGGGGGTTTTACACGCTCTGGAAAGTTTGTACAGGGCCCTTTTAAGAAAAAGCTCACCCTGCCTTCTTATATGCCATTCCTCCCATTAGGTCAGGCTCTGGTCCCAAGTGTCTCCATTCTCAGTTTTCTTTAGTTTGTTAACTGAAGGTCCTGGGCTTTCATCCTTTATCTCACTCATCTGCAATCTTCAGCTTTTTGGTTTTTTAAGTTCCCTATTTATAGTTTTTGTGAGTGTATCTCTTAAATGCATGCCCTTGTGTTGCTTGCTAACCAGAGACCACTCTCCTGACCACACAGCTCCTCTTCCTGTCCCTAGCTGTCTGCCTAGGTCCAACCTAACGTAGCTTGCATTTTCCTACCGGTACCACAACCAAAAGCCCTCTGCCCCCACTCTATGGTCTTGGTTCTCAGAATTAAGGATCCAGCCAGACAGACAAGTAGAGAAGTCATTCCAAACAGAGGGAAGGTTTAGCAGCAATGCCTAGCACAATTGAGAAACACAGGGAGTAACAGTTTCAGTATTCTGATATCACAGAATTACATATGTTGGGCAGAAAGAATAAAGAGTGATAGATGAGGTTCTAGAGAAAGATCGAGGAGCATTTTGAAAAGAGGTTTTTAAGACATTCAACCCACATCCCATTTAAGGTTTCAAAGCCAAGAAAGGGCACTGTCAGCTTTGTGTTCAACAATAATTCTGGCAATGGTATGAAAACTGACTGCAAAGCATTAATGAAACAGCTGTGGGCTTGAGTTGGCTCTTACAGGCTCTGGGGAGCCAACTGTACATTTTCAGGAATTCCGTTGACCAGCTGACATCACTCATAGTTATTGTAAAATCGGCCATGGTAATCAGCAAACAAGCACCTACAAAATCAGGGCTTTTTCTTTTCCCAGGAAGCTAGTTTGACAGCAAGATCATGGAATATGCCACAGAGCCCAGTACTGTACTATGTTAACAGCTCAAGTGACGTGATGAAGGCCTCAGTGTGGCACTAAGAATGTCAAGAAAGTGACAAATATTCAGACAGTATAATATACAGGACTTAGTGACAAGTCAAAAATGGGTGATTAGGTACAGTAAATCAAGGATCATGCCCAAGTTTCTTGATAAAGTAACTGGCATAGGGAATTCAGTTTTGTGCTAGATCATCAGTTACTAAATACACAAAGATGAACAAGAGTAAGCCCCTGCCTCCAAGGAACTCATAATCTACACAGGGAACAAGCACACATTAACCAACCACATGCAAGTAGGAGTGACAGAGACTACCACAGGAAAAGATTAGGGGAGAGGAGTGGAAAAAAAAAATTCATTTCATTTTCTCAAAGGCAGAATTTGTACTATCTGTTCACATGTATGTTTTCATGTGCAGGACTAGCATTGTTAATTTACTCTCAAGAAAAGAATGTCCAGTAGAAAGTTAAAAAGAAGGTTCAAGAGGACCATTCTGAAACCACACAAAGAAAAGACAAGATGATTTAAGAAGAAATTTTAGAATGCATGAAAAATGATGAAATGGGAAAGACAGGGTTCAGAAGCCAGGAAAATCCCAAAACTCTGGGGGCAGACACAGGAACTGAAGGCAAGGATACTAGAATGACTAGAGAAAGAAAGATGAACAGCAGAGAATGGCGAAAATCCAAAGGAGCATAAAGAAAAGAAAATTAAGTGGTTGGTAGTAGCAAAGACCTTCCAAAGCACGGTTACAGTTGGGTTTGGCACTGTGAGACTTACAGTCCTTAAAGAGAGAAGTCATATATAATGCTTCCCTTTTATGGTTTCCTCATTCCCACATGAGGTACATCAGAAACACCTCACAAACAGTCAAGCTATGCATCCACTCACCAACCCTTTCAATCTTGCCATCTGTTACCTGCAAACTTCTGATGTCATCAATCAATTACCAAAAGAAATAAATTCCTCAGGAAGTTGGGAGTGAGGGAAGGGGTGAAGACCACTCAATCAGGGGGGAAATGGAACTGACAAGCAGTTACAAGAAACAGAGCATCTGAAGAATTAGAAATTTTTAGAAAGCATGAAACCTATAAGCCACTTAAGTATTTCAAACAAGAAGTCAAACTCTGCTACAAGTTCAGGTAACATAAGGACCAAAAAAACATCCATTTCATTCAGCCACAAGGAAGTCACTGGAGAACCCTACCAAGCAATTTCAATGGCACTGAAGGGGGCTTCCTAGGGTCTCCGAGGGTATAGAATGAAAATCCACAACAGAAGGGGCTATCCTTAGGAAGCAGCCAAGGGCTCCACTTCTTATAACTGAAAATACGGAAAAAGCAAGCAAGATTGCAGGTGGAGGTTAAGTTTATAGGTTTGATTGGGAGAGACATGGACAAAGGTTCAAATCTCATGGGTTCCATTTTTTTTTTTTTAATAAATTTGAAAATCATTCAAGCCTGAAGGAAAACGTATGAAAAGGTAAAAAGGATTTTTTAAAAAAATCACTGAAGAGAACAGCAAAGAAAACTAAATAAGAAAAGCAGAATTGAGGACTATTTCCCTCTAAGAACTGATTACAATGCATCCTACTAAAACATAGGCCTACCGTTTGGTGTGTGTTGTTCCTGCTATCTGTTCACCTGGGGAAGTCTGTTACACTTCACAACTAACTCCACCTGGAAAGCCTTTCCTGACACTGCCTCACCTGCCCCCAACCCCAGTTACCATCTTCTGAGTGTTCCTGCTTCAGTGTGTACACACTCTTAACTGCTGCCCTTACAGCACTGTATTCCAGGGTGTACTTATATAGCTCTGCCATATTATTTACTTACTAAATGGTGAGCTGCTTGGAGACAGGAACTGTCCACGCAGCACAAGCCCAAGCCTGGTTCAATTACAATTAAAAGGTGCCTGACAGAAACCTCAACCTAGAGAACCTAACACAGTCAGGTTCAGAAGAAAAAAAAAAAAGTTTTGACTACGGAATATAAACTATAAGTAACCAAGAACAGTGATAAAATATCCAACAGAGAAAACAATTTCTAACTTTATTTCAGTCATTCATAACCCAATTTGGTCTACAAATGTTTGTGAAATGTTTCTAACGGTGGTCGATTATAAAACAGTTATACATCACCTATTGTATGCAAGACACTGTCATTGACATTGTGGAATATAAAAAGCAGCTTTCCAACACAGTATTAGAGCTAAAGGCAGGTATACAGATGTTTTTAATGCAGGTACTCCGTGACAGCCACAAGGGAAGAAATTCAGAACACCTGAGGCAGGCCTTATTTTTATGCTTAGGAATTTCAACTTCATTCTGAAGGGTAAGAGATCTGGGGCATGTTAACTGGGTTAGGAGAACCAAGTGTGCTTTTTCCAAGTGTACTATATTTAACTTTTATTTTTGGTAACTTCTCTTTAAAACTGGCTATCAAGAGATGTTACATTCGACACAGTTAATCACACCAAGGGCAAGGAATGCTCAGAACCCTCCCCTGCGGCTGACAGCCTGCAACAGGGGCCACCTGTATTGTCTCAGAATTTGTTAACGGAGGCGTTTCCGACTCTACGTCAAAACGAGCCCTTTCGTTAGCGTCTGCCATCTGTTCTAGTCTCAACACTTTTCAGGGGTTCAAACACTTCACCCTTCCGTCAGGAACTGCGACGGCAGCCTAGTGCGGGATCCTGGAACTTCAGGGGAGCCCTGAGCGCGTGGGAAGTTGCACTAAAATGAGGAGCAACCAGACACCAATTGCCCCCCCCCCAAAAAAAAAAAAAAAAACCTGCAGGAAGGGGGGTTGCAAATCCCTAGGGAAACAGGTTGGTTAGGCCGGCACCCGGACACCAGGGGGCCGGGCGAAGGGAGTGGTCACGCCGAGACCGGAAAACTTTCTGCAAAGCGACGGGTTGAGTCCACTACCCAGTCCCGGACGTGGAGCAGGGCAGTCTCCTAGCCCCACGACCCGGCCAGCCCTAAACTCCTTACCGTCCTGCAGGAGCTCCCGGACTGTCGCCGTAGCCGCTGCAGAGCCCAGAGCCCCAAGGCCAGATACGGCGACGCTGCCGTCGCCACCTTCCATGTTGGCAGGTGCCGGGTTGATGGCGTCAGTGGCCCCGCCTAAGTAGTGACGCAGATTTCCGGCGCCGCCCGCCTTCCTCTTCCCTACCCCCTCCCACGACACTCCGCGACAGCGCGCGCTTCTTAACCCCACGGGTGGACTCACTGTTGGGTGGCGGCTGCACCAAGCCTGGCTGGGAGTCCGGGGGCCGCAGGAGTGGACGCGCGCCAAGGTCTCGAAGGACTCCGGGCAGAGCTTTCTGCTCTCTCCGGCTCGGCCCAGCCAAGGAGAAGAGGGGCGCTGGAACGTGGCCGCCGCGCTCACCGCTGAAGCGAGTATTCAACCGAGATCCAGGGCCTGGCGGCTCAAGGCAAGACGTTGTCGGCAGGCGTGAGTGAGTGGCCACCCAGCTTTATGTGTCCCACGCCCGGAGTGGCAGCCTTGGGAGGGAGGGGGAAGTATGGGAAGAAAAATTGCACGCGAGGAAAAGTGAGGAGCATTAGGGAGAGTTGAAGTATGAATCAGAAAAAAAACAAGGGAGACTCCCTGTCTCTGCGCCCGGTCCCAAGAGTTCTTGCCTTTTTACTTTCCTACCTCTCTCAGTTTTAACCCACATGCTATGAGTGACACCAGGGTTTTTCATCTTAGAAACTGATGGAACTCAACGGTGTTGAAGCTATAAAATCACCAAGTTGGTTCCGATTACATCTCTGCTAATATTTGTGCTTTAATTACCCAGGTTTCTCCCAAGGTAAATGCCGATCAAGTAACAGGGTCAACAGGTGTGGACGCGTTTGCATAAGCATTTCTTCCTAAAAAGAAAGATGCTGTAGTATAACTTCCATTTTATACAGTAGGTTTGGAACCGGGAAATCAATTCCTTCCAACTCCAGAATTGAATGATTCTCTACCATGTGCTAACAGCACTGCACGAAAGTGCTCTGATAGAACTGAGCCTATGCTTAACACTGTTCCAAGTCCCTTTTAAATCTTCAGTCATTTCGTATTCGAGACAACTCAGGTGAGCAAGCTCATGCTACAATGCATCTTGCTTTCTGTTCATTTTTGTCTCAGGTTTTTCCCTAAAACGATTTGTTTCATCTCTATCATAATGCCAGGAAGGTTGACTATTCCAAATGGAGGTCCCATGAATTGCCAAGGTCTGTGTGTTCAGATTCACCTTAGGTTTCAGCTGTAATACACAAAATTAATTGATTCACAATTTTGACTATTAATGAACAGCAGTATCTGTGAATTACATGTGGTTTTTCCATCCTTGGCTTTTTTTTCTTTCTTTAATGTTGGAAGATTTAGAAGAATGCATAGTATTCATTTATCCAATGAAAAATTGTGAGCCCCTACTGTACATCCAGGCATGAGTTTACAAGCATAACACTAAATTCACATCCTAAAGGAGCTGATAGGTAAGGTAGAAAGACATTAAAACAAATGTACAGGATGCCATGGAATATATGGGTTTATTCATTCCAGTAGTACAACCTAACTGCCCATTGAAATCACCTGGAGAGCTTTAAGAGCCACTGATGCCTGTATCCCTAACCCAGACATTCCAGCTTAATTGATCTGGGGTATACCTCGGGTATTGTGATCGTTAAAAGCTCTGTATGTCATTCAAATGTGCAAGATTGAAAACTACTCATTGATTCAACAAATACGTACTGACAGGCCTTCTTTGTGCCATTTACTGTGAGTACAAGAATAAGAATGAGATTGTTCTTGCTAAAGTCACTAATGAGCTCATTCCACTGACACTGTTTCGTCTTCTTCCCCTTTCCGTGCTATTTAAGATGTTAATCCCCTCTCTAATGCTTAGAGTACTCTCCTGTATTGGCTTTCGAATGTTCTTCAGATTTGTTCCTCCCAGCTCCCATGTTCATCTGTCCTGGTCTCCTTTGCACTTCATTTTTCCTGTTTCTTAAATGGCAGTGCTTCTGAAGCTTACTTCCAATGTGTGCCATCCTTAATTAAAGACATTGGCCATATTTTTAGTTTCCACTTACTATCTAAATGGTTGAAATAGACTTTTTTTAAACTTGGCCCATGTGTATGTTTCTGTTACTAAGCCCAGGGGGAATTGTAGTTGTGGTACAGGGGGTTAAGCCTCCACTTGTAACACCAGCATCCCATATCAGAATGCTAGTTCAAGTCCTGGCTATCTTTTAAAATGCTGACTAGTTTTGTTCTCTAGATATAGATCTTTCCTGAGTAAATGCCAAGAATTAAATATTTTAAAGTGCTAGTCATACATGGCTTATCAATACCAAGCATAATAACAGGGAAAAAATTAAAAGCATGAAAAATCGCTATATGATATGCTAGGAACATAATGTAGTTTTCCACATCTCATTTTTATGCAAATTCCTTGTGTAGCCTTCCATATTTATTTATCTCACAAATAGAGGCAGAATTTTCTGGTATCCTGTTTGATACCATGAAAAGAAGCAAAAAATTTTCTGAGCCCCACAAGCCTGATGGAAAATATGTAGTATTGCCCACTGAAGTTGTTGGAATGATGAGAATTCATCTAATGAAAATAATTTTCTTTGTGCAAACTATCTCTGATTTCAGATTTGAAACCAATCTGTTCATGAAAAGTGACGGCATACCAGCCACAGTATGTCAAGAAAGAAGAAAAGATCCAATAGAAATGTTTCATTCTGGGCAGCTGGTAAAAGTCTGTGCCCCAATGGTTCGCTATTCAAAGTAGGTGTTGTTGAATGTGTCATGAACTGAGATGTGATTTCCCTTTATGCTCTGACTTTTAAAAAGTGGGACCTTAAAACTCCTAGCTTTGGAGTCATAATACTATAAGTCCTAAGACTCTTCCATGCCTTGAATGTGTGAGACCAGAGTAAACAGTATATCCAGGCAGTATATCTGTGGCAGAGTAGGTTAAGCCTCTGCCTACAATGCCGTCATCTCATATATGTACTGGTTCTAGCCCTGGCTGCTCCACTTCTGATCCAGCTCCCTGCTAATGGCCTGGGAAAGAAGATGGCCCAAGTGCCTGGGCCCCTGCACCCACATGGGAGACCTGAAAGAAGCTCCTGGTTTCGGATCAACCCAGCTCTAGCCGTTGCAGCCATTTGGGGAGTGAATCAGAGGATAGAAGACTTCTCTTTCTGTAACTCTGCCTCTCAAATAAATAAATCTTTAAAACAAACAAATAGTATTTCCAGGCTTTATATCTGTTTGTAAGTCCTACCTATGAGTATATAGTAGACATGAGTCCAGCTTTTTTTGAATTAACATTTGTCTTGGGACAAATGTGGAGAGGTACGATTGCTTGGTCACATGTCAGTTGTCTTTTTAGCTATTTTTGAAACTGATAAACTCTATAGAACATTACTTCCACCAACGTAGGTAGCATCCGGTTTGTCCTCACCCTTACCAACTTTTAATAATGTGACCTTTTCTATTTTAGCCATTCTGGTAAGTATAAAGTAATACCTGCCCTGTGCTTTAAACATTATAACTGTAGTGAGGCTGAACTTTATTTTTTTTAATTCCTCCTGTTAGCGTATTATTTTGTGATGTTTTATTGATTTATTTTAAGATTTTATTTAAAAGGCAGAATTTTGGGCAGGTTAGCAGTGGGGAGAGAAGGGAGGAGGTACCTTGTATCCACTGATTCACTTCCCAAATGGCCACAAGAGCTGTGGCTGGGCCAGACCAAAACCAGAAAGCAGGTACTCTATCCAGGTCTCCCACGTGAGAAGCAGGCACCCAAGCACTCAGGCTGTTTGCTGCTGCTTTCCCAGGCACTTTAACAGAGAGCTGGATCAGAAGTGGAGCAGCTGGGACTCAAACCCACAACCATATAGTGTAGCAACACCGCAGAAGGCAGACCCAATGTTGACCATCTTTCACGCGATTATTTGCCATCTGTACATTTTTGAAGAAATGTTTCTTGTACCTTTTGCTCCTATTCTATTTAGACCATTTGTACTATTGAGTTGTTTTTATTTTTAATTAGTGTGAAGTACATGTAATGTAGAATTTACCTCTTAATCAAATGTATACTTCATTTGTTGTGCATCTGATCTCCAAGATTTTTCACCTTATAAACTTTAAACCTTGTACACATTATGCAATAATTTCTCATTCCTTTGTCATCCCCAACCCCTGACAACTTTATTCTAATTTTTCTCTGAATTTCACTACTTATTTTTGTGAGATTACCTTACCCCACTTAACATAATTCATCCAGGTTGTAGCACATGTCAGACTTTTCCTTTTTAAGGCTGAATAATTGGTTTTGTGTGTGAACTACCTTTTGGTCCTCTACTGATGGTACACAGATTATTTTGACTGTTCAGTCCTTGCAAATAATGCTGCTGGGAACATAGAGCTGCAAGTATCTCTTTGAATCCCTGCTTTCAGTTATTGTTGAGTATATACTCAGAAGTGAAATTGGTGGATCATACAGTAATTCTGTTTAATTTTCTGATGAACTAGAAGCCTCTATTGTTTTTCTGAGTTGTGTTTTTTTAAATCATAAATAAGTGTATTTTGTCTAATGGGTTTTTTTGCATATGATTATTGAATGTTTCTTCTTTGCCCTGTTAATATAGTGGATTACAATGACTTTGACTATTTAAGATTTACTTATTTACTTGAAAGGTAGAACATCAGAGAGAAAGATCACTTGGTTCACTCCCAAAATGGCTATAACTGCCAGGTTTGGACCAGGCTGAAACATCACCTCATGACTGTCAGAAGTCCATGTTCTCCACTTGGCTTCTTTGATATCTGGAGTCAAGGGGCTTTTTTTTTTTTACTGCTGGACACGGTGAGCGTGGTGAGAGTTCCAGCTCCCCATGGTGGGGTGGCCTCACATAGTTTCCGGGCAATGATCAAAGTCCTAACTCTCCACTAGGCCTCTTCTGACCACAGGCCCATCCTCCCAGGGAAGGAAGGAAGCTGCTAGGTAGGCATGGAAGTCCAGGCTTCCCATGTCGTCCCCATCACTACCACTGAGAGGCTTCTGCACTGGTTACCAGAAGGGCCTGGCCTTCTTGGACTGTAGCATAGAGAGGTGTTGGGGCACCTTGTTACAGTCTAGGGAAGGTGGAAGTCCAGGATCCCCGCTCAACATTTGCAGGTGGAGATGAAGCCATACCTGTTTCTGCACTGTGGTTGAATAGAATCTTAAAGTCTTCTCTACCTAGGCTGCTCCTTTTCTGGTCCTTCAGGTAGAGAGCAGACTTTCAGGGCTATTATTGTCTGTATCCACTGGTGTTTGCAGGTGTCCAGCTTCTTCAACACCTAAGGCTGGGATATTTGAGTCAAAAACAAAATAAAAACACAACCAAGGAACTCACTACCCTTTCATTCATTCCTCAGGACCTGAGTTCACTAGCCTATCTTCCTTCCTCTTTCCACATTACACTTGGTAGGAACAATAGGAAAAAGTACATCTGCTCCATCTTCCCATAGGCAGATGCTTTCATAATAAATAATTAAGCATAGAAATACATATGATTTAAGTGTTTTCTAAATGTGTGAAGTTTTATATGTTCACAGGTTGGCTTTTAGAACACTAGTGAGAAAATACAATTGTGATCTGTGTTATACACCAATGATAGTTGCTGCTGATTTTGTGAAATCTATAAAAGCCAGAGACAGTGAATTCACCACAAACCAAGGTATGTAAAATGTATAATTTACTGACTTTATAAACTAACACAGATGGTCTAATCAAAGACAACAAAATTGAGAGATTTCATATTAAAAAATCTTTTTAAAATGTTTTTAATATTATTGAGTGCCTCATAAATGATCAGTGGAGTGTAAAGTCAGCCTCTTTTCTTTTTTTTTCTTTCTTAAGATTGATTGATTTACATGAAAGACAGAGTTACAGAGAGGGAGATCTTCCATCTGCTGATTCACTCCCCAAATGGCCACATGGCTGAAGGTGGACCAGGCTGAAGCTAGGAGCCAGAGGCTTCTTCTGGGTCTCCCACATGGGTGCAGGGGTCCAAGGACTTGGGTCATCTTCCACTGCTTTTCCAGGTGCTTTAGGGGGCAGGTGGGTCAGAAGGAGAGCAGCTGGAACTTGAACTGGCACCCGTATGGGACGCTAGCATCGCAGGTAGCAGCTTTACCCACTACAACACAGCACTATTCCCAGGTCAGCCCCTCTCAAGGCCTTCATCCCCTCGCTTGGACTATTAGAATAGATTCCACTCCATGTGTCTGGTCTTGTCCCATTTCAAGCCCGAAGAGACCTATCTAAAATGTAAATTTGATCCTATCTTTTCCCAGCTGAAAATCCATCTTGGACCCTTGAATACCAAAAACAGTTATCAAAATGTAATCCCTAGACTGGCAATATCAGCATTATATGGAAAGTTGTTGGAAAATCTCATGCTCTATCCCAGACCTATTGAGTCAGAAACTGTGTGTGGTGCAACAGTCTGTGATTTTTTTTTTTTTTTTTTAATATTTATTTGAAAGCAGAACAACAGAGTGGGAGAGACAGATCTTCCATCTGCGGTTTCACTTCCCAAATGCTCCATCTCGGTCTTCCCAGTGGGTGGCAGGAGCCTAAGTGCTTGGACCTTCCTCCTCTGCCCTCCTAGGAGCATTAGCCAAAAACTAGATTGGCAGCAAAGCAGCCAGGGCTCCAATATGGGATGCCAGCATCACAAGCAGTGGCTTAACCAGCTGTACCAAAATGCCAGCCCCAACAGTCTGTGTTTTTCAAACACAGCCCTCCGGATAGTTCTGAACCTGCTAACAGTTTGAGAACCACTCCCTTAAAAACTAAAATTTCAGCACCTGAGAATAATATGCAAAGTCCTTGATACTCCAACCTGTGAATACATCTACATCTTCCGTCAGTTGTGTTTTTTTCCAAACATCCCAAACTGTTTTATGTTCTTGAATATGCTCTTTTCTCTGCCACTTCTCTAACTAGAATATTCTTCCCAGTCTCCAGTCATCTCTGTCTCCCAGATATCTACCTCTACCTCTCTCTCTCTCTCTCTCTCTCTCTCTCTCTCTCTCTCTCTCTCTGGCAAATTATATAGTTCATGCTTGTTACTCTAGTTCTGAGAGTTTGTGGCCAAAGAAGCTTTCCTGATCACATCCCACACGTGTGCTTGCTCCTAAACACACTTTTGTTGTACCTAATCTAGCTGTATTATAGTTTCCTTCTGATATGCCCATCTCTCCCACTGTATGATGGGCTTCCTGAGGGCTAGAGGAATAGAAATGCCTCACTGTGTATCCTCAGCATGTAACAGAGTTGAAAATATATTGGGTCAATAAATGGTTGTTAAAATGAAATTCTGTAACTCTCTTGAGTTGCAAAAGAGACAGCACTGTCCCTCTCCATGAAGAAAAAAGGCAAATTCTTCTATCATATCATAATTCTCTAAAGCACTAGGTTGCCATGAAATTTTGAGTCAGTGCACCTGGGTTGATGCCCAGAAATCTGCATTTTGATAAAGACCTATTGAGGGGCCCCACACTGTGGCGAGTGGGTAAAGCCACCCCCTGCAGTGCCAGCATCCCCTTATGGATGCTGGTTCAAGTCCCAGCTGCTCTACTTCTGATACAGCTCTCTGGTTTGGTTTGGGAAAGCAGTAGAAGATGGCCCAAGTCCTTGGGCCCCTGCACCCAAGTGGGGGACCTGGAAGAAGCTCCTGGCCCCCGGCTTCTGGCTTTAGATTGGTGCAGCTCCAGCTGTTGCAGCCATTTAGGGAGTGAAACAGTGGATGGAAGACCTCTGTGTCTCTGCCTCTGCCTCTCTAACTCTACCTTTCAAAAAAAATCAATAAATCTTTTTTAAAAAATTTAAAAAGACCCTTTGACTCTCCTAGAAGTAGTCCTCACAAAAACTTTATCAGTGTTAAAATATATGTATCTAGAGGTTATAACAGTAAACCAAAGATGAGAAAAGTATGTTGTTTAAAACCTGGGAAAGCTTTGATAGAATGGCTTCACTGGGGCCAACGCTGTGACGCAGCAGGTTAACACCCTGGCCTGAAGCACCAGCATCCCATATGGGCACCGGTTCAAGTCTCGGATGTTCCACTTCCAATCCAGCTCTCTGCTATGACATGGGAAAGCAGTAGAAGATGGCCCAAGTCCTTGGGCCCCCGCCCCCAACGCGGGAGACCCAGAAGAAGCTCCTGGCTCCTGGCTTCAGATCAGTGCAGTTCCGGCAATTGCGGCCAACTGGGGAGTGAACCATCGGATGGAAGAACTCTCTCTCTCTGCCTCTCCTATCTCTGTGTAACTCTGACTTTCTAAATAAATAAATTAAAAGAAAAAAAAGAATGGCCTCATTAAAATTTAAACTTTTAAGGGCCAGCTTTCTGGCACAGCCAGTTAAGTTACCACCTGGAGCTCCAGCATCCCATATGGACACTGGTTTGAGTCCCGGCTACCCCACTACCAATCCAGCTCCCCCCACGTGTGCACCTAGGAAAGCAGTAGAAGATGGTCCAAGTACTTGGGCCCCTATATGCACTTGGGACACCCAGAAGAAGCTCTTGGTTTTCTGCTGGCCCAGCCCAGGCTGTTGGCAGCCATCTGAGGAATGAACCAGCAGATGGAAGATTCTCTAACTCTTGCTTTCAAATAAGTAGACCAATAGACTTTTAAAAATATTTAAACTTTTATGTGTGAGAGTACAAATAGACTAGCAACAAACTAGGGGGAAATATACAGCACATAGTAGAAAGGGTGGATTTCTTTTATAAAAATAGGCAATTAAAAATGGAACAGATAGTAGAAAAATTGTCAATGTGCAAAGAAAGAGCTACAAAGAAAGATATGCAAATGTTGGATAGTATCTATATAATGTTAAGATACCTCCAACAGTTAACACTCCTAGGAATTTACCCAATAAATATTCCTCAAAAAATATCTTTTCAAAAGTATCTTCATTGAAGAGCTACAAGTTGAAATACACTCTACGGTCCATTCAAATAGTGGAATATGCCACTTGAAACAAAACAGATCTCCATGCATCTCCCAGGTACAGCAGGAACAAAAACAATAGGTGTAAGAATGTATGCAAACATTTGTCTAAACTATACAGGTAAATTGTTCTGGAATATGTGAACTCACCTTTGGAAAAGGGATTTGATGTTGAAAGACTTCGTTTTATCAAATTTTCTACTGATTAATTTTTACTTAATTGCTTCTAATGTAAAGATTTTAAAATTTTTAATCTTACCTTATTTAAACAAATGCTTCTTAGTCTTAATGTATTGTTTCATCCTACACAAATATTACAGTGTGTGTTTATGTTTGTGGGTTTTTCCTGTGAATCTTAACATTTTAACATTGAGCTATTTGTTTTACCAGGTGATTGCCCATTGATTGTTCAGTTTGCTGCTAATGATGCAAGACTTTTATCTGAAGCTGCTCGAATAGTCTGTCCTTATGCAAATGGAATAGACATTAACTGTGGTTGCCCTCAGAGGTAAAGCTCAAAGAAGTTGGAAGAATTTTTAAACATATTAGGACGTAAACTGTGTGAACATGGTAAAATATCTTCTGGTTTTCCAAAAATTAATTAAAGTACCAGGGCTCTAAAAAACAAGAAAAAAAAAAAGAACAGATCATTTAGGAACATAATTTCCAGAGGTCTTTTCTGATGGCTGAAATGATGTCTATCTAGATCTTTGATAAATGTTTTGTCTCCCTACATTGTTAAAATTTTTGTGTGTATCTCTTGAAGTCCTAAGTAGTTTTGTGAGAATCTTAGGTTTACAGGCAATCCCTAAAATGTGATTTTACTGCTACATCAGATATATTTGCTCTAAAAACTGATTCTGTGATTTGGGACATTGCCACATGTTTTAATTAATTGACTCTAAAATATCTTTTTATGGTCACCTTTTCTTTCTATACTGCAGTTATTTCATTGGGTTCAGTTAACTGGGATGTACTTAATTTGACAATAATATCTCTACCATAAAAGCACTAGATAATTTGAATACTTCAAAATGTGTCCAAAGAATCAGGTCAAGATTTTAAGTGCAGTGTAATCCAAATCAGGTTAGAAGTATTTGTATCCTCATTAGGAAAGTTAAATAAGCTGTTTAGCAGTGTTGGAACACTAAGCCAAAAATACCTTTCTACTAGTGAGACTAATAAAACCTCATAACGCACAAGAAACATCAGGTTTGGAATTTAAAAAACCTGAAATGATTGCTGTTAATTACAAATGCTTAACTTTGCTTTGGTCAAATGCATTTTAATTTAATATTCTCACTTGCCAGTGAAAACCATTTCCTGAGTACTTTTTTTTTTTTTAAAGATTTATTAATTTATTTGAAAGAGTTACACAGAGAAGGAGAGGCAGAGAGAGAGAGAGAGTGAGAGAAAGGTCTTCCATTTGCTGATTCACTCCCCAATAGGCCGCAACAGCCAGAGCTGTGCCTATCCAAAACCAGGAGCCAGGAGCTTCTTCTGGGTCTCCCACATGGGTGTAGAGGCCCAAGAACTTGGCCATCTCCCACTGCTTTCCCAGGCCATAGCTGAGAGCTGGATTGGAAGTGGAGCAGCCAAGACTCGAACCAGCACCCACATGGGATGCCGGTGCTTCAGGCCAGAACTTTAACCTGCTGTGCCACAGCAGCCCCTCCTGAGTACTTTTTGAGCAAACATGTTTTCCTAATCTCAGTGATGCATGTACAGTGTTAGATCTATGAGTCTTAAAAATTTGCTTCCCTTCCAGGTCCCACAGAGAAATACAGGTGGGTAGATGTATTTTCAGTACGTTCAGGATTGTATGTTCTCTTTAGGTTTGTATGATTCATTTGTTGTGTTTGCTTCATAAAGGTGGGCAATGGCAGAAGGTTATGGGGCTTGCTTGATAAACAAGCCAGAGCTTGTTCGAGATATGGTGAAACAAGTAAGAAATCAAGTGGAAAACCCCAGATTTTCAGTTTCTATTAAAATAAGGTAAGGACAACATTTTAATCCATTGGTAAAATACTTGATAATTAGAAAATGTTCCTTTTCTCTGCTGCTATGAGTGTGTCTATCCTAAATGAATCAGTACCAGGTATATGGAAACATTTAAGCAAGACATTTAGTATGCAAATATTTGTCATAATTATTGTTTCATAATTCTAGGGAACATCCTCCTTAAATTTTTTAGCAAAAGCTAAAATAGCTAAATTGGAGGTCTTGGATGAGAACTGAACCTTGAATAAAATCTTGCTAATGAAGTGACAATATGATAATAGCAAGGCTAAGTAAATGTAATAAATGAAATATCATTTTAACCATTTTAACATTAAGATTTGTGTGTTATGAACACAGATAAAATTTTGAAATTGTAGGATCCATGAAGATCTCAGAAGAACAGTAGATCTTTGTCAAAAGGCTGAAGCAACGGGAGTTTCCTGGATTACAATCCATGGAAGAACTGTTGAAGAAAGACATCAGCCAGTGCACTATGATGCTATTAAAATAATTAAGGAAAATATATCTATACCTGTAATTGCTAATGGAGACATCAGAAGCTTAAAAGAAGCAGAAAATGTGTGGCAGGTGACTGGAACAGATGGTAAGAAATAGCTACTTGGATTTTTTTATCTTTTAACCAGCAGAAGTGAGTGAGGGAGTAATGTTAGTTTAATTTTCTCTAACACTGAACCATATTTTACCATTGTACTGATTACAGCTAAGCAGTTTATTAAAATGTCAACTGTTAAAAGAAAAAGTCAACTCTTCTAGCTAAAAACAATAGATAATTTTAACAGATAATTGGAATAAATATTTTTCTAGTGACCAGTCAGTATCTTTCAAATAGACCATTAGTAAAATAGAGCACCTAAAATAGAAATGAGGGTCAATGTACTCAAGTGTATGGGAGTCAAAGGAATCCCAGAGCTGTGATGCAGTTTCACTATTTGCTTGAATTATCTGCATGCCAAGCCCAACTCTATGATAGGTATTACTAGATGGGAGGATGCATATAAACTAAGCAACCCAATTTGAACATCTGGATTTACCCTAAAGGAAAGCCACAGGGCCAGCACTGTGGCATAGCAGGTAAAGCCGCTGCCTTCAGTGCCAGCATCCCATTTGGGCGCCAGTCCAACTCCTGGCTGCTCCGCTTCCAATCCAGCTCCCTGCTGTGGCCTGGGAAAGCAGTAGAAGATGACCTAAGTGCTTGGATCCCTGCACCTTCATGGGAATCCCAGAAGAAACTCCTGGCTTTGGATCAGTCCTGTTCTGGCCATTGCAGCCATTGGGGGAATGAACCAGTGGATGGAAGACTTTTTCTCTCTGCCTTTCAAATAAATAAATAAATCTGAAAAAAAAAGAAAAGGCCACCAACTGTGCCAGTGTTGTGGTGTAGCTAAGCCACATTAGCCAACTCGCTGCTAACGTGCTTGGGAAAGCAGTGGAAGATGGCCCAAGTGCTTAATTCTTTGCACCTGGCTCCTGGCTTCAACCTGGCCCAGCCCCTGCTGTTGCAGCCGTTTAGAAAGTGAAACAACAGATGGAAGATTTCTCTCTGTCTCTCCCTCTATTTCTGTGATTCTACCTTCCAAATAAATAAAAAATAAATCTCAGAAAAGCCAAAAGCAAATGTTTAATGTAGAAGTGATTAAAAACATAAGGAATGCCATAAGTAGATTTAAACTTTCTTGGTTTATAAAAGGTACCAAAATTGTTTTGTGATTGAAATACATGGAGGCATTGTGAAACTTGTAATATCCTTATTTTTTACTATTCTGTTTGTCTCCTTCACCTTTTTTTTTCTTTTGAGAAGTAGAGTTATAGACAGTGAGAGGGAAAGAAAGGTCTTTCATCCACTGGTTCAGTCCCCAAATGGCTGCAACTGTTGGAACTGTGCCAATCCAAAGCCAGGACTTGGGCCATCTTCCACTGCTTTCCCAGGCCAAAGCAGAGAGCTGGATTGGAAGAGAGGCAGCCGGGACTTGAACCGGCACTCATATGGGATGCCAGCGCCGCAGGCAGAGCATTGACCTGTACAATGGTGCCAGCCCCTGTCTACGTCACTTTGAAGTAATAACCATGAGTTTATAATGTGTGGACACACATGGTGTTTGTTCTTTAATTTGTAGGTGTGATGGTTGCAAGAGGACTTTTAGCAAACCCTGCCATGTTTGCTGGATATGAGGAAACCCCACTGAAATGCATCTGGGACTGGGTTGACATCGCCCTTGAACTTGGAACTCCATATATGTGTTTCCATCAACACCTAATGTACATGATGGAAAAGATAACTTCAAGGCAAGAAAAGAGAGTATTCAATGCTCTGTCAAGCACATCGGCAGTCTTGGATTACCTTACAGACCATTACAGCATTTGACCTCACAAGTCATTGTCATGTATATTTTATACCTACAGTATAAATACAGTCATTGGGAGCATTTTAAAACATGTATCCTGGACTTATTCTTCAAAGATTCTGATTCAGTAGATCTGGATATGAACAGAAATGTAAGACCCCATGTGGTTGGAATATCCTGCTCATTGTATTATGTATTTGTTGGCGGGAGGTGGGATTTTTTTTCCTAAAAGAATCATGGTTTTAACATTTTTAAATAAAACTTATATTTTAATACAATAAAGTGTGACTCAGCATTTATAAGTGAACAAGAAGTATGTTTTTAATTTTAAAAAGTGCAGAGAAGTGGTAGAACAAATGGCAACATCCATATAAAATGAGAAAGAACAAAAAATTCTGAATAGAATTATACTCAGGACTTCCTTTAAAAGTTCAAAAGATTGGAGCAGCACTGTGGCTTAGCAGGTAAAGCTGCCACCTGCAGTGCCAGCATCCCATGTGGGCACCAGTTCCAGTCTCCTTGTGATCCAGCTCCCTGCTAAAGCGACTGGGAAAGCAAGAGAGGCTGGCCCAAGCGCTTGGACCCTTGCACCCACATGGGAGACTCAGAAGAAGCCCGAGGCTCCTGGCTTCAGATGAGCCCAGCTCTGGCCCTTGGGGCCAGAAGAAGACCCCTCTCTCTGCCTCTGCCTTTCTCTAACTGCCTTTTTTTTTTTTTTTTTTTTTTTTTTTTTTTTTTGACAAGCAGAGTGGACAGTGAGAGAGAGAGACAAAGGTCTTCCTTTGCCGTTGGTTCACCCTCCAATGGCCGCCACAGCCGGCGCACCGCGCTGATCCGAAGGCAGGAGCCAGGTGCTTCTCCTGGTCTCCCATGGGGTGCAGGGCCCAAGCACTTGGGCCATCCTCCACTGCACTCCCTGGCCACAGCAGAGAGCTGGCCTGGAAGAAGGGCAACCGGCACAGAATCCGGCGCCCCGAGCGGGACTAGAACCCGGTGTGCCAGCGCTGCAAGGCGGAGGATTAGCCTAGTGAGCCGCAGCGCTGGCCATCTAACTGCCTTTCAAATAAATAATCTTAAAAAAGTTCAAATTAGAAAATAAAACTGTCACTTCTGATTGAATTATACACCTCAAGGTATTTTCTTTAAATTGTGTCTTACAGAACTTAAAATGATTTCCATAATTTAGAACCAAGATCCCATGGAATTCTTTAAAATACTAAATTTGGCACATTTCAGGCCTCTACATTATTAGGAGATGGAGCTTGGTAAACAAACCTGTACCTAAAAAGATAAATTAACTACAGCTTCCCACATCATAAATGTGAAAATCTGGCAGCTAATCTGATTATGTATTTGAAATATTTCCTAGACAATAGTAACTAGGTTTTATTTTTAATATAAAAGCCTACTGTTCACACTGCTTCTACTGATGTTTTTGTATTTACTGGAAATCAATCATGGTTTGGCAGTGTTACTAATGGATTTTTTTTGGTCAGTGAATGCAAACTTAAGAGTTAAGTCAGGTTGAAATCGAACAGTTCACAATTACTATATTATTCTACTTTACCAATATGAAAGCTTATCAGGAGACAGTTACCTGAAACAATTTAGAGTTTAGGAACATTAAATGAATGTTTTACATAAGCACTCTGCTGCCTTGTTTTTCTTAAGGATATTGTCATTTTTCAATTCATTTTTTAAGGTAACTGGCTTTTCATTTGTTGTTAGTATTCAAAGAAGGAAGTAGGGCAGGTGAGAACTTCAGCATCTGAATTTGAATTAACTGACTGCTAGCTTGTTGAGCACACCAGGAGCTTATCAAGGTGTTGTGGATGGGCCAGTTGCAATGCATTGTGTGAAGAAACTTCCTTGACCAGTACTGTAGTATCGGGTAAAGCCGCAGCCTGCAGTGCCAGCATCCTATACGGACACCGGTTCCAGTCCCGGCTGCTCCACTTTCCAGTCCAGCTATCTGCTGTGGCCTGGGAAAGCAGTAGAAGACGGCCCAAAGTGCTTGGGCACCTGCACTGGTGTGGGAGACCTGGATCCTGGCTTCGGATCAGCCCAGCTCCAGCCGCTGCGGCCACTTGGGGAATGAACCAGCAGATGGAAAATTCTCCCTCTGCTTCCTCCTCTTTGTAAATCTGCTTTTCTAATAAATAAATCTTTTTTAAATATATCACTTCCTTGTCTAACTCACTTTTCCTGTTTCATGTGCTCTAGTATATGTGATAAAAAAGCCTCTGACTTAAGTGTTTTCATATCCTATAGTTACCCATCTTGAACATTTCTTTGGTGTTCCCAGAATAATTCTCCACAAGACAGGACATTCCTGTCCATTTCTGTATATGTTAATATGAATAAAAAGTTTAATAATTGAATAAAAAGTGTTATTGCTTGGGCAAAGGCTACCGGAATGACTACGCCTACTCCCATCTTTCCCGCCAGCACCCCAAATTGTCTCTCTTTAGCCCAGCCCGTCGACCACAATGGGAAAACTTAACACCTAACCGCAACTCTCAGGCCAAAGTGCTGGCCCTTTCTTAAATCCGGCTTCATTCGGGACGCAGAAACGACCCCCGCCAAAAACAGGCAGTCGGGCAGGAATCCGCTTCCAACAAGGCCGCCCGTTCGCGCCTCCAGCCCCGGCGCCAAGCCGGAAGCCAGCGGCAGGGAAGGCCGAGAGGCCGCACGTGGGCGCCCCAGACGTGCGGTCCAGCGCCCTAGGAAACGCGAACCAGGCGCAGAAGCGCAGTCGCCCCCTCTGTGACCTCGGCCCGAGCCCTCGGCCGGGGCCCGCGGGGGCCGCGAGCGGGCGGCGCGCCCCTCCCCCACCCGCCGCAGCGTCTGACGTCCCGCGCGTCGGCGGCCGGGAGCGGCGCGGGAAGCCGGGCGGTTGGCAGGCGGGGTAAGGCCGGGCCGGACCCCGGGGACCCCCGCGGGGCGCCAGGCTGCGGCTGGGGGCGCCGCTGCCGGGGCTGGGGAAGCCAGCGGAGCCTCCGGCCGCGTGGGGCGCGCGGCTCGGGCCCGCGGCGCGCTGGGGCAGGGAGGGCCGGCGGGGCCCGAAGCCGGGCGTTGGCGGCGGGAGGGTGCGGCGCCGCGCAGCTGGCTCGAGGGGAGGCGGTGGGTGCCCGCCGGCCGCCCTCGGCCTCTTGGGGCGGGAAGTGGAGACGCCCGCCTGCCCCCGGCCTGCGCCTGCCCCATCCCCGCCCGGCGTCGGCCCTCCAGTCTGGGGAGGCGCAGACACTGTAACTCCGCGAACGCTCCGTCTCCGAGCTCTGTCACCTGGTTTTCTTTGGGAGGAAACAAACTTAAATAAGTGTTTATGTGTTTAGGTGTGAAGAAAAAAAAAAAATGACAATCCAGTGGGTGGCGGTCGCAACTTTCCTTTACGCTGAAATAGGACTCATTTTAATCTTCTGTCTGCCTTTCATTCCTCCTCAGAGGTACGGAACCCTCCCGTCGTTGTGTGATTCGCTCCTTTAAACTTTTCTTAAGATTAAAATGTTTTGATAGCTGATTGATGAAAGCACTTTTTTAAAATAATCGCTCCTGAAAAAATCAGGTGGTACAAGCATACAGTGGCGATATTGACATGTACCTTTATATGGAAACACCTTCTGGGTACAGAGAAAATAACTTCTAAATCCCTTTTGGTTGTGTTGGTTACAGATACAGTGAGTAATGGTTATCTTTTTAACACATGTTCTGTCTTGTGCTCAGGTTTTACCTTTGTTTTATTGCCCTGAATTGGAGCAGTGAACTAAATAAATAGTTCAGTGGTGTTTGCAGCGTTGATGCAAAAAATTAAAAAAGGGGGGGGGGGGAATTGGCAACCAAAGCCATTAATAAATTTTTAGTTTAGACCTTACATAACTGAGAAATAGTTTCACTACTGCTTAATGACAATTTGGCTATTTTTTTATCCCACACAAAATTAATAAGTGTGTGTTAAAAGTACCAGAGCCATATGCTCGTATTAGGATTCATTCGTAGGCCGGCACCGTGGCTCACTTGGCTAATCCACCTGTGGCTCCGGCATCCCAGGTTCTAGTCCCGGTTGGGGCGCCGGATTCTGTCCCGGTTGCTCCTCTTCCAATTCAGCTCTCTGCTGTGGCCCAGGAGGGCAGTGGAGGATGGCCCAAGTGCTTGGGCCCTGCACCCGCATGGGAGACCAGGAGGAAACACCTGGCTTCAGATCTGCGCAGTGCGACTGCAGTCGCGGCCATTGGAGGGTGAACCAGCAGTACAAGGAAGACCTGTCTCTGTCTTTCTCTCTCTCTCTCTCTCTCTCTCTCTCACACACACACACACACACACACTCTCTCTCTCTCACTGTCTAACTCTGCCTGTCAAAAAAAAAAAAAAGGATTCATTCGTTTGTAAAGGACTTGGCTAAGCTTTGCAGTCCAACCATTTTGCTCATTCTACCCTTGGGTTTTAGGTGTAGGTATTTGGCATAGCAGTAAGAGACCACTTGGGGCTCCCACATGCTGTATCAGAGTGCCTGGGTTGGGATCCTGCCTCCACTTCCAAACCCAGCTTGCTACTAATGTATACCTGGGAGGTATCAGGTGATGAGATGCTTCAAATGGTAGGATTCCTGCCGGGCATGAAAGAGACCTGGATTGAATTCCTGGTTTTGACTTGGCCTAGCCTTGGTTGTGGACATTTGGGAGGTAGACTCACAGATAGAATATCTCTCTCTCTCTTTCTTTCTTTACTTCCCAATTAAAATTAAAAAAAAAGTAAAACCTCAGGTTTCCATCCAGAAACGTATGAGTGGCGAAATACATGTGTAATAAAAATGTTGCAACACGTTTGTTCCTACTCATGGCATGAAAGAAAGTCTTTCATAAATGTGATCCTAGAGATAACCCACAAAAGTACTGTAGTACTTTTTCCCAGTGCTGGAAGAAACGAAAGAAGGTCTTAGCTTGATTTGGGATCCAAATAGTCTTTCACAGCCTCAGCTTGCTCCTTACCTGCCTGGCCTTCTGCTTGTTTCTGTCTTTCACTATCACAGGTTCCATTTTTTTCCTTCCTTACTAAAAGGGAGAAAAAATTGAATCATATTGTGAGAAGCGATCTTCAAGCTTGTTTTATGCACCCCTTTCCTTCTGTTGATCAAACACTGAGATGCAGAGAAGGGGGTAGGGCCTCAGGTCACTTGGCTGCTGTGCGGCAGACTCCAGACTAGAATCTGGCTTTCATTCCAGTGCTCTTTCTACTCCATCATGTCGCCTCTTGTCATGCTAGTTTAGTTTCAGACCCTCACTCAATAGCACCCCATTTTGCATTTGGTAATATTTGCAGTAGAATTTTACTTATAACAACATCTTATTTATAAGCTTATTTTTATAAATAAGGCTTAAGAATTTGCGAGAAGCAAAAACTTGTGTAAGTTGATGTCTTCTCCATCAAAATGATCCATAAGTTACAGATCAGTCTTTTTCTTCCTGCAAAATATGATCTTTTTTTACCCTTCCTGATCAAGTAGCCATTAGATAGATGTGTATATTTGTGCACATGGTATGTAAACACAGCCTCACGTATGGACACAGGGCAGAAAACACTGGACATTCATACAGAAATCACTGTGTGTATATATATAAAACCATACCCTTCAAAGAGAAGGTTTCTGTGTTTAGTCTCTGTTCTACTGTAACTCAGTGGTTAAAGGCACACACTTGGAAATCACTACCTGGGTTTATATCCCAATTCTGCATGTTACTAATCTTGGGCCAGTTGCTGACCTTACTGTACTTCCTCATAAGGTAATTGTGATAATTGAAGGAGATAAAAAAAAAGTGCTTTGCACCAAAATACAGCAAGGACTTTATTTGCTATTACTAGCTGCTCTTGAACTATAAACTGATAACTTGATTATCTTCTGTCTAGTGTCCTTATTAAATAAGATGAAAATAACTTTTAAAAAAATTATTTATTTAAAATGCAGAGTTACAGAAAGAGACACAGAGAGAGAGAAGAGAGCTTCCATCTGCTGATTCACTCCCCAAATGACCATAACGGCCAGGGCTGGGCCAGGCTGAACCCTGGAGCATGGAGCTTCATCCATGTCTGTTACATGAGTACGGGGAACAAGCACATGGACTGTCTTCCACCAATTTCCCAGACTATTAGCAGGTTGCTTGATTGGAAGCAGAGCATCCAGGGCCCAAACTGGCACCCTTATAGGTTGTGGCATTGCAGGCAATGATTTTACCCATTATGGCACAAAGCCAGCCCCAAAATAACTTTTTAAAATTACTTACTATAGGGGCCAGTGCTATGGCCTAGTCCAGTAGTGGACCAAGCCTCCCCCTGTAGGGCTGGCATCCCAAATAGGCACCAGTTCACATCGCAGCTGTTCCTCTTCCAGTCCAACTCTTTATGGCCTGGAAAAGCAGTGGAAGATAGCCCGAGTGCTTGGGCCCCTGCACTCACGTGGGAGGCCGGGAAAAACTCCTGGCTTCTAGCTTCGGATCAGCCCAGCTCCAGCTGTTGTAGCCATTTGGGGAGTGAACCAGTGGATGGAACACCTCTCTCTCTTTGTCTTTCTCTGTAGCTCTACCTCTCAAATGAATAGCTAAAACCTTGAAAATAATAGTATGTTTTTCTAATAAAAAAGTTACTTATCATAGCTACAGATTGTTCCCTATGGGGAAGGGTCTCTTATTTACTCTTTTATACTAGACCTAGATCAAGAAGATATTCCCGTTTTCATTTTTTTTTTTAAATATAAAACTAACAGAATTTGGAAGCATAGACACAAGGAACTGTTTCATCTCTGTCAGTTGCCTTTCCCCAACAACTTCAACTTACTACTTAGAATTGTTTCCAAAGTACATTCGTTCATAATCTCTTATACACTAAAATGCTTTTTAAAAGTTGTAAGTCAGAATGTTTTAAGTGTTTACCTTTATAAGTATCCTTTGGACTTGATGTATTATTCGTTTAAAATACCTGTGTACAAACTGCTACCTTTCCAGTTGTACAGTGGATTACTCTATCCCTCCTTGCCATTTATAACTCATGTTTTCCTCTAGGTATTTGTCTGCACTGGTCAGTCCACCCCATCTCATTTCCTAAGTTTTCAGATCTTGACCTGGGTGTTAACAACATGAATACACACACACACACACACACACACCCACCCCATAGTGTGCCATGCTGCACATTTAGGGTTTGGGTCTTTTTGTTTGTTTTGGCTTTACTGTATTATGTAGTACCTCAGTAATTTTTTAAAAATTCTGTCATGATTAGAGAAAATATTTTCCTTGAAGTAGATATTAAAAGTATGCTAGACAAAATAAATGCAGACAATTGGAGCCCCTATTCCTGAGGTGTTGCAAATGGCTAAACCAGTAAGTAGATCTTTGTTGTTTCTAATTGAGTACTCTTAACTAGGGAAAAGCAGTTATAAAGTAATAGCTCTTAACAACAATATAACATTTAACTATAAAGCTTACCTTGTAAGATTTTATTCAGTATGTTTCCTTTAAAAGTGATTTTTGCTTTGGAATATTTAGGCCACTGACAAAAGGTAATCAGTTGTCACATTATTAAACTTGGAAGAATTATTCTGTATTTCATGAGACATTCTGTGTGATGTCTGAGAATTGGTTTAAAAATTAAATTTTATGTTTCTTTTCATTTATTTTTGGTTACCAAAATGTTACTTCTGTGTTTGGAAAGCATTTTAAAACCTCTGGGTTTGTCATACCTAATAATTGTATTGCTTTACAGATGGCAGAAGATTTTTTCATTTAGTGTCTGGGGAAAAATTGCAACTTTTTGGAACAAGGCTTTCCTTACTATTATAATCCTATTGATTGTTTTATTTCTAGGTAAGTATCAGATCCAATAAGCATTGTTCTAGTTGTTGTTTAATGAATTCTTTGGTTTTTAATTAAGTTGATGTTTACATTTATATACAATTGACTGTATAGTATATTGATGTATATAGAGTAGATACTGATACATTATTACACACTTGATGAATGGTACTATTCCATGTACACACAAGTATACATTTCAGAGAAATATAGTGATTCCTAACCTCTTTTAGATTATTGTAGTATTTAAATGCAAGGGCTGGCATTGTGCACAGCAGATTAAACCACCACCTGTGACACTAGCATCCTATATCAGAGTGTTGGTTCAAGTCTTCACTACTCCACTTCTGATCAGGCTACCTGCTATACCTGCTAACGTGCCTGGGAAGGCAGCAGAAGATAATGCAAATAGTTGGGTCTCTGCCACCCATGTGGAGACCAGAGTGGAGTTCCTCAGCACCCAGGATCATAGCTGTTAGGAAGACAGACAAAGGAATAGAATCATTATGTTCTCAAAAGGAATCTTAGATGCAGAATGTGGATCTTGATTTGGATTCTGGTTAAAAAAAAAAAAAAGCTCAACACTGATTTGGGGACTCCTGCAAAAATACGCATTCGGAGTGATTGTTAGATAACATTAGGGAATTTTACTAGCTGTTGGTGTGATAACTTCATTGTTATATAGCAAGAGTCAACAGCCTATGGGCCAGATGCCTGTTTGTGTAAATAAAGTTTTATTGGAATGTAACCACACCTGTTTGTTTACATATCATCTATGGCTCTTGCCACAGGTAACTACAGAATTAAATAATCACAAACATATGGCCTAAAATATTTACTATCTACCCTTTTACAACAAAGCACTTTTTGTGTAGGACTGTGTCCTTAGAATTAGGAGATGCATGCTGAAATACATAGAAGTAAGGTGTCTGGTTCTTTGACTTGATTTTCAAATGGTGTTTTAAAAAAAGTCAAGATAAAGCATATAGGACAGGTTGTTTCCCATCATTGAATCTGTGTGGTAGGTTGAACATCCCTAATCCAAATATTTGAAATCCAAAATCTGAAACTTTTTTTAAAAAAATTTTGTTTATTTGAGAGTTACATCAGAGAGAGGGAGAGACAGAGACAGGTCTTCCATCCGCTGGTACACTCCTCAGATGGTCACAGTGGCCAGAGCTGAGTTGATCAGAAGCCAGGAGCTTCTTTGGGGTCTCCCAACTGGGTGCAGGGGTCCAACACTTAGGCCACTTTCTGCTGCTTTCCCAGGCCATAGCAGAGAGCTGGATCTGAAGAGGAACAGCCGGGACACAAACTGGCACCCATATAAGATGCCAATACCACAGGCGGAGGCTTAGCCTACTGTGCCACAGTGCCAGCCCCCAAAATCTGAAATATTTTCAGCACCAATATGACACAAGTGGAAAATTCCACACCTGACTTCATGTGATAGATCATAGTAAAAAATACAGGCACATTAAAAAATATTGTGTAAAATTACCTTCAAATTATGTGTATAAGTTATATATGAAACAAGTTTGTGTTTGGACTTGGAGCCCATCCCCAAGATTGATCATTATATGTATGCAATTACTCTAGTCCCAACAATTTCAAATCAGGGATTTTCAGCCTGTTCTTTAGCTTTTTAAGCATATATGAAGTTTTTATGACAGTAACTTAGAAATTAAAAGTAGAGAGGCCAGCATTGTGGCATAATTGTTGGGCCGCCACCTGCAATGCTGACGTCCCATATAGGCGCCTGCAAGTCCTTGCTGTTCACCTTCCAATCCATCTCTCTGCTAATGCACCTGGAAAAGTAGCAGAGGATGGCCCAAGTGCTTGGGCCTCTGCACCCATGTCGGGGACACAGATGAAGCAGCTGGCTCCTGGCCTCACCCTGGCTCAGCCCTCACTGTTGTGGACATTTGGGGAGTGAAACAGTAGATGGAAGGTCTCTCTGTCTTTCCCTCTCTCTTTCTAACTCTGCCTTTCAAATAAAATAAATCTTTAAAGAAAGAGAGAAAGAAAGAAAAAGAAAGGGAGGGAGGGAGGGGAGGAAGAAAGGAAGGAATTTAAAAAGAAATTAAAAATAGGGTCTGGCATTGTGCTGCAGGTTAAGCTGCAGCTTGTGACACTGGGATCCCATTTAGGCTCCAGTTTGAATTGGGCTGTTCTGCTTCTGATCCAGCTCCCTGCTAATGTACCTGGGAAAGCAGTGACTGTTGGCCCAAGTACTTAGACTTTTGCCACCCAAGTCGGGGACCAGGATGAAGCTCCAGGCTCCTGGCTTCAGTGTGTCCTAGACCAGTGCAGCCATTTGGGGACTGAACTAGTAGATGAAAGATATCTCTCTCCCTATCTCGTGTCTGTCTGTCTGTCTCTCTCTCTCTCTCTATTTTAAATAAATAAATCTTAGTTTTTTTTTTAAATAATGAAAAAGAAGAAATTGAAAGTAGACTTCTATGATTCTCAGCAAACTAGAAATTCCATGAGTCTTCATAATTACCTTGTATGTTTAGAAATAGTAACAGAACTCAGAGATTACCAGATTTGTTCAGAATCACCCAGTTACTTCTTAAAGTACTGTTTCTATAGGGCTTGTTTCCCTTCAGAATTCCCTGATAGCTCTGTTATGGGTTAAGCAGGGACCATGATCACCATATGTGACACTATTTTGTGATAAAATATATTCCATGTTCCAAACCACCCACCTCTGTAATGGAATCCTCTATAAAACTGAGAGTGTCTATTGTGAGAGGATAGACTACTGGTAAAACAGGAAGATAATTGGTAATTGTATCAGAGTATGAATAGGTTTGTGCCTCATTCCAAAATGTTAGTATTTGTTTCATGATTCTAATTGTTACAGATTGAATCTCCAGCTATATACTATATGACAATAAGTGAGTAAAGAACAAGAAGAAAGCAAGTCCAAGCTGTGCCATCAGCTAGCTAAATCACCTTTGGAATGACATTTCATATCTCAGTTTGAGTTATGTGAAATAAAGGGAGAGATGGATATATTCTCTATAGCTCCTACTGTTTCTGCAAGAGTATTGTGATTTTTAGACTCAAAAGTTATCACAAAAGTTTTTACTCAGAGCTGCCACTTACCATGGAAGAGATGGGAGCTACAATCATAATGTATGATTTCATTCATATGAAGTGTCCAGAACAGGCAAATCCATAGTAGCATAAAGTAGACTGGTAGTTGCCAGTTACTGAGGGAAGGAAGGAATGGACAGATTTCCTTGAGGGGTAATGAAAATGTTCTGAAATAAGATAGTAGTGATGACTACACAAGTTTGTGACTATACTAAAAACCACTGTTACACTTTGAATTTTATGATATGTGAGTTCTTTCTCAATACAGCTGTTATTTAAAAATCAAAGTAAAGTAAAATAGGTTTTCTAACTGCCATGCCTTTCCTTGTGTGGCAAGTACTCTTTCCCAGCAGTGCCTATGGTCACAAGAAGGGAGCATGTGCCTCCAGTGGCCTTTGGGATAATCTAAGACAGATGCCTTCCCTAGGATGTACAGGAATCCAGTGACTCAATTCAGTACATATAGATGCTAATAAACTGATACCCACTTTCTACTGGAAAGAAGTGGTGCTCCTGGATCTGAGACATAACCAGACTGGATACTTCAAAGGGGCAGCTGTCTGAACATTTCTAATGCCATATGCCAGCCCTGGAAGAGATGCCACCATAAATTAGATCTCATTTAACAAACTTCTAGCAGTAGAGATTTCATTGTAAGCAGATATTTCTAAAATCTCAATAATTTGAAGCAATAGTAGATATAATGAAGTGTTAGTACAGTGAGAGAAATAGAATAGTCTCCTGGGATTGACTGTATTGGGATACTACATCTATTATTATCAAGAGTCAATTACTTAGGGCTAGAAAAAGTAAAGGATGACAATTTTTAATATAACTGGAGATAAGAGACAGTACAGTGATGCTAAGTCCTAAAATAAAAATGCTGTGCTCAAGAATTGACCACTATTATCTGTTTACCAAGTGCCTACATTAACCATCGTACCATCGCATGTTTGATAGAGGGCAAGACAGCCCCTAGCTAAAGCCCATTATTGAGAAGTTTGGTCAGTTATTCTAAAACTGCTCACGTTTAATAATTTTAAATTTTTAAAATCTGAAAGTACTGTTTTCTCTTTTCCTGTAATAGATGCTGTGAGAGAAGTACGCAAATACTCCTCTGCTCATGCCGTTGAGAAGGGCTCAACCGTCAAACCTGGGGGCTTTGAACATACACAGATGAAACTTTTTAGGTCTCAAAGAAATCTCTACATTTCTGGATTTTCATTATTTTTTTGGCTGTAAGTAAAAATGTAACAGAAGCACATTAAAAACATGATTTATTTTTTTCTCATTTTTTCCATTTATACTCATTTTTTCCACATATACATTTTTTCCATTTATAGTTTTATAAACTATATAATATAGTTTTTTTTTAATTAACACTTTCACATCTGGAAAGAACTCAGGTGATACACCCAAATTACAGATAGATAACAGCTTTTATGTTTGTTAATTCCCTAAGATATGAAACCCTCTGGCCCCTGCCTCTCTCGAGAGCCTCCTCTCATACTATTCTCTGAAATATGCAATAAATTCCAGCCACCTGACCTTCTCTACTTATTCATTCATTCTTGCAACAAAGATTTGTTGTCTTCTGCGGTACACCTAGTGCCCTCCCACTGGATGGTCTTCAGACAGGTTACCGCCTCTACCAGAACACTTTGCCCCCTTCTTTACCTGGCTAGCCCTGACTCATCTCTCAGCCTCCTTCTTGGAATAGGCTTCTGTGACCATCACTCCCTGCCCCCAAGCAGATCAGTCTCCTGTTGTCCGCGCTCAAAGACTGTAGCTGTACTTTAATTTCTAGTATCATTCACGGTTTTAATTCGCACTGTTTGACTTGCCTGCAGACAAGAACCCGTACTCCCGTGTCCCCGGTGCCCAGCGTAGTGTTCTTAGTTCCTGGGTAAATAGCTGCCAAATGAATAATTGAAAAGATTGCTTACCACCTCCACAATGGAAGTTAGTGTGAGTGAGCAGTTTGTAGGCCTCGCTGACCTCATACAATGGTCTTAAAATCGCAGATTTTGAATGGGGCCACAAAAAGACTTAGGGGCCTTGCCACACTGAAATTCTGTTTCTGTTCCTCCAGGCTAAAGGCCTCTAAAGCAAGATAATAAGTTCCACTGAACCTGTATTCCAAGTGCTGGTCTTCTAACACATTCCAAAGGGGTGACACACATGTTTGTTTTGACTGGCAGACATGAAATTTAAAAAAGAAAAGCACATGTCCCACTTACATATCACCTCTCTTCCCACACACCTGTAAGGAACAGGGAGTCAAATTTGACAATGGGTATTTGTTTTAAGGTCAAAGCTTTTGATGATTAGTTATACATTATTCTGAAATTTCCTTTTTTTCCTTAGTGTGTTGAGACGTCTGGTTACGCTTATAACTCAGCTGGCAAAGGAACTATCAAACAAAGGAGTACTTAAAAGTCAAGCAGAAAATACTAACAAGGCTGCCAAAAAATTCATGGAAGAGAATGAGAAACTAAAATGGGTATTTAATTTTCTTTTTAATAGTTTGTGTAGATATTATCGGTATGTTTAAGAAGTGACATATTATTTTCTCAGAATCAAAACAAGCATGTCATAATTTATAAGCAGAGAATGACAATAAATAACAGTGTTGTTCTATGGAATGATTGTTTCAAAAGTATGTACTACCTGGTAGATAGGGTTGTTCCCACAATTTTCCTTTGTAGTAAATTAGTAACATTGGACCTATTTCCTATGATTCCAGGAGAAAACAGTATTCTGAAAATACAAATTTTAGTTCTTTCATTGCCATTGATTTTTACCTGAAGCAAGTGTTTATCATTTTATGGATGTCTCTTTCTTTTTCAATTAATATATTTTTGGTTTTAAGTGATTGGGCATATAGAAAGCAGAGGAAGGTAATTGATGCTAGACCTGTGATTGCACATAGTATTTAAAATCTTGTGATAGTGATTCTGCTGGTATTCCTTCTTTGAGAACTCTATACTATTCTTCCCGCAACATTGAGGGAAAGTACATTTAAAATTTAAGAGTCAAATCTCAAAGCTTGAGTGTTTTTATTTCATAAGAAGCTCTGAAGTTTCGCTAATTCTGCTTCTTATAATAGAGCCATTCAGAAGTGAAACAAGGGCCAGCACTGTAGCGTAGTGGGTAAAGCTGCCACCCAGGGTGCTAACATCTCCAGTGGGTGACAGTTCAAGTCCTAGTTGTTCCACTCCTGATCCAGCTTCCTGGTAGTACACCCAGGAAGTGAGCAGAAAGTGGCTTAGAGGCTTGGGCCCCTGCCATCCACATAGGAGACCTCAGTGGAGTTCTAGGCTCTTGGCTTTGGCCTGGTCCTGCCCTGGCCATTGGGCCTTTGCAAGTATTTGGGGAGTGAACCAGTGGTAGGAAGATATCTCTGTCTCTCTGTGTGTGTCTCTCTATCTTTGTCTCTCCCTCTCTATCTATAACTGACTTTCAAGTGAAAAAATAAGTCTTTTAAAAAAAATAAAAATAATAGCTAAGTAAAATAATGCAATAAGTTATTTTTCTATTATAAAGAAATGTAAGCATGCATTATATTTTATGTCAAGTTGCAGTTATGTGGAAAGTATTGTGAGAATTTAAATCCTTGTCCAAGTCCCAAAGCCCAGCCTCTTATAGAGAGAAATGTAGGGGCTGGCATTGTGACTAATGTTTAAGCTGCCACTTGCAATGTCAGCATCCCACATCAAGTCCTAGCTCTTCCACTTCTGATCTTCCAGCTTCCTGCCAATGTGCCTGGGAAGACAGCAGGAGATGGCCTGAGTAGCTGGGCTCTTGCCACCTGTTGTGGTAGACCCAGATGGAGTTCCTGGCTCCTGGCTTCAGCCTAGCTAATACCCAGCTGTTTTGGCCGTCTGGGGAGTAAACCAATGAGTGGAAGATATCTCTCTCTCTCTCTCTCTCTCTCTCTCTCTCTCTCTCTGCCTTTCAAGTAAATAAATCTTTTTTCTTAAGTAGCTTTTATCAAAAAACAAAAAAAAACTATAAGCACCACCTCTTCAATGTTCTGTGTTAGCAATTATGTGGCATAATACAAAGCTTTCTAAAATATTAAAAATAAGGCAAAACTAATTGCAAAAAGTTGTGAATGATGCTACAATATCATAGTCATCTCTTCACAGTCTGTGTTTTACTATTTACGGTATCTGCCATGTTTCTACTACAGGGGAAAAAAGACCTCTTGTCATAAAAACAGAATTCCAAAGTGACTTTGAGTAGATTGTTACCAGTATCTTTTAAGGAAACTTGTGGAGTGTCAGCACCAGTTTATGGATTGCTTTATTTTGTTCTGTTTTGAAAAGACATTGACCTAGCAGTGTATTATAAATGTCCTTGTATACTAAATATAGGTCTTGGAAATCAAGCTGTTGATATTTCTATATTCAAAAGCAGGCAGTAAGTCATTTTTGTTCTTTTTAGAATGCTTCAGCTGCAGTCAGCCTCATTTTGTTTCTTAATGTTACTTCATTTTCCTTCCTTTGATCTCTTCACAATGGCAAAACCAAAAACAGCCCTCAAAGCTTTGATTAATATACGATGACTAAACTCAAAAGCACACAGCCTTGTGTTTATAGAGAGACTTATAATGTACCTAGCTTGATATAAAATTATGTGTATCAGAGTAATGACTACTATGAGGACACTGCTGTTTCTCCTTTTCAGTTATTTTCCTGTTATTCTTCAGCTCTAAGAAAATTCTATAAAGTGTTTTTGTAGTTTTGATACTAAACTTTTCCCATGTACACCATAATATAATACACTTAAATTCATCCTGTCAAAAAAAAAAAAAAAAGAAAAGAAAAGAAAAGAAAAGCACCACCTTCCTGAAAATATTTTTGGAGCTTTTCTTTTGGAATTGTTTTCAGAGCCAGTTAACCCTTGCAAGGAAACTAGTTTGGTGATTACTGATTGCTTTTGTTTTTCTCCCGTTTGACTCTATATTGTCCTGGTCCGTTGCTCCCCATGCAGCTGTGAGCCTCAGTTGTTCTAGATCATCAGAGGAGGCACAGATTTGCAACAAAGCCAGGACACAGTGAGGAGAAAGTCTCTGAGCTGGCTATAAACACTGTCAGCACCCAGTGTATAATTGACCAATAAACTGACCAATAAAAGCCAGGTGTGAAAATGTCAAAAATAACTTCTATTTTGAGCTACTTTGTGTAGATTTTGAAATATTAGCTAAGGAAGGATAAAGTGACTAGAAACACCTCGTCATTCTCCATCAGAGAGATATTATCTAGTGAAAGCATATTACCTTGAGATCCAAGAGACTCGAGTGCTAATTCCAGCTATTCCCACAGTTAGCGATGTGACCTGTGTCAAATCAACTCCTATGTTTGGGCCTCAAGGTTTCTTAGCTATAAATAATACTTAGTACTATGCCACGTACTACTTCAGATGCTTTGCAGTAAGATAATAACTCTTTCAGTTCTCACAACAGTTTAATGAGATTGGTATTATTGTCTGCATTTTATAGAAGAAGCAGAAGCCCAAAAAGGTTGACTTAAATGCAGTCACTCATCTGTTCAGTGACAGAAGACTGTCTGACTCTTAAGTCCTCCCTCTTAACCACACTGTTTTATGCCCCTAACTCTTGTGCCATCTTATATAGGGACTTGCAATTGGAATCTATGCCCCTTTTCCATTCTGATGTTCAGTTTTTAATAAATGAAATAATTTTGAAAGACCAATTGCCTTTTAATTTAACTGCTTTAAAGTAACAGTGATAGTACTTATTTCTCCCCAATTTTTTTTTTTTTTTTTACCAGCCATTTACCAAAGTAGTATAAGGCAGGTAGGACAGTGAACACTTGGATTATTGTATCTGGTAGTTATTCAACTTCAGGTGCCAAGCTCTTGGTCTTTCTCCAGCATGAGATTATACATAATAACTTTGGACGAGTTCACAGGTGCAGTAGCAAATGCCTATTTACAAGACCAACACAAATCCAACTTTTCCAAGTCAATGGCATAATAATTCAAGCAGTCACTGTAAACATTCCTGCAATTCAGTGGTTCTCTTCCAATTTGAGCAGTAACTGGAGATTGTATGAACTGAATTCAGTGAAATAACAAAACAGCTTTGAACTTAAAGTGGATAACAAGTTAAAAAACTTGGAGAAGTTTTTTTTTTCTTGTCCTGCTCTTTTAAACAATTTTTTTTTATTTCAGAGGCATGAGCCTTTTTCAGTTTCAGAATATACTTCAGTCCTCCTATTTCCAAAAAGTATTTCTTGAAGTTATATAGTATGTTCATTAGAACTTCAATTCTTCTGAGCTGCCTAGTCTCTGCTTCAAGATAGTACTGTGTTCAGTCTTGTGCGATAGTTTTTATGGCCTTTTTTAATTTCTACTAAATGGAAGTTATCTGACAGTAGAGACTTTGTTTCTCTTTTTTATTCTTAGAGCACCTTGTAGTGTAAAATATCTACATGCAGTCATTGTTCAGTAGAACTTTGTGAGTTTTGTTTGTTGAATATACTATCAACATACATTATAAAATGAATCACCTGCAGTAATAATTCCTCTCATGTCAGTCTGTTTAAAATTCTCCTCAGTTGCTTTTATTTTTAAGATTTATTTATTTACTTGAGAGGCATAGTTACAGAGAGGGAGAGACAGAGAGGGAGGTCTTCCATGCCCTAGTTCACTTCCCAAATGGCTGCAGCGGCTGGAGGTGGGCTGATTCAAAGCCAGGGGCCAGGAGCTTTTCCTGGGTCTCCCCTTGGTACAGGGGTCCAAGCACTTGGGCTATCTTCTACTGCTTTCCTAAGCCTTCAACAGTAAGCAGAATCAGAAGTGGAGCAGCTGGGACTCAAACCAGCGCCCATGTGAAATGCTGACAGAGCAGGCAGATGCTTAACCTACTATGCCACAGTACCAGCCCCCTCAGTTGATTTTTTTGCCTGACTATGGAAGCTGTCAGCATCCAGTTGCTGCCGCTTGGTTTAGTCAACTGACCCAAGCCACTGTGTACATGTTTTTAAACATTGATTTAGTTTGTCTTTCTTGGTAACTTAAACTCCTAATATTTCATTAACTTGTTAGTTCTAATAATGATGATTGTTTCTATCTAGATATATACATTATGAAGTTGTTTGTTTTTACTCTATGATTTTTTGTTTGTTTACTATTCAGATCTTAATTTTTATTGCTTGGGAAAGATTATATACATTTTTAACATCAGGATGTGTTTTAAGACATAAAGAGCACTGTAAAGGATTAACTGAATAAAAGTAATTTGGAGACTATTCAGTAAAGAGTAAATGGAATTTTCTAGCCATAAGGTGGCCCTGTCATTTTCAATTTACCTGTCTCCCCCCAAACAGCATTATTTTTTGTCTTAAGAATTTGTATAAAAATTGAGTAGACAACTGCAGTTGGAACTTACTGGTTCCCAATTATATAACAATTATATTCTCAGAACTGTTTCTTTAATTTACATCACACAATTAGGGAAGGAAAGATCATATTATTTACCTAACTACTTTTGAGAACATTATTTTAATTGTAGCGCAATCCAAAATTGTTATTTTCATTTCAGAGATTTCAACCACAATAAGGAAAAATTTTTTCTGTGTGTTCCAAATACCAGATTTCTGTTAGCAAAAGTACATTGTAGAAAATTATAAAGTCCTGAAAAGGTAAAGAATAAAGTAAATAACTTTTCTCATCCCTTCCATCATGTGAAGGTCCAATAACTGCAAATAGGCTATTCAGTCCATTCCGGTAAAAATGTCTGGCTCTGACAATCTAAGTTTACTTCTTCTGATGACTCTCTTTTGTGATAGATCTTGAAAACCCAGGGCAAGGATGACGAAAACATGTTGGAAGCAGAAAATAAAAAACTAGTGGAAGACCAGGAAAAGCTGAAAACTGAATTAAAGAAGACTTCAGAAGGTAATTTTATATGCTTGTTTAAAATTGAAAAGGCAAACATGATATCTTGCACTGTTAAGCTCACTGTTTTCCCTACAACAAAACTAATACCTAAATGTGCTTCTGGCCAAAATACCAAGAATGACCTATTTATAAATTCTTCCTCAAATATGAATATAAAACATTGTTTCAGCCAAGAGAAACATGTTCTGTTTTACAGAAAAACATACAGGTGTTTCAGATCTGTGTTGTAAATACAGATGTGCCTGCCTTAAGCAAAAGAACTATGTTCCTGAAAAGTTGCTTGTAAACATACTTTTGTAAAATGAATCACATTTTTCCATCATGTATTACTTCTTTGAGAGAAGCAATCTGAGGGAACAGTTTTGGTTACAAGAAAATATATTATTGTGGCATGCATTGTAGCCCAATGAGTTATACTACTGCCTGAGACACTGCATCCAGTTTAAGTCCCAGTTCACCCACTTCCAATCCAGCTTCCTGCTAATGTGCCTGGGAAGGCAGCAGATGGTGGTCCAAGTACTTGAGTTCCTGCCATCCATATGAGAGACCTGCATATAGTTGTTCCTGGCTCCAGGCTTTGGCCTGACCAAGCCTGCCTGTTGGAAGAATTTGGGAATAAACCAGCAGATGGGAGAGGGGAGAGGGGAGGGGGAGAGGGGAGAGGGAGAGAGAGAGAGAGAGACTCCCTATCTCTCTAACTCTGTGTTTCAAAAAAAATGTTTATAAATGAAAAAAAAAAAAATCTTAAGCCCTGAAACTTCCTACCTGCTAGATAAAAGGAAAGCATTCCTTGAAAGACATAGATATAGAGTAAGCAATAATCTGGGATGTCAACTGACAGTTTGAGTGCCTCAGTCCAAAATATGTTGCACTCTAGGGCTGAAATGGAGTCCATTTTCCTGAAGGCAGCTATTTCATCCATAATTTTTAAAAAAGTATTGTGGTAGTATTTCCTTCTTCCTAGTCAAAAACAAATTATTACCTGCAGCTTCACAGCATAGAAAGGTAGATATGCCAAATCCGATGTCTTTCCAGAAAACTTTGTGGGGCTTGACCCATGGCACCATGTCTTCATATGATAGATATTCCTTGTACTAGCCAGATACTAGAGAACCTCTCAGCCAGTCAGGGGTAAGATAATAATCAATGAATAGACATTCTCAATTTCCAGTTTTTTCTCCCACTTTAAATTGGAAGTGAATAGGGGAATATTCAATAACAGAATCAAGGTCCTACTTAACACCATTAGCAATCTTAGATTTTCAGTAGTTTTCAGTGTGATAGAAGTTCCCAGTAACTTAACTAGCCTACAGAACATCTGTGTGTGTTGTTTGGATTAGAAAGCCCACAGATAGCTAATTCTGTAAACAAAACAAAAATCCACAGGAGAAACAGGCACTGATGCTGCAGTTAAAACACCACATCCCACATGAGAGTTCTAGGGCTTGAGACCCAGCTGTCCTTCCAGGCAGATTCCTGGTAATGCACACCTGGGAGGTAGCAGGTTATGACTCGGCTGGTTAGGTACGTGCCACCCGCGTGAGAGGCCCAGACAGTTCCTGATTTCCTTCTGGTCCAACCTCGGACTTGTGAGCATTTGGGGAGTAAACGGGCAGATGAAAGCTCTTCCTCTTTCTCTCTGCTTTTCTCATGAAAGATTTTTTTCAAAACCACAAGAGGATACTTTCATATGATACAAAATTGTTTAGTTACATTCCTGCTTCTTCTTCAAAGTGAAAAAAGAGTTTATAGACAGTAAGTTAAAAAATATATTGTCCTCCTAGACATATTAGTATACTATATAACTGGTAAAAGTATAGCCCCAAATTTAAGAATCTTGTTGTAGTTGGTACTGTTGCCTTTTTTTTTTTTGAGATTTTTTATTTTATTTATTTGAGAGGTAGAGTTACAGACAGTGAGAGGGAGAGACAGAGAGAAAGGTCCTCCGTCCGTTGGTTCACTTCCCAGATGGCTGCAATAGCCAGAGCTGCGCCGATCCAAAGCCAGGAGCCAGGTGCTTCTTCAGGTCTCCTACATGGATGCAGGGGCCCAAGGAGTTGGGCCATCTTCCACTGCTTTCCCAGGCCACAGCAGAGAGCTGGATGGGAAGAGGAGCAACCAGAACTAGAACCGGAACCCACATGGGATGCTGGCACTGCAGGCGGAGGATTAACCTACTGCACCACGGCATCAGCCCCGGTACTGTTGCCTTTTCTGCAATTCCAAAAGATTTGGAACATAATCAAAAAATTTTAAGACTTGTGTGAAAATGAATTTAGTGTAGTTGCCTACCTTGTGCAAGACATTGCAAAGGAGAAGCTAGTGTTCTTTTTTTTACCTAGCCTACAATGTTGCTGCTAGTTATTTCAAAGGATACTAGGTATTATTTCCAAGATACCTTTATTTAAAGGAAAAAAAAAAGTTTCAAAGTCTTGCTTTTCTTTGTATTTGCAAAGAATCTCTTTTATGTTACAGGCAGAATAGGATAAAAATGTAAGACAAGGATAAGGAGTATGTTGTACCACGCATCTCTTACTCATGTTCAATTCAGTTTCTTCTTCCTTTGTTTTTTGAGAATTCCAACTTTGAGATATTTCAGCTTAAATTGCGTTAAGACTGACATAAAACTAAACTCAATGTTACATGAACATTTGTTTCAAAGACAAATCAGATGTTTGGAGAAAATGAACTCTTTGATAATAGAGGATTGTATTTATAATCTGATAACAAGAGAATGCCACCTTCTGTGTTTGAAGTGTAGACTGCAGAACTACTTTCAGAGTGAATCAGTGTCATGGTAAAAGCAGATTTTACCTGCTTGGGTACATCCAGTTTGGTACTGGCAACATGTGTAATATTTTATGAACACATTTTTTTTTCACCCAAAGTTATTTTTTTAGATAACATTCTTAATGGCCTTGAGAAGGTCAGCGTTCCATTTCCAACCAAGGTGGTGTTTTGTACTCTTGACCTATCCCAGTCAAATTCATGAAGGCAAGAAATGAAAAGTTACATCAATTAAGAGTGTGATTTGGATGAATTCAGCAGTAAAATGTTCTGAATACAGCACCACTCAAAACTAGTCATTGATTTCTGACAAGTGAGGGTATTAATCCATTATTGCCACAAAGGTCTTTTATTCTTGAAAATTGAGTGAAAAAAGGCAAAAGAATTTTGTGTGTGTGTGTGTGTGTGTTTAGGTAAATGTGTTTTTCATATGAGTTTTCTTACAGTATTTCTTAAATCTAAGTAAAATATTTATTCCCAAATATATTGGCAAAAATGAAATGTAAATAAAAAATGTTATTCAAGCTAATTAGACTCAAGTTGGAAAAGTGATGATCTGAAGGCAGTTGTTAATTCTCAGTAGTAACAGACCACCATTAGCTTGTAACCACCAGCTCAGATTTTGACCAGAGTTTTTAAACTATTACATGTGCTTCAGTATAGTAACATCACCATAGTGAGCCAAAAGAGCAACCATGTCCCAAAGCACCTAATTTATACTCAGGACTGACTTGGTCAGGTATAAGGATCCAGTCTGTCATTTTAGTAACCCAGTTAACAGTAACTCCAATATGCCAGTGTATGGAGTAATTAGGAAGGGCACTGTTATGGAAAATGAGAAACAAAGCTTCGAAGAATTTATAAAGTTTGAAAGCTCTCATGATAGAAAAAGACTTTACAGGAGAATATTTCAAGAAATTCATGGAAAGTGGGAATTAAAAGCTAAGTTTATTTGGTACAAAAATGTTGAAATCCACATACAATTTTTTTTCTTTTTTTCCCCTAAAAACCTATTACTTAAGGTATACAAACTTCACATATTTCATAAATATGACTTTAGGAACATAGTGATTCTTGCCACTGTGCCCGTACTCTCACCTGCACTCCCATCCTTCTTCCTCATCCATCTCCTATTCCCATTCTTATTTTTTAAATATTTATTTATTTATTTATTTGAAAGGTAGAGTTACAGAGAGGCAGAGGCAGAGAGAGAGGTCTTCCATCTGCTGGTTCACTCCACAGATGGCTGCATTGGCCAGAGTTGCACTGATCAGGAGTCAGGAGCTTCCTCCAGGTCTCCCACGCAGGCACAGGGGCTCAAGAACTTGGGCTGTCCTCTGCTGTTTTCCCAGGCCACAGCAGAGAACTGAATCAGAGCCCGTATGGGATGCTGGGACTGCAGGAGGCAGCTTCACCTGCTATGCCACAGTGCCGGCCCTTCCCATTCTTATTTTTTACTAAGATCTATTTTCAATTTACTTTATACACAGAAGATTAACTCTACACTAAGTAAAGAGTTCAACAAATAGTATGAAAAAAAAATATGTTCCTGAACAGTTTTTTGATTTTTGATTTCTTCTATGATCCACTGTTCATTCAAGAGCATGTTCTGTCTCCATGTGTTTGCATATGTTCTAGAGATTCTTGAGTTACAGATCTCCAGCTTCATTCCACTGTGGTCTGAGAAGATGTATGATATGATTTAGATTGTTTTGAATTTCCTGAGACTTCCTCTACGACCTAGCCTGTGGTCTATTCTAGAGAAAGTTCCATGAACTGGTGAGAAGAATGTATATTCTCCAACTGTAGTATCAAAAGTTCTGTAGATATCCTTTAGTTCCATTTGGTCTGTAGTGTCGATAAACTCTGTTGTTCCCTTGCTGATTTTCTGTCTAGTTGATCTATCCGTCACTGAAAGTAAAGTATTGAAGTCCCCCATTACTATTGTATTTGAGTCTATCTCCCTTTAGATCCTTCAACATTTCTTTTAAATAGCCAGGTGCCCTGTAATTAGGTGCATATACATTCATTATAGTCATATCTTCCTATTGAACTGTTCCCTTAATCACTTCATAGTGCCCTTCTTTGCCTCTTAACAGTTTTTGTGTTAAAGTCTATTTTGTCTGATATTAGGATGGCTACATCAGCTCTTTTTTGGTTTCTGTTAGCATGGAATATCTTTTTCCATCCTTTCAGTCTGCATGTATCTTTGTTGGTGAGATGTGTTTCTTGTAGACAGCAAATAGCAAATAGATAGGTTGCTTTTTTTTTTTTTTAATCCATTCAGGCAGAGTGTTGAGGCCATTTACTTACATTCAAGGTGACTATTGATAAGTAACAACGTGGCCCTGCCATTTTGCCATAAATATTCTTATTGTTTACTTTGGATTTCCTTTATACTTTTACTGAGAGATTTTCTGCCTTTACCCTCTTTCATAGTGATGACCATGTTTCTGTGTGTAGCACATCCTTAAGCATCTTTTATAAAGCTGGAGGAGTGGCAACAAATTCTGTCAACTTCTGTTTGTTATGGAAGGTCTTTATTTACCTTCATTCATAAATGAGAGCTTTGCAAGATACAATATTTTGGATTGACAGTTTTTTTATCTTAAGACTTGGAATATATCTTGCCATTCTTTCCTAGCCTGTAGGGTTTCTGATAAGAAGTCACGGGGCTGGCGCCATGGCTCACTTGGTTAATCCTCCACCTGTGGTGCTGGCATCCCATATGGGTGCCAGGTTCTAGCCCTGGTTGCTCCTTTTCCAGTCCAGCTCTCTGCTGTGGCCCGGGAGGGCAGTGGAGGATGGCCCAAGTGCTTGAGCCCCTGTACCCAAATGGGAGACCAGGGGGAAGCACCTGGCTCCTGGCTTTGGACCAGCACAGTGCTGGCTGTTGCAGCCATTTGGGGAGTGAACCAACAGAGGGAAGACCTTTCTCTCTGTCTCTCTCTTTCACTGTCTGTCTTTCAAATAAATTGAAAAAAAAAAAAAAAGCTATGAGTCTAATTGGAGATCCTCTGAAAGTTACCTGGCATTTCTCCTATGCACATTTTAGAATTGTTTCTTTATGTTTTACTATGGAGAGTTTGACTACAATGTGTCATGGTGAGGATCTTTTCTGTTCATGTTTATTAGGAATTCTATATGCTTCCTACACTTGGACGTCCCTTTTTGTCTCCAAATTATGGAAGTTTTCTGTAATTATTTCACTATAAAGGCCTTCTACCCATTTTCTCTATCCATGCCTTCAGAAACTCCTAAGATCTGTATGCTGGATCATTTGATAGTCTCCCATAAACCTCCAACACAGTTTTTAGTTTTCTAATTTCTTCTCTTTTTTTTTTTCTTTGATCTGACAGTAACATTTCCAGAGAGTTGTCTTCTAACTTGGATATTCTTTAAAAAAAGAAAAAGATTTATTTATTCTACTTGAAAAAGTTACAAAGAGGCAGAGAGAGAGAGAAAAGTCTTCCATCTACTGGTTCATGCCCCAAATGACCGTAACGTCAGGAGCTGGGGCATTCTGGAGCCAGGAGCTTCTTCTGGCTCTCCCAGATGGGTACAGGGTCCCAAGGACTTAGACCATCTTCTACTGCTTTCCCAGGCCGTAGCAGAGAGCTGGATCTAAGTGGAACAGCCAGGACTCAAACTGGCACCTATGAAACTGAGATGTTAAAGAGAAATCAAAATTAAATATTGGAAATGAAGAATTCAAAAGATCAAATAAAAAATGTGGTGGAAAGCCTTAACAAGAGATTTGGAGAGGCAGAAAAAAGATGGCCTCAACGGCCGGCACTGCGCTGATCCAGAGCCAGGAGCTTCTTCCGGGTCTCTCACGTGGGTGCAGGGGCCCAAGAACTTCTGGGTCTTCCCACAAGGATACAGGGACCCAAGGACTTGGGCTGTCTTCTACTGCTTTCCCAGGCCATAGCAGAGAGCTTGGTCGGAGGAGGAGCAGCTGGGACTAGAACCAGTGCCATTATGGGGTGCCGGCACTTCAGGCCAGGGCGTTAACCCACGGCACCACAGCGCTGGCCCCATGGATTTCTTTAATATGTGGATTTGCTTCTAATTACTCCTAAGTAGTCCTACAATCAGTTTTTTTTTTAAAGATTTATTTTATTTATTTATTTGAAAGACTGAGTTAGAGAGAGAGAGGTCTTCCATCTGCTGGTTCACTCCCTAGATGACCACAATGGGCAGAGCTACACTGATCTGAAACCAGGAGCCAGGAACTTCTTCCCCGTCTCCCACATGGGTGCAGGAGCCCAAGGACTTGGGCCATCTTCCACTGCTTTCCCAGGCTATAGCAGAGAGTTGGATCAGAAGAGGAGCAGCCAGGGCTAGGACCAGCACCCTTATGGGATGCCAGCGCTTCAGGCCAGCGCTTTAACCTGCTATGCCACAGTGCCAGCCCCCTACAATCAGTTTTTTGAATTCTGTTTCCAGCATTTCATTGTCAATCCCTTCATTTTCACATTCTAGTACTGAAGTGTTAATTGTGTTAATTTGGGGGCATCCTGTTGTCTTTCTTATTCTTGTTTCTTGAATTGCTGCATTTATATTTGTGGAGACACTTGTTTTGTTTTTTCCCTGTGATGGCTTTTCCCTGTGAATTAGTGGAGTGTCTGCTCTTTCAGTGAATACCCTGAGACATGTGCTGAGTGTGACCAAGGAGCAGTGTTCAGTGTTTCAGGGTGAGGGAAGTGTCCAAAGTGACACCGAAGTAGGGCAAGACAAATTTTTTTTTTCTTTTTTTTTAGGTGAAATTTAATCTGCTCTGTTGGAGTAGTCTCAGGCTCACCTACTCTCCTCCTAAGAGCCCAGTGCCTGGGCATTAGCCCCAGTGGGTACAGTGTTCATCCATGCTGCCCAAGAACCACACAACGGATCCATGCAGTCCTCAGTGTGAGCACAGATCCTGCAGCAATGACCCTCACTGGATAATCAGGGGGTCTGGGGTGTGTGGAGTCACTCACAGTGACTGCCCAAGGACCCAGCCACACCCTGCACCCTCCTGTGCAGCCACAGTGTTTCCACAGTCCCAGCACAGGTCTGACAGCCTCCCGTCAGTTCTCCCAGCAAGACTCAGGTGTCTCTCCGCTGGTTGCTGGGTGTGTGGACAGAAGCTGGTGTAGCTGTTATGTATGTCCAAAATGGTGCTCACCCTCTCAGCTAGTTATAGGACACTAGTGCCATGTGATCAGGGAGAGAGAATCATGCCCTCTTTTTTTTCTTCAAGGTTGGCAAGTACACTGTCCCCACAGGGCCCCAAGCTGGACTCATGCCAGGCTTTTCCCACAGCTTTATTGCCAAAGCTTGGGCTGCTGCAATCTGGTCTCACCTTACTCTCCAAAGCTGGTGCTGAGGCTCTTGGCTGCTGGGGTCCTGAGTTGTGTGCATCCACACCTTCCATGTAGATCCACAGTGTCCCTCTAATTTGCATAGAGTTTTCTCTGTAGTTTTCTCCCTAACTCTTCCCTGGGATTGCACTCTCTCCACTTTTTTTTTTTTTTTTTTTAACTATCTTCCCCTAAACTAGACCAGTAAGCTCCCTCCCTTTTCCATCATTTTGGAATTCCTTATTTTTTTCTTAATATACATTTGTTATCAACTTTTTGAAAACTCCATATATATATATTAGTAAACCTTCTGATCTCCAAAGAGACACTTCAGAGGACTCTTCCAGCATGACTTCTGGCACTTATAAATAAATACTTTTTTAGTATTTGTTCTTTTTTTTTTTTCAAATATTTATTTATTTATTTATTTGAGAGGCATAGTTACATACAAAGAATGGGAAAACAGAAGTCTTCTATCCACTGGTTCACTCCCCAAATGACCACAAGGCCAGAGCTGGGCAGATCCAAAGCCAGAAGCCAAGAGCTTCTTCTGGGTCTCCCACATGAGTGCAGGGGCCCAAGCACTTGAATCATCTTCCACTGCTTTTTCAGGCCATCAGCAGGAAACTGGATCAGAAGTGGAGCAACCATAACTAACTGGCGCCTGTGTGGGATGCCAGTGCCACAGGTGGATGCTTAGCCTACACCACAGTGCCAGCACTAGTATTTATTCTTATAACTAGAGTAAATATGTACCATTAAATCATTGCATGCATACATGCAGTGATTAAAGTAGGCACAATTTTAAAAGTGATTGAGCTGCATGTAGACATGACTGTTCCTCATTCCTTTGGGAACAAGAATATATCTATAACATATGCTATATTTTAAAACAATTCTTTTTTTAAAAAAGATTTCTTTATTTATTTGAAAGAGTTACACAGAGAAGGAGAGGCAGAGAGAGAGAGATCTTCCATCTGCTGGTTCACTCCCCAACTGGCTGCAGTGGCCAGAGCTGAGCCGATCCAAAGCCAGGAGCCAGGGGCTTCCCCTGGGTCCTCCCAGGCTCAGGGACCCAAGGACCTGGGCCTTCTTTCACTGCTTTCCCAGTCTATAGCAAGGAGCCGGATCAGAAGTGGAGCAGCTGGGACTTGAACCGGCACCCATATGGGATGCCAGCATTGTAAGTGGCAGCTTTACCCACTACACCACAGCGCCAGCCCCTAAAACAGAATCTTTTTTTTTTTAAGATTTATTTATTTATTTGAAAGAGTTACACAGAGAGAGAAGAGGCAGAGAGAGAGAAGTCTTCCATCTGCTGGTTCACTCCCCAATTGGCCAAAATGGCTGGAGCTATGCCCATCCGAAGCAGGAGCTTCTTCCAGGTCTCCCACATGGGGGCAGGGGCTCAAGGACTTGGGCTATCTTCTACTGCTTTCCCAGGCCATAGCAGAGAGCTTGATGGGATGCTGGCACTGTAGGTGGTTCATATGGAATGCTGATATGGAATGCTGATGTCCCAGGTGGTGGTTTAAACCACTGTACCATAACATCAGCTAATTCCTTCATTGCAAAATCATTTAATATGGAGGAAAGCATCACACAGTTTTAAAAAGTATATTTATAAAGATAAAGCAGATTTTAAGTAAATTACTTAAAGCATATGCAAACAGAACAGAAACTGACTGTAAAGGTCTCTCATGTTATCAAGCAGTGGTAGCATATAGGCCTTAGGCTTGAGCTGGGAAAGAGAACCTTCTAGTTATCTCTGTAAAGTATTGATAATTCAGTTTTCTTCTTGGGCACTTGCTTACATATCATTTGACTTGCCTCTAAATGAACTAGAATTTTGTTTTACAGACCAACTTTACTACCCTGTAAGATATTACGTTTTTTTTTTTAGTCATCCTTTATTGCCATAAATAAATATACTAATAAACAAATGATACTAAATAGGAACTGGGGTGAAACAAATGATACTAACATAGGAACCAATGATGAAAATAGTCAAAGTGCTTCACAAGAGAAATTGAAGATCAACACAAAATGGGAAAATTACAGGGGAATTACCAACTACATATCAAACCCCTAAATTTCCTACCTTTTACATCCTAAGACATAGCTTTGTATACAAAAATTTAAAACTAGGATTTCCAGCTCCTTACAAATGAACCATATATATGTATACATATATATATGAGAAAGAGAGAGAGGTGTCCACAGAAAGCTCATAGAAAATTGAAATTAAAAGATGTTTATTTTGGTGCAAAAAGTTTTGAAATATATGCATAGTTTTTTTACAATATGCATTTTCCATGTATTTTTTGAAGACCCCTTATATCTATCCTTATTTACTTATTTATTTTATTTGAAAGACAGAGTTAGAGAGGGAGAGACACCAAGAGAGGTCTTCCATCCACTGGTCTAGTCTCCACATGGCCACAATAGCTGGGGCTGGGTCGGGCCAAAGCCAGAAGTAGGAAGCTTCAGCCCGATCTCCTATGTGGGTAGCAGGGACTTAAGCACTGGGACCATCTTCCACTACTTTTCCCAGGTGCATTAGCAGAGAGCTGGATGGAAGTAAAGCAGCTGGCACTCCAACTGGCGCCCATATGGGATGCACAGTTTAACCTGTGCACCACAACACTGGCCCCTAAAAGTCTCAAAATTCAACCCACGAGTGTTTTTCAGTTGTAAATTCTTATGGACACAGATTCAGTTGTCTTTAACCCATGATTATATCAAAGCCACCATCTTATTTTAAATTTGTTAAGGCTTAATAGCAGTGTGATATTTTTGGTCAGATTATAATTTTTCAGAAAGATTTATTTGAAAGAGGAAAAGAAACAGATACTCCACTTGCTGGTTCACTCCCCAAGTGGCTCCAGGACCCAGAAACTCCATTCTGGTCTCCCACATGGCTGGCAGGGACCCAAATACTTGGGCCATCTTTTGCTGCCTTCCCAGGCACTTTAGCAGGAAGCTGGATCAAAATTGGAGCAGTCAGATCTTGAACCGACACTCTAATATTAAATGCTAGTATCACAGGAAAAGGCTTAACCTACTAAGCCGTAATACCAGCCCCATATTATTTATTTATTTTTTCTTTGTTACCTATTGATGAGTTTTTGTGATTTGAATAAAGAGAAATGTGGGCTTTTTTCCTTCTGTTTACTTGTCTGGAGTTTCGGCTCCTTTTACTTATTAATTGAAAAAAATTCAGTTTTGAAAATAATTTGATGGATGTGGCAGTTGGCACTATATAATTGATAATACATTAATTACTTTAAAACAATCAAAATCTATGACCAATCTTTTAGTTAGGTAAATAAAGGATTTATTAGTATATCATATTATCTTATGCTTACTGTAGGACTATACTCCTAGAAATAATAATGTAATGGTGATATGTTATTCTTCTGGTTCCTTGTTACATTCCCATATAGTTATGATGTGTTGCTTTCCTACTAGGTTCTTACCTGTTCCCAAAGTATATACTTATAAAATAAACTGTGTCTTTTAGTGACTAGAAGGAATAGCTATGGGGAAGATGTAAGTAAAGACAAAAATTCAAGAATATGTTATATACAATTGACAATTTTAGCAAGCATAACTCTGTCTAGTTATAATCTCTATAGAGGGCCCTTAAAGCAAGAGAAAGCAGTCTTTCTCCAAAAAAGCTGATAGTCCAGTTGGATGTGTCAAAAATATATACATAAGATTACTGGGATTCAGTCACCCCCTACCCCATGTGATATATAATACATGGATTAGTCTACAAGAAAACATGAGTGGAGAATACTAAATGCATACTGAATATAAGAGTCTTCTAGGTCATAAAGATGTAATCAAGCACAATTCTCTAAATATGTTGGTGAACACAGACCGAAAAATGAGTGAAATGGCGTTATTGTGATTGAGAAGAGCAAAATATCTAACACACTGGTCTGTTAGAAGTTGATGTACAGGGGCCGGCGCTGTGGCGTTAACACCCTGGCCTGAAGTGCTGGCATCCCATATGGGCACCAGTTCGAGTCCTGGCTGCTCCACTTCCCATCCAGCTCTCTGCTATGGCCTGGGATAGCAGTAGAAGATGGCCCAAAAGTAGAAATGACTAAAAAACAGGTGGCAGTAGGATTTGAGAGCTCAGAAGAAAGGCAATCTCAAATTACAATCTAAGCCATCTCATATGCAGACAGCTCAGAGTTACATCAGTTAAAAGAAGAGTCAAGGAGTGCTGAACAGGAAGAGGTCTGAACACAGAACTTGGGCAAATACGAGAGTACTTCAAAAAGTATATGGAAAATAGAATTCAACAATGTTTATTTTAGTGCAGAAGAGTTTTAAAATCCATGCATAGTTTTTTTTCTTGATACACATTTTCCATAAACACCTTTAAAACCCCATGTGAACATGAATTTCAAAATTTTTGCAGCAGAACAAACATGTTTTAAATCTATTTTCCCTGAACTTATTTATTTGAGCATCAGAAAGAGAGATAAACAGAGAGAGAAGGTTCCCATTCACTGGTCACTCCACAGAAGCCCACAACGGCTCAGACTGGGCCTGACCAAACTAGGATCCAGGAACTCAGTTCAGGTCTCCCATGTGGGTGGCAGGAACCCAGCTACTTGAGCCATTACCATTGCCTCCCATAGCCTATGTTAGCAGGAAGCTGGAGTTAGGAGTCAAATTTAGGTACCCAAATGTCAGATGGTGGCATCTTAACCACTAAGCTAAACATTCTGCTATGATCTTTATGAATTGATTTCCTCATATCAACATTTGAGGATTAGGCTGAGAAGAAGCATCAGGTTTTTTGCTTGGTGACTATTAACCTATAGTCTTTGAATCATTTAGTAGTGAAGATCCCCTGGATTCTGGGGGGATGCCTATTTTCAGTATTTAAAAAAAGCCTTGGGCCGGCGCCACAGCTCACTAGGCTAATCCTCTGCCTTGCGGCGCCAGCACACCGGGTTCTAGTCCCGGTCAGGGCACCGGATTCTGTCCCAGTTGCCCCTCTTCCAGGCCAGCTCTCTGCTGTGGCCAGGGAAGGCAGTGGAGGATGGCCTAAGTCCTTAGGCCCTGCACCCCATGGGAGACCAGGAGAAGTACCTGGCTCCTGCCTTCGAATCAACGCGGTGCGCCGGCTGCAGCGTGCCGGCCGCGGCGGCCATTGGAGGGTGAACCAACGGCAAAGGAAGACCTTTCTCTCTGTCTCTCTCTCACTGTCCACCCTGCCTGTAAAAACAAAAAAAAACAAAAAAAAAAAAAACAAAAAAAACACACACACACACACACAAACAAACCTTGTGGGGCTGGCGCTGTGGTGCAGTGAGTTAATGCCCTGGCCTGCGATGCCGGCATCCCATGTGGGTGCCAGTGCGAGACCCAGCTGCTCCACTTCCGATCTAGCTTTCTGCTATGGCCTGGGAAAGCAGTAGATGGCCCAAGTCCTTGGGCCCCTGCACCCTGTGGGAGACCTGGAGGAGGCTGCTGGCTCCGGATTGGCACAGCTCCAGTCATTGCCGCCAGTTGGGGAGTGAACCATCAGATGGAAGACATCTCTCTCTCTGCCTCTCCTCTCTCTGTGTAACTCTGACTTTCAAATAAATAAATAAATCTTTAAAAAAAATAGCCTTATATCTGATGATGCAAATGTATATAGTATAACATGCTATATATAGGGATAAAACTAAGAAAAATGTACTTCAGAAGCTATTTTGTTATTGCCAAAAGAACAGAATGCATGGCTAATAGGTGTTGGAGGAGGGGAGGGTGTTACAAGAAACTGAAACTTGGAAAGCAAATTCTATTGCTTAATCATGCTCCCTCCTCTCTCCCTGGACTGCCTCACCAGTTCCACAAATTGATAGTTCTTCAGAAGGTTTCCTTTGTTGGTTCTCTTTCCATCATGCTTTACTTTCTGCATTGTTGGCAAGAGATTACTGTCAAAGTATTGTAAACATTTGTATTCCAGTAAGTCTTCACATCAAGTGATTTTCTTGCCCTCCAAACTGGACAAATAGCATATTCTCCCACCTCATGGCATGTCCTAGCAACCTTCTTCAACCAAGTACTCCTCAGCAGTCTATCTGATCACTGCTTGGGAACTGGAATTATGCAGGGAGTTAAATAGCAAAGGCGTTTTAGCAATATAGGGTCTTTTCTCTGTTCCATTTTTAAGCATTTCTTATACCTGCTCTGTACAAGGTCTTGTGCTTGTTGTGGAGGACACCAAGATAAATACATTGTTTTCCCAGTCTTCAAGGATGTATAGTTAGACAGATTGACTGATTAAAAAAATTAAAAAAATAAGGCAAGAGGTGATTAAAAAAATAATAATAAAAGTATAATACAGGCCTGGCACTGTGGTGTAGAAGGTAAAACCACTGCCTACAGTGCCAGCATCCCATATGGGTGCCAGTTCAAGTCCCAGCTGCTCCTCTACCAATCCAGCTCTCTGCTATGGCCTGGGAAAGCAGTGGAAGATGGCCCAAGTCCTTGAGACCCTGCATTCATGTAGGTGATCTGGAGGAAGCTCCTGGCTCCTTACTTCAGATCAGCCTAGCTCCAACTGTTGCAGCCATTTGGGGAATGAACCAGTAGATGGAAGACACCCTTCTCTGCCTCCATGCCTCCTTCCCTCTCTTCCTCCCTCTTTCCCTCTTTCCCTCTTTCCCTCTTTCCCTCCTTCCCTCCTTCCCTCTTTCCTTTCTTCCCTCCTTTCCACCCTCTCTCCCTCTCTCTGCCTCTTGTAACTCTTTCAAATCAGTAAATCTTTTTTATTAATTTATTTGAAAGTCAGAGTTACACAGAGAGAGAAGGAGAGGCAAAGAGAGATAGAGAGAGATCTTCCATCCACTGGTTCACTCCCCAGATGGCTGCAACAGCTGGAGCTGTGCTGATCCAAAGCCAGGAGCCAGGAGCCAGGAGCCTCCTCCAGGTCTCCCACGCGGGTCCAAGAGCCCAAGGACTTGGGCCATCTTCTACTGCTTTCTCAGGCCATAGCAGAGAGCTGGATTGGAAGTGGAGCAGCCGGGTCTTTAACTGGTGCCCATATGGGATACCGGCACTGCAGGCGGCAGCCTAACCTGCTACACCAGAGCACCGGCCTCCATAAATAAATAAATCTTAAAAAAAAAAAAAAAAAGTGTATTACAAAGTGCTTATGGTAGCACAGGGGAGAGCATGATTGTTTGTTACTGACACAGTTGGGGAAAAAGTAGTCAAGGATGGGAGGGATTTCAGAAGTAAACATGGGAAGTGAGTGTATTCCTCTGGCTTCTGGAATGCACGTGACCCAAGGATGAGAAGCCATTGTGACTGAGCTTATGGCAAGGCAGGGTGGGCATGATAGCAGCAGGAAAAAGCTGAGACAGGCTGGGGCAGGGTGGAGTGGGCACTATGCTTTCTAAAAAGAAATCAAAATTCTAAAATGTTCATTCTAAAATGAACAGAGAAGAAACAGCAGGTTTTCAGCAAGAAAATGTAGCTCCAGAAATAGTCCTTTGCCAAAGAATTTGTGGACAGAGATTTAGGTAAAAGAAAATAACGCTCAAGTGTTTCAAAGTCTTTTAAGAATTCTCCTGAGGCCGGTGCTGTGACATAGTGGATAAAGCCGCCACCTGCAGTGTTGGCATCCCATTTGGGCACCAGTTCGAGTCCTAGCTGTTCCACTTCCGATCCAGCTCTCTGCTATGGCCTGGGAAAGCAGTAGAAGATAGCCCAAGTTCTTGAGCCCCTGCACCCACATGGGAGACCAGGAGGAGAATTCTGGCTCCTGGCTTCAGATTGGCACAGCTCCAGCCGTTGCTGCCATCTGGGGAGTGAACCAGCAGATGGAAGACCTCCCTCTTTCTCTCTGCCTCTCTGCAACTCTGCTTTTCAAATAAATAAATCTTAAAAAAAAAAAAAAGAATTCTCCTGCATAGTTTAAAGTAGTGAAGACATGTAGATAATATTTGGAAATATGGAATTTAAAGTTACTCAAAACTTTATTATGAAAAATTACTTTAGTTATTTGAAAGAGTTACAGAGAGAGGTAGAGACAGAGAGAGAGGTCTTCCATGCACTGGTTCACTCCCCAAATGGCCACCATAACTGGGGCTCCACCAGGTAAAAGCCAAGATCCAGGAGCTTCTTCCGGGTCTCCCATGTGGGTGCAGGGGCCCAAGTACTTGGGCCATCTTCTGCTGCTTTCCCAGAAGTATTAGCAGGAGCTGGATTGGAAGTGGAACAGCCAGGATTCAAACTGATGCCCGAATGGGATGCCCGCACTGCAGGCCAGGGCATTAACCCGCAGCACCACAGTACTGACTCCTCAAGCTTGATTTTGAGACTAGCTTTTGGCTCTGTGGGACCATGGGGAAGTTATTCACTGTAAGCTATAGTTCTTCATGACGTTGTTGGTGCTCACGCTTGGTTTACATTGATACTAAAAGCTTTGACTAATATTCTGAAAAAAAAATTATTTTATCAAAACTAAAACGTTTTCCCCAAATTTAAGGATAATTTTTCTATGGTATTTCCTTTCCAAACACATTTTATGTTGCCTTTTTCTATATCATAATAAAAAGGTAGTAAAACTTAAGGTACAATCTGTTATAAGCTTTTTAAACTCAGAGAAAAAGGTCTCTCAAAGCCTGAACAATGGTGAAATATGTAATGTTAGATGTTTGAATTGTTCGTTTGCTAATTAAATCTGGGGTTTGTTTGTAAAGCCAAAGTATAATGGAACTGTTCTTTCCAATGAGTGTTTTGGAATTAGATTAGTCAGGCCCAGGATGTTTTCATTGCTCAGTGTGTAAAAGGGATGAACACCAATGAGGTGAATTAGTTTTAAGACACTGGAACACGAGTTTTTTCCTTTAGAAGTTGCCTAATGAGGGCATTTCCATGTGAAAATTCAACCAGCGTCTCAAATCAATTTACCCCAAATTGAGCTGCTTATTTTCTACAAATTGTTTCTTCTTTTGGTTCTTGACTCAGTCACTTTTAAAGTAGATGGAAAGCAATCAGCTAGGAAAATGAGCTGGAAAATTAAAGGATGAAAAACTGTCTTCCTGAAACTAAATTTTATTGCACCATCCGCTGTCTATCTGGGTAGCCTATATTCTGTGAAGAAAACTGATAGAGATAAAGCGGGGAAAAAAAAAAAGGTTTTAAATTTCCAGTGTAATTTGGACCATCTTCTTATGTTCTGATACTTTGTTTTACAGTGTTTTTGAGTACATGTATAATCTAAGACAAACTGATAAAACTTAAAGTGTTGCTTTAGGACAAGGGTCAGCAAACTGTGCCCACTGGGCCAAATACAGCCTGCTGTCTTGTTTTTATAAAGTAAAATTTTTCCATCAAAACCATTATTTTCTGTGGCTTGAGTTAAGTAGTTTTGGTGGAGACTGAGAGACCTGGAACCGTTTACAGAAACAGTTTACTAATCTAGTTAGGGTCTTCAAATGAAGAAAAGTGCTTTTTTACTATAAATGAGATCATGCTGAAAAAAAATTTTATTAGTGTTATAAAATGTGTGCACTTCAGTGTTGTGGAACTAATTTTGATTGGATTAATTTAAGGTATTATATATGCTTATATGTAGTAAAGCTAGTTTTTTGTATATAGACAAAGCAAATTCACTCCTTCAGAGAATTAGAAATTGGTAATTCTAGATTTCACATGTTGCTTCTATGTATGCATGAAATTGCTTTTTTATAAAATATACTCTTTTTTTAAGGTTTATTTATTTATTTGAAAAGCAAAGTTACAGAGAGGCAGAGGCAGAAGAGAGAGGTCTTCCATCTGCTGGTTCACTTCCCAAATGGCCGCAACAGCTGGAGCTGCACCTATCCAAAGCCAAGATCCAGGAGCTTCTTTGGGTCTCCTATGTGGATGCAGGGGCCCAAGGACTTAGGCCATCTTCTACTGCTTTCCCAGACGATAGCAGAGAGCTGGGTTTGAAAGTGGAATTGCCAGGACTCAAACTAGCACCCATATGGAATGCCCAAGGCCTGGATCAAGGAGCTTCTTCTGGATCTCCTATGTGGATCCACGGTCTTCTTCTGGGTCTCCAAGGACTTGGGCCATCTTCTACTGCTTTTCCAGGCCATAGCAGAAAGCTGGGTTGGAAGTGGAGCAGCCAGGACTCGAACCGGTGGCTATATGAGATGCTGGCACTGCAGGTGGCAGCTTTACACGCTATGCCACAGCGACAGCCCCTAAAATACACTCTTTTCAAAAGAGTTTGTCAATCTGTACTTAAATTTAAGATCTGTGCCTCAAAACCACATTCTGATTTTAAAGCTCAAAGTACCCTATTAATAGTTTATAATCATTCTTTGCTTAAAATAGAATCGAAATTGTTTTCTTAGATGCTTTATTTGGCAACCTCAGATTAATAAAGTTTTCATGTATGTTTTGATATTTCCTTCACCAGCAGTACATTCAGTGGGATTGTTTTATTTGTTGATTTCGAAAACCTCAGAGTGCCAGTAACTTGTGTAACCATCAGTGTGCCTTAAATCCACATTTTTTCTAAAACACTCTGCCCATGAGCTTCATTTAATTTCCTGGTACCCTAGAAGGTATTATCAGGCACTAGTTTACCTCATAATAGGTAGGGAGATTGAGAAACACATACATACATACAGGGGCTGGAATTATGGCGTAACAGATTAAGCCTCTACCTAAAATACCAGCATCCTATGTGGGCGCCAGTTTGAGTCCCAGTTGCTCCACTTCTGATCCAGCTCCCTGCTAATGCCCCAGGGAAAGCAGTGGAAAATGGCCCAAGTACTTAGGCCCCAGCACCCATGTGGAAGACTCGGATGAAGCGCCTGGCTCCTGGCTTCTGCTTGACCCAGCCTCAGCTGTTGAGGCCATTTAGAGAGTGAACCAGTGGATGAAAGATCTCTCTCTCTCCCTCTCCATCTCTCTCTCCTCCTTCCCTTTCCCTCTTCTCTCTCCTCTCTCCCTTCTGCTTCTCCTCCTCCCTCTCTATAACTCCTTCAAAATAAATACATCTTTAAAAAGAGAGAAGACTCACATATACACACAAAAATCATTTCTCTGCTCCTTTGTCTTTTCATGAGGAAAATAGAAGTATATGTAGTTTTACTCATTGATTGCTTTATATCATTATTGTTTGTGTAGCAATTTGCTAAAGCATGTCCCAGTGTAATCTCTTAAGTTTGGCCTCCTCGAATTACTTCTAGAACAGTTTAAAAAAAACAAAATAAAACACAGTCATTCCCTAGTACTGTTTATTCTGACTATAAATTCTTTCTTTTTGAGCCGGCGCCGCAGCTCACTAGGCTAATCCTCCGCCTTGCAGCGCCGGCACACCGGGTTCTAGTCCCAGTTGGGGCACCGGATTCTGTCCCGGTTGCCCCTCTTCCAGGCCAGCTCTCTGCTGTGGCCAGGGAGTGCAGTGGAGGATGGCCCAGGTGCTTGGGCCCTGCACCCCATGGGAGACCAGGAGAAGTACCTGGCTCCTGCCATTGGATCAGTGCGGTGTGCCGACCGCAGCACGCCGGCCGTGGCAGCCATTGGAGGGTGAACAACAGCAAAGGAAGACCTTTCTCTCTGTCTCTCTGTCTCTCACTGTCCACTCTGCCTGTCAAAAAAAAAATTTTTTTTTTTCTTTGAAAGGTAGAGATAAATAGATCTTAGATCTGGTTCACTCTCCACATGCTGGGCTAAAGCCAAGAGCTGGGAACTCAGTTCAGGTCTCCCACATGGGTGGCAGGGGCCCAACTTCTAGACCCGTCATCTGCTACCTTGCAGGGTACACATTAGCAGGAAACCGGAATTGGAGATTGAACCCACGCATCCTAAGGGGCATCTTAACTGCTGCACCACAGGCCAAACTATTTCATACTCTTTATTGACTCTTGTGATCTGAACCCAAGCATCACCTCCATCTTTAGCCAATATAGGTGGCTGTCTTCAGGACCAGCTTTGTGGCTTAATGGGAAAAGCTGCCACCTGTGACACTGGCATCCCATATGGGTACCTGTTTGAGACCTGGCTGCTCTACTTCCGATCCAGCTCCCTGGTAATGCACTTGGGAAAGTAACAGAAGATGGACCAAGTACTTGGGCCCCTCATCCACATGGGAGATCAAGATAAAGTTCCAGACAGGCTCTTAGCTTCAGCCTGGCCAGCATCACCTGTTGCAACTATTTGGGGAGTGAACCAGCAGATGCAAGGTCTCTCTATGTCCCTGTCTCTTCTTCTTTCTCTGTAACTCTGCCTTTCAAATAATCTTTTTTTTTAAAAAAAATGTATGTCTTCTACTTTATAGAGAGTCATAATTAGTAGTTCTATCAAGGGGTGTTTCATCACCTTTGCCTGGTAGTGTAGGTTGTCTGCCTACAACAGTCTTCTTCACTCCTCTGTATATTGTATGCTCCTTCTTCAGCTACAGCATTGCCACTCTAGGAGGCTTCCCACAAACCCCTATCCCTTTAAGTTGAGTTGGGTGTCTTCTATGCTTCTATATCCCTGATTGGTTATTTATTGATAGTACACTCCAGAGAAATTATCTTTTTATTTATAAATCTCTTTTTTTAAGATATTTATTTATTTGAGAGGCAGAGAGAGAGAGAGGTGTTCCATCCTGTGGTTCACTCCCCAGATGGCCGTAACGGCTGGAACTGTACCAATCTGAAAGCCAGGAGCCTGTAACTTCTTCCAGGTCTCCCAAGATGGCACTTGGACCATCTTCTGTTGCTTTCCCAGGCCATAGCAAAGAGCTAAGTTGGAAGTGGAGCAGCCAGGACTCAAACCCGTGCCCATATGGGATGCCAGCACTGCAGGCACTTGCTTTACCTGCTATGCTACAGTGCTGGCCCGGTAAATCTTTCTTACTAAGAAGGCAAAGGCCACATCTAAGACATTCATGTGTCTCCAGTATTCTAATGTTCCAGATAGTATATAATAGATACTAATAAATCTAACACCCAAATGCTAACTTTGGTGCTCTTTCTTCCCTTTTTACCCAGTTTAGATTTCATGATTCATCATAAATATACCCCTACTCCTTTTCTGTTTCCCTAACCCTGATAAAGAGCCAGTTGTGTTAAAGAAACAATAATTAAATTAATATGGGCTCCCAAAAGTATATGACCATCTAATTTCATTCTTCCAAAGTCTTCACTTTTCTAAAACATCTTGTCAAAATTCTAAACGCATCCTACTTAATTGAGCATAGACGATTAGACAGAAACTTCATTTCCTTACCATTCCTTCTCCTTACCCCGACAACTAGACTCAAACGCTCTGCGTCCTTGGGTTCCAGCAGTTTCAGTGTTGATCTTTCCCCAGTGCTTTGGATCCCAGTACCAGCATCTTCTCAAGGACTTTGTTTCTCAATTAACTCTTCACTTCTCATACTATAAACATTCTCTCTGGTTTCTTGTCCAAAAAAAATAAAAACAGAAACTTTCCTCATCCCACATTCCCCTCCAGGTACCTTGCCCCATTTCTCTGCTCTGCTTTGTAGCAAAATTTCTTTTTTTTTCTTTAACTTTTTATTCAGACATTTCAGACTCACAGAAAGGATGCAATAATAATAAAGGCAATTTTCCTTGTAATCTTACCTCAGTTGCCCAAATAATGACATTTTACATTAGCCTTGTCCATTTCTTTGCTTCTTCATACTATTCTCTCATTATTTTGGTGTTTTCCAAGTGGCGACTTTCTAGTTTCCTCATTCCTTCTACATTAGATGCCATTTTGTGGAAGGAGGAGTTTTCCATTTTCCCTAGTCATTAGCTTTCTCAGTGTGATGAGTGGTTATACCTCATTTTGAGCATTATATTTTACTGTTGAGATTGTCTTTTAAGATTTGACCAGTGAAGGTCTTTCCCACTGGACCCCATGTTCTTTTTTTTGTTTGTTTGTATATTTTTGGTTTTTGGTGGTTTTGGTTTTTTTGGTTTTTGGTTTTTTTTGGTTTTTTTTTGTTTTGTTTTGTTTTTTGACAGGCAGAGTTAGACAGTGAGAGAGAGAGACAGACAGAAAGGTCTTCCTTCCATAGGTTCACACCCCCCCTCCAAATGGCTGCCACAGCCGGCGCTGCGCGGATCCGAAGCCAGAAGCCAGGTGCTTCCTCCTGGTCTTCCATGTGGGTGCAGGGCCCAAGCACTTGGGCCATCCTCCACTGCACTCCCGGGCTACAGCAGAGAGCTGGCCTGGAAGAGGAGCAACCGGGACAGATTCTGGTGCCCTAACCTGACTAGAACCCAGGGTGCCAGCGCCACAGGCAGAGGATTAGCCAAGTGAGCCGCGGCGCCGGCCTACACCTAGTTGTTTTAATGTCTTACTTTAAAATGGTATATCTGTATAATTAGTAAACCAATATTGATACATTACTATCAAGTAAAATTCAGTTTCTTTAGATTCCCTTAGTTTTCACTTAATGTCTTTTTTCAGTTCCAGGACCTCATTCAGGATATGACATTACATTTAGTAGTAATTTTCCCTTAAGTTCCTGTTAGCTATAATATATTTTTCTTATTTTTGGTGACCTTGACTGAGATTATTTTGGTGACCTTGATTAGTGTTTGAGCAACACTAATCACATACAACAGGGTTTCAAAATTTTCATGAAAACTCACATTAACTTTTAACTACTTTTTCCACAGACTTTGTGAAGCCCCTCTTTTTTTTTTTTTTTTTTTTTTTTTTTTGGACAGGCAGAGTTAGACAGTGAGAGAAAGAGAGAGAGAGAAAGGTCTTTTTTCTTTTTTTCCTGTTGGTTCACCCCCCAAATGGCCGCTGGGGCCGGCATGTTGCAGCCGGTGTGCTGCGCCGATCCAAAGCCAGGAGCCAGGTGCTTCCTCCTGGTCTCCCATGCGGGTGCAAGGCCCAAGGACCTGGGCCATCCTCCACTGCCTTCCCGGGCCACAGCAGAGAGCTGGACTGGAAGAGGAGCAACCGGGACAGAATCCGGTGCCCCAACCAGGACTAGAACCCGGGGTGCCTGCGCCTCAGGCGGAGGATTAGCCTAGAGAACCACGGCGCCGCCCAGTCCCTCATGTTGTGTAGGATATGCATGTGTTGGAATTTATCTGATTTTTTTTTCTTCTAAGTATTAGGCTGGGGTTATATAGGTTGATATTGAGATAGATCACACCTGGCTAAGATAATGTTAAGTTTCTATACTATGAAGTTAGCTTCTTCCCTCCTACCTCCATATTCTAATCTTAAGAAATAAGGATTTGTTGCTGCCATTATGGTACAGCACATTAAGGCACTACTTGGAAAACCAGCATCCCATATCAGAGTGCTGGCTCCAGTCCTGGATGTTCCACTTCTGATCAGTCCCATCCCAGTGTGTGTGCCTGGAAGACAGCCGGTGATGGCCCAAGTACTTGGGCCCTTGCCACCCATATTGGAGAACAGAATGGAGTTCCTGGCTCCTGGCCTCAACCTGACACAGACCTGGCCAGTGCAGCCTTTTAGGGAATGAACCAGTGGATAGAAGGTTTCTCTCAGTCTCTCACTCTGCCTTTCAAATAAATAAATATTTTTTAAAAAGAAAGAAAAGAAGATTTGTGCTTTACCTACATGAGTAAAATGTCTTAATAAATTATTTGCAGTTATTCTATCAAGATTTGTCCATTCAATTTGCTCCATTTATTCATTTGTATCAGTGTGGATTAATGGATATTTATTTTATACTTTGTACTACAAATTAGTATTGTTTTATTTTCTTGCTTAAGTTGTCCAGCCTTGGCCATTGGGGACTCTCTTAGTTGATTCCTGTGTCCCTAAAGGGCTGTTAAAACACATCAGCCAGCGCCACAGCTCACTAGGCTAATCCTCCACCTGCAGTGCCAGCACTCTGGGTTCTAGTCCTGGTAGGGGCACCGGATTCTGTCTTGGTTGCTCCTCTTCCAGTCCAGCTTTCTGCTGTGGCCTGGGAAGGCAGTGGAGGATGGCCCAAGTGCTTGGGCCCTGCACCCGCATGGGAGACCAGGAGGAAGCACCAGGCTTCTGGCTTCAGATCAGCGCAGCATGCTGGCTGTAGCGGCCATATAGGGGGTGAACCAACGGAAAAAGGAAGACCTTTCTGTCTCACTGTCTATCTCTGCCTGTCAAATAAATAAATAAATAAATACTACGTAGCCCCAGTGTATTATGCTCTCAAATTCTCAAAAATGAAACCAAATAAACCTAGAGGGGAAATACTAGAGGTATGAAAATTTTTCAAATGGTTTTCTGCAGCTCAGTCCTTATAGCTATTGTAAAACAGCCCAACTTTAGATATCATGCCATTGCCTCTAAAAAATTACTCTTCCCTTTCCTGGCCAACTTTAGCTGATTTTGTCTGTGATCTCTGCTAGAAACACAGTGAGCCAATAATTTTACATACTAGATTAGTCTCACCAGCTCCTTCCACTGTCTATATAGCTCCATAAATGTGTTTGGCACTTTAAAATATTTCAGCCTGCTATATTGTTTGCCTCAAACATTTTAGCTTAACGTGCCTTATTGTAACATTAATTGTGATTATTTTCTATATTAATAACTGAGGCATAGACCTTAGAAATATCCTAGTGGCACTCTCTACTTGAATCTGGCCAGTATTCTCGTAAAAGATCTCAGCGTTCTGTAAAGTCACTAGCAGAAGATAGCAACTCATTTTTGCAGATAAAAATTGAATTAGCAACTTAGCTGTATTTCCTTAAGCCTTCTTGTCCAATAATGCTTTCTCTGTATATGGTGTTTCCAAAATAATATGATTGAAAATAAAGAAAGCATATTCACAATGTCAGATGACAAGTTCATATAATCCCCTGGTTACAGATGCAGTTCCAGAAGGAGGTGGAAGGTGTCCAAAATACAATATTGTATATTGTAATTTGCATAAAATGAGAGATAGAGAAAGGACTGGGAAACAGCCGAAGAGGCTTCTAGATAATATAACTTTCCTTAATTAGAGTGAATTCAATAAGATAGTAATCATTAGGTTTATCAATATCCATCAAAATAAGCAACACAGTTTATATTAGGCTTGATAAGTGGCAGAAAACAGTGTTTGCACTCATTTGATTTTTTTTAAGATTTATTTTTTATTTATTTGAAAGGCAGAATTAGAGAGAAGGGGAGAGACAGAGATCTTCCATCCACTGATTCATTCCCCAAGTGGCTGCAACAGCCAGGGCTGGGCCAGGCCAAAGCCAGGAGCCAGGAGTTTCTTTCTGGTCTCCCACTTGGGTGCAAGGGCCCAGGGACTTGGGCCCTCTTCTTTTGCTTTCTGAGGTGCATTAGCAGGGAGCTGGATCGGAAGTGGAACAGCAGCAGGGTCTTGGCCTAAGTCAAAAGCCAGGAACTCCATCCTGATCTCCAGCCCTTTCACTACCTGGCACATTGGCAGGGAGCTGGATTGGAAGCAAAGCAGCTGGGACTCAAACTGGCACTACAATATGGAATGCCAGCATCACAAGCAGCAGCCTAACCCACTGTGCCATAACACTGGCCCCTAAGTATATATTATTTTTTTTTTATTTTAAAGACTTATTTATTTACTTGAAAGAGTTACACAGAGAGAGAAGGAGAGGCAGAGAGAAAGGTCTTCCATCTGCTGGTTCACTCCCCAATTGGCCCAAACAGCTGAAGCTGCACCCATTTGAAGCCAGGAGCCGGGAGCTTCTTCCAGGTCTCCCATGTGGGTATAGGGGCCCAAGGACTTGGGCCATCTTCTACTACTCTCCCAGGCCATAGCAGAGAGCTGGATCAGAAGTGGAGCAGCTGGGACTTGAACCGGTGCCCAAATGAGATGCCAGCACTATAAGTGGCAGCTTTACCAACTATGCCACAATACCAGCCCCAGTATATATTATTTTTAACATTAAGATCAGCTCCTATTCAGTACAGCCCCTGACCAATCAGTCTGTCCTGTTATAAAAGTACTGTAGACTTATAACAACACAAATATAATACTCATGGGCCTGAAGGCTAGAAATGTGAGATTAAGGGAACAGCAGGTTCAATGTGGTGAGGGCCCATTCACTGGTTCATAAATGGAACCATCTCACTGTGTCCTCTCATCATGGGAAGGGGAAGACGGGGGAAGGCAGCATTCTAGAGACTTTTGTTCAGCCACTAATCCCATTCATGAAGGCCCTGTCCTCCTGACCTAAAACTTCCCAACCCCACCTTCTAATGCCCTTGCATTGGTGATTAGTTTTAAATATGAATTTGGGAGAGAAACAAGCATTCAGACTATAGCACCAGTACCAGCGCTGAGGCGCAGCGGGTTAATGCTCTGGCCTGGGGCACTGGCATCCCATGTGAGCACCATTTGGAGACCCGGCTGCTCCACATGCAATCCGGCTCTCTGCTATGGCCTGGGAAGGCAGTGGAGAATGGCCCAAGTCCTTGGGTCCCTGCACCCTCGTGGGAGACCCGGAATAAGCTCCTGGCTCCTGGCTTCAGATTGGTGCAGCTCCGCCTGTTGTGGCCAATTGGGGACTGAACCATTGGATGGAGGACCCCTCTCTCTCTGTAAACTCTGACTTTCAAATAAATAAATAAATCTTAAAAAAAAAATGACCATAGCACCAACATTCTTAAAGCTGCCATTATAGGCTAGTGTGCATTATTATGTTGCAGGATCTAATTTGCTTTTTGTACACACCAGAAGTGCAGGCTCTTAAACACTTTTAGTAAGTCTTAAAGATAACCATGCTTCATAGTTTCCAGTAACCTCTAGAAAATGCCTTTTTGGTAGAACTGAAATGAAAACTAATATATAATTCTATATTGTGGCTGTGGGCCTAGTGAACTACAGCTACCACCAAAAATCTGTCTTCCATACCTGACTCCTATCTACCAAATCTAATTAAAAGAAAATAAAATTTTAAATTTAGTTCCTGGTTGTACTATCCACATTTAAAGTGCAGCATAGGGAATAGGCTTTTAGCTTAGTGCTTAAGCTGCCCACATCAAAGTAGCTGGGTTTCATTCCTGGCTTCCAGCTTCCTGCTGTTTTAGAGTCTGAAGGGCCACAATGATGGCTCAGATACTTGGGATCATGCCACCAAGGTGAGAGACTTGGATTGAATTCCCAGCTTTGACCCAGCCAGGCTTCAGCTGTTGGTGGCCATTTGGGGAGTGAACCAGCAGATTGGAACACTCTTGTCTCTGTCTTCACAATTCATAATTTTTTAAAAGTACTTAATAGCTACATGGATATAGTGGCTATCATATTGACAACACAGATGTAGAATAACACAGAAAGTTTTGACAACACTGTCTAGAAAGCACTGATATAAGAAACACTTTAGTTAACAGTGGCTTACATATTTATATAAAAATCTCCATATGATGACTCTCTAGAGAAAAGCAACCAGCTTGTTTACAAATAGAACCTATGATTTCATTTCATGCTGCAAGATAACTTTTAAATCTGAGTGCTACTTTCTTCCCTAGAGCCAGAGCCCATACCCTAAAAGATCTACAAATGCAGAACTTCCAAAGGCTGCACATGCAGAATTATACAAAGAGCTAAAGATTCTTAATATTTAAAATATGATACCCACCTCCAAGATGGCGGAATAGGGAGGGAGCGCACTGATAATCTGGGAAAAGATAGTTTAATAAAAGTGGAGATACTGCAGTTTCAGGGAAGAGTTAGGGAAAAAACTGCAGAGGAAACAATTCCGGAACTAGTGGGACATGGTGGACCTACGTGGAAGGGATGGTTCAATGTGCACAAAACAATCAATGTGATACACCACAAGAAAAAGAAATTAAAGGAATACAAATTGGGAAGGAAGAAATCAAACTATCCCTCTTTGCAGATGATATGATTCTTTCTTTAGGGGATCCAAAGAACTCTACTAAGAGACTATTGGAACTCATAGAAGAGTTTGGCAAAGTAGCAGGATATAAAATCAGTGCACAAAAATAAATAGCCTTTGTATACACAGGCAATGCCACGGCTGAGGAAGAACTTCTAAGATCAATCCCATTCACAATAGCTACAAAAATAATCAAATACCTTGGAATAAACTTAAGCAAGGATGTCAAAGATCTCTATGATGAGAATTATAAAATCTTAAAGAAATAGAAGAGGATACCAAAGAATGGAAAAATCTTCCATGTTCATGGATTGGAAGAATCAATATCATCAAAATGTCCATTCTCCCAAAAGCAATTTATAGATTCAATGCAATACCAATCAAAATACCAAAGACATTCTTCTCAGATCTGGAAAAAATGATGCTGAAATTCATATGGAGACACAGGAGACCTCGAATAGCTAAAGCAATCTTGTACAACAAAAACAAAGCTGGAGGCATCACAATACCAGATTTCAGGACATACTACAGGGCAGTTGTAAACAAAACAGCATGGTACTGGTACAGAAACAGATGGATAGACCAATGGAACAGAATAGAAACACCAGAAATCAATCCAAACATCTATAGCCAGCTTATATTTGATCAAGGATCTAAAACCAATTCCTGGAGCAAGGACAGTCTATTCAATAAATGGTGCTGGGAAAACTGGATTTCCACATGAAGAAATATGAAGCAAGACCCCTACCTTGCACCTTACACAAAAATCCACTCAACATGGATTAAAGATCTAAATCTATGATGTGACACAATCAAATGATTAGAGATCATTGGAGAAACCCTGCACGATTTAGGCACTGGCAAAGACTTCTTGGAAAGGACCCCAGAAGCACAGGCAGTCAAAACCAAAATTAACAATTGGGATTGCATCAAATTGAGAAGTTTCCATACGGCAAAAGAAACAGTAAGGAAAGTGAAGAGGCAACTGACAGAATGGGAAAAAATATTTGCAAACTATGTAGCAGATAAAGATTTAATAACCAGAATCTACAAAGAGATCAGGAAACTCCACAACAACAAAACATACAACCCACTTAAGAGATGGGCCGAGGACCTCAATAGACAGTTTTCAAAAGAGGAAATCCGAATAGCCAACAGACACATGAAAAAATGTTCAGGATCACTAGCAATCAGGGAAATGCAAATCAAAACCACAATGAGGTTTCACCTCACCCCGGTTAGAATGGCTCACATACAGAAATCTACCAACAGCAGATGCTGGAGAGGATGTGGGGAAAAAGGGACACTAACCCACTGTTGGTGGGAATGCAAACTGGTCAAGCCACTATGGAAGTCAGTCTGGAGATTCCTTAGAAACCTGAAGATAACCCTACCATACAACCCAGCCATACCACTCCTTGGAATTTACCCAAAGGAATTTAAATTGGCAAACAAAAAAGCAGTCTGCACCTTAATGTTTATTGCAGCTCAATTCACAATAGCTAAGACCTGGAATCAACCTAAATGCCCATCAACAGTAGACTGGATAAAGAAATTATGGGATATGTACTCCATAAAATACTATACAGCAGTAAAAAAGAAAGAGAGAGAGGGAGAGAGAGAGGAAAGAAAGGAGGGAGGGAGGGAGGGAGGAATGAATGAATAAATCTGGTCATTTGCAGCAAAATGGAGGAATCTGGAAAACATCATGCTGAGTGAAATAAGCAAGTCCCAAAGGAACAAATATATGTTCTCCCTGATCGGTGACAACTGAGCACCAAAAAGGGAACCTGTAGAAGTGAAATGGACACTATGAGAAACAGTGACTTGATCAGCCCTTGTCCTCACTGTTGATGAACAACTTAGTACTTTATCCCTTTTAGTATTTTTTTGTTCTACTTAATACTATTGGTTGAACTCTTTATTTAACACACAATTATTCTTAAGTGTTTAAATTTAACTGAAAAATGATCCCTGTTAAATATAAGAGTGGGAGTAAGAGAGGGAGGAGATGTACAATTTGGTACATGCTCAATCGGACTTGCCCCAAACGGTAGAGTTAGAAACATGCCAGGGGATTTCAGTTCAATCCCATCAAGGTGGCATGTATCAAGGCCATCTCACTAGTCAAAGTATCAGTTTCAGTTCACAGTTGATCATAATGATAGGATTAAGAGTCAAAGGGATCACATAAACAAGACTAGTGTCTGCTAATACTAACTGATAGAATCAAAAAGGGAGAGAACGATCCAACATGGGAAGCTGGATACACAGCAGACTCATAGAAGGGCAAATGTCCTAAACAGCACTCTGGCCTCAGAATCAGCCCTTAAGGCATTCAGATCTGGCTGAAGAGTCCATGAGAGTATTTTAGGCGTGGAAAGCAAAGACACTCTGGCAATTAAAAAAAAAAAAAAAAAAAAACCCTAAATGAAAGATTTCTGTGGGTGAGATCGCAGTGGAAAGAATGGGCCATCAAAGAAGGTGGTACCTTTCTCTGAAGGGAGGAAAGAACTTCCACTTTGACTATGACCTTGTCTAAATCAAATTGGAGTTGGTGAACTCAAAATGCTTCCATAGCCTTGGCAACTCATAACAAGAGCCTAGGGTGATTACTGACGCCATAAATGAGTGTCAAATTGTTAAGTCAACAACAGGAGTCACTGTGCACTTACTCCCCATCTCTGTCCTTAATGTGTTGTCCAACGTGAATTAATGCTATAACTGGTACTCAAACAGTACTTTACACTTTGTGTTTCTGTGTGGGTTCAAACTTGAAATCTTTACTTAATATATGCTAAATTGAACTTCCGTATATAAAGATAATTGAAAATGAATCTTGATGTGAATGGAATGGGAGAGGGAGCGGGAGATGGGAGGGTTGCAGGTGGGAGGGAAGTTAAAGGGGGAAAAGCCACTATAATCCAAAAGCTGTACTTTGGAAATTTATATTTATTAAATAAAAGTTTTAAAAAAAGATTCTCAAAAAGTAATATATATGATTGCTTCAATATATATGATTGCTTTCTATCCTTTCTTAGGCTACTCCTCCTCTTTACATATTTTGTTTGTTATCATCTTCTCCACATACTTTTTTTAGAAAAAGATTTATACATTTATTTGAAAGGCAGAATGACAGAGATAATTCTTTCGTTCTTTCGTCTGCTTGTTCAATCTTCAAATGGCCTTATCAGCTAGGTTTAGTCCAGGCTGAAGCCAGGAGCCCAGAACTCAATCAGTGTCCCACATGGGTGGCTGGAATTCAGTTATTTGAGCCATCTGCTGCTGCCTTCCCAAGGGCATTATCAGGGAGCGGGATCAGGAGTATAGCAGCCAGAACAGTAGCCAGCACCCATGTGGGATGCCAGTGTTGTAGGCAGTGCCTTTACCCATTATGCCACAACAGCTCCTCCACAAGCTTTTAAAAATGCCTGCATACTATGGTTTTATTAGAGAATATTTCATTATTAGGAAATACACAATGACATGTTAAAGAGTAAAAGGACACTAAGCCTGCAGCTTTGTCTCAGATGACTCAAGAAAATGATATTGTGTATGTGTGTAGAGAGAATACAGTGAAGACAAATGGAGCACAACATCAACACCGAATTGCAGTGAAGACTACACATGAGTTTTCCATTTAAGTCTTGCAGCTTTTCTGAAGTTTGAAATTATTTCAAAAATAAGAATAAAATTCTGTTTATATTTTCTAGCCCTTTTCAAGGCACAAAATGATGTGATTGCAATGAAGATGCAATCAGAGAGACTTTCGAAAGAATATGATCGACTCCTGAAAGAACACTCTGAACTTCAGGTGGGTGACATGTACTTTTATGGGTCTAAAATTCTTGAAGTAGTAATTACCTACATAATTTATTTGGGTTATTTGCCCATCCCTAGCCAAGAGGTTTTATCTCCCGGCTTGGTTAAAGGGTTAAAGAAGTCACATTTTTTTACCTGGAGGTTGAAGATGAATGCATTGCAGACAAATACAAGAAGTTATAATGTGAAGAATTGCTGACATGCTGACTTACAGCCTTCTGGTTTTGGCAAAGGTTTTAGTTTTACTGCTTGGGATGTTTGTCATATTCTCTGCAAAATGAAACTAAAAGTTAATATTCCATAGTACTGGCTACTGCCACTACTCCTCTGTCTCAGTATTTTAGAAATCCTAAGAGCAAGACTGTGACGTTCAAATACATGATTATATACATCTTTCCATGAATGGATGGTAATGAAAAAAGTTTGTGTTTTTGTTAAAACCATGAAATCAGATCTGGGCCATAATTTTCTTTCTCTTCCTATCAGATCCAGCAAGAGTCAGGTCCAAGCATTCATCCATGTTAGGTTTGTCTTCCCGCTTCATTGGCTATTGTCCGATAACCTGAATTGGTTTCCAAGGCACGCTTTGATGATGTGTGAGGAAAACTGGTGGAAAGAGGCAACCCTGTGCCTTCCTACCAGTTCTTCTTAGAGCAAGTGGATTGATTGTTATCATTTGGCAGCCTTCATGGTTTTCAGTCAAGTCTTTGTGCAGTTATAGCTCTTTATTTCACTGTACTTACTCCCTGTGTCTTGGCCATTGTATTTGCATAGTCTAGGGCTGAGGCTGTCATGAGGCAAATATGTACTGCACAGATCTTGAATACCCAACTTGTCCTCATGCTAGCTTTTTGGTCTTACATGGATTGTATCATCCCTCTGGGACTCACTTTGTATGTAAAATCAGCGATATTAACCTTGGCTCAGTGGATTGTTGGGAGAACTAAAATGTATAGCTACTATTAGATAGAGTTAGTTCTGGTATTCTGTAGCTCAGCAGAGCAACTATAATCTATAAAAATCTATGATGCATTTTGAAAAACAAGAAGAGTCTGAAGATTTCCATCACATAGAAACAGTCGATGTTTGAAGACAGAAATACTAATTACCCTGATTTGATTATTACACATTGTATACAGATATCTTGTTATACTGTGCCCCCTAAATATGCTCGTTAACTGTCAAAAATTATTTTAATGTGTGGGGCAGCACTGTGCCTAGATGATAATAAACATTCAGGAAATGACAGCCATTATCATAAGCAGTATTACTTCCTCTAGAAGTTTTGCTGAAACAATGACTTACTCTCAGCCAGCTACTTTGGCCTGGTTTAAAGCCAGTGAAGAAATGATCCAAAGCACAGTCCTGACCTAATATACCCATGGCTTTGCATGTTTGATTTAACGAGCCCACTGTGACAACAGTAAGAAAATGACAGGGCCTCCAGCAAGAGGTGGATGCCCTGTGTGCTCCAGTTCCACAGCTCCGCAGCCTGAGTTCTCATGATCTGGAGTAGGTAGGTAGATTTTCAGCAAGATTACCCCTTTGCCATGTCTAAAATAAAGTTCCTAAAGTTGCTGACCTCATAAGGGTGTGAAAAGAATTAGTCCATGACATCTTTCAGCATCCACCATGGCAACTGAGGAAGTCACTTCAGAGGCCTCTTGAGTAGAAAGACATTATTTTCCTCCTGAGGGCAGAATCATAGATTCAGCTGGAACGAGAATCCATACCAGTGGACTTTGCTCAGGTGTCAGAAATGTTTGGATCCTTGAGTAAAGACAGGAAAACAAGGAATATGCCCTCAACTTCTTATGGCCAATATCTGTTAATGAATGTCTCCATTGTGAGTAACAGCCAATGGTTATCTTCATCCCTGTGTAACAGATTTTCTTCAATCAATTTCTTTACCCCTGAAGAGCCACCTTCAACATGGAGTGTCTACATTCTTTTTTTTTTTTTAAGATTTATTTATTTTTATTTGAAAGAGTTACAGAGAGAGAGGAGAGGCACAGAGAGAGCGAGAGAGGTCTTCCATCTGATGGTTCACTCCCCAATTGGCTGCAACGGTCGGAGCTGCACCAATCTGAAGCCAGGAGCTTCTTCTGGGTCTCCCACATGGGTGCAGGGACACAAGGACTTGGGCAATCCTCTACTGCTATCCCAGGCCATCGCAGAGAGCTGGGTTGGAAGTGGAGCAGCCGAGTCTCGAACAGGCGCCCATATGGGATGCCAGCACTTCAGGCTAGGGCGTTAACCTGCTGCGCCATAGCTCCGGCCCGTGGAGTGACCACATTATTGGCAAAGGATATAGGAAGTTTTTATAAGTAATTCTTTCCCAAGAAAATAATTGTTTCAATTGTTTATTTGTAAATGACCCCTCCCCACATATGCTAAGTGCCAAATTGCGAGTTGGGTCTCATTTAGTAGCATCAGTAGCATAAATAGACTTTTATATAATTTCTGATTGTATCCAATTTTTGAAATACTTAACAGCTGATATTTATTTATATTCTACTCTGGACCTGCTTAAACACTTGGCTAATGGCTTCATGTAAGAGTATAATTCAAAAAGCTCATGAAGTGGGAGCCAGCATTGTGGCATAACAGGTTAAGCTACTGCCGCAGTGCTGGCATCCAATATGGGCACCAGTGCGAGTCTCAGCTACTCCACTTCTGATCCAGATCCCTGCTAATGGCCTCGGAAAGCAGCAGAGGATAGCCTAAGTACTGGGTCCTCTGCTACCATGTGGGAGACCCAGAAGAAACTCCTGGCTACTGGCTTTGGCCCAGCCCGTTCCTGGTGTTGTAGCCATTTGGGGAGTGAACCAGAGGATGGGAGATTCTCTCTCTCTCTCTCTCTCTCTCTCTCTCTCTTTCTCTTTCTCCCTCTGTCTCTCTCTCTCCCTCTATCCTTCCCTCCCTCCCTGTCTCTCTGTAACTCAACATTTCATGAACTTTGTATTTATTTGTTTATTTGAAGGGAGCTGACATGTGGTACAGTGGCTTAAGCCAACACTTGCCACCTTGGCATCCCATATTGGAGTGCTGGTTCAAGTCCCAGGTGATCTGTTTCTGATTCAGCTTCCTACTAATGAGGCTGGGAAGGGAAGAGATGGTTACCCCAGTACTTGAATCCCTGGCAGGCATGTGGGAGACCTGGATGGAATTCCTGACTCCTGGCTTCAGCCTGGCCTAGACCTGGCTGTTGCGGCCATTTGGGGAATGAACCATGGATAGAAGTCTGTCACTCTTCCTTTCAAATAAATAAATATGTAAATAAATATTTTTTTTGAAAAGTTAATGACGGAACAGGCATTTGATCTAGCAGTTAGGATGCAGTTAAGGTACCTGCATTCACATCAGAGTACCTAGGTACCTGGCACTTGGGGAGTGAATCAGCAGATGAGAGCACTCATGCATGTGCTCTCTCCCTCCCTCTCTCTTTCTCTGCACCTCTCAAATTCATTAATTAAACTTCATGAAAGCTGGAGTTAAAATGTAAGTTTACTGTGGTGCAAGGAAAGTCTGAAATTCATGCATATGAGGGATCTTCAAAAAGTTCATATAAAATGTAAGTATAAACAAATAAATAAACACATAGAAAATGTGTTATAAAAACTGTATGGATTTCAGAATTTTTTGCACCAAAATAAAGTTATTTTTAATTACATTTTACATGAACTTTTTAAATAACTCTCACGTTATCATGTTTATACTGCAGCCAAGAAGTTAAAATGTTTTCATATAATATCCCTATTTGGTGGAAAAGGAAACTGAGACCTAGAGATACCATATTAATTACCCAAAGTCACTGAACTACAGAATGATAGGATAGCATTCAGGGGCTAGCATTGTAGCCCAGCAAGGTAAGCCACTGCTTGTGGTGCTGGCATCCCGTCCAGGAGTGCTGGTCCAAGACCTGACTGCTTTGTTTCAGATCTGGTTCCTGCTAATGCATCTGGGAAGGCAGCAGATAATGACCAAAATGCTTGGGGTTCTGCCACCTGTGTGGGAGACCTGGGTGCAGTTCAAGGCTCCTGGCTTTCCCCATTCCTTGCAGCCATGTGGGAGTGAATTGATAGATAGAAGGTCTCTCGGTCCCTCTCTCTCTGCCATCTGCCCATCAAATAAGTACATCTTGAAAAGATAATGAGAGCACTCAGAGTTGGGGTTCAGAATCAGGAAATCTTGCTCCAGAACCGCCATTACTGGCCAGGTTCTTTGAACTTTCCTGGACATTGGACTGTGTGCTCTTGGAAATGCAGCTGTTGCTGCTATATTTCAGGGAGATCAGTTTTTCATCCTCCCTTGCTGTCTGATCTCTGGACAGTTTTAGCCAATGTGAGACACTAGTGGAAGATGAAGGCAGGAAGGAGGGAAAGCCAGATACTTCTCCTACTCTGTTTACTTTAGGTACTATCTCCCTCCTAGTCCCAGTTCCCACCAGGCAGCGTCCATCTGCTGGCCCTCAAACCCTGGGCTCCATAAGCATAGCCTCCTCTGACCCTCCAGCCTACAGGGTAGTGGTTTTCTGCTGTTGCTAATCCCTGAGGTGCCTTACTGCACCCTGTTTAGTGTGTCTACATCAGCTATAAAACAGGTGCCTTGCAATGAACACCTCTTGTGTTTGAAGGGGGAAGAGGATTCCAGCTCCTGTAATTCTCAGATGAATCATTTGACATCCATGCTCATTGGCTACTTCATTACTTAAATCAGAAAGTTATCCTAGCAATGAAATAGACTCCATGCAAGAAAGCACTTTAAATATTTTGAATCAAGAAAAGTTCTGTAGAACCATGAGATAATATTAGGGATGTCTGGATTGGTTTGTTTTTATGTATGGATTTATTTACTTGAAAGGCAGAGTGAAAGAAAAAAAGTATCTTCCATCTGCTGCTTCACTCCCCAAATGGCTACAATAGCCAGGGCTAGGCCAAGCCAAAGCCATAGGCCAGGAACTCCATCTGGATCTCCTACGTGGGTGGCAGGTTCCTCCCAGGCTCATTAGCAGGGAGATGGATCAGAAACGGAACAGCTCAGACTCAACCAGTTTTCCAATATGAGGTGTCGGGCTCATAGGAAGCAGCTAAGCTTACTACATCACAATGCCAACTGCAATTGGTTATACTTTTTTCTTTATCCACTTATCCACCCTCCATTGTCCAGGATGAGAACTTAAATAAGGTCTGAGATTTAGGTGCCTTTAAAGAAGAATCATTTTCTTAAAAGTAATTTCTGGTGCAGGCATTGTGGCGCAATGGAATACCTACATCCCATATAGGAGTGCTGAGCCCCAGCTAGTATGTGCTTCTAATCCAGCTTCCTGCTAATGTGCCTGGGAGAGAGCAGATCATAGCCCAAGTACTTGAGTTTGTGCCTCTGATGTGGGAGACCTGGATGGAGTTCATGTCTCCTAGCTTTTGGCCTGTCCGTGCTCCACCTCTTGTGGGCATTTGAGTAGTGAGCTAGTGAAAGGAAGATCTGTCGCTCCCCGTCTTCGTGGAGGAACGACACAGGACCCTGCGCTCTTCTTTCGTCTGCTCGGCCCTCCCCGGGTTTGCTGCTGGTTCTTCCCGGGTTGGCTACCGACCCTTCCACCTCCGTGGAAGGGCGGTTCCCCCTGCCACTTTCCCCACTTCCGCGGGGGAGCGGCACACCGCCGGCCGGCTCTCTCGGGGGCTGCACAGGTGTTCCTTCAGATAGATGTTCCTGGTGCATGTTGTCTCTCTCCTCCTTTATAGTCCTCTTCCACCAATCCCAACTCTGCTACCCACACGCCGAGTACGCTGCTCTCCTCCAATCAGGAGTAGGTCCTACAGTTTATTGGTTGAACTGGAGGCAGCTGTGTAGAAGCTGTTTCCTCCTCTCCCAGCGCCATATTGTGGGAGAGCAGATGCATAGAATAAGTCTTAATCCAGTAACTTAGTCTAGTCCGAGTTGCTCCCCACAAGATCTTTTCTCTTCCTCTGTCTGGGACACTTCACCTTTCAAATAAATAAATTTGAAAAATCTTCTTAAAATGAAATAATATTTGAACTTTATTTTTTTAAAGATTTTTTAAATTTATTTGAGGGGTAGAGTCACAGAGAGAGGGAAAGAGAGGAAAAGGTGTTCCATCCACTGGTTCACTCCCCAAATGGCTGCAAAAGGTCAGAGCCGGGCCATTCTGAAGCCAGGAGCCAGGAGTTTCTTCTGGGTCTCCCAAGTGGATGCATGGGCCCGAACATTTGGGCCATCTTCTGCTTTCCCAGACCATAGCAGAAGAGCTGGATCAGAAGAGGAGCAGCTGGGACTTGAACCAGCACTCATGTGAGATACTGGCAATGCAGGCAGAACTTAGCCTACTGCGCCACAACGCTGGCCCCTCAAATAAATCTTTACAAGAAGGGAAATATAGGCCAGCGCCGCAGCTCACTTGGCTAATCCTCTGCCTGCGGCGCCAGCATCCCAGGTTCTTGTCCCGGTTGGGGCGCCGGATTCTGTCCCGGTTGCTCCTCTTCCAGTCCAGCTCTCTGCTGTGGCCCTGGAAGGCAGTGGAGGATGGCCCAAGTGCTTGGGCCCTGCACCCGCATGGGAGACCAGGAGGAAGAACCTGGCTCCTGGCTTCAGATTGGCGCAGCATGCCGGCAGTAGCTGCCATTTTAGGGGTGAACCAACAGAAAAGGAAGACCTTTCTCTCTCTCTCTCGCTGTCTAACTCTGCCTGCCAAAAAAAAAAAAAAGAAGAAGAAGAAAAGGAAACATAAATCTCCTGAAGCAGAACTTCAGAGTGCTGTTGCTTATAAGCAGGAGGTTCACACAGCTTGTGCTCAGGCTGAGCATTAATGTTTCACAGCAACTTTGACCAATCAAATAAGATGACAAGATTAGAGGAGACATTCTGAACAATGACATGCCACCCCTCCAGTGTGTTACACTTATCTGACCGACCACTATGGGTAAAAATCCAAAGCTGTAATGAAGCTACTATTATGGACAAGTCCGCGAAGTGAAGGATGATTTTTCCCAAAACTGGCAAGTATGGATGAGTTTGTGCTACCAATAACCCCTAGTCACTTATGTCTTTTTTTTTCGTCTTTTCTAGCAGAAAGCAAGGGCAAATAGTTATTTAGTGCCTATAACAGGGAGGGGACCAAATGGGGAAATCCAAAGAGGTTTAAAAGATGCAAAGTAGAATCGTTTGTGGGAAAGAATCTAGTTTTTTCCCTTTTTGACTTCTGTTTCCTTGAAGTTTCTTTTTTTTTTTTAAGATTTGTATTTATTTATTTGAGAGGTAGAGTTACAGACAGTAAGAGGGAGAGACAGAGAGAAAGATCTTCCATCTGTTGGTTCACTCCCCAAATGGCCACAACAGCTGGAGCTGGGCCGATCCGAAGCCAGGAGCCTGGAGCTTCTTCTGGGTCTCCCACATGGGTGCAGGGGCCCAAGCACTTGAGCCATCTTCTACTGCTTTCCCAAGCCATAGCTGAGAGCTAGATCGGAAGAGGAGCAACCAGGACTAGAACCGCCCATATGGTGCACCGCAGGCGGAGGATTAACCTACTGCACCACAGTGCTGGCCCACCGTGAAGTTTTGATGCTTTGTTCTATGATTGTTTCATTTAAGGTACATAAATTAGGTAAAACTGAGAAAGCTAATACATTTTCCAAAGAACTTTAGGATATATTTTAATTACTAAGGCTGGTTTGATAACAGAAATAAAATTCATGAGGATAACATTATTCAGCTTTTTATTGTAGATTTTATATATATATATATATATATATATATATATATATATATATAGCTATTTCTTTCTTTTCATGTACAGTTCAGAAGGTGAATATTAAAGTGTTGGGGCTAGTGCTGTGGTAGGTTAAGCCTCCACCTGCAGCACTAGCATCCCGTATGAGCACCAGTATGAGAGGTAACTACCTCTAAAATAAATAAATAAAATCTGTAATTAAAAAAAAAAGATTTTTTGAAAGGCAAAGTGAGAGAAAGAGAGAGAGAATCATCCACTGCCTCCTAGGCGCATTAGCAGGGAGCTAGCAGAGTAGTGGAGACTTGAACTAGCACCCTGATATAAGATGCTGGTGTTGTAAGCATCAGCTTAATCTGCTGCACCACAGCATCAGTCCCAAGATTTATTTTTCTTTATATAGGCATTTACGTTTCGAAGTCAAGTATAGCTTGGACTGCATAACTCTGAAGTTTATTTCTTTCCAGTTTTAAATGATGTATTATGGTCATTTTTATAACATGATTAGCACAGTATAAGTTGAGAAGCCAGTTCTATTTTTTTAAAGATTTATTTATTTATTTGAAAGGCAGAGTTACAGAGAGGCAGAGGCAGAGAGAGGTCTTTCATCCACTTGTTCACTCCCCAGATAGCTACAACGGCCAGAGCTGTGCTGATCAGGAACTAGGTGCTTCCTCCAGGTCTCTCACATGGGTACAGGGGCCCAAGCTCTTGGGCCATCTTCTGTTTTCCCAGGCCATAGCAGAGAGCTGGATCAGAAGTAGAGAAACCAGGACTTGAACCTGCGCCCATATGAGATGCCGGCCCTGCAGGCAGCAGCTTTACCTGCTACACCATGGTGCTGGTCCCTAAAAGCCAGTTCTATTGGCAGATATCTGAAGGACAAAAGAACAAAGCCACCCTGAAGTTTTTTCTTCCCTTCATTCTTTTTTTGTCAAAAATCTTAGTTAGGTTTGTAATAAGGGAATTATAGGGATTTTGTTTTCCTGGAGTAACCTGTGAGGCAAAAGTAAAATACATTAAGGCAGGGAAAGAATGAACTTAGAGGGTAGCACATGGGAGATGCCAAGGAAGTTCTTGGCTCCTGGCTTTGGCCTGACTAAGCAGGGCCCTGGCCACTGTGGCCATTTGTGGAGAGAACCAGCAGATGGAAGATACTCTCACTCTCTCTCTGTAACTCTGCCTTTCAAATAAAAAAATCTTAAAAAAAAAACTTATTAAGAGGGTTATTTATTTCCCTCTGAACATTTCTTCAACAGAAACTTGCAAATTTCTAATTTAACAATTTGAGACTGTCTCAATCCATATTTTCACACTTGTTTATTCTTATAATAACTTTATATAAAAGAATGTTTTTTAAAGTCATTGTAACCATGAATATTTTTCTGTTTGCTGTATTACAAAAATCATATTTTTTTCTTACAGAATCGTTCAGAAAAAGTCAATAAGAAAGGCCTGTGAAGTTTATAAAAGAAGATTGTGATACACCATGTCAAGATGATAAATTTGTTATCATGTTAGCCTCTATAAAATTCAAAATGCAGATAAATGTACTGTGACTGCCCAAGACAATTTTTATTGCCACACACAGTCTGTGTAGTAATAACATTATCAAAATACCTAAGTGTTTCAGATGCATTATAAAGTGTGTATTCTAGTTCTTAACAAATACATAGGCATGTTAAATACCATATTTACATATTTACATGCTGGCTGTTTCCCAATGAAAGGAAAATTCCTTAATTATTTCCAAAATCGGATTTTTTAAGTTGCATGAAACCTTTAATAGCCTTAAAAGCTTTTATGAATTTTCAGTAATAATCTGTTTAATCAGATGATGATGATGTGCTTGAAAATAATATCTTACTATCAAAAAATTTGTTCACAGGAATATTAAATGAGGATAAATGATCAGAATTAGCTACTGTATTTATAGAAAAAAGTCAAAAAGAACAATGAAAGTGAAGACCTTAGTATTTTTAAAAGCCTGATGGTACTGTGGCTGACTCTGATAGACAGCTATATTGTTAGTTATATTTTTGTTACAGTGCTTCTGTACATTTTGGACTGTTATTTTTTTTGACATTTGTATTAATAACATAATTAGTGAGCATTCTATCTTTTCAAGTTGATCTAGTGAGAGTTTACATCTATTTGTGTTAACTGTCATAGCACCGAGCTGAACTTATTTTACAACAGTGTGGAATTCTTGACTTAAAAAGTTAATGTATAACATTTACAGAACAATGTTTTCCTTGATTGTGAAAGTTGCTAATTATACAAATATTACCTCAAATATACCTGCACTGTTGTTAGAGGTGTCACACAGTTTCTCTGAGATGTTTCTATATTCTGAAAGCTAAATATTAAATACTATTTTTGCATTCAACTCTTAGAGTTTCTGTTAGAAAATGGTAGAAATTATAATATTAGAAGAATTAGGTTGTTCCATTGTTTGGACATGACGATCACCTTACTTATCTCATAAAGACTTTAAAAGAAAACGGGGGGCCGGCACTGTGGCATATCAGGTAAAGCTGCTGCCTACAGGGCTGACATCCCATATGGACACTGGTTCAAGTCCCAGCTGCTGCTCTACCAGTCCAGCTCTCTGCTATGGCCTGGGAAAGCAGTGGAAAACGGCCCAAGTCCTTGGGCCCCAGCACCTGTGTGGGAGACCTGGATGAAGTCCCTGGCTCCTGGCTTTGGATTGGCACAGTTACGGCCATTTGGGGAGTGAACCAACAGATTGGAAGACCTCTCTCTTTCTCTCTCTCTCGGCCAATCCTTCTCTCTGTAACTCTTTCAAATAAATAAATAAATCTTAAAAAAAATTAAATATAATTACTGGAGTTTTTGCTTCTCTGGTCTTTGTTTCATCTTCTATTAGAATTTTATTACGTTTCCTACATATTTAATTATTTACATTGTAAAGTGGAACAAATGAGTGAGTACATGAAAATTGTTTCTCATTTCAATTTCACATAAAAGTCAAGGGTTACTGCTAGAAAACAGACATGTAGGAGACATTTAAATGGGACTTATACCGTATGGGCTGACAACACCATAAATAACAAGGAAAAGGGAATGCTGAAATAGAGAATTGAACAAATGACAGCTCAAAGTATAGACTTAGAAATATCAAATTCAGGGTAAATATATAGATACGGTACTTGGGATTTTGGCCACTGTACAGAAATCAAATAAATTCTAATGTCAGAATAATATACCAGAAAAAGTAGAAACAGCACAGCTTTGGAATTGGCAGAACTAACAGCTAATCCTAATCATGTGATCTTGAACATGATTTTGCTTGCTGAGCCTCCAATTCCTCATTTCCAAAATGAGAATAATAAAATTTAGGTCAGAATGACTCTAAAAGTTAACAGCATGATCTCAAAGTTGTTCAGACTGCTATTAAATGGGAAGTCTGGGTGCTATTTGAAGAGCATGAAGATTTGAAAAATTCCCCAGGAAGCACTTTCAGAAAAGTTTACATTTAAGGGGTGATGGATGTCAACCCTCTCAGTTTTACAAATTTATAACCAAAGGCTTCAAAAATGTGGGCAATTTTCTTAAGGTAAAATGAAGAAAGTTATATTCAGGGTCAGGATTTGAAACTAAATTCGGGTGTTCTGGTTCCCTGGATACTCACAGACCAGCTGTAATTTGTTGAACAAAGTAGAGCCATGTATTAGCCAGGGTTTGAAGGCCGAGAGGCAGTTTGGCTCCAAGGTCTGCACTTGACCATCTTACTGAACTCAAGCTATGTCTGTTCTTCCTGCTACTCTCCTTAGCAGTGATGGTAGTCAGCATATCCTCTTGAAGTAGGAAAATAGGTATTTCATGTATTTAATTACAGTTTTTCGCCCCATCATTAGTAGTGGCTTCATTGTGTCTTAGGTTTAGATTCAACTTAGAAGTTCTAGTAAGCAGGACTGGCACTGTGGTGTATCGGGTAAAGCCGCTGCCTGCTGTGCTGGCATCCCATATGGGAACCGGTTGAAGTCCCAGCTGCTCCACTTCTGATCCAGCTCTTTGCTATGGCCTGGGAAAGCAATGGAGGATGGCCCAAGTCCTTGGGCCCCTGCACCCACGTGGGAGACCCCGAAGAAGCTCCTGGCTCCTGGCTTCAGATCAGCGCAGCTCCGACTGTTGTGACTAATTGGGGAGTGAACCAGCAGATAGAACACCCCTTTATCTCTGCCTCTCCTTCTCTCTGTGTAACTCTTTTTTAAAAAATATTTATTCGAAAGTCGGAGTTACACAGAGAGAGGAGAGGCAAAGAGAGAGAGTGGTCTTGCATCCTATGGTTCACTCCCCAGATGGCTGCAACGGCTGGAGCCACGCTGATCCAAATCCAGGAGTCAGGAGCTTCTTCCGGGTCTCCCACATGTGTGCAGGGACCCAAGGACTTGGGCCATCCTCCACTGCCATCCCAAGCCATAGCAGAGAGCTGAATCGGAAGAGGAGCAGCCGGGACTAGAACCGGCGCCCATATGGGATGCCGGCACTTCAGGCCAGGACGTTAACCCACTGCACCACAGTGCCGGCCCCAAACTCTGACTTTGAATAAATAAATAAATCTTAAAAAAAAAAAATTCTAGCTAAACACTCTAGAATTCAGTAGCAGTCATCTTTGCTGCTTGTCCAACTCTCTGTGACTCCAGTGCTGATAACCAGAGTCCTACCCTATTCATTAGGGCCTAAGTTCCTCTCTTAGCTGTTTACTTCAATTCTTAGGTGAGGGTGTGGGGGCAGGTAAGAATACCCCCTTTCAGTGACAGCAGTACTGCCCCGAACCCCACTCTAGGGCCTGCAGTTTACTTCCTGAGTACTGGTACCACCAGCCTGCCTGGATCTAAATATCATCCATTCGTGGTGTTCTTGAGGATGCTGGCTGCTTTCCTGCAAGCTCCTCTCTGCTTTCTCAGTGTACCTTTCAATCTCAGCTGTTGGAAGTACCTACAGCTGTTGTGCCCTGCCTCTGTGGGCTGTCCCCACGTGTGTTCCCAGTCCTCTGCCTCCTCACTGACTTTCCAAACTCTCTGCAACCCCGCAGCTGAACAGCCCTCGCCCAGCTCACCTGATGTAATGCCTGATGTCCACAGGGCTCTCCTACACATTTTCATGAAACTGCATTTAGGGGACCCACATTGTGGCACAGTGGGTTAAGTTGCCACCTGCAACACTGGCATTTCATAGGAGCACTGGTTCGGGTCCCAGCTACTCCACTTCCAATCCAGCTCTCCACTAATACACCTGGGAAAGCAATGGAAGATGGTCCAGGTGCTTGGGCCTCTGCTAACCACATGAGAGACCTGGAAGAAGTTCCAGGCTCCTGGAACTGCTTTCCCAGGCCATAGCAGAGAGCTGGATCAGAGTGGAGCAGCTGGGACTCAAACCGGTGCCCATATGGGATGCCAGCACAGCAGGCAGCAGCTTTACCTGCTATGCCACAGTGCCGGTCCAGCCCCTGATTTTTTTTATTTAACAGATCACATAGTCCCCTGCTTAAAGTGTTTCAATCATTTCCTGTTGCAGTTAAGATCAAACCTTTACAACCATAGCAGACCCTGCCTGCTTTCTAGCCTCTTCTCAATCTACCTGCCCTGCTAACCTCTCTGCACTCTGAGTCTTAAAATAAGCCAGGTTCTTTCCCTTCTTGTGGTATTTTGTAAATACTGCATCTCAGCCCTAAATGTCTTCTAACCCTATTTTATTTTCATAAATTATTTATGGTCTATTTTTGTCTCCTTCCCGGGGACTAACAGTCCCTCCACCCAGTAACTCAACAGAGTGCAAAGGGTGTTTCAAGGAACATTTGGCAGTGTCTGCAGAGAGACATTGTTGATTGTCACACAAAGGAGATGTCACTGGTGGATGGAAGCCGGGGTGCTATTAAACTCATTCCACAATATACAGGATAGCCTCCCACAAGAATTGGCTGGGCAGCCACTGCCTGCAATGCCAGCATCCCTTATGCTAACCAGTTCAAGTCCCAGCTATCCTACCTCCAATCCAGCTCCCTGTTAACGCACCTGGGGGAAGTAGCAGACGATGGCTGAAGTATTTAGGCCGCAATAAATGCCTGTGGCAGAGGGTACTAGGTGCCATCCCCCAATATCCATCCCTAATACCCATTACCAGTATCTGTGGTAATAGGATCTCTGGTTTTGTAGACATAGATGCCAATTATAAAGACGGCATTTCCCACCTGTTTGGACATAGGTAGAAAAAGAGAAGTCCTGTGGTGGCAGTTCCCTTTTGTTGTCCTCTCTCCTGCTGCCCTGAGTCCATGCAAAATGAGCAGCAGGAGGGAAGGAAGCTGTGCTGCTGACACACAGAGCGCCACGCCCACCCTGAATTGCTGCTCAGTAAGCCGCTGAGTACTTGTAATGCATTTTTCTTTTTCAATGTCCTAGACAAGGATAAAAGGCCACAAATGTTTGTTTTCTATGGCACAAAACCACTATTCTTTTCATGTTACCCTTTATGTTGGAATCATTTTTTTAAGATTTTATTTATTTATTTGAGAGGTAGAATTATAGACAAAGAGGGGGAGAGACAGAGAGAGGTCTTCAGTCCGCTGGGTCATTCCCCAGATGGCCGTAATAGCCAGAGCTGCGCTGATCCAAAGTCAGGAGCCAGGAGCTTCTTCAGTGTCTCCCACATGAGTGCAGGGACCCAAGCACTTGGGCCATCTTCTACTGCTTTCTCAGGCCATAAGCAGAGAACTGGATTGGAAGAGAACTGGTGCCCTCAAGGGATGCCATGGCACAGGGAGAGGCTTAGCCTACTGCACCACAGTGCTGGCACCTACAGACAGCTGTTTAACCCACAGTGCCATAGCACGTGCGCCTATGTGGGGAGCTTGATTAAAAACTATAACCCATACTATCTCTTCATGTTCAGCTTTTCATATTGGACTTCACCATTATCAGTGTGCACCCACAGCACCCATGCCCATTTCCACCATAACAGTTTCAGAAGTAGACATGATCTCTTCTTGCCTGTCTTTCGCCTGTGGCGCACCACAATGAATGCAAGCCCTACAGTCTCCGTAAGAGCATGCTGATACAGCAGGTGCACGAAGACAGCATGGGAGAACCTGATGCATGAGCATGATCAGGAAAAACTTGCTTCTCACAGGGCTCTGTTCTAGGTGGTCAGCCCTTTCCCTACACTGCAGCCTAGAATGTGTTGGAAGTTTTGGCAAGGGCCCCCTAAACCAGACGTCCTGCTTCACCGAGCTCCTCTGCATGGCACCTTGCTCCTTCAGAGCTGAGCCCTTCCTGCAGCCCTTCCTTCCAGCTCGGGGAAGGACCTTGTTCTCCCCATGGCTGCCAACTTCCTGGCACACCGAGGGCCCCGCTTGTTAGTCAAGGGCTTTCTGGAACAGTTCTCCACCGAAGCTTTACTTCCTGAAGAGTTCTGTTTGAGGTTTTTTTTTTTTTTTTTCCCTCTCTCTCTCGCAAAAAAAAAAAAAAAAAAAAAAAAAAAGAGAGAGAGAGAGAGAGAGAGAGAGGAGGATACATTGGACATGAAGAAAATGTAGAAATCACAGGGAAAAAAGTGCACTTACCAATGTGGTTAATGTATTCAAGACACCTAGGTGAATGTGTCCCATCCTCAGGCTGTCACGACAATTCCTGACCCAGGCAGCGAGAACGAGTGATGAGGCTGTGCCTACACCATCCTCAGCAGAAGAGCAAAAATGAGGTGAGTGCCACTGTCCTGGGTTGTGGTTTCTTGTGCTTACCTCCCCCTGACATTTCATGAGAATCCTTATGAGCAGAAAATGCCCCAGCAGCAGTAGTGCTTACATGCATAGACTCCCTACGTTGAAATCCCACACTTTGCGCTGGTGCTGTTAGCATATCAGGTAAAGCCGCCGCCTGCAGTGCCAGCATCCCAAGTCCCAGAGTTCAAGTCCCAGAGTTACAGAGAGCTAGAGGCAGACAGAGAGTGAGAGGTCTTCCATCCTCTGGTTCACTCCCCAAATGGCCACAAGGGCCGGAGCTGGGTGGATCTCAAGCCAGGAGCCAGAGCTTCTTCCGGGTCTCCCACGTAGGTGCAGGGGCCCAAGGACTTGGGCCATCTTCTACTGTTTTCCCAGGCATAGCAGAGAGCTGGATCAGAAGTGGAGCTGCCAGGACTCGAACCGGCACCCACATGGGATGCTGGCACTGTAGGCAGTGGCTTTACCCGCTATGCCACCGTGCTGGCCCCTATAAATGAGTCTTTTTTTTCTTTTTCGACAGGCAGAGTGGACAGTGAGAGAGAGAGACAGAGAGAAAGGTCTTCCTTTGCCATTGGTTCACCCTCCAATGGCCGCCGCGGCCGGCGCGCTGCGGCTGGCGCACTGCCCTGACCTGAAGCCAGGAGCCAGGTGCTTCCTCCTGGTCTACCAGGCGGGTGCAGGGCCCAAGCACTTGGGCCATCCTCCACTGCACTCCCTGGCCACAGCAGAGAGCTGGCCTGGAAGAGGGGCAACCGGGACAGAATCCGGCGCCCCGACCGAACTGAACATCCAAAGTAATTAACATAGAAAACCTTGCTATTTGTATTTTACCACAGTTTTTTTTTTTTTTTTTAATTAGGGGGGGAAAAGAAGAGGTGGAGCCCCTCATTCTATGTTATGTAAATGTCCCGGGATGAGACTGTTAGGCACTTTCAAATGACTTATGGCCAATCGCCGACAGCCACACCCCTGCCCACTCTCTTCTAACTCTCCAAAGCACAGTGCCCAGCTGGCTTGGTTGTGCAATCAGTACTTATTTGAATGGAATTCCATTCAATTCCACTGTGTCAGATTCTTCGAGATGACTTTTCTCATTCTGTTTTTGGAGTATGTCCTGTTGTCTTAAATGTATGACAAGATCAGATAGAATTTTGACCAATCTTACAATACTAACTTTTTGAAGACTTTTTTATTTATTTGAAAGTCAAAGTTACACAGAGAGAGATGGAGAGGCAGGGAGAGAGAGAGAGAGAGAGAGAATGAGAGAGGTCTTACATCTGCTGGTTCACTCCCCAGATGGCAGCAGCGGCTGGAGCTGTGCCGATCTCAAGCCAGGAGCCAGGAGCTTCTTCTGGGTCTCCCATGTGGGTGCAGGGGCCCAAAGACTTGGGCCATCTTCTACTGCTTTCCCAGGCCATAGCAGAGAGCTGGATCGGAAGTGGAGCAGCCGGGACTTGAACTGGTACCCACATGGGATGCTGGCACTAGCAGGCAGCAGCTTCACCTGTTACACCACAGTGCCGGACCCTTAAAATACTATTAAGTTTGATTTTAGGCACTGATGTATTTTCCCTTCAAATCCATTGGAAGATTTGATACTGTGGAAGGGCCTGGGCCACTTGTGCCTTAACTACAATTTTTTTATTCCTTGCTCAATAATGGAAAATAATAAACATATATATGCAAACAGATAATTGTGAATACTTAATACAGCTTTTTTATCTTTTTTAAATTGTTTATTTGAAAGGCAGAGAAAGAGAGACAGAGGTTCAAAGACAGTGAGATAGAGACCTTCCAACTGTGTATTCACACCCCAAATGCCAGCAACAACTGAAACTGGCCAGGCTGAAGCCAGGGGCCAGGAACTCAATTCCTGTCTCCCCATGAGTGGCAGGAACCCAAGCACTGCTGCCTCCAAAGTGCACATTAGTAGGAAACTGGAATTGGAAGCAGAGCCAGGAATCTAACCCAAGCACTCCCATGCAGGCATTCCCAGAAGCATCCTAACCTCTGCACCAAAACCCCACCACTAAGACTTAAAAACAAAAAGGCCAGGGAAAGACTAGATCGAGGTATAATATGGGGAGTTCCCCACAACAAAGACAAAATGAAGGGGCTGACATTGTGGCACATTAGGCTAAGCTGCTGCCTTTGTTGCCAGTACACAGGTTCAAGTCCTGGCTGTTCCGCTTCCAATCCAGCCCCCTGCTGATGTGTCTAGGAGAGCAATAGAAGATGGCCCAACTAGATGGGCCCCACCACCCACACTGGAGACTCAGATGAAACTCCTGGCTCCTGGCTTTGACCTGACCAAGCCCCAGCCATTGCAGCCATTTGGGGAATAAACCAGCAAATGAAAGATCTCTCTCTCTCCCTCTCAAATAAATAAATTAAAAAAAAAAAATGAGGGCTGGCATTGTGGCACAGTGGGTTGAGCTGCCACCTGCAATGCCAGCATTCCCATCTATGCCCCATTTCAAGTCCCAGCTGCTTCATTTCTGGTCCTGCTCCCTGCTAATGCTCCTGGGAGAGCAGTGGAGGATGGCTGGAGTGCTTGGGCCCCTGCCGCCCACACGGGAGACCCAGAGGAAACTCCCGGTTCCTGGCTTTGGCCTGGCCCTGACCCAGCCCTTGCAGCCATTTGAGGAGTGAACCAGTGGATGGAAGATTTCTCTCCCTCTCTTTCTCTCCCTCTCTCTATGTCTCTCCTTTCCTTTCTCTCTCTCTCTCTCTCTCTCTCTCTCTCTCTCTCTCTCTGCCTTTGAAAGAAATTTAAAAATAAAGATTAAAAAATGAGTTATAAATGTGAGAATTTTTCGAGAATAAGAACAGAAATCACAGTAAATTATTGAAATCTGGGAATTCAGACCACTTTCTTCTGAGATTTTGTGGACTTCTCCTCTCTACCTAGGACAACTGGCAACTTCAGCACTCAGAGTGAGCTATGCACCCCAAGCCCTAAAGCTTCAACTTGACTTCCAAACCCCTTCCATATACACCTGCCTCTAGGTAAGGAACGTGAGACACAGTTCACGGAATGAACTTGCTGAAACCATCCCATTTTAAAACCATACTCATACACATCACATATTTCTTTTTTGAATTTATAATCGATTCATTTGCTATCAGGGCTGTCACACATTACCACAAACTTGGTAGCTCAAAACCGCACACATTTACTTTCTTAGGTTCCAGATGTCAGATATGCAGTCTCATTGGACCGAAGCCAAAATGTGAACAGCGCTAGTTCCTGCAGGAGGCTCTGCGGAAGGGTCTGTTTCCTTCTCAGCTGCTGGAGGCTTCCCCATTCCTGGCTCAGGGCTCCCTTCCTCCTCCAGAGCAGCCAAGGGGCGTCTTCTGTCTCCCTCTTCCATAGTGAAGGGTCCTGTGATTGCATTAGGTGCATGCAGATAATTTGGGGTAATCACCCTATTTTTCCGAGATCAGACGAGATTGGGCGCGTTCAGGGTGGTATGGCTGTAGACAATCACCCTATTTTTAAAACAGCTGATTTACTATCAATTTTCTCCACCACCTTAATTCCCCTTTGTCATGTGAGAAAGGTCTTCCATCCACTAGTTCACTCCCCAAATGGCCATAAGAGCCAGAGCAGGGCTGATCTGAAGTCAGGATCCAGGAGCTTCTTCCGGGTCTCCCACGCAGGTACAGGGGCCCAAGCACTTGGGCCATCTTCCATTGCTATCCCAGACACATTAGCAGGGAGCTGGATCAGAAGTGGAGCAGCTTGTACTCAAATCGGCACCTATATGGGATGCCAGCACTGCAGGCAGCAGCTTTACCCGCTATGCCACGGCACCAACCCCACAAGTGGTTCTTACTTGGTAGAACTGGTGAAAAACTGAATTCTCTTTCCTCTTGCAGAGACCCAAGAATCAAGTAGACGTGAGCCACCAAACAGGGCGGGTGTTGCGGCACGGCGGGTTAAGCCACTGCTTGGGATGTCCTCCTCCTGTGTCACAGCACTGCTTTGAGTCCCAGCTCTTCTGCCTCCCAACTAGCTGCCTGCTAATGCATCCTGAGAAAGGCAGCAGAAGAGGCCCAAGTGCTTGGGCTTCTGCCATCCACATGGGAGACCCAGAGGGAGTTCCTGGCTCCCGGTTTCAGCCTGGTCCAGCCCTGGCTGTTGCAGCCATTTGGGGAAAGAACCAGCAGATGGAAGGTCTGTCTCTCTGCCTTTCAAATAAAATGAAAATAAATAAACATTAAAAAAAATCAAATAATCAGGCATTGACGGCATCACTCCTGCCGGAAGACAGGGGCAGGGGCGTGCCAGAAAGCAGAAAGCCGATGACAGCTCTGCCATGCCCGGTTGCCACCCCTTCCTTCAGGCCGCTGTGTGATTGTTCTTACCTGCCCCAGCAGAAAACAGGTGTCACCACTGAAGGGGTGAAAGCAGCAAGTCTGTTTTACTAAACAGGTGACAGGATGGTTAAGAGAGTGACGCACGCATTCCAAATGCAGAATCTTCTTCTGCAACCCAGAATGAGACAGCAGCCAGGAGCCTGCCCGGCAGGCAGAGGGCCAGATGAGACTTTCCTAGGTGAGAATCCAGCAAACCCAGGAGGGAAGTCCTGAAGCTATTCACACGGATGTGGACATCAGGGGTTCCCCAGCAAAAGGCCCAGCAGCTTAGGCTTCAGGAAATCACGGGGTGAACAAGCCTCACCCACTCTTCCAGAGCTTCCAGGCAGCCCTTGAGGCCCTGCCGTTAAATATGAGCACGCAATCAAGCATGAAGAGAGCCGAGAACAGGAAAAAGAATGTGACGGAAAGAAGAAAGGGTGCCAGAAGAATAACCGAAAAAAAAAAAAAAAAAAACTCTCGCCATCTTCAGCAGGGTCGTGGACTCTCATTTAAGTATATTCGTGAGATTAGAATTGGAAACTCAAGCACCTTTTTTTTTTTTTTTTTTCCAGAAATTAAAAGGAGAGCACTTAGGGAAAAAAAAATAGAAGACCCACTAATACCCAGCACAAGGCTTGAAATAGACTTGCTCTGTTTTTGCCACTCTAGCAAAATAACCTAGACTGGGTAATTTATAGAGAACTAGAATTTATTTCTCACAGTTCTGGAAGCCAAGAAGTCCAAGATCAAATTGCGGCCGGCTAATCCTCCACCTGTGGCGCCGGCACCCCAGGTTCTAGTCCTGGTTGGGGCACCGGATTCTGTCCCAGTTGCCCCTCTTCCAGTCCAGCTCTCTGCTGTGGCCCGGGAAGGCAGTGGAGGATGGCCCAAGTGCTTGGGCCCCTGCACCCGCATGGTAGACCAGGAGAAGCACCTGGCTCCTGGCTTTGGATCGGCATGGTGCGCCTGCCATAGTGGCCATTTGGGGGGTTAACCAACGGAAAAGGGAAGACCTTTCTCTCTGTCTCTCTCTCACTGTCTAACTCTGCTTGTCCAAAAAAAAAAAAAAAAAATCAAATTGCCAGAGGCTGGTGCTGTGGTGCAGTGGGTTAACCTGGGGCCGGCGCTGTTGCTTAGTGGGTAAAGCCACTGCCTACAGTGCCAGCATCCCATTTGGGCACTGGTTTGAGTCCTGGCTGCTCCACTTCCGATCCCACTCTCTGCTATGGCCTGGGAAAGCAGTAGAAGATGGCCCAAGTCCTTGGGTCCTTGCACCCACATGGGAGATCCAGAAGAAGCTCCTGGCTCCTGGCTTCGGATCGGCCCGGCTCTGGCCATTGTGGCCATCTGGGGAGTGAACCAGCAGATGGAAGACCTCTCTCTCTCACTCTCTGCCTCTGCCTTTCTATAACTCTGCCTTTCAAATAAATAAATAAATCTTAAAAAGAAAAAAAAAAAAAAAGCTCTGACCTGCAGTGCCGCCATCCCATATGGGCACCGGTTCGGGACCTGGCTGTTTCACTTCCATCCAGCTCCCTGCTAATGCACTTGGGATAGCAGTAGAAGATAGCCCAAGTCCTTGGGCCCCTGCACCTATGTGGAAAACCCAGAAGAAGCTCTTGGCTCTGGCTTCGGATCACCTCCCTCTCTCCTAATAAACCTAAAAAAAAAAAAAAAAAAAAAAAAGACCAAGCTGCCAGCAGCTTCAACATCTGGACATCTGGTAAGGGCTGCTGTCTGCCTCCCGGATGGTGCCTGGGCAAAAAGAGAACTCCCTCATTAAGCTCTTTCACAAAGGGAAGAGGGTTCACCACCCAACCACCCCTTAAAGGCCCCACTTCTTAATACCACCCCATGGACACCTGAAATTTGGAGGGAATACATTCAAACCATATAGCACAGACCCATACCGAGAAGCCGGACCCAAAGAGAAGATTCTATAAATTTCCAGAAAACACCATACACAAAAGTTAAGGGCTCTGAATAAATTCAGATGTCTCAAAAGGAACTGTGGGGTGGACATCCGGCCTAGGGCTTAAAACGCCTATGTCCCATATTATCAGAGTTCCCAGGTTGGATTCCCAACTCTGATTCCCACTGTCAAATAGTTGGGTCCCTGCTCTGCCCATGGGAGACCTGGATTGAGTTGCCAATTTCTAGCTCCAGCCTGATCCAGTCCCAGCTATTGTGGGCATCTGGGGAACCAGTGGATGGGCTCTCTCAAATAAAAACAAAAATTTTTCTAAATAAAAATCCCAGCTGCTCCACTTCTAATCCATCTCCCTGCTAATGCACCTAGGAAACAGAAGATGGACCCTGCACCCGCATGGGAGACCCAGAAGAAGCTCCTGGCTCCTGGCTGCAGCTATTGAAGGAGTGAACCAACAAATGGAAGACTTTCTCTCTCTCTCTCTCTCTCTCTCTCTCTCTCTCTCTCAACTCTGCCTCTCAAGTAAATGAATAAATATTTTAAAAAAAGAAAATAAATGTATATCCAACCTAGTATTCAATAGCCAATCAAGTTACAAATCAAGTATGACCGAGGAAGAAAGACACTTGACAGGTTTGCAAAGGTCTCAAAAATTTGACTTCCCACACATTCTTCCCCGAAAAGCTATGGAATGAAGGGGGTGCTCCACCTACTGGATGAGTAAACCAAGAAAGAGGAAGAAGACAATAACCAGAAAAAGGAAATCTACACTGAGGACAGGGCGAGGAATGTACAGGATGCTGGTAAAGGCACAGAGTCAGCTACGAAACAGCTCAGACAACTCTGGGAGCTGCTCTTTCTAGAAGGTGCTGACTGTATCGTCGCAAAGGATGCTTATGTGTGAGCTGAGGAGTTTGGGATTAAGTAGTGTGGGTTTTTTAAAATTTTTATTTATTTTGAAAGCTAGAGTTACAGAGAGAGGTAGAGCGAGAGCGAGAGAGAGAGAGGACTTGCATCCACTGAGTCTCTCCCCAGATGATCACAACGGCCAGAGCTGAGCTGATCTGAAGCCAGGAGCCAGGAGCTTCTTCTGGGTCTCCCATGTGGGTGCAGGGGACCAAGGACTTGGGCCATCTACTGCTTTCCCAGGCCATAGCAGAGAGCTGGATGGGAAGTAGAGCAACCAGGACTCAAACTGGAGCCCGTATGGGATGCTGTCGCTGCAGGCTCCGGCTTTAACTCACTGCGCCACAGCATGTTAGTGGTCACAGAAAAGGAAGCCATAGCAGGTAAAGCCACCGCCTGTGGTGCCAGCATACCATGTGGGTGCCAGTTCAAGTCTCAGCTCCTCCACTTCCCATCTAGCTCCCTGCTGATACACCTGGGAAAGCAGAGGAAGATGGCCATCCCTGGGCCACTGCACCCACATGAAAGACCTGGAAGAAGATCTGGCTCCTGGCTTCATACCAGTCCAGGGAGCTATTGTGGCCATTTGGGGAGTGAGCCAATGGATGGAAGATCCCTCTCTCCATCTCTCTCTCCCTCTCCCTCTCTCTTTCTGTAAGTCTGCCTTTCAAATAAATAAATAAATCTTACCAAAAAAGAATTTCAGGGAATAAACACACACACACTCACACACACGAAAATCTAGGAAGTAAAAAGTAATAGTGAATATAAAATAGAATCATAGTGTAACAAATACTAACTATTAATCTGACCAAAATCATGGTCCTGTATTGGGAGAATAGAGAAAGGGGAGCATTCAGAGGTGGGAACAGAACTAACTCCTCATCTCACAAAGGACAAATGAACAAATATAGGACTATTGTTGAGAGATATAGACATGCACATACCAAAGAATCGGCTCAGGGCTTTGCAAGTGGTTGCTTTTCTGAGAGAGAACCTGGGAGAAAGGGTCTACAGCCACCATTCACCTTATTCACACTTGTAGAACTCAGTGACTCCTTAAATTGTGAGATTAATAAAATGAACAATTCTTTTTTAAAAGGGAAATTGCTGAGTTAAGTACTGTGTTTTACTTTTCTGGTCATGCTGTGCAGTTAATGAGAGACTTGTAATACATTATGAACTATCTGGAAGGACAAAAAAAAAAGCCTTATGAGGACTTCTTTCTATTGATCCTTGGTCTGTATTAGCATTTTCATTGATTTCTAATATAATTATGTTAACATTGCATCGTGCATGGCTTTGCCTTTTCCAGAACTCTAATTAAATCCAAAATAAGATGTGTGTACCACAGGGAATCTCTCCTTCTCCCTTGTTAAACACCTTTCCTTTTTGATTAGAATTCTGCTTACTAATTCCTTCTGGCTTTTGTCTTCCAAACAATTTCTGAAACTTTATTTATTTCAAAGGTAGAGTGACGGGGGTGGGGTGGGAGGGAGGAGAAAGTGGGAGAGAGAGAGAGAGAGAGAGAGAGAGAAAGAGAGAGAGAGAGAGAGAGAGAGAGAATGAGAGAATCTTCTATCTGCTGGTTCACTCCCCAAATACTTGCAACAGCCTAGGCTGAGTCAGGCTGAAAGCAGAAGCCAGGAACTCCATCTGGGTCTCCTGCATGGGTGTCAGGAACTCAAGTGCTTGAGCCATCAGCTGCTGCCTCCCAGGCGTGTTAGCAGGAAGCCATCTGACAGATCAGTCAGGACTTCAACCAGGCGCTCCAATATGGGATGTGGACATCCTGTGCAGTGTCTCAACCCACCGTGCCACATCTCTCCCACACACAAACCAATTTGATTTTTATGACTTGAATACAGTTTGAAATAGACCTGTAAATCATGTCCAAGGGCAAGGTGTAAGATAAATTTGGCAAATTAAAGAGAAAGGAGGACAACCGCTGGGTAGAAAGCAGTGACCACAGCCACGGTCACCACAGTTCATCTGTTATGGGAAGGACGGTGCTATGAATTTTTTATTCTCAATTCATTTTTACTCTTAAGTGCCTGCTGTGCCCCGAGTGCTGTGATGGTTACAACCAGCATTCCTTGAGTGCTCACCACGTGCTAGGTTCTAAGCCTTACCTACTCCTTGACATTTAATTACTGCAGCAACTCCATGGAGCAGACACTAGGGCTTATCCCTGTTTGCTGACAAGGAAAGGAGGCACAGGGAGTCTGTTTCCTCCATTCCTTAGGGAGTGGCTGAGCAGGGAAATCAAGCCCAGAATCGGTCTGAGTCAGCACTCTGTGTCACTTCCTTCTGCCTGACGGACAACAAGTACCAGAGAGATCCCCAAAATTGAGGAAGACAGGGAAAGGAGTTAATTTTACCATCTTACTGTTAATTACCATGACCATTTATTTTGTTTTGCTTTTAAAGACTGATTTATTTACTTGAAAGGCAGAGTTACAAAGAGAGACAGAGAAAGATCTTCCACCTGCTGGTCCACTCCCCAAGTGGCCGAAATGGCGTGAGCTGGGCTAGACCGAAACCAGGAGCCAGGAGCTTCTTCCTGGTCTCACAGGCATGGGTGCAGAGGTCCAAGGACATAGACCATCTTCACTGCTTTCCCAGGCAGATTAGCAGGGAGCTGGATCGGAAGTGGAGCAGCTGGAACAGCACCCATAGGGGAAGATCTCGCTTGTTCTCTCTGTCTCTGCCTCTCCTTCTTTGTAACTCTTTCAAATAAATAAATAAATATTTTTTTAAAAAAAACAACATTTATTTAGTCTTATTTATTTGAAAGACAAAAAGACACAAAGAGATCTTCTATCCACTGGTTCACTCCCCAAATGTCCACGATAGCCAGGACTGTTGGATGATGGCTCAAGTGCTAGGGCCCCTGCTGCCTATCGGGGAGACCCAGATGGAGTTCCTGGCCCCAAGTTTCAGCCTGGGCCAGCCCTGGCTGTTTTAGGCATTTGGGGAAAGAACCACTGATGGAAGATCGATCAATCGATCAATCATCTCTGTGGCTCTGTATTTCAAGTAGTTGAAAAATAAAGTAAAAATAAGCATTAAAAAAAAGAAATACAGGGCCAGCATGGTCTGCCTTTCAAATAAATAAATTGTGAAAGAAAGAAAGAAAGAAAGAAAGAAAGAAAGAAAGAAAGAAAGAAAGAAAGAAAGAAAGAAAGAAAGAAAGAAAGAAAGAAAAGGAAGGTGAAAGTACAAATAAAGAAGAAGGAGATTGTTCTAATATTAAAGGACAGGAGAGGGGCCGGTGCTATGGTGTGGGCAGGTAAAGCCATGCCTGTGGTGCTGGCATCCCATATAGGTGCAGGTTCGAGACCCGGCTGCTCCTCTTCTAATCCAGCTCTCCGCTATGGCCTGGGAAAGCAGTAAAAGATGGCCCAAGTTCTTGGGCCCCTGTATCTACGTGGGAGACCCGGAAGAAACTCCTGGCTCCTGGCTTTGGATCAGTGCAGTTCTGGCCATTGCAGCCATTTGGGGAGTGAACCAGAGGATAGAAGACCCCTCTCTTTCTCTGCCGCTGCCTCTCTGTGAATCTGCTTTTCAAATAAATAAATAAACTTTTTTTATTTTTTTTTATTTTTTATTTTTGGACAGGTAGAGTGGACAGTGAGAGAGAGAGACAGAGAGAAAGGTCTTCCTTTGCCGTTGGTTTACCCTCCAATGGCCGCCGCGGCCGGCGCACCGCGCTGATCCGATGGCAGGAGCCAGGTACTTATCCTGGTCTCCCATGGGGTGCAGGGCCCAAGCACTTGGGCCATCCTCCACTGCACTCCCTGGCCACAGCAGAGAGCTGGCCTGGAAGAGGGGCAACCGGGACAGAATCCGGCGCCCCGACCGGGACTAGAACCCGGTGTGCCAGCGCCGCAAGGCGGAGGATTAGCCTAGTGAGCTGTGGCGCCGGCCACTTTTTTTTTTTTTTTTTTTTTTTTCAAAAAAAGCACAGGAAAGATAGGTAAAGGTACTGGAAGAGAAAAAGATTGATTGATTTGAAAGGTAGAGTTACAAAAGGAAGTAGGGGTGGGGACACAGATAGATCTTCCACCTGCTGGTCCACTCCCCAAGTGGCCGAAATGGCGTTAGCTGGGCTAGACCGAAGGTGTGACAATCAGAACTGGACCAGGCTGAATCCAGGACCCTCGAACTCCATCCGAGTCTCCCATGTGGATGGCAGGGACCCAGTTATTTGGGCCATCTTTCTTGGCCTTCCCAGGCGTATTAGCAGGGAACTGAATAACAATGGCATTCATACCGGATACAGGCATCACAAGCAGTGACTTAACCTGCTGTGCCACAACACTGGCTCTAGGAAGTCTGTTTTGGGGTATGACATGGGTTCAAAGCTCTCCTGGCTCAGACCACCACTGACCTATATACTCTTGAAGAAGCATTTGCAAGTCAAGTGCCAAACCACCCCTCCCCCCCCTTTTTTTTCCCCAGACTTTCTCAGAGGCATTGATGAGAAAAAAGGTTTTCTTAGCCAAGATTTTTCCAGCCTCTTCATATTGCTGACACATCGCCATCTCCATCAAGGAAGTGTTGCCACTTCTTCGCACTTGGTGTGAAACCAACTATGGCGTTCGGCATGTATGGGTCCCATCAACTTGGAAATAATTGCCTCTACATCATGGGACATCATCCACGGACTCTGAAATGAAAATAAATTAAAATCCCTTTGGGTGGGAGAAACTAAATTAGAAAGAAAAATGATTAGGAACAGAAGGCAGCTTGACGCTTTGGGATGCCAGATTTGTTCAACATGAGATTTAAAAGCCGTGGGTAAGTTTTTCTGGCCAATCTCCCAATTAACAACCTTTAGCGTACTTAAAAGCCAAAATCCGTGACTCAAAAGAGCGTGCTAGGAAGAAAATTTTGACAGATAAAATTAGCTATTCCTGGCAACATCAAATAACATATATACATATACTCATGTACCTTTTCTTGGAATGAAGCTCAAAATATACCAAAATCTGACTTAAACTTCTCTGTAGGGCTCCAAATCTCAATTATAATACCTAGCATTTATCAAATGCTTGCTATGTGCCAAATATTGCCCTGAATTCTCACAAGAACATGATGAGATAGGTGCTATTATCTCAAAATCTTACTCAAAGATGACAGAATTGAGTCAAGGGGAACCTAAATAAGTTACCCAGGATCACACAGGGAGAAAATGATCCAACCAAGACTGAGAATCAATCAGTCTGACTTCACTACATTTTAACATAAAATCCCTTACCCTCGAGGAGCTTACCACTACTAGGCTCAGACACGTTCTCTTCGGTGTGTAAGTGCACACACTTAGTGGGAGCGCTAAGGACATACGTAAAATGAACATCTGAAGTTGCCTTTGACTGTTAGAGAAGTTACCAGCAAAGGGACAGCTAAACCAAGACAGAAGGAAATCAGGGACGGAGTTCCGGGTAGAGGAAGAAACAGGTGGCAAGATCCAGAGACACAAGAGAGCCAGTGTATGGGCACACAGAGGGCTGACAGCCATCGAGGGCCATTTTGAAAGGTTGTAAACAAAGGATAAACCCAATCATGTTTGCACTTCTAAAATTATTTTTTTGCACCCTTTTGGAGGATGACTTTTTAGTGGAGTAAGGAGACCTACTAGAAGGCTATTGCCCTAAGATGGTCCTAGCTTGTACCCAGACTGTAGCAGACAGAGAGAGGCAGTGGAATCAGGGAGTTCATGAAAAAAAAAAATGGAGTTGGTATTGAGGGTAAGAAAGAAGGAAGCAAGAATGGCTGTTAGCTTTCTGGTTTGGGCAGTTGCATGGGTGGGGTGCTCTTCACCACCATGGGGGATTCGGGAAGAAGGACAGGATCAAGGTGGGTTGGAAGGAGATTATCAACTCCATATTCACCCTGTTGAAGACTCGTGCAGCACACTCCTTCATATTTAGATAATTTCTTACTTTATAAAACAGTGACTCAGTGAGATATTTTAATCATATATTTTTGCTAGCATGTTTAAAAGTATGATTCTCAAAATATAGATACTTTTTCAATAGGAAAATTTTGCTTCTAGTAATCTGCAACTATCAACATACACAAACACAACCCATTTGCCTTATCCTTAGGACATTTCAAACATCGTGTCATTTCTTTCTTTCTTTTTTTTTTTTGTTTTGTTTTGTTTTTTATTTTTGACAGGCAGAGTGGACAGTGAGAGAGAGAGACAGAGAGAAAGGTCTTCCTTTGCCATTGGTTCACCCTCCAATGGCCGCCGCGGTGGCCAGTGCACCGAGCTGATCCGATGGCAGAAGCCAGGTACTTATCCTGGTCTCCCATGGGGTGCAGGGCCCAAGCACTTGGGCCATCCTCCACTGCACTCCCTGGCCACAGCAGAGAGCTGGCCTGGAAGAAGGGCAACCGGGACAGAATCCGGCGCCCCGACTGGGACTAGAACCTGGGGTGCCTGCGCCGCAAGGCGGAGGATTAGTCTAGTGAGCCGCGGCGCCGGCCCCGTGTCATTTCTTTTTAAACAGTTTTTCTTTTTTAAATGATTTAGGGGCTGTCATTGGGGCTTAGCAGGTTAAGCAGCTGCCTGTGATACCAGCATCCCATGTGGGCATTGGTGCCCCTTTCCAACCCAGCTCCCTATGAATGCACATGAGAAAGCAGTAGAAGATGGCCCAAGTCCTTGGGTCCCTGCACCCACATGGGAGACCTGGAAGAAGCTCCTGGATCCTGGCTTTGGCCTGGCCCAACCCTGGCCATTGCAGCCATTTGGGGAGTGAATCAGTGGTTGGAAGACCTTTGTGTCTGTCTTTCCCTCTCTTTGTCACTCTACCTCTCAAGTAAATAAATAAAATATTTTTTCATTTTTTAAAAATATTTATTTTATTTATTTGAAAGATAGAGTTACAGGGAGAGGTAGAGACAGAGAGGTTTTCCATCTACTGGTTCACTCCCCAGATGGCAGCAATGGCCGGAGCTGCGCCGATCCGAAGCCAGAAGCCAGGAGTTTTTTTCAGGTCTCCCATGTGGGTGCAGGGGCCCAAGCACTTGGGCCATCTTCCTCTCCTTTCCAAGGCCATAGCAGAGAGCTGGATCGGAAGAGGAGCAGCCAGAACTAGAACCGGAGCCCATTTAGGATGCCAGCGCTTCAGGCCAGGGCTACAACCCGCTGAGCCACAGCGTGGGCCTCAAAATCTTTTTTAAAAAATTGTATTTATTTACATATTTGAAAGGCAGCTAGCAAGAGAGAGAAAGACAGAAAGAAATTCCATATGCTGCTTTAGTCCCCACATGACAGCAGCCGGGGTTGGGCCAGGCCAAAGCCGAGAGTCAAAAACTCCATCTGGTCGTCCTACGTCAGTGGCAAGGACTCAACTTGAGCCATCATTAGCTGCTTCCCAAGTGCATTTGCAGGCAGCTGGACTGGAAGCAGAGTAGGCGGGACGTGAACCAGCGCTATGATACTGCAGACAGCAGGTTAACCACTGCACCTTGATGCCTACCCACTATATGTGTGTATATTTTTGTACAGTCTCATTTACACCAGAAGCCTGTTTCTTGTAAACTTTGAAAAAAAGGGGGGCAGCGCTGTGGCGCAGTGGGTTAAGGCCCTGGCCTGAGTGCCGGCATCCTGGCTCCTGGCTTCTGGCTTCGGATCGCGCAGCTCTGGCCATTGCAGCCACCTGGAGAGTGAACCAGCAGATGGAAGACCTCTCTCTCTGTCTCTGCCTCTCTCTGTAACTCTGTATTTCAAATAAATAAATGAAATAAATCTTTAAAAAAAAAAGAAAAAGAAAAGAAAAAAATGCCTGTGTTCATTTGCAGAGAAAGTCCATTCACCCCTCCCTGCCTTCTCTCCACCCTTCTCTCCTCTGTACCCAGGAGAAGACCTCTCTCTCACCTTCCAATGGGATTTGGGAGAGGAAGGAGAGAGGGCTGGGGAAGCACGTGCAGGCCATCAGACAGAGGGAGGGGGAAGTCGGGGTATTTGTTCTCCAGCTGCTTCCTTGTTGAACATGGAGTTGGCAGAGGGTCCATTCCTCCACTGAAGGCCACAGCTGTTGGGCAGCTACCTCCAGCACACCGGGGCTCTGTCAGCGGCTCCCACTCTGCCCTCACAGGCCAGGATCCCTGCTGCGGCAGTTGTCAGCTGGTAGTTCCCCAGCAAGCCCTGAAGAGCTTTTTCTGTGTTGCTGGTTCCCCTTGACCCTGTTGGTGTTTTTGTGAACAGTCCCTACGTGAAGTCCTTCTGAGTACATCATCTGTCTTGCTTGGGGCGTGTTTAATAGAATATGCGAACATGTGCTGTCTTCATTTGTACAAGTGTCAGTGTGCTGTGCACACTTCCTGTGCCATGCCTCTCTTCTTCAGTTCAGTAGAGTCTGGGTTGTTTTCTCTGTCCACAGATACTGATCTGTTCCTTCTCAGGGGGTTAGGGTAGCCTTGGCTGCAGGCAACCTTGCAGGAAATATGAAGATAGGGGCCCTGGCAGTGAGAGATGGGGCCTGATACTCATTTATGATTAAAATCTCAGCTCTCACAAAAAAATTAAAAAAAAATAAATACTTATCCACATTACTAGTATCCAATGGTATCCCATTGTCTTTTTTTTTTTTTTTAGATTTATTTATTCATTTGAAAGGCATAGTTACAGAGAGGCAGGGGGAGAGAGAGAGAGAGAGAGAGAGGTCTTTCATCTGCAGGTTCACTCCCCAGATGGCAGCAATGGCCATAGCTGTGCCAATCTGAAGCCAGGAGCTTCTTCTGGGTCTCCCATGTGGGTGCAGGGGCCCAAGGACTTGGGCCATCTTCTACTGCTTTCCCAGGTCATAGCAGAGAGCTGGATCAGAAGTGGAGCAGCCAGGTCATGAACCAGCACTCATTTGGGATGCTGGTGCTGTAGGCGGTGGCTTTACCTGCTATACCACTGCACCAGCCCCTCCCATTGTCTTTTTAAAAAACCTTTGGATTTATACTCTTTAAAAATATATATTTATAAATGTATAATTATATAAATATATAAATATATATATATATATATATATATATATAGTTGAATGCCAGAGAGAGAGAGATCTTCCATCTGCTGGTTTACTCCTCAAATATCTGCAACAGCTGAGGCTGGGCCTGGATAAAACCAGGAGTCTAGAACTCCATCTGGGTGTTCCACATGGGCAGGGGCCCAAGCACTTGGAGCATCACCTACTGTATTAGCAAAAAGCTGAAATGGCAGCTTGAACCCAGGCACTCCAATATGGGAGGCTGATGTCCCAAGTAGTGTCTTAACAGCTGTGCCCCCCCCATCTTTTTTTTTTTAACCATACTTTTAACTATTATATCAAAGGACAGGAGTTAAAATATGAAACTTAAATTAAAAAACAATTTTCTGTTATTTGTCTCTTCCTGAGACAGGGAGTCCCAGACAGATAGAGAGAGATCTCCCATCTGCTGATTCATTTCCCCTGGATGAGTTCTGGACCCAGAACCCAACCCCGGCACTGCACTGTGGGGCATGGGCATCGTAACTGCTAGGCGGAATGCCTCCCCCCTCCCCCCGCATCTTTAAACGGCACATGTAAAGGACAACAGAGTTTAAAATGTGTTCAGTTGTCTCCATTTAGTGCAGGTGTGACTGGTCACTACTTCTGGTAACGGCGGCACCCCACACTCAGTGTGTTCTCAGTCGTCACGGTAACGCGTGGGCTCTGAGCAGAAATGGATCCAGACAGCAGTGCTAATGACTTTTGGTGGAAAGCAACAGCATGGCGTTTCGGCAGTTTATTTTTGTTATTTTGGCTGCCTGACAGCTCTTTTGTGTATAAAGAATGTTTTTTACAATTAATTCCTCCCCGCTCTGGTGAACTATAAAGTAGTAACAACACAAACCTAGAATCTACTGTCTAATTCTTCATTTAAAATGTATCTTAAACATGAACAGGGTGAACACCTACAGAAGGACATATCAGGGACAGGTGGGTGTGATAAGCAGTAAAGAAGGCGGGCCGAGAAACAGAGGCAGGCCAAAGAGAAAGAACTGGGAGCTGTGGGGGACCCAAAGGGAGATCTGGGCTCCAGCCTTTGGCCTGGCCCAGCTGTTGCATCTATCTTTAAGAGGAAAGAGAACCGTGGGGGCCAGAACTGGGACAGAGGCTCACATTGTATCTCAAGAAGGAAAGACGGGGATGGCGCAGTGGCTCACTAGGCTAGTCCTCCACCTGCAGCACTGGCACCCAGGGTTCTAGTCCTGGTTGGGGCGTCAGATTCTGTCCCGGTTGCCCCTCTTCCAGGCCAGTTCTCTGCTGTGGCCCAGGAAGGCAGTGGAGGATGGCCCAGGCCCTTGGGCCCTGCACCCGTATGGGAGACCAGGAGGAATTGCCTGACTCCTGGCTTCGCATCAGCGCAGTGCGCTGGCCATAGTGGCCATTTGGGGGGTGAACCAACGGAAGGAAGACCTTTCTCTCTCTCTCTCTCTCTCACTAACTCTACCTATCAAAAAAAAAAAAAAAAAAAAAAAAAGGAAAGAAGAGGGGCCATTGTTGTGGCATGCACTTGCAGGTAAACATCCCACATGGGTGCTGGTTCAAGTTCCGGCCTCCACTTGTGATCCAGCTCCTTGCTAATGGTCTGGGAAAAGCAATAGAAGATGATCCAACTGCTTGTGCCCCCTACCACCCACGTGGGAGACCAGACGAAGTTCCTGGCTCCTGGCTCCTGCCTGATCCAGCCCTGGCAGTTGCAGTCATCTGAGAAGTGAACCAATAGATGGAAGATCTCTTTCTTACTCACTCTCTCTTTCTCTCCCTCTCTCTCTCAGTGAAGGTCTCCCAAGTGGGTGCCAAGCACCTAACTACTTGAACCATCACTTGCTGCCTCCAAAGTGCACATTAGCAGGAAGCTGGAATTGGGAGCAGAGCTGGGACTTGAACCCAGGCACTCCACTCCAGCAGCTTAACCACTAGGACAAACACTGTCCCCATGCTTTTATTCACTATTGTTTCTATGACCAGCACACATAAATTCTTTTTTTAAAATGATTTATTTATTTATTCAAAAAGCAGATCTACAGAGAGAAGATTATATATAATCCAGCACCCACATGGAATGCTGGATTCACAGGTGGTAGCTTAACCCTCTATGTTACAATGCCAGCCATCAAATAAATTCTTTTTTCTTGTAAAGATTTATTTATTTATTTGAAACGCAGAGTTACAGAGAGGTAGAGGCAGAGAGAAAGAGAAAGGTCTTCTATCCACTGGTTCACACCCAAATGGCTGCAATGGCTGGAGTTGTGCTGATCTGAAGCCAGGAGCCAGGAGCTTCTTCTAGGTCTCCCAAGCAGATGCAGGAATCTCCCACATGGGTGCCGCCCCCCCCCAAATAAATTCTTAATCATAAATCCTTGAATGAATTAATGAATGAATGAGCCAACCAACAGGTGACTGCATAACTTTAACAAGGAAGTTTCTTTTACATTCCCAATGCCTAATGATAAATAAGAAAATGCCTCTTAAATCAGCATTAACTGGGGCCGGCACTGTGGCATGGTGGGTAAAGCAGCCACCTTCAGTGCCAGCATCCCATATGGGCACTGGTTTGAGTCCCAGCTGCTCTACTTCCAATCCAGCTCTCTGCTATGGCCTGGGAAAGCAGTGGAAGATGACCCAAGCACTTGGGCCCCTGCACACTTGTGGGAGACCCGGGAGAAGCTCCCGGCTACTGACTTTGGATCAGCTCAGCTCCAGCTGTTTGGGGAATGAACCAGAAGATGGAAGACCTCTCTCTCTGCTTCTCCTCTGTCTCTCTGTAACTCTGCCTTCCAAATAAATAAATAAAAGTGATAAATTTGACAAACCCAAGAGAATTGAGTGTAAAAACAAAAGAGGTACATCAAGAGGTAGCACAAACTAGAATTTTAAAAAACGATCAGCATTGACTACTAAATAAGTTCTGTAAAGAAACTGCATTATTGTCTGACATTTATTTTGAAGTGACACATCTATGTTTTTGGAAAGAATTCCTGAATCTGATTAAATTCTGATAAATAAGAACCACCCACCTCTATGTGAAGCAGGTGAAGCTTGATTTGTATAGCCCATGTGAGTAATCTGAGGTGTTCCATATAACAAGTAAACTGGGTGGGAAGAGCAAGCTGTTGTCACCTCCTACTTGTCTCTGTTTTTAAAAGATAGCCAAATTCAGAAACTTGGTCTTCTACCTCTGCAGAAAGCAGGGCTCTAGGCTTGTACAGAATCCTGCCGTGGAGCTGGTGTTCTGACCAGCCACCATTTATCCTTGCTGTGCAAAGCACATTTAACAGAATCCAGCCTTGTCTTCATCCAGATACACACAGTACTTATTATGGTGTCATTACTGAGCCGGATTCTTACATCAAGAGATGCATTTCAAAGACTCATGTCTATTTTCTAAGGGATATTACATCTTTGACTCCTAGTGCTAGTCAATAGTCTCTTTCCTCATCTGTCTTGGTGCTGCTTCCGCCCACTCCATCAGTCTCTTGGAACCACTGCCACCACCAAGCCATCAAGTTCTTTTTGTCATTTTCAACTTACTTGTTTATTTATTTCAAAGGACAAAGGACAGAGAGCTTCTCCCTCTGCTGTGGTTCATTCCTCAAATGTCCAGAACAACCAAGATTGGGCCAGACCAGATGCAGAGACCTACATCTCCATCATCGGGGTCTCTCACCTGCGTGGCAGGGACCCAAGCACTTGGGCCATCATCTACTGCCTTTTGACGAGCATAAACAAGAAGCTGAATCAGAAGAGGAGTGGTCAGGATTCGAACCAGAACCCTGATGTAGGATGTGCATGTCTCAACGAGCAGCTTAACCCATTGTGTCAAAACACTCACCCAGCCATCAAATAATAATTATTATTGTTATTATTTTAGCCATCAAATTCTAATGCAATGTGGTTCACAGAGGGTGGCAAGATAAGTCTGAAAAAATGTGTTCAAAATAGCTAGCAACAGGGAGCAGAAATTCCTATAAAAGAGGGATATGAGTTACATTTGTATTCACACAGAATGTCTCTAAGTGAATTCGTTAACAAATTAAATGCCATCTAAGTGAGTAAACGTAGAATTACATGTATGAGTTGATCTTCAGAAATTTTTGACAATATTAAGAAAGATCCACATGTATTCACCTGCAAAGATATCCACAATTGTAGAGGAATCTGCAACGTGATTCTTGGTTGTTAAAAAACAGTGTGTTTGGGCTATAGATAAGTTTATTTAGAAAACGCCAAGTAATGGTTGGGAGGAGACAGTGCTTACTCTCAAGAACTTTTGCTTAGTGAGAGATGTAAGACTTGTTTGTAACGAGATTAGGATACTGAAGCAGATAGCGAGATGTGTCTTAAATTCAGATCAGATAAGGTACCAAGATAATTCAGAAAAGGGGCTGGATTAGTTGCTACTGAGAGTAGCAAGGAGAGTTCATGGAAGAGATGGCTTTTTAGCAGGACCTTGAAGATTTGTGTGAGGGTGTAAGGTGTGGGTACATAGAGAATCTGGTTTAAATCAAGTGCTTTCCTGTGTTTCAGTGGAGTTGAGTTATACATTCAACAACAAAGTGATGTTAATAAGAAACATGCACACACACACACACACACACAAAGGATAATTCATGGAAAACAGTTTTTTCTTGATACTCATTTCCCATAATTTTTTTGAAGACTCCCTTCTATGTATATGAGAAACTTGTGGAAAATGAAATTAAAAGATTACTTTATTTTGGTGCAGAGCAACTTGAACTCCTTGCATAGTTTTTTCATAGTACATATTTTCATCAACTTATTGAAGATTTCTCATATGCTTAACTTCAAAAATTTTTGCTCCCAATAAACCCACTTTTTAATTACATTTTCCACAGGCTTTTAGAAGTCTCTGGAATATACATATATATATATATGTGTGTGTGTGTGTGTGTGTGTGTATGTCCAGTATGTGTAGCAATTTATTAATAAGCGTGCAACTGAATTACACTCAAAACCTTAGAAGGGGGGGTAAGCATTTGGCACAGTGGTTAAGGTGCTTGTCATCCCATATTTGAGTGTTTGAGTTCAAGTCCCTGCTGATCCTCTGATCCAGCTTCCGGTTAATGTGCACACCTGGAGGTAGAAGATGATGGCTCAAGTACTTGGGTCCCCGCCACCCACATGCAAGATCTAGATAGAGTTCTGGGACTCCAGCTGTCAGTGGGCCCAGATTTGGCTGTCATGGACATTTGCTAAGTGAACCAAGAAGATTTCCCTTTTTCTATCTCTGCTTCCTGCTGTGTGACCCTCTGCCTTTCAAATAGCATTAAAATAAATAAATAAAAATTAAAACAAAGTGAAAAAAACCTTAGAAGGACATACACCATTGTAGAATGTTTGGCAGCCTCCCTGGCCTAAAATGTCCCATGACATGGCCCTGCGTGGGGGCAAAACAGCCCTTAGGAGAAAGTCCTTCCCTCTGCTCTAAGAGTAGATAACAATTTTTTTTTTAAGATTTATTTATTTATTTGAGATGCAGAGTTACAGACAGAGAGAGAGGTCTTCCGTCCACTGGTTCATTCCCCAAATGGCCACAACAGCCTATCAGAAGCCAGGAGCCAGGAACTTTTTCCACAACTCCCACACAGGTGCAGGGGCCCAAGCACTTGGGCCATCTTCCACTGCTTTCCTAGGCCATAGCAGAGAGCTGAATCAGAAGTGGAGCAGCTGGGAATCGAACCGGTGCCCATGTGGGATCCTGGCACTGCAGGCAGAGGCTTAGCCTATTTTGCCACAGTGCCGGCCCAGGCAATTGTTTTTAGCTTCCTTCTTCAGTGGTTCTTTTGGTCATAAGCCTTTGAAGATCTATTGAGAAAGCTGTTGACTCATTCATTCCTTCCAAAAAATGAACAAGCTTACAGCATGCTGAATTCAAACTCACCCCATGCTGAAACCAGGGTTCCCCTTAGAGGATGTCTGTTTCCTCAAGCTTGCATCATGAGCACAGTCTGTGTTTTCCAAGTGGGTGGATAACTGAAGGTTGATGTCCAGAAAGTCTGTATTCTGGAGCATCTTCTGTATTAACTGATAACCAAGTGGGAATGTTCCAGTTTACTGGCAAGATTCATCGCAACAGAAGACAAAACTGTCTGTTAGTCTTGATTTCTTTCTGGTCCGCTGTATTCCCTCCATCATTGACCAGATGAATGAGAAGAAAGAAAGAATGAAAGAATCAGTCATGTAAAAAAAAGGGGGGGGGAGGCCAGCCAAATACTTGTTTTTGATTGTGAAATATCACAGACACACAGACACACACACACACACACACACACACAGGATATCTAACATCTGTGAGTGAATTAGCAAGTCTCCATGACCATCACTCATTCACTGGGTACCCCTCAAAGACTCTAGGGGAAATAAGAAGTTAGGCAGTAGATACAATGCTACAATTAGAAGGAACAGGTCCTGGTGTTCTGTTGCACGGTAGCCTGACTCTAGTTAACAATGATCTATTGTATATTTCAGAATAGCCAGGAGAGGATTTTTGATGTTCTCACCCCAAAGAAATGATAAACGTTTGAGGTGATGGATATGTTAATGACTCTAATTTGATTATTGCACAATGAGACATGCATTGAACTATCACGTCGTACCGACAAACACATTGGTGTATAACAGTCAGAAATCAAAACGCTTTGCAAAGAAAAGAACAAGTTCTATTCGGTGGGTATTTGGGCGGTGGTGGGGATGATTTCTAGAAATTCAAAACTTTATTGTTCTACAAAACTGGCCCCAGCCCTGTCCTCCCAGTTTGGTAGGAGCGCACCTGTGTGTCAGCTTGTGCAGCTCCTGGATTCACACTGCCTGGGAGTCAAGGTCAGCCCTTCGCTGCTAAGGAACCACACAGGGCTTGTCTGCTCTGACCTTGCAGCCCGCTGTAGCGGTCGGGGAAGTGAGTGAGTGGCCCAGTGGCCCCTGCGACACGGCCAGCAAGATCCTTATCCTTCCCGGCTGGGGCGAGGGACAGGGCGTGGAGGGGCAGGATCTTTCCGGGTAGGATCGGCAGGGGAAAGACCAATGTCTGTGTGACCCTCCTGGGGACCAAACTGTCTGTTGCTCTATAAATAAACGTCTCACTGCCTTTTGCGAGCGCTATAAAGACGGCGAGACGGCTGTCCTGGGTCATTCCGGGCGAGGCGCGAGCACACGCAGGTGAGTTCGGCTGCCGAGGTGCAGCCTGGTCCGCCCCGTCCTGGCGGATCTCCAGGGCAGGCGGTGATCTCGGGCATGGAGAGGGCGGGCAGGGGACTGTGAGCGCTAAGAGGAATTTGGGGACGCAGGAGAGCTGCTCCACCTGCCCAGGGTCCTGGCCCAGGAGAGTTGTGTCTCGCCCCCGGAATTTGCCCTCAGCGAAGGCAGCCCGGGACCCAAGAAGCACCCCCTGAGGGTCCCACGCCCGACCTCAGCATCAGTGCCTCTCCCCGGTGCATGCCTGGAGCTGCGCTCAGGCCGGGCGCCTGGAGGCAGGGACGCTCCCCTCGTTCCTCTCCCCTCCCGGCACACGCCCAGGGCCACCTCCCCAGCCCGCGTTTGGGGAGATTTCAGGACGCGGACAGCGCCCTGGCTGCAGGCCGAGGGTCCTGAGTCTTGCTCCGGAAGCTCCCAGAGCGGAGGCGCACTCCCATCCGAGCGGTGGAGACCCGAGTTGCAGGTGCAGCCCACAGGACCCGAAGAACCCCAGGTGCCCCGCAGTCGGCTGGCTGTGCGCGCCTTGGGACGCCGCGTCGCGAGCGCCCGAGCCCGCAGGGCGCGCCGCAGGCTCGCGCGGGTCGGCTGCGGCCGCTGCTCGCTCTCTGCCCCTCGCTCTCCGCCTCGGATTGACCTCGTTCGCCGCAACTCCTTAAAATCTTCCTGGGGTTTGCAGGTCATGGCCGCGCCGGGCAACAGGTCGGAGCCGCCGCAGCAACTTCCCGAGTACAACTGCAGCTACGTGGTGTCGCGCCCGGTCTACAGCGAACTCGCCTTCCAGCAGAAGCACGAGCGGCGCCTGCAGGAGCGCAAGACTCTGCGAGAGAGTCTGGCCAAGAGCTGCAGGTAGCAGGCGTCGGGGCGCGGGGCCGGGAGCGCCAGGGCGCCCGCAGCTTTTCTGCGAGGCGAGGCTCGGGGTCTCCAGTCCGCAACGCCACCTTTCCGGGTCCCAAGGTGGCTGCTTCGCTCCCGGGCCCGTTGCTCCAACCTGGCCTGGGAAACACACCTTTAGGGGGAGGATGGGCTCCCAGAACCCCATATTTCCCTCTTTTCCATTTTGAGGAACCTGGAGGGTAGCGTGGGATGTGGAGGGTCCTTATCGGCTTCTTGGGCTGAGGCCAGGGCCGAGGGGAGAAAGGCGCCCCATTGAAAGAGATGAGGGGCAAATCCATCACCTGGCCAGGAGTCTTTTAAGCCCTTCAAGCTGACGTAGCCTGGAGGCCACGCAGATAGACACCAGGATGGAAGCCAGGATACAGGAGCGCCTGTATCGCACCTCACCCAGGAGGCAGTAGGACCTCTAGGAGAGCCAGCACGTGCCAAACCCAAATGTGCCACCCAGCACTAGAGGTCACTGACATGAGGAACAGTCACCCAATTGCCAGATGTAGTGTTTTGTTTGTTTTTCAATTTTATCTATTTATTTGAAAGAGAGAGGGAGAGACAAAGGTCTTCCATCCACTGGTTCACTTCCCCAAATGGCCCCATTATTGGCCGGAACTGCACCGATCCGAAGCCAGGAGCCAGGAGCTTCTTCAGTGTCTCCCACAGGGGGCCCAAGGACTTGGGTCATCTTCTACTGCTTTCCCAGGCCATAGCAGAGTAGCAGCTGGGACAGGAACCAGCACCCATATGGGGTTGATGGGGGCAGGGAGGTAGAGGCTTAGCCCACTATGCCACAGCTCTGGCCCCTGTAGTTTGTTTTTGAAATCCCTTTATTATGGAACTTTGTTAACAAAAGTACACATGGAGTGACATGATCCCACCAGCCTGATCTTAGTTCATCTTCCTACCCACTTGCCCCTCCAGTATTACTTAGGCGGGAATTCCACGTGGTGTTTCTGTTACGTCTGTGCAGTGATGCCGCATCCACTCTCCGAGCAGAATTGGTGCCGGGTCCCCAAGCGACACCAAAATCCAAAATGGAGCAATATTTGCTTGTAACCTACACATATCCTCCCACATACTTTATAGATGACCTTCAACTCCTAATACAATGCAAATGATCTGTAAACAGTTGTTAAGCAGTATTGTTTAGGGGATCCTGACAAGGAAAAATCTGCGCATGCTCAGTACAGGGGCGATGTTTTTATTTTCAACCTTCAGTTGGTTGAATTCATGGGCGTGGAACACATGGAAAAGCAGATCCCACTGTTATCTCTAAGGAATTCTGGAAAAATGGTGACCACAATCTGTTATCCACCTAAAAATTCTTTAATATCAAAAATGGAATATCATTAACATTTGTAATCATTTTATCAGTACCAGAGCTTTCAAGGACAATTTGTTGGGATCAGGAGCTGGATAATATCTGCCTATTGTTGATTTTTTCTTATATCTATAGGTTGTTGAATTTATTTATTTTTAAAGATTTATTTTATTTATTTGAAAATCAGAGTTACACAGAGAGAGAGGTAGAGACAGAGAGGTCTTCCATCCGCTGGTTCACTCCCCAATTGGCCTCACTGGCCAGAGCTGCACTGATCTAAAGCTAGGAGCCAGGAGCCTCTTTCAGGTCTCCCATGCAGGTGCGGGGACCCAAGGAGTTGTGCCATCTTCTACTGCTTTCCCAGACTATAGCAGAGAGCTGGATTGGAAGTGGAGCAGCCAGGTCTCAAACTGGCACCCATATGGGATGCTGGCACTGCAGGTGGCAGCTTTACCCGCTATGCCACAGTGCCAGCCCCAGTTGTTGAATTTAAACATTAGTAGCATGGTATATATTCATCGTATTCAGATGTTTGTAAAACATTGGCTCCAAGCTTGTATTGCCAACATATACAGAGTGTTTTTGTTGTTGTTTTGGTTTGGTTTTTTAAGAAAAGAAGAAGGCGCTTGGGTTAGAGTTAGAAGTCTGAAAGTAATCTCCAGGCAGAGCCTCTGCATTGATCAGCTCTGGCTGGACAGAAAAGGGGCTCTTGTGTCAGGATAATTTCTCAGGGGATTAAAAAGGTGAGAGCAGCGGGGAGGGAGGGGACAGCTAATCCTGTGTTTTCTAGTACAGTGAGTGCATTTAATAGGATAGATGCAATTCTTGGCAGAAGCATAGTAAGCACATCAGTGTTTCTATTTTCCGTGAGATTCTTACTCTTTCTCTAAATGAACCTCAGCAGTTCTGAGGTTCTTCAGAACTGAAGTTCGTAACTTTTGGGACCTGCAGTTGGCTATGACCAAGATTGAACTGGAAGCCTGGTTTTCTTGCTTTTTTGACAGCTGTTCAAGAAAGAGAGCCTTTGGTGTGCTGAAGGCTCTCCTGCCCATCCTCGAGTGGCTCCCCAAATACCGAGTAAAGGAATGGCTGCTTAGTGACATCATTTCCGGTGTCAGTACTGGGCTGGTGGGCACGCTGCAAGGTAAGGAGAAGATGCTGGTGGACTGGCTGCCAAGAGCCCGGGGGCTGTGGTCTCCAGCAACAGCTCCTCCCTCCCGCCCTCCCTGGTCTGTTCCGAACGCTGGCTCAGCCCTCAAGGCCTTCATGCCTTCTCAGGAGCCCTGTAGTGGAGGGACTGGACTCCTTTCTCGTCTCGCCCTGAGTTTTCTTCCTGGGACACTCTGTGGACTCTCTAGCTGCACTGCTCCAGTTGAGAGGCCCACGCTAAGCAGTGGCTTCCCATCTGGTGTTGACCACAACTCACAGTAAGAAACAGGTATTGGAGCCGGCATTGTGGCTCAGTGGGTTAAGCCACTGCCTGCAATGCCAGCATCTCCATATGAGCCCTGGTTTGAGTCTCCGCTGCTGCACTTCCAGGGCAAGCTCCCTGCTAGTGTGTTGAGGAAAGTAGCAGAGGATGGCCAAGTACCTGGGGCCCCTTCCCCTACAAGGGATTCACCTAAATGAAGCTCCTGGCGTCTGCTTGGCTCCTTCCTGGCCATTGTGGGCCCATGGGGAGTGAACAAGCAGATGGAAGATCTCTCTCTGTCTCTCCTTCTCCATGACCATGCCTTCAAATAAATGTATAAATATAGAAAAAGGAAAGAAATAAGTTTTACATCATGATTTACACACACACGCATCACGCATGTTTTGTGAAATAATATTTATCTTCACTGTAAGTGGTGCTCACAGATGTTTTCTATTCTACTCTATTCTGCTTGTTTCTTAAGAAGACTTATTTATTTGACAGGCAGAGTGAGAGAGAGAGTATGAGAGAGGAGAGATCTTCTATCTGTTCTTTACTCTTCAAATGGCCTCAAAGGCTGGGACTGGTTCAGGCTGAAGCCAGGAGCCCAGAATTCCGCTCTGGTCTGCTACATGGATGATAATGGCCTGAGTTCTTGGACCATCTTCTGCAGCTTTCCCAGGCACAACAGCAGGAAGATGGATTGGAAATGGAGTAAGCTGGAGCTGAACTGCTACTCTGATATATGATGCTTATTTTTTTTTTTTGAAAAAAAAAAAAAATGATGATTGTAGCCTATGGATACTTTTAAAGATTTATTTATTTATCTGAAAGAGTTACACAGAGAAGGAGAGACAGAGATATCTTCCCTCTGGTTCACTCCCCAGATGGCTGCAACAGCCAGGGCTGGGCCAGGTCAAAGCCAGAAGCCAGGAGCTGCTTCCAGCTCTCCCACGTGGATAGCAGGGGCTCAAGCACTTGGACCATCTTCTGCTGCCTTTTCTAGGCCATTAGCAGGAACTAACTTGGAAATCGAGCAGCCAGGACACTAACCAGCACCCATATGGGATGCCGGCACTGCAGGTGGTAACGATGCCACAACTTTGGGCCTCCCCTCAGCCCCGCACTTGGACCTTGATCCACAGTGTGAAACTAGCTTATAGGAACGTGAATAAAGTGTTTTAGCCTGGCCTACATATGAGTAACCTCACCCCCACGTCCTAACCCCTTATTCATCCTCTTATTTCAATCTTTTGGAAAAACATCCAAACAAAGGTGGTTATATTTTTTCCCCCAAATTGGTCTTAGACCATATTTCCCCCATCTCATTGCCCTGTCCAATTCCCCAAAACCACTCAAACACAACAACAGAAATCTCATTGACCTATTGCAATTTTATGGAGCACCTAATATGTGCCTGGTGGTAGGTATCCTATGAATCGATGGCACCATTTGCTGTCAAGGAACTTGTGGCCCCACAGAGAAGGGCTGTGGCGGGGTGATGTTGCCTGCTACAGGAGTGTCAATGCGGGGATGGAGGATGGCTTCCTGGAAGTTGAGCTGTCCAGTCTCAGTTTCCTGAAGCCGTCTGAGTTTGCCTGGTGAAAAGGAGTAGGGCGGGGTGAGGCTATGTGTAGAAAGATGCCTTAAATATAGATGATTTCAGAAGCTGGCAGTCAACGTTGAGCAATACTGTGAGTCAAAATTTGGTGGTGGAATGTCAAGATTCCTCAGAGAAGACCAGGTAGATTGCTCCAGAGAAGGGCGTCCTGTGGCCCAGTGTGGGTCCTCAGCCTGTTTGGGCACGTTTTCAGTTCCGCCAGCAGGCGGGAGAGGGAGTAGCACAGGACTGTGCAGTTTGTAGGTTAAATGATGCCAAGGGCTGTACACGGTGAGCTCTACTGGCCGTGGCAATACCCTGTGAGTCCTGGGGGATGGGAGCCAAGTCTGATTGATGTTTGTTTGGCAAGTGCCAAGCACAAAGACTGGCATGTAAGAGAATGTTTTTTTTTGTTTTTTTTAAAGAAGATGTATTTTTATTTATTTGAAAGAGTTACAGAGAGGCAGAGAGAGAGGTCTTCATCCTCTGGTTCACTCCCCAAATGGCCACAATGCTGGAGCTGAGCTGATCTGAAGCCAGGAGCAAGGAACTTCCTCTGGGTCTCCCACATGGTTGCAGGGACCCGAGGACTTGGGCCATCCTATGCAGCCTTCTCAGGTACATTAGCAGGGAGCTGGATCAGAAGTGGAGCAGCCAGGACTCAAACCAGCACCCATATAGGATGCCGGCGCTGTAGGCCAGGGCTTTAACCCACTATGCCACAGTGCTGGCCCCCCCATAAATAGTTTTTTTTTAATTTTTAAAATTTTTATGTATTTGAAAGGCAGATTGACAGAGAGGAAGAGGAGAGACACAGAGAGGGAGGGAGGGAGGGAGATGGGGGGGGGGGGAGAGAGAGACAGAGAGAAATATCTTCCATTTATTGGTTCATAACCCAAAAGGTTTCATCAGCCAGCGCTGGGCCAGTCTGAATCCAGGAGCCTGGAACTCCATCCAGGTCTGTCACAAGAGTGTCAGGGGCCCAAGCACATGGGCCATCCTCCGCTGCCTTCCCAAATGTATCAGGGGAAAGCCAGAGGAGAAGCAGAGCAGCCAGGAATTGAATCGGTATTCTGACAGGATGCCAGTGTCACAGGTGGCGGCTTAACCCACTGAGTCACAATGCCACCTGCGCCATAAACAGTTAATGAAGAGGACTGATTGGCATTCCTGATAATGAATCATCCCATTTTATATGAAAAATGGTATTTCAAGCACTGTCTCCCCAGTTTTCACAGGCAAGTATTAGTGTCATTTGATAAGGATCAGATACTATGCCAAAGGCTTTGGCCAGTTATCTCTTTTAAACCTCCCAACAAACCTGTGAAGCAGTTACTATTGTCTTCTTTTCCACAGATGAGAAATCTGTTCAATCTTGCCCAAGGTCATGGAGTCAGTAAGTGGTTAAGTTTGAATTTGAACCTGGAGTCCAAGTCTTACAATCTTCACTTATATACTGTGTCATTGCCTTACTTTATGGGTAATACATTTTTCCAGAAATGTTTTCTCAAGATTATCTTTATAAGGTGAATTTTGGGGAGACTAATCTGTTGCACCCATACATTTATTTAACATTTGGTCACTTAAGAAATATTTGTGGACTAATTCTATGTGCCAAGCATTAAGCCATGGAGATTCAGTACTAACAGGCATAGATACTGATCTTAAAGAGGTAATTTGAGTGGTAGTGATGGGGATTAGCTAAACAGTTAAGTAGAAAAAAATGATTACATGATGGGGGCCATTGTACTAGCACAGTGGGTTGAGCCATTGCCTGCAATGCTGGCATCCCAAGTGGGCACCATTTCAAGTTCTGGATGCTCCACTTCTGATCTAGCTCCTTGCTAATTCACCTGAGAAAGAGGTGGAGAACAACCCAAGTGCTTGGGCCCCTGCACCTGTGTGGGAGACCCAGAGGGAGCTCCTGGCTCCTGGCTTTGGCTTGGCCTTTCCCAGGGCCATTGCAGCCATTTGGGGAGTAAGCCAGTGATTAGAAACTTCTCTCTTTCTTCTCTCTCTCTCTCTAACTCTGCCTTTCAATTAAAAAAAATGTCATTATATGAGTAGCCGGTGATATTTACTATGGTGAATTTAATCTGCGACCGTTGGGATTGATTGGGATAGGGAGGTCTAGTTTAGATATTAGAATCAAGAAAGGCTTTATTAAAGAGGTGGAACTTGGTCACAGACCAGAGAATAAGGAGGAGACAGTCACATGATGAGCAGAAAGAAAAGTGTCCCAGATAAAGGTACAAAAGCCTTGGGGAGAGATTGACCTTAGTATTTTCGAGGGAGCAACAGGAAGAATACTGGTGTGGGTGGAGTACAGTGGGCAAGGTGGGACAATGAGACAAGGTCAGATTTGGTCGGGGTTAGGATGGGGCAAGGGAGTGCTCACTGTTTTTGTTTTTGTTTTAACTTTTATTTAGTAAATATAAATTTCCAAAGTACAGCTTATGGATTACAATGGCTCCCCCCCCCCCATAACTTCCGTCCCACCCGCAACCCTCCCCTTTCTCGCTCCTTCTCCCCTTCCATTCACATCGAGATTCATTTTCATTTCTCTTATATACAGGAGATCAGTTTAGTATATATTAAGTAAAGATTTCAACAGTTTGCACCCACATAGAAACACAAAGTGAAAAATACTGTTTCAGTACTAGTTATAGCATTAAGTCACAATGTACAGCACATTAAGGGCCGAGATCCTACATGAGGAGTAAGTGCACAGTGACTCCTGTCGTTGACTTAACAATTTGACACTCTTGTTTATGGCATCAGTAATCTCCCTAGGCTCCAGTCATGAGTTGCCAAGGCTATGGAGGCCTTTTGAGTTCACCGACTCTGATCATATTTAGACAAGATCGTAGTCAAAGTGGAAGTTCTCTCCTCCCTTCAGAGAAAGGTACCTCCTTCTTTGATGACCCGTTCTTTCCACTGGGATCTCACTCGTGGAGATCTTTCATTTAGGTGGTTTTTTTTTTTTTTTTTTTTTTTTTTTTGCCTGAGTGTCTTGGCTTTCCATGCCTAAAATACTCTCATGGGCTCTTCAGCCGGATCCGAATGGCCTAAGGGCTGATTCTGAGGCCAGAGTGCTGTTTAGGACATTTGCCATTCTATGAGTCTGCTATGTATCCAGCTTCCCCTGTTGGATCCTTCTCTCCCTTTTATGTTCTATTGGTTAGTATTTTCAGACACTAGTCTTGTTTATGTGATCCCTTTGGCTCTTAGTCCTATCATTATGATCAATTGTGAACAGAAATTGATCACTTGGACTAGTGAGATGGCATTGGTACATGCCACCTTGATGGGATTGAATTGGAATCCCCTGGTATGTTTCTAACTCTACCGTTTGGGGCAAGTCAGCTTGGTGCTCACTGTTAAAGAGCCTCTTTAAATGTTGTGCCCTGGGCACCTGACTTGCCTCACCCTAAACTCAGCCCCAGGAAGGTTGTGTCAGCTTGAACCAGATCAGGCAGGATAGGAAGAGAGCTACAAGGCCTGAAGTATGCGCATAAGAATGGATGGAAATCACAGAGGGCTGTGAGGTTGTAGCCTCTAGCACCTGAGTAGATAGATGCTTGTGTCATTTACCAAAATGCAGCACGTGTGGGTGAGCAGCCACCTTGGGAGAGTTTCCTTGTGGCGATGCCAAGAGACCTTAGGTACAGATGCCAAATAGGGAGGGGGATGGGAGATCCCGCAAAGGTCAGGATCAGAGGGGAGGCCTGGGCTAGATGGGAAAATACCACTTCGCAGGCAGGCAGGCAGGCAGGCAGGCGATAGGGTGAAGCAGCAGAGGTGCCGGGGTTACTTAGGAAGGACAGGCAGAGCCGACCGGAAGAGAGAGGAAGTTCCAGAGGAAGAGAAAGTTGGCAGGGGAAAACCCAATCAGAGCAACGTGGGATCAGAAACCAAGAGAGGCCTTTTGTTTAGTTTTAAAATAAAGGCTGGAGGGCCCCTGGGGCAGAGGATGAGGAAGGGTACAGAGCTCCTGAGTGCTGCTGTGAGTCAGAGGGAGTGAAGGCAGGATGTGTTTCTCTCAACACCAGAGACTCTAGAACGTGTTGGCGAACTGCTAAGAATGACCTGCTGGAAAGAAAACGCTACACTCCAAGAGCCAGGGAGGGAGAAAGCACCAGAAGCAAATCAGTGAACAGGGACTTGGTGGCTGTGTGTGTGTGTGTGTGTGTGTGTGGAGTCCCGGACAGAGGTGGGAGGAGAACTCCCAGAAGGCAGGAGGGAGATTTCCTCCACTTTTAGAGGAAGAGAGACAGCCAAAGGCGCAGGCGGGATGAAAAGCAACTGGGGAGCATCTCCTGCGCTTCCTATTTTTAGTGAGGTGTAAGACATGTCTCTTAACTTGGAGGCTGCTGGAGGAGGGGGATGGGCAGTTGGAGGAAAGCAGGGGAAGTGGGAGTAGTTGTCTCGGAAGGAGGAAGGGCACACTTCCTGAGCAGGTGTAACTGCACCGCCAGGCAGGGCCTACTGGGACTCGGGCACACGGCTGTGCCGTGGTAACAGCCCATGCACAGTGCCTTGGGTCAAAGTGGATGGTAGAGTTAGTTAGCCAGATTGGGGTTTTGCCAGCTGATGAATAGAAAGAGAGAAGGCCAAGTAAGAGAGCTGATTCTTGGCGAAATTCCAAAGAGCTTGTGGAAGTCAAAGCAGGAGGGTCAAGGGTGGGGTGAAAGTGTATCCGGTAATGGATTAGAAGCCTTCTGAGGCCAGAGCAGTGTTGCAGTGTGGATCCTGGAGCAGGTGAGCCCGAGCAGACAGAGGCTCATAATGGAGTTCGTGGCTGTGGTAGTGCTATTCCCAGGGATGGCGAGGTCCAGGATGTCATCATTGGCTGGCGGTTGGTGAGGAGTGGTGGGAAACTCATCAGAGACGACAGAGGGTTCCCGAGGAGCTAGGGAGTTGCTAAGGATTATGGAATCTTCTTGATATTTGTTGTAGAAAAAAAAAATTCCTGGTAGGCAGTGAAAGTTCTATGCAGCTCTTCTAGTGCTGTCTTCATAGCTGTGGGGTCCTGCTAGCTGCTTTCTACCTTTGACATTTACTTATTTAATTTTTTAAAATATTTATTTGAAAATCAGATCAAAAGAGAGAGAGAGAGAGAGAGAAAGAGAGAGAGAGATCTTCCATCTGTGTTTACTCCCCAAATGGCTGCAATGGCCAGGGCTGGGCCTATCCGAAGCCAGGAGCTTCTTCGACGTGGATGCAGGGGACCAAGCCCTTGGGCCATCTTCCTCTGTTTTCCTAAGTGCATTAGCAGGGAGCTGGATCGGAAGTGGAGCAGCCAGGACTCAACTGGTGCTCATATGGGGATGCTGCTACCACAGGAGGCAGCTTCACCTGCTACACCAGAGCATTGACCCTTATTTATTTCATTTTTAAAAATAAACAACAGATATGTATTTCTCATGGCTTTAGAGGTTAGCAAGTCCAACATGAAGGTGGCTTCAGAATGCACACCTGGCAAGGGTCCATCCTGCTTGGCCTCACACAGTAGAAGCTTTGACTTTTTTTTTTTTTTTTTTTTTTTACAGGCAGAGTTAGACAGTGAGAGAGAGAGAGAGAGAGACAGAGAGAAGAAGCTTTGCCTTTAAATGTCAGTTAGCACCTGCTTTCTCGGTATATGCCACCGTCCCATACATCATGGGGCCCAACACTGAGATTCCATAATGGCAATCAGTGCTTCAGGTTTCTTTTCAGATGGTATAATTTCAGAATTGTTGTACCATTGTTCCTTTTTAATAAAGGGGATCACCAAATTTTTGAGTAGCAGAGTGTCCCTAAGTAGAAACTCTGTATGAAGACTGAAAAGGTTCCTGTTTTGGGGGCATATTATATTTTTTTAAAGAATTATTTTATTTATTTGAAAGAGTTACAGAGAGAAGTAGAGCCAGAGAGAGGTGTCTTCCATTCCACTGGTACATTCCCAAATGACCGCAATGGGCAGAGCTGAGCTGATCTGAAACCAGGAGCCAGGAATGTCTTCCTGGTCTCCCATGTGGGTGCAGGGGCCCAGGGACTTGGGTCATCTTCTACTGCTTTCCCAGGCTATAGCAGAGAGCTGGATCGAAAGAGGAACAGCTGGGACTAGAACCGGCGCCCATATGGAATGGCGGTGCCTCAGGCCAGGGCTTTAACCCGTTGCGCCACAGTGCCAGCCCCTTTCTGGTCATATTAAAAACCAGACAAACAAAAACCTGCAGAACACAGCTTAGAAAAACAGAAGTTGAGAAAGACTTGAAAAATGTCCATAAGAGAAACAAAGGGTGTATTTTCACTCCTTTAAAAAATATTTCTATTTTTTAAAAAAGAATTTATTTATTTGGATGACAGAGTGACACAGAGAGAAGGAGAGACAGAGAAAGAAAAGGACAGAGATTTCTTTCATCTGTTGGTTCACTTCCCAAATGGCCTCAAGCAGAGGCTGCTCCAGGCCAAAGCCGGGAGCCTGGAACTTCATCCAGGTCTCCCATGCACGGGGCAGGTGCCCAGGTACTTGGGCCATCTTCCGCTGCCTTCCCAGGTGCATTAGCAGGGAGTTGGATGGGATGCAGACCAGCCTGAACTCAAACCAGCACTCTGCTAGGGAATGCCGAGGTTGCAGGTGGCAGCTTGGCTCACTGGACCTCAATGCTGGGCCCCGTATTTCTATTCTAGTCCGTGTTCTCAGGACTACTAACTACTGCAAGTCCTTATCAAATGAATGAATGGTCCTTGTAGAAAATTACAGAACAGCTACAAGAAGTGTGAGAAAAATACCTCCTCCACAAACTAGAAGTCTCTAATCCTACCATATAGGTAACTAATGAACATTTTGGCAAATACTCTCATAGACACACAAATGCCCTTCTGTATGAATGTATAATGCAATGTCTGGTGATAACAAACACCAGATTCAGCACAGTGATGGGCTTCTGAGCCTGGAAGGAGGAAAGTGGATGTGAGTGAGGAAGATTATGCCAAGAGTTTCAGCTGTACTGGCGATTAATTTATTTCTTTGGACGATGGATGCATGGGAGTATATTAAATTATGCATTACCTTTTTCTATATCTAAATCACTTCATATTACATTAAACATCTTCCAAGATGTTTTAATGCAGGCAACACACATGACTCCTTTGACAAAAGGGGGGAGTATGCAACCCTTCCAGCTTTGAATTCTGATTTTTTTTCTTTTTTTCCCTTTTACTCTATACCTGTCCATGGTAGTAGATATACATCAAATCAGTTTCACTTTGTAGAATTACAATATATGGGGGCCAAGCTGTGGTGTAGTGGGCTAAGCCTCCCTCTGCAGTGCCGGCACCCCATATGAGTGCCGTTCATGTCCCGGCTGCTCCTCTTCTTATCAAACTCTCTGCTATGGCCTGGGAAAGCCCTCTACCCACGTGGGAGACCTGGAAGAAGCTCCTGGCTTCAGATCGGTCCAGCTCAGCCTCTCAAATAAATAAATAAATAAATAAGATCTTTAAAAAAAAAAGAATTATAATATATGAAGGGTAAGTTAGTTAATCACTTCCTTGTTTGAGGGTATTCATTCAATAGATGATTCTGAATGCCTGTAGGCCATGCCATTAGGCTGTTACCGCTTTGGGAAAAGCTATTGTAAATGCAATCCTGGAGTAGTGAGACTTAGTGACGCATGACGTAGTGACGTATGGCGTCGTAGTGACCTATATGACGTAGTAACATATGGCAACACAGTGACGTGTGACGTAGTGACGGAGGCGGTAAAGGGCTTGTTTTCTCTGGCTGTGGGGGAAATGTGGGGAGATAATATGGATTGAGAGGTGCTAACTTGGTAAGTGAGAGTGTTGGAGCAGGGGAAAGTGCATCGTTATCCTGCTGTAACCCGGATGTGTCCTGAGGTGCTGACTTCTCCCTAGCCCTCTGCTGCAGGGCCCAGGGGCTGCTGGCAAAGCCCCGTGGAGGGTTGGCCTCCTTCACCAGGGCGTAGGGTGGTCTGGCCTGTTCCTTGGTGTGGTTGCCGTGTTCTTCTTTCTTTGGACCTAACTTCCCTTCCCTAATCAGGTGCAACAGTGACTCTCCCTGAGAACACAGCAACACTGGGTGTGTGGAACCGGCCTGGGCCTTGGACTGAACTGACCAAGTGTCTTTCTTTATTTTTTTCCCCCTTAAGATTTATTTATTTGAAAAGCAGAGGGACAGAAATAGAGAGATCGTTCCTGGTTCGCTCTCCAAGTGGTCACAATCACCAAGGCTGGGCCAGGCTGAACCCAGGAGCCAGGGAGCTCTGTGGGAGTCTCCCACAGCCAAGGACTTGGGCCACAACACCAGCCCTAACTTAACCAAATTTCTAATCAACATCTGACTTGTGTTTGTGTGTGTGTGTGTTTTTTTTTTCCCCACTGATAAAAATCAGTGGCTGGCTGGATTGCTGATGGGTTTGGTCCATGTGAGCAGGTGAGGCGTGCAAATCCTATCACTCCCCGGCTGACTTGGATCAAGGGTCTGCATCGCAGCATAGCCACAGTCTGCAAAATGAGGAGGCCACACAGGACAGGCTGTTGTGTGGAGGACATCTAGGATGCACACCAGTCGGAGAAGCTAACATTTTGTTGTTTCAGGAATGGCGTACGCCCTCCTCGCTGCAGTTCCTCTTGGATATGGTCTCTACTCTGCTTTTTTCCCAATCCTGACGTACTTTATTTTTGGAACATCAAGACACATCTCAGTTGGTAATTATAAGCATGTTTTATGATTATATTTGTTCATATCGGCCTGTACTCTGTGCTTTGTACATCCTGATCTTGTTAATGTCCCCCAGAGAAGTAGGACTTCAGTGTGTGCCTGTTTTTCTTATTCGATGATGTTAGTTTTATAATATGACTCTTTTTGATGAAGAGGAAAAAAATTTAAGGACTAAAACACATCAATTTTAGCATGTTTTAATTTTTAAGAGTTATCTGTTTATTTGAAAGTCAGAATCACAGAGGGAAAGAGAGCTTGATCGTCTATCTGCTGGTTCATTCCCCAAATGGTCGAAACAGCCAGAGCTGGGCCAGGCCAAAGCTAGGAGCCAGGAGCTTCTTTTGGGTCTCCCACGTAGGTGCAGGGGCCAAAAGACTTGGGCCATCTTCTGCTGCTTTCCCAGTTGCACTAGCAGGGAGCTGGATTGGAAGTGGAGCAGCTGGGACTTGAACTGGCACCCCTCTGGGATTCCGGTGCTACAGACAGTGCTACAGGCAGTGACTGCTGTGCCACAGTGTTGGCCCCATGTTTTCATTTTAAAAAATGGGGTTAGTGATGTGACGCAGTGGGTTAAAGCCCTGGCCTGCAGGCCGGCATCCCATGTGGGCAGCGGTTCGAGTCTCTGCTGCTCCACTTCCCAGCCAGCTGCCTGCTGATGTGCCTGGGAAAGCAGCGGAAGATGGTCCAAATGCTTGGGCCCCTGCACCCATCTGGAAGAAGCTCTTGGCTCCTGGCTTCAGATCGGCTCAGCTCTGGCTGTTGCGGCCATCTGGGGAGTGAACCAGGGCATGGAAGACTTCTCTCTGTCTCTACCTCTCTCTGTAACTTTTTCAAATAAATAAAATACATCTTTAAAAAAATTTTAAAATATGATACATTTAACTTCATATTTAGAAAGTGTTGTCTTCCAGAATATAAAGTGACAGGTGAAAAAAGTCACAAGGTCTTTGAAACTAGTGTTTTACTAGATGGATTTAGCCTCCCAAGTTATGCTTGTCAAATACATATTCATTATTTCATTAAAGAGCATACTTATATCAAGTCACTAATATTGGAAGACTGGCAAAATGTTGCCAAAACAGCTTAGAAACTAAGTTTGGCTTTCCTTCTTGGTATTTCTCATAATAGATTTTCCTGCCACTCCTAAAATGTGAATTCTCTTTTGCTATAATGTTCTTGTTAATGAATGCTTTAATGCTATTTTGTAACTGTGACATTTATGCTAGAGATAATTTCGCTCCTCCATCCATCTGCTGGCTAGACATGTCTACCTGAATGAGTCTTGAAACAAATACAACCATCGCCTCTATTCCAGCCCATATCCTTGTGCTTAGCTGTATGCTTCCCAGTAGCTAGCTTATTGCCTTGTCTGAAGGAGGAGGTCAGGACAAGGTTATTGCTTTAAATAACTTCCTTATCTTGGTGCAATAATTAGTGTCAAATGCCTGACTACATGAAGAATATAGAAGTCGATTTTTCTTTTTGATACTGTGTCATTTAGATGTTCTAGATCCCAGGGTTTGGATACTTATTCCTCCCCGTGATAAAGCCATCCCTGACCAAAGGATAGGATTATCATGATGGGTGAAAACATCAGTAGTGATTGAAGCACTTGTTGGAAGAAAAGAGTACTTTAAAAACATACAATTTTCTATTTGACATTAAAAAAAAATACTCTGTCTCGCCAAGAGAAAAAGAACCTATAACACACCTTTGGTCATGTGGGCCCTGTGGTATTGATCAAGGCACTCAGATCAAGATGTTGGGAACTCTAGGAAAGGAATGAGAGTATTTGGCATGAAAACTAGATGGAACAAGTAAAGAATCAACGCCTAGGCTACCTCTGCGGGAAAGCCTTCCTCAAAGCTCCCCATCTCTACCCCAGCCTCCGTGCAGGTGAGGATCACCCAGATGAGGCCATCACCTGCCCACACATCTCTCACGCCCACGGGTGGATCAGGAATGCCTTAAGACATCCAGTTTTTAGTTTGTTTTGTGGACAAGTGATATTTGCCTGGTCACAGGTAACGACTTCACACAGCTGTCTGATCCTATGTAGACTCACTGTGCCTAAACACATGTGGTTAATAATTGATTCATTGATGGAGACTTTCCCCCCAGGACCTTTCCCCGTGGTCAGTTTAATGGTGGGATCTGTTGTTCTGAACATGGCCCCTGATGAACACTTCCTCATACCCGGTAATGGGACCACATCAAACACCACTGTCGTAGACTCTGTCGCTAGAGATGCCGAACGTGTGTTGGTTGCCAGCGCCCTCTCTCTTTTGGTTGGAATCATCCAGGTAATGGGCAGATCCCTTGGTGAGCTTTTTATTTGCAATAATTAACTTAAAGGCATGTAGACTTAAGGATTCCTCTAAAAGCAAAACTAAGCAATTTCCTGGACCCCACAGTTATTTTTTTAAATTGCATTTAAAAAAAAAAAAGATTTATTTATTTGAAAGGCAAATTACAGATAGAGGGAGAGACAGAGATGCAGAGGGAGAGAGAGGTCTTCCATCCACTGGTTCACTCCACAAACGGCCACAATGGCTGGAGCTGGGTTGATTCGAAGCCAGGAACCAGGAGCTTCTTCTGGGTCTCCCTCGTGGGTGCAGGGACCCAAGGACTTGGTCCATCTGCTACTGCTTTCCCAGGGTGTCAGCAGAGAACTGGACTGGAAGTGGAGCAGCCAGGACCCGAACCATTCATATCGGATGCTGGCATTGCAGACGGCTGCTTCATCAGCTAGGCTACAACACCAGCCCTAAGTTACATTGTTTTAGGTTAGGCGCTAAAATAGTTGGCAAGACTCAACTTATTAAGGCTCACTTGTCATCAAAGTCAGAGGCAGAAAAGTGGCACAGAGGGACATGAGTGATGCATTTGAGGGTGAGAGAAGAGAATGTGTGGGAACCCATAAAGGAGAAAAAGTATTATGCTAAGCAGGCGTATAGGATTTGAAAGACACAGAAATAAGCTACCTGGTTTTGCTTTTTGGAATATGTACATAGAAACACTTTAAGGTTATATTACTCATGGTTTTCCAATGTTAGAGTGGTGGAGGGGAGGGGAGAGGCAGGGCATTAAGAAAATCAAATTTGTTTTCTCCAAGAATTTTTTTTTTTCAGATTTATTTATTTGAAAGGCAGAGCTACATGGAGAGAAGGAAGAGATTGATCTTCCATCCGCTAATTGGAAGACAGCTTTAAAAAAAAAAGATTTTATATATTTATTTGAGAGTCAGAGTTACAGAGAGAGGGAGAGACAGAGAGAAAGGTCTACCATCCACTGGTTCACTCCCCAAATGGCTGCAATGGCCCAAGCTGGGCCAATCCAAAGCCAGGAGCTTCTTCTGTGGGTCTCCCACATATGTGCCGGGGTCCAAGCACTTGGACCATCCTCCACTGCATTCCCAGGCCATTAGCAGGGAGCTGGGTCGGAAGTGGAGCAGCCAGGACTAGAAATGGCACCCATATGGGATGCTGGCACTGCAGGCAGAGGCTTAGCCTACTATGCCAAAGTGCCAGCCCCTTTGCCAAGTATTGTGCGATAGACAGGATACCAGTGTTTTAATTGGTGTTCAGCTGAGCCTGTTTATATTTCCAGAGAGTTGGTTCTTTTCTCAGGCAAGCAGTTAAGCCTTCCTTCCTTCTTTTCCTAGTTGATATTGGGAGGTCTGCAGATTGGATTCATTGTGAGGTACTTGGCGGATCCTCTGGTTGGTGGATTCACAACAGCTGCTGCCTTCCAAGTGCTGGTCTCACAGGTGAAGATCGTCCTCAATGTTTCGACCAAAAACTACAATGGAGTGCTCTCTATCATCTATGTAAGTGTCACGTCTTGCGCCAGGGATGGGTCACTGTTCATCCCAGAAAAAAAAAATCTGTTTTTTCTCTCTTGACCATGACTCTGGGGAACCTATATTCTTCCATGTGTCCTTTGGAAGCCATTGAAAACACTGAAGCCATAGAGTTCGGAACATTTTATTTATTTATTTTTTGAAAGGCAGAGTTACAGTGCACAAGAGAGGTCTTCTATCTTCTGGTTCACTCCTGAAATGGCCACAAAAGCTGGGGCTGGGTCAGGCTGAAACCAGGAGTCTGTTGCTTTTTCCAGGTTTCCTATGTGGGTGTCAGGGACCCATGTGCTTGAGCCGCTGTTTTCCCAAGTGCATTAGCAGGGAGCTGGATCAGGAGAGCTGGCGCCTATGTGGGATGCAGGCAACACAGGCAACAGCTTAACCCACCACAACACTGGCCCCTTGGAACATTGAAGATAGCAGATTTTGCAAATCATTGCCCTTAATGGGTCATAATGGTTTTGCAAATATCACTGCACTTAAAAATGTTAATGTCAGCAAAGTGGCACAATGAAGTAAAGACCAGTGTGACAGTGCAATAGACTTGAGTTCTAGTCTCAGCTTTGCGTCTGACAGTCTGAGTGACCTTGGAAACTGTAGTGGGTGGTGGCTAAAAGGTCAGGCTTAGAGCAGGATGCACCAGTATCTAAATTTGGACTCTCCTGCTACTAGCATGTAAGCAAAGCACTGTGCCTCAGTTCCCTTCCCTGTGCAATAGGATCTACCTGGTTGTATTAAATAAAAACAAACAATGGGGCTGGCACTATGGCACAGCCAGGTAAAGCCCTGGCCTGGCCTGAAGCACCAGCATCTCATATGGGCGCCGGTTCTAGTCCTGGCTGCTCCTCTTTCGATCCAGCTCTCTGTTATGGCCTGGGAAAGCAGTAGAAGATGGCCCAAGTCCTTGGACCCCTGCACCCATGTGGGAGACCCGGAAGAAGCTCCTGTCTTCGGATTGGTGCAGCTTCAGCCGTTGCAGCCATCTGGGGAGTGAACCAGTGGATGGAAGACCTCTCTCTGTCTCTATCTCTCTCTGTAACTCTGTCTTTCAAATAAATAAAATAAAATCTAAAAAAAAAAAAACAAACAACAAAAAAAAACCAAAACCAGACAAGGACCCCACAGCCCAGATACTGGCACATAATAAGTATTCAAAAAAGTTCTTTTGAAATTGTGATTTTTTTAAAAAGATTTATTCTGTGTATTTGAAAGGCAGAGTTATAGAAAAAAAGAGGGAAATACACAAGCTCACACACACACAGATATCTTCTACCCCCTGGTTCACTCTCCAAGTAGCTGCAACAGCTAGGGCTGAGCTAGACCAAAGCCTGGAGCCAGGAACCTCTTCCAGTTCTCCCAAGCAGGTGCAGGGACTCAAACACATAGGCCATCTTCAGCTTTCCCAGGCCCATTATTAGTAGGGGGCTGGATCAGAAGGGTAGCAGCTGGACTCGAACTGGAGCCTACATGGGATGCTGGCTTCACAGGCAGCAGCTTTACCTGCTATGCTGCAATGTTGTTCCCATTATTTCTTTTTTTTTTTTTTTAATTTACTTATTGATTTGAAAGGCAGAGCATCAGAGAGAGAAATGGAGAGAGAGAGAGAGAGAAAGAGAGAGAGAGATCTTCCATCTACTGGTTCAGTCCCCAAATGGCCATGACAACCAGGGCTGGGCTAGGCCAAAGTCAGGAGCCAGGAACTCCATCCAGGACTTCCCCACGAGTGGCAGGGACAGAAGCACTTGGGCCATCTTCCGTCTACCCAGGCACATTAGCAAGGAGCTGGATTGAAAGCAGAGCAGCCAGGACTGGAAGCAGCACTCTGATAGGGGATGCCAGTGTTTTTAGTGGCAGTTTAGCCCATTGCACCATACCATGGGTCCCTGAAATTGTTATTTCAGGGCTTCTTGACTTTGTTATCAGCAAAATGAAACGATCGGTGGTGTATCTCTAAAGCCCTAACCATAAGAGTCCACAAAATGCATGATGTAAATGTCTCAGCAATTATAGAAGAAAAGGAACATTAGATTCAGGGATGACTCAACATGCAAAAGAGATGCAAAAGAAGGGTGGTGCACGTACTAATTAGATCTGAAAAAGTTCTTGGATTTAGATGTATGTTCTTGGAAAATGGTGATAATAGCAACATGATGTCACCCTAGCTTGGAGGGAATGATACTACACAAAAATAGTCTGCCCACAATAAGACTGGGACTTGAGTCCTTTGTTGACCCACGTGTTGGCTTCTAAAACAATGTAAGGCCAGGCACACACACAAGAATTGGCGAGGTTGTCAGGAATTTCCTAACAGTGCCGCAAGCCCACGTAACTGCATCCATTCAACACTTACTACCAAGTGCTTACTGTAGTTCAGGTACTATGCTCAGCAATGGAAAAAGACAGGGGAGGAGAATCAGACAATGATGATCTTGGACTTGGAACTTCAACAGACTTCAGTTGGAGTTTTGGTTCTGCCCATGCTACCCATGAGACTTTGAGCATGGTACACTTCATTCCGCTGAGCCTTTGTGTCTGCAATTGCAAAATAGTAACTACTTCTGTTATTGTGAGGATTAAAAGAGAAAATTTGCACAAGGTACTTAGCACAGTATTGGATACTTAGTAAGATCTTAGTTTACCATTATTTTCAGTATCACAGATCTCAGAGCTTGCACTCCCCAGAGACCCAGCCAATTAGAAGGCATTAGAACAGGCTATTGGTTAATTCTGCATTGTTTCAGCCTGCCTGCCTGCCTGCCTGCCTGCCTGCCTTCCTTCCTTTCTGACAGGTAGAGTTAGTGAGAGAGAGAGAAACACAGAGAAAGGTCTTCCTTCCGTTGGTTCACCCCCCAAATGGCCGCTACGGCCGGAGCTACGCCGATCCAAAGCCAGGAGTCAGGTGCTTCCTCCTGGTCTCCCATGAGGGTGCAGGGGCCCAAGCATTTGGGCCATCCTTCACTGCTCTCCCAGGCCATAGCAGAGAGCTGGCCTGGAAGAGGAGCAACTGGGACAAAACCAGTGCCCCAACCGGGACTAGAACCCAGAGTAACGGCACCGCAGGTGGAGGATTAGCCTAGTGAGCCGCGGCGCCGGCATGTTTCAGCCATTCTTTATTTTCCCCCTCCTACCAAGTCCTCAGTTCTCTCTGAGACTTTCAGAGTACCTTATTCTGAGAAGCTATGCCACTTTTATTGCCGCTGACATATTTTGCTTTACTTGGTTTCATACTTAACCCAATGATTCCTTCATTCCTTCATTGTCATCCATCCATCCATCCATCCCTCCATCCAGTAAATATTTGTTAAATGCCAAGCATTGTTCACTCTCTAAACAAACCCACTACTTCTTGAACCCATTGAGATACTTCTTACCAAGTAGACTCACTTCTTTGTGCAAACATTGCTAGGCCTGTTTCACATAAATCACAGAAGGCCCATGCCAATGGTCTTGGCCACTGATGCATGCTGAAGACAGGTGGAATCTTGTTTGGTCTCCCAGGATATGTCCAAGAAGAAACTTGTCACAAGTGATTGCATTTTGACAGGGACAAAAGTTTCCAGAAAACACTAAAGCAAGATCAAAACGATTGGCTTTTAACTTTAATTTTAAATTGAATTTTATTTGAAAGGCAGTGAGACAGAGAAATATCCTCCATCCACTGATTCACTCTCCAAATGCCTGCAACAGCCGGGGTTAGTTAGGCCAGGTTAAAGTTGGGTGCCTGGAACCCAATCCAGTTCTTCCACTTGGGAAGTGGGGATCCAACTACTTGAGCCATTATCTGCTGCCTCCTAGGGTGCACATTAGCAAAGTGAGCAGAGGCCAGACCTGACTGTAGGCACTCCCATGTGGGACACAAGTATCCCAAGTAGCATCGTTACTGCTGCACCAAATGCCTACCTCATCAAACGCAGTTGCTAGGGGACTTCTTTCCTGTTGACTACTACTCTTGAAGTCCCAGTTTAGCGTGTGTCATAGGATTTTTTTTAAATAGGCTTTATTTCTTAGAGAAGTTGTAGGCTGACAGCAAAACTGAACAGGAAATGCAGAGTGTTCCCATCTATCCCCTGTCTGACCCACAGTGCCACAGCCAACATCCCTCATCACACCAGCATGCAGCATTAGTTAACAGCTGATGAGCTGACTGTCTCAGAATTCTGCAGGGAATTCCTCCCAGGCCAGCCAAGTTGCATGAAGGTGTTCTACTCATCCCTGCATAAGCTGGCGAATACCAGCTTTCCTTTCGGGAAAGATTAGGTAGGTCTGGAAATGACTGCAGAAAAGTTGCATGAGTCACTTGGTCCCTGAACAGAGGATTTTGTTTAGGACCTCACTGTTGCACTCCTTCATGAAAGAATCCTTCAACAGGTGCAGAGAAGTGGTCGATTTCTTGAGGAAAGACCGTACAATTGTTGGAAGAGACTTTGCCTTCAGTATAGTTCATATTGTCCGTATTGTAAGGTTGTTGTCCCTTGGTTTGTCTTATCCTCTTCAGCCAAGGAGCTACTGGCAGTTGAAAATAGTCAATACAAAGAACTGAAGGAGGAGACATTAGAAAGAAAAGGCTCTAATTCACAGATGCCAGGGATGCTGCGTATAGAATGCAGAAGGGGGAATGGCAGGGTGCTGGCACCAATTCAGAGTTAGCAATGTCCTTGGGTAGGCATTTGGCCCAGCAGTTGACCTGCTGCTGGATTGCCTGCAAACCCTGTTAGAGTGCCTGGATGGAGTCCTGGCTGTGCTTCCAACTCCAGCTTCTTGCTAATGGGTCCCTGGGAGACAGCAGGTGATGGCTCAGGCATTTAGGTCCCTGCTGTCCACTTGGGATACCGAGATTGAGTTCCAGACTCTTGGCTTAGGTCTGGCCAAGCCCTTGCAGTTGTGGGCATTTGGAGAGTGAACCTGTGATAGGAGCTCTGTCTGTCAAAAAAATAAATTTTGGGGCCGGCACTGTGGCGCAGTGGGTTAAAGCTTCGGTCTGCAGCACCGACATCCCATATGGGTGCCGGTTCAAGTCCCAGCTGCTCCATTTCTGATCCAGCTCCCTGCTAATGCATCTGGGAAAGCAGCAGAGGATGGCTCAAGTCCTTAGGCCCTCGCACCCATGTGAGAGACCCAGAAGAAGTCCTGGCTCCTGGCTTCAGATCAGCTCAGTTCGATCGTTGTGGCCATTTGGCAAGTGAACCAGTAGATGGAAGTCCTTTCTCTCTGTCTCTACCTCTCTGTAACTGTGTCTTTCAAATAAATAAAATAAATCTTTAAAAAATAATAAAATAAATTTTAAAAATTTATAAATAATTCACAAAGAATTGGTAATACTCTTGATACTATCATACTCAATCTAAAGAAAATCCCACAGTACACTTAAGAGTGACTGTGTCGGGGCAAGCAGGCGAAGCTGCCACCTGTGACACTGGCAGCTTCTGTGGGCGCTGGTTTGCATCCTGGATGCTCCACTTCCAATCCAACTCCATGTTAATGCACCTGGGAAAGCAGCAGAAGATGGCCCAATGAAGCTCCTGGATCCTGGATCCTGGCTAAGCCAGGATCCTGACTTCAGCCTGGTCCTGTCTGGGCCTTTGCAGCCATTTGGGGAGTGAACCAGCAGAGGGAGGATACCACTCTCCCTTTCTCACCCTCTTTCTCTGTAACTCTGCCTTTCAAATAAATGGTTCACCTTGCTGGGCTAGGAAAGCTCTCTTCACTCGCTTACTAAATTGATGCCAGCTGCTTCATTTCTTCCCGTAATGAGGGAGAAGACCAAGTTGAAAAGTTTGCCCAAAGGTAACAGTTTTGAAAGCTGCCACTAAGCCTGATAGGATTTGACAAAGAAGGTAACACGCACGTTAAGGGTTGACCTCTACATGTACCACATATCTGATAGAGGGAGATGCCTGACAGTCCAGATAAGATGAACTGAAATTCAGCTCCAAAAGTTAACTGAGAAACTTCCTTCCAGGCAACGATCGTTAAGAATAATTTGCAAGAACAAAGAAATCATTTAGATGAAATGGTCCTAAGTCCTCCCAACACAGTAGGAAGTGTGACAAATGATAACACCCATGATAGAAAATCTCAAGATCATGACTTGAATAACAGTGTGCTAAGCCAAAATAGAGAATTGTGTGTGTGTCCATATTTCACACATATTTTAGTATTTTAATAGTAAACTAAATTGGAATTATTTTTGGTGTACTTCTTAGGGTCTCATTTCTGTATATTTGAGTTTAATCTATTTCAGTTTATATGAAATACTTTTATTTTTTTAAGTTTCTTTTTTTATATTTTATTTTATTTAATGAACATAAATTTCCAAAGTACAGCTTATGGATTACAATAGCTTCCCCCCCCCCCATAACTTCCCTCCCACCCACAACACTCCCCTCTCCCACTCCCTCTCCTCTTCCATTCACATCAAGATTAATTTTCAATTATCTCTGTATACAGAAGATCAATTTAGCATATATTAAGTAAAGATTTCCACAGTTTACACCCACACAGAAACACAAAGTGTAAAATACTATTTGAGTACTAGTTATAGCATTAATTAAACACCTGAGAGTAATTGTGTGAAATACTTTTATTTCGATATAGGTTCAACTTTCTACTGTAGAACTCTTGATGAGATTCTGAATGATAATATGTAGGCAGCTAATATATACCTTATATTTATGTATTATATATAACATATTTAATATATAATGCCTTGCTTTCTGCAATTATGCATTTGCCTTGGTTGTTGAAATTATCTAAAATAAACTGATTTTGTTTTTTTGCAGCTCATGAAGCTTTTTTTTTTTTTTTTTTTTTTTTTGGACAGGCAGAGTGGACAGTGAGAGAAAGAGACAGAGAGAAAGGTCTTCCTTTGCCGTTGGTTCACCCTCCAATGGCCGCTGTGGCCAGCACGCTGCAGCGCACCGCGCTGATCCAAAGCCAGGAGCCAGGTGCTTCTTCTGGTCTCCCATGGGGTGAAGGGCCCAAGCACTTGGGCCATCCTCCACTGCACTCCCTGGCCACAGCAGAGAGCTGGCCTGGAAGAGGGGCAACCGGGACAGAATCCGGCTCCCCGACTGGGACTAGAACCCGGTGTGCCGGTGCCGCAGGTGGAGGATTAGCCTAGAGAGCCGCAGCGCCGGCCTCATGAAGCATTTTTAATACACAAAAGATGCTTTCTATTCAAAGATCTGACTGTCATAGATTGAGAATCCTAGAGAAATCGCATATAAAAAGGTTTCTGTGATTGATATAATCCTTCTAAAAGTTTTATGATTTTGTTTGAATTTTTTATTTTGAGTTGAAAAGTAAACTTTTGCTATAGAAAATTTATAAAAACAGTATACCTAGCTCACGAATTATTAACTAAGTATCTGATTGATTAATAATTAAATGTAAAAGGGTCAAACAGCCATCATTATCTTCAGGCCTCCAAGGCAGGTGGGGCTATTCTTTCTGTGTTTAGATGTCCTGAGTTGTTGTTACTGCTTGTGGTGGTTTCCCTACCTTCTCTTCCTCCCTGCTGTGCCCTGCTCCATTAGCTGTCAGTGTCTATGCCTCTAGCTACTTTCTTTCTTTTTTTTTTTTTTAAGATTTATTTATTTATTTGAAAGTCAGAGTTACACAGAGAGAGGAGAGGCACAGAGAGAGAGAGAGGTCTTCCATCTGATGGTTCACTCCCCAGATGGCCGCAATGGTAGGAGCTATGTCGATCCGAAGCCAGGAGCGTCTTCCGGGTCTCCCACGTGGGTGCAGGGCCCAAGGACTTGGGCCATCTGCTACTGCTTTCCCAGGCCATAGCAGAGAGCTGGACAGGAAGTGGAGCAGCCGGGTCTCAAACCGGCGCCCATATGGGATGCCGGCACTTCAGGCCAGGGCGTTAACCCACTGCGCCATAGCGCCGGCCCCAGCCTCTAGCTACTTTCAGCAACTCTGGAAAGCAAGTAAAGTAAATCTGTAGTGTTGGGTTAAGCAAAAGAGCAAAAATATCCCCCACTGAAAGGCCAAGAGGCTGCCAACAAGTTAGATGCCTGACCTCTAGTAGTCCAAGCTCTTTGTTGTTGTTGTTGTTGTTTTTTGACAGGCAGAGTTAGACAGTGAGAGAGAGACAGACAGAGAGAAAGGTCTTCCTTCCATTGGTTCACCCCCACAAATGGCTGCTACGTGCGGCACACTGTGCCAATCCGATGCCAGGAACCAGGTGCTTCCTCCTGGTCTCCCATGTGGATACAGGGCCCAAGGACTTGGGCCATCCTCCACTGCACTCCCAGGCCACAGCAGAGAGCTGGACTGGAAGAGGAGCAACCAGGACAGAAGCAGCACCCCAACCGGGACTAGAACCCGGAGTGCCTGCACTGCGGGTGGAGGATTAGCCTAGTGAGCCGTGGCGCTGGCCAGTCTAAGCGCTTTGTGCAACGCAGTTTGCTTGCATGGTAACTTCACTGTCTCCTATTTCCTAAATTTTTTTAAAAGATTTGTTAGTTTGAAAAGGCAGAGTGACAGAGAGAGAGAGAGAGAGAGAGAGAGAGAGAGAGATAATATCTTCCATCCACTGGTTCACTCCCCAGATGGCTGCAACAGCCACAGCCAGGGTTAGGCCTAGCCAAAGCCAGGAACTCCATCCAAGTTAGCCATGTGGTGCTGGGGTGGGGGAGTGGGGGACAAAGACCCAACCATTTGGGCCATCCTCTACTGCCTTCCCACATGCATTAGCAGGGAGGTGGATGCCAGTGTTGTGAGTGGTGGCTTCACCCCACTGGGTGACGATGCTGGCAGCTCTGTGTCCCTTCCTCTTATTTTTCCCCACATGGTTTGTTTCTTCCAAATCAAATAGCCATTCTCTGCTGAGGTTCCAGAATAGCCAGCAGACCACAGAAAGACAGCATTTAGGCCTCCACTTGAAACCGACAGCTGTAGTGTAACTGCTGGTCTGCAGTCAAGGCCACTCTTTCCTTTATCCTTGAATGTGTCCCATAGAGTTGAGGTTCCTGGTAAACCAACTCCTAGGTGAGATTACTTAATGTGTCGTGTAGTTGCTACCAGGTTGGCATTGTCATTACCTTCAGAGTTCTTCATCTGTAAAAATCAGTAAGTTCTATGTTATAAACTATAAGATTCTCCATTTGTGTATCGTCACATAAAAATATGTCTATAAAAGGAGTCACTCAAAGAAAAGTAAACTTCTTTTGGAGATTACTCATCTCAAAGAATTGAGCTATATCTTTTTTGTTTATTTAAACATTTATTTATTTGAAAGAATTACAGAGAGAGAGGAAGAGACCTTCCATCTGCTAGTTCACTCCCCAGTTGGCCACAATGGTCAGGGCTGGGCCAAGCTGAAGCCAGGAGCCAGGAGCTTCATCTGGGTCTCCCACGTGGGCCGTCCTCCATTTCATTTCCCAGGCCATTAGCAGGGAGCGGATCAGAAAGTAGAGAGGCTGGGACTCGAACTCACTATGCCACAGCACTGGCCCCTTAATTCTATTTTTTTGTGACCTTTTTGATGTCCCCTTGTGTGTGTTTGTGTGCATGTGTGTGTGTGTGAGAGAGAGAGAGAGAGAGAGAGGGATTGAGAGGAGAGAGAGAGAGAATTGAAGAGATGGCATGTACTTCATGGTCTTTATATTAACCAACATTTTTGTGTGTGTGTGATTTTACATGACACTGCCAAGTATTGTTTAATGATGATATCATGGTTTGTATGTGGGAAGGTTTGCATGAGAATTGATTTTTGGGTGTGTCTGTGTAGCAGGAAATATATCAAACCTTTTTTCCTTTTACAGACTCTGATTGAAATTTTTCAAAATATTCGTGATACCAATATCGCAGATTTAATTGCTGGATTACTCACCATTGTTATCTGTATGGCAGTGAAGGAGATAAACGATCGATTTAAACACAAAATTCCAGTCCCAATTCCTATAGAAGTAATTGTGGTAAGTAGAATATGTAGTGAGGACATTCAACAGCAATTAGATTGAGAAGCAAGGAATTACTTTAACCCAATGGAGTTTTCTGTTCCTTTTTGCAACTTCTTTTGTTTTATTGCAGACAATAATTGCCACTGCCATTTCCTATGGAGCCAACTTAGAAAAAAATTACAATGCTGGCATTGTTAAATCGATCCCCAGGGGGTGAGTATGGGTCTCCCCTTAGCTGATACAAATGTATGGGTCAGTGCTTTCTGGTTAAATGAAACCTTCTGTTGCAAGCTTCACTCCACAGATGCTCCTCAAAAGGCCTTTGGCAGGTGATCTTGAGGAAATAGCCATTTGTGCAAACCATCAGTATGTGCAGATGAAGTCCAAGGCATCTTTTTTTAATATTAAAAAAAAAACAGCCCCTATATGCTTTCTCTTTTCTTCTTCCTTTTTAAACAATGTAGCAGGACGTGTCCAATTCACCTTAGATCCTGACTTAAACTCATTTATGTCATTACCATACAGTACAAATAGCATCCTGATTACTAACACTGAGTGCACTGTGATCAGTCTGCCCAAGAGACTGGCGAAATCCGCCCTAAATCCTTCACCAGTTCGTTGAACCCATCTTAGATAATGATTATCTCACTGGTAGCTATCAATAAAGTCCATTATCTTCAAGGGGAGTTTTATATGTTTGGTAGTTAGGGGAAGTAGAAGAGCAAAAGACCAAGGTCCTGTGTCCTTCTCAGCCACCAGCTAGTTTCATGGCGTGGGAGGTTCTCCTGTAAACAAGGGAGACAAGAGCCTCCACTGCAGCTTGTTGTGCAACTCCAAGGGGACTCTGTCCTTGGATCCGCAGGGTGACACACTGGACTACGCCATGACTTCACCCTGCGGCTTCCAAAGGAAGGCAAGGTGTTTATTTTATGTGTGACTTTTTTATGGCCGGACTTGGGATGGGTCTCCCCACCCTTGACGCTAGCGGAAGGTTCTTGTGTCAGTCTTCATTTTTCTATGCTTTTTAAAGACACTCCTCAGACAAGCTTATTTCTTTGGCTTATTCCTACTTGATTAATCCTAACAATTTCTTCTTGTTCTTTTAAACTATTTATTTATTTAAAGGCAGAGTTACAGAGAGAGAAAGGGAGAAGACAGAGAAAGATCGTCCATCTGCTGGTTCACTCCTCAACCAGCCTCAATGGCCAGGAATGGGCCAGATCAAAGCCAGAAGCCACTGGCTTTTTCCAAGTCTCCCGCATAGGTGTAGGGGCCCAAGCACTTGAGCCATCTTCTTCTACTTTCCCAGGTACATCAGCAAGGAGCTGGCTGGGAAGTGTAGCAGTGGGGACTTGAACCAGTGCTCACATGGGATGCCAGCGTCACAGGCGATGGCATAATCTGCTTTGTCACAATGCCAGCCCCATGTTTCTTATAATATATATCATCCTTGATACTGTTTCTGAAATTTACCTTTTAGTAAGAGTCCCAAGACCCTTTTAAACACAGATTTCTGGCCCATACATCAAACCTGTTGAAGTGGGCTTTCCAGAGGAGAGGCCTGGGAATTAGCATTGTCCAAAAGTGCCTCAGGTTTTTTTTTTTTTTTTTTAAGGTTTATTTATTTGAGGTAGAGTTACAGACAGAGAGAGGGAGAAACAGAGTGAGAGAGAGAGATCTTCCATCCACTGGTTCATTCCCCAAATAGCCGCAATGGCTGGAGCTGGGCTGATCTGAAACCAGGAGCTTCCTTGGGGTCTCCCACATGGATGCAGGGGCCTAAGCACTTGCCATCTTCCACTGCCTTCTCAGGCCACAAGCAGAGAGCTGGATCAGAAGAGGAGCAGCTGGGACACAAACTGGTACCCATATGGGACGCCAGTGCCACAAACGGATGCTTAGCCTACTGTGCCACAGTGCCAACCCCTCAAGTGATTCTCATCATCAGTAGGGTCTGTATGTCCATAAGATCAGTATTTCCATAGTGAATTCAAATGCTGGGAGGAACTGAATGATAAGAGATGCAGTGTGGTTCACTCTAACCATTAGACTGAGTAGTTACAATTACAGAAACAAGTGTTTCATGGATCCTGCTGTCATAAGTTATAGGTAGTCCACATCACACCCCCATCCCATAAATCCATGTTCCACTAACTGATTTAGAGACCATCCTTTGCTACCCCAAGCCATCTCCCTGGCCCTCTTCAGGGCTGTCCTGGCTGCTCCCCTCCTGAGCAGGGGCCACTAGCCTGTGGCCCTGGGCCAAGTCAAGTTGAATCTTCTGGTATCACCTCTTGATCAGCTTCCGTAACTGCTTGGCCCCAGGGCCGCCAGCTTCTCTGTAAAGGCAGCGTCGCCATCGGTGTTGTTCAGGTCTGTCTCCCTGGTGCAGGCCTCACCTCACCAGCAGGCTCTCAGAGCGTATTAGTGGAAGGGATCCAAAGCTTGAGCCTGTGTCATCATCCTAAGCAAACCACAAGAAAGGCCTTTGTTCTCTGATCTCGCCTGGTGGCACAAAACAATTCTAAGGGTGTTAAGAAGCATGCAAGAGAACGGGTGGTGTGGAGAGACTGGAGACGAGCAAAGGAAAGCAGAATGTCACTGTGGCCGCAGTGAGGACAAGGAAAGGGAGAGGGGTAGGTAGAGAGACTGACATCAACCCTTTCATCTCCTCCCTGCTTCAGTCCGCCAGTCTGCCTGCTGCTGTTGGCAGCTTCCTTCTGTCGGACGGAGAGTCAGGAACCTACACTGGGATTGCTCTGTCCCCAGAAATGATGTCCTGTAAGACAGCCCAACACAGACTCCATGCCATTCACTTTCTGTCCTGGTGAAAACATGTAACTTCTTGGGGATGGTGTTTAGTGTTTAGTGAAGGTGCTGGTTAAGACATCCACATCCGGGGGCTGGCACTGTGGCATAGTGGCTGAAGCTGCCGCCTTCAGTGCCAGCATCCCATATGGGCACCAGTTCAAGTCCTGGCTGTTCCACTTCCGATCCAGCTCTCTGCTATGGACTGGGAAAGCAGTAGAAGATGGCCTGAGTGCTTGGGCCCGTTCACCCGTGTGGGAGACCCAGAGGAAGCTCCTGGCTCCTGGCTTTGGGTCAGCGCAGCTCTGGCTGTTGCGGCCAATTGGGGAGTGGACCATCCAATGGAAGACCCACCCCCTCTGTAACCCTGACTTTCAAATAAATAAGTAAATCTTAAAAAAAAAAAAAAAAAGACACCCACATCCAGATCTGATTGTTTGGGTCTATTCCCAGTTCTTTCCCCTAACTCCTGCTTCCTGCCAATGTAGACCCTGGAAGGCAGTGGTGATGGCTCGAGTAATTGGGTAACTGCCATTTGTGGGAGACCTGGATTGAGTCCCCAGCTCCTGGCTTGAGTCCCTAGGCCTGCCTGCCCTTCCTTTCCTTTCCTTCCTTCTTTCCATCTGTCTGTCTTTCACTTTCAGATTTATATTATTTATGAAAGGCAATTGACAGAGAGAGGGAGGAAGAGACAGAGATATTTCCATCCATGGGTTCGTGGCTGGACCAGGCTGAAGCCAGAAGCCAGGAACTCCATCCCAGTCTCCCGCATGGGTAGCAGGGATCCAAGTTTTCATAGGCACATTAGCAGGGAGCTGAATCAGAAGCAGAGCAGCCAGGTCTTCAATGAGCACTTCAATATGGGATGCACGCATCCCAGGTGGAGGCTTAACCTGCTGCGCCACAATGCTGGCCCCTGATGTCTTCATTTCCTAGGCTCTCTTCTTACGGCATCGTGTGTGTGTGTGTGTGTGTGTATCTTAATCCACAGTAAGAACTGTCTTGTCCTCTAAATTGTTAATCCCCACTCTCACTCTGTCCTGTCTCATCTCTGAGTACACCAGTGACTAGTGCTCGCATCACTGGTGACAAGATTCCTCTTGTCATCACATGTAATACCTTGTTTTTAAAGTGATATGCATTGCAGTTGTAATTTAAAGTGTGATGTGGAGTGGGTTGAGGGGTGGGGCATTAAGCTGCTGCTTGCGATGCTGGTAGTGCCATTTGGAGTCCTGGCTGCTCAGCTTCCCATCCAGCTTCCTGCTAATGCTCCTGGGAGACAGGGAATGATGGCTCAGGGACTTGGGCCCCTGCTGCCCTGGTGGGAGATCCAGATGGAGTTCTTGACTCCTGATTTCGGCCTGGCCCAACCTTAGCTGCTGCAGCCATAAAAGGGGAGGACACCAGCAGATAGAAGATCTCTTTTTCTCGGCTTCTCTCCCTCTCTCTCTGTTACTCCTTCAAATAAATAGATAAATCTTTTTACAAGAATAAAGTTTGGCACAGGGATGAACAGCAGAAGGGAAGCCAATAAAATCACAGATGCTGTTTCCCCCTGGATTGAGTTTGTAAAGTAACTCTGGTCCTGTCCAAAAGTAGTCATTTGACTCCAAAATCTTTGGAGTATTTTTATCACCACGGAGCATTGTGATAATTACATGAATTTACAATTTCTTAGCCTCAAGTAAATTTTAAATGGTACTTCTCTTAAGGTAAAACCTCTTCATACAGAGTAAATCTGATATGGTGGCTAAAATATCTTTTACATTGGGAGGCCTTTAATATGAAATTGTATAAGAAGAGATCCTAATGTGCGGAATGGCGTGGGTGGGATAAGCTGGTGTCAGTGGCACAGAAAGGGTTGCATTTGCAGGCTATAATCCGTCGGTGGCAATCCGTGAGCTCCTGAGAAACGTTGTAAAAGTGGATGCCGCTGTCTGTGCATCTGCTCTGCTTTTTCTTCTCTTGGATCAAGTACTTTCCCGTCTAACCCACAGCTGAGTCGATGTAGTGTTGAAAAGAGACTTGTGATTAAATCTGTCTGATGACGATTCTCATCGAAAACCTCCCCAGGTTCTTGCCTCCTTCCCTTCCACCCGTAAGCCTGTTTTCAAAGATGCTGGCGGAGTCATTTTCCATCGCTGTGGTGGCTTATGCGATCGCAGTGTCTGTAGGGAAGGTGTATGCCACCAAGTACGACTACACCATCGACGGGAACCAGGTATTATCACCCTGCGTGGAACTGGTTTTATGGGGCTGAAAGCAAGAAGAAAGCATAAAGGAGGTTTCCTACTGTGGTCCTTATTAGGTCCTTCTTCCTCTCACGCTTAATGCTTAGAAATTATTTTGAAATACACATGCTGCATATCTTCAGATGTAAGTTAAAGTAACAATGATTCAATCAGCCCACAAACAACTTGCAAAATTTATGGATTAAGGCAGAATAAGAATTCTTCATGTAACCCAGTATCCGCCACTGTTTTTGTTTTGTTTAAGATGTATTTATTTATTTGAAAGGTAGAGTGGCAGGGAGAGAGAAAGAGAGAGAACAGTGTTGCATCTGCTGGTTCATTTCCCAAATGGCTGCAATGGCTGGGGCTGGGCCAACTTGAAGGCAGGAGCCAGGAACTCTATCCATGACTCCCACATGGGTAGCAGAGTCCCAAGTACTTGGGCCAAGATCTGTTGCCTTCCCAAGTGCATTAACAGGGATCTGGACCAGAAGCAGGGCCAGGACTTGAAGTGGTGTTTTGATATGGGATGCTGGCTCTGCAAGTGATGACTTAACCTGCTGTGCTCCCATGCTAGCACTGGTATTTATTGTTTATTTATTTGAGAGACAGATTTCCTCCCTTCTTTGGTTCATTCTCCAGATGCTTACAAGAGCTGTGAGTGTGTCAGGCCAAAGCTGGAAGTCAGGAACTCAAAGTTGTGGCTCCTTTAAATTGAGCCAATTGACTGCAGTAGGGGACAATCTTTATAGTTCTATGATACTCTGCCAGGAGAGCTGGCAAGCCGAGTTTTTACCCTGCTTACAAATTGACAAATTGTGGATCTAAAAGTTTCCAAAACCAAGGCACAGCAATGACAGCGGTTAAAGGGTTAGTCACCAAACAGAATCACAGCAAATACTCGGCTACCAAAAGGCAGACGTCACTCAGCGGGTAATGAGAAAGCACTTTAGCACAGGATCCATTACGAATTCTCCACGTTATAAACAATCACCAGCAGTAAGGCCTCTCTCGGGTCCTGTGGAGTCCCAACAGCTGATGTCTCGTGAGGCCCCCAAGTCCCCTGAGTGACAAGGGTGAGGCGGGGCCAGCAGGCAGGCTGGGGTTGGGAGCTCGCTTTCTCAGTGGACTTCCCTGGACCCTTGGTGAGGGTCTTGCAAAGATGCCGAGGGTAGCATCACCGTCATCCGTTCTCTCCCTTAGGAGTTCATTGCTTTTGGGATCAGCAACATCTTCTCCGGCTGCTTCTCCTGCTTTGTGGCCACCACTGCCCTGTCACGTACAGCTGTCCAGGAGAGCACCGGGGGAAAGACACAGGTATGGTGGCACCGCAGCTCGGTGAGGTCTCCGGCACAGAACAGGTCAGGCAGCAGCGGCTCAGGGACACTTGTGCAGGCTCTGAGAGAGAGATTGTCAGCCTGGGCTGCGGGGAGAGAGGGGTAGGGGATTCCTCCGGCCCATTCACCTCCCTAATCCACTTCCTTATTGAAAACAAACAAACAAAAATCCTTTCCAGCAACATGTAAGGTTTTTTGGCCGGCAGGGATCAAATCTCTTTGTGCCGGGCTCACCTGGCAGGTAAGTGCACTACTTACTGCAGTTCTTGGAAAAAGGACAGTGGCAGAAACCAGCCAAGACAAACGCTGCTTCTTATCCATTTGTTAGCTGCGGATAGAGAGGGCCTCGGGAGCGCTCTCAGTGGCTCTCTGAGTTCTGCTTTTAGCGAAGTGAAAAGGGCTCTGCTACCTTCCTTTTGTGTGGGTCAGGAACTCCCTCCCTCCATGGGCTGGTTTCCCATGACCACAGGCTGCGAGCCAAAATCGTCTGTGTTGTGACATTCTGCCATTTCTTCCAGAGTGAGAATTGTGTTCCCCAAGTTCTGAAGGTGGCGTTAACCTTGCCTTTATTTATTTATTTATTTATTTATTTGACAGGTAGAGTTATAGACAGTGAGAGAGAGAGAGAGACAGAGAGAAAGGTCTTCCTTCCGTTGGTTCATCCCCCAAATGACTGCCACGGCCGGAGCACTGAGCTGATCTGAAGCCAGGAGCCAGATGCTTCCTCCTGGTCTCCCAGACACGGGTACAGGCACCTAAGCACTTGGGCCATCCTCCACTGCCCTCCCGGGCCACAGCAGAAAGCTGGACTGGAAGAGGAGCAACCAGGACTAGAACCCGGTGCCCTTATGGGATACTGGCACCCCAGGTGGAGGATTAACCAAGTGAGCCATGGCGCCGGCCCAACCTTGCCTTTTAAAATCGGTTGTTGGTTGTTGCTGTTGCACCGTCACCGAAAGCAATAGCCTCTTGGTTAATCCCGGGATAATCCCCTCCTTCCATATGTCAGAAAGCTCAGGAGCTGCTCCAAACACTTCCCTTTCCTGCCAGACACAGAATCAGAGAGGCCAGGCCTGGTGGCCGGGTCTCAGCCACTGTGTTTCTGTTGGGCCTCGAGGGCTTCATCCTCCCAGCACAAGAAGACCTATCGTCACTCCTATTATTTAGGAGTGACAGGTGCGTTGAGACAGTCAAACAGAACCACTTAAATGGCGTGAAAATACAGAGTCTTCAGGGTGTTATGGAGGCCAAGACACAAAGAAATGTAACAGAGAATAACCAAGAAGAAGAATGATCCAGTGGTGGCTTCTCTAGGGAAAATTGTCTTTTTATTTTGCCGTGTTTTACTTATTTGAAAGGCAGAGGGAGAGAGAGAGAGAGAAAGATCTCCCTTCCATTGGTTCACTCCCCAAATGACTGCAATAGCCAGGATTGGGCCAGGACTAAGCCAAGAGCCCAGAACTCAGTCTGGGTCTCCCAGGTAGGAGCCAGGGGCCCAAGTGCTTGAGGCATCTTCTGCTGCCGCCCAGAGCACGTACCAGCAGGGAACTGGAATCAGGGGCAGAGGGTCAGGACTTGAACCCAGGCACTCCGACACAGGAACCAGATATCCCAAGTGGCAGCCGCATGCCGACCGGTGGCAAGAGCTTTAACTGTCCCCACGATGCACGTGTGGCTCCCTCCCTATTTCTGATGTGAAAGCACTGGCCTCCTCCGATGCCTTCACTCCTTTTGAGCTGATAATTCATTTTCAAAATATTCCTTAAACCTCTGCAAACCTTGCTAGTTCTGCGGGAGCGGCTACAGTCATACAGCCCAGCCCGGGATGCATAACCAGAGTCCTGTTGTCAAAGAGAGCAGGGCAGAGACAGTTTCCAAAGCCACGCCCACATCAGCCACTGCTGTCAGCAGCTGGAGTTGGTGCTGCGTCCACCTGAGACAGAGCGCTGACAAGCTCCCCGGAGCGCGAGGGCATAACTGGGTTCAGGCGCATCCCCAGCTGCTGATACGCATTCGCTTGCTGGTGCCCGCAGGCTCAGATGAGACTTGGGCTGGCTGCCCCCGGGAAGAATGCCCGTGTAAAGTCACCGCCCTGGCAGAGGGTGTAGGGGATAATGGCCTTCTGGAAAGCTAATATCCTCTGCCGCACACTGGCCTGCATTATGTTTAGGAATCAGGATTTCAGCATTGGAGAATGAAGCAAGTGCAGAAATGGCTTGCTATTTAATTACTGAAATGTATACTCAGTTCTGAGGTTAAAAGTCTAAGTGGCTCAGAGGAATCCAGGGACTCGTGACCCAACAAAGGGGCAGGTCTCCTTCCCGTTGTGTGACTTTGCATGCTTTCCTGTAGTTTGGGGCCTCAGTGTCAGCATCTAGGAAATGGGAATAAGAATTGTATCCATCTCATGAGTGTGTCATAAGGATCAAGTAAGAAAGTGTCCATGCTTGTTGCGCTCCTGCAGTAGGCACAGCACCTGTGTCTCTGTGATGCATGCACTGTGCCTGGTGCCTAGCAAATGCCCAGCGTGTATTTGCTGAGGGGATGAATGGGCCGATGTGTGTCATGGGCATTCACTGCTCCCAGCACCATCTACAGATTGGACAGGAGCTCAGTCTTTCAGTCTCTTCTTTCTCTCACCTGCATCTGACTGCTGCCGACTCGTGAGAAAGTGATTCTGATTACAAACTACTTTCCAACTCTGAGTACCCTCCCACTAAGCAGAATAGTTCATTTTCTAGTAATTGAGGCTACCCAGGGATATACAGGCTCTGGGTTTCCCACAAACCAGCCTTCTGAAGTAAGTCCCAGCAAGGGATGCCTCGCAGATTCGACCATCGTGACGGGTGTCTCCTTGGTCCTTCCCGAATTATACTTACTGTCGCTCCCCGTCTTCGTGGAGGAACGACGCAGGACCCTGCACTGTTCTTTCGTCTGCTCGGCCCTCCCCGGGTTTGCTGCTGGTTCTTCCCGGGTTAGCTACCGACCCTTCCACCTCTGTGGAAGGGCGGTTCCCCCTGCCACTTTCCCCACTTCCACGGGGGAGCGGCACACCGCTGGCCGGCTCTCAGGGGCTGCTCAGGTGTTCCTTCAGATGTTCCCCTTAGATGTTCCTGGTGCATGTTGTCTCTCTCCTCCTTTACAGTCCTCTTCCACCAATCCCAACTCTGCTACCCACACGCCGAGTACGCTGCTCTCCTCCAATCAGGAGCAGGTCCTGCTGTTTATTGGTTGAACTGGAGGCAGCTGCGTAGAAGCTGCTTTCTCCTCTCCCAGCGCCATATTGTGGGAGAGCAGATGCATAGAATAAGTCTTAATTCCAGTAACTTAGTCTAGTCCAAGTTGCTCCCAGTTGCTCCCCACACTTACCATCGGCTTGATGAGTAGGTGGCCCCTCTCTGGCCTCTGCTGGGGAATCGATTGTGATCCTTGTCTCCAAATCTCCATATCTGACTTCAGTTCACAGTGAGATGCCAATGGATCAATAAACACTGATTAGATAATTGCCTGGATCTATGGAGACAAACACAGATATTTTTCAACTTGTATAGAAGAGGGGAAATTCACCAGGGTAGGGAACCTGGAACAGTGGGCCAGTGCTGCTAGGAAGGGTGTTGAAAAGGAGTTAGACATTCAAAGCAAGCTTTTTAGTACATTCCAAATGTAATGTGGCCTCAAGCCGACCCAGCTGTAATCTGGACATTAGTGACCAGTTCTCCAGCTGGGTGAGTACTTTATTTCCTCCGTGGTTCTCGTTTCCTGTTTCTGTTTGCTGTATCTGACTCCTTGCCTGTTGCTCCCTGTCTGATCACATTGCTTCTGCCTCTCTTTCTCCTTTTCTCCTCTGTTTCAGAGCTTCTAGTCGTCACCTCGGCCAGGCCCTGGCGTTCTCGACAGAAAATTCACAGGCCATCTCATGAAACCACAGAATAGTCCCTACCCCTCAGCCCCTCTACTCACTACTTCTGGATATTAGGAGCGTTTTATTTTTTTTCTTTTCTTGCCTGCAAAGGTAAAAATGCGGAACCTTCTTTTTAGCCCTTGTACTGTCACCACTCTATAGCAACTTGGGGCCAAGCTCTGAGCCTGGGTCCCTGGGACTGTCAGAGAAGTAGGAGGCCCCGCCCCATTGCTCCATGCACCAGTGTTGCATTTTGAATTGGCAGTGGGTTGGGAGCACTGGTCTTCCCTGAGGCGTCCCTGGGCACCTTGTGCTGTGCATACGAGCATGTGTCGGAGTTGCTCCTGTGGCAGCTGCTCCCAGCATGCAGAAGACCCCAGAACTTATTTCCCAAGAATGCGGCAGCCATCGCTGTTTGGGGGAAGGGCAATGACTTAGAAGACTGGCCACCTGAATTGGCAGCAAAGCTGTAGGTGTGTAACATAGCCTCATGAAATCCACATCCACCTGGCTTTACTTGGGTGATCTTATTTTCCATTTTTTTTGTTTAATTTGTCTTCTATTACATATTGCATTTTTGTTCAGTTTGGTGGAATTTTTGCAGATCATGCCCATTTCTCTCAATGGTGTTGAGCAGAAGTGTGGGAGGTGGGGAAGCATTCGTGTACCTGTGAATGTTCTCACTCTCAGCTCACAGGTGGCCAGCTGGGAGACGCAGACCGGGAAGATGGCCCGCCGCCCTGACAGGTGTGTGTCTTTCAGGTCGCTGGCATCATATCGGCTGGGATTGTGATGATTGCCATTGTTGCCCTGGGGAAGCTTCTGGAACCCTTGCAGAAGGTACAGCCCTGCTTCTCTTTATGCCCTGGTTGCATAATCTCCAGCCACTCCTCTGCCGCCAGAGAAATTACAGGAGATTTAAAAATCATCCTCTGGAGAAACCATTCTCCTGAATAACACAGCCCTCCCTGTCTCTCCCGACAGTCGGTCTTGGCAGCTGTTGTCATTGCCAACCTGAAAGGGATGTTTATGCAGGTGTGTGACGTTCCTCGTCTGTGGAGGCAGAATAAGGTCGATGCTGTAAGTCGCCCGCCATCCGCTTTCTCTGAAATAGCAGTTGGTTCTCATATGCTTCCTGTCATATCCTTATGTCCTTCTACCTCCTAAGGCATACTTGCGCTTGGGTAACATCAGAGCAGAAGTTAGAATCGTGTGGATCAACCAAAGTTATGATCCCTCCATGTGAACTGGATTTGGGAAGATCCTGGAGTTTTTTTTTTTTTTTTTAATTTTATTTATTTGAAAGGTAGAGTTACAGAGAGGGAGAGAGGGAGAGGGAGAGGGAGAGGGAGAGGGAGAGGGAGAGGGAGAGGGAGAGAGAGAGAGAGAGAGAGAGAGATCTGTGATCTGTTGGTTTGCTCCCCAAATGTCCACAGTGGTCAAGGCTGGGCCATGCCAAAGCCAGGAGATTGGACCTTCATTCCACATGGGTGGCAGGGGTGTGAGTGCTTGAGCCATCATCTGTTTGCTTTCCCAGGTACGTTAGCAGGGAGCTGGATCCTAAATGGAGTGCCTGAGAGTTGAACAGATTCTCATATGGGATGCTGGTATTGCAGGTGGCAGTTGACCTCCTAAGCCACAACACCGGTCCCAAGATCCTCGATCTTTTTGGAATATCTTTTTGCAAGATCACTTCTGCCAAGAATCCCACAAAAGGCTCATTCATACACATTTGGCTTTATAAAGTCAAAAAAACCAAACCCATTTTCTTTAAAACCCTAGTTTAAAACGATAAACAATACACAAAACCACACACACACACAGAGTGAAGTCACAGAAACCTATGCCAATGTTGTTACTATGGTAACCTTCACAACTAATGTGAGGAATTATAAAAGTTATAAGATAACTCCTATAGAGTTCTATTCTAACTTAAGCTGGGACAGATAAAAAGAATGGGGAAAAAAGATAAAAAGGTAGGCAAAGATACTGATACGGAAAGATCTCCAAAACAAAGTGTTTAATGAAAAAGAGACCAGACTATTGGGAAAGAGTACACACAATGAGAGAATAGGAGAGACAGGGAAAGAGAAATAAGGCAGGGTGGGGTGAGGGGGTCTGAAATTTGGTCTAGCAGTTAAGGGACCTGTGTCCCACTTCGGAGTAGCTGGGATGGATTCCAGGCTCTGATTCTTGATCCTGCTAATGCGCATTCTGGGAGTCAGCAGGTACAGCTAAAGTACTTGGGTCCCTGCAACCCATGTGGGAGACTTGGACTTTTTTTTTTTTAAAGATTTATTTATTTATTTGAAAGTCAGAGTTACACACAGAGAGAATGAGAGGCAGAGAGAGAGAAAGGTCTTCCATCTGATGGTTCACTCCCCAAATGACCGCAATGGCCAGAGCTGCGCTGATCTGAAGCCAGGAGCCAGGAGCTTCCTCTGGGTCTCCCACAGAGGTGCAGGGGCCCAAGGACTTGAGCCATCTTCTACTGCTTTCCCAGGCCATAGCTGAGAGCTGGATCAGAAGTGGAGCAGCTGGGACATGAACCGGCACCCACATGGGATGCCGGCACTACAGATGGCAGCTTTACCTGCTACGCTACAGCCCCGGCCAAGAGACTTGGATTCAGTTCCCAGTTCTGGGCTTTGATTGCAGCCCAGCCCTTGTTGTTTGGGGTATATGAGAAGCGAATCAGCAGATGGAAGTTTCTCTCTCTTTGTGCTCTTGCAAAAAATAAAAAAAGAGGGGCTGGAGCTGTGACGCAGTAGGTTAAGCTTCCGCCTGTGGAACTAGCGTCCCTTATGGGCACCTGTTTAAGTTCTGGATGCTGCTCTTCCTGATCCATCTCTCTGCTATGGCTTGGGGAAGGAGCAGAGGATGGCCCAAGTGCTTGGGCCCCTGCACCCACATAGGAGACCCAGAGGAAACTCCTGGCTCCTGGTTTCAGATCTGCCCAGCTGTGGCCATTGCAGCCATTTGGGGAGTGAACCAGAGGATAGAAGATCTTTCTCTTGTTCTCTCTCCCTTTCTCTGTCTGTAACTCTACCTCTCAAGTAATAAAAACCTTTAAGTGAATAAATAGTGTTTAACAAAGAAAAGAAAAAAAGAGGAAGAAAACAAAGAAATGGAGGAAAGAGGATACAATTAGGAAAGCAGAGAGAGACTGGAGAAAGGAGAGGATGTGAGTGAGTTTTTTTTACTGTACATCTTTGAAATATTCTCTTTGAACCTTGTTAGTATATTATTTAAAAATTTAAAAAACAAAGTGGAACACTTAGTCTTTTTTATTTTTTTTTAAATATTTATTTATTGATTTGAAAGAGTTACACAGAGAGAGAAGGAGAGGCAGAGAGAGAGAGGAGAGAAAGAGAGAGAGAGAGAGAGAGGTCTTCCATCTGCTGGTTCACTCCCCAATTGGCTGCAGTGGCCAGAGCTGCAATCAGGAGCCTGGAGCCAGGAGCTTCTTCTGGGTCTCCCATGTCGGTGCAGGGGCCCAAGCACTTGGGCATCCTCTACTGCTTTCCCAGGCCACAGCAGAGGGCTGGATCAGAAGTGGAGCAGCCTAGACTCGAACCGGCGCCCATATGGGATGCTGGCACTGCAGGTGGTGCTTTTCCTGCTCTGCCCAGTGGCAGCCCCAGAACACTTAGTCTTACTTGGGAATACAGTGAGTCTTCATTGAGAAGGCTAGTCTCCCCCTGTGCTTAAATATGAAATGAATGAAATTAGAAAATTTGGAAAAAGCCGTGATTTATTTGTTGTTAATTTAGCTGTTGCTATTGTAATTATATTCTATTAATTGATCTTATATCGGTAGGTAGTCTGCTTACCTAATGGTACCTTTTGTGTCCTTTTCATTTCTAGGTTATCTGGGTATTTACGTGTGTAGTATCCATTATTCTGGGGCTGGACCTTGGTTTACTGGCTGGCCTGGTATTTGCACTGTTCACCGTGGTCCTGAGAGTTCAGTTGTGAGTAACAGAAAACCCAGATTTCCTTTGAACACGATGACACACCCTGAGCTTTCTTATGCTTGATACAGCGAAACTACTTCCGTGCATAATAGTTACTGTATATGGAGAGAGTCTGTGAATTAAACACATGGTGTGTTACAGACCTTACAAAGACCACTCTTCCAAAAGATCCCATGAATGCACTTGATGGTTCCCATTCTACAGGTGAGGAAACTGAAGCTCAGAAAAGTTAAGAATCTTCTCCTTAGTCACAGTGCTAGGAAGTGGCAAAGCTAAGATTGGCACCCGGAGGTATTTTACCCCCTAACCAGTGCACTCCATACTCTAAAACTAAAAGATACATGGTTCAAAGACTGATCTTCTCTTTACAGTTTCTTTTTTAAATGAAATGAAGTGTATGAGGCCTGAGCCCAAGATTTGAGCTAGACAAGACAGCTGCTGAACACATTGTACAGGCTGAGCATCCCTAATCCAAAAATCCGAACTTGGAAACTTTTTGCGTGCTGACAGCAGGCTCCACAGTTCTCTGATTTTTGAGACTTTTACATTCTGGATTTTCAAATAGGGATGTTCAACTGGTAGAATCTGTGCAAATATTGTGAAATCTGAAACACTTCTGGTCCCAGCCCTTCCGGATTAGAGATATTCCATCTGTAGTTAATTTTCTTTTTTTGAAGCTCATCACCCAAAAGTTATACCACTTGGAATGGGAGAACTTGCTTACAGTCAGTATTCACCCAGCCCTGTCAAATAAGATGTATACCCCATATACTACATGGTTAGGTGACAGAAACACCATTTGCTCATGGGCAGAGAGAGAGAGCAGTAAAGAAACAGTTCAAGCAATGGAAAGGAGGAAGGGGAGGGACCTCAAAGGTGTGCTTGTCCGTTGATTTTGTCTTGATGTTGTGATGTGTCCTCCTTGGCCTAGAGGAGAACAAAACTTGTCTCTCTCTCTTCATCCCCTACCTTTTTGTGGTCTTTCCAGACTTCTAGTCCCTTTGAAGTTTTTTTTTTTTTTTTTTTTTTTTTTTTTTTTTTTTTTGACAGGCAGAGTGGACAGTGAAAGAGAGAGACAGTGAGAAAGGTCTTCCTTTTGCCATTGATTCACCCTCCAATGGCCGCCGTGGCCGGTGCACTGCGGCCGGCGCACCACGCTGATCCGATGGCAGGAGCCAGGTGCTTCTCCTGGTCTCCCATGGGGTGCAGGGCCCAAGCACTTGGGCCATCCTCCACTGCACTCCCGGGCCACAGCAGAGAGTTGGCCTGGAAGAGGGGCAACTGGGACAGAATCCGGCACCCCGGCCAGGACTAGAACCCGGTGTGCCGGCGCCGCAAGGCGGAAGATTAGCCTAGTGAGCCGCGGCGCCAGCCCCTTTGAAGTTTTAAACATTGATCTTTAAAATTTTATTTGAAAGGTAGAGTGATGAGAGAGAAAGAGAGACAGAGGTCTTCCATCCATTGGTTCACTCCCCAAATAACCAATAGCCATGTCTGGGCCACACTGAAGCCAGGAGCCAGGAGCTTCTTCCAGGTCTCCCATGTGGGTGGCAGGGGCACAAGCACTTGGGCCATCTTCCACTGTCTTCCCAGGCACATTAGCAGGGAGCTGGATCTGATGCAGAGCAACAAGGACTTGACCATTGCTGCAGTATGGGATGCGGGCATTGTAGGGGTGGCTTAACCTGCTGCACTACAACGCTGGCCCCATCCTCTTGAGCATTTAGGCCATGAAGAAAGAAACTTGCAGGAGCACCTGCACAGAGGGCCCCAGCTCAGTGAAGGTTCACCTCCGCTTCCCCAGTAGTCCTCCTCCCTGCCCTCCTCCCCTCCCTGGGCAACCTGGTGCTCACACAAAGGCTTGTTTCTCCCTCAACATCCTAAACAGTTGTCCAGGGGCCTGAAAGACTTTACAGACTCCCAGTGTGCCCAGTTTGCTGCCAGGCAATGACTCAGAAACTGTCCTTAGAAGCTGCTGCCTCTTGTGCTGTATTGGCCTCCATGTCTGCTTTGTCTTGGGAGTGCACTTGGGATGGGAGCATTCTGTAAGGGGAGACTCGCTTAAGAGCATGAAGTTCAAAATCAGCACCAAGTAGCAAGCTAAGGTGAAACTGGTGGCACGATTTAGCTGCTGGTTTGGTAACTGGGCTTTTAGCCAACAGAAAGCAGTGTCCTCCACACAGTATTTAATTTCCAGTAATTATAGTGTTGGACCGTAGAGCACAATGCTGAAAGGACCCCAAACAGATCGTCTTTCTTCAGGAATTGTATGGGGCATATGTCCCCAGTCACACTTGGAGAAACATGGAATTTGTCTGATTGCATCGGGGACAGGAAGTCTACAATCTGGTTGGCAGGAAGGGACTTATTTCTGGCCCTCCCAAGCTTGTATTTCTATATAAAGAGACTCATTTGGTCCCCTATCAACTTCCTACACCTCAGCATCGAGTTGCTTTAATTGACAAGTGAGAGCGAGGTGCTGAGGACCCCTGAGTTTAGGGTGCTGATCTTTACCTCTTGGTCATGCCTAACATCTCTGAAACTCGGTTTACTCCCCAGAACAAGTGAGGTTAACAAGGCTGGCTTCTCAGGCGGTCTGGAGTGGCTTCAGTAAGCTGTAGCACGTGGGCAAGCTCTTTGCTTATCCTGCAAAGTGTGACGCTCATTATATCTCAGCCCCCAGGAGACAGCGGCTGTCCACTCTTCTCCCTCAGTGCCATGCAAATGCGAGCTATTCATTTCAGAGTTGGCGACGGGAAAATGTCACCTGCACTAAAGACAAGAGCCCAACACACCAGAATGAGGGGCTCAGGAGTAGCTGTTAGCACTTTTTAACTTGTTGATTCCAGAGATGACTGTTTAGCAAATCGCGACCTTGATTTTTCTTCTTTTAGCCCTTCATGGAATAGTCTTGGAAGCATCCCTAGCACAGACATCTACAAAAGTACCAAGGATTACAAAAACGTAAGTGCCTGTCTGAGATGTGTGCTGGGCTTGGATTCGCTAGCCTGGCATTGGGGGAGTTGCCCATTTCCCCTTTCCTGTGTTAGGTAGGAAGCAGCCAAAGGGAGAGATTTATGTGGTGGACATCCATGAGGCCAGCAGGAGAATCACAAAAACTAATGTCCATGGTGGATGGGAATTTTGTCCATGCTACTGAAATATGATCTTACTGTAAAACCATTGTAAGGGAGATTTTTTAAATAATAGGCAATTAGATTGCTTCTAGATTTTCAATCAAAATTTTATTTTTCGCCTATATAATCCTTATCCCTCATGAATTTGCTTGAAATCCCTGAAAGATTTTCTTCAGTCAGCTCTAAGAAGAGGTTTTCAAGTTCTCAGTCACCAAGATCTTCTTTGACATTTTGCTTTATTTGTGGATTGGGAAGAAATGACACTTAATACAGGAAATGAAAATCAAAGAACTTAAACATCCCACTGATGGGAGTGTGTTGTCTGCAAATAAAAATGCTGAGTGACCGCTGAGGGGAAACAAAGATGAAAAGGCAAAGAAAGTAAATTAAGAAAACAGAAATTTAGAAAACACAAACAAAAAGAATCGAATGTGAACTCCAGGAAGTTGTAGTCTAATTTTATCTTAACATGAAGAACAAAACCAAACCAAACCAAAAAAAGATGATCACTGAACCTAGAATTCCAGTCACAGCTACTAAATTGATTGCCACAGTTTTTCTGTTATGTGCACCTTGCTCAAGTCCCTGGTCTCTCAGAGTGTCAGTTTCCTCATTTGCAGAGCTAGACTAAAATGGCCACAAACCCCAGAGAGTCGGAAGTCCCTGCTGTCATTCCAAGGGTTCTACTTGTGGGATAGCCATTTTTGATCAGGTGGGAACCAAGAACTGACACCACAGACCTCAGTTCTCCCAAATCCCCCTTGATTTTTCTACTTTTAGCAAAGTCAAGAGGATCGATGGTACGAACTTGAGGCCAATCATGTTAGCGTTCAAAGCTTCAGTTTCTGTATCTGGAAGTTAGAGGGTTGAGCAGTTGCTTTCTAAGCCTTTCTAACTTTCATCCCCTATGGGACCATGGGGGTCCAAGAGTTATGGTAACCTGTTGTCCTCCCAACCAGTGTGGAGTTCCTGTGTGCTCCCCAGCTCCTCTAGCTACCTGTGAACTGGCTCCTTGCCAAATAGCCAGAAATCAAACTGAATATTAGAAGCCTAAACTTATTTTTTTTCTTTCTTAGTATTATTATTTTTATTACTATAAAAAGAACAGATTTCATGCATTCCATGCCTGAAATCATTTAACTTCAACTTTTTTCTTAGATTGAAGAACCTGAAGGAGTGAAGATTCTTAGATATTCTAGTCCTATTTTTTATGCCAATGTCGATGGTTTTAAAAAATGCATCAAGTCCACAGTAAGTATTTCACCCCTGGAATTTATTGAGCTCCAACCTTGAATCAGGCTCTTTGCCTTGTTCCCTTTCTGTAGGAATTAAGAATTAGATCATAGCATCTTTTCCTTCAAAAAACTGACACTCTCTTTGAGTACAGAAAAGACACATTTTTTTTTTTATCAAATCCAGGTAGCAGTAGCTTTGCCAGAGTTTGAATAAATAAGTAGGTGAGGACCAGGTGAGTAGTAGAGACAGTGTTAGGACTTTTTAGAAGGGAAAGATCTCTGTTAGTTCTACTAAACAAGACTGTGTGTGGCAGTTGGCAGGAGGAAGGAGATTGTGAGCTGGGAGGAGAAGGTGGGAAAATGTGTTGGTGTGTGGGGTGGTGGTGGGGTGTTGCTCAATTGGGATAGAGGAGTAAGAACTAGTAGGATGTGTAAGGAGGCTTTTCGCAGCTGGAGTGCCCTACCATGCTCCAGACTAGGTGTTTGCCCCTAGATCAGTCCCAGCTCTCAGGCAAACTGGTTCAGAGGAGTGTTCATGGATTTTTCCATAACAGAAGGGCTCTGTGACATCCAGGACAGCCGGAAAACATGGACTGAAAGAGGTTATCCTTTGCTGTTTTTTGTCCTTGACTCTCTGGGAGCCTTTCCCTGAGTCTGGTGGGGGTAGATAGTCCAATAGAGGAGATGGATCTGCTGCATCGGGCCTCGCGGTCTGTTGTTTGGCAGGATGTCTCAAGGGATAATATCCTTTGAGAAATAACCTTTCCAGATAACAATCGCCATTAATGAGCATTAGGAACCAGACGTGTTAGGTAACCTGACATTTATTTCCAAAGGTTGGATTTGACGCCATTCGAGTATATAATAAGAGACTGAAAGCGCTGAGGAGAATACAGAAACTCATCAAAAAAGGACAATTAAGGGCAACAAAGGTGAGGAAATAGCATCCCCCCCCCCCCCAATTCTTTCTTTTCTCTGATGAGAGCAGTTGGCTGGTCTAAAATGAAATCTATTCCCTTTGGTATCCAGATGTGTACAAGCAGATGACATATGTGTGTCAGAGCTGAGCTATTCTTGTCGGCAAGAGGAATGGGAGGGAATAAAATAAAATCAACAGAGCTCCCCAGAAACACAGGGTGGGATGCTTTTTCTATCCTGAATGACATCTGGATTATCTTTTGTGTTTACTGAAAGAGACAAAGTAGGTCTTAATTTAGTGCCAGCAAATCACTCCCAATGGAAGGCAGTAAGTTCATAAACTTTTAGAGCTATTAACTTTTACTCTGGCTTTCTTATCAATGTATTTATTGGCAAAACCCCACAGTTTTCCAGAAATCAAGTTTCCTGTCTCCTCTGTTCCTGGATTTTCCCCAATAGAGAACATCAGTGTTTGGGCTGAAGAGTTCGTGCCCTTGATGTTTTGCTCATCAAGAAATAATATGTGGGGGCTGGTGCTGTGGCATAGCAGGTTATGCCGCCACCTGTGGCACCTGCATTGCATATGGGTGCTGCCTCATGTCCCGGATGCTCCAGTTCCAATCTAGCTTCTTGCTAATGTGCCTGGGAAAGCAGTGGAAGATGGCCCAAGTGCTTGGGCCCCTGCACCCATGTGGGAGACCTGGAAGAACCTCCTGGCTCCTGGCTTTGGATTGGCCCAGCTCTAGCTGTTGGCAGCCATTTGGGGAGTGAACCAGCAGATGGAAGATCTTTCTCTCTCTCTGTCTCTCCTTCTCTCTATAACTCCGCCTTTTGAATAAAACAAATCTTTTTTTAAAAATAAAAATAGTATGTGTAGGACTTTTAAATAATTTGAGATGAATGGTTGAAAGACATTCCAAGTCATTGGCAGTTAAGTTGGCCATGTTCTCTTTCTTTAGAATGGTATCATAAGTGATGCTGGTTCACCCAATGCTGCTTTCGAGACAGATGAAGATATTGAAGATTTGGAAGAACTTGATGTCCCAACCAAGGAGATTGAGATTCAAGTGGATTGGAACTCTGAGCTTCCAGTCAAAGTGAATGTTCCCAAAGTGCCAATCCACAGCCTCGTGCTTGACTGTGGAGCTATCTCTTTCCTGGACGTTGTGGGAGTGAGGTCATTGCGAGTGGTAAGGTTCTGGTTTTTTGCTGTGGAGCTTTGGTGTTAAGTGAAGTGAACAGGCTGTCCAGTCTGGCAAGAGAACAAATGCATGGGCTTTGTGGTATGGATGCTTTGTAATAGAGGGTAATGTTTTAAAGCAGAGGCGCTGGGTGGAGCCAGGCTACCTGGGGTGCATCCTGGCTTTACCATGCACTTGCAGGGTGACCATGGACAAGCTGTTTAATCTATGCCTCAAATTCTTCATCCACAACATGGGGTGATAATGATAGCTACTCCATAGAGTTGTTATGACGATAAAGATACTAGATAGCTAATAGATACAAGGGATTTAGAAGAGTGTCTGGCTCATAGATACCCCTCCAAAGTATTAGTATTGTTTTTCTTTTTTTCTGAGAAGTATATATAGTAAATGGAATAGAAAAAGAAGGAAAAAGTGTGCAAAAGTCCTTTATTTGTTTGTTACATGAATGGCAGCAGGATAAAGAATACCATGTACATGGTAGGACTGGAAAAGCCAGGTATTATTAAGGTAGAGCAGGAGACATCGTGAAGTCCAGGCAAGAAGTGAGGAGCATGTAGACACAAACATTCCTGATGCCAGAAGCCAGCTATATAAGCTCAAGTTTATTAATTCTCTCAACAAATAGATATGAAATGTCTAATTCATGCTAAGCACTCTGGTAGGCCACAAGAGGCTGTTGAAGTGTCACACAGTTTCCACCTTCATGGGGCTAAAAGCAGTCTGAAGAAGGCAGATGTTAGTATTATAAATAACAACTATATTCAATGCTCCAAAGCAAACTTTTTTGTTTTTAAAGATTTTATTGGGGTAGCACTGTGGTATAGTGGGTTAAAGCCCCTGCTTGTAGAGCTGGCATCCCTTATGGACAATGGTTCGAGTCCTGGCTGTTCCACTTGTGATCCAGCTCCCTACTGATGCACCTGGGAAAGCAGTGGAAGATGGCCCAAGTGCTGGGCCCCTGCACCTGCATGGGAGATCCAGAGGAAGCTCCTGGCTTTGGATTGGCCCAGCTCTGGCCATTGTGGCCACTTGGGGAGTGAACCAGATGTCTTCCATGCAACATGAACTGGCTGGGACATGAACCGGCACCCATATGGGATGGCAGTGCTGCAGGCAGATGCTTAACTTACTAAGCCACAATGCCAGTCTCCAAAAGCAGACTTTAAAGAGATGTCATCTAAAGTGTCAAGTTCAAGGTGAAGCTTCTACTGGGTATCAAGAGAGTCAAACAGAAAAGCAAGCAGGCTTAAGGTACCAACAACGAAATGTAATGATCATAATGAGACACTGACTCCTCACTGAGGCTTAGCCTAACTGGAGGCTTCTTGGCTACCTCTGTAAGAACAAGAAATGATTCCAGGAAGGCAGAGTTACAGAAAGGCAGAGAGAGAGAGAGAGAGAGAGAGAGAGAAGAGGAGGGGAAGGGAGGGGAGGGGGGAGTGGGAGGAAGTTAGGAGAAGAGAGAGGAGAGGAGAGGAGAGGAGAGGAGAGGAGAGGAGAGGAGAGGAGAGGAGAGGAGAGGAGAGGAGAGGAGAGGAGAAATCAGATCTTCCATCTGCTCGTTCAATCCCCAGATGGCCTCAATGGCCAGAATTGTGCGGATCTGGAGCCAGGAGCTGGGAGCTTCTTCCTGGTCTGCCACATGGGTGCAGGGACCCAAGGACTTGGGCCATCCTCCACTGCTTTCCCAGGCCACAGCAGAGAGCTGGATCGGAAATGGAGCAGCTGAGACTTGAACTAGTGCCCATATGTGATGCCGGCACTGCAGGCAGCAGCCTTACCTGCTACGCCACAGTGCCAGCCCCAACAATCGTAACATTGAATTCCAGGCTGTTTTCCATAGTTAAAGTCTTGGCTTTCAGATATGATATCAGCAGTCGGAAAAACTAAAGACATCTCCAAATCTTATACTTAAGTGAAGGTCTTGATTTGTTTTCCTCCACAAATTTCAAGTTCTGTTTTATTGTCCATAGGTCTTATGCCTTGATGTTTTAAAATTAAACTCCTTTGAGATAATTGTAGATTGACATGCAGGTGTAAGGAATCATCAAGAGCCCACATATTTCTCAACTGACTTTCTCCCAACTGTTACATCTTATAAAACTGCAGTACAAAACCACCAACAGGGCTCTGACACTGATGCATTCAAAATCGAGGCCTTGACTTTGAGGTCTACATTTTGATTCTTACGGTAATCTCCACACCTGTAGTTCTCCCACTCAAAGACATAAAATTATGTTCTCTTCTCCAATCAACAGGGACTAACTAGATAACCCTGTACTCCCTTCTTCCCTTCCTTCCACAAGTATTTCATTTAAAAAAAAATCATTTATTTATTTTTGAAAGGCAGAGTGATAGAAAGAGGATGAGAGAGAGAGAGAGAGAAAGTGATACCTTCTATCCTCTGGTTCACTCTCCGAATGGCTGCAATGGCCAGGGCTAGTTCAGGCCAAAGCCAGGAGCCCAGAGCTCCATATGGGTCTCCTGACGTGGGTGGCAAGTCCCGAATACTTGGGCCATCTTCCACTGCTTTCCCAGGTGCATTAGCAGGGAACTGTATCAGAAGCTTAGCAGCTGGGAATCTGTGCTCCTAAATGGGTTGCTGGAGTCATTGGCTACGTTAACCCACCATGCCACCACGCCAGCCCACAATGTTTCTTGGGCACTTCTGTGGTAGGGTGCTGTGTAACTGAGCAGGAAGCTGCCCTCTCTGGCAAGATGGTCTTTTCACCCCTAATCATCACCTCTACGGTTTTCCAACAGTTAACTTTCCTCAAAGTTCTGATTGACCATCAAAGTGTTGACATAACTCCTAGGTAAATAATCAAATGCTACTGAATCATGTACAGATAGGTTGTTCATTTTAACACATTTCCCTTTTTTCATTTTTAGATTGTCAAAGAATTCCAAAGAATTAATGTGAATGTATACTTTGCATCACTTCAAGGTAAATGCATATATGGATACATACATTTCTATGTGTAAGATTTTCCTCTAAGCTTTTTATCCTACCTTATAGGCATATATTGACTAAAGGCCTTTTTAAAAATTTTTTATTTATTTATTTGAGAGTTATAGTTAGAGAGAGAGAGAAAGGTTTTCCATCTGCTGGTGTACTCCCCAAAAGGCAGCAATGGCTGGAGCTGGGAAGCCAGGAGCCAGGGACTTCTTCCAGGTCTCCCATGTGGGTGCAGGGGCCCAAGCACTTGGGCTGTGTTTTACTGCTTTCACAGGTGCATTAGCAGGGAGCTGGATCAGAGTGGAGCAGCCAAGACATAAACTGGCGCCCATCTGTGATTCTGGTGCTAAATGCTGGAGGCTTAGCCTACTGTGTCACAGCGCCAGCCCTGAGGCCTTTTTTTTAAGTTATTTAAAAAATTATGGTAAAAATACATATAGCATAAAGTTGCCATTTTATTCACTTTTAAGTGCTGATTGATTGATTTAGTGGCATTACTTAGATTCACAATGCTGTGCGATCATCGGCCATTACCCATTTCCAAAATGTTTCATTACCACACACAAACTGTGTACCAACTCTGCAATAACTCTGAGGACATTTCTGGATCCAGCAAGTTATTACGTCCAGTGTGTGCTGCTGAGTTGGTGGTGTACAGAGACTTAAGTCCTGGCAGTGGTGCAGGATCAGTGCGGGGAAGAACTGTGGGGAGGCAGAGCTGGAGATGCCTGAGATCAAGGGGATTCTCAAGGACGTGCGTCTCTGGGTCTGTGCGTGGCTGGTGCGTGCAGGGACGTGCTGGTGCTTAGACTGTTGTGCAGAGGCAGCACCTGAGACTCTTGCATAGTGACTTACTGCATGAGTACAGCCAGACAAATTCATGAAGGAGAGAGGGGACAAGGCTGGGCAAAGATGGGGTGTCAGAAGTCTCACCTCACATTCTGCTTTCCAGGGAGTCCGCCTTCCTACCCCCACATCAGTCACTCAGTGACTCAGGCCACCCTTGTGGGGGATGTAGCCTCCCAGTCCCCTTCAGATGTGACAGCTCCCATTGACCAAGGACATGCTGGGCACCAAGGCCATCTACTGTAACCAGTCAAGGGGTGTCCATGCTGTGTGCTACTAGAAAAGAACCTCAGTTACTCAGTTTGGAGCAGGGTCACAGTTTGGAAATGAGAAGGGGAAAAAAAAAAAAGTCAAAAGGAGCAGCTACGAAAACAGTGACAAAAGCACATTTTCTAGAGACCGACCCAGCATTATCCCTTTCTTTTGAAGATCACGTGATGGAAAAGCTGGAGCACTGTGGCTTCTTTGATGACCATCACAGGAAGGACACCTTCTTTTTGACTGTCCACGACGCTATCCTCTATCTGCAGAATCAGGTGAAATCCACAAAGGGTGAAGACTCCATTCTAGAAACGGTAAATACTTAACCTTCCTCTAGGTAACTTTCCGAAACTACTGTGATTTCTGTAAATGGCAAAAATGACACAAGCCTTGGTTTGGATCCCAGTGAGCTATTGGCTCTCAGGCCATCTGCACAACTTCCGGGAGCCCCACTTACTTTGTCAGTAAAAGGAGAGTAGCACCATTACTCTTGCTGGGTGATGTGAGGACTAAACAAGATAGTTGATAACAAGCTTGCCTTTTTTTTTAATTTTTTGACAGGCAGAGTGGACAGTGAGAGAGACAGAGAGAAAGGTCTTCTTTTGCTGTTGGTTCACCCTCTAATGGCCGCCGCGGCCAGCCTAGTGAGCCGCAGCGCAGGCGATAACAAGCTTTTGATAGTAGCTGCTACATAATAACTCTACAATGTTAAAGTCTACTACGCAAATGGGCATGAGCTATGGTATCTGTGGAATATAGCCCTGAATCGTGGATCTTCTGTATTTTGTGTACATAAATGTGACTTAAGTTTTCAGGACTCTGGAAACCCTTGAATAATGAGTGTATTTTTGTTTTACTTTTTCCATATAATCAGTTTTCATAACAACTAGATCAACCCTTTAAAAATATTTATTTGTTTATTTATTTGAAAGGCAGATGGCCGGCACCTAGCGGCACCGGCACACCGGGTTCTAGTCCCGGTCGGGGCGCCAGATTCTGTCCCGGTTGCCCCCCTTCCAGGCCAGCTCTCTGCTGTGGCCCGGGAGTGCAGTGGAGGATGGCCCAAGTGCTTGGGCCCTGCACCCCATGGGAGACCAGGAGAAGCACCTGGCTCCTGCCTTTGGATCAGCCACAGTGCACCGGCCGCAGCGGCCATTGGAGGGTGAACCAACGGCAAAAGGAAGACCTTTCTGTCTGTCTTTCTCTCTCACTGTCCACTCTGCCTGTCAAAAAAAAAAAAAAAAAAAAAAAAAAAAAGAAAAGAAAAGAAAGAAAGGCAGAGAGAGGGAGATCTATCCACTGGTTCACTCCCTAAATGGCTGCAATGGCCAGGGCTGGGCCAAGCCAAAGCCAGGAGCCTGGAACTCCAGCAGGGTGTGTCCCATGTGAGTGGCAGGGTCCCTAGCACTTGGGCAACTTTCTACTGTTTTGCCAGGAGCTGAACTGGAAGTAGAACAGCTGGCACTTGAAATATGTTGCAGTATGGGCTGCGGGCATTTCAAGCAGCTTAACTCAGTGTGCAACAACACTGGCCCCTATAGGTGTCTTTGAATAGGATTCATCAGGCTATGGGTGATTCACTGGAAAAGAAAATTAAATCTTTGAATAATCCCAGGGCTATTTTCTACCCTACAAAATAGACTAGACCCTGATATCTTCTAGATCTTATTTTATCAGTTCTCCTATCAAACACTCAGGAGACATTTAGGGTAGAAATACTGATGGACCCAGGATAAGAACCTCATTTCTGGTGGACCTTCTCACAGTGAATTTAGGGAACTGAAGGAAGCATCTATAAAATGTAATAACAGTTATTGTTTTAGTGAATCAGTATATTATATTTTGTATTATTTTGTTATATTTTACATTTCTTTCCTTTATACAAAAAATAGGATGAGTAGATCCTTATAATAGATTGGAAGTTGATACGTGAAATAAAACTAAGTTAGAAAACCAAACTACATTATTCTTTTCAGTGACTGTTGGTGGAAAGGTTGTTCTGCCTAATGTTCCTGGGGGAAACACTCATCCTAGATACAAGGTGTAGGTCATACAAAAGAACGAAGTAGTAAAATCACAGATCTTTAAAATAAAATGGCTCATGCAATCTCTGAAAACTCATTTCATCTCTGAAAACTCAAGAACGTGTTCTATCCAGCTTAAAGCTCTGTGAAGCACAGGTAAAAACAATAAGCAAAAGGATATACCGTATCTTTAAAAAGACCCCACGTTAAGACAGAAGCACTTTCCCTTTCTTCAGGAAGAGGCTCTGGTGTTTTATGGGTATTGTGAGGCAGTGATTTGGCCCTGTTCCTGCCCTATCATCTGCCATCACAGGACTACCCCACGACAGTCCCAAGGTGTAGTTACACCTGCTCGGTACTTTTCCCATTATGTCATGACCATTGGTACCGCCGCAGTGAGAACTGGGTTATTTGTAAGGAAAATTAGCAAAGTAGCACTTCAAAGCATCCTTTTAGCCTTAATATACAAATTGCTTTGGAAATGTGCTTCTCCATGCATATGCCAAAGCCCATGTTGTTAGCAGTTTCCCGTGTGTGGAAGATTAAATTACATACTAGCTCCGAAAAGTGCAAGTTTCCTGAATTGACAATTTGATTCATCGATGTTGGTTTCCATGTCCAATAAAATTTATTTCCATCCAATTCAGTGTGCGACAGGTTATTGTTATCAGTCACAAACCCCTCGTGGCGCATTCACCGAGTGCTCATTGCTAAGTGCTCTCAGCTTCGCTGCTGAAAGAGAAGCCCTCTCAAGTGCTGAGCCACTTAGGCAGAGGGCTGACCTCTTAAGAGGCAGGGGAAGAGAGCTGGAAAGGGGTTTGCGCAACAGAGAACACCACACCGCAGCGTGGGGAATGGCATGGGGACAGTTCAGAGGTGGGAGACAGAAGAGGGCAGAGCTGCAGAGGATTCTGAAGCATGGAGAGTGTGGCTGAGAAACAACAGCACATCTTCAGATCCTGTTCCGGGGAGTCTCCCAGAGGCTGAGCGTATCACGTTTCCCGTAAACCCTTTGTGTTCCCTTTATCTAGATCAATCTCATCCAAGACTGTAAAGACCCTCTTGAGTTAATGGACGCAGAACTGGCTGAAGAAGAACTCGATGTCCAGGATGAGGTAGGATTGTTACTTTCTTCTCCAGAAAATAATCCGCATTGAACCTTGGACAAACTGAGTAATACCAAGAGTGGATGAGGCTGACTGAGAACCGTTCAAGGGGGCTGGCACTGTGGCGTAGTGGATTAAGGCTCTGCCTGCGATGCCGGCATCCCTTGTGGGTACCAGTTCAAGACCAGGCTGTTCCACTTCTGATCCAGCTCCCTGCTAATGTGCCTGAGAGAGCAGGGGAAGATGACCTAAATGTGTTAGCCATTGTGGGAATTTGGGGATGGAAGATTCTCTCTCTCTCTCTCGTCCTCTCTGTAATTCTACTTGTCAAATAAATAAAAATAAATCTTAAAAAAGAAAAAAAGTTCAGGATAAATAATTCCCCCAACATACTAATAGAATAGGTCTTAGGTCCTTAGGAGAGAAAACGGGGAGTAAGACTTCTCCCTCAGTGACTTTACATTCTTGGGGAACCTGTTGTCTCAGATAATAGCGATGATCAAGGACAGCAGCTGTTAACACCCTGGTCCTGATTTTGTGCCTGGACTTCCTCATGCTTCTCTTCCAGAGACCTATGGCCATGGGACAGAGCAAGGGCCAATAGAGAGAATTCTGCCCCAGGCACAGTATGTGAGGAGCAGGGGCCTGTGATCTTCATCTGATTGATAACGGGTTTAAAAATATGCTCCCTCCACTGAGAACAATTCTGTGTACGGCAGATGCTCTTATGGCTGCAGATGAGTCCTAAAAAACTTGAGTGAATTCATAATACCTGAATGAATTTTGTGGCTCCACTCCTGAGTAAAGTGAGACCAAGGGAAGATCACAGAATTTTAAAGTTGAAAGATTTCTTTGAAGTCAAGCAGTCTATCACTCTAGTCTGTGCAGAAATCCTGCCTGTGCTATTCTGTTTGCTTTTGTGTGAACATTTCTAGACTTGGGCTAACTGGTGACGTCTCTTTTTTTTTTTTTTTAAAGTATTTTATTTATTTGAAGGGAGCAGTTATAGAGGGGGAGAGAGAGAGAGAGAGAGAAACACAGACAGACAAACAGACTGACTTTCGCTCTGCTGGTTCACTCCCCATATGGCTGCAACAGATAGGGCTGGGCCAGGCCAAAGCCAGGAGTCTGGAACTCCATCCAGGTCTCCCATGTGGGTACAGGGGCCCAAGTCTTTGGTCTGTCTTGCACTGCTTTCCCCAGCATATTAGCAGGGAGCTGGTTCTGGAAGTGGAGCAGCCAGTACTCAAACAGATGCTGATAAAGGATACTGGTGTTGAAGGTGGCAGCTTAACCCACTATGCTAAGTGCTAACTTCCCAAGGGTGTTTGTTGCGTGGCTGAAAGCCTTTAAATGCTAGTTGTGCTTACAAAACTGAATTTGACCTTTCTGTAATAACTGCTTAGTGGAGTGAGATGTACCTTCCTCAGTGACACAAACCTTCCCACCTTCAGTTACTTGAAGGTGGCTGCCACATCAGCACCAGACAGTCCTCCAGGAGAGACCCCTCCGATTCCTTCTACTGTTCCTCACGGGCACATAGTTTGGCAAGGTTTGGCTGACTGGGATGCTCAGGCAGCCAGGACTAGGACCGGCACCCGTGTGGGATGCTGGCATTGCAGACTTCACCTGCTATGCCACAACGCCAGCCCCTGTGGAATTGGTTTTTGACCCAAATGCAAGACTATCCATATTTCTGCTGGGTGGTGTCTTTTTAGTTCCCGTCTATTGGCATCGTTTTGTATTTTGAATCTATCCTTCAGCATATTCGTGCACCCACAGTGGTATCATGAGCAAATCTCTGCCTTTTTCCTGGTCTTGATAAGAATGTTGAACACAACAACATTCAGTGTCCTGTGGTGAAATCAGGTAGTGGGCATGACAGGCAGAGGTCTTTGTGAAGGAAGCGCACTACTAGAGTTGAAAATCTCAGCCCTGCAACTTAGCCTACCAGTGCAGTGAACCCATGAAATTCAGTGTTGAGCTGAGCAGTCCTTGCAGCTGTAGTAGTCTGTGGTTCTGTGAGTACAGGGCAGCCTTAGTTAAGTAAAAACTGATATATCAAGTCAGCACTTAAGCAGGAGCCATATTTTAGGAGCATGATGGACACATGGAAGGATCAACCCAGGAAGGTGTTGTACAGGTGATGGAGCAGCATAGCCCCCTGTGTCAAGGGCATGGGTCTTGGGGTCACGTACACCTAGGTGCTGATCCTGCTGCTGCTACTTAACTTGCTATGTAGCCATGAAAATTAGTTAGAATTTTCATTTTAGTAACTTCATGTGACTTAGGAATAATTATACCACAGAGTTGTGAAAATTAAAGGATGCACATAAAGTAAGAAGACAATGTCTTTACATAATAAGTACTCAATAAATAGTAGCTAATTGCTTTTCAGTAAATCCAATTGAAATATGAAGAGGTTTAAATTAGGTTTTTACCTTCCTTCATTTGTGATATGTCCACCCGAGGTGAGTAAAAACAAGTGATCAATACTAGACTGATTTATTTGCAAAAAAGAGAATGTAGACTTAGGAGAATTCAGTTGCATCACCTCTGGGTTCCCCTTTGCTTCCACAGGCTATGCGTAGACTTGCCTCCTGAAAACAGGTCCAGGAGATCTGATCAGAAGGACTCCAAGACAGAACGCACCTACCAATGTCATTCCACGCCAGCATTTCTGCCTTGATTATTTATTTGGCCTTGAAACACTCATCCTTTTTCTATTACATTTTTTAAAATGTTGATTTTTTTTTTAAAGTTAGTCATTGAAAGATTGTCTTCCATAGAAACGATCCTTGTATGGAGGTATATAAAGGTATGGTCTAAAAATCTAACATGAAAATTGCGTTGCTTTTAGCAAAAAAAAAAAAAAAAATCTGTTATCATGGTGATTAAAATGACTTGATATTTTTGTCCAAAATTTTAACAGCATGTAAAATAAGTAATCTCTAACTGAATTCTGACTACTTTTCAAAATTAATCTAAAAAGTGAAGTACCTAAAGTTATCTATATTTAAAAATCGGGTTTCAAAGATAAAGCAGAATGGTTTGAAATACATACATTGGAAATTTTAAAAAAATTCATATTCTACCCCAGAAGATTTTATTTTACATCTTTTTTTAATTTTATTTTTACTTAAACTTTTCTTAGTGCCAATAATTTTAGAGTTATATACAGGCTTTGGTCATGTGGACCACTCCTATATGTTTCATATTGGAGTGAATGAAGTTGTACTTCATTTCTAGAGACAAAAACAAAACAAAACAAAACAAAACAAAACACAACTTAAGCCCTCAACTGAAATTACTGAGAATAATGCCAATGTTCTTCACACGTAATGAAAAGGCAACGTGCACTTTTCCATGCACTTTTTGAAGACCTCTTGTATGTATTTGAAGACCCCTTTGGACACATATCTGAAAGTCCCAATGTGTTCAGCTGTTCAGAGGTAGCTTGTCTTATCTCTGTTTTTCTTCTTAAAACAGTTAGAAGCTGTGTGTCCACTTCTGAAGGAATACAGTCATCTCAAACTGGTTGATCCTGAATTCAGATTCTATATCTGGCCACAGCATAACCAGGATTATTATAACACTATCTCATTTTCACAGTTAGAACTGCTTATCTTGGCACCAAGTCCTGTCTCTAGGGTGAATGTCATAGCCTTGCAGAAAATATATGAATACCTCTGTTCAATAGAGGAAATTTGCACTGCTCACTTTTTTTTTAAGGAAACACCAAAGTTATATTTTACACTAAAGCTAGAGTTTTCTAAAAATCTTGAGTCTGTTTCTGACCATCTAAGACCACAGTCTGAGAATACGGTGTCTTCTAAGCATTTTGTGAAAAGTACGCAGGCTTCTAATTCTGTATTATCAATGGAAATTTTACTTGAAATTAAAGCTATCTTTTATGTTTTTAACCTATATAATGAGATTCTAGTATTGTATATGAATTTAATAACAAGTGGAAAAGATCAAATCATGTAAATTAGGAAATATGTACACATATTTTTAAGTAAATGTAACATTGCTTTTTAAGCTAATCAGATGTGTTCTTTCTGAACAAAACTATTAAATAGAACCAAAAAATGCTACATTCTAAGTTTGCTGTTAACTCTTCTCAATCATTTTAATGTATTCTTTTTTCCCCAAAGAAACCATTTATTTAAGGAGTACAAATTTTATAAGTATAACTTTAGGAATATAGAGATTCTTCCCATCATACCCACTCTCCCACCCCCACTCCAACCCTTCCTCCTCCTCTCTCTCCCATTCCCAGTCACATTCTCCGTTAAGATTCACTTTTAATTAACTTTATATACAGAAGACCAACTCCAGACTAAGTAAATATTTCAACAATTTGCACACACACACACACACACAAAACTGAGAACAAGTTTTACAGTTAATTCTCGTAATACAACTCATTGAGGACAGAGGTCCTGCATGGGGAGTTAGTGCACAGTGACTCCTGTTGTCAATTTAACAATTAACACTCTTATGTATGACGTCAGGGATCACCTGAGGCTCCTGACATTAGCTTACAGAGTATGGAAACCTTTTGAATTCATAATCTCTATCAGTTTTAGACAAGGCAATAAGCAAAGTGGAAATTCTCTCCTCCCTTCAGAGAAAAGTATATCCTGCTTTTTTTAAGATTTATTTTATTTATTTGAAAGAGTTACAGAGAGAGGCAGAGAGAGAGAGAGATCTTCCATCCACTGGTTCACTCCCCAGTTGGCCACAACAACCAGAGCTGTGCCGATCCAAAGGCAGGAGCCAGAAGTTTCTGCTGGGTCTCTCACATGGGTTCAGGGGTCCAGGGACTCGGGCCATCTTCCACTGCTATCCCAGGTCATAGCAGAGAGCTGGATTGGAAGAGGAGCTGCTGGGACTAGAACCAGCGCCCATATGGGATGCTGGTGCCTCAGGCCAGGGCTTTAACCCACTGTACCACAGCACCAGACCCAGTATATCTTTCTTTGATGGCCACTTATTTCCACTGGGGTTACACTCACAGAGATCTTTCATGTAGGACATTTTTTGGCACAGTGTCTTGGCTTTCCATGCCTGAAATGCTCTCATGGGCTTTTCAGCCAGACCAGAATGCCTTAAGAGCTGATTCTGAGGTCAGAGTGCTATTTAAAGTGATTGTCATTCTGTGAGTCTGCTGTGTGGACTGCTTCCCATGTTGGAACATTCTCTACATTTTAGTTCTATTATTATTGCCAGACACTTGGTCTTATTTATATGATCCCTTTAACACTTAATACTATCTATATGGTCACTTTAACACTTAATATGATCACTTTAACATTTTTGCCACTCAGCTTAATGGGATTTGGGGTCCCATGGCAAGTTTTTATTAATTTTTTAAAAGGTTTTATATTCTTCATAACATGTTGTTTTTACTTAAATTTGTAAAGATTTATTTATTTGAAAGTCAGAGTTACACAGAGAGAGGAGAAGCAGAGAAAGAGGTCTTTCATCCGATGGTTCACTCCCCAATTGGCCGCAATGGCCAGAGCTGCCCTGATTCAAAGCCAGGAGCCAGGAGCTTCTTCTGGGTCTCCCACACGGCTACAGGGGCCCAAGGACCTGGGCCATCTTCCACTGCTTTCCCAGGCCATAGTGGAGAGCTGGATGGGAAGTAGAGCAGCTGGGTCTCAAACCCGCACCCATATGGGATGCCAGCTTTTCAGGCCAGTGCATTAACCTGCTGCACCACAGCATTGGCCCCTCCATGACAAGTTTTTAAACTGTACTCCTAGAAGTAAGTCTGTAGGAATGTATGCAGAACTATACAGCTTTACAGTTACAAACTTCCTCCTTCCTCTCTTACTCCCACTCTTAGTTTTTAATGAGATCAATTTCAATTCACTTTATACAAATATGACTATGTATTAAGTAAAGAGTTCAGCAAATGAAGAAGAAAAAACTTTTCCTCAATAGTTGCAACATGGGCTGTTAAAGTCATTGCTTCTCAAAGTGTCAATTTCACTTCTACAGAATTTCTTTTAGGTAATCTATTAGTTTTCACAGATCAGGGAGAACATTTGGTATTTGTCCCTTTGGGACTGGCTTATGATATTTTCCAGATTAATCCATTTTGTTGCAAATGACCAGATTTCTTTCTTTCTTTCTTTCTTTCTTTCTTTCTTTCTTCCTTTCTTCCTTTCTTTCTTTCTCTTTCTCTCTCTCTTTCTCTCTTTCTCTCTCTCTCTCTCTCTCTCTCTCTCTTTCTCTCTTTCTCTCTTTCTCTCTCTCTTTCTCTCTTTTTTTTTTAACCACTGTGTAGTATTCCATAGTGTATGTATCCCATAGTTTCTTTATCCATTCTTCAGTTGATGAGCTTTTAGGTTGATACCATGGCTTAGCTATTATAAACTGAGCTGCAATAAACATGGGGGTGCATATAACTCTTTTATTTACTCATTGAATTTTCCTTGGATAAATTCCCAGGAGTGGGATGGCTGGATATTATGGTAGGTCTATATTTAGATTTCTGAGGTATCTCCATACTGTCTTCCATATGATTTTACCAGTTTACATTCCTATCAATAGTGGACTAGGGGCTGGCGCTGAGGCTCACTAGGCTAATTCTCCGCCTTACGGCGCCAGCACACCGGGTTCTAGTCCCGGTCGGGGCGCTGGATTCTGTCCCGATTGCCCCTCTTCCAGGCCAGCTCTCTGCTGTGGCCAGGGAGTGCAGTGGAGGATGGCCCAAGTGCTTGGGCCCTGCACCCCATGGGAGACCAGAAGAAGCACCTGGCTCCTGTCTTCGGATCAGCGCGGTGCGCCGGCTACAGCGCGCCAGCCGTGGCGGCCATTGGAGGGTGAACCACTGGCAAAAGGAAGACCTTTCTCTCTGTCTCTCTCTCTCACTGTCCACTCTGCCTGTCAAAAAATTTAAAAAAAAAATAGTGGACTAGGGTAACTTTTACCCCACATCCTCACCAGCATTTATTATATGTTGATTTCTGTATGAAAGCCATTCTAACTGGGGTGAGGCGAAACCTCATTGTGGTTTTGACTTGCATTTCCCTGATGCCTAGTGATTCTCAGCATTTTTTCATGTGTCTGTTGGCAATTTGGATTTCCTCTTTTGAAAAATATCTGTTTAAGTCCTTTGCCCATCTCTTAACTGGGTTGTTTGTTTGTTTTTGTAGTTTATTGATCTCTTTATATGTTATGGCTATTAATACTTTATCAGTTGCATAGTTTGCAAATAATTTCTCCCATTGTGTTGGTGGCCTCTTCACTTTCCTGAATGTTTATTTGCAGTACAGAAACTTCTCAATATGATGTAATCCCACTTGTTAATTTGGCTTTGACTGCCTGCGCCTCCAGGCTCTTTACCAGGAACTCTTTGCCTGTGTCAATGTCTTGCAGGGTTTCCCCAATGTTCTCTAACAATTTGATGGTGTCACATCATAGATTTAGATCTTTAATCCATGTTGAGTGGATTTTTGTGTAAGGTGTAAGGTAGGGGTCTTGCTTCATGCTTCTGCATGTGGAGATCAGTTTTCCCAGCACCATTTATTGAAGAGACTGCCCTTGCTCCAGGGATTGGTTTTAGCTCCTTGGTCAAATATAAGTTGGTTGTAGATGCTTTGATTGATTTCTGGCATTTCTATTCTGTTCCATTCTTCTATCCATCTGTTTTTGTACCAGTACCAGGCTGTTTTGATTATAACTGCCTTGTAGTCTGTCCTGAAAGCTGGTATTGTGATGTCTCCAGCTTTGTTTTTGTTGTATAAAATTGCTCACTAGGCTAATCCTCCGCCTGTGGTGCCAGCACACCGGGTTCTAGTCCCGGTCGGGGCACCGGATTCTGTCCCGGTTGCTCCTCTTCCAGTCCAGCTCTCTGCTGTGGCCTGGGAAGGCAGTGGAGGATGGCCCAGGTCCTTGGGTCCTGCACCCACATGGGAGACCAGGAAAAGCACCTGGCTCCTGGCTTCGGATCAGTGCAGTGCGCCGGCCGCAGTGCGCTGGCCGCAGCGGCCACTGTGGGGTGAACCAACGGCAAAGGAAGACCTTTCTCTCTGTCTCTCTTTCTCACTGTCCACTCTGCCTGTCAAAAAAAATTGCTTTAGCTATTCGAGGTCTCCTGTGTTTCCATATGAATTTCAATGTCATTTTTTTCTATATCTGAGAAGAATGTCTTTGATATTTTGATTTGTATCACATTGGATCTGTAAATTGCTTTTGGAAGAATGGGCATTTTGGTGATATTGATTCTTCCAATCCATGAACATGGAAGATTTTTCCATTTTTTTGTATCTTCTTCTATTTCTTTCTTTAAAGTTTTGCAATTTTCATTGTAGAGATCTTTGACATCCTTGGTTAAATTTATTCCAAGGTATTTGATATTTTTTGTAGCTATTTTGAATGGGATTGATCTTTGAAGGTTAATCTCAGCTTTGGTATTGTCTGTGTGTACAAAGGCTGTTCATTTTTGTGTACTGACTTTATATTCTGCTACCTTATCAAACTCTTCTATGAGTTCCAATGGTCTCTTGGTGGAGTCTTTTGGATCCCCTAAATAAAGAATCATATCATCTGCAAATAGGAATAGTATGACTTCATCCCTCCCAATTTGTATCCCTTTGATTTATTTTTCTTGCCTACTGGCTCTGGCTAAAACTTCCAGGAATAGTAATAGCAATGGTAAAAGTGGGTATCCTTGTCTGATTCCAGATCTCAGTGGGAATGCTTCCAACTTTTCCCCATTCAGTAGGACTACTGGCCATGTTTGTCAAAAATTGCCTTGATTGTGTTGAGGAATGTCCCTTCTATATACAATTTGCTGAGAGTTTTCATCATGAAAGGGTGATGTATTTTATCAAATGTTTCCTCTGCATCTTGAGATAACCATATTGTTTTTGTTCTGCAGTTTGTTGATGTGATGTATCACATTGATTGATTTTCAAATGTTGAACCATCCCTGCATACCATGGATAAGTTCCGCTTGGTCTGGGTGGATGATCTTTCTGATGCATAGTTGGATTCAATTGGCTAAGTTTTTGTTGAGGATTTTTTGCATCTATGTTCATCAGGGAAACTAGTCTGTAATTCTCTTTCTCTGTTGCATCATTTTCAGGTTTAGGAATTAAGATGATGCTGGCTTCATAGAAAAAATTGGGAGGATTCCCTCCCTTTCAATTTTTTGAATATCTTGAGAAGAATTGGAGTTAGTTGTTTTTTCAATGTCTGGTAGAATTCAACAGTGAAGCCATCAGTCCTGGGCTTTTGTTTGTTGGGATGGTCTTTATTACTGATTCAACTTCTGTCTTGGTTATGGGTCTGTTTAGGTTTTCTATGTCTTCATGGCTCAATTTAGGTAGGGTGTATATGTCCAGAATATCCATTTCTTCTAGGTTCCCAGTTTTTTGGCATACAGCTCTTGATAGTAATTTCTGATGATTCTTTTTATTTCTGTGGTGTCTGTTGTTACATCTCCTTTTTCATCTCTAATTTTATTGATTTTGGACTTCTCTTGCCTTTTCTTGATTAGTTGGGCCAATATTGTGTCAACTTTTTTTTTCAAAAAGCCAGCTCTTCATTTTGGTGATCTTTTGTATTTTTTTGTTTCAGTTTTATTAATTTTTTTATCTAATTTTTAAAAGATTTATTTATTTGAAAGTCAGAGTTACACACAGAGAGAAGGAGAGACAGGGAGAGAGAGAGAGAGAGAGAGAGATCTTCCATCCACTGGTTCACTCCCCAATTGGCTGCAACAGCTAGAGCTACACAGATCTGAAGCCAGGAGCTTCTTTTGGATCTTGCACACGGTTGCAGGGGCCCAAGGACTTGGGCCATCTTCTACTGCTTTCCCAGGCCATAGCAGAGAGCTGGATCAGAAGTGGAGCATCTGGGACTCAAACTGGTGCTCATATGGGATGCTGGCACTGCAGGCGGCAGCTTTACCTGCTACACTGCAGCACCAGCCCTTTTTCCCTAATTTTAATTATTTCTTTTCTCCTGCTAGTTTTGGGTTTAGTTTGCTGCTCTTGAGTTGCATTGACAGCTCATTTATTTGGTGCCTTTCCAATATCTTGATGTAGGCACCAATTGCTATAACCTTTCCTCATAACACTGTTTTTGCTATATCCCATTGGTTTTGATATGTTGTATTATTGTCTTCATTTGTTTCCAGAAATTTTTTATTTACCTTTTGATTTCTTCTATGACCCACTGTTTATTCAGGAGCATGTTGTTCAGTCTCTGTGTGTTTGCATATATTCTAGAGATTCCTGAGTTGCTGATTTCAGCTTCATTCCATTGTGGTCCAAGAAGATGTATGGTATAATTTTGATTTTTCTGAATTTGCTCAGACTTGTTTTTGTGGCCTAATATGTGGTCAATCCTAGAGAAAGTTCTATACACTGGTGAGAAGAATGTGTATTCTTCAGCTCTAGGATGAAAAATTCCACAGATGTCCATTTGATCCACTTGGTCTATAGTGTTGATTAAATCTGTTGTTTCCTTGCTGATTTTTTTTGTCTGGTTGATCTGTCCATTGCTGAAAGTGGGGTATTGAAGTCCCCCATTACTGTTGTATTGTCATATATGTCTCCCTTTAGATCTCTTAACGTTTCTTTTAAATAGCCAGATGCCCTACAGTTAGGTGCATATACGTTTATAATAGTTATATTTTCCTGTTGAAGTGATCCCTTAATCATTGCTTAGTGCCCTTCTTTGTCTCTTTTAACAGTTTTTGTGTTAAAGTTTATTTTGTCTGATATTAGGATGGTTGCATCAGCTCTTTTTTGGTTTCTGTTGGCATGGAATAGCTTTTTCCATCCTTTCACTTTCAGTCTGCGTGCATCTTTGTTGGTGAGATGTGTTTCTTGTAGGCAACAAAGAGGTGGGTTTTGTTTTTTAATCCATTCAGCCAGTCTGTGTCTTTTAACTGGAGAGTTGAAGTCCTCACCAGACTCAGGAGTCCCCACTCGGCTTGTTGCTGAGTGTGGACATGAGCTGATACAGCTATTATGTATGTCCAAAATGGCACCCGCTCTGTATCAGCTTGTTACAGGATGCCATTGCAGGGTGAATGGGGAGAGAGAAATGTGCCTCTCCCTTTTTTCCACCTCTAGTTTGGTATCCTATGGTATCCCCCACAGGGCTCCAAGCTGGATTCCCTCCCAGTGGCTTGGGCTGCTGCAGTCTGGTCTCATCTCACCCTCCAATGACCTTGTGGAGGCTCTCGGCTATTGGAGTCCTGAGTTGTGGGCATCCACATAAGTCAGCTGTGTCCCTCTAATTTGCATAGTTTCCTCTGCTGTTTTCTCCCTAACTCTTCCATGAGATGCTACTCTCCTTTTTTTTTTTCAAACTATCTTCTGCTAGACTAGTGCAGTAAGCTCCCTCCCTACTCCATCTTAATCCAATCTCCCCACTATCCAATGTATTCTTTATAGTTCTACATCCTTTTGTAATTTATTTTTGTAGATTTATCAATGCATTAAACAATGTCACTCACAAATCTCTCAATTAAATATTACAATGTTGTAATATAATATTTCCATTTTTGTGCAAGAGTTTTCATTCTTTTAAGCAAACTTTTGATTTGGTACAACATCCCTATAAAAGATATAAGTCATAATGTACTGCCTGAAGATTTTTCACAAAACAAGTATACCAGTGTATCCTAGGGCAGGATCAACAAGAGTTGCTAACCAGCGCCCCAAAAGCCTACTCAGGCTCCCTTCTGGTAACTGCCCTTCAGAGTGATCACCATCCTGACTTCTAAAACCCACTTTTTGGGACTGCTTTTAAATGGAATCAAAGATTGCTCGCTTTTCTCCATCTCTTTTGTGTCTGTCTGCTTTTTTTTATTATTATTATTTGACAAGTAGAGATATAGACAGTGAGAGAGTCAAAGGTCTTCCTTCTGCTGGCTCACTCCCCAGATGGCCGCCACGGCCAGTGCTGTACTGATTCAAATCCAGGATCCAAGTGCCTCCTCCTGCTTTCATTCAACGTTATCGTCAAGAGATTTACCCATGTTACTGCACATGGCAAGCATGCTTGAATCTTCCCTGCAGTATAGTATTCTGTCTTCTGAATTACCCATCCTAATTTTTGTGGCTATTTGTGTCCTTTGCAGCCTTTGACCTTTGTGAGTCATTGTGCTGCTGTGAGTGTTCCTGTGAGGGGCTCCTTTTGTGTTCTAGAAATACTGGGGCTTAGTCTTACGAGAGTCAATGAAACTCAGGTTACTTTCTGTTTGCACCAGGCTAGCTACCTGATGACAATTTGGATTCAGTTAGAATAGGAAGCATTGCCATGCAGACAACCCAATAGTGTAGCACAGGCCACATGGACTTGAGTAAAATCCTAAGAAAACTCTGTAATGACAAACAGCCAGAAAGAACTGGAAAGAGAGAAGAATTAACAGTGACAAAGGGGAGAAGGAAAAGAAGGTCAGAGCAGGAAATGAGAGGAACAAGTGAGAGAACCAGCTGTGAAGAAAATGACCTTAGAGAGGGGAGAGAAATAAAAAGGGGAAGTGAGAAAGGGGGAAAAGAAAAAGACTGAAATAAAAGGTGGAGGAAGAGACATGGGGAAGAGGTAGGAATGGCAGGGTGCAGCAGGTAGCAGGAAAGGAAACTCAAGCAGAGGACTGTTTTCAATGCCATCTTAGCTCTTAAGGGTTCGGAGTAGGGAGCCACACTATCTCCTGAATTCTTGGTTCCCCTTAACTGGTTCTGTTTTCTGCCCATAGTAGTTAACACTGACTAGCATGCTCTACAATTCATGTATGCTATTAATTTTCTCTTCCTGCCTCCTCTCCTGTGCTGTAATATAAGCCTCCTCCGGACAAGGTTCTTTGTTTTGTTCCTGGACACACCCCAAGCATGGAGAAGAGTGATGAGAGCCAGACACACAGGAAGTGCACAGTCCGTGCTGTGTGGTGACTGAAATAAGCTGAGCGCAGTGATGCTGAGTAAGGTCCGCATGGCTTGAGGATGGCAGGCATCAGAACATCAAAGACGATAAGGAGTTTCCTGAGTATTCGGGCCTATTCCCAAGGCACACTGCCACAGCTCACCTGTGTGTCCACCTGCCTTGCCCCACAGCTCTCCAGAAAGGGAGCTGGGGTTCCCCTGGAAGCTCTCAGAGAACTTGAGGCACTGAAGGCCCTCTAAGGCTCTACACCCACTCTGAATATGCACGCCAGGGTGGCCCACTCCATCCTTTGCAGGAACATCTTTGGGCCTACACAAAGAGGTACTGGTTTTTGGATAAGATCTTCTAGCTTCAAGTCCACCCCCAGTGCATTGTTTTAGAACAAGCGCTCCAATACTCTGAGCCGCCTCCTGTCTCATTTAAAACCTTTTATTCTGAAGTAATTATAGATGTGCAGGAATTTTTTGAGGAATGTATGGCAAGATCCCTATGCACCTGTCACTCAGCCTTCCCCTGTGTTAACATCTTGCATAAATATGGTGCAATATTAAAACTAGAAAGCGTGGTTACAAACCAGAGAGCTCATTCACACTTCACCAGTTACATACACACACTCATGTCTCTGTGCAGCTCTGTGCAATTTTATCTCACACATACTTATTTATTTGAAAGTCAGAGTTACACACAGAGAGAAGGAGAGACAGAGAGAGAGAGAGAGATCTTCCATCCACTGGTTCACTCCCCAATTGGCCGCAATGGACGGAACTGTGCTGATCCGAAGCCAGGAGCCAGGAATTTCTTCTGGGTCTCCCACATGGGTGCAGGGGCCCAAGCACTTTGGCCATCTTATATTGTTTTCCCAGGCCATGGCAGAGAGCTGGATTGGAAGTGGAGCAGCTGGGACTCAAACTGGCACCCATATGGGATGCCGGAACTGCAGGTGGCACCTTTACCTGCTACACCACAGCACTGGCCCCCTCACATATACTTTTATGTTAACACCACCATAATCAGGAAGCTTAACTATATGATCAACACAAGGTTCTTCCTGAGGACCCTTTTGAAAAAGCACTCCAAAGGGCTGGCTTTGTGGCACCATGAGTTCACCTGCCTGCTGCAACCCAGGCATCCCTTAGGAGCACTGGTTCAAGTCCCAGCTGCTCCACTTCCCATCCAGCTGCCTGCTAGTGTGCCTGGGAGAGCAGGGGAAGATGAACCAAGTACCTGGGCCTCTGCCACCCACATGGGAGCTTGGATGGAGTTCCAGGCTCCTGGTTTTGGCCTGGTCTAGCCCTGGCTGTTGCAGCCATTTTGGGGAGCAGATGGAAAGTATTTCTCTCTCTCTTGCTCTCGCTCTGTAACTCTGCATTCAAATAAATAAATCTTTAAAAAAAAAAAAACCAAACAGATCCATTTCTGTACATCATGCCATCCCCAGACTTAGGACAGGACAAGGATATTCTGCATGTCCTGTGATGCCACACTTCCTATGGCCAGTGTAAGTTCTCTTCAGTAAAATTTTCTTGCAGTGACTTCCAGTGAGCCTCCAATGAAAATACACTCACTCCTTGTCAAATTCATGTTTACCCACCATTGTCCCAGTTAAGAAACAATTCTAGGCTACATAGAAGCATCTGAAAGTCACTCTTTTTTAAGATTTATTTTTATTTATTTGAAAGGCAGAGTTATACAGAGAGAGGGAAAGACAGAGAGATCTTTCATCCCCTGGTTCACTCCTCAGATGACTGCAATGGCTAGGGCTGTGCCAGGCTGAAACCAGGAGCCTGGAGCTTTTTCTGGGTCTCTGATGTGGATACAGGGACCCGAGTACTTGAGTCATTCTCCACTGCTTTCCCAGGTGCATCAGCAGGGAGCTGGATGGGAAGTGGAGCAGCTGGGTTTTGAACTGGTGCCCATATGAGATGATGGCATTGCAAGCGGTAGCTTAACCTGCTAGGCCATGACACCAGCCCCAAAAGCCACCCTTTCGATGTGAAAGGATGTTACAAGTCTTTGAACAAATAATGGTACCGTGCGGCCTCCACCTGCAAGGCCCGTGCACTGTCGGCATGGATGGGGCGACAAGAAGCACCGGAGACAAGTTCCAGTGAACATGTCCACTTTAATAAGGAGCAAACACACCTTTTAAAGGGCAGGCAGAGGGGGCGTAGCTAGCTCAGGGCAACACAAATTCCATTCAATAGAGCCGATACTGGCACCGCTATGCTTCTCCAATCAGCTTGAAGGTCACACAGGCTACAGTAGCCTTCCTGATGGGCCTAATGGGCCTGGGCCATACCGGGGAGCAGTCTACCTGATTGGCTCTTCAACAGAAGGCAGGTGTGGGGGAAATGTGCCTGTGGCTCCTGCCTCCTGCCAGTAGTCAGGCTAACCTCCTGCATGGGCAGGGCAGGCAGACCCCCCGGGCAGGTACAAGATCACCCACAGTACCGCAAGTTGGAGTATCTTTCTCCAGCAAGGAGGTTGAGGCTGGCTCTCATCAAGGCACATGTGGACTAGATGACACTGCCCAACACTTGAGGAAGGCTCTAGTTGCTGTGGGTTTGGGTTTCTGAAAAACAAAAACAAAACAAAAACCACAAAACCCCTTTTATTTATTTTCATTTGATTTGAAAGGGAAAGAGAGAGCAAGCAAGAGAGAGCCATCTCCCACCTACTGGTTCACTCCCCAAAGGCCTCTAACAGCCAGGGCTGGGTCAGGCTGAAGCCACTAGCCAGGAACTCAGTCTGGGTCTCCCATGTAGCAAAGGAGGGACCCAAGTGCTTGAGCCATCATCTGCTGATTCCCAAGAGGCTACCTGAGCAGGAAGCTGGATTGGAAGCAGAGTAGCTGGGATTTGAACCAGGCTCTCCAATATGGGATGTAGGCATCCCAGGCAATGACTTAGCCCATAAACGTCCCTCCACCCCTTATCTCTGCATGTTGTCCAAGTGGTCAAGCCCACCCTTTCCGGTTCTAGCTCATCCATTTGTAGTGAAAGCATGGCAGGATCCTTTGGCTCATTTCTGCCTCGCTGGTAGTGAAGAGGGAGGCCTGGACATCCTTCTACACCCTGGCCCAGAAGAACCCGGGTGAGCAGGAGAAGCCTGGCCCCTTAGAGCCCACTTGTGAACCCGTGAACTTTCCGTAGTAAGCTCCCAGTCAAGTGGGTCAGGGAAGGAAGCGGTGAGAAACGGGGCTGGAAGGTGGACTGGGGCCAGATAAAGGGGGCCTTGTCTACTGCTTTAAGGAGCTTGGATTTTATCCTCTGATCTGGGGAGAGATAAAGGCGGAATGGCTGGGTTACGTTACCTGGCTAATCCAACCAGCTGATCTGGGTGCCTAGAGATATACTCAGAAGGTGAAATTAAAGTAGAAGTAAATGAGGCTTTTGTTTTTCAGTTTTCAGGGAGAAAAGAGATGAAAGCAGACGTATTAACTTATGTGATTTCAAACCAAAAGACTTGTTTCATGGATGCAATTTTGATTTCCATACCCTTTTAACATAATTTTAGTATTCTATTATTTATAATTATATAAATTATATAATCATATAAATTATATTATTTATAATTATATAAATTATGATAAATAATAAATAAATCAATAATAAACTAAAATAATAAATAAAGTATATAATTATGTAAATTATATAATTACAAATTATACATATGCACCCTTTTAAGGCATATAGGGCAGAAGTAGAGACTGAATTGAGATTGTCAAGTTGGTGTCTCCTTCTATACATGTGACTATTCCAATGTGGCAATCCCAGTCTTTTTCCCATATTACTTACTCATTTGTTTCCTAAGACAAAGAAGTGATTACTTAACATTTTTAAAAAGGATTTATTTTATTTATTTGAAAGACACCATTACAGAGAAAGAGGGGGAGAGAGAGAGAGAGAGATCTTCCATCTGCTGGTTCACTCCCCAAATGGCGGCAATGGCCAAGGCTGGGCCAGACCAAAGCCAGGAGCCAGGAGCTTCTTCCTGGTCTCCCACGTGAGTGCAGGGGCCCCAGGACTTTGGTCATCCTGTGCTGCTTTCCCAGGCACTTTAGCAGGGAGCTGGATCGTGCGTGCAGCAGCCGGGACTTGAACTGGATGCCAGCACTGCAGGCCTAACCTGCTGTGCCACAGTGCTGGCCCTTTGCTTAGCATTTCTTTTTGTTTTTAATTAAACCAGGTTTTAAGGATCTGGGACAAAATACAAGCTCAGGAGCTCTGTGCTTGCTGCCACCTCCTCCCACAGAATGCAAGGGCTCAGGCCTTTGGGAGGGACACTCTCCTCCTCTTTTTCCTGGGCCCCTTGTCCCCATGTTCGGTGGTTGACCTAACCAGAGACACAGCCAGCCCTACAGTGTAAGTCAGGAAGCCACACCTGAGAGCAGACGCATCCCCGAGGTCCAATTTTTCTGCTTGGGAAAGTGGAAGCTGCTTTGTTGCTTTAGTTTCCATGGCTTCCTCCCACCCACCCCTACCCCAGGGCACTAGCCTTAACATCAGTTCCTCTCATTCCTCAAATGTTTATTCTGCACCCATTTTGTAAGAGGCACATGTTAGGAAACTGGCCCAGTTTCATCTATGGTGCGATCTACAACCTGATTTACATCCCAAGCTCTAGCACTACCTCCCGACCCCCCTATCCCCCCCCCCCCGCCATTGCTGAAAGCCAGGTGGCCACATGGCCAAAACTACCTGTGCCAAGCTCCACCCCCAACCTGGTGGGATTCCCTGCTCCTACTTCCCTGCCCGCCCTCGGGCAAACTTTTAAAAGGGCCTGTTCCTGAACACCTGCTCTCTTGGTTCCTCTCTCTTGGTTCTTCTCTCTTGGCTCTCCTTTCTGCTCTTGTCTCTCTTCTCTGCTCTATTTTTTCTCCTCACTAGCTCCTCTCCTCTGTCTCTCTCTCTCTCTTATCTCTCTCTCTCTCTCTCTCTTTTTCCTTCACCACCCCACCCCTCCGGTCTGTTGGGTGTTCCCCAATAAACCTTTTCCCTTACTCCGGCGTTCGGTGTGTTTTGTGACGGCTAACAGCACAGAGCTAGGAGCTGGGTTCCCGGTGTGGGGTAGACAAAGCACACACCAGCGCTCTCTCATGGAACTCAAGAGTTTCATTGGGGAGGGGAATCGAGACAGAAGAAAATAGGCCCAGTAAATACATAATGAGATGGGGCTGGTGCTGTAGTGTAGCTGGTAAAGCTGCCTCTCAAAACGCTGGCATCCCATGAGGTCCCCAGTTCATGTCCTGGATGCTCCACGTTTGATCCAGTTCCCTGCTAGTACCTAGGAAAAGCAGTGGAAGGGAGGTTGGCATTCTGGCGTAGCAGGTTAAGTCTCTGCCTGAGACACTAGCATCCCATATGGGCACCGGTTCAAGACCCAGCTGCTCCTGGCTTTGGCCTGGCCCATGTGCTTCTGTCCCTGTACCCATATAGGACATCCGAAAGATGCTCCTGGCTCCTGGCTTTGGCCTGGCTGAGCCCTGGCTGTTGCAGCCATCTGGGGAGTGAAACTGTGGATGGAAGATCTCTTTCTCTCTGTCTTTCCTCCACTCTCTGCAACTGCCTTTCAAATAAATAAACAAATCTTTAAAAAAAAGCAAGCAAGCAAGCAGTGGAAGATGGCCCAAGTGCTTGGGGCCCTGCACCCGTGTGAGAGATCTGGAAGGAGCTCCTGCCTCCTGACTCCAGCCTGGCTCAGCCCTGGCCATTGTGGCCATTTGGGAAGTAAACCAGTGGAAAGAATGAGGACTTGTGGCAGAGGATTTGCAGGTGGCACTGGAGGGCAGGATAAAGAGTGACAGGGCAGGGCTGGCGTGAGCCAGCTCTCTGCTGTGGCCTGGGAAAGCAGTGGAAGATGGCCCAAATCCTTGGGCCCCTGCACCTGCATGGGAGACCCAAAAGAAGCTCCTGGCTTCGGATTGGCTCAGCTCTGGCCATAGTGGTCATTTGGGGAGTGAACCAGTGGATGGAAGACCTCTCTCTCTCTCTCTCTCTCTGCCTCTGCCTCTCTGTAATTCTGCCTTTCTAATAAAAAAAAAAAAAAAGAAAGAAAGAAAGAAAGAAAGAAAAAGAAAGCAACAGGGCAAGAGGACTGGGTACCCTCTCTGGGGAGTTCATGCTAACGTGGAGTATAATTACGTCCAGACGTGGGTAACATGGTCTCAAGCACCAAGTCTTAGCATAGAGATAATGCCTTCCCGTGGTGCAGGAGAAGTTAATAAAGGAAAGATCATTCTTTTTGTGTTTCCTTTGAGAGACACGCTCCCCCATCCCCCTCCTACCCCCTCAACTCCCCACCCCAGCCCTGCCCATCCCTCGGTTCCTAGACCGCACCCCTCCCCACTGCACCCTTTCCTGCCTCAGGCCTTCTGTCTCAGCTTGAATTGCAGCCTAGGGAGGCTTGTGGCTGGCCACCTAGTTCAAAGTAGAAGCTGAAAGACCTATGTCTTTTTTTTTTTTTTAAGATTTATTTATTTACTTGAAAGTCAGAGTTACACAGAGAGAGACGGAGAGGCAGAGAGAGAGGTCTTCCATCCACTGGTTCACTCCCCAGTTGGCTGCAACAGCCGGAGATGCAATGATCTGAAGCCAGAAGCCAGGAGCTTCTTTCGGGTTTCCCACACAGGAGCAGGGGCCCAAGGACTTGGGCCATCTTCTGCTGCTATCCCAGGCCACAGCAGAGAGCTGGATTAGAAGTGAAGCAGCCAGGTCTCAAACTGGCGCCCATATCGGATGCTGGCACTGCAGGCCAGGGCTTTAACCCGCTGCGCCACAGCGCCGGCCCCAGACCTTTGTCTTAAATATGCACTGGCATAGTGTCCTAGTGTTTGTATCAGTCCGGGCATCATCCTAGTGCAGTAAGGTAAAATACAAACAAAGCACACACCTCAGAATCAGAGAAAATAGAAAAAACAGCACCTGATAAGATGGAGATGTCTCTTCCTCCCCCACCCCCCCAGTTGGCTGCAGGGGCAATTTTACCTCCACTTGAAGGCTCAGCATTCCTGGTTCCTTTGATCTTGGCCACATCTCAACAAAAGATAACCTCCCTAGAGAAGACAAGAGGGTCACATGGCAAAGAGAAATAGCGCACCTGCTTGAACTGTTTCTACCCAGAGGCAACAGGCAACTTCTACTCATGATCCAGTGGCCAAAGTAAAGCAGATGGACAAATACAGTCCTTGCAAACGTCCGGGGGTAAAGGAGAAGGAGACTCACTGGTGAGCACCTTACCTAAGAGTGAAAAACTCCAAGTGTCTGTCCGAGAACAGGGTGGAGGTTATCAGAGAGGTGGGAGTTGGGCCCTCAGTGAGCACCCCTGCTGGGCAGAGTTGTGCTTTGGGGAGCGTGGGCAAGAATCTCAGTTTTGTACATGTTGAATTCAAGTTGGCTTCACAAATGAAGGTGTCCAAGAAGCAATAAATCAGAAGGTCAGAGGACAGATCTGGGCTGGAAACATAATTCTGGCAGGTTACAAACAGTACCTGAGGCCAGCATGGTGGCACAGCGGGTTAAGCTGCCACCTGCAGTGCCAGCATTTGGTTTGAGTCCTGGCTGCTCCACTTCTGATCTAGCTCCCTGCTAATGCACCTGGGAAGGCAAAAGAAGATGGCCCAAGTGTGTGGGCTGCTGCACCCACGTGGAAGACCTGGATTGGGTTCCAGGCTCCTGACTTTGGCCTGGCCCATCTCTGGCTGTTGTGGCTGTTTGGGGGAGTGAATCAGTGGCTGCAAGATTCTCTCTCTCTCTCTCTCTCTCTCTCTCTCTCTCTCTCTCTCTCTCTGTGTGTCTTTAAAAAAGAAGCAGCAGCAGCCATGGATACAGCTGGATAGCAGAGTATGAAGCCCAAGAGTGGCTTAGCCGGTGTGGTTAGGGACAGGACTGCCAAAGGAGAATGTTCTGGGCATAACTAGAAAAGAGCTGTAGAGGCAAAGCAGAAGGGAGGCCTGGAGAGGAGACTGAGGAGGGCCGTCAGGATGAAGAGCAATGCTATTTTTTAAATTTTAATTTATTTTTATTTTTAGAAAGATGTATTTATATGAAAGAGTACCAGAAAAGGAGAGATAAAGATATCTTCCAACTACTCGTTCATCCAAATGGCTGCAGCAGCCAGAGCTGGGCCCATCCGAAGCCAGGAGCCAGGAGCTTCTTTGGGGTCTCCCATGTGGGTACAGGGGCCCAAGGACTTGGGCCATCTTCTACTGCTTTCCCAGGAGCATTAGCAGGGAGCTGGATTGGAAGCGGAGCAGCCAGAACTCAAACAGGTGCCCCTGTGGAATGTGAGCACTGCAGGTTGGGGCTTTAACGCACTGTGCCAAGAATGGCATGATTAAAACTGAAGGAAAGGAGATTGAAAATGTCCGTGTGTTTCTGCTCTGACCAGTGCAAACCCCTCCATGTGTGCACTGCACTCCACCCTGCCTCTCAGTGCCTCTTTCTCTACTGAACCCTATCTCCTCCACTTCAACATGCCCTGGCGACACCAATCTTGGAACCCAAGGCCTTCTTCTTCCCTCTTCCTGCCAAACACCAGTGTATCACAGAGCTTTGGGCATCCGACCATCTTTGCAGTTCCTCCAACAGCCTGTGTTCTTCTGTGTCTTTGTAGTGACTCTGGCCTCTGCCTGACTCCCCTGGTCCCAGGTTTTACTATAGATCTTCTCATCTTTCAGGTCTCAGGTTAAGTATCATCTTCCCAGGGGCTGGTGCTGTGGCGAAGAAAGTTAAGCCTCTGCCTGCAGTGCTGGTATTCTATATGGGTGCCGGTTCAAGTCCCGGCTGCTCCACTTCCAATCCAGCTCCCTGCTGATGCACCTAGGAAAGCCCAAGTGTTTGGGCTGCTGTCCCTACATGGGAGACGTGGAAGAAGCTCCTGACTTCTGGCTTCAGCCCTAGCTGTTGCAGCCATTTGGAGAGTGAACCAGTGGATGGAAGATCTCTCTCTCTTCTCTGTATCTCTGCCTTTCAAATAAATAATAAATATTTTTTTAAAAAAGGTATCATCTTACCAACGAGGTATACTTTGAGCATACTATATAAACCAGTTCTCCATCCTCACCATGTGTGTTTTTTTTTCTTTTTAATTACCTTTTTAACATTAATTCATTAACTTGAGAGGCAGAGAGAGACAAAAAGAGCTTCCACTTGCTGGCTCACTCTTCAAATGCCCACAATCACGTGTATGACAGCAAAGGGATGGTGGAGCCAGAAGCCAGGAACTCAATCCGGGTGCACCATGCGGGTGACAGGGACCCAACTCCCTGAGCTAGCACCTGCTGCCTCCCAGGTGCACATAAAGGAAGCTGGAGTCAGGTTCTGGAGCCAGGAGTTGAGCTCAGAAACTCCCCGATGGGACAAGACCATCTTAACCGCTGAGCCAGCCCAACATAGGTGCTTCCTAGCACGCTGTCCTGCTCTGTTTCCCTCATAGCATTTGCGATTCTCTGGAGTAGTTTAACTGTTTCCATGTATCCTGTTTGCTTCAGCCCACTGGAAAGCCAACTCTAAGAGGATTTAAGTAAGGAAAGCTTAGTTGGGGGGGAATCGAGAGTGGTCATTTCCTCTCAGCAGTATTTTAGGATCACAGGTTGATAGAATTGTCAACACTATGATAAGCAGAGTATGTGAATCAGCAGTCTGAAATTCAAGTTGTGGCACCAAGAGAGTAGTCGAAGGGTGGAGCCAAACACCATCCATCACCCTGGCTACGTCCTTGGGGGCAGCACCTCATCTGTCTATACACGCGAAGGCTTGGAACAATGACAAACACATAGCACACGGGTGCTCCATAATTACCGAGTAAATTAATAGTGGAATAAAGGGATAAAGGCTTACCTAGGAAGTGACTGGTTGTAAATGTTGCAGGCAGCTTCAGTAGACTTGGCCTGCAAACGATTCAGTGATAAAAAAAATGCTTTAAAATTTTTTTCATTCATTTGAAAGGGGTGCAGGGGTGGGGAGGTCAAGAAAAAGCTCTTCCATCTGTCTGTTCACTCTCCAAATGCCTGCAACAGCCAGGCTGGGCCAGGCCAAAGCCAGGAGCCGGGAAATCAATCTGGGTCTCCCACATGGGTGGCAGGGACCTGAAACCTTGAATCATTACCCGCTGTCTCCCAGGGGAAGCAGGAAGCTGGGTTCTGGGGCAGAGCTGGGGCTTGAACCCAGAACCTCCTTCCAGGATGCAGGCATATCAAGTGGTGTCTTCACCATGGCGCCAAGTGTGTTCCCCTGCCCCACGATATCTTGACATGAAGGAGTTCATTGGCAACCTTGGTGGGGGCGTTTGAGCTGGGTACTAGCAAGGTGGCCACACTGCATGCACGGAGTTGAGGAAGAACTAGAAAGAGAAGAGAGGAAGTTAGAGTCTGGGAGACTGCTCTTTGAGAAGCTTGGCTGTCAAGAACGAACAGCAGGCCGGCGCCGCGGCTCACTAGGCTAATCCTCCGCCTTGTGGCGCCGGCACACCAGGTTCTAGTCCCAGTTGGGGCGCTGGATTCTGTCCCGGTTGCCCCTCTTCCAGGCCAGCCCTCTGCTGTGGCCCGGGAGTGCAGTGGAGGATGCACCCCATGGGAGACCAGGAGAAGTACCTGGCTCCTGCCATCGGATCAGCACGGTGCGCCGGCCGCAGTGCGCCGGCCGCGGCGGCCATTGGAGGGTGAACCAATGGCAAAAGGAAGACCTTTCTCTCTCTCTCTCTCTCATTGTCCACTCTCCCTGTCAAAAAAAAAAACAAAAAAACAAAAAAAAAAAACAAAAAAACAACAACAACAACAACAACAACAACAACGAACAGCACAGCCAGGAACCACAAGATGCAAACTGAAGGAGAGCTTTGTTTCACAAGGTTAAAACGTCATTCTCTACGCCTAGAGGAGAGAGCCGATGGTGAAATAAGAATTGAGGATACAAGAAAAGGAATAGCTAACTGATGTGTGGATGTGTGGACAAAAAAGAGGAGGGGAGTTAGCAGGCAATGGACAGGAGCTCTCCTTTTTCTGTGACGCAAAGGAGCTGAGGATGGATTGTGGTGGCAGTTGGGAAGCAGAGCCGATCTGAAGCCAGGAGCCTGGAGCCTCTTCTGGTCTCCCACATGGGTTCAGGGGCCCAAGGACTTGGGCCATCTTCTACCACCTTCCCAGGCTGTAGCAGAGAGCTAGATCTGAAGTGGAGCAGCCAGGACTCGAACTGACATCCACATGGAATGCCGGCACTGCTGGCAGTGGCCCCACCGTGTTCTTTCTACATCATTGCCATGTTCTTTTGACGTAGAAGCTCTGCCCAGATTGCTTTCCCAAACGGCTCTTTTCAACTTAGTGGACTGAATTCTCTTCCACATTAGTTTCTTCTCTTCACTTTTTATCGATTTCCTGCCAACTTCTCCCAGTTTTGTTCCCATTGGCAGCCCTTAGACCATCAGCTGGTTTAGCACATTACCAGGGCCGGTTTCCTGGGATTGCCCTAAAAAAAAAGTTTATCTATTTGAAGGCAGAGTTTCAGGGAGAGGGGAGACGCAGAGAGAAAGTGAAATCTTCCATCCGCTGGTTCACTCCCCAAATGGCTGCAATGGTCAGAGTTGGGCCAGGCCGAAGCCAGGAGAATTCCATTGGGGTCTCCTCCATGGGTGGCAGGGGCCCAGTGACTTTCCTAGGTGTATTAGTAGGTTGGAAGTAGAGCGGACAGGACTCGAACCTGTGGTCACAGGGGATGCTGACATCACAAGAGGGGGCTCAACCCTCTGTACCACAGCTCCAGCCCTTGGATTGCCCTGTGAGACCCACATGACAAAACATTGCATCCTATGAAGTTGTAGGAACTCCAGGCTTTTACCCAATTTTCTCCATTAATGAGTATTCCAATGCAGTGCTTTCATATTTCAAAAATTGTTTCAAAATAATTTATTTGAAAGGCAGAGAGATGAGAGAGAGAGAGAGAATGAATCTTTCTTTTGCTTGTTCACTCTGCAAAGGCTGCAATGGCTGGAGCTGAGCTGATCTGAAGCCAGGAGCCAGAAGCTTCCTCCTGGTCTCCCACATGGGTGAAGGGACCCAAAATGAATCTTTCAAAAAGAAAGAAAGAAAGAAAGAAAGAAAGAAAGAAAGAAAGAAAGAAAGAAAGAAAGAAAGAAAGAAAGAAAGAAAGAAAGAAAGAAAAGAAAGAACACATACATAACTGCAAAAGCATTGCTGATATTTATCACATGGAAAAGCCTTCCAAAGCCTTATTTGAATTATCCTATTCTTCGAACCAAGTTGATGTTCCAGTGTCAGCTGTCTGTTCCTTTCCCTGCTGCCCCAAATATTCTCCCAAGCGTGTGAGGCACAAAATCTCTGGCTGTCAGCAAGACCCCTTCTCTCAACCACACGGTGCTACACCCAAGTGGGAGAAGCAGAGCTCTGCAAAGCCAAAGCCTCACTCGCTAGCCCAACCCCACCACCTAGCTATGCACCTGCGACCTCAAGTTCAATATCACACTGTACCATCTGGACACAGAGCAGGGAGGCTTCTCTGCATCCCACCTCCAACTCAGAATGTATGCTTAAGGTAATCTTAATGAACCAAATACTTTATTTTGGGGCCATGATAATTCTGTTCACACATTCACTGTAGTATCACTCTTAACAGTATTATGTCCATTGCTTGGTGACTTCCAAGCTTCTGGTGAAATTTGATATATGTGGGAGATTTTATTTACCTGTGGCTGCTGCCACCTAGTGGACATCAGCTCCTAAACAGGCTTGGGGCCAGGACTTTTTTTTTTTTTTTTTAAATCTGGCAAAGGCAATGAAGATGGCTAATATTCATTAAGGCTTACTATTTGTTAGGCATTATGTTAGGTATGATAATAATTTATTTAAATCCATCAGTTAATTGAATCTTCAAAACAGCACTACAATGGGGGACATCGATCCACATTTTATAGATATTAGAAACTGAGACAGAATGTTAAGTGAGTTGTCAGAGGCCACTCAGGAGGTAAATGATGGGTAAACTTCCAAAGCTCAAAACCCTGGCTACTGTGCTAAAAAACACGGAGCCACTTCTGTAACTAAAGAAACCAGTTCAAAGTGTTTATTCATTGAGAGGTGAGTGGATGTTAATGGTGTGACTTAGCACCCTGGAGATGGCTGAAGAAGACAGATGCACTAACAGGTTTTAAGGAGGCAGCTTGGTTGTTCCTAGGAGCATTACAAAGGGGCTAAGATACAGCTCCACTGGACATTGAATAGCTAAGGCAAAGGGGAAGGTGGTCTAGGTTATCCGTGTTGTCATCTCTTAGTGCAGGAGACAAGCAAAGAGTAACAATCAATGGAGCAGTTCAAGCAGGGTGAAGACTGAGGCTGTCCGCCACCCACAGCCAAGGAGACAGCTCAGCCTCTCTTCTGGCAAGCTGAAGAGTTTGTTCCTGGCTGAAGATGAGTGCGAGGTTCTCCAGCCTCTACCTGAGAAGCCCATTGCTCCTAAGTACCTATCTTTTCTCTGTCAAGAATATCTTATGGGGGCCGGCGCTGTGGCTCACTTGGCTAGTCATCCACCTGTGGTGCTGGGATCCCATATGGGTGCTGGGTTCTAGTTACGGTTGCTCCTCTTCCAGTCCAGCTCTCTGCTGTGGCCCGGGTAGGCAGTGTAGGATGGCCCAAGTGCTTGGGCCCTGCACCCGCATGGGAGACTGGGAGGAAGCACCTGGCTCCTGGCTTCGGATCCATGCAGCGCGCCGGCTGAAGCAGCCATTTAGGGGGTGAACCAATGGAGGGAAGACCTTTCTCTCTGCATCTCTCTCTCACTGTCTAACTCTGCCTGTCAAAAGAAAAAAAAAAGAAGAACATCTTATGCTTATCAAGGATAACCTTATGGTTGTCAAGGATTTTTTGTGTAACCCAGTACAATTAACCCATTCCCAGATGGATCGGTCAGCTTAGGCTGCTGTCTTGAGGTGCTATAGACTGGGTAGCTCCAACAACACAAATGTATTGGCTCATAGTTCTGAGGGTAGGCTGCTGGCATGGGTGAGGGCTGGCAAGGGTCCTCTTATCGGTCTGAAGACAGCTGCTCTCTCACAGTGCACTCCCAGCACATGCGCACACAAGCTTCTTATCAAGGTGCTAATCCTGCCACTTGGTCCTGAGGGTCCTGGCCTTTTTTTTTTTTTTTTTTTAAGATTTATTTTATTTGAAAGGCAGAGTAACAGAGAGGCAGAGGCAGAGGCAGAGAGAGAGAGAGGTCTTCTATCCGCTGTTTCACTCCCCAAATGGTTGTAACAGCCAGAGCTGCACTGATCCAAAGCCAGGATCCAGGAGCTTCTTCCAGGTCTCCCACGTGGGTGGGGTCCAAGGACTTGGGCCATCTTCTACTGCTTTCCCAGGCCACAGCAGAGAGCTGTGATCTGGGATGCCGGCACTGCAGGTGGTAGCTTAACCCACTATGCCACAGCACTGGCCCTGTTCCCACCCTCTTGACCTCATCTGACCTTCATTACTTCCCCAAGACTCTTCCAAACAGCATAAACAGTGGGGATTAGGGCTCCTCACATGAGTTTTGGGGGTAAAGGACCCAAACTTTCAAGTCCAGAATATTCTTCCTCTGGCCCCCACACTCCCAATTCATGTCCCTATTACAGGCAAAATACATGCATTACATCCCAACAATCTCAAAAGGTCATAAAACCTATTCTATTTTCAACTCTGAGTTCCAAAATCCAAACTATTCATTATGGATGGGACAAAGTGAATGATTTATCCAGAGGCAACAGTCCTCTCAACAGTTGTGGGCCTGAGATGTGCTTCCCAAATCAAGGGGGGGAAGCAGTGAGACAACAGACATTCCCGTTCCAAAAGGGAGAAAGAGCGAAGTAGGAAGGGGCGAAAAGGTGAAGCCTCCATTTGATCTTCCGGCTCGAGAATCATCCTCTCTGGCTGGTTACTCTGTCCCCCAAACTCACTGAGGTGGCACTGTCATTCCCACTGCTGCTGGTGTGGCCTGGGCCATTTGGCTCTCAGGAGGTCCTGCTCTCAGACCCTGGGCCTGTGGTGGGAGTGGCAGGCCTGCTGGTCTCTGAGCTGCCTCTGGGGTCCTTCTTCCCTTCTCTCAAAGGACAGAGCAAATTCCACAGCCGAACAGCCCTATGGGTCTGTCCTATAAAACACGAGGAGGTTGACTGTTCTTTCACTCTGCCCCACCTTTCTTTCTTTTTATTGAAAGATGTACTGAATTGAAATTCTGAGTGGGGAGTGAACCAGTGGACAGAAGGTTTGTCTCTCTCTGTAACTCTGCCTTCGAAAATTAATAAATAAGTCTTTAAAAATATTTCTCTATCACTGTGCCTTTCAAGGAGATGAAAATAAACATTTTTTAAAGGGGGGGGGGGAGGCAATGTTAGAGAGAGAGGAATCTTCCATCTACTGGTTCAGTCCCCAAATGGCCACAAAGCCAGATGGCTGAAACTCTATCCTGGTCTCCCCTGTGGGTGATTTGGGCCATCTTCTGCTGCTTTCCCAGGCACATTAGCAGGGAGCGGGATCGGAAGTGGATCAGCCGGGACCTGAAACTAGCACCCATCTGGGATGCTGGCACTGCAGGCGGAGGCTTAACACACTGCACCACAGCGCTGGCTCCTGGATCCCCACCTTTCTTCCCTTTAGCTCAGACTGGCAGTGTCTCTGATGGTCTAATCCCATCGCCATTCCTGATTGCTGTTGAAATGTTCAAGTCCATGAATCTCACTCATGACCTTTGTATAAGTGGCTGTTCAGCCACGCCCTTGCTATACTCTTCAGGACAAGCTTTGTCATTTTGTGCAACACTGATAGGCTGAGAACTTTCCACACCTTCAAGTTCCAGGTGGTGATTGCTGTTGTTGTTGAACAATTCTGTTTCCCATGACTCCCTCCGGGTCCGTATCTTACTCTGAGCAGTCAGGAAGAACCAAGCCACCCCTTCAATATTTTTGCTTTGAAATCTCAGCTGACGGTCCCTCTCAGCTTCGAGAGTTCTACCTCCTACAAACACGGGGAAATTCTGCACTCAGGCTCTTTGCCACGGCGTCGCAAGGGCTGCCATCCCTCTGTGAATGTGTGCCTCACCTCCCTGTGAGGCCTCGCTAGAATTCCCCGTCACCTTCCTACTCCCATCGTGCACTTCGAAACTCTCCCCGCTTCTCCTCCTCACCCACTCACACAGCTGCTTCCACACAGTTAGGTGTTTATTCCAACGGGTGCCTCAGTTCTCAGGTCCAGCGTCTGCGTTACTGAGTTCGGGCTACCGCAACAAAACGCTGCAGCCCGGGTGCTGGGAGCAATGGCAATCCCTTCTCTCGCAGTCCTGAAGCCTGGACACCTGGACCAGCTCAGCTGGATTCTGGCGAGGCTTCCCTTCTCAGCTTGCGATGGGTGCTCTCTGGTTGTCAGCTCACGTGGCTTTCCTCTGCGTGTGTGTGTGTGTGTGTGTGTGTTTGGGGGTGGGAGGGTGAGAAGGGGAGGAGGGGAGGAGGGGAAGGAGTGAGAGAAAGAGCACTCCAGAGTGTGCTCTGTTTTTGTTTTTTTTTTTTTTAGAAAAAAAATAAAGCACTAACTGTACCCTCATGCCCTCATCTAATCCTAATTACCTCTCAAATGCCCCATCGCCAGACACCACAAACATTGGAGGTTAGGGGTTCAACATGAGTTTTTGGGGAACAAAAGCATCCAATCTATAATACCAGATATTCTTTGTTTTGTTTGCATTTATTTTTATTACAAATCTAGTGAAAGTTTTAAAAAATGTACTTTATTTATTTGAAAGGTGGAATTACGGAGACAGACAGACAGACAGAAGGGAAGACAGAGATCTTCCATCTGCTGGTTCACTCCCCAAATGGTCAAAACAGCAAGGGCTGGGCCAGGCTGAAGCTAGGAGCCAGGAGCTTCTTCCAGGTCTCCCACGCGTGTGCAGGGGTCAAAGAACTTGGGCCATCTTCTACTGCTTTCCCAGGCCATTAGCAGGGAGCTGGATTGCAAGTGGAGCAGCTGTATCAGATGCTGGTGCTGCGGGTGGTGGCTTAACTGGCTCAAATTGCATTTACTTTTCAAATCTCTTCAGTCATATTAATCTCAAATTTTGCCTAGCCTCTTCTCCCCACAACATTGAATTGTTGAACATTAAACTGTAATAATGACATTACTACTATATTCTTTCTTAGGAGGTTTACATTGAAATGGGGAGGGAAGCTATTATAAAAGTATAGTGAATAATTACTTGACCTCAAATCTAACTTGCATTTTTTAAAGATTTATTTATTTACTTGAAAGGCAGAGTTACAAGAGAGAGAAGGAGAGGTAGAGAGAGAGAGAGAGCGAGCGAGAGAGAGAGATCTTCCATCCACTGGTTCACCCCCCAATTGGCCACAACCGCCGGAGCTGCGCTGCCTATCTGAAGCCAGGAGCTTCTTCTGGGTCTCCCGTGCAGATGCAGGGACCCAAGGCCTTGGGCCATCCTTCACTGCTTTCCCAGGCCACAGCAGAGAGCTGGATGGGAAGTGGAGCAGCCCGGACTTGAACCAGCGCCCATATGGGATACCGGCACTGCAGGCGGTGGCCCCCCCAAAACTTGCATTTTTAACTTGAGTGGAATTAGAAAGCTTACCAGTCCTACAAGTTAATATATTGGGCTTAACTTACATGATGGTAACTGAAAGAGTCTTTGTTCATAATCCTAGAACTCTCCCTACATTTTGTACCACCTTAAACTTAAGGTTTAGCTCATTAAGATAGATGGGTAAAAATTTCTAAAAATCTAAGAAAAACCTCAATAATGCAGAGCAAAATGATAACAAAACTGTAAAACCACTCTCTCCTCCCCATCAGGGGCTGACGCTATGACACAGTGAGCTGGGCAGCTGCTTGTGACACTGGCATCCCATGTTGGAACAACTGTTTGGTCCCAGATGCTCTGCCTCCTATTCAGATCCATGCCAGTGCTCCTGTGAGGGCAGCAGATGATGGCCCAAGTGCTTGGGCCCCTGCCACCCACATGGGAGATCTGGATGGAGGTCCAGGTTCCTGGTTTTAGCCTGGCCCAGCCGTGGCTGTTGCAACCATTTGGGGAAGTGACCCAGCAGATGGAAGATCTATGGTCTCTCCCCTTCTCTATCACTTTGCCTTTAAAATAAGTAAATAAATTCACCTTAAGGGGGAAAAAAAAGAGCCACCTCAAGTCATTCTACCCAGAAAATAACTTTTACTGTGGTCTGGTTGGGTCCCCTCCAAACTCCTTTGTTGCGATCTAATCCCCACTGTGTGGTATCAGGAGGTAGGGCTGTTGGGAGAGGCCCTCCAAAGAGGCCTCAGAAAGCTCTCCCCAGCCCCAGCATGTAAGAATACAACCAGAAGGTCCCATCTATAAACCACGAAACAGGCCACACTCTGCTGCTGCCTTGAGTTTGGACTTCCCAGTGCTCAGAATTCTGAGAAGTAAATGTGCTATGTACAAGCCACCCAGACTGCGGTATTTTATTAGAGCAGCTCAAATGGCCTAAGTCTGATGACATCACACGAAGAGGATGCGCAGCCCTCTGCCCACACACCTCCGTGGGGAAGAGAAGGTAGCAGAACTTCCCCAGGAGGATGCTACTCCACACGTGCGCATTCCTTGCCCTGCCTCTCTTCTATCAGTACCTGCAAGAGATGTGATCCTCGCACGCTGACTTCTTCTGGGTCCGAGGGCAGCTGACCTCTGACTGGGGTCAGTTCATGGGGGCTCATTGGGATTCTGGAGTCTGTAAGGGGGAGAGAAGCCAGGCCTATATCCTTCACTGGAAACTCTGCTCCCTTTCGGCTTCCTGTGGTTCTGGCCACACTGCTTTCTCCCTTTGTTCCTTCAACCTAAGGGCTGTTGGAGGCTTCCAGCTCTTACTAGTCACTGGGTTATCTCACTATCGTGTTTAACGTCTAGCTCTTCCACTGCCAGTGCAGCTAATTCCCTCTATTAAACTCCCTCACTAAAATCCTCAAAACAGTTTCTAGTTCAACTCTGACTGCTCTATAATAGATGCTCTTTAATTAAAGTGTGCAAATTCTAATTCTACTTCAATTGATACAACAAAAGGGTATGAAGTAGAGAACCTTTTTCATGTGAGAAGCATTCTTTGCAAACAGCTCTTTTCAGGATAAGAAAAGAAACAATGAAAACCTCTGATAAGTTGGATTCATTATTCTTAACATTTTAAACAACTATTCAATTTTGTTTTAAAAAGATTTTGTTTGAAAGGCAGAGTGACAGGGAGATACAGTAAAATAGATCTTATTCCCCAGTTACAATGGCCAGGATGGGGCCAGGCTGAAGCCAGAAGCCAGGAACTCCATCCGGGTCTCCTACATGGGTGGCAGGGGTCCAAGTATCTCTGCTGCTTTCCCTGGTGTATTACCAGGGAGTTGGGTTGGAAAGAGAGCAGCTGGGACTCACCCGTGCTTACAAGGAATGCTGACAGCTTAATCCGATGTGCCAGAATGCCAGCCCCTACTTTCAATTTTAAATAGTAAAGGTAGATACATTGTGAAAATGAGTACTTAACATAATCTCTATCCCTTCTCTCTGCAATTTTTCAGTTACATTACACTCATTTTTTGTCCAGATTTGTAACCTTCACCTTCAGTTCTATCACTGTAATTTCCAGAGTTGCTTTATGTTGGGAAAGTTACATAGTTAACACCAGCATGCTCCCCTACAAGGTAAGGTCCAAGCAGGCAGAATGGCTTGTTTACTTTGTTCACAGGTGTATCCAAAGTGCCTAGAGCAGCGTGTGGCACAGATTAGGTACTAAACAGCACGTCTGTGGAAGAAATTATTTTCCTGGGTTTTCAGTTCTTTGGTTTTAAATGTTCTCTCCTGATTGGATTGTATGGTTGCACATATGTAAAGAAACATACGTATACAGTTGTTTTTCCTCTTCCCACAAGAAATGTTCAGGAATGTTCTGCCGTTGCTTGAGTTCCTTCAAGTTTGAAATTGACTGCCTTTTGTGTGTACGCTTGAACCACATCTTCATTGGTCATAATATTTTTAAAATTTTTAAAAATTTGAGAGAGCTCCCCCAGTCAGTGATTCAGTCCCAAATGCCTATGAACAGCTGGGGCTGGGTAAGACCAAAGCCAGGCCTGTGAACACAGTCCAAGTGTTGCTACAATACAAAGTAGAAAGTCTTCAAAGCAGAATGTCTTAGAAGTACAGGGTCAGTGCTGTGGCGCAGTAGGTTAAGCCTCTGCCTGTGGTCCCGGCATCCCATATGGGCACCAATTCAAGTCCTGGCTGCTCCTCTTCTGATCCAGCTCTCTGCTGTGGCCTGCAAAAGCAGTGGAAGATGGCCCAAGTCCTTGGGCCCCTGTACCCACACGGGAGACCTGGAAGATGCTCCTGGCTCCAGGTTTTGGATCAGCTCAGCTCCGGCCATTGTGGCCATTTGGGGAGTGAACCAGCAGATGGAAGACCTTTCTGTCTCCTACCTCTCACTGTCTGTAACTCTCTCAATTAATAAAAATCTTTTTTTTTTTCCCAAGTACAGTGCTTGGATGCTATGCAGGGGTATAATTACCAAAAGGAGTAGAGGAAAGGAACAGTCATTGGAAGACTGCTAGCTGGCAAGCAATGCAGAGCCCTTACAGACATCACCTCCCCTCATCTTTAGGACAACTCTGAAGACAGCTACTCATTGTCCCCGCTTCACTGACACAAAAATTGAACTTAATTGTTGTTACCACACAGGGGTAATTGACATTTGAATCCCATTCTTCCTGATTCCAAAGCTCATGCTCTTTCTCTACATTTTTTATTTACTTACTTGAGAGGTAGTTACAGTGAGAGGGAGAGACATAGAGAAAGATCTTCCATCCACTGGTTCACTCCCCATATGGTTGCAATGGCCGGAGCTGAGCCAATCGAAGCCAGGAACCAGGAGCTTCTTCCAGGCCTCCCACGTGGGTGCAGGGTCCCAAGCACTTGGGCCATCTTCTGCAGCTTTCCCAGGCCATAGCAGGGAGCTGGATTGGAAGAGGAGCAGCTGGGGCTAGAACTGGTGCCCATATGGGATGCCAGTGCCGCAGGTGGAGGATTAACCTACTGTGCCACAGCGCCAGCCCCTCTCTACTACATTTAATTATCTTTTGCAAAAGTGAGCATGAGAAAGCTTGATGGAGCAGGTGGTTATGAGGTGACAGCAACAATCGCAAACCTCACTGGAGGGATAGGTGTATCTTTAATCTACCATCAAGGAATCGCTTTTTTCTTTTTTTTTTCTAATTTGGAGACTCAACTCAGTTCTGGAGGTAACTATTATCAACTACAGGAAAGAAATTCCAGGCAGTCTTGTCCTTGAGTTTTCTGGTATTCTTTGGCCTTGGATATCTTACCTTTTTCCTCATCATCCAATGGCACAGATGTGCAAGGAATAAGTCCTTCCCAGTGCTAAGGTATATCCTTCCTCTCAGATATTTCTATTATAGTAATAAGCTCTTCAAAACTGCATCAGAGGTATTAGTGCATTTTTTTTTTTTTTGACAGGCAGAGTGGACAGTGAGAGAGAGAGACAGAGAGAAAGGTCTTCCTTTGCCGTTGGTTCACCCTCCAATGGCCGCCGCGGCTGGTGCGCTGCGGCTGGTGCACCGCGCTGATCCGATGGCAGGAGCCAGGAGCCAGGTGCTTCTTCTGGTCTCCCATGGGGTGCAGGGCCCAAGCACCTGGGCCATCCTCCACTGCACTCCCTGGCCACAGCAGAGAGCTGGCCTGGAAGAGGGGCAACCGGGACAGAATCCGGCGCCCCATTCGGGACTAGAACCCGGTGTGCCGGCGCCGCTAGGCGGAGGATTAGCCTAGTGAGCCGCGGCGCCGGCCGGTATTAGTGCATTTTGACATCAGCTTAATGTGTAATAACCATTAGTCTTTTAAAAATAGACTTTATGGGGCCAGTGCTGTGGTGCAGGGTTAATGCCCTGGCCTGAAGCACCAGCGTCCCATATGGGCACTGGTTCTAGTCTCGGATGCTCCTCTTCCAATCCAGCTCTCTGCTATGGCCTGGGAAAGCAGTGTAAGATGGCCCAAGTCCTTGGGACCCTGTGCCCACATGGGAGACCTGGAAGAAGCTCCTGGCTCCTGGCTTCGGATCCTCCAGCTGTTGTGGCCATCTGGGGAGTAAACCAGAGGATGGAAGACCTTTCTCTCTGTCTCTACCTCTCTGTCTTTAAAATAAATAAATCTTTTAAAAATTGACTATTTGAAAGGCAGTGATAGAAAGACAAAAAGAGAGATCTTTCATAAGCTGGTTCATTTCCCAGGCCAGGCCAAAGACAGGAGCCAGAAACTCCACATGGGTGTTATGGGCCCAAGCAAAAGGCCATCTTTTGCTGCTTTTCTGCAGGGAGCGGAATCCAAAATGGAGCAGCTGGGACTTGAACTGGTGCTGATAATGGTCTGCCAGCATTGCAAGGGACGGCTTAAGTCACCATGGCACAGTGCCAGCCCCAACCAACAGTGTTTTTTTGTTTTTTGTTTTTTTTTTTTTTTTAAGGGTCGAATAGTTATAACAGAGAGCACTGTACATAGTATGGGTAATTATAGTTTCAAGACACATGTATGTTTTGGTGGATGAATTTCTGCTTATGTACTGGACTACTTCTGATAGTGAGAAATATATATTTAAACAGTAACAGCATCTTTTCACAAACCAGTTATACCAAGTATTTGAGTCTGTTTGTGCTGCCATAAGAAGATAGCTAAGACTGGGTAATTTATAAACAGCACAAATTTATTTCTAACAGTTTTGGAGCTTGAGAAATCCAAGATCAAGGCATCATAGCACCCTCTTGCTGCATCCCCACAGGGCAGAAGGGATGAGCAACTGCTGCAGTATCACTACCCAGGGGTTACTATAGATACTACATGTGAGATTTGGAGGATACACACAGTCAAACCATGGCACCAGGGAAGCCCGAGAGCCTCTTCCAACTGGAACAGGACAGCAGCTGAGGTTACCGCCAGGGAGCTCTCGAAGAAAAGGTCTCTCAGCTCTAGGAAACAGTATCACCGACTGCTCGTTACAGTATCACAGACCACTTGCTTATAGTGTAGCGGTATAGCTACAGGGCAGTTTAACACCTCTCTTAGTCCACCTGGTACTGCCATTAAAACCTATCCAGTGGGGCTGGCACTGAGGATCAGTGGGTTAAGCTGCAATGCCGGCATCCCACACGGGCACTGGTTCGAGTTCCAGCTGCAGCACTTCCAATCCAGCTCCCTGCTAATGTGCTTGGGAAAGGAGTGGAAGATAGTCTAAGTGCTTAGGCCCCTGTACCTACCTGGGAGATCTGGAAGAAGCCCATGGCTTCTCACTTTGACCTGGCCCAGCCCCAGCTATTGTGGCCATTTGGGGAGTGAACCAGCAGATGGAAGATCTCTATCTCCCTCTCTTTGTAACTCTGCCTTTCAAATAAATAAACAAAAAAGATTTATTTATTTGGAAGGCAGTTACAGAGAGGCAGATGCAGGGGCAGAGAGAGAGATCCTCCATCTGCTGGGTCACCCCCCAAATGGTTGCAATGGCTGGAGCTGGGCCGGTCTGAAGCCAGGATCCAGGAGTTTCTTCCAGGTATCCCATGTGGGTGTAGGGGCCCAAGTACTTGGGCTATCTTCTACTGCTTTCCTAGGCCATAGCAGAGAGCTGAATTGGAAAAGGAGCAGCTAGATCTCTAACTGGTGCCTTTATGGGATGCTGGCAGTGCAGGTGGTGGCTTTATCTGCTGTGCCACAGCGCCAACCCCTTAAATAAATAGATCTTAAAAAAATACCCAACACTAGGTACTTTATGAAGAAAAGAGGTTTATTTAGCTCATAGTCATGGAGGTCCAAGTGCATAGCACTGACCCTGGCTTCTGGCTGAGAGCCCCAGGGTGGACAGCACCACAGGGTGGGGAGCACATAAGAGAGGTGTCAAAGGGCAAGAGGAGCAGCGAGAGAGTGAGCAAGAGAAGCTGAATGCACTTGACAACAACCTACTCTCACAGTTCCCCACTCAGTCCTAGGAGAGCGAGAAACATTCCCACAAGAAAAGCCTTTCTCTCTCAGCATCCCAATCACCTCTGAAAGACACCACCTCCCAGCTCGGCACATGGCTGCTAAGCCTCCAGCACAGGAACCAGGGGGGACAAACCACATCCAAACCACGGCAATACCCTAAGTGTTCTTGCAAGAGTGAGCTGAAGAAACGATGGAGACAAGTGGCTTTCTCCTCTGCAGAAAAAGCTGTAGGGAGGAGCAGGCCTATCTGGTTCAAATGATACTCACTGCAAAAAAAAATAAATAAATAAAAAAAAAATAAAAAAATCTGCGAAGGTGCAGGATCTCTAGATCAAAGACTCGTTTCTGAACGGGTACGTATAGTGCCAGGCCCCAAAGGATACAATCTAAAAGAAATGAATGCAAAAGAACAAAAAAAAAAGAAAAACAAAATGTAACTCTGACTTTCTTCTTATTCCCAGAATCTCTTAATCAGGTTTTGATGGCGTTTCCAAAGCTGGCTGCCACGACATATGCTAAGACATATACCTAACCAATACACTGCACTGCCATTCCCATCTATTTCTGCTCAACAAACTGAGTTAACGTAGTGGACACTATCATTTTTTTTTTTATTATTATTAACAGTTCCTTCATACTTGCTGGCCTTCTGGCCATGATGGATATCTCTGGCTTCTTGCTCCTTATCCTGGCTTCTGCTTTTAGGTGTAACAGGACTTACTACTTTTTCCCTTCCAAATTTAAGATTTGCTCTTCTGAACAAATCTCACTGGAGTATGTTGTCTATACGAACATCCTAGGCCAGGTTTTGTTAAATATTCTACTTCTTCACTGTTACTCTGAAATCTTTACAGATTCTCTGCAATCACATTTTCTAGCCCTTCCAGACACGCGTGGACAGTACAAGACAAGCTGATCACTGCCCTTCATGTAAGCCTCAATGCTCACATCTTCCCTCTGCTATGCCTGTCATTGCTCGCCTCTTGCCTAAATTTCCTGTTTATCAAGGCTCAGCTTAAATCCCTCCATAAAGCCTACCTGGCTCCTCTCAGTCCCACTGCTCATTACTGTCTGACGGTACGCAGCACTGCATTCCCCCTGCACACTCTCGCCATAATTATATGGGCCTTTTAAAGGATTTCTCTAAGTGCCAGTCTGGAGGCAGGGACCCTTCATTATTTACACAGCTCTTGCGTCAGTCTGACTTTTAATTGCTGGGTGAATTGGGATAAAATAATAATAATAATAAAAATAAAAGCACCTCTCTGGTGAAAAATGCTCACCTATAGCAGCACGCACAGGTGGGTGCAAGACTTGGGTCCTCCCCAATCTCCAAACCAATAATCCCAGCGACTGAGAAAGCATGTTTAAAACTCAGAAATAGAGGACATTTTAACAAAAGCAGGGACCCCTTGATTCCTCAACGTCCTTACTTGTGGATACACCTGAACATTTGCTTACGAAGCTGCAGATGACAGAAAGGCTTTTTCAAGAGGTCCCAGTCACCAAACACCACGCTGTGCTGCTAGCAGATGTAACTGTACAACCACGCAGCTGCAACCTATTGCTACCCGCTTTCGCGCCAGCACAGCGTGTAAACACTTCTGCAGACGGTCAGCACCATTGTCGCCCATTGATCCCCTAACGCTCATTGATCCCCTAACGCTGGCACGGAAAGTGTGAACAACCCCGAGGTGAAGATGTCGTCACCAGGGGACCACAAGAATAGAACCCAAATCCCTCGACTCCCAAGCTGCTGTTTTCCACTAATTGTGCTCCTTTCTACTCATCCGAGTGCATCAAGAGCAAAGGGCTGGAGACAGGGGCGGCCACCGGTGAGCCTGGTCCGCGAATCGCCCCCTTGCCACTGCCTGGTTGTGGCTGAGGAAGATGAAGGCAGCAAGCCCAAACCCCTGGGACCGGGAACTGGAACTAGGTACCGCCTGTTGGGGTAACTCTCCCTTCCTCGTTGGAAGCCTTTCCTCTTTTGATCTCTCCCTGCCGGCCAGGCCCTGGCGCGCTCTGCATCTCCCTGCGTTTGTCTCTCCCCTGGAGCGCCACTGTGCCCGGCGCGGCCGGTGTCCCTAGCCCAGGCGGTGGCGCCTTCGTCCGGCCCTCGGGGGAGCTGCTCCAGGGCTCCCTAGTGCCACAAGCGTTTGCCCCGGAAAACGAGCCGTAGTCCAGCATCCCGAGTGTGCTTCAAACTTAAAGAGGCGGGGACGGGGCGGGCAGTATACCCAGGGCGTGCGGCATAGGTTCTCGGGTAGCTCCGCACGACGAAGCACACAGTGCAGACAATCAGCACGGCCTTTCTCTCCGGCTGGGAGCTTCACGCGGCTCAGCCAAGCCCAGGAACACCTCCCAGCGGAGCGCCACTGTTTACACTGGGTCCACACCCGGTGCGGGACACCGACCGCCGCTGCGGAACCGGGGCATGGAGTGGGAGGGGTGGGGTGGGGGATTCCAAACCGTTACTCCGCCCGCCGGGGTGGGGCCGGCCCAACGGCCGAGACTGCGCGGTGGGCCCGGCCGACTCCACGTCCCCCGCGCACTACAAGCCCCAGAAGGCCTCGCTGCACGGGGGGGCGGGCCGCCGCCTCACCTGCCGCGAGCTTCCGCCTTCACCTATTACCGTTCCCACTCCCCGCCCCCGAGCCTCGGCCCCGTCGCTGTCCTGTTTCCACACTTAAAGGCCACTTCCTGTAGAGGCACACGCGAGGGGAAGCCTTGGCACCCTCGGCAGCGGAGCTCTCCCCGTACTATGCCCGGCCTCCTCACCGGAGCGCGGTAGAGGGAGGCGAGAGAAGGAAGTCCCTGCAGGCCAGAGCCTGGGCTACCTGCTCGCACTTCCGCCCCGCGGGCCCGGAAGGCAGCGCGCACGCGCTCGCTGCGACTCCGGCGCGGCCGACTTCCGCTCCCACTGTGCCCCGCGAGCCGAATCATGGATCACACTGGTAAGGAGGCGGAGGCAGTGGGGGTCCCTGTTTCATGCCCCCTTGGCCGGCCTGGGACTGGTCGTCCGGCGGGCGAAAGGGATTCCTCTCGCCCCCTAGCAGTGGAGGGTGGCGGTGGGAAACAAACCCCACAGACCCCTTCCCGGGCCCGGCGGGGCCCTGCTGCTCCCCGGCCTACCCTTCCCGTGTGGTACCTACATCCTCGGTACCGGCAGCAGCCTCTTGTTCTGCTGAGCTCCGCGTCGGCACTGCGGGCGGCTCCGGCTTGGTGGGGAGGGAAGCGTGCTGGCTTTTTCCCCCTTCTTTCTCAGGCTTGCTGCTCGGCCCTGCGTTATGGGGCTCGGGCGGCTAGCGCCAGTCCCGGAGTTGGATTCGCCTCATTACGTTGGGACTGGATGGGCGAGGGTGGCTTGGAGACTTCCTGCTGTCTCTGGCAGCTTTGGGCGGGTGCTGCCGCGGCCACCTCCTGCCGGTATTGTCGCTCTGCTCCTTCGTGGACTAGGCGTTACCGAAGGGAGTCGGATGTAGTTTTCGGGATCACAGTCGGAGCCCGTAACATGGCCCGCGCCTGGGCTGTGGCCCTTGCTCAGCATCATTTAGGGGCATTTGCAAAGGAGCTCTTAAAGCCAAGGCGTTCTCATCCCTTTCTCCAAGTAAGAGTGGCTCCACCCTTTGTTTAAGTTTTTTTTTTTTTTTTTTTTTTTTTTGCCTTTGGCTTTCTCTTGGGTTTGGGATGTTGAATGAGTGCACTTGGCGTTAGTAAGTGCTCCGTTGCGGATACCGACGTGATCACAAGTAGCGGGGAAAAGGCATTTTCTTGCCTTAACGCACCGATTGGATGCCCGCAGTCATCAGCCGTCTACTTAAGTGTATAATTGTGTCTCTGTGTGCGCGCGCGCGGTTGTTTATGTATTGTCAGATGCTTAGAGACACCTGCTGGTCTGGAGACGGAGACCCTCTTCTCATGAAGATCTATCCTAGTGGGGAAGGTAGACAAAATAGTTGTTGTTTTAAACAATATTTACACCCTCTTGAGTGCTTTGGAAGTAAATAAGCGGGTGCCGTGGAGCCCGGAGAGGGTCTCTCTGGCGAGGGAGCGTTTACGCTGGGATCTGGTGTGTGAGAAGGATCCAGCCGTGGAGGAAGGAGAGCATTTCCAGCGGGAGGAAAAGCGGAAGGGCCTCCGGGGTTGCCTGGTTAACAAGAGGGGAAAAAGAGCCCCCGAGGTGAGATTGGAAGGGAAGGCAGAGGCTGCGTTGTTCCGGACTTTGAAATCCGTGGGAAAGATCTGATTTTTCGTGTAAGCGGATAGATATAGAGTAGTGTGAGAGAAGGAGGGAGAATAATAGAAGATAGCACGGTTAGAAGGGGACTGCAGCACGCCTGCAGGATTGGGTTAGCGAAACTAAGAGGAACAGGCAGATGGAATGGACATTTTTGTGGTGGAACTTGAACTTGAACGGGTGGATTGATTTTGGAGGTATCTGAGAGAAAGGAGAAGTGCCTCAGCTTCTGGCTGAGTCGCTTGGTAGTGCCTGTTAACAGAGTTGGGGAAAACAACTTTGTTTTTTTAAAAGGAGGGACACGGGAATTTGCGAACAAAAGTTTGATTTTGGTTTGCTAAGTATGAGATGTGTATGAGACACAGGAAGAGGAATGTCAGTAGGTCAGAGGGAAGATTTCCACCGAAAACAGCTATTTGAGGATTAGTACCTTTAACTCCTGAGGTGGATGGATGGGTGAAGTCCCTTGAGAGTGACTATACAGAAGACCAGCCTAGAAGCAGGCTCTCAGGAACTCCAGTGCCTGGAAGTTTTGTAGAGTTGAAACTCAAAAAAGATTTTGATAGTTGAGTATCCAGCATGGAAATTTTGTAAAGTATTTCTCATCTGAGAGTCAAGTCCCTGCCACGGTGCAGTGTATTACTTTAGGAAATTGTAGTATGGGTGGGTGTATTAAATAAGAGGGTATTTGTTCTAGTGTTTGAGCTGCCTGAAGAAGTAGTCATTTTAAAATAATAGCTGAAGAGCTGACCACTAAAAAAGTAATTCCTATTCAGATCTCTCTTCTACTTAACACTATTTATATTTCTTCATGAATAAATGTCATTGATGTTTCATGTCAGAAGATAGTATCAAGTTGATTGAGACAAAATTACCAGCCTTGCAAAAGATGAAACTTCATAAAGCCCCTAAACAAGAATTTGATCACCGTTTGAATCAGAAAAGAAAGCTATTGGCAAAAGAAGTGCCAGTTAATTGAAGACATAGGCATCTCAAAAGGATTGTTTTAATATCAAAGGATTAAGAAGTCCACTGGACAATAGATGTCACCTTGAATATTATACGAAAATGGCCCATTTAATGATCATGCTGAAAAGCTCAAATGTCAAGTTAAAGTGTTCTAATGGAATTTTTCAGGAAAAATTACTCCCAGAGATTCCTAGTTAACAATTGATTCATTCCTTGAACTACATTCCTTGAATTAGCACTTTGTAAAAGTAACAAACTCTGAAATATTCATGGCTCCTTCAAGATAAAGTCCTAAATCTTTTTATGATGTAAAAGTAGTGTTCCTGTTTAAGATGGATTCACCTTGAATGGTCGATTATCCTTAGTTTTCACTTTCTGAGAACTACCCAGACTTTCTGTTGTCATGGGCTTCCTATATTCTGTTACTGTATTCCAAAAGGGAAGTTGTGTGAATGTTCTGATTCTTAAACCAAGAGTGTTGTTGTTCACTACAAAATGCTTTATGAACGTGTACTGTGTGAGGCAAACAGCAAAGTGTTAAAAGCGACAGCAGGCTTTTGAAAGTGGGAGGCAACGTTGGTGTTCAGGGTGGTGGGAAAAAGTAAAAGTAATAGGTGTTGGTATTTTCATCACTCACAAAGGCAAAACCATTAAGAAACTTTTTAGTATCTGATGGGCAGTGTTAAACTGTTATCTGTCTACAGCAACTTTTTTTTTTCTTTCCTGTATTGTATCTTTTTATGTACCTGAAAAAAGGCAACACTTAATGCTTACCATGGAGTTGGTTCCGTGACTGATGCTCCTATTGGTCAAGGAACATGGGAATTTATTTCATGGGTAAAACGCAAGCAGAGACTTCAGGAAGTGACAAGTCATTTAATAAAAAACTGTCACTTGTTTAGACCTAGTTGAAGTCCAGAAAGCTTGCTCCCTCCTAAAATTATAATTTCCCATTCAATACTAAGAGTAACTCAGTCCCATATATATCCCTAGAAATGTTACAGCACAAATACATTTTAACATGTTTGTGTTACTCAGTGCTATAAGAATTTTTGCTGTGTTCTTGAATGCTTTCTACACTTCAGGAAATAATCACCTTCCTTGAAACTAGCTTCCATTTTTAGATTCATTACTTACTTTTGCTTTTGTCGCTGTTAGTTTTGTGTTTCCCTTTTAGTTTTCTAAAGTTCTTGAGTGCTTGCTTTGCATGCTTGAGATCAGTCAGAGAAGCAAGGTGGTTTTGATACTTTTCTCCTCTCAAATCTTTTTACTTCAAGACAGAGGTTCTTTCCTTGGGTTTATGGAGGGTTTGTGTTTCTGTGAACTCCTCTAGAATGAAAATTTTATTGTTCAGGTTATGTAACTTTTATTTTCAGGGGCTCCCTATATCAAAAAGGGTTAAAAAAAAAGCATAGCTTTATCCAAAATAGAGAAAATTAGTGGTTAATACAATGTGTAAAATCAGAACCCAGGTCTCTAAGCCTTGATAGTGTTTGGTACGTTGTATTGTGGCAGAAGAGTCTAAAAAGCTAAAGGAAATTATGACTTTTTTTTCCCTTAACAGACAATGAGTTACAAGGCACTAATAGTTCTGGATCGCTGGGTGGTCTTGATGTTCGAAGACGAATTCCTATAAAGCTCATTTCCAAACAAGCCAACAAAGCTAAACCTGCACCTCGAACTCAAAGGACTATAAACAGGATGCCTGCAAAGGCTGCACCTGGTGAGGAAGGTAATTTGTTTAAACTGCTAGGTCTAACAGCCCTTCTGGTTTATCTGATTGCACTAAAGGAGTCCCTGTGATTTTGTTGACTTAGTATAGCCACTTCTTTTTTTTTTTTTTTAATTTTTTTTTTAATTTTTTTGACAGGCAGAATGGACAGTGAGAGAGAGAGAGACAGAGAGAAAGGTCTTCCTTTGCCGTTGGTTCACCCTCCAATGGCCGCCGCGGCCGGCGGCCGGCGCACCGTGCTGATCCAATGGCAGGAGCCAGGAGCCAGGTGCTTTTCCTGGTCTCCCATGGGGTGCAGGGCCCAAGCACCTGGGCCATCCTCCACTGCACTCCCTGGCCACAGCAGAGGGCTGGCCTGGAAGAGGGGCGACCGGGACAGAATCCGGCGCCCCTACCGGGACTAGAACCCGGTGTGCCGGCGCCGCAAGGCGGAGGATTAGCCTAGTGAGCCGCAGCGCCGGCCGCCACTTCTTTTTTTAAACTTTACCTTCTGTACTCTTTCTTCAGCCTTTTTGTTGACTTCTGTTTTGGCATGTTTTGCTTTTTTCTCCCTGTATAAATACTTTTGATTTGTTTTCTTTTGTTGTTGGCAGTAACATTGTCCCCCCCCCCCCCAATCTAAACAGTATTGCAGAAAACATGACACTAAAAGTAAATGTCTTTCTCTTCTCACAATCCATTTCTTCAAAGATAATCCCTATTAAGACTTTTTTAGCTTCTAGCATTGCAAGTCCCCACTGCTCCACTTCCAATCCATCTCCCTGATGAGGCATCTGAGAAAACAGCGGAAGATGGCCCAGGTACTTGGGCTCCTGGTACCCATGTGGGAGACCAGGGTGGAGTTCTAGGCTCCCTAATGTGGCCATTTGGGAAGTGAATCAATGGGTGGAATCTCTATAACTTTGCCTTTCAAATAGATAAATAATTTAAAAAAGACTATTTATACAGAAATATTAATTTTTGTGTAAAAATGCCTTTTTAAAAAAAACATTTATTTTGTATAACTGTCTTTAAAATGTTTTGTATATAACTGCTTCTTAAAACCGTATGCATTTGAGATTTTGTGTTAGCATATACAGAGATAACTTCATTTGCAGGAATAGGTTTAGGTACTTCATTATGGCTAAACTACAATTTATTTAAAAATTTTTCTGGAGTTCTAAGAACGTTGGAGCAAATATCTTTGTGTAGAATTTGCACTTTGTACAAATTTGGACATTTATTTATTTATTTGAAAGGCAGAGTGTGGGAGTGAGAGGTAAATGTATTCTATCTGCTTATTCACTCCCCAGAAGTGTGCAGTAGCTAGGGCTGGGTCAGGCCAGAAGCTGGGACCTCCATCTGGGGTCTCCCAAGTGGTAGCAGAGACCCAAGTACTTGGGGCATCATCTGCCATTTTCCCAGATGCATTAACAGGAAGATATATCAGAAGCAGAGGAGCCAGAGACACAAACCTGTGTGGGTGACACAAGCAGCAGTTTAACCCCCTCCTGCATCACAGTGGCCACACCATAGACTTTTAAAAACTTTGTAATTATTCTTCAAAAAAGGTATATTTGTTTATACTTCTCCACACCAGTTTTGGGTACTATTAACCTTTAAACATTTTGATTTTGATTTACAATTCTCTAATCATGGTTGAGGTTGAGTATCTTTTCATAATATTGGTCTTTTGCTTAGGATCTTTCTGTTCATATCCTTTCCCCATTTTTCTGTTTGGCTGTTTCTCTTGATTTTTGAGTTCTTTTTAAATTAATGAAATTGACCCTTTTTAATATATTGTGTATATTCCCCATTTGCCTTTTGAATTTTGTCTATAAATTTTTTATTGTAGAGAGGTTAAACATTCTATGCAGTCAGATATCCAGTGTTTGTTGTTATGACTTCCTGGATTTATGACAGTTTTAGAAAGGCCTTCCCCTATTCTGTGCATATAAACTGGTTTTCCTCTCATCTGTCAGTACAAACTATGACCTGTGGGGCAAATCTGGTCCTGTTTTTATAAAGTTTTATTGCAAAACAGCCATGCCCATTCATTTCAGTATTGTCTGTGGCTGCTCTCATACAGTAGTGGTAGAGCTGAGTGTTTGTGGTTATGGACCATGTGGCTCACAGAGCTGAGAGGATTTATTGCCTGGCTTTTTACAGAAGAATTTGCTGACCTCTGCTTTGGATCTTTTAAGAATACGTATGTGGTTATTTAAAAAAGCCAAAAGTGGGATCTGGCTTTCTGTTTTTTCCTCCAAAACAGCTTGTCATTGTCCCAATCATTGAATAATCTTTTCCTTGCTGCATAGAAAACCCACCATTATTGTATATTAAAGTTCTAAAAGTATTAAAGTCTGTTTTCTGGTCTTTCAAAGTATTTTCATGAACTTATAGTGATGTACAAGTACATTCTTGTAATGCAGGAAAAGCTAAAAATTCTCCCTGCTACCTCTTTTCTCTAAGTTGTTTTCCTCCTCTTCTCAGGGTCATGGCTTTTTTTTAGAGGGAACTACTCTTACTCCTTTCTCTCTTAATAGAGCAACTTGAGGCTGAAGACAATCATTGAATACTTTAGACTTAACCTGTTTGGAGTAAAAGAAAATTATTTTTTTCCCTAGGGATTGATCAAAATATGGAGTTTTGGGTGTTAGTACATCTCTATGGATATTTAGTTTAATGAGAAGAATACAGGTTGAACTACTCTGAAAAATTATAATGTGCTCTTCATTTATTTGGCTGTTGATCTCCATAATTTTCTGCATTTGAAGAATTGACAATTTTTCTTACTTTGAATTGTGGATGACACCACCTTTGATAAGGAATGGGCCATATAAGACTGTAGGTACACTCAGGTGTAATTTATAAGATCAACTTTACTTTGAACTGTACATCTATATTGGAAGTAGTTAAATAGCAGTATATTGGAATATCTCTTATCAACTTCAAAAAATTCTTGCATCACTATTGTCTGTGTGTGTGTGTCTATCTACCTGCACAGGTACTGTAAGTTAGCCATGTGGGTAAAGTTGAAGCTGTGTGCTTTGGCTACTCTGTTTACCAGTTCTAGGGCCAAAAGAGTCGTGACAAGCCTGGCACCTTGGAGAGATATATTTGTCTTCTCAGCTTTACTTTAGGTAATTGGATTCTACCTAGAATTCTCATCAGACTGTTCACCGGTTTTCTGTTCTTTTGTGTAAAATGAGAAAATTGCCACCAACTTTTTAATGAGACCAGAGAAATTGAGCCAACTTGATCTTCAACTGGTCTTAAGTTTATTAATGTTGATATATGCAGTGTAGGACAGGATACTTGTAAATATCATATGGCTCCTGCTGATTGGGGATTAACCAGGAAGAAGTTTTAAAATGAAAGGGTGAAGAATGAATTTGTTGATGTTCCAAAATCATGCTCAGATTAGAGGTGAAGGGAAAGTATAATTTACTAAGTAATAAGAAAATCCGCAGAATTCTTTGTTTTCATTATTTTTACAATAAAATCAGTCTCTTGCAGCATACCATATTTGTAGATAGATTAGAATAAGTGATGGTCAATGTCATTAAAATTTTGTGCAACAAATGATGATAATGGTAATCTTGAGGTTTTAGACTAAAGATAGTCTGTTGAATTGATAGAAGCACTTGAATAGGTGTCAAGAGATCTGAGATCTGTTCCTGGTCCTGCTGCTGACCTTAATATGTTACATTATTGTGGATCTCCATACTGTAATAGTCTCAATTATGAAGTATTAGAGTTGGTCAGGTAATCACCAGTTTTACTTCTAGTTGATATTTTAAACTAGTCTTCATTATTTTGTTCTTAGAGGAGCTTTGAAAGTCATCAGGTGGGCTTTCCAGTGAATAGGCCTACTTTGTCCTGTGTGTATACTTCTCAAATGAAATTTGAGGTTTGAAGTTAATGAGTAACATTTTGTTTTCTCAGAAGGATTTGATTATAATGAAGAGGAACGGTATGACTGTAAAGGGGGTGAACTGTTTGGAAATCAGCGAAGGTTTCCTGGACACCTTTTTTGGGACTTTCAGGTACGATTAAAAACGAAAACTTTCATTAGACCAATAAAATTGGTATTAAGTACTTAAAATGTGGTATTAGAACAGTGTAGAATATATAAGGGGTATCTTTTACAAGCTTTTGTTAATGTTATGACTTTTAACACAAACATCATTTGTTTATAATGAGTGCCCTACTTTGACTATTCCCAAAAATAATTTGAAATCATTTTCAGTGAGGTCAAATGTGATTGATAACTCTTAACTATTTAAAAATGTAAACTAACGGTGGCACAGCTAATGCTGGTGAATATGTGGGGATTATACCAAGAAACCTTTATTTCTAGTTGTTTTTAACAACTTTTATAAAGTACCAACCATTTACTATTGATAGAGTGTTTAGCATTGTGTTATAGATGCAGTTTTTAGGATTAAGGGAATTTAATTATGTCATTTCAACAGATAAACATCTTAGGTGAAAAGGATGATACACCAGTTCACTTCTGTGACAAGTGTGGATTACCTATTAAAATCTATGGACGAATGGTAAGCATAATTAAATTAAATACTGTTTGTAAATGCGTGCATTTGTGTCCAGGTAGAATTCTGAAATGTATTAAGTAGATACAGTTAATCATTATCTAATGACTGAGTTTGTGACATTTTAATTTAAATAAATATGAACTAGCTAAGAGAAGTACTTGGTATGCGTGACACCAGTTTATATTTATTATACTTTTTTAAGGAAAGATTTTTTTTAAGATTTTATTTATTAATTTGAAAGAGAGGGAGAGACAGAAAAATCCTCATCTGCTGGTTCACTCCCCCAGTGACCAAAACAGCTGGAGCTGGAACAATCTGAAGCCAGGAGCCAGGAGCATCTTCTGGTTCTCCCACGTGGGTGCAGGGGCCCAAGCACTTCGGCCTTCTGCTGCTGCTTTCCCAGGCCATAGCAGAGAGCTGGATTGGAAGAGGAGCAGCCAGGACACAAACTGGTGCCCGTATGGGATGCTGGCACTGCAGGTGGAGGCTTAGCCTGTTGTGTCACAGCTCTGGCCTCCAATTTTTTTTTTTTAATTTTATTTATTTATTTGAGAGGTAGGGTTACAGACAGTGAGAGGGAGACAGAAAGGTCTTCCTTCCGTTGGTTCCCGCAATGGCTGGAGCTGTGCCAATCTGAAGCCAGGAGCCAGGTGCTTCTTCTGGGTTCCCCATGCGGGTGCAGGGGTCCAAGCACTTGGGCCATCCTCCACTGCCTTTCCAGGCCACAGCAGAGAGCTGGACTGGAAGAGGAGCAGCCAGAACTCCAACTGGCGCCCGTGTGGGATGTTGGCGCTGCACGTGGAGGATTAACCTACCGTGCTACGGCACTGGCCCCTGGCCTCTGATTTTTTTTAACAGACTAGAATAACATTAGTTATTCATTTCTGAAGTTCACTATTTTTTATATAAAATACATAAATAATATTTTTAATTTCTAAAAATTGAATTCTGATTATTAAAAAATATTTTTACACCCCTAACTGTAATTTTATAGTAACTTTATCATGTCCTCGCTCTAAAAAGATAGCTTTGCATTTGTGTTTGAAAAAAAGATTGGATTCTGTTGTACTCATATCTGTGATGATAGAGGGCACGGATTATGCACTATTGCTTTGCTCTGTATCATAGCAAAGTAACAATAATGGGCTGTTGGCTTTACAGTGTGGTTCTTGCATCATTTTACTGTGATCTGATTGTTAGATTTTTTTGAGTTCACTAATCTAAGCCAGGAAGAAATGCTAGTTAAATATAGGAGATACTAGTTATTTTTACCTCTTTAGAATAGTTTCAGGAGAAATAGGGTAAGGTTAAACATGATTATAATGTTGTTGTCAGGAGCTTTTAACGTATAGGATAGGGATCAATGGTGAAACTTACAGGGTAAGTTGCTCCCAAAGACAAGTGTACATTGTATTCATTTATTAGGAAGGAGGCCAAAGATTAATTTTTACTTTTGAATAAGTAGCACTTAATAAATGTTCTTTTTAAAAGCTCAGTGCCTTCTAGCTGTAGGTGATTATGCTTATTGATCTTTTGTGTGGAAATAAAATCTAAGTTGTTCTAGTATGCTTAATTATAATGTCTTTGTTTGCAGATTCCATGCAAGCATGTTTTTTGTTATGACTGTGCTATTTTACATGAAAAAAAGGGAGATAAGATGTGTCCAGGGTAAGAAGATAATTTTTATTATTTCTTTATAAAAACGTTTCTTTCTCCTTTCTGTCTTTCTGAGACAGAGCTCCCATCTACTAGTTCCCTTTCAGAATGCCTCCAGTGACTGAGGCTGAGGCCAAAGCTGATAGCTTGGAATTCAGTCCAGGTCTCCTGTGTAGATGACAGGGGCAGCTACTTCACCTGCTGCCTTCCAGGGTGTACACTAGCAGGAAGCTGTATCTGGGGGCAGAGTCAGGACTCAAACCCAGGCACTCCAGTACAGAATGTAGGCATTGCAAGCAGTTGTCTTAACTGGCATCTTACTTGCTAGACCAAACACCTACTCCCATCTTTTTTTTTTTTTTTTTTTAAAGAGAGCTTTTATTTAATAAATATAAATTAAATAGGTATAGATTTTGGAATATAGTGGTTCCTCCCCCTGTAGCTGCCTTCCCACCCCTAAACCGTTCCACCTCCTACTCCCTCTCCCATCCCATTCTTCATTAAGATTTATTTATTTACTTTAAAGATTTTATTTATTCATTTGAGAGGTAGAGTTACAGACAGTGAGAGGGAGAGACAGAGAAAGGTCTTCCTTCCGTTGGTTCACTCCCCAAATGGCCACAACGGCCGGAGCTGTGCCGATCCGAAGCCAGGAGCTTCTTTCGGGTCTCCTACGCGGGTGCAGGGTCCCAAGCATTTGGGTCATCTTCCACTGCTTTCCCAGGCTATAGCAGAGAGCTCGATTGGAAGAGGAGCAGCCAGGACTAGAACTGGTGCCCATAAGGGATGCTGGCGCCGCAGGTGGAGGACTAACGTACTGTGCCACAATGCTGGCCCCCATTAAGATTTATTTTTAATTATCTTTATATCCAGAAGACCAACTCTAAGTAAAAATTTCAACAGTTTGCACCCACACAGACACACAAAAGTATAAAGTACTGTTTGAAGACAAGTTTTACCATTCATTCTCATAGTACAGCTCATTAAGGACAGAGTTCCTACATGGGGAGCAAGTGCACAGTGACTCCTGTTGTTGATTTAACAATTGACACTCTTATTTATGATGTCAGCAATCACCTGAGGCTCTTGTCATGAACTGCCAAGGCTATGGAAGCCTTTTGAGTCCACAAACTCTGTCAGTATTTAGACAGGGCCATAAGCAAAATGGAAGTTCTCTCCTCCTTTCAGAGAAAAGTACTCCTTCTTTGATGGCCCCTTCTTTCCACTGGGATCTCACAGAGATCCTTCGTGTAGATCATTTTTTGCCACGGTGTCTTGGCTTTCTATGCCTGAAATGTTCTCATGGAGCTTTTCAGCCAGATCTGAATGCCTTAAGGGCTGATTCTGAGGAGAGAGTTATTTAGGGCATTTGTCATTCTATGAGTCCACTGTGTGACCTGATTCCAATATTGGATCATTCTCTTCTTTTTAATTCTATCTATTATTATTAGCAGACATTTGGTCTTATTTATGTGACCCCTTTGACAATCCTATCTATATGATTAGTTACAGAATATCATTTTAATATGTAAGATGGCATTAGTACCTGCCAACTTAGTGGCTGCCCCCATCTTTTTAAAAACAGTTTAGTTTGTAATATAATCATTATGAGCTGGGTCGAAAATCAGAGTATGTTTTAAAACAGGCAGGCAATCAAATGTGTAGTCATGGCCAATCTTCCTCTATGAGCCCAGAGTTGTTATTAGCCTCCTTAAGATAGACCTGGGTGTAACTGTTGTCAATTCATATTGGTTAAAATGATGAAGCCTACTTGCCATTGTAGAATTACAAGTAGTATTATAAATCACATGCTGTTATTCTAAATTTTTTTGATGGGACATTAGAGATAGTATGGTATTGATTTATAACAAATACGCTTGGTTTTATAATCTGTCTTCTGCTGTCTATTAGCTATATGACATAGGCTGTTTCTTCTTTGTAAAATAGGGCTGATAATAGTATCTACCCCTCTGGTGTATTTTTAGGAGTATCTATCTAGGCATGTAGTAAGCAAATTTAAGTATAAGCTCTTAGTATATTCAAATCTGATTCTGTCTTGAGTATATGTTACAATACCCTCATGACATAGACTCAAGAAAGTAATGAGTTATAGCTATCTGGGGATGTCTTGAAGGAACCAAAATAAAGTAGGAGTTTTTATTTCAATTTAGAGCTCCCTGTTAATGACTTCAGAAATACAATGAAGCTTGCTTGGAATAGCCATAGTCCTCTTAGATTCCTTATAACCTGTGCTTAAAGTTACCCCAAGATTTGTAGTCTTGGTTGATAACAAAGCTATGAATAGTTGTGAGGGATGATTCCTTTTGTGTGTATGTGTATGTGTGAGAGAGATTTATTGATTTATTTGAAAAATAAAGTTACACAGAGGCAGAGGCAAAGAGAGAGAGAGAGATCTTCCGTTGCTGTTTCATTCCCCAGATGGCCGTATCAGTCAGAGCTGGGCTGATCCAAAGCCAAGAGCCAGGAGCTTTTTCTGGGTCCCCCACGTGGGTGCAGGGGCCCAAAGACTTAGGCCCAAGCACTTGGGCCATCTTCTACTGCTTTCCCAGGCCATAGCAGAGAGCTGGATTTGAAATGGACCAGCTGGGACTTGAAATGGTGCCCATATGGGATGCTGGCCCCGCAGGCTGTGGCTTTACTTGCTACTCCATGGAGCTGGCTCCAGATGATTCCCTTTTGTGTGTAGGAAATTAGCATCATTAGGAGAGAAAGGGATGAATCATTGACCCACTCAGTGACAACTAATTCTCTTTGGCTTATTCTTCCCAGCTTTTTTTTTTTTTTTTTTTTTTTTTTAATATTTATTTATTTATTTGAAAGGCAAAGTTACAAAGAGACAGAGAGAGAAAGAGAGAGGTCTTTCATCTGCTGGCTCACTCCAGATGGCCGCTACTGCCAGAGCTGGGCCAATCCAAAGCTAGGAGCCAGGAGCTTCTTCCAGGTTTCCCTTGGTGGGTGCAGGGCCCTAAGGACTTGAGCCGTCTTCTACTGCTTTCCCAGGCCATAGCAGAGAGCTGGATCAGAAGAGAAGCAGTTGGAACTCGAACCGGCACCCACATAGGAGGCCGGGGCTTCAGGCCTGGGCTTTAACCCACTGCGTTGCATGTTGACCCCTTTTCCCAGCTTTTTAAAGTAACTGATTATAAAATCTGTAATGTGAGATTCAAAGAATATTCTGTAGAATTGTAACTCAGAAAAAGTATTTACTACTTGGTTTTGGGTATTTTCTCAGAAGGCTAATTTTCCAACATAGTGTACATTCACTTTAAGTTACATTGTAGGGGCAGGTTTGGCTAGGCTGTAAGATGTCCACATCTCATATTTGAGCTCCTGGGTTTCATTCCCAGCTGTGCTTCTGATTCCAGCTTCCTTCTAATGTAGACCATGATGGCAATGGTGATGACCCAGGTAATTGGGTTCCTGCCATCCGTTTGGGAGACCTGGTGAGTTCTTGGCTCTCAGTTTCAACTCCGGTGTTTGCAGATATTTAGTGAGGGAACCAGTTGGTAGGTGTTTTTCCTGTTTTTCTATTTCTCTGCCTTTCAGCTAAATATATTTAAAAAAATCTAGTAGTGATTGCTTCATTGGGTTAAAAGATATCAGAATTAAACACTGTGTAGTAGACATTAAAATGTCTTCTTTTTATATGAGAGTAACTGAAAAACTTCATGGAAAATGGTATTAAAAGATAAATTTATTTTGGTGCAAAAAATATTTGAAATCCACGTATAGCTTTTTCATAATATTTGTTTTCTATGGACTTTTTTGAAGACCATGATATAAATGTGTTAATGTTTAAAAGGAAATTTAGTTTTCAGGGTACTAAATGTCATTCCAGGAAGCACCTTGCTTTGTGTGATTCTTAGCCATTTTAGGACAGATGCTTTTTTGGATAAACAGATTTAGATCGGCAAATGAAATGGCAACCAGAATTAACGTGAATATTACATCCTACTGCATTTACTTATTTAAATATTTATATGTTTAGTTGCAAGAGTTACAAAAGAGAGAGGAAGAGACAGTGAGATCTTCCATCCACTGATTGATTCCCCAGATAGCTGCAATGGACAGGGCTGGGCCAGGCTGAAGCCAGGAGCTTCATCTGGGTTTCCTATGTGGGTGCAAGGGCCCAAACACTTGGGCCATCTTCTGCTGCTTTTCCCAGGCCATTCATAGGGAGCTGAATCTAAAGTGGAGCAGCTGGGACACAAGCTGGCACCCATATGGGATGCCAGTGTCCCAGATGACGCTATACACACTATGCCACGATGCCAGTACCACTACTTCTGTTAAGCAGCACCCAAAAAGAATGTACCTCTCATCCTGTTCATGTGTAGATACTTAGGTATGTACAGTGAATCAAAAACAAACAGAAAAAGGCATGTCAAATGGACACCAAAGGGAAGCATACTAGTCAGAAGGCATGTCAGATTCATAGATATAACTCAAAATCAAGAGTACAGATCTATTTAATGTGGTATCAAATGACAACATATTTCATGATAAAAACTTTTATCTATACATACATAGTGCTTAATTTGATTAAAAACTTTCGCTGTTTAATTTGATCTTAAGACTACTTTTTAAGGTGAAATCATACAAAAACCTTGTGAGTTACCTAGAGTAGATAAGTTATAGAACCCATTCTACATCCCAGATCTTCGAATTTCTAGTTGAGTCCTCTTTCCACTATGTCAAGAAAACTTGAAAGGCAAAAATAAAATAAATGGGGGCCAGTGCTGTGGTAGCAGGTAAAGCTACTACCTGCAGCGCCAGCATCCCATTCAGGTGCCAATGTGATTCTTTGGCTGCTCCACTTCTGATCCAGCTCCCTGCTAGTGTGCCTGGGAAAAGCTGCAGAGAGTGGCCCAAGTGCTTAGGCCCCTTAACCAATGTGGGAGATCTGGAAGAAGCTCCTGGCTTCAGAACCAGCCCAGCTCCTGCCTTTGGGGTTGATTAAGTGAGTGAACCAAAGGATGGAAGATCTCTCTGTCTCTCCCTTTCTCTGTGTAACTTTAAAAAAATCTTATAAAAAAAAAAGATTTATTGATTTGAGAGGCAGAGGTACAGACAGAGGGAGAGATAGAGTCTTCCATCTGCTAGTTCATTCCCAAAATGGCTGCAGTGGCCAGAGTTGGGTCAATCAGGAGCTTCTTCCAGTTTTCTTCCAGGGGTCCAAGCACTTGGGCCATCTTCCACCGCTTTCCCAGGCCACAGCAGAGAGCTGGATTGGAAGTGGAGCAGCTGGGACTTAAACCAGCACCACTATGGGATGCTGGCATCGCAGGCGGAGGCCTAACATACTCTGCCACAGCACTGGCCCTGACCATGAGTCTTAAGAAAATGTTAAGTTGAATTTAGTGCTCCCAATCTACAATGGCAGGAAACTACTAATTTTTAGTAGTAAATTTGTTGGACAGTGCAGAAAAACTGAAAAGATTCTTGGTAGTCAAGATTTGTTTATGAACCTTGGTTGTTAGGATCATCTTACCTATTGTAGTTTTTGCAACATCTTCCACTTAGTGTCTTCCACTTAATATTGTTTGTTCAACAAACACTATTGCTCAATAACACTATACAAGTTTGAATTCTAGGATTATAAATGAGATCCTTTGCTTTGTCTTTCCATGATCTTTTTGCCAGTGGATGTGAAGCATAGAGTTGTTTGAGGAAATTAGATAAATTCTAGATCTCAAAAAGAATAAGGTCTCTTAAAAACATACTCTGATGAATATTTTAAATGTAATCTCGTGTTAAGATTTCTAAGGTTGACAGAAATGCTGATACTCTAGATAAGACAACAAAGTGAAGAAGGCTAAAGGCTCGCTAAGAGTACCTGTAACGTTTAATTGTGAACTTTTGCCATATTTTAAAATATGCACTTTAAAAACCATTTTTTTTTTTAGTAAATCAAAATTTTTTCCCCTTCTGATTTAGCTGTAGTGATCCTGTGCAGCGAATTGAGCAGTGCACACGAGGTTCTCTCTTCATGTGTAGCATTGTTCAAGGGTGCAAGAGAACGTATTTGTCGCAAAGAGACTTACAGGCTCATATCAACCATCGCCATATGAGAGCTGGAAAACCTGTTACTCGAGCTTCACTGGAAAATGTTCATCCTCCTATTGCCCCACCACCAGCTGAGATCCCTGACCGCTTTATAATGCCACCAGACAAGCACCACATGAGCCATATCCCGCCAAAGCAGCACATCATGATGCCACCACCTCCTTTGCAGCATGTGCCCCACGAGCACTATAATCAGCCTCACGAGGATATCCGTGCTCCTCCAGCAGAATTGTCCATGGCTCCACCTCCACCTCGTTCGGTCAGTCAGGAAACCTTTCGTATTTCAACAAGAAAACACAGCAATTTAATAACTGTCCCTATTCAGGATGACTCAAGTTCAGGTGCTAGAGAACCACCACCTCCTGCCCCAGCACCTGCTCACCATCATCCTGAATATCAGGGTCAACCAGTGGTATCGCACCCGCATCATATTATGCCTCCACAGCAACATTACGCACCACCCCCACCTCCTCCACCACCAATAAGCCATCCAATGCCACATCCTCCCCAGGCCGCAGGTACTCCTCACTTGGTATATAGCCAAGCTCCACCTCCACCAATGACCTCTGCTCCACCACCAATTACCCCTCCCCCTGGACATATTATTGCCCAGATGCCACCTTATATGAACCATCCTCCTCCAGGACCTCCCCCACCTCAGCATGGTGGCCCGCCTGTAACTGCTCCCCCTCCTCACCATTACAATCCTAACTCTTTACCCCAGTTCACTGAAGATCAAGGAACTCTGAGTCCTCCATTTACACAGCCGGGGGGAATGAGTCCTGGTATATGGCCTGCACCAAGAGGGCCGCCTCCTCCTCCACGAATGCAGGGTCCGCCTTCTCAAACCCCACTTCCTGGACCACATCATCCAGATCAGACAAGATACAGACCGTATTACCAATGATAATAGTATTCTGAACTGAAGATAACAATAAGGAAAAAAAAAACTTATGTATAGTTAATCTTTTAATTAAGCTCTGACTTTTTGGGGAAGGAACAGTACCTCTTACTGAGGCTATAAAACACATAGGGTCTGGTCTCTTGAAATGGTTTTAAATCTTGACCTTAGGATTGATTTCAAGTACTATACTATAGTACAAATAAGTGGCTCAGTTGAGCATAGCTGTATTTTAACATCTTTGTTCCCCGAGTGTGGTAAATTGACCCAGAGGTGACCATTTGTAAAAAATTTGAAAAAAATTTGCATTGTTTCACTTTCAAAAGTACTGCTTTTGTTAAACCCAATGTTTAGTTTTCCTTGTGATACATTTTGTTAACCTGTGTAAAAGGATTAAATTTCAATATGGTTGTAAAAATACTATTTTTATGTGAATTTAAGTGCAGCCACATACTGTTTTTAAAAACCATATGTTTTACCACTAATTTCCCAAAGTTACAATAAAATCCTGAAAGTAAAAATCTATTAGAATTTGCTGTAAGGCAGACTGTTAAATGATAGAGAAATATTTCACATTTTAGGCACTGAAATTTTGAGGTATCGAAATATGTAATGCACTTCACTTGGATGCCTTTCCATTTGAGGCAGCCTCAGAAGCACCAGACAAACATTGGAGTTCTAGTACTGAGATATGTTTGTGATATTAAAAGGCATTACTAATTCTTTGGAAAGCTAGGGCCAGAGTGTCAGCTCTACAGGCCCAAGCTGGTGGGGGAGGCTGTTACTCATGAATGCTTCTTACTGAATGATTGGAATCACATGATGCACCACACTTAGTACTCTCCAGTTAGATCATTTTATAGAACTGTTTAAATGGTATTATTTAGATGAAATGTGTTCTCTGTTCATTTTCTTAAGCTAAATATCTAGGGTTAAATAGGCTTTATGTATAGTTCCTCATTTCATAGTAGAGTTTGATCCTGTGTTAAGTGGGCTCTTGATTACTGGATTTTAATCTACAATTTGAATGCTATGGAGGATTTGAATAATGTATTAATGAAGGACATTTTCTTGTAACCACAAACTTGCATTTGCTCAGGTTTCATTGCTGTGTGATAAGAGTTTTTTTCCCTCTAACTTGACATTTAAACAACTATTATTTTCTAGTCCTTTTGTTGGTTAAACAGTCTGAACTTGAAACATTTTAGCATGGAGTCAGTGGTGAAGACTACCAGATAATTTTGTATTGGGGAAGAAAAAAGTAATTACTAAATTGTGAATTTCAGTGCTTTCTAAGGTGCCTTTAGAGACAGCTTTTACATTACAGGGGCTTGTTACAGTCCAGCTAAGGTGACCACTTACAGTTTTACAGAACTCGTGTATAAATCAACATTCTTGGGATATTATTATATATCCTTTGAATCAACCCCTGTGAAGTTTTTCCTCCCCCCTGAAATGGTGCATAATATAAACATGAAATGTGTAGTATGCAGATATCATTTATTAGATAGATTGTAGTATATAAATTTAGGGCATATTTCTTTTCAACAAAGGGTAAACTGATTGCTAATTTGCCATTTTATTCTGTCAGGTACAGGCAAAGCAGTTTTCTCATCCTGGATGATCCAGATGCAAAGTCCTTTCTGAATTTAGAGCAGAGATTAGAAATAATACAAATGGCCATTTCTGCTTTGGCCAAAAATAACTAATACATTTCTTTCTTTTAAGTTAAGCGAGTGATTTTTTCACCCGTAGTAGTTTGCGAGTCCAGTGTTAATGCACTATCTCTAGTGAGAATCCGTGTTGTTAGAAGCATGGGAGTGAAGTCGTGTGAACGGTTGATGGTGAGTGCTTCTGTCATATTACTGTAGGTACTTGGACTGGTGCACACTTGATTCCTTTTCATGCCCCTGTTAAGGAGCTGTAAAAAATATTACTGTTAAAAATCCAGACCTTTCTTTGCTTCATGTAATGAGAAGATAGCTAAATTCACTGTAGAGCTTCTCAGAAGAGCTCTCCTTTTATTGAAATTTACTAGAGTTGAATGTGGTAAGAAACCACCTAGCCTATGTATTGGATTAAAAAAAAATCAATGGCATGATAAAATTCCACGTTAAAAGAATTCTTAGAGGCTTTAAAAAATGACCTATTTTCAGTTAGGCTTAATGAATAAATATTATGCAGGGAAGCAGATCAGATGAATGTCTTGTAGCAGACAAAATTTTTAAATGGTGTTAGACTTGAATTCGTCAGTTAATTATTTGGATGAGGGTGGGTGGGTAGAAGGATAACAAAATTGCTGTTAGTGTTTCTTTCCTTAAGGAAAAAGATGTGAATCCCAGCCTTATTTCAGGGAAGCCTTTGAAGCTATGATGGACATAAGTCTAAATTAAATGTATGTTTGTTTCATTATATTGCTCTTAAGACTACTGAGGTGACAGTTTAATTCTTAAAACAATAAAATGGAAGCATAAATACTATCTTGCCTAGATGAATTTTTACCTAATGATGACACATTTGGGAAAATGCAGAATTTTCCATGTTTATGTTGTTTCAACTTTCTACGGTAAAATTAGTATCACTTTTTAAAGATTAAAAGCAACAAGTTGAATGCTGTATTTCTTCAGTGGCCTGTCAAGAATCTATTATAAAAAAATAAAATTTTGGCTGATTAAAAAACATGAAAAAATTATAACAATATAGATCGTTGCAAAGACTTTAAGGAACTATCCATTTGGCTCTGTAAAAAGCAATTAATCAGTTGTGTAAATAGTAATTAGATGCACAGAAATGGAAATGGAAAATGGTCCTTGAACATATTAGAACTCACAGTAAGTGGCTCTTTACTTCATGAAGTATATAGAACTGCTTGAGGCTTTGTTCTCACTAGTGTAGTGGAAGAGGTCCTTTTTTGGAGGGACCTCAGTCCCATCTGTAATAGATGTTTTTGAAAAGATCCTGTTAAGTACTTGAAAAAAATTTACAAGTACCTAAAAGATTTCTCTATTAAAGTAGCTATCAAATGGCCATATTGATGCCAAGTGAAGTTTGACATAATCATACTCAAATGTACTGTATTGTGATTGAAGTAGATTTGTTTTTCCTCATTAAAGTGTGGCCTGGAAACCAACCAGAATTCACTTGACTGCTAGTGAAGTAGTGTGGGTTGTGTGAAGCTTAGAAAGAAAGGAGTGGTAAAAGCTAGATGTGAAACACTTGGTAGTGATGCTCATAAAACTGAGATTTTCAAACACTTGTGTGATTCATGCCCCTTTAATTTTCCATCAATGAAGAGCAAAGTTTTTTTTTAAGGGAAAAAAAAAAACTTAAAACAACACTCCAGTGTTAAACTTTGATTTTCCCCTCTCCGTATCTTTATTTTGTGTTAATTAAAAAAAATTTTTTTTGACAGGCTAATAAACTTTTCAATTTTGGGCCATTATCAAAGTGCAAGATTGAAACGAACAATGGAAAATGATGATTTTTGTTAGACACTTTTGTTCTAGAACCCAAGAATATTCCATTTCTATTCTGAGTAGATAAAAGCACCAGCCTTCGTATTGCATTTAAGCCCATTTCTTAACTATTCTGCTTCTAAAATTGTTCTCCCCTTTGCCTTCTTTCTTTTACTTCTCTTCCTGTTTCTTTGAAAACCTTTAACTAACTTTCTATTTTTAGATTTATACCCATTTTCAGTCACACAAGTATCAGATGCGCTGGGAAATGTAATGAAGGTGACCATCCCCTCAACCCCTCTCCTAGGGGGCCCTTTCCTCAGAGGTCAGTGGGGTTAGCACGTTACTGCTTGTATCTGATTGTCTGGGTTGCAGATCTGACAACTAGTTAGGCTCCGTGCTCTGGGAAGTGTCCACATCCGTACTCCGTGTAGTATTTTGACCCATGTGAGAGTAAGTTTGGAAGGGGCTGAGTGATGATCTGGCGGCCACCTCCACAGGAACACCAGTTGGCCTTCAGGAGTTCTCAGGAGCCCGGTGAGAGACCATACAGGCCCTGGTTTTGGTATAACAAGGAAAATTGTATTGGCATTGAAAAAAAAGTGATGGGGAAATATTGACTCCTCACCCCTCCCCAGGATCTCCGTGTGGAGAGAGGTGCACCCTTCCCCTTGCTTAGCTGAAGTGGAGGGAATTAAACTTGAAATCTAGTAACGGGCTCATAACAGCAGACAGTTTTTGGCCCTTCCTTAGCCAGGCAGCTAAGGAGTTGACTCTGCCACCCTTCCTCCAGCCTACAGCAGTAGAGCAAGACCCCAGCTGATGGGGAGGGGAGTACGGAAGGGAAGGGAACTTAAGACCTTGCCTCCTGCCCTCACTGAGAACCCCACTGCCTGATAAAACCCAAAGACCCTGACTTGTAGGCCAGTGCTGGCAGATAGATCTCTGTAGTTGCCCTGGCTTTGGAAGTCTACCCCTGTGGAACACATCTGTCCATACTTCCATCACTCTTGCATGGGCCTGCTGTGTACCCCCAAGACCGAGCAGGTGACTCAGCTTTGTGCCAGCCTGGATGGCCATCGGGCTGCCTTCATCACCCTTCTCCCAACCTTGGGCAGGCAGCAAGGAACCACAGGATTGTATCTTGGAACTTGGTGCCTGGCTGGTAAAACCCAGTCTTGGTCAGATCCTCATGGTCCCCAGGCCAGTGACTACAGGTCAAACTTCCAGACTTGTCCCAGCATCAGGTGGAGAGGTCTGTACCCCAGAGGTGATAAGGTTTTTCTGTGTGCATCACCATGAACCTCATGTGGAGAAACCTCTGGCTCTTCTTTGGTGTCAAGTGCAGTCCTGTGTTTCCAGTGGGTCAGACTTAAATCCCCGCTAGCATCATTTGTGTCTAGTTGTAGTGGCTTCAGACTGTGAGTCCATCTCAGCAGCAGATGGCCCCAAGCAGTGTGGACTTGCTCCCTGCCCCTATGCTGCACTGTCTGGGCAGGCTGTGAGGTTTGGGTATGGTATATTATTGTGGTGTTGGTGGCCACAGAACTGGGCATCTGTGCCTGCTCTGGCCCCTGGGAAGAGGCTTGCAGGAATGGACAATTCTTTTTTGATGCTCTCCCTCCCCCATCAACTCTGGTTTATTCTCATTGGCTTGCCAGCTGTAGATTTGAGCACAGGCATTACTGAGGCAGTGATGGCAAACTGGCCGCAGATTTGCAATAAACCGCTATTTAGGGCGCCCCCTAGCGCAGAAGTGCTGGAAATGTCCACAGGCTCGGAGAAAATAAGTGAAAGGTTCAGAATTTCTGGAAGGATGACCACAAAGATGATGAAGACGGGGAAAAAGTGAGTAAGACTTCAATGTGCGGAAGATTTCATATGCCACAAGCATCAGTAACTCGGGGAACCACAGCTCAACTAAAGAACACAATAAGGTGCCAGAAACCAACCACCTACGATTGTGACATTGTGAAATGCTTGTATAAAAAATTTAAAATATCCGTTTTATGAAAACTCAGTAAACATCAGGGGGACACAGAGAAATGGTTTAATTACTCTATTTTTAGATATATTTTTAAAAATTTATTTGATAGGGAGAGTGACAGGAGAGACACAGAGAGACCTTCCATCTGCTGGTTCATCCCTCAAATGGCCACAACAGCCAGGGTTGAGCCAAACTGAAGCCAGGAGACTGGAACTCCATCTGGGTCTCCCTCATGGATGGCAGGGGCCCAGGCACCTGGGCCATCCTCTGCTGCCTTCCCAGGCACATCAGCAGGGAGCTGGTTTGGAAGCAGAGCAACAGGGACTTGAATTGATATGGGATGCCAGTGGTTGCAAGCAGTGGCTGAACCCACTGTACCGCAGTGGCAGCCCTGATTCACTACTCCAACAGAGAAGACAAGTGGAAGTAATTTTAGAAGTCAAATATTCCATTTGGAAAGTACACTAAGCAAAATTTAAAATGTGATAGAAAACATCAATAGCAAAATTGATCAAAAAGAATCAGTGAGCTGAAAGAATATTTGAAAGTACAGAGATTGGATTAAAATGGAGGAGTAGGGAGGGAGCTTACTGCTCTAATCTAGGAGAAGATAATTTAAAAAAAAGGAAGAGTTAGGGAAGAGTTAGGGAGAAAATGGCAGAGGAAACTCACGCGAATTAGAGGGGACAGCAGACCTATGTGGAGGGTGTGGACAGTCACAAATCAGGACCCAGCAGCCGAGAGCCTCTGCACCAGCTTTGGAGAGAGGTGAGACCAGACTGCAGCAGCCCAAGCCACTGGAGATAAATTGCGGGAAAAGCCAGGAGGGAATCCGGCTTGGAGCCTTGTGGGGGACTGTGTACCTGCCAAACTAGAGGAGGGACAAAAAAGGGGGAGGTACACTTCTCTCTCCCTGTTCACCCTGCAGCAGCATCCTGTAACAAGCCGATACACAGCAGGTGCCATTTTGTACATACATAACAGGTGTGCCAGCTCGTGTCTGTGCCCAGCCACCAACCTAGCGGAGACTCCTGAGTCTGGTGGGGAGAACTGATGGGAGGCTTGTGTGCCAGGACTGTGAAAACACAGGCTGTGTGGGAAGACTCACGGTGGCTGGGACTTTGGGCAGTCACTGGGGGAGGCTCCACACGCTCAGGGCTCCCTGGTTCTCTGGTGAGGGACATTGCTGTATCTGAGCTTACACCGAGGACTGCACAGATCCTTTGTGTGGTCCCTGTGGAAGTGTGAACGAATATTATACCCACTGGGGCTAGGGGCCAGGCACCGGTCTCCTTTGAGGAGAGGAAATGAGCTGAGTCTATACCAACAGAACAGAAAAACCTCCCCACTGAATGAAAAAAAAAAAAAAAAAAAGGACATTTACGATGCCCAACCTGGGTGTCACCTTAACACTCCCTTCACCCTGGAGCACTGAAGAGAGCTCCCTGGCCACACCCACCACACAGCTCTAGGTATTCCCTGAAAGCAGACCCTCCACTAATCCACACAGACACAGTCCAAAGATAAAAGCCGCCACCACAGCAAAAAAGGAACCAATGAGTATTTCCACAAATGCCGAATAACAAATGCACCAATTCAATAAACAAGAATAAGGAACATAGCATGATGCCCCCAAAAGAATACAGCACTTTAGTACTAGATTGTGAAATGAAGAGTTTGAAGAAATGCAAGAAATGAAATTCAAAAAATTGGTCATAAGATCACATAGAAGTAATCAGACGTGCATGCATGAACTAATGAAAACAGAGTTGGTGGAAGAATAATGAAGGGAGTTCAGGGGAACATTGAGGCAGTATGCAAAGAGCGAATATTTGAGTAACTGAGGTTGGAGGGCGTCTTGAAAATGTTAAAGAGGTGGGAAGCATATTCAAAGAGATAATAAGGCTTTCCAAACCAAGAGAAAGACACAACTTTCCAGCTACAGGAAGATTGGAGATCACCCCATTCAAATCAAACAAGCTTACTCTAGGTGCAGCGGGTTTAAAGCCCTGGCCTGAAGCACTGGCATCCCAAATAGGTGCCAGTTTGAATCCTAGCTGCTCCTCTTGATCCAGCTCTCTGCTATGGCCTGGGAAAGCAGTAGAAGATGGCCCAAGAGCCACATGGGGGACCCGGAAGAAGCTCCTGGCTTTGGGTCAGCGTGGGTCTGGCTGTTGTGGCCATTTGGGGAGTGAACCATTGGATGGAAGACCTTTCTCTGCCTCTCTCTGAAACTCTGTCTTACAAATAAATAAAATAGCCGGCGCTGCGGCTCACTAGGCTAATCCTCCACCTTGTGGTGCCGGCACACCAGGTTCTAGTCCCGGTCAGGGCACCGGATTCTGTCCCGGTTGCCCCTCTTCCAGGCCAGCTCTCTGCTGTGGCCCGGGAGTGCAGTGGAGGATGGCCCAAGTGCTTGGGCCCTGCACCCCATGGGAGACCAGGAGAAGCACCTGGCTCCTGCCATCAGATCAGTGCAGCGTGCCGGCCGCGGTGGCCATTGGAGGGTGAACCAATGGCAAAAGGAAGACCTTTCTCTCTGTCTCTCTCTCTCACTGTCCACTCTGCCTGTCAAAATAAATAAATAAATAAATCTTAAAAAAAAAAAAAAAAAACAACAACAAGCTTACTCCCAAAACATACGTAATAAAGGTCTCCAAGATTAAAAATATAGAGTGGACTCTCAAAGCTGCAGGAGGGAAGGAACAAATGACACAAAGGGGTCCCCATGCACCCGATGCAGACTTGTTGGCAGGAATCTTACAGGCAGGAGAGTGGAATGAGAATTCCAAAGTCCTGAAGGGAAGAACTGCCAACAAAACATCCTTTACCTATGAAGAATTAAAGATGTTCCCAGGCCAACAAAAAGCTAAGAGTTTATCACCACCAGATCTGTATGGTGGGAAATCTGTATGGTGGGAACTAAGGAAATTCTTCAAACTGAAAGGAAGAAATGTTAACAAGTAAGAAGGAAATAACAGAAGGTGGAAAACACATGGGTAAAAGAAGTTGGCTATACTGACATAGTGAATAAACCATGTCTTTGGTATGAAGACTAAGAAAACAACAATTAAAAATATTAACTGTGTTAATATGTTAAAAGGCAGAAATTATAGAACGGTGTAAGTTGGGAAATCAAAAATTCAAAATGTGAAGAGGAATGGCATGCAAGTATGGGGGTCCTTATTTGTATTCTTTTTGTCTTTTCCTGTCTGTCATTCATGTCCTACTGCTATCATTTCAAAATAGCTGGTTACAACCAAAAGAAGATTTCTGTAAGTCTTATGGTCACCATAAAACAAAAATCAATAATAAACTGACTGAAATGGTAAGAAGGGATCAAACCACTTAACCACAAAGGAAGTTTGTAAGAGAGGGACAGAGACATAAGCGAGCTGCAATAAAATTAGCAAGTATCAAAATGGCAGTAATAAGATCTTACCTGTCAATAATTTCCTTAATGTCAATGGATTAAATTCTCCGAGTAAAAGACATAGTGACAATAGAGTTAAAAACGAGACTCAACTATATGCCACTTATATGAAGCTCACTTCACCTCTAAGGTCGTTAATAGACTGAAAGTGAAAGGATGAAATAAGATACTCCGTGCAAATGGAACCCAAAAGAAAGCAAGAGTAACAGTACTTATATCAGATAAAGTATACTTAGTACAAAAGAGACAAGGAGAGCCATTACAAATGATGCAAGGTTCAATCTTGCAAGAGAAAACAACAATTGTAAATATATATACACCCCAATATTTGGGGGGCATCTCAATACATAAGGCAAGTATTAATAAGCTTAAAGTAAGGGGCAGATTCCAATACAATAACAGTAGGGGACTTTTACACTCTACTTTCAGACAGATAGAAAATCAACAAATAAAGAGAGTAAAATTGTACCCAAAGACAATTGGAAATAAAAACATCTATAGAATGTTCCATTCAGTAGCTGCAGAATTCACAATCTTGTCAACAGTGTATGGAACATCCTCTAAGACAGAGGATGTAAAGGGTCACAAAGCAAGTATCAACAGAAAACATATCTACTATCTTTTCTGACCATAATGCAATAAACTGGGAATCACAAGTAAAACTTCAGAAACTACACAAATATCTGGAAAGTAAACAATTTCCTCCTGAATAACCAATGGATCAAGACAAAAATTAGGAAAGACATTTTAAAAATTTCTTGAAATGAGCGTATACCAAAATTTATGGAATAAAATAAAAACAGTATAAGAGGAGAGTTGATAGGTTAAGGTTTTATCAAAGAAGTAGAATGGTCCCAAGCAACTCACCACTGCATGTTAAGAAATTAGAAAAGCAAAGAACAAATCAAACCCCAAATTAGTAGAAACAAAGAAATAATAAAAGTCATAACAGAGATGAATGAAATAGAGACTAAAACAACTACACACAAAAAGTCAATAAAATGAACAGCTGGTTCTTTGAAAAGATAGAATTAACAAACTCTTAGCTAGACTAAGAAAAAAAGAGAAAATCCAAATAAAAAGTCCGAAATAAAAAGGGAAACAGTACAGCAGATACCATAGAAACACAAAGGATTATTAGAGATTACCATGAACAATTCCATAACAAATTTGATATCCTAGAAGAAGTGGGTGAATACCTCGACACATCCTCCTTACCAACATTGAATCATGAAGAAACAGAGTATCTGCACAGACCATAATGAGCAATGATAATGAATCTGTTGTGAAAAGTCTCCCATCAAAAGAAAAGCCCAGGATGAGATGGCTTCACTTCTGAATTCTACCAAGCATTTAAAGAATTAATGTCAACTTTTCTTAAAATTTCAAAAAATGGTAGAGGAGGGAATTCTGCCAAACTCATTCTAAACCAGACAAGGGCAAAACAAGGTAAAAAAACTTACAGGTCAATATCCTTGATGAACACAAATGTAAAAATCCTCATTAGGGATAGGAATTGTGGTGCAGTGGGGTAAGCCATGACTTACAACACAGGCATCCCATACTGGAGAGCTGGTTTGAGTCCTGGCCACTTGACTTCCAATCCAGCAACTGCTAATATACCTGGGATGGCAGTGGATCATGGCCCAGGTACTTGGGTCCCTGTCATCCGTGTGGGGGCCCTGGATGGAGTTTCTGGTTCCTGACTTTGGCCTGGTCCAGCCCCAATCGTGGCCATTTGGGGAGTGAATCAGTGGTTTGAAGATTCTCTCGCTCTGTCTCTTCCCAATATTCTTTTCAAATAAATGAATGAATAAATAAATAAATAAATCTTTTAAAAATCCTCAACAAAATAGTAGAATACCAAATTAACAACACATTAAAAAGATTATTCACCAGGGCCAGCGCTGTGGCATAGCGGGTAAAACCACCACCTGCTGTGCCAGCATCCAGTATGGGAGCTGGTTCTAGTCCCAGCTGCTCCACTTCCAATCCAGCTCCCTGTTATGGCTTTGGAAAGCAGTAGAGGATGGTCCAGGTCCCTGGGCCCCTGCATCTGCGTGGGAGGCCTGGAGAAAGCTCCTGTCTCATGGGTTCGGATCAGTGCAGCTCCAGTTGTGGCCATCTGGGGAGTGAACTGGCATATGGAGGATCTCTCCCTCTCTTTGCCTCTGTCTCTGCCTCTCTGTAACTCTGCCATTCAAATAAATAAATAAATCTTTTTTAAAAAAGAGCACAAATGCAAGAAAAGTGAAGTCAATATAAATAAAAAAAGAAAGATTATTCACCATGATTAAGTAGGATTCCTTCCAGGGTTGCCCGATGGTTCAGCATACTCAAATCAATAAATATGCTATATCATATCAACAGAATGAAGGACAGCACTCATGGGATCATCTCAATACATGCAGAATAGGCACTTGATAAAATTTAACATCCATTCATCATAAAAACTCCGAACAAATTAGGCATACAAGGAATATATCTCAACATAATAAGTGTCATATATCATAAGCCAACCCCTAACATCATACTAAGTGGGGAAAAGCTGATTACTTTTTATTTATTTATTTATTTTTGACAGGCAGAGTGGACAGTGAGAGAGAGAGACAGAGAGAAAGGTCTTCCTTTGCCGTTGGTTCACCCTCCAATGGCCGCCGCGGCTGGCGCGCTGCGGCTGGTGCACCGCGCTGATCCAATGGCAGGAGCCAGGTGCTTCTCCTGGTCTCCCATGAGACCATCCTTGGACCATCCTCCACTGCACTCCCTGGCCACAGCAGAGAGCTGGCCTGGAAGAGGGGCAACCGGGACAGAATCCGGCGCCCCGACCGGGACTAGAACCCGATGTGCCGGCACCGCAAGGCGGAGGATTAGCCTAGTGAGCCACAGTGCCAGCCGCTGATTACTTTTTAAAATCTGGAACAAGACAAGATGTCCACTTTTACCACTTAATCAACACAGTACTGGAAGTCATCTCCATGGAAATTGGGCAAGAGAAAGAAATAAAAATCACCCAAATCAGAAATGAGGAATTCAAACTGTCTCTGTTTGCAGATGATATGACCTCATGTATAGAAATTCCTCAAAAACTCCATTCAAAAACTATTAGAGGGGTTGGCATTGTGGTGTAGTGGGTTAAGCCACCACCTGCAATGCTGGCATTCTATATCAGAGCACTGGTTTGAGTCCCAGCTGCTCCACTTCCCATCTGGCTCCTTGGTAATGTGCGTGGGGAGGGCGGCGAAAGATGACCCAAGTACTTAGGCCACTGCCACCCAAAGGGGAGACCTGTCTGGAGTTCTGAGTCCTGGCTTCTGCCTGGACCAGCCTGAACTTTGCAGCCATTTAAGGAGCGAACCAACACATTGAAGATCTCTCTCTCTCTTTTCCACTGTCACTCTACCTTTCAAAAATAGATAAAAACAATTTTAAAAACCATTAAAACTAACAAATTTAACAAAGTTGGATACAAAGTGAATGTGTAATGGTAAGTAGCATTGTTATACCCCAATAACAAATGGCTACCAAAAAAAAAAAAAAAAATCCTAGGAAAAATTTAACCAAAGAGGTGAGTGATTAATACTGTAAAAACTTTAAAGCCTGGCACTTCATCTGGGTCCCCCAAGTGGGTGCAAGGGCCCAAGCACTTGGGCCATCCTACACTGCTTTCCCAGGCACATTAGCAGGGAGCTGAATTAGAAGTGGAGCAGCCAGGACTTGAACCTGTGCCCATATGGGATGCCGATGGCACAAGCAGTGGCTTTACCTGTTATGCCACAATGCCAGCCCCTGAACAGTCTTTTCAATAAACAGTGTTGGGAAAACTGGATATGCACATGCAGAAGAATGAAAGTATACCCTGTCTCTCACCATGAATGGGAAATGAATTGGCCAGCGCCGCGGCTCACTAGGCTAATCCTCCGCCTTGCAGCGCTGGCACACCAGGTTCTAGTCCCGGTCGGGGTGCCGGATTCTGTCCCGGTTGCCCCTCTTCCAGGCCAGCTCTCTGCTGTGGCCAGGGAATGCAGTGGAGGATGGCCCAAGTGCTTGGGCCCTGCACCCCATGGGAGACCAGGAGAAGCACCTGGTTCCTGCCATCGGATTGGCGCGGTGCGCTGGCCGCAGTGCGCCGGCCACGGTGGCCATTGGAGGGTGAACCAACGGCAAAGGAAGACCTTTCTCTCTGTCTCTCTCTCTCACTGTCCATTCTGCCTGTCAAAAAAAAAATTAAAATGGATTAAAGAGTTAAATGTAAGACTTGAAACTTTGAATCATAGAAAGAAATATAGGGAAGAATTTGAGGACATTGGAATGGGTAAGGATTCTTTTTTTTTTTTTTTTTTTGGATCAGACCCCCAGAGCTAAGGAAACAAAAGCAAAAATAGATAAACAGAATCTCAACAAACTAAAGAACTTTTGCACAATCAAAGAAACAGGCAATAGAGTGAAGAGACAACCTACAGATGGGAAAAAATATTTTGAAGTTATACATCTGACAATGGGTTAGTAATCAGAATATCTAAGAAACTCAAACGACTCAATAGTAAAACAAAACACAACACAACAAAACAAAAAGCAACCAACGAATGACCAAATAATGCAATTTAGAAATATGCAGGTTTTTTTTTTAATTTATTTTATTTATTTAAAAGACAGTTACACAGAGAGAGGTAGAGGTGAGAGATCTTCCATCTGCCACTTCACTCACCATATGGTCACAACAGCCAGAGCTGGGCCTATATGAAGTCAGGATCCAGGAGCTTCTTCCTGGTCTCCCACATGGGTGCAGGGGCCCAAGCACTTGAGCCATCTTCTACTGCTTTCCCAGGCACATTGGCAGGGAGCTGGATCAGAAGTGGAACAGCTGGGACATGAACCACTGCTCATATGTGATGCCGGCACTGCAAGCTGAGGCTTTAACCTTCTGTGCTATAGCACCTGCCCCTTGTGCAGTAGATTTAAAAAGACATTTCTCAAAGGAAGATGTACAGTGGCCAGCAGCACACGGGAGAGGCACCACCTCACTCATCATTAGGGAAACACAAGTCCTAACCACAATGAGATCTCACCTGACTTCCGTTATATCAACTATTATAAAAACAACAAGCACTGGTGAGGTAGAGAAAAAAGAACACTTGCAAAGCATTGGTAGGAATACATATTAGTACAACCATGGTAGAAAACAGAATGAAGGTTCTTCAAGAAACTAAAAATAGAACTGCCATTTGATTTAGCAATCCTTTGGTTATTTATCAAAGGAAAATGAAATCAGTCTGTCAATACACCACTGAAATTCAGGTTTTTTATAAACATTTTTATTTTTTAAAGATTTTATTTGAGAGGTAGAGTTACAGACAGACAGTGGGAGAGACAGAGAGAGAGCTCTTCCATCTGCTGGTTCACTCCCCAAATGGCCATAATTGCCAGAGCTGGGAAGATCTGAAGCCAGGATTCAGGAGCTGTTTCTGGGTCTTCCACGTGGGTGCAGGGGCCCAAGCACCTGGGCTATCTTCTGTTGCTTTCCCAGGCCATAGCAGAGAGCTGGATTGGAAATTGAGCAGCTGGGTCTTGAACCAGCTCCCAAATGGGATGCCAGTGCTGTAGGTGGAAGCTTAGCTACTATGCCACAGCGCCAGCCCCCAGTGTTTATTACAACACTATTCAGAATAGCTAAGAACCAGAGAAAAATCTTAATGTCCATCATTAAAATTGTGGTATATATATTCAATGGAATCCTATTAAGTCATAAAAATGACATCATTTGCAACAACACAGATGGAAATGAAGATCATTATAGGAAGTGAAATGAACCACAGAAAGACAAGTATTACATGACACTCATTTGTGAAATATTAAAAACTTGATTGGGGGCCAGCGCTGCATCTCACTAGACTAATCCTCCGCCTGCGGCCCCGGCACCCCAGGTTCTAGTCCTGGTTGGGGCGCCGGATTCTGTCCCCGTTGCGCCTCTTCCAGTCCAGCTCTCTGCTGTGGCCAGGGAGTGCAGTGGAGGATGGCCCAAGTGCTTGGGCCCTGCACCCGCATGGGAGACCAGGAGGAAGCACCTGGCTCCTGCAGCGCGCCGGCTGTGGCGGCCACGTGGGGGTGAACCAACGGAAGGAAGACCTTTCTCTGTGTCTCTCTCTCTCTCACTGTCTAACTCTGCCTGTCAAAAACAAAAACAAAAACAAAAAACCCAAAAAACTTGATTGGGGCTGGTGCTGTGGCATAGTAGGTTAAGCCTCCTCTTGCAGTGCTGGCATCCCATATGGGTGCTGGTTTGTGTCCTGGCTGCTCCTCTTCTGATCCAGCTTTCTGCTATGGCCTGGGAAAGTGGAGGAAGATGGCCCAAGTGCTTGGACCCTGCACTTGAGTGAGAGACCCAGAAGAAGCTCCTTGGCCCTGGCTTGGATCATCCCAGCTCCAGCCATTGCAGCCATTTAGGGAGTGAGCCCGTGGATGGAAGACCTTTCTCTCTGTCTCTCCCTCTCACAGTCTATAACTCTACCTCTCAAATAAATAAATAAATCTTCAAAAAATGTATTAAGTTATAGTTAAGAGTGAGAGGTTCTTGTGTTCTACTGTACTACAGAGTGACCCTTGATAAAGAGAATATGCTGTATATTTCTCTAAAATATTAAAAACTATAAGAAAGGACTTTTTAAAAAGATTTTATTTATTTATTTGAGAGGTAGAGTTACAGATACAGAGAGGCAGAGACAGAGAGAATCTTCCATCTGCTGGTTCACTCTCTAAATGGTCTCAATGGCTGGAGCTGAGCCGATCTGAAGCCAGGATTCAGGAGCTGCTTCCAGGTCTCCCACATGGGTGCAGGGGACCGAGGACTTGGGCCATCTTACACAGCTTTCCCAGGCCACAGCAGAGAGCTGGATTGGAAGTGAAGCAGCGGGACTGGAACTGGCACCCATAAGGGATGCCAGCCCTAGAAGAAAGCATTTTAAACATATTCGCAATAAAGAAATGTTAAACTTTTTTTTTAAAGACTTATTTATTTATTTGAAATTCAGAGTTACACACAGAAAGAAGGAGAGGCAGAGAGAGAGAGAAAGAGAGAGAGGTCTTCCATCCACTGGTTCACTCCCCAGTTGGTTGCAACGACCGGAACTCTGTCCGGCGCCCATATGGGATGCTGGCACTGCAGGTGGCAGCTTTACGTGCCATGCCACAGTGCTGGCCCCAAAATGTTAAACCTTTAAAGAGATAGATATGCTTCCATGATTGAAATTATGCAATGTGTACTTGTAAAAAACCATTGCACTTTGCCCCATAAATATGTATAGTATCGTGTCAGTTAAAAATAAAATTTAGAAGCAAAAAAAGTACAAAAAAAACCCCAAATGAATCTCACCAAATCTCTCTAAATGTAGAAAGGATATGAGGAAACCATTCAGGAAGTCAGCACCTGCATTAAGAAAATTGGGGAGGAGGAGCCAAGATGGCTGAATAGGGTATAACCACTCCATCTTCAGCTGGCCTGGATACCGAAAGATCAAAGGAAGGGCAGCATCTCCAGGGGTCTGACTGATGGAAACTTTCAGTGAGGAAGTTAAAAAAATAAAAAATAAAACTTTGTGGAACAAGAGGAGAGGACAGACACCACTGCAGCCAGTGGCCGGCTGGGAGCCACCATCTTCTCACCTCAAGGTAGGAGTAAACTGGCGCGAACCCCACCACCCCACCACCCTCAGTTTCAACAGAGAGGGAATCCCACAGTCACCCGCTGACTTTTACTGCAGCCTGAGAAGCTGACTGGGGTCTGAGCGATTGCTGGGCTGGGAGCAGGGAAACCGTGTTGCGTCCTTCCCCTCCCCCACTCCCACAGAACAGCAAAGTGGTAGCAATGCGTCATGCAGTGTGCCTCTGTTCCACTCCTACCAGGATCGTAGTCACAGGCAGTGTAGTGCGTGGGGCCAAGCACAGATCCCCTGTGTCCTGCAGCTGTGGGGACATTAGCTCCAGAGCCACACTCACACACCCTACATGGGCAAGGGGATCCATCTTAGCTTCTGGGGACTAAAGAGAAGCAACCCATAAAAAAATCTGCTCCTGGGGCCGGCACTGTGGCGTAGTAGGCTAAACCTCTGCCTGTGGCTCTGGCGTCCCATATGGGCACTGGTTCGAGACCCAGCTGTTCCACTTCTGATCCAGCTCTCTGCTATGGCCTGGGAAAGCAGTCAAAGATGGCCCAGGTACTTCAGCCCTTGCTCCTACGTGGGAGACCTGGAACAAGCTCCTGGCTCCTGGCTTTGGATTGGCTCAGCTCCAGCCATTATGGCCATTTGGAGAATGAACCAGCAGATGGAAGATCTTTCTCTCTGTCTCTTCCTCTCTCTGTCTGCAACTCTCTCAAATAAATAAATAGAATCTTAAAAATAAAAGAGAAGGAAACAGAGGATTAAAAATATGCTCCCACCCTGAGAGATCTGGGTGATGACCTCACTATATCCGATAACTCCAGGACTATAACAATTAGTTATAAATTTCTCAGTGCCCCTGGAATCTATCTGGTGGATCTCGGGAAAAGCCTGCCTGCCTTCCACCTCTCTGGACTCACACCCTCCAGAGAAGAATCTCCTGTATACCTTGTGGTCACCCCGTAGGACTGGTGCAGGACTCAGTTCACATCCCCGAGTTCTAGGACTAGAGCTGCTGATGTTATAAACCCCAGCACCAGTTGGTCTCTCCTAGCAGGACCTGAGGAAGGGTCCACCTGCATCACACAGTCCTAGAGCCACAGCAGTTGGTGCCACAAGCCCTGGCATCACTCTGGCTTACCAATAGGTCAGGGAACAGCCATCCTTGTCTCCCTCAGCACCAAGAATGAGGCCCTGGCAATCACAATCACCAGGAAGACTGGAACTGATTGCTCTGTGGACCTAAGGTACATACCTGGGGCTGGTGCTATGGCACAACAGGTCAAAGCCCCAGCCTGCAGTGCCGGCGTCCCATATGGGCACCGGCTCTAGTCCTGGCTGCTCCCCTTCTGATCCAGCTCTCTGCTATGGCCTGGGAAAGCAGTAGAAGATGCCCATGTCTTTGGGCCCCTGCATCCATGTGGGAGACCTGGAAGAAGCTCCTGGTTCCTGGCTTTGGATCAACTCAGCTCTGCTCTGACTGTTGTGGTCATTTGGGGAGTGAACCCGTGGAATGGAAGACATTCTCTCTCTCTCCCTCCCTCCCTCTCTCTCTCTCTCTCTGGCTCTACCTCTCTCTGTAACTCTGTCTTTCAAATAAATAAAATAATTCTAAAAAAAATACACAACCTAGGAAACCCATACTCATCACAAAACCACACTTCTATCCCTACAAAGTATAGCAGACTAGATCACTGTGTCATTGATAGAAACAACTGACATTAAGACAAATGAATTCTCTCAGAGACTACCCTCCTGGGCTCATCTAGAACCAAAGCCAAAGCAAGAAGCCAAATTGTACCCGGCATTCCAGCTAAACCATAAACTCTTTTCCAATAAAACCTACTGCATAGAGTAGAAGGGATGATGATGTAAGATGTGCTGACACTAATACAGGAACACAGGAAGAAGCATGGTAGCATGACACCTCCAAAAGAACACAATAATCTCCTGAATTAGATCCTGAACTGAAGAAACTCTATCAAATGACAGATATGGAATTCAAAATAATCATTGTAAGGAAACTCAATCAGATGCAAGAGAACACAGGAAGATTTAAGAAAGAAAAATCAATGAATGACATCAATGAATGAAAATATTACAAATAAGATAGACCTATTAAGAAGAACCAAATAGAAATTTCAGAGATGAAGTCTTCAGTGAAATAAAACATATAATTAAGAGCTTTAACAGCAGAATAGGCCACGTGGAGGAAAGAATTTCTGACCTCAAGGACAAGAATTTTGAAATAACTCAATCAGACAAAATTAAGGAGAAAAGAATTAAAAGAATGACAAAAGTTTATTCAGAATGTGGGATCTCATTAAATAACCTAATATTTGTATTAGAGGTTTCTTGAAGGAGAAGAAAAAGTAAAAGCTGTTGAGAAACTGCAAAATGAAATAATACTTGAAAATTTCCCAGGTCTTGAGAGAGACATGGATATCCAGATACAAGAAACTCAAAGAACCAGAAGCGGACTCAATCAAAAAGGATCTCCTTCAAGGCGTATTGCAGTCAAATTGTAAAAAGTTAAAGACAAGGAAAGAATCTAAAGACAGCAAGAGAAAAGCATCAAATTAGCATAAAGAAAAACCAATTAGATTAACATCAAACTTCGCAGTGGAAACCCCACAGGTCAGAAGAGAGTGGGATGGTATATTCGAGGTCGTAAAAGAAAAAGCTTCCAACCAAGAATATTATATCCAGTGAAGCTATCTTTAAAACTGAAGGAGAATGGGCATTTGACTCCTTTGTTAGCTGCCCTAAAAAGCGGGTAATTGTATTGGTAAAACCCTGTACCCAATCGCATTTTTGGTAATACAGCAAAGACCAGTTTATTTAAAATTCTTAGTCCGTACCTATAGACTTTTTAAATGATTGGATGCAGCCAACCGCTGTGTACAACTTTGGCCCATTTGAAAATGTAGTTGACAGATATGTTTAGGTCCTTGCTAATTTGTGCGTAGAATCTGAGTCAACAGTGCATGCCATGTGCTCATCAGAGGCTGGATGCAGTCTTGAGCTGATCTAGAACAAAGGAGAAATGAGGAACATCTTGACTACCCTTTTGTTTACTGGATAATGTTTAATTATATGCCTTTATGGCCAGTGTTAGTCCTACCTATTCCTTCAGTTTTTACGTTCCCACTCTGTGTTGCTACCTTCATCTTGGTATCTTCTCTCTCCCACTTTGTTCGTCTATTTTATGCTTCATCAATAAAATGCTTACTGAGGGGAAAAAAAAACTGAAGGAGAAATAAAGTATTTTCCAGGTAGGCAAAAACTGAGAGAATTCACTACCACAAAACCAGCCTTGTAAGAAAATCTGAAGGGCATCCTGCATTTGAAGTAAACATGAAAACAGGAGCTGGCGCTGTGGTGCAGTGGGTTAACACCCTGGCCTGAAATGCCGGCATCCCATATGGGTGCTGGTTCTAGTCCCAGCTGTTCTACTTCCAATCCAGCTCTCTGCTATGGCCTGGGACAGCTCTCCTCTCTCTGTGTAAATAAATTGATAAATCTTAAAAAAAATATGAAAACATAAGACACCACCAAATTCACTAACAAAGCAGATACAATCAGTATTCAACCAACAAAATGACAGGTCTTAGTTCTTATCTACCAATACTAACCTTAAATGTAAATGGATTAAATTCTCCAACCAAAAGACTTGGGTTGGCTGAATGGATAAAAAAGCACAACTCACTATATGCTGCCCACAAGAAACTCACCACACAAACAAAGATGCACACAGATTGAAAGAGAAGGGCTGGAAAAAGATACACCAAGTGATAGAAACCACAAATGAGCAGACCAAATGTCTGCCAGGACCTTGGCCAGGAGCCAGGAGCTTCTTCCAGGGCTCCCACATGGGTGCAGGGACCCAAGCACTTGGGTCATCTTCTGGTGCTTTTCCCAGGTCCTTAGCAGGGAGCTGGGTTAGAAGTGGAGCATTCAGGACTCAAACCAGCACCCATGTGGGATTCCGGCCCCACTCTTTCAGCTTTTCCCCATTCAGTATGATACTGGCTGTTGGTTTGTGACATATAGCCTTCATAATTTTATAAATTTGAGGATTATATTACTTCTATATTTTATAATTTTGAAGAATATTCTTTTTTTAAAGATTTATTTATTTACTTGAAAGTCAGAGTTACACAGAGAGAGAGGAAAGGCAGAGAGAGAGAGAGAGAGAGAGAGAGAGGTCTTCCATCCAAAGGTTCACTTCCCAACTGGCCGCAATGGCCAGAGCTGCACTGATCCGAAGCCAGGAGCCAGGAGCTTCCTCCAGATCTCCCATGCAGGTGCAGGGGTCCAAGGACATGAGCCATCCTCCACTGCTTTCCCAGGCCTTAGCAGAGAGCTGGATCAGAAGCAGAGCAGCTGGGGCTCGAACTGTTGCCCACATGGGATGCCAGCACTTCAGGCCAGGGCGTCAACCTGCTGTGCCACAGTGCCGGCCCCAAGAATATCCTTTCTATACCTAATTTGTGGAGGGCTTGTATCATGAAGCAGTGTTGAATCTTATCAAATGCTTTCTCTGCATCTATTGAGATGATCATATGGTTTTTATTCTTCATTCTATTGATGTGACTTATGACATTTATTGATTGCAAATGGTGGTACCCCCTTGAATTTCTGGAATAAATCCTACTTGATCATGATGTATGATTTTTTGATGTGGTTTTGGATTCAATTTGCTAGTATTTTGTTGAGAATCTGCATGAATGTTCATTAAGGATATAAGTCTGTAGTTTTCTTTTCATGCTGAGTCTCTGGTTTTGGTATCACAGTGATGCTGGCCTCATAAAAAGAGTTTGGCAAAGTTCCATCCTGTTCAGTATTTTGGAGTCGTTTGGAGAGTGTTGGAGTTACTTCCTCTTTGAATGTTTGGTAGAATTTAGTAGTAAAGCCACCAGGTCCCAGACTTCCTTGATGGAAGAATTTTGATTACTGGCTGGCGCCGTGGCTCACTAGGCTAATCCTCCGCCTGCGGCGCCAGCACCCCCAGGGTCTAGTCCCAACTGGGGCACCAGATTCTGTCCTGGTTGCTTCTCTTCCAGTCCAGCTCTCTGCTGTGGCCTGGGAAGGCAGAGGAGGATGGCCCAAGTGCTTGGGTCCTGCACCCGCATGGGAGACCAGGAGGAAGCACCCAGCTCCTGGCTTCGGATCAGTGCAGCACGCCAGCCGTAGCAGCCATTTGTGGGGTGAAGCAATGGAAAAGGAAGACTTTTCTCTCTGTCTCTTTCTCTCACTAACTCTGCATATCAAAAAGAAAAAATAAAATAGACCTTGCTGTCTCTGTCTAACTCTGCCTGTCAAAAAAAATTTAAAAAGAAAGAATTTTGATTACTGCTTCAATCTCATTGCTTGTTGTGGGTCTGCTTAGGTTGTCTATACGTTCTTGATTTAATCTTGGTAGGTTACATGTATCCAGGAATTTATCCGTTTCTTCGAGGTCTTCCAGTTTATTAACATATAGTTAATATTTCAGTGGTATAAGTTATAATGTATTTTTTCATTTCCAATTTTATTTGAGTTTTTCCTTTCTTTGTTAGTCTGGCTATAGGTTTATCTATTTTGGTTATCATCTCAAAAAACTAACATTTTGCTTTGTTGATTTTTTTTGTTTCAAATTTACTTATTTCTGTTTTTTTGTTTTGTTTTGTTTTTCTAAGTCTTCAACATGTATAATTAGATTTTTTAAAAGATTTTATTTCTTTACTTGAGAGGCAGAGTTACAGAGATCTTCCATCTGCTGGTTCACTCCCCAGATGGCCACAATGACTAGAGCCAAGAGCCAGGAACTTCTTCTGGGTCTCGCACATGGGTGAAGAGGGCTAAGGACTTGGGCCATCTTCTACTGCTTTCTCAGGCCATAACAGAGAGATGGATCAGAAGAGGAGCAGCCAGGACATGAACTGGAGCCATATAGGATGCCAGTGCTGCAGGCAGAAGCTTAGCCTACTAGATCACAGGACCACGCCCAAATTAGATCTTTAATTTCTTTTTTTTTTAAACGTTTCTTTTTTTAAATGTAAATACTTAATGCTATAAACTTCTGTCTTAATACTGCTTTTGCTGTATTTCACAGATTTTGCTGTGTTGTTTTCATTTTCCTTTATTTCAAGAAATTTTTTATTTACTTTTTAATTTCTTCAATGACTCATTGATCACTCGGTAGCATGTTGTTTAATTTCCAAGTATTTATGAGTGTCCTATTATTCTTGTTGTTGATTTCTAGTTTTATTCCTTTATGGTCTGAGGAGATATATGGTATGATTTCAGTCATTTTAAATTTGCTGAGACTTGATTTGTGGCCTAACATATGGTCTATCCTAGAAAATGTTCCATGTGCTGATGAGAAGAATGTGTATTCTGTAGCTGTTGGGTGAAATGTCCTCTAAGTGTCTCTTAGGTCCATTTGCTTGATAGTGTGTAACAACTGCAATGTATCTTTATTGATTTTTTTTTTTGGTCTGCTTGATCTATCCAATGATGAGAGTGGGGTATTTGAGTCACCTACTATTGTTATTTTGTAGTCTCTCCCTTTTGATCTAATAGTATCTGCTTTATGTATCTTGGTGGTTTGTGTTGGATGCATGTATATGTATGTGTTAAGTCTTCTTGCTAAATTGAACCTTTAATCAAAATATATGGCCTTCCTTACCTCTTTTTTACAATTTTCAATTTAAAGTCTATTTTATCTAATATCCACAATAGCCATTTGGGAGCGTGAAACAGCAGATAGAAGTTCTCTCTCTCTGTCTGTCTCTCCCTCTCTCTGTAGCTCAGCCTTTTGAATAAATAAAAAAAAGTCTTAAAAAAAAGACCTACATTTAATCCTGAGATTATGAAGTTGCTGGGGGAAAATGTAGGAGACACACTCCAAGACACTGGGGTAAGGGATGACTTCTTGGGCAAGACCCCCAAAGCACAGGTAACAAAAGCTAAACCAAGCAAATGAGACTATATCAGACTCAAAAGCTTTTGCACAGCAAAGGTAACAATAAATAGAGTGAAGAAACATCCAACAGAATGGAAAACATATTTAGGAACTACCTGTCCAACAAAGGATTAATATCCTAAATATATCAGCAACTTAAAAAACTCAACAACAAAAAACCAACCAATCCAGTTAAGAAATAGGCAAAGGACCTAAATAGACCATTCTCAAAAGAAGAAGAAATACAAATGGCCAACAAATATATGAAAAAATGCTCAACATCTCTAGCCATCAGAGAAATAAAAATCAAATCCACAATGAGATATCACCTCATCCCTGTAAGAATGGCTTTTAAAATCCAAAACACAGAGAATAACTAATGCTGGATGCGAGACAGGGCAACACTTCTGTGTTGTTGGTGGGAATATAAATTAGTGCAGCCACTGTGGAAAACAGTGTGGAGATTTTCTTTCTTTTTTTCCCCTTAAAGATTGTTTATTTACTTGAGATTCAGAGTTACAGAGAGAAGGGGAGATAGAGAGAAAGATCTTCCATCTGCTGGTTCACTCCCCAAATGGCTGCAACAGCCAGAACTAGGCCTATCTGAAGCCAGGAACCAGGAGCCTTTTTGGGTTTCCCATGTAGGTGCAGAGGTCTAAGCTCTTGGGCCATCTTCTACTGCTTTCCCAGGCCATCAGCAGGGAGCTGAGTTGGAAGTGGAGCAGCCAGGACTTGAACTGGCACCCATATGGGATGCTGATGCTGCAGGGGGATGCTCAGCTTACTATGCTACAGAACCAGCCCTAATTTTCTTAAAAAACTAAAAATAGATTTGCCATATGATCCAGCAATCCCACTACTGGGTACATATCCATAAGACAGGAACATGCTGTAACAAAGAGATACCTACACCACCACATTTATAGTAGCACTGTCCACAATGACCAAAATTTGGAATCAATATTCAGTCTCTTCATTTTCAAATTCTAGTGTTGAAGTGCTGTTGTGTTCCTTTGGGAGTGTCATGTTGTCTTCCTTAATCTTGTTTCTTGAATTGCTGTGTTTATCTCTAGGCATTTGTGGAGATACTTGTTGGTGTTCCCTGCCCCCCCCCCCCCCCCACGCCCTTGACTTTGGTCTATGCTTCTGTGGATTAGTGGAGTGTTTGTTCTTTCAGTGAATATCCTGAGGCGTGTGCTGGGTGTGGCCAAGGCTTTCTGGTGCTCCAGGGTGAGGAGAGTGTCCAAAGGTGACACCTAAATTGGGCGTGGTAAATCTCTCTCTCTCTCTTTTTTATCAGAGAAGAGGGTTAATCTGCTCTGTTGGCATAGTCTCATGCTCACCTCCAAGGAGGCCAATGCCTGGTTGCTAACCCCAGTGGGTATAATATTCATCGGCACTGCCACAAGAACTGCACATAGGGTCCGAGCAGCCCTCTGTGTGAGCACAGATTCTGCAGCAATGACCCTCACCAGAGAATCAGGGAGCCCCAAGCATGTGGAGTCACTCACAGTGACTGCCCAAGGACCTAGCCACACTTTGCACTCTCCCACATAGCCATAGTGTTTTCACAGTCCCAGCACAGGTCTCCCACAGTCACAAGCACCTAGCCCCTGTCAGTTCTCCCAGCCAGACTCAGGCGTCTCCACTTGGCTGGTTGCTGGGCCCGCAGACACAAACTTGTGCAGCTGTTACACATATCCAAAATGGCGCCCTCCCTCTTTCGGCTAGTTACAGGACACCAGCGCCAAGTGGTAGGGGAGAGAAAAATATGCCCCCCTTTTCCCCTCTAGGATGGCAGGTACCCCAAAGAGCTCCAAGCTGAATTCATGCCTGGCTCTTCCTGCTGCTTTAATGCCAGTGGCTTGGGCTACTGCAGTCTGGTCTCACTTCTCTCCAAAGCTGGTGCTAAGGCTCTTGGCTGCTGGGGTCCTCAATTGTGCATGCCCACACCCTGCACATAGATCCTCGGTGTCCCTTTAATTTGTGTGGAGTTTCCTTAACTTTTCCCTTAGATTGGACTTTCCCCACTTTTTTTTTTTTTTAAACTATCTTCCCCTAGACTATAACATCCCCCTATTCTGCCATCTTGGTATATCTCCTACCATAATTTCTTTATCCAGTCATCAGTTGATAGACATCTGGGTTGATTCCCATATCTTAGCTGTTGTGAACTGAGCTGCAATATACATGGGGGTACAGATCACTCTTTCATATGCTGATTTCTTTTGGTTTGGGTAAATTCCCAGGAGTGGGATGGCTGGGTCTTATGGTAGGACTACATTCAGATTTCTGTAGTATCTCCATACTATCTTTCACAGTGGCTGCACCAGTTTACATTCCCACCAACAATGGATTAGGGTACTTTTTTTTTCCAATCCCAGGCATTTTGATTGTGGGCATTCCAGGAAATGTCAGCAAATTAGGTGAAATGCCTGCCCTGAAAATTAGTACTTTTTTTTTTTTTAGTTAAACAAATTTATTTGAGGGGCCAGCATTGTGGTGTAGCAAGTTAAGCCATGGTCTGTGATGCCAGCATCCCATGATGGAGTGCTGCATTTAACTTATGTCCTCTCAGATTCCCATATAGCTTCCTGCTGATGTGCCTAGGAAGGCAGCAGATGATGCCCCAAGTACTTGAGTCCCTGTCACCATGTGGGAGACCTGGAGTTCTGTGCTTCTGGTTTCAGCATGGCCCAGCCCTGACTGTTGCAGTCATTTGGGGAGTGAATCAGTGAATCTAGGATCTCTCTTTGTCTCTCCATCTTTCTCTGTCATCCTGCCTTTCAAATAAACAAACTATTATTATTTATTATTTATTTATTTGAGAGAGAGAGAGAGAGAGAGAGAGAGTTAGAGAGAGGGAGAGACATAGAGAGAGGTCTTCCACCCACTGATTCACTCCCCAAATGACTGCAATAACCAGAGCTGGGCCAGTCCAAAGCCAGGAGCCAGGAGCTTCTTCCAGGTCTCCCATATAGGTGCAGGGGCCCAAGCATGGAGGCTTAGCCCAGTGCTGGCTCCTAAATAAATCTTCTTAAAAAATTTATTTGAAAGGCAGGGAGAGAGCAGAGAGAGAGAGAGAGAGAGAGACAGACAGACAGACAAAGATCTTCCACTTGTTAGTTCATTCCCCCAAATGTCTGCAAAAGCCATGATTGGGCCAGACTAAAACCAGGATCCAGAAACTCCATTCAGGTTTCCCATGTGGATGGCAGGGATCCATGTACTTAAGCCATCATCTGCTACCCCCAGGGAACACATTAGCAGGAAGCTGGATCAGAAGCAGAGTAGCCAGGACTCAAACCAGGCACTCTGATATGGGATGCAGGCATGCCAAGCAGGACATGACCACTGTGCCAAGCCCCTGTCCCTGGTACTTATTTTTCCTCCATTCCTTCTGAAGGCTTTATGATGCATTATCATTAACTAGTCTTTTGCTATTGAGCTTAAGTGGCCAATTGAGTCAAACAGTCCTGAGACCATTCTTCCACCACTGATTAAGACTGGAGTGGCAGGTATTAGGGATAGTATTCATTTAGACTTCTGAGATTTCTGGGAAGACTTGGTGACCTTGCAGCTCCAGCAGCCTTCTTGTCCACTGCTTTGATCACACCCACAGCAACTGTCTGGCTCATATCACGGACAGCGAAATGACCCAGAGGAGGATAGTCTGAGAAGCTTTCAACACACATGGGCTTGCCAGGGACCATCTCAACAATGGCAGCATCACCAGATTTCAAGAATTCAGGGTCATCTTCCAGCTTCTTCTCAGAACGACAGCTTAGCAAGCTTGCAAGCAGTGTGAGCCATGTGACGATCAAGTACAGGGGCGTACCCAGCACTGATCTGACCTGGATGGTTCAGGATGACCACCTGAGCAGTGAAGCCAGCTGCTGCCATTGGTGGGTCATTTTTGCTGTCACCAACCATGTTGCCATGATGAACACCTTTGACAGACACATTCTTGACATTGAAGCCCATGTTGTCCCCAGGGAGAGCTTCACTCAAAGCTTCATGGTGCGTTTTGACGGACTTGACTTCAGTTGTGATATTGACTGGAGCAAAAGGCACCACCATGCCAGGTTTGAGAACACCAGTCTCCACTTGGCCCACAGGGACAGTACCAACACCATCAATTCTGTAGACATCCTGGAGGGGCAGATGCGAAGGCTTGTCAGTTGGTCTAGTTAGCGGCAGTGTGGTTCCACTGGCATTGCCATCTAGGCAGGTGACTTTTTCCATCCCTTGAACCACAGCGTATTAGCAATTGTCTCCAGCATGTTGTCACCATTCCAACCAGAAATTGGCACAAATGCTACTGTCTCAGGGTTGTAGCCAAATTTCTTAATGTAGGTGCTGACTTCCATAACAATTTCCTCATATCTCTTCTGGCTGTAGGGTGGCTCGGGGGAATCCATTTGTTAACACCAACAATTAGTTGTCTCACACCCAGTAATAAGGCAGAAGGGCATTCTCATGGGTCTCCCCGTTCCTGGAGACACCAGCTTCCAGTTCCCTGACACCAGCAGCAACAATCAGGACGCTACAGTCAGCCTGAGATGTGCCTGGAATCAGGTTTGTGATGAAGTTTCTGTGTCCTGCAGCATCGTGACAGTCACGTAATACTTGCTGGTCTCAGATTTCCACAGGAAGATGTTGATGGTGATACCACGTGCACACTCAGCTTCCAGTTTATCCAAGACCCAGGCATACTTGAAGGAGCCCTTTCCCATCTCGGCAGCCTCCTTCTAAAAATTTTTCAGTGGTTCTTTTGTTGATGCCACCACAATTTGTAGATCAGATGGCCAGTGGTGGTCTTGCCCGAATCTATGTGTCCAGTGACAATGATGTTGATTTGAGTCTTTTCCTTTCCCATTTTGTCTTTGATTTAGCAGTGGTTTCCATGACACCTGTGTCCTGGCGGCAAACCCATTGTGAAAAAGCCCTCAGTACTTTTTAATGGAAACAGCTTGACCAAAAATCCGTTACAGAATTTTGAGACTCATTAAAAAAAGTTTAACAAGAAAAAAATTTTTGTGAGAAATGGAATTAAAAGATAAGTTTGTTTTTTTGTTTTTGTTTGTTTGTTTGTTTGTTTGTTTTTGACAGGCAGAGTGGACAGTGAGAGAGAGAGACAGAGAGAAAGGTCTTCCTTTGCCGTTGGTTCACCCTCCAATGGCCGCCGTGGCCAGCGCGCTGCGGCCGGCGCACCGCGCTGATCCGATGGCAGGAGCCAGGAGCCAGGTGCTTTTCCTGGTCTCCCATGGGGTGCAGGGCCCAAGCACCTGGGCCATCCTCCACTGCACTCCCTGGCCACAGCAGAGGGCTGGCCTGGAAGAGGGGCAACCGGGACAGAATCCGGCTCCCCGACCGGGACTAGAACCCGGTGTGCTGGCGTCGCTAGGCGGAGGATTAGCCTAGTGAGCCGCGGCGCCGGCGATAAGTTTGTTTTAATGCAAAAAATAATTGAAATCCATGCATAAGAATGATCTTCCAAAAGTTTACAGAGAATGTGTATTAAGGGGCTGGCGCTGTGGCGCAGCAGGTTGAAGCTGCAGCCTACAGTGCTGGTATCCCATATGGGTGCCAATTCAGGTCCCGGCTGCTCCACTTCTGATCCAGCTCCCTGCTAATGCACCTTGGAAAGCAGTAGAAGATGGCCCAAGTCCTTGGGCCTCTGCACCCATGTGGGAGACCCAGAAGAAGCTCTTGGCTCCTGGCTTTGGATTGGCTCCACTCTGCTCCAGCCATTGTGGTCATTTGAGGAGTGAACCAGCAGATGGAAGACTCTCTCTCTGTGTGTGTCTCTCTTTCTCTCTCTCTCTCTTTCTCTCCCTCTATCTCTCCCACCTCACCTCTCTCTATAGCTATGTCTTTCAAATAAATAAAAGAAACTTTTTAAAAAATGTGTATTAAGGGAACTGCATGGCTTTCAACCTTTTTTGCACTAAAATAAACTTGTTTTTTATGTCTATTTTCTCCCACTAACTTTTTGAGGTACTCTCATGTTTGATAATTATATGCTGAGCACCTATCATGTGGGACATAAAGACGTATGCATTCAAGTATTTATGTGCTAGACACATTGCAAAGCACTTAGGATGCACCCCTCTTCAGCTAGACAATCCATACATATCATTAAATCACATACCATGTAAGAAGTGTGATACAAATCCTACAGAAAAAAGGAAAAGTAAGGACGTGGGGTGGTGGTGGGTTTGCATTTCAAATGGAGTGGGCAGGGAGGCACTCAGAGGAAAGGTGATGTTTGAACAAAGAGGAAGTGAGGGAAATCGCAGAGATGATGTGGGCCCAAGCTTTCCAAGCACAGGGCACACGTGCAAGGGCCTCTGTGGGATTGCACTTGACCTAGTGGAGGCATAGCCAGGAGCCTGGAGTGGAGTGAAAAGCAGTGGTTAGCGGCGGCCTGAGGAGTGCTGTCAGGGGCCGTGGGGGCGATCCCAGGCCTTCAGGGCCATTGTAAAGATTTGGCCCTTACTCTGATAGACTTGGGAAGCTGCTGGGGTGTCCTGAGCAATGGTAGGGGATGTTGCAGCTCTTTGTACAAGGACTAGGAAGCAGAGAGACCAGTCGCAAGGGTGTTTTAACAATTTTCATGTGAGAGATGATGGTGGTAGCATTACAGGAATCAAGAAATGGGTGACTTATGGGAGAATATATATGCGTATATATAAACACACATAAATATGAAATATATTGCACATATTTATAGGATCAAACACCTGTGGTAGGAATGAATACAATAGACATGGGCTAATGCAGCTAAGAATTATTCTGCATAGTCATCCTTAAATGTTCCTCTGACAGGCAGAGTTAGACAGTGTGAGAGAGAGACAGAGAGAAAGGTCTTCCTTTTTCTGTTGGTTCAGCCCCCAAATAGCCGCTACAAAGCCAAGAGCCAGGTGCTTCTCCTGGTCTCCCATGCGGGTGCAGGATCCAAGCACCTGGGCCATCCTCCACTGCCTTCCTGGGCCACAGCAGAGAGCTGGACTGGAAGAGGAGCAGCCAGGACAGAATCCGGTGCCCCAACCAGGACTAGAACCCGGGATGCCGGCGCCACAGGCGGAGGATTAGCCTAGTGAGCTGCGGCGCTGGCCGGGAGAGGCAAATATTAACAGTATTTAATTCTGAACATTAATATTTCTTAATAAGTTTCTGGATGTACTTAATTAAACAACGCTAAATTAGTATCTTAGGAATAAATCTGGAGAATGCACCTGTATTATTTCCGAGTTTAGTCTTGCTTTGTACTGGCTCAGTTTTGAGACAGGTTTTAATTTCCTTTGGGAGGCAAGGTTTCCAAATCATCCAAAGCCTGGGCTCTGGGCTTGGATTTCTGCCCCTACCACCTGCAATGTACAACGTAGATGAGTTATTCTTCCCTTTGAGCTCGCTTTGCAAAAAAACACACCACGCATAGCTTTTTCATGACATGCATTTTTGACTTTTTTAAGACCGCAACCCCCCAACCCCAAGTATTTTAAAGGCTTAGGTTATAGGATTTTTTTTTTTTTTTGACAGATATCAGCTTGAGCAATTTGAAGAATGGAGTTGTCATGAACTCAGGCACAGAGAAACTGGGAGAACAGGTTAGAAGATCAGTATGTTGGTTTTGACATGCTGCCGCTCAGATGGAGATGCAGACAAAATGGATTAAATACCCCTCTTCTCTGTGCTTGTACATGCATTGTGGGTTCAGGCTTGCATTCAAATCTTTGTACTTATTCTGGGTGGCGAGTCACTGTGGTCAGACATGAATCCGTATCAAGTGCTTAATTATTATAAAATGATTTTAAAGATAAAGTACTCAGTACACATTCGTTTCAGTCTTTCTTATATGTCTGTCTCTTCCCAAGTGGCTCTGTTTCTTGGTTGTATCCACTTCCCCTCAGTCTCCCTTGCATTGACATGTTTTATTTTGGTCTGGACCTCTTCCTAAATGAGGGGTCAGAGTTTTATACTAGTCAGTTTGCAGTACTGGTACTGAGGCTAGCACCTAGAGGCCTGGCCCCTCATATGCCCATTACTCAAAGCACATCAACCTTAGCGGCCTAAGAGAAGAGAAGCATTTAACCAAGAGACTCTGTGAGCCTCTGAGATGTTGAGGTTGAAGGTGTGATTTACGCACAAGAGTTGGAGCACCTGTTCAGGTTCCCTGCTGTGTTGGTTGGTTGGCAAGAACGGTGGAGGGTACCTTTGCTTGGAGTGATGCTGACATCAGTGACAACCGTACAGGAAATTTTTGCTCCATTCTCGAGCCAAATGACCCCTTAAATAGACTCCTGTCTTCAGTTCCTACTCTATGTTCTCCAGAAAGGAAAAGTTCTTAACCTGAGATTTATAGGGCATCACATCTTGACATATGTGTATGTGTATTTTTTCCTTGAGGTCCACAGGGTGCATGAAATCATATAAATTGCCCATAACTCAAGAAACTTAAGAAGTTAGGAAGTGTGCTGGTATTCTGGCTTTTGATTAAGATGAACCATGTAAATACCCTTGATTTTGGTTTTGTTGTACTTGTGTTTAAGTCCACTGGATAAGCCCCCTCAGTAAAGACACAAACAAAGGATGAAAATGTGCCTGACAATAAACATTCAGTGGAGATCTAAGACAACTCAAGCCGCTTTTCTCATGGACAAGAGGGATTTGATGTTGAACAGAGAGCACCACATCTTGTCTGTTGGAGCCGATGTTTAATTTCCATTGCATGAATAATTACAAATTTGAACATTCCTCATGAAAAAGAGAAGCAGGTTTGCTGAACCTCATTCTCCAGCTAAATGGAGCTCTGGAGCTGTTGTTCTGCTGTGAGTTACAAATGATGACCAACCATGAAAAAAGAAGAGTCCTACGTTTCCCTATCATTGGTTCTAATTTCCTCCTCTTGAGAGCAGGAAGAATTGGCTAGCATCATGGTGGCTAACTTCTCACCTTCCCACTTCATCATATTATAGTTCCCATTAACTTAGATGAGAGTGCTTCAAAAAGTTGGTGGGAAAAAAAGAATAAGTTTATTTGGGTGTAAAATTTTTTGAAATCCGTTCATAGTATTTTCATACTCTGCAATTTTTGTGAATGTTTTGAAGACCCTTTGTATGTATAGATTTTGCACCCAAATAAATGTATCTTTTAATTCGACCTTCCACAAACTTTTTTGAAATGCCTCTGCACAATGTTCATAAGAAGCAGTGGGGGGAAAATAAGGATTTGCCTCAAAAGCTAGTTATAGTGACAGATAAAATGCTAGAAGGATTGTTGTTTGAATCTGGTCAGGATTCTTGGTAGTAGAAATCTAGATAGTACAAAGCTGAGGTGATGGTCAAAAATCTGGGCAAAGAAGTCCCCTTGGGGGTTTTGTTAGCAGAATCTCATGTAGCAGGTTTCTAGCTGAACCAGGGTTCCACAGCAAAGAGGTTTCAAAAAACTCACCAGAGGTTTGACAAAACAAGACACATTCACTGTACAATGAATTTTTAAAATGGAGACACATTAGTAGGACCTGTACACATTATGAGATTCAACGCAATGGTGTAAATCCACTGCAAAATGTATGCATGAAGGTGGTCACTTGGATGGAAATCTGTCAGTGCTACAAAAATACATATAACCAAAACAATTTCCTTGCTTTGATAAATCTACAAGATATAAAATTAAGAGTATTTACAGAATTTCATATAGATATCTGAAAAATACACCATTCTAGAACAATCTCGTTCCAAAAGTTTGAAACATAGTTCTGTCAAATAAAAATATTCTTCATACAACGTATGAAGTTCTCAATAACTGTATGGGTATAAAGTTGTTCTTCGCGTGACACTTGGATGAGGAGCCCTCTGAATTGTGTTTTGATTAGAACTTCGTTTCAATTGGGACCTGGAAGAAGACAGAAAGTTTTAAAAGATTTGCTATAGTCAGTCTCTTTCAATAATTACTACTTAGTAGTCACTCCTGACTCATCTTCCTTGAGCAAAGCACGGGCTGGTGTGTGGATGATTTGTTTTGCTAATGTTGGCAAGCCAGTGTACATGACGGTGCCGCCCACGTTTTGTGAGATAACTGGTTCTAAAGCGTGGATCCATCATCGGGTATGAACGCCTTTCCTGAAGCTCCATCCCTCAACACCGGGTGACTGTTCTCAATCCGACTGTTGGAGAGTGGGTTTCTGGTGGGGGGTTTTTCTTATAAAGGTTACGTAGGCAAGATTTGGGTTTCTCTGGAATCCAGCCCTGGGAGACCACACCGCACTGCTCATATAGGTTCCCTTCTCCCCTCGGGTCCAACTCACCTTTTCATCTGAACTTTGCTACCTGCTGTCACTCTTGATAATGACTGAGGGTTATCTTTTGAGATAGAGGTCTCCTTCATTTCTAGGCCACATTCCTTTCTTCTTAGACCTCTCTCTCTCTCTCTCTTTTTTTTTTTTTTGACAGGCAGAGTGGACAGTGAGAGAGAGAGAAACAGAGAGAAAGGTCTTCCTTTACCGTTGGTTCACCCTCCAATGGCCAGCGCATCGCACTGATCCAAAGCCAGGAGCCAGGTGCTTCTCCTGGTCTCCCATGGGGTGCAGGGCCCAAGCACTTGGGCCATCCTCCACTGCACTCCCTTGCCACAGCAGAGAGCTGGCCTGGAAGAGGGGCAACCGGGACAGAATCCGGCGCCCCGACCGGGACTAGAACCCGGTGTGCCGGCGCTGCAAGGCGGAGGATTAGCCTAGTGAGCCGTGGCGCTGGCCCTTAGACCTCTCTTCAACTAGGGAAATACCATCAGCCACTCCTGCACTTGAAGATAGTCCTTAGATTCTTTCCTAGGACCCTCAGTCCGTTGGTCTTTTACCAACACACAGAGGTGGTGAACTACAGTGAACAGCACACGGGGTTTCTCAGCAGAGTTCAGATTGTGTTGCGGTAACTGGGCACGTGACCTTACACACGTTAAGCTCTCTGAGCCTGTTTCTTAACTCCCTCATTTGTGAAATGAAGATATCTTCTCTGTATATCGCTGAAAGGATTGCACCTACCATGTACCTGGCCTACAGCAAAAACCCATCTGCTTTTCTCTTGCTACATTGTCTCAAAGGTTTCAATACTCTAGAAACGAATGTTCTAGAATGAATGAAAAGAAAAGCTATGCTCAATATGGCATTAACATGGATCTACTATCACCATTCCCTTCTCCATACCCAAACCCTCCAATATTTTTAACTGGTCTGAGCTCACTTTCCTCAAAATTCCCTACAAGATGGGGTGGCATTGCATCAGTTTTCTAGGAATGAGGTTCTGAGGCTCAAACAAGCACTGGACTTTGTGCAGCTTAAGAGGCCCTCCTACTTCCAAGGATTTTTTTTTTTGCTGTGACACCTATATGAAGAGAAATCAGTTGGAGAACATTACCTGATATTCCCGATTACGTAATCCTCCATTTGTATTTATGGTAAAATCAAATTTGTCTTCCTTTTCCTGAGTAAAAGAACAAAATTATGCCTTAAATACCAATTTTTTCTTTTAAATGTTGAAATATAAAGGAGCATTAAGAAAAAGTGTAGATGGTTGGTTGCAAATGTGAAAGTCATCAAGAGCTGGTACCTGATAGGGATTGAACTTCGAAGCACTGTAATCCTTCTTCATCAGGATGTGCAAAACAGCATCGTGGATTGTTAAGAAAAATATGGAGTCCTTGACTTCATCATCAAAAAACTGACACCGAGAAAGCTTCTCAATGAAATCATCTGAAGAGAGAAAAGAAGCACTGACACTTAGGAGGAAGCCAACTTTGGGCCACGGGTTCCCCCTTGAGACTGGTGATTTGGAATTCCCTTTACAAACGTGCACTTCGTGGACTTTGCATGCAGTGTTTGTGGCGGCCAAGGTCCATTGTCAGTGTAGCATTAGCACAGTGTCTTCTGGAACTACAGGATATCTTTCTTTTTTTTTTTTTTTTCTTTTTTTTTAAATTAACATTTTAATTCCACTTTTTAAAAAAAATTTATTTATTTATTTATTTGAGAGGTAGAGTTACAGAGAGAGGGAGAGACAGGGAGAGGTCCTCCATCCAATGGCCCACGCCCCAAATGGCCACAATGGCTGCAGCTGGGCAGATCCAAAGTCAGGAGCCAGGAGCTTCCTCCGGGTCTCCCATGTGGGTGCAGGGGCCCAAGCACTTGGGTCATCTTCCACTGCTTTCCCAGGCCATAGCAGAGAGCTGGATAGGAAGAGGAGCAGCCAGGACTTGAACTGGCACCCACATGGGTTGCCGGCACCACAGGCAGATGCCCAACATACTATGCCACAGTGCTGGACCCTACAGGATACCTTTCTAACAAAAATGTATGTTGATTGCCCTCATGTCAAAAGAATGAAGGAAAAGGTTCAAATAAGAAAATCTCATCAAAAAAGAGAAAACCTTAAGTAGTTCCTTAAACACTTTTGAGAAGAAAATGAACCTACTCTTATTTAGGTAGGAGCCAAGTTAATTATTTTCCTTACTTAATAACTGGAGCATTAAATTGGGGTTCTGCCAAAACAGAAAATATGCTTAAAGATAAGTGATGTGCTGTAGTTCTTGGTGGCTGGACCTATCATTTCTCAGTTACTAAGTCTGTTTCCCCAGAGCTCCTGGGATTCATCAGAAAACCTTCCTTGGAGCACCTCATGTTACCTCTCCAATCATCTTTGAGGAATCACATGCTTGCAGGCACTAAGTAACCAGTGCTCATGTGTACAAATCACTCAAGCAAATATTACTTCATGTTTACTGTGTGCAAAACTCTGGCTGCATACAAAGAAGGATTGAAAGGTGAGTTAGAAGGAATCCCAACCTTAAGGAAGAGAAACATTCATATTTGTAGCACTGAGAAGAAAAGTAGTGTAAAATAATGAAGGCAAGGAACAATCTAGCTGTTTCTTTTTTTTTTTTAAAGATTTATTTATTTATTTGAAAGGCAGAGTTACAGAGAGGCAGAGGCAGGGAGAGAGAGAGAGAGAGAGAGAGAGAGAGGCCCTCCATCTGCTGGCTCACTACCCAAGTGGCCACAATGGCCAGATCTGGGCTGATTCGAGGCCAGGAGCCAGGAGCATACTCTAGGGGCATACACATACTAACCTGCAGAGTAATGGGACATGCGTGTATCCTTAAAAGACCAACAGGCTGTGCTATGCCTGGGGATGTGAGGAAATTTGCAGTTATTGCAGGAAAACTTCTTGAAGGTAATTGGCAGTGAGAAACTGGGATGGGAGAGCATTCCAGGGTGGAAAGAGACACTAGTTAGAAAGCTGCTCCAGAGAGTTGAAGTGAGAAGTGATCAGGTTCTGGAATGAGGCTGTGACACATGGACAGGAAGAGACTGAATGCAGAGGCAAGATTCATAGGAGCGGGTGGTTTACTAACTAAAGAGGGCGGCTGAGAAGAAGACACCCAAGATGGTGCCAAGGTTTCTGCTTCGGGCAAGTGAAGCAATAGTTGAGAAAGGAAAGAGAAGGAGTCGTTTTAGGGAGGAGGCGATGGCTTCAGTTGTGAATGTGTGTCCACAGTGTCTGGGGGACATCCCTACTGGGACTGTTGAATCCATGAGTCTGCAGCTCAGAAGAAAGGTCTGGGCTGGAGGTGTAGCGTGGGCATTCATTTACACATAGTGGAACTTGAAATCATAAGCATGTAGAACTCGGCTAGTGTAGAGCTCATGGATTCAGGACTGCAGAGTTGAGGGGTGAAGCTCAGGGAAGGTTATTCAGACAGGAGAGAGTAGGAGGAGAATCAGAAGTGTGGTCTTGCAGAAGTTAGGCAGTGAGGGTATTAAGATCAAAGCCAATCCCAGCAGAAGAAGCCCAAGAGGGCAGCAGCTAATCTTGACCCTGTGGGTGTCACTGATAGCCATGGCGAGGCGGTCTCCTTAGCCAAGTAAGGCACAAACCAAGATGGTGTGGGCTGAAGAGTGCAAGACACAGTAAGGAGAGCGGCAGAAAGCAAGGCTTTGAGTTAAAAAAAAAAATAAGTTGATGTATTACTGTCTAATCAATCAGGGTTCAAATTGTCAGGGTCATTTAATTACATATCAACATAAATATGCAGACACTGTTTCCATAGGGATTTCTATTGGCTCAGCTGCAAATTAGATTTCCCTCGTGATGACCTATAAAATAATCGTCCTTTGGATAGGTGTTGGCAGTGAGCCTGAAGTGACTGTCAGAACAGAAAATAAAAACAAAACAACTTACCATCCGTTCCAACAATGTACACATCCACCTTGATTCTGACAAAGTCTTTTAAAATCTGTTGAAAGCAAGGAGATTTTCCTTAGGGAATAATTGCACTTGTCAGAAATGCAACAAAAACTATCGCAATTATACCTTCCTGGGATACATGGCTTTCAGAAACGTCTACATTTTGAAAAGAGATAATAGTGTATAGAGATACTAAAGTTAAAAGCAAGGCTCCATGAGAGAAGAAATAAACTAAAAGAGTATTCTTCAGGCAGAAGTTAAAAATTATCATTCTTCAGGGATAAATTGTGGGAAAATGTTCTGCCTTCACGCAAAAGATCAACTCAGATTTAATTTAAAATAATATCCTTTATAGAATGATATTGACTAGAGTTTTCTGCCTATGTAAAAGCAAACAATACAAAACAAACAATAACTTAGGGTCCACAAGTTACTCATTATTCCTCTCCATGGTGACAACACATCCAGTGCTAATGAATCTTTATTCAATTCCCTGGTCTCTAGGCGAAGAACAAATACCAGCAGTGATATACAGAAGATCATAGAAGGTAAGAAAAGTAGCTTAGATTCTTGAGCACACTGTCATCATCACCATCAGCAAATACTTGGAGGATGTCTCTGCTAGGCACTGAACTAAGAGTCGAGGCCTTAAAGCAACAAAATGTGGAGTACCTGTCCTTGGTGCTGCTTTGTTAGTGTGAAACAGTGAAACGGAAATGTCAGGGCAGATATTGTGGTGCCGTGATTACGCCACTGCCTGTGACACCTCCAGGTCATAGTACCAGTTCAAGTTCTGGCTGCCCTACTTATGTTCCTGGGAAGGTAGTGGATGATAGCTCAAGAGATTGGACCCCTGTCACCCATTTGGGAGACATGGATGGAGTTCCTGGCTCCTAGCTTCAGCCTGGTGCTGCCCACCCCAGCTGTTGTGGCCATTTGGGGGAGTGAACCAGCAGATGGAAGACCTCTCTCTCTCTCAATCTGTCACTCTGCCTTTCAAATAAATAAATCAATCTTAAACATTTTTCAAAAAGGATTTTATATGCATTTATATTTTCCCTCCAAAACAAGAATAACAAAAACCTGAAAATCAAGACAGAAAAGAGCAAACAGTTTGAAGAGTTATAGAATGTTAATTTTTTAAAAATAAAAGATAGGCCTTAAGGAAACCAAATTATCCTATTTTTTATTCAGTTTACCTGCACTTGATAGACCGGTATCTTAGACCAGCTCCTAGGCAGATTTCTATGAGGACCCAAAGGAAGAAGGAAATTTAAAAGTGCTTAAATTTTCTTTACATATGTTTCTGTATTTCTATTGGAAACCAGTTTATTTTGGACATGCTGACAATGCCATAAAGCAAACTCCACATTTTGATTGTTTTTGTGTTGTTTTAAAAATTTTATTTATATATTTGAGAGCAGAGAGGTAGAGCAAGTGTGAGAGTGAAAGAGATCTCCCACCTGCTGGTTCATTCTCTAAATGCTCACAAGAGGAGGGACAGGCCAGGCTACAGCCAGGAGCCAGGAACTCTGTGCAGGGTCTCCCATGTGGTAAGCAAGCCGGCATCTGCTGTCTCCTAGTGTGTTCATTATCAGGAAGCTGGAGTTGGGAGTGGATCTGGGATTCAAACACAGGCACTCTGATGCCATTCCAAGTGCCATCGTTAATCACCAGACCAAACACCCTCCCCTCAGTCCTGTTTTTCAAGTCACGTGTGACACTTATTCTGTCATATATTTATTTCACTGTTTTCCTTTGAGACATATTTTTGAATAGCGAAGTGAAATTTCAGCAGCTTATAATGGATGAAGATAAAAGTAAAAGGATTCACTAGTCTATTTTCACCCAGGAACTTTCTAGATCTCCCCTGATTTCAGGATAATTCAGATGGAAAGCTTATAAGGATTTGAGAGCACCACAGAATTGATATTTGGCAGGAGTGTGCATATAGTTGTCTTCTGCTGATTCAGCATTCACTAAGATTGTAAGCTTGGGTGCCTTCAAAGTTACATACAGTCATGGGAAATGCACCTGGATTTTGTTTTGTTTTTAAAAGCTTATTTATTTATTGAAAAGCAAGGTGATAGAGAAAGGGAGAAACAGGGAGAGAGAGAGAAAGAACTTCCATCCATTGGTTCACTCCCCAAAAGGCCACAATAACTGGGGCTGTGCCAGGCTGAAGCCAGGAGCCAGGGACTCCATCAGAATCCCCCTCGTGGCTGGTAAGACCCCAAGTACCTGGACCATTGTCTGCTGCCTCCCAGGCACATTAGGAGGAAGATGGATTGGAAGTGTGAATTAGCCAGGACTTGAACCAGGCACTCTGATATGGAGTACAGGTGTCCCAAGTCGTGGTTTAGCCTGCTGAGCCACAATGCATGCCCTGGTAAATGTATTTTTATGTATTTATTTTTTTCATTTGACAGGCAGAGTTAGACAGTGAGAGAGAGTCAGAGAGAAAGGTCTTCCTTCCGCTGGTTCACTCCCCAAATGACTGCCACTGCCAGCACTGTGCCAATCTGAAGCCAGGAGCCAGGCGCCTCCTCCTGGTCTCCCATGCGGGTACAGAAGTCTAAATACCCAGGCCATCCTCCACTGGCCTCACAACAGAGAGCTGGACTGGAAGAGGAGCAACCGGAACTAGAACCCAGCGCCCATATGGGATGCCGGCACTGCAGGCAGAGGATTAACCAAGTGAGCCATGGTGCCAGCCCCCTTAGTAAATGTATTTTTAAAGAGTCCGCCCTCACCTCTCCATGGACTAGTCTAACATTATAATTTATTTCTAGTGAAGTGTGCATAATCTAAAGGGGCATCCTTCCACAAATTCAATTTTTACTTTTGGTGACTGGTATTTTCATGAAGAAAAAAAGAAATTACCGATTTGAGGCCTCTCATGGAAGAAACATCAAGAAAGGAGACTGCTGAAAAATCGAGAATGAGGCTGTGGAGGCTGATTTTGGGGACGGTGATGTTGAGAGGAAGATCAGCATTCCAGTCTATCTGGAAAGGCAGGTCTGTGGTGTCGATGGGCTGGTCCAGCTCCTCTATCTGATTATTGTCCAGTTCTTCATCATCAGAATCTTTTACCCCATCAGCGGTACATATAAATCCTTTCTGCAGGAGAGGATAGGGTGCACACATGACAACTCTGACCAAGAAGAACACTGAGAACACTTGGGAGCCTTGGGAGCACAGATGCCAAGTTGGGGCACGCACTAGCATGTGGATACACCCCCGTTTTAGGAAGACACTCAAAGGGGCTGCTGTGGTATGAACAAGCTTTGGCTCCTGAACTCATGCAGACATTAAACTATAACCTCATAGACTAATGGTCCTCAGAGCTTGGGAAAAGATCCAATGATGGCATTCAGGAGCAGGGGCTTAGCGGAAGTCCTCAGGTCACTAGGAAGCACCCTTGAAAGGTGATTCCCAGGAGAAGGCTGGGTATGAAAGCCCGAGTCAGGCCCAGCTGCTCTCTCTGCTTCCTGGCCTGCCATGAATTCCTTCCTCTGTGTGGCCCCTGCACTGCCATCTCCCACCCTCACCAATGCCAAGCCAATAGGGCTGCCTGACCTTGGACTTGGGCCTCCAGAACCGGGAGCTACCTAAACCTTTGCTCTTTATAGAGCTAGGTTTTTGTTTTTTTTTTGTTTTTTTTTGTTTTTTTTTTTTTTTCAGATATTTCACTGTCGTGAAGGAAAGTTGACTAATATAGATACCATTTAAAGAAGAACATTAACGGGCATATGAAATACTCTGTTTACCTGGCATTTCATTTAAAGCAAAGGAACACTTTGGATTAGATTTTATGAAGCTTTTAGCTGTAATGCGCAGCAACACGGTAAGAAGCTTACTGGTGTCACTTGTAGCAGGCCTCGCTTCTGCAGCTTTCGGATTTTCTTCAAAGCTTTGTTCCGCTTGCGGAGAATTCGAAGGGGGCTGAAGCCAATCTGAAAAACCCAGGGCTGGGTTACAAGAGCACAGAGTATCCTGCTGTTTCTATAGGATAACTCTAGTAACATTCATTGCAATGTGTTGAGGGGTTGGGACAAATTGAAATGATGTTTGAGATTGAAAATTTAAAAGTGGTTTAAATAACTTCAGCAACAACATTGTGTCAGACCTATGGTTTGCTCAGATTGTGTGCAGTTACTATCATTGAAAAACTTCTGGACAGTCCAAAATTTCTACATAAAATTGTCTAATCTAAACCTTACTTGATTTTGTATTTTGGGCATGCATAACTCTTAGGGGCTTTTATATTATTTATTTTTTAATTTGCTGAATATGCACGGTACCTAATCAATATTCTTCTATGTACTTCTCATTTTTCAAAAATGTATCTATTTTGTAACATTTGTTATATGTTTTATGATTTTAGAGTTAGATTTGGGGACTCTGTATTGGATTTCAAAAAGTTCATGGAAAATGGAATTAAAAGATAAACTTATTTTGGTGCCAAAGAACCCTGAAGTCCGTGCATAGTATTTTCATAATATACATTTTTCATGAACTTTCTGAAGACCCCTTATATTAATGGGCTCCTATTAGTTTCACTTGCTCTGGAATATGGGACACAAAGATACGGATACAACTCAACTTCAGCATGTGTGAGGAGCAAACATTTCATGTCCAGACATCCAGTAGATAACAACAACAGACAGTCAAATAACCCCAAACCTTACAGCATCAATAAGTTTCTGCTTAAAGAAACCAATGTTGGCAAAGTAGATCGGAGCTGGACATCTGAAAATCTTCACTCCTTCCGGCTCATACATCTGTAAGGCAGAGAAGTAATATTAGACGGTGCCTGGAAGATTCATATTAATATCATGTAGCAAGTCAAAGAAAGAAATTTGTCTCCCTTACATCAGAGTAGTCTTTTCTATTCTTATAGATGTTGCTCCTTCCGATGTTAGCCAGGGTGGTGCATTTTGGACTGTAGGGAAAAACAATACTAAGTCAATCCCTCCTGCATATTTGTTAGCCTATAACTGATTCACTGATTCTTTTCTTTTCTTTCCTTTTTTTTTTTTTTTTTTTTTTTTTTTTTTTAGGATATCAAAGCAAACTCACTATTCAAAATCTAAAAGGTTGGGAAATCATCAGTCCCCATTTTACTACCTTTGTGCCTTCCCACAGCTCCTAGAACAGTGCCTCCCAGTCATCCCACTACAATTGATGAAGGCTTCCATTCGCTTTTGCCATTTTGATTATATATATCGCAGTTTTTGAGTGGGTAGGGTAAGGTAGGCGAGATCACCCAGTTACACAGGTGAGGATGTGGGGAAGTAAAATGACCCGCCGTGTCTCTATGTTTGATGAGTTCCCAGTGAAGATCCAAATAAAAACATGGATGCATAAAGGAATTCAGGAACATTTCAACACCAGTGGAGCTCAAAGTCAAGGATTAACTGTACAGTCACCACGTGTGTTCTTGGGAGTCCTACTTCTCTCTCGCACCATGCAATCCAGCACAGGCTGAGTGACCACGTGGTGGTGACATTAAGTGACTCAGATTTGAAAACCAAAAAGATGCCTGAGCTGGATGACACGAATTCCAAGTGGCCATTAGGGAAGTTTAGGACAAGAGGGGTCTCTGAGAAGATTTTTAATCCAGCTCCATGCATTTAAGATGGGAGTACACTCCAAAACCCTATGAAAAGGGAGAGCCCTCCACCAATCATGGAGAATCCCACAGTCTTCTCCATGACCCATTCCCTTAGAAGTCCAGCACGTCTAAGGTAAAGACATTCAACCTGCTCAGGAGAGAATTGCTTCCAGTTTACCGCTGGCTGAACAGACTCAGAGATTTATATGATTTCTTCCCGTTGTTGTCAAAGCAGGGAGCAGATCACAGCAGGACTTCTCCCTGGATGGACGCTCTACAACTGGACCATTCTGATGCCCAGAGGCCTTCAGGTGAGCAACCTGAGCAAGGAAGTCCTGGCCAGTCCAGATGGCTACACACACCTACACCTTCATTTCAACCAGTGACAATTTTTCCCCCTCTTCTAATTTGGGGAGATTATAGGCTGCAGGATACAGAGCAGGACAAACACTCACAACTGAGTCCTGAATACGATGGTGAGGAGTTCAAACGCCACACTTGCCGCCAGACCCAATCCTAGTCCCAGGACGATGGCAAAGATGAAGGTCATGATCCAAATTAACTGTGAGCAGAGAGCAACACATACACTACAGTTAACTTGGACTAAAGAACAGTGTCTTAGGTCCAGAACTAAGAGAACTCATGAACTTCTAGGACCAAAAGCAAGAGGTTGGAAGTTGTTTTTCTTGGGCCAAGAGCAAAGCGCACAGGGAAAGACACTTGTCCTAAGAGGCCATTTCTACTGGCAAAGATGGGAAGACCCAAAGGCAGGGTGGCCATTTCTGATGCCATCCCTAAACGAGTCAAGGAAATAGGACAAGTCTGTTACAGTAAAAAAAAAATTCAAAACCAGCTGCACTTCATTAATATCAGCAAATCAACTGGTAGACCTTTATTAATCTCTTCCTCTTGGCCTATTTAGTTAATGATGACTATCTTTACGAGAATTCTAGCATGTCAAAAGGGTACTAAAACCCCCATGACTTTCTGTTGGGAACAAAGGAAAACTAATACCACTTATTGCTTTATGTTCCTGAAGTTTCACAGGGTATGTTAACAAGCGTTTATCACACCACAGACTTTGACTCTGATTAAATTATGGACTCTGCCCCTCCTAGCGAGTCGTGCTGGAGAGTGAGGGGAAGCCTTTTCCAACGCAAAGGATTTCCAGAGGGAATGTTCAGAATTTAAATTCTTCACAGGTTCTCTGGAAGCTGCCATCATGTGATGAAGAACAGGTGCGATGCACACCTGACAATTCAGTCTCACTGCCAGAGCTTTTAGCACAGATCTAAGGGAGTTCTGCCCCGGCGTTTCACGGATCCCCTTGTGCAAGTAGTCCTCCTTGTATGTTAAATTCCCAGGGAACACTCTGTAGAGTATGCAATTTCAAGACAGCAAATAAAACTAGGGTTATTTTGAATAGTTAGATAGGAAGAAACTTTCACTTAGGTCGGAATAGAGATATGCATTGTACCTCAGCATTGCATACCACTGTGTTTCGTGTAGTTTTCAGATATCATTTCTTCTACTTACACAGTCGTATTTGTCCTTCTTCCACAGTCTGCCTATCTCAGCAAACTGCATCAGCATTCCCTTTAAGTTTCCAAGTGCTAACGCTGACAGGACAGACTGCGAAAACATAAACATCAGATGCACTTAAAGTTAACCGAGTAAACCATATAGAAGCAAAGGTGAAGGCTGGAGATAAGTGAGTCGTTTAAGGGCCTCCACTCATATCAAAGGATACACCCTTGCTGGTGTGCAATACTATGAATGACACAGCAGAACTGGGGCTCTGGTCCATCCCCATGCCCGACTTTGTCCCAACCTGGTGACAGGGCTGCATGACCCTTTGTGATTATGCCAGAGATGATCTGATGGCACTTAGTAGCCCACCCGTCAGGACAGAGAAGGGTAGATCTTAAGACCTATGGTGGTGGGGGGCGGCACTGTGGTGTAGCAGGTAAAGCCATTGTCTGCAGTGGTGGCATCCCATATGGGATCCCATCCCATCCTCTCCCTCTCTCTGTTAACTCTGCCTTTCAAATAAATAAATAAAGTTTTCAAGAAATATATGGCAGATTAAAAAAAAGAAAATAGCACACAGATGAATGCCAGTTGAAAAAATGGTGAAAACTATTATCAAAAAGACAAAAAATGACATGTTGGCAAGGATGTGGAGAAAATTAAGCCCTTATACACTGTGGGTGGCAGTGCAAATTAGTAGAGCCATTATAGGGAACAGGTTCCTCAAAAATTTAAAAACAGAGCTACTGTTTTTGATTTTTGATATTTGATCCAGCTCTTCCACTTCTGGTATCTATCCGAGGGAAATGAAATCAGCACCTGTTCGTTGCAGCACCATTCACAACAGCTAAGACATGGAGTCAACCTAGGTGTCCACCAACAGATGAATGGATAAAGATAATGTGGTATATATACATAATGGAATACTATGCAGTCACTAGAAAGAATGAAATCTTGAGATTTGCAGCTAAATGAATGGAACTGGAGATCATGGTGTTGAGTGGAACAAATCAGATACCAGATAGACAAATACCTCACGTTCTTCTCATAGGTGGAAGTTCAAAATCATTGATGAACATAGATTAGTGTTTATGACAGGCTGTGAAGGGTGGAGATAGTTAGAAGGAGGTCAGACAGATAGAAATAACTAGTTCTAGTGTGCCACAATATAATGGGGTGATGAAGCTCATAAAAATGGGTTATCGACTCTATACCCAGCTGGAGGAGGGGAGCTGATAGGCTCCAAACACAGGGAAGGGTATGGGGAATGAAGGGCTGGCCGCCTGACTTGATTGGTTTATGTGATGTGTATTGAGAGGTGTTGCACTGTACCCCATAAGCATGTGTAAGTATGTGGGTAAGCATTTGGTGTTGTGCTTAGGCCACCAGCTGAGGTGCCTGCAACCCATATCAGAGCGCCTGGGTTCAAGTCCCAGATGCACTGTCCACTCCAGCTTCTTGCTAATGTGCACCCTGGGAGGCGGCAGGTGATGGCTCAGGTAGTTGGGTCCCTGATGGCTCAAGCAGTCGGGAGATCTGCGTTGAGTCCTTGCCTGGCCCAGCCCCAGCTGGTGTAGGCATCTGGGGAATACACCAGAGGATGGGAGTTCTGCATCTGTTTGTCTCTCTCCCTGGCTCTGTCTCTCCCTCTCTCTCTGTAACTCTGACTTTCAAATAAATAAACAAAAATCTCAAAAAAAAAAAAAAAAAAGAAGAAGAAGAAGAAGCAGCAGCAGAAGCAGAAGCTCTGTGCCTGCTCCCATCCTGCAATCTGACAGTGTTGGTCTTGGAGCCAAACCAAACCTCTAGCAGCTGCAGGGCGTACCCCTAAGAACGGGCTGGGTGGCTGGCAGCACCATTCCCTGAATCAGATAGAGGGCCTGATGACCTCCACCTGTAAGAAAAGCTTCCCTTCGGTACACGGGGAAGCCGCGGTGCCAGGCTGCCTTCTTGTGTCAACATGAATTACATCTGGGGCTACGCACAGGCAAAGGGGAGGGCAGATAAGGTGGCTCTGGCGTCTGCATTCCTAACATTCGTAAGATGCTGCCCAGGGGAAAAGATAGGTTTTTGGCCCTTCAAGTAGCAGGTAAGGAGAATACTTGGGAGTTTGGGGTTACTTCCTTTACCCCAGTGCAGTGTGTGCTTTCAGAGTTGATAACCAGCCTCCTTGGTTTACCACCTGAGAGAGAGGTTATCCAAAGAAAGAGGGGCGGTACCTTCTGTAGTGGCTCCAGAAGAAATCCAATAGCTACAATGACAATTAGCACGATGACAGAAGACAGAATCCCGGCAACCTGGGCAGATGAAAAGAAAAAAAAAAAGGATTCTCCTCACATACCCAGCTTGTCCCTTGGTTCGGATCTCCCCGTTATTGAGGCCAAGATGGACCCTGCAGGAGGGACCTTAAAATACCTGCGTTTTGCCTCCTGTGCTCTCCTGAACCGCAGAGCGGGAGAGGGCGGTACTTCCGGCAAACCCTTTGAACGATCCAGTGACGATGTTACCCAGGCCAAAGGCTATTAACTCCTGACAGGGGGGACAAGTAGGAAACTCTGAATAAGCAGGACCGTGACCAAGCACACAGCCCGTTATTTCAAGTCGCTTCGCAAGATCCCGCGTAGCTCGTGCACTCACCTGACTGCCGTCAATCCGATAGTCGTATTTGAGGGAATAGACGCTGGCCACGGAAAAGGCCACGACGAAGCCCACGATCGCAATGGTGAAGCAGTCTCCTATGGCATCTTGGAAAACCTGTGTGTCAGGCGCAGCAGGGGCTTGGAACCTGCAATTGAAACAAGCAAGTCTAAATGTCACCAGCCTGCTTAGGGATGCGTGTCATGGTTGGGTAAATCAATGAATGAATGGGATCCAGGCTGAGCTGCCAGGCCTCGCTTTGGAGTGTGCCTTCCAAGAATTTGTTGCCACCAAAAACTTTGGAATCTGCCGTCTTATGTAGGAAAGCAGGCATGCCTGGGTTTGAGAAAAGACTGTAGATCCAGACCCCTGATCATGGGAAGTGGAATATGATTTTGCCAGTATAACCGCATGGTGATGCACATTCACACACTCATCCGCTTCCTTCAAAATGTCTTGGATTCCACTGGAATTGTTACACTGGGTTGCAAAGTATCGCCCACAGTGTCTCCGAGTTGATGAAGCCTCTTTGGGGAAACACATTCTCAAGGAAAGAAAAAAAAAAAGAAAACAAAGAAAGAAATCCCTTCTCTTCTCTCTTCATTGATAACAATAACTACCCACGGAAAGAAACCCCCAGCAGAGTGCTGGGCCTCGGATTCCACCTGCATGCCACAGAATTGCTAGAGCCAGCATGGAGGCAACAGAGTGGGCTCCGGTTAAAGGGATTGAGCGTGAGAGGCACATTCAGCTCACAGAAGTCTCTTCCATCATTCTGCCTCACAGACTGGGAGCAGTTAAATTACACTGACCAATTATTGAAAAAATTGCACAAGCAGCAATTTACTAAATGCCCAATTCTTGTCTCCATCTGTTTCTGATCTAAAACTTATTGGAAGTGGGTTAATAGGATCCAATCAATTATTTCTGCATGGCTGTTCTGTGTTTTATGAGTATCTATGGTAACACACTTTCAGCTCTTTTTATTTTATTTTATTTTATTTTATTTTAAAGATTTATTTTATTTATTTGAAAGACAAAGTTACAGAGAGAGGTAGAGACAGAGAGAGAGGTCTTCCATCCACTGGTTTACTTCCCAGATGGTTGCAATGGTGGGAGCTGCGCCAATCTGAAGCCAGAAGTCAGGAGCTTCTTCTGGGTCTCCCATGTGGGTGCAGGGGCCCAAGGACTTGGGCCATCTTACACTACTTTCCCAGGCCATAGTAGACAGCTGGATCGGAAGAGGAACAGCCAGGACTAGAGGCAGCACCCATATGGGATGCCGGCGCTTCAGGCCAGGGCTTTAACCCACTGTGCCACAGCACTGGCCCCTCAGCTCTAATTTTAAATAATACTGCTGCCACCATAAGTCAGAAAGTTAGCTTTAGGGGCCAGTGTGGGGGCTCAGGGTGTACAGCCACTGCCTGCAACACTGGCATCCCATATTGGAGTGCCAGGTCAAGTCCCACCTGCTCTGCTTCTGATCCAGCTCTGTGCTAATGCGCCTGGGAAAGCAGCAGATGATGGCCCAAGAGCTTGGGCCCCTGCCACACACTTGAGAGACCTGGATGATGGAGATCCTGGCTCCAACTTGATTCAGCCATTGCAGCCATTTGGGGAGTGAACCAGCAGATGGAATCTCTCTCTCTCTCTCTCTCTCTCTCTCTCAATGACTTACAAATAAATAAATAAATAATAAATTACTTTTAAAAATGAGCTTGGAATGTTTTTTTTTTCTAAAAGAATAAATCTGGCATCAGTAATACAATAAAATGTTGTGTTTTATACCAAAATATCCAGAACCCTACAATCCTTCTTTTATTCTGGTCTCTGAACCTTGTAGACAGAGCGCTAAGAGACTTGGATTCGTTGCCTGGCCTTACTGCCTACCCTCCTTCCCTCCTTGAGCCAGTTCCTCCATTTGTGAAGTGAGGATAACAACCCATTTTCTTTCCTTCAGCTTTAAAAGGAGGGCCAAATAAAAAAATGAACATCAAACTATCACACGGCGTAGAATACAAGGTTCGCTGTGTCATGGGATCTTCTCCTTCGCTGCTTCTATGAACCTTCTCATCAGCCAAGCTTCTTGCATGTGGTGAATGTGACTTCACAGGGTAACTTCCCAAGTGGTACCCTCGGTAACAGCAGACTGGCGAGCATCATTACCTCCCAGGGATACTATACGTGTAGTCAACAGAAACTTAAAAAATCCACTCAATCATCACCCAGAAAAAAAAATTGGTATATTTAAAAGTCCACCCCAAAGTGCTTTGTCCCCAATATAGGTGCTAAGTTAGTCATGGTGGGAATGTAGCTGGAGCACTTTGAGTTGGCCAGACTCTTAAGCATGTTACAAATATCAAAGTCACTGAACCCTTGAGGAAGCTATGTGAAAGCTATTCTTTTTAGCCTCACTTTTTCATTTTTACATTTGCAAAGACATTGAGGTGCAGAGTTTAGCTATTTGCCTGCCTCCAGAGCACACCTACTAGGTTTCACTGCCTCTTGGTAGAGCGTAATGGCTACTAAGTGTGTTTACCCCGCCCAACGCAAAAACCTTGTGAAGAGAGTCCACTGACATTTAACATGCATTTACTAAATAAAGTCTTCAGATCATCACCCTGTGATCTTAAGCTTAGCGTTTATTTCCAAAACTCTTCGGGCCAGAACCTCCCTGATCTTGCATTTATTTATTTCTGTGCCTGATTCATGTCTCCCAAGACACTGAAATCAAGTATAAGACTTGGCAGTAGCAAGGTGGATGGAAATCATCAGAAGTCTTTTTTCCGTTTTAGCCTAATTTCCACTTTTTAAATTAAAAGTGATATTGGAGATTTATTAAGATCCTTCATGAAGATCGAGTGATACATATCTTTTTTTTTTTTTTTTTGCTTTAAAAATGTATGTGTATTTGCTTTTAAGAGAATTGCCTGGTTTTAAGCCACCAATACACATAAACACTGATTTCTGGAATTCTCGAACACTTGTTAAGTATGTAAATAAGGAAAGGTCTTTACAAAAACCTGCAGGGAAATGACTATCGCTGTTTTTGCTCAGAGGGCAGAGAGCGGCAAGGGGCCAGGAAACCAGCCCGCTCTCTCTTAGCCCACAGAACGTAAGGGGCGATGGTGTCCGCCTCCGTGTGCAAGGTTTCCCAGCCCCTCGCTGTGCTGGATGTTGGTCGGGTCTTGCTTTGAACTTGACCACGAGAAAGGACAGAGTGTGCCTGGCTGGGGCGCTCAAGCGGTGTGCCAGGATCCCCTCAGTGTCTCTTTTGAACAACCAGAATGTGGCTCTAGTAATCTCAAACAAGGCACGGCGTGCTGTTGACAGTCATTTTGGGCAAGGAAACCTGGTTTCACTTGGTGTGTGCTTACGGGGAGGAACAGTTTAATTGGCCCTTTTTTTTTTTTTCTTTTCTATTTTTGCTGCTTTGATTACTTTCTCTCACCAGGGTCCCTGTCTGCTTTGTTTGTGAGCTCTTCCATAAGGGGAAACTTTCTGATATTAAGAACTGTGGACTGGGGTCGGTGCTGTGGTGTAGTGGGTAACGCCTCCGCCTGCAGTGCAGGCATCCCATGTGGGCGCCGGTTCGAGTCCCGGCTGCTTCACTTCTGATGAAGCAGTTGAAGATGGCCCAAGTCCTTGGGCCCCTGCACCCATGCAGGAGACCTAGAAGAAGCTCCTGGCTCCTGGCTTCAGACCAGCTCAGCTTCGGCTGTTGCGACCATTTAGGGAGTGAACCAGTGGATGGAAGACCTCTCTTTCTGTCTCTCTTTCTCTCTTTCTGTAACTCTGCCTTCCAAGTAAAAAAAATAAATCTTTTTAAAAGATTTATGTGTTTATTTAAAAGGCAGAGTTACAGAGAGGCAGAGGCAGAGAAAGAGAGAGAGAGGTCTTCCATCCATTGGTTCACTCACCAAACGGCCACCATAGCCAGAGCTGGGCTTATCCAAAATCAGGAGCCAGGAGCTTCTTCCAGATTTCCCACATGGGTGCAGGGGCCCAGGGACTTGGGCCATCTCCTGCTGCTTTTCCAGGCCAGAGCAGAGAGCTGGATCGGAAGTGGAGCAGCTGGTAAGGGATGTTGGCACTGCAGGCAGTGGCTTTACCTGCTATGCCACAGTGCCGACCCCAGTAAATACACCTGTAAAACCAAAACCGTGGACCCTGATGTTTGTGGTCCCTTCCTGGCAGGAGAGCCGAGCCAGCCTCCTCTGGCAGGTGCAGAGAGGTTTCTGCGAAGGGACAAAGCATTTCAGCCTATGCCCGTCCTGCGCCTCCTGCTCACTCCCTGCTGAGTGGCTGGAGAGGCCATCAGAGAAGACACACTTACCCTTTCTCCATCTTCCCGATCACAGACACGTTGAATCGCTGTTGGAAGTTACAGCCGTAGGACAAGCCTGCTGCAATCACGGTCTGTAAATTCGCAAATTGTCCAAGTGAGAAACCTGAGAAGCACTACGAGTCTTATTTTGCCAAAACAAACAAACAAACAAAAAAACAACCAAACAACAACAACAAAAAAAACAAAACCACCACCAACAACAACAAAAACAAAGCAAAGCCAAACAACAACAACAAAACCAAAAACCATGAGCAAAACCCAGCCCCTGGACCTATCAAATAAGATTTTCCAGAACTGAATAGAAATGTGTCTATCATCTTCTTGCAGGTCTCTCTCTCTCTCTCTCTCTCTCTCTCTCTCTACTTTCTTTGTCTCACATGGGAAGAAGGAACCCGAAATTGTAAGACAGTTATTAAATCTCAATGCAGAGAAAACCATAGTAAACCATATACCCGATTCCCCACTCAGACCTCCCAAACCCACAGAGGGCCAAGGATTTTCAACCTGAGACTATTAGACTCTCTGTGATGGGAAAGCTTAAGATGACCATTTACCACAATGAGCTCAATGGGGATGGGCACGGGAAGCTTGGCTTTGAAGCGCTCGTTTATTTCTTTAAACACAAACACGATCACGACGATGATCACCGACGTCACCAGGTCTGCAATGTTGGTCTTCCGGATTTGTGTGAATAGGGACTCGAGCACCTGTGAGCCAGAAACAGAAACCATAAAACACCAAGTCCCGCATTCGAGCGGAATTGGGAGACAACCACCTCCAAACAGCTAAGAGACGAGGGAACACAGGCACTGGGAGATACTGATGACAATTCCAATTATAAAGTGTGTGAAATGATCCACAAGAGCATTGAAGAGATGACAAGGATGCATTAGCTCGGTGCAGGTGCAACACTAGCTTAGGGCCACGCCTGCCATTTTTTGTTGACAATCTCTTTGACTAGTGTCAAACTTTCTTGGACACTTCTCACATTTTGATGCCTGATGTTTTCTGCCCCTTGGTTTTTTTGGTCTTTTTTTTTTTTCTTTTGGTTGTTGTTGCAGTCATCACCATTATTGTGTCTTGGGAATAATTTTTAAGCCCTTATAGTTTTTCTTAGCCTTCTCCCTTTTAAAGATTTATTCTATCTATTTGAAAGGCAGAGTTTACAAAGAGAGAGGTAGAGGAGGTAGGGAGAAAGGGAGAAAGAGAGAGAGAGAGAAAGAGAGAGAGAGAGAGAGAATCCTCCATCCACTGGTTCACACCCCAGTTAGTTGCCAATGGCTGGATCAGGGCTGGTCTAAAGCCAGGACCCAGGAGCTTCTTGTGGGTCTCCCCACATGGGTGCAGGAGTACAAGCACTTGGGCCATCTTCTGCTGCTTTCCCAGGTGCATTAGCAGGGAGCTGGATTGGAAGTGGGGCAGCTGGGGCTCAAACTGGTGCCCATATGGGTGCCAGTGACTCAGGCTGTGGCTTTACCTGCTGGGCCACAATGGCAGCTCCCCTTTTTAAAACAATTTATTTATTTATGTGAAAGGCGAAGTGAGCTAGAGAGAGAGAGAGAGAGAGAGAGAGAGAGAGAGGTTTTCCATCTGCAGGTTTTCTAAATGGCTGCCACAGCCAGTTCTGGACAAAGCCAGGAGCCAGGAACCCCAGCCTGGTTTTCCATGTGGGTGGTGAGTACCCAACTGCTTGGACCATCTCCTGCTGCTTTCCCAGGTGTATTAGCAGGAAGCTGGATACGAAGTGGAATGGCTGGCACTTGAACCAGAGCTCTTTTATGGGATGCAGGAGTCAAGTGGTGGTTTAACCCACAGCACCAGTATGGCCAGGTCTTTTATCCCCTTGTTTAGGCTCAGATCCCTCACATTTCATAGCTGACTCTACATGTCACTTTTGGAAAATAATTCCCTAACTGTGCACTGTGTGTAGTCTATTTTTTTAAAGCCAGTTGGGTTTCATATCTGTGGGCCCAGGATAGCTCACACAGGTCCAAACTGGATCTCAAATTGCTCCTAGAGGGGTGAGCATTGCGGCCAAGGGTTAAACTGTCACTTGGACTGCCCATATCCCATATTGGAGTTACTGGGTGCAAGTCTTGCCTCTGCTTCTGAGCCAAATTTCTGTTAATGTGCACCCTGGGAGACAGCAGCTGATGGCCCAAGCACTTGGGTCCCTGCCACCCATGTGTGCAACTCAGATGGAATTCCCGGCTCTTGTCTTCTATCTGACCCAGCTCTGTCTGTTGCAGGTCTTTTGTAAACCAGCAGATAGAAGATTCTCTCTCTCTCTCTCTCGCTCGCTTTTGCTTTTGCTTTTGCTCCTGCTGTTGCTCTGCCTTTCAAATAAAAAAAATTGCTCCAGAACACTCTGCATCTGGAGTAGTTCTGGATGAGAGTTGAGAGAGTGTTGGCTGCCGGCGCCGTGGCTCAATAGGTTAATCCTCCACCTGTGGCACCAGCACACGGGTTCTAGCCCCTGTCGGGGCGCCGGATTCTGTCCCGGTTGCCCCTCTTCCAGTCCAGCTCTCTGCTGTGGCCTGAGAGTGCAGTGGAGGATGGCCTAAGTGCTTGGGCCCCTGCACCTGCATGGGAGACCAGGAAGAAGCACCTGGCTCCTCTGCAGTGCGCCAGCCTCAGTGGCCATTGGAGGGTGAACCAATGGCAAAAAAAGGAAGACCTTTCTCTCTGTCTTTCTCTCTCTCTCTCACTGTCAAAAAAAAAAAAAAAAAGAGAGAGAGAGAGAATGTTGGCTTCGATTTGGGGCAAGTTCTGCCTCAGGCTCCTAAACATGTCTTGATAGAAGTACTAAGAATAATAGTCATTATTTATTTATAAATTTATTTCTTTAAAAATTTTATTTTGACTTGTTTGAAAGTCAGAGAGAGAAAGAGGGAGAGAGAGAGAGAGAGAGAGAGAGAGACAGTTAAGGATCTTCCATCCACTGGTTCACTCCTCAAATGGCTGCAACAGCTAGGGCTGGGCCAGACAGAAGCCAGGAACCTGGAGCTTCTTCCGGTTCTCCCATGTGTGTGCAGGGGCCCTGGCACTTGGACCTTCTTGCACTGCTTTCCCAGGCACATTAGCAGGGAGTTGGCTCCAAAGTGGAGCAGCTGGGACTTGAACTGGCGCCCATGTGGGATGCCATTGTCGCAGGCAGTGGCTTTACCTGCTACACCACAATGCTGGCCCCCAATACCTGTTATTTAAAAAACATTGTAGGAAACCATTGTTTTGGACTCAGCTCCTACATTAGACTCCAATATATCAGACCAATCCCAAGTGGAGTCACCCATTCTAGGTGACACACAATCAAATGAAACTTTAAGGAAGCAGATGGAGCCCCACTAGACCAGCTGTTTGCCCCTACAAGCTAGAGATGCCAGCCTGAGTCAGCATCAAAAGGTAGTCTCCTTTGCTTGAACCCTTATCTCCCCGTGCAAAGCAGCCTGACGTGACCTGACGTTAATCAACCAAAACATATTCTTTCTATTATTCTGTTATTCTGTTTCCTCCTTTCTACCTTACAACACGCACCATTCTGCTATTTTCCAATGGCATTTGAGGCCCAGTAAGTCCATGTAGGCTGTGATGGACACCAAGTGTCCAAGGTTTGTCAACCTCTCAAAATTAGGTCAGCCAAAAGGAGGGAATTGTTTAATTTGGTATACAGCTGCTTCTGTACATAATTTAAGTTGGGCCTAGATGTTTCTCCTTCCATAACCTAACCTGATGGGTAGCCACTCACAAGAGGCTGGCTGTCCAACAGTGCCCCAGGAAGGCAGACGTAAGCTATAAGCGACTTGAACCGTCTCTGCGCCTCACTTCCATGCTCTGCAGGTCTTTTTCTTCCCTTCTCTGGATGCCTTTTCCTCTGGCTATAAATCTAACGACCCATGTAGCTAGCAGGGCTGAGCATTTGAAACTGTTTTTGGTCCAGACTGCTGCCAATGCTAGAATTGCAAAAACCGCCAATGAAGATCTGGGAAATTGGGTTTGCTGCAAACTTTTTGCCTGTTGACACTGTTCTGCTTTGCATCCTCTGGAGGAGGGGAGAACCACTGCCTTGTCTCCCTTTGGTCAATGTCCTTTTGCTTTATATACAGGGATGCATAAAAGACTCAATTAAACACTTCAATTCTAAAAGTCCTGCTTTTCTGAGAAATAGGGAATCATCATAACTCCACGAGCAGACTTGTATCAAAATAAGATTTTGAGAAAATTTCTAAAACTTAGGCCAAAATAGATTGGAAATCCTTAAGAGTCAGATATAAAAAAAGTGACACTTCATCTCTGCTCCTAATATCAGCTGTATGGGAGGTGTGGTTGATTTTTTTGTATTGTTCTCTTTTAATCCATATTTTTCTTCACATAAATACATTTCCCAGCCCACTGATTTCTTAGAAGTCATAGGGAAGCTCCCCACCCCCACCCCCAAGCAAAGGCATTAAAGGAAAGTTCTCTACAAAACACAAAAACACAAGAGTGAGTGTTACATATTTTAATGTTTTGTAAATGAAAGAAATACTTACTTTGAAAATGGAAAATGGGTCGGTGTGTGCCGGGACTGTCAGCTGCAGCATGAATTTGAGTTGGGAGATCACAACGTGGAGTGCGGCCGCAGTGGTGAAGGCGCTGATCAGGGCCTCCGACAGGTAGATCACCACGAACCCAATCCGGAGAATGCCAAAGGCCAGCTGGGAAGACAAGGACCAAAGCTTTTGTTAGTGTAGTAGGTTAGGAGCGTATCTGAGCAACCGAAAGGATCAGGGATTGAAATGATCCAGAATGTAAATATTCAAGCCTGAACAGCCAGACCTTGAAGACACTAATGTCTCTGCCTCCTGGAAGTCCCCCGTTTTAGGGTTCCTCCCTCTTCTTCTCTCCCATTCCATCTCCTAGAGTGAATGTCACGTGGTATAAAAGTAGGATGTGGGTCTGGTCTGTCCCCAAGAAGTAACAGACTTCCCTTATATTCATATATGATATCTTTAGAAGGCTCACCTATAAACCTTAGAATCCTATGTAACACCAGCCTTCAGCAATGATGCTGAGATGATTTTTTTGTTTTTATTTTTTAACGATTTATTTATTTATTTAAAAGAGTTGAGAGAGAGAGAGAGAGAGAGAGAGAAAGAAATCTTCCATCTGTTGGTTCATTCTGCAAATGGCCTCAACAGCCAGGGCTGGGCCAGGTTGAAGTCAGGAGCCAAGAGCTTCATCCAGGTCTCCCATGTAGGTGGCAGAGGCCCAAATACTTGGGCAATCTTCCATTGCTTTCCCAAGGCTATTAGCAGGGAGCTACATCAGGAGTGGGGCAGCTGGGACAGGAGCCAGTGCCCACATGGGGTGCCAGTGTCACAGGTAGCAGTTTTACCCAGTGTGCCACAACACCAGCACCACTGAGATGATTTCAGTTACACTATCCAGCTGTTGCAGCATGCATGGATGAGCGTCCATTCAGAGTCCCTCAAACAGGCTGCGCCACTTGGTTTAGATAACTACATATTGGATACCAGAAGTGCTTGGTTTTTGCTGAGGGCAAGGGGGACTAATTCCCCTAAGGCATCAGTGTTTTTTTCTAGTAAAGTGAATTGGATGGATTCCCCCTTCCCTTGGCTAATTGTCTTTCCACTCATGGCTCCAGAATGTAGCCAGGGCTGTGGTTGAGAGAGTCCAGCTGGCCTCCATTTCTGTGCTTAGGTTCAGAAACGTGTTAGTAGCAATGAACCACATTGTCAGCAGGACACAATACTCATGTCCCTGAAGGGACTGACCTTTTTTTTCTCGAAGAGATGGCCTCAATCAATAACATCACTGATCTTAAACTCAGGTGACATCCTGAAACGTCTATGCCCATTTTCCCTATTCAGCCCACATGAGGTCAGGGGTGTGGCTTGGGAGTGAGGTTTTAGGCCCTAACACAATCCTCTTCAGCTTTCCCCCAAATCTTCGATACACACAGTTCAAAGTGCAAAGCCCCATCCCTTCCACTAGATTATAGTCGCCGGAGAGTTCCAAAGCCCCTAGTGTAACTACTGCTTACATATGATTGTGAGTCTCTCAATTCCCCAACGCTCTGTTGAGTTAAGCATTTCGCTCCTCTCCACTTGAGCCTCCTGTTCCTGTTTTTCCTTCCATCTAGAGCCACGTCCACTTGGGTTTGCAGTGTGGAGGGTCCACCTCTGGCTGTGGTCCACCACGGCCCTTCCTGAAGTATTGCCGGTGGCCCTCTGGAGGAGAGATGCCAACCAGAGAGAGAGAGAGAGAGGAACCCTTTGGAGGGGTAGCAGGAGGATGCAAGAGCAGAAAGAGGTGTCGCAGCGAGGTCAAGCAGATTGTAGAAGAGATGGTTCTCACCTGGATGATTCCAGTGAGGAATGTGACTGATGCAGCCACCATTATCCTCTTGTTTGTCAGTGAATCATCCGTCGAGTTGTTAGAGGGGTCTGTGGATATACTGTCGTCTGGGGCTAATCTCACAACTGCTGCTCCCACCATCATGCTCAGAACCGGAAATGGACCTAATTAATGGAGGAGGAAGTGGAGTCGAGATATGTGCTTCCCCCGCATGCGAGAAGACTTCATTTTCCCCCAAACCTCAGTCCAGGTTCTTACAGGAAACTTGAACTTGCCTCTTGGATTGCACACAATTTGGAATTGATACAATGTGCAGTTAATAGAATTCATAAAGGAAAAAGCAATGGGAGTGTTAATCAGTCCAGTAACTAACTTACCCACAGAGATGTGTTTAGAAGTGCCAAAGAAAAAGTAGACTATGACCGGGAAAAATGCTGCATATAGCCCGTAGGCTGGGGGGATGTTGACCAGCAGTGCAAAGGCTAAACCTGGAAACACACAAACAGCAGGGTCCTTATTTTGTGCAGGAAGAATCATCCTACTTCTCATTCGGTTCTTCTAGTATTTAAGATTGGGCCTTAAAAATGAGTTACTTTTGTAACTCAAAAGCCATCAAAGATGTGAATATCAGAACTAAAATGACAAAACTCGTAGAAGAAAATATGTCAGTCTTTGTAAACTTGGATGGGGCCATTGTTTCTCAGAAATGGCACCTGTGGCATAAGCAACCAAGAAAAAAACTCTTTATAAAAAATTTTTAGAAAGTGTACTCAAAGGCTATTATTAAGAGAGTGAAATGGCAACCTACAAGATGTAGGCAGTTATTTGCAAATTGTATATCAGAGAAGGGCTTAGTAACCAGAGCATATAAACAATATTTGCAACTCCACAATACAAGGACAAATGATCCAATTAAAAAGAGAGCCCAGGATTTGGGTAGACATTTTTCCAAAGATATACACAACCAGACAATAAGTACACAAAGAATGTTCAACATCATGAGTCATTTGAGAAATACAAATCAAAACCTGTGTGTATGCCATTAGACATCTCCTAGGATAACTCAAATAAATAAAAAAGGGACAATGATAAGTGTGTAAGATGTTAAACCCTCACACATTGCCGGTGGGAATGTGAAATGGTGCAGCTACTTTAGAGAATCATTTGGCTGTTCCACAAATGGTTACACACAGAGTTACCATATGACTCACCATGTCTAGAGATACACCCAAGAAGATGAAAACATATTTTACACAAAATTTGCACATATAAGTTCATAATAGTATTATCCATGATGCTATTATTCACTCTTATTATTCATAATATATTGATAGATATTATTCACAGCAGCCTCAAAGGGAAAACATCTCAGATGTCCATCAACTGATGAGTGGATAAACTAAATGCGGTCTGTTCATACAATAGATTGTTATTTGTCCATAAAACAGAATGCAAGACTGATTCATGCCACACTATAGATGAGCTTTGGAAATGTTATGCTAAGGGAAAGAAATCAGATCAAGCGCCACATAAGGTCTAATTCCATGTCTAAGAAATCCACATAGACAGGAAGGCATTGTCAGGGAAGTGGGTGGGTGGGGGGATATGCAGTGACTGTTAATGGGTAAGGGAGCTTGGGGAGGTGATGTGGAGGTGGTGAACATGTCCTGTGTAACCAAGCAGATAGATGAAGAGCCACTGCACTGTACACATTAGATGGTGAGTTTTATGGTATATGAATTCTATCAAAACAAAAAACAATAGTTACCTTGCAGGACAGCTACCAGCCCTGTGCTGATCCCCGAAACGATGTCACTGAGCAGCCATTCCTTCAGCTTGTACTCTGGTAACCAAGATGCTATGGGCAATAAAGAGAAGACAATCTCCTTGACCTTCCGGGAGGAACATCTGAAAACATTGAGAGCCGCAGGTGAGTCCATCAATAGCAAATTCCAGTTCAGGACCCAACTGTATGTGGGACATTGGTACAGATGCCAGTACATTGGAGATTACATTTGCAGTTTCCCCAGCACTAGCCCTCACCTCTTCACCCACTTCAACTGCCCTCTGGCCACCATCAAAAGCCTTTTTAAAAAAAAATAAAAAAAGAAAAAGAAAGAAAAATGTCTGCTTTTCTTGAGCCATAGCTGAGCTCCTTTGTCATCCTGGGCGTGGACTGTGCAACACTGCGGTTGGAAGTTTTGCCTCTGTCCCCATCTGTTAGGTGTGGGATTGAGAGCCGAGGAGGTGTTCGTGTTAGACACTACCTTTCCAGCTCTACCAGGGAGTTGAAGGTTTGGAAACTGAAGATAAAAAGATTCCTTGGGCTATGGACAACAGCCAGAAAAGAGAGCTTGCAAGCTAGAAAAATCTGAGAGAGAACTCTTTTTAAATTCCTAATGCCGGTGTCTTAAACAAAGAAGTATCTTACCTACAACACAATTTGAGATGATCCAGCAGTGTCTTGTGATGTCTGTCTTTCTTCTTGTGTTCCTCTGCAAAAGCATTTGCGGAGTACACCGGCCTGGCCACCACGTACTGGTTCCCAATGGGCTCGAGCATTTTGCTTTCTCTGGTGGCTGTGGCAAGTGGAAGCCCTTCAGAACTATGGAGTGAACTCTTGTTCTTGCCTTTAGCAGGTTAAAATGCCTGAAACCAAACAGAGCTGGCTTCTTAAATAACTCAGAGATAATGTGATGCAATTTACAGATGAGTGAGCTCCGAACTGAATGTTACCACCTTCTGAGATCAAAAGAGGCAGGATTAAGGGACCTCGATTGTGTTTTGCGACAGTGATATCACTTTTTACTCCAGTGAGCTGGACACAGCTCCTTTGGATAAGTAAACAAGAGCTTTTGTTGCGTCTTTTTGAAAAGGTTTTCCCAAAGCAATAACATTTGATTCGGTTTGCTAATCAGGGACTCCATGTTTTCCTGGTCAGGTGAGATCATCTCATCATTGTTTTTTCCCCTAGAAACATTTGCATGGTGACCATCTTGGAGCCCTGGGGAGGATTAGACACAGAGGGTCTTCAGGCTGTCAGAGCTTCTGTAACACCTTATAAAATGCTTTTCACGGGGGGAATTTAAAGATGTTGTCTGCTTATGTTCCTGTTGTCTCTGGGAGGTAGAGTTTTCTCAATGATAGGAAACCAAGGCACAAACTATTACTTGGCTACTTAGTTTATGGGTGATAATCCTGTTTCTAAGGAAAAATCATACATACCCTGCCTGAGCCTCATCTATATAATGCGGATAACACCGGGCATGTTTCAAGGTGGTTGTGAAGGTTAAAGTAAAATGTTTTTGAGCCATTGGCATTGTGCTTAAAAACACTAAATATAGACATTGCGACATAGTAGTTAATGAAGTATTAGCTTTTATTTTTCACAAATTATCTAAATTTTGCATTCTTCCCTCAATCCTGTTTCCATTATTCTTCAGGATCAATTTTACAAAGTCTTTTTATGCACAACTGTCTAGCTCTTATAATTCCACGAGACGGTTAAGAATGATCCTTATCATTATCTTCTTCTTACGAATGAGGAAATATTCATACTGCCCTTGCTAAAATCGAAGCACTTCAGTGAGCAGAGGACAAAAACGGGGCTTCTGTTGTCAGACTTCTCTGCTGCTTTCTCCACGACAGGCAGCTTCTCTGTGTTCGGTGTGACCGGCGTTGAAGAATGTTCCATCTCATGCTGCCATTCTCCTCGCCCCTAATCTTGGTTCTGTATCACCGGGCATCATGGCCAGACTTTTGTTCCCTGACTTCAATCACAGTGATGAATTATCTCACACGAGATTAGATCTCGTTACACGGTGCTCTCTTGTACCTCAACGTATTTTCAGCAGATTTGCCGAGTGCTGGTTATAACCAGGAATCAGATCCTGGCTTCCACTCCTGGCTTCACCTGACCCCTCTTTGATCGCCCCTCCCCTGCATTTCTCTCCTCCACCCCAACTCCCCAGCTTCCTCTCACATCCTTCTGAGCTGGCATTCGCCAGCTGCCACGTGGTGCTTCTGTCCCACACTCTGGCGGGAGTCCGGTGGACTTTTTTTTTTTTTAATTTATCTACTTTTTAATTTTGAGATAGGATATTTTAAACGGACATTAGCGTCAAAGGCTTAAAGCTCTGCTAAACAAAGAGTTCAGCAAAGAAAAAGTACTAAGACTACCATCAGCAGGAATATATACAAGGGCAATAAGCGATAATCAAACGAAAAGTGTATACTGCACGCACATGCAATGATGATTGCTGTGCTCACAGATCATTAAAACTAAAAGAAAGAAATGCCTGTGTGTATCATTTTCCCTGCAAATATAGTGTGTTGCCAAACTTTTTCCTTCTTTGTCCCGTTGACTTCGCGGTCCCCTCTGACTGTTCTGAGCCTCTGCTCAGCCAAGCAGCTCCTCTTGCGTGGCTCTCTTGTCTCCACACCCTCCCCCACCTTTCCATCCTCAGCCACACGTGTCACACCACACTCACACTACCAGAGAAACTGAAGTGAGGTCAGCTTGCTCTTTGCTGTGCATGCATAGGTTTTTGTCTTTTTTTTTTTTTTTTTTTTTTTTTGCCAATTACCAACAGATTGGTTGGGGCATTCACACTTACTTTTTAATGCATGGTCAATGACTCCTGCCATCTTGGGTCTCTTGTACAGGCTTGTCTATCATGTCTTTAAGAATAGCCGTAGCGGGGCTGGTGCTGTGGTATAGTGGATTGTGGTGCCACTTGCAGTGCCAGCATCCCATATGGGCACTGGTTCGAGTCCTGGCTGCTCCACTTCCAATCCAGCTCTCTGCTATGGCCTGGGAAGGCAGTGGAGGGTGGCTCAAGTCCTTGGCTTCCTGGGAGACCCACATGGGAGACCCTGAAGAGGTTTCTGGCTCCTGACTTCAACTGGCCAAGCTCCAGCCATCGTGGCCATTTGGGGAGTGAACCAGTGGATGCAAGCTCTCTCTCTCTCTCTCTCTCTCTTTCTCTCTCTCTCTCTCTGTGCCTCTGCCACTCCCTATCTGTAACTCCATTTTTCAAGTAAATAAATAAATCTTAAAAAAAAAAAAGAAAGGTTCTTGTGAGGGATCCAAGCTAGCCAACCTTTGGATGAAGAAGCTTCCAGCACTGTGTCATTTGACTTCTGTCAGATGTTACAATGGACACCCCCCCCCCAAATAAAATTCAAAAGATGCTGCTCTGATGGCTGTCCTCGGTGTTGTTACCAATGAGTTCACAGAGACTCATTAGTTCTCTTCCTTAATACGGATCTTGAAGGTACTTCTTTTTTTCCTTTGCTGGGAACTTCAAGAAGTTCATGGGAAAAAAACGGAATTTAAAGTAGTTTATGTCAGTGCAAAAAACTTTGAAATCCATATAATTTTTTTTCATAATAGGCATTTTCCACGAGCTTTTTGAAAACCTCTGTAGGATCACTCTCTGCCAAGTCATGGCTTATTCATTTATTTTTGCCTGTGCAGACCATGGCTGCCTCTTTAGTGGGTTCTCCCAGTCCTTCCACTTGGCTCAGGAGACAGCCCTGGTCCTCCTCTCTTGCTTGGAAAAAGGCTGCTCCTCTGAGGCCAGTGTGGTCTGCAGGGATGTGTGCGGGGCCAGGAGTCGGGGGAGCTTAGGTAATCTTTCCAGAACTTCGGGAGAGATGTTGAGAGCCAAAGTCTACTGTGGTGTTGTTTTTTCTCCCTGGCTCCCATCCCTGCCTCCTAAAGCTGTCACCTCACATTTCAGGTGTAACCAGCAGAGTGAGCCCCAAACCAGCCTTCCCAGTGGTGCTTCTCTGAAGAGATGTCGCACATAGTCATAAATTCATGCCTTCTCCATCTCGTCATTCCTCAGATTCTTGAGAATGAGCTACATGACTTAGGAATTCCAATGTGATTGAAAAAAAAAAAAAAACCTGAAAAATAAATCTCCCAGAGATTCTTGGGGAAAAAAAAAACTTGTTTTGGCTCCTGGAATCACAATTCTAGTTTCAAGTAGTGCACCTATGTTAAGACTTGCCGTGTTCTGTGTCATCCTGCGGCTTGATTTCCCTCTCAGTGGCTTTGGATGCTGGTGGCTTTTGGAAGATTGAAATTCATTTGCAGATATCCATCCTCCTGATAGTTTTAGAACCCTGAGCCTTATTTGTATTGCCACTTTTTTTTTTTTTTGACAGGTAGAGTAATAGACAGTGAGAGAGAGAGACAGAGAAAGGTCTTCCTTCCATTGGTTCACTCCCCAAATGGTTGCCATGGCGGGTGCTGTGCCGATCCGAAGCCAGGAGCCAGGTGCTTCCTCCTGGTCTCCACACAGGTGCAGGGGCCCAAGCACTTGGGCCATCCTCCACTGCCTTCCCGGGCCACAGCAGAGAGCTGGACTGGAAGAGGAGCAACCGAGACCAGAACCCGGCACCCATATGGGATGCCGGCCGCGCCACAGGCGGAGGATTAACCAAGTGAGCCATGGCGCCGGCCCCGGTATTGCCACTTTTCTTTACTTTCCTATAATATGCTCCTTTTAATTTTTTTGGCCTCTGTGATATGTATATTGTACATACATAGACACTCATGTACAAAGGGTCCTTGAAAAATTCATGGAAAAATGCTTATTCTGAAAAACACTATGAATAGATTACAAGTACATTTTACTCCAAAATAAATGGATCTTTTCATTTTTTTCCCATGAACTTATTGGCAGCGTCTCATCCTTTATATCCTGGTGCTGAATTTAGTCATGACATTTGTTCTCTCTCTCTCTCTCTCTCTCTCCCTTTTTTCCAGCAGAAACTCAGTGCTGGAGTTAATTTCTGAAGTTCAATTTCTCAACTTAATTATTTTAGCTTATGAAGAGCATTTTGCCTATTTCTAGGGGCTGCCATGTACATGCCTCTCTGCTACCCTTGAAGTCCTGCCCTCCTCCAAGCACTGAGTGTCACCATGTGGCCTCTGGTCATCCAGGAATCCTCACGTTGCCTTGCCCCGTTCCTGGATGAGAGACGTCTGTGGCCCTGGCCTTTCCCCTGCTCAGCATCGATCTGTCCCATATTCCAGTCTTGCAGGGGGGTTTGTGCCTTATGCTGGGAAGCATGATTTTGGACCAGAAAGCTCATAAGCAATGCTAGGCTTTGCTTTTAATCAGTAGGCATGGAAACCAGGAGGCAAACAGGTGTGCCAAGTGTTTTCTGGGCCTTTGTGGGTATAGGGGATGCCTCTGCTCTGGTCCAAGCAGCTCTTAAGGACAGCTCCCCCCACCAGCCATGCAAGTTACCGAGGGCCTTTGTGGGGACATCGCTGAAAACACCTGCTCCTCTACCGCACTTCAAAACACTGTGCCAATCGCTGGGAACCCAGAGGTAAGCCAGCCCTGCGCCATGCATTTGTCTCTGGGCATCAGGAGATACAGTTGTGTCTGGATTATGGTGCCTGGGGAAGGCAGTGAGAGATGGGGGCGGGGCACACAGGGTAATTGCTCCAGGGAGTTCCTCTAGAGGGCTCCCCGTCAGCAGCCAAAGAGGACCTAGGACGCAACGGCACAAAAAGCCCCATGTTCTGGGCAGTTGGAAGCTGGGTGGAAGCAGGGAGAGGATGGCCCCAGACTGGGAGAAGGTCCAGGGGCCAGTAAGAGTAATTCGTGGGTGAGAGCAGGGATCTCCACACTGGCACTGGTGAAGAGGGAACAGAGGGGCCAGGGGCTGGGGTGAGCAGCACTTTCGCATTAAAATCTGTGAGTCTCCTGGACTTCAGTCACTTTGAACCACAGCAGGGCCACTACCGAATTCAGCTGTCACAGATGTCCGCGGAGCTATTTCTGTGGGCATCACTAGAAGATGAGAAACACTCCCGTAACGGTTAGTGATGATCACGTGAAGGCTATTAGCAGCTCACAAACATCCCCAGCTGGGTTTTGAAGCCAGAAGCGTTTCACGCAGGGTGGGGATGACCTGATAGTGGCATTTACAGACGGTGCGTTTGGGGTGAGGATCCTGGGGTACAGCCCTTTCCCCCCAACCCCTGTCGGTCAAGAAAGGCAGCTAAAGGGAAATGTTCCTAATTTTTCAATCTAAATGATGTGACAGATGCACACAACTCCAGTTCAATATTAATACTGGGAAAGAACACCCTATAACAGTAGTCTGTTTTGTGTCTGTCAAAATGTATAGTGGTCTTATAGCATCTTCTAGAAACGTAGCTTTAGCTTTATAATTTTAGGTTAAGCACAAACATGATTATGATTCTCCAGTTCTGTTACTATGTAGCCCATAATTGCCGAAAGATAAAAACCTAATTTATGTAGCAGGTCTATTTGGTAACTAAATTTACTCTATTTGGTAACTAAGTAGACTAGCTTCAAATCCTTGCTCTGCCATTGCTTAGAAGTGTTTGCTATGAACCCTTAGTTATTCTAATGGTGAGAGGGGGAAGCCTTGAAGATGGAAGGTAAGGTGTGTAAAGAGAGATTTCTTAGCCTTGTTTCAGTAGAAACCAGTTTCAGGGCAGAGTCCAGCACTGTGTGGAGCCACCACTTACAACGGTGCTCAGCTGACAAATTCAGCTGGGACTTGTGGGAGAATGTTGGCGCTGCCAGCTTTCCTGGGATGTCGTGTTTACTCTGAGCTTATCTGCTAAGCAGTGGTATACCATTCTCACTGTAGTCTATTGGACCGCCATTTTTTTCTTAAAGGTTTTATTTATTTATTTGAGCATGAGAGACAGAGAGAAAGTGCATTGGGCCGATCCGAAGCCAGAAGCTTCTTCTGGGTCTCCCATGTGGGTGCAGGGGCCCAAGGACTTGGGTCATCTTACACTGCTTTCCCAGGCCATAGCAGAGAGCTGGATCGGAAAAGGAGCAGCTGGGACTCGAACCGGTGGCCATATGGGATACCGGGACCACAGGCAGAGGCTTAACCTTCTACGCCACAGTGTTGGCCTCTGAACCCCTGTGTATCTGGACTTCTTAGCATGACAGACAGGCCCTCAGTATTTTAACTCTGGGCTTCTTCCCACCTCCTTTGCAGTAAGAGAGGGCCCCTGGCGCAACAGAATATTTACCATCTGCATTCTTTGCTCATGTTTACCTGTAGCTTGCTCCTGCAACACCTGCTAAATACCAATTCACCCTTAAAAATACTCAGCTATCCCTGACCATTGATTCCTTTCGTCGTTCTTCAGGCTTATTGTTTGTTGGGAGTTCAGATGCAGAAGATACGACGATGCAATGAAGGCTTATGGAGTTCCCCTAGAGGAGTTAATCATTTCCTCCTCTACGTTCTTGGGACATGGTTCTGTTCCGTGTTGTGCTGTGCTGTCACCGTTTATACCTCTCTCCCCTAGAAGACAGAGACCCTGCAGGGTAAGGTCAACATTCCCTCATTTTCCCCCCCATTTTGCATAAACCCCATAATGTAGTAGGCAGGGAGGTTTGTCAAAGTAAGCTGAATGATGAACAAAAGATGCACAATGCTGTCATCCCAAGTGCTCAAGCTTACATTCACAGGAGGAGTGCCCAAAATGATTGAACACGGATAAGAAATTGCCAGAAGGGATGTGACAGAGGGTCGGCATGAAGGCAGTCGGCACAAGGAGCTGCGGATCTTACTCGTGCAGGGAATTTACAACATCTGTCCTCATTTTGTGTGAACTCTATGATTTCTTAGCCAATATGACCTTAAAGAACAGATCAGCTTGGGAGGGGCAGTGAGAAAGCAGCACGGAATGAGAAAATCGTGTTTAAGGGATGGTGAGAGTTCCAAAACCAACACAGAGGTGGTTGGCTGCCCAAAGGCCAAACAGAGAGACGATGGGAGGCACCACAGCAAAAATGCTTGTGGGCCCAGTGGGCCTGTGGGAGAACCCGGAGAATCCCTGGCCATTTCTCTATGGCTTTATGGTTTTCTAAGCACTTTCGCTTTTCTCCTTGAGTTTTACCCTGGAAGTCAGCTGAAAAAGTAGGCCATTACCACTGCCACCTTGCAAAGGTAAAAATCGAGCTCAGAGAAGATAAGCCACTTCCTCAAGTATCTGGCTAGCAAGGGATCGAGCTGGGATGAGAAGCCAGGTCTTGGGACAATCTCTGCTATAGGCTGGCTAGCCGAGACACCAGAGAGACGAGTCAAGGGCGGGGAGCTGTGGGTGAGGCACTGTCCAGTCCCTTGCCCTTGAGTCTAAGAGCCCCTCACAGTATCCCTCTCTGTCAACATCACACACACAGCCTGTGAGCCCATGGAATCCAAAGTCCAAGAGGCCAGGGGAAGCTCTTCTCTTCTCCGTGGTTAGAGATTCCAAGTCTTCCGTTGTGGAGAAGGACTAGACGATGATATTACTCTTTTATCCCAATAATTAAAAAAAAATCCATTCTCATGTGTGACCTGTTTTGTTTCTTAGTTGAATACGAGCTCCTTAGTAGGGTTTTATATCTTGGCTCATGTAGTTATCTACTTATTTATTCATTTATCTGGGTGCATAAACTATTTGTTGCTGAAATTCGTCAGCTACTGCCCATTTTCTCATAATAACCTGTATGTGGTCTCGTTCACTGTGCTGTTTCTTCCAGCGACAAATTTCTTTTGGAAAAGAAAGTACTGTGATGCAGTGACTTAATAAATTGTCTCTCACGTGCACATTTGAAACATCTGTCTCATCTTTTCCTGCAGTTTCAAGAGCAAAACAGACGTGAGCTGGTTAGGCTTGGCCATCCACAGGCTCAGGTCTCCTGCTGGTAACACAGGGCACTCGGTCACTCCCCAGACAGTGTCTCTCCTGCCTCTCTCGTCCCTTTTCCTTCTCTGTCCTGGCTTCGATCGTCTTTTCACTGCTGTCCCTTCCCTGGGCTTTGGACTTTCTGGCAGACAAATCCTTCGCATCTGCACCACATGTGTTTTCTTAATCCCCTCTAGCAGATAATTCTATCTGCTCTAGAAATTTTGCCTAAAAGCTTGCTTTTACTTGCTGAACTTTAGAGCAAACGATCTACCTATAAAGTCAGATTTGGGTGGAGCGTTAAGCAAATTATCTGAATCGGGAAGGTTAAAAAAAACCACTGTTATCTTTGCAAAGCCTATTTAGGCCTTTAACAATGCACACAGCCATTTACTTGGTATCTTAAAGTCTACTCAAATATTTACTTCACATTGCTAGTGTTCCAGATAAATTTTTAGCATACTACTGGCATTATTCAAAATATTCATGATCATAAAATAAACTCCAGACTGTAACAGTATCTTCTAAACAGGTTTTGATTAGGAAAAAAATACCATTTTTAAGAAATAGAAAACTAGTATGAGTAAAATGACCGTGGATTTGGTTCCTACCTTATGCATGCTCAGTCAGGAGTCTTGGCAGCAGTGGAGAGTTTTCTAGATAAAGGAGCCCAGTTTTGACAGACAGTGTCTATCCACTTGGGTCTATAGGCTTTGCATGCATCCATATGTTTCGAGATGTCTATATATAGGTTATGTAAGGCAGTGGGCAAATCACCTTTCTGTCAGCTTTAATAATTAACTTTCATTAACTTTTACAACAATGGAAAGAGTCCAATATGGTCTTGACCTTTGAGATGCTGATCAGCAGAAGTGATGATGACAACAGCTTCCCAAGTTCCTTGTGAGATTAAACCACCCCCTGCACTTGTGTGTGTGTGTGTGTGTGTGTGTGTATGTATTTCCTTGGTTTGCAGAGATTTGCACAGCAGATGTAAAAAAAAAAAAAAGAAAGAAAAGGAAGAATGATAAAAAGAAAGGTCATCCTAAAGGCACTCTCCTGACATTTTACCTACCAGCTTAAATGGCAGTTCAGAGGTGTTGTTTCGTGGTTGGTCGGTTTCATGGGACTCTCAGGAGCTGCAGAAGAGCGGTGCACAGGTCAATGGTGGTGTCACAGCGGCCCATGGCAGGCACGCTCCTCCGACACCAGGCGGCAGTGCTCTGTCCGCACTCCAGTCGCTGCCCCCACCACTGCTATTCTAAGGGCAATCATCCCCGTGTTGTCCCAGCCGATGAACGTCTCCAATCCTCATCTTACTTAAACTGCTAGCCCTGGACCCTGCTGGCTGCTCTTCCTTTGCAGATCCTCATTTTGAAGCATCAGAGAAATTTTTTTTCCTGCCACCCTTCATTTTGGGCCTCACACTTCTTGGCCACCTCTTCTTCTCTACAGCTCTTTCTTTGGTAGTCCCCAAGGTTCTGTCCTTGGCTCTCTCCTCTCTTCTCCTCCCCTCCCCTCCTCTCCTCTCCTCCCCTCCCCTCTCCTCTCCTCTCCTCTCCTCTCCTCTCCTCTCCTCTATCTTCTTTCTCTCACCCCCCCTTACCCTAAAATCCCATGATTCCAAGCAATCTTCAGATTTCTGCCTTCAGCTCTCTAGATTCCCACATTTACCGACTCAGCATCTCTGTTTGGATGCACTTAGGCATCTCAACCTTAACACATCCAAGTCTGAATCCTGAGCTTCCTTCCCAAGTCCACTGCATCTCCATTTTTTGTGAAGAGCACACCCCTCCACTCGTGTCAGAAGCCTGGGACCCACCCTCAGGCACTCCCCCACCCCCAGCCTATTCCTCACTAAGCCCTATTGAGTTTACCTTCAAGACTCGAGGATAATTCAAAATGTTTGTAGACAGTGGGATTAAAATATAAATGTATGTTGGTTGTAAAAGAGATTTGAAAATCCAAGCATATGAGGGGTGTTTAAAGACTTCATGGAAAATGCCAATTATGGAAAAATTATGTGTGGCTTTCAAACTGTTTTTCACCAAAATTTATCTTTTGATTACTTTTTTCCACAAATGTTGTCATATATCCTGTGTATCAGAAGTCAATGCTCTCTTTCATCTCTTCTCTCACCTCCCTTGCTTAAGCCAACACTATCTCTCACAAGAGCTGTGACAGTACTTTTTTAAAACAATTTTTTCAGTTAATTTATTTGAGAGGCAGAGAGAAAGAGACAGAGTGAGCAAGCTCCTACCCACTGGTTCACTCCCCTAGATGCCTACAAAGTCCAGGTCTGGGCCAAAGTGGAAGCCAGGAGCTAGGAACACAATTGAGGGCTCCCATGTGAGTGGTAGAGGCTGAATCACCTGAGCCATCACCACTGCCTCCCACGGTCTGCATTGGCAGGAAGCTGGAGTCAGGAGCTGAGCTGAGCCCACGCACATCCCATATGGAATGCAGAGGTCTTAAATCATGAGGCCCCGAATGCCTGCTCCTGGCTGCACTTCTTGCTCCATCTGTTAGCCTTGCCATGCTCTTTACCACACAGCAGCTGGAATGATCCCTTCCTTCTGGTCTTCTTCGTGGAGCTAATTATACTTAGGATGAAAGACCTCCAAAGTCTGGCATGATAGTCCCCTGCCTAACTCTGCAGCTTTCTCCGGCCCTGCCCTTGCCAGCGTTTCTACTATTTCTGCCACAGTGATCTCTGTTAGTCCCCTAGATTCGCCAGCTCCTTTCCTTTGCTTAAATGTGATTCTCCCTGCTTTGTCTGAAAGTTTCTTAACGTTAAGTCCTTAGAATCACTTTGGTTTCCTCTTGTGGCATTCTCTTATAGTGTCTGTATTTATTTACTTATTTGTTTATTTTTAAATGTTGACTTAATTTCATCTACTTGAAAGAGTGAGAAAGACACACACACACACACACAGACGCACGCACACACATACAGAATGGATCTTCCATCTGCTGGTTCACTCCCCAACAGCCAGGTCTGGGCCAGGTTGAAGCCAAGCCAAGAACCTGGAACTCCATCTGGATCTCCTATGTGGTTGGCAGGGGCCCAAGTCCTTGAGCCATCTTCTGCAGCCTTACCAGGACCATTAGCAGAAAACTAGACCAAACGTGGAGTATCTGGGAATCAAATGAACCCTCTGATATGGATTGCAAATGTCACAAGGGATGGCTTAACTCAATGCACCACAATGACTACCCCCGCATCTGTACTTTTAAAACCCAGAATCGACGGCGCCGTGGCTCACTAGGCTAATCCTCTGCCTTGTGGCGCCGGCACACCGGGTTCTAGTCCTGGTCAGGGCACCGGATTCTGTCCCGGTTGCCCCTCTTCCAGGCCAGCTCTCTGCTGTGGCCAGGGAGTGCAGTGGAGGATGGCCCAAGTGCTTGGGCCCTGCACCCCATGGGAGACCAGGAGAAGCACCTGGCTCCTGCTATCGGATCAGCGCGGTGCGCCGGCCGCGGCAGCCATTGGAGGGTGAACCAACGGCAAAAGGAAGACCTTTCTCTCTGTCTCTCTCTCTCACTGTCCACTCTGCCTGTCAAAAAAAAAAAAAAAAAAAAAAAAAAACCAGAATCATTATTATTATTTTTTAAAAGATTTTTATTTATTTATTTGACAGGTAGAGTTGCAGACAGTGAAAGAGAGAGAGACAGAGAGAAAAGTCTTCCTTCCGCTGGTTCACTCCCCAAATGGCTGGAACTGCCCGAGCTATGCTTATCCGAAGCCAGGAGCCAGGAGCTTCTTCCTGGTTTCCCATGCGGGTGCAGGACCCAAGCACTTGGGCCATCCTCCACTGCCTTCCCAGGTCACAGCAGAGAGCTGAACTGGAAGAGGAATAGCTGGGACTAGAACCTGGCGCCCATATGGGACGCCGGTGCCGCGGGCGGAGGATTAACCTAGTGTGCCACCGCACTGGCCCCAGAATCATTATTTTTAAATACACAACTACATACTAGTGTAATGCTTGGCTTCTTAATTAGAAGGGAAGCACCTTGCAAGCAGGGACCATGGCTGTCTTACTCACAATTGTGTCCCCAGTCTCAGAATCAATCTATCACAAAATAGCCACTCAAGAAGGATTGCTTAAACGACAGGTAATTTAATAAATTTTACTTTCACATCAGTCCAAAAGAATTCGCACAGGTGACCATAGTTTTTCTAAATTAATCTAAAATTTTGCCTTTTTCAATCTGGCTCGCAGATGGGCTGTATTACTGAATTCACTGTGGTATCATTTATCTCATGCTTTTATTAGTAGTGGATAAAAGTTGTTCAGTGCCAGGAACCCTGCAATATATTTTATTGGGCTTATCAGATTTAATTCTTACAAGAACCATATATGTTATAATTTTTAAAAAGATGTATTTATTTATTTGAAAGACACAGTTACAGAAAGAGAGTTGCAGAAAGAGTTACAGAGAGATCTTCTGTTTGCTGGTTCGCTCCCCAGATGACGGAAATGGTCAGGGTTTGATCATAATGAAGCCAGGAGCCGGGATTTTCTTTCAAATTTCTTACAGATGTGGCAGTGGCCCAACCTTTTGGGCCATTTTCTGCGGCTTTCCTAGGCCATTAGTAGGGAGCTGGATCAGAAGTGGAGCAGCTGGGACACAAACTGGTGCCCATATGGGATGCTGGCACTGCAGGTGGTGGCTTAACCTATTATGCCACAACACCGGCCCCAAGAATAATGTATACTATAATATTTTGAATTTCTATTTTACAAATGAGTATAATAAAATTTACTTTAAATTATGGAGCTAATTAGAACTCAAGAAGCCTAACTTTGTCATATTTTTACAAAAGATTAATTTATTTATTTGAAAAGCAGAGTAACACACACAGAGAGATATATATCTTATCTGCAGGTTCATTCCATAAATGGTGGCAACAGCCAGGTATGGGCCAGGCCAAACCCAAGAGCCAGGAATTCCATCTGGGTCTCCCACATGGGTGGCAGGGGCCCAAGCACTTAGGCCATTCCTCACTGCCTTCCAAGATGCATTAACAGAAAGCTGGGTTGGAAATAGAACAGCCAGGACTTGAACCAGTGCTCCGATTTGGGTGTGATAGCTTAACCCACTGTCCCAAAAACACTGCCCCCTGCCTTTCTTGTCTAGTTACCGTAAAATACTTTGATTATTTTAACAAATATACAGCACATTTGTTCAGAGCCACTTTGTATTGATCCAAGTGCATATTTAGGTTTGATTGCTGAAAGAACTGGAAAAAGTTACATATAAAGATAGTCTCAGAACTACTGATCAGATTACAAATGATTTATTTTAGAATAGGAGAGTTTTGCAAGATTGATGGATGGAATCCAAACAGAGACAAACCAATAACCAATATAAATACTTAAACAACAACCGAATGGAAAGATACCATTGATAATAGCAACAGAAGCTATAAAGACTCATGGACATAAATCTTACTCAGAGGTATTTAAGAACTTTATGCAAGAAATTGCAAAACATCATTTAAGGACAAAAAGCAATCCTGAGAAAACTGTAAATCTCAGTATCATATGATGTTTCCTTCAAATTAATACAAATTAATACATTACTTAAATGCTGCTGATCTGAAAGCTTTTTTCGTAGAACTGGTCTAACTTGTCCTAAAATGTATATGAAAACACAAAGGGCAGAGAGGAATCAAGAAAACTTTGAGGAAGAAATTATGGGGAGACTTAGCCTGCCAGATATAAACTACAGTAATTATGAATGAGCTGTGTTTGTGCTGTAGGAGTGAACTACACCAATGGAATGGAACAGAAGTTCCAAAAACATACATTGAAACCAGATACATGATAGAGGCTACGTGGCAACAGAGAAAAGACGGGCTATTTTGTAAGCATCATGGAGGGAACTGACTCTCCACCTGAAACAAATAAAATTTAAACCTCAATGTCACACTGTATACAGTGAACCAGAGGATGGGAGATCTCCCCTTTTCTCTCTCTCCCTCTGTAACTCTGCCTTTCAAATAAATAAATAAAAACTTTTGAAGTTGACTCAAAATGTAAATATGAAAAGAAAAATTTTAAACTTCTAGAGGAAAAATATAAACTTGGAATAAAAATATTTCTTAAGTCACAAAAATGTGTATATCATAAAGAAAAAGATTGATAGATTCAACTTCATAAAAACTGAAACAAAAGATGTAACAAAAGTTAGGACAAACTACAGATTGGACAAGATACTTGATCCAAGTAAGTATTTTTTTAAAAAGATTTATTTACTTGTTTTAAAGAGGTACAGAGAGAGGAAGAGAGAGAGAGAGAGAGAGAGAGAGATTTTCCATCAGCTGCTGCATTCCCCAAATGGTCAGAACAGCCAGGGCTGGGCCAGTCTTAAGCCAGGAGCCAGGAGCTTCTTCCAGGTCTCCCACATGGGTGCAGGAGCTCAAACACTTGGGCCATCTTCCACTGCTTTCCCAGGTGCATTAGCAGGGAGCAGGATTGGAAGTGGAGCAGACGGGACTCAAACCGGCGCCCATATGGGATAATGGTGCTTAACCGACTGTGCCATAGCACTGGGTGGTGGGAAGGCAATTGAGTCTTCAAAAGGATTAATATGTATATGATATAATAAACTACAAATCAATAACACAGAAGGCAAACTTCACACAAAAAGTGCCAATTATCATATAAAAATGTGTTTGGTTACAAGAGTAATTAGAGAAAAGTTGATCAAAACCACAAATTTCACACCCAGCAGAGGTTACAACTAGTTGTGCAGGAGCTTGAAGTTTATGCAATGTTTGGATCTGTTTTAAGAAAAAGAATAGAAAATTTCAAATCCGGGGCCAGATGCCGTGGTGCAGGTTACACTGCTGCCTGGGATGCTAGCATGCCATATCAGGGTGCCTGGGATCAAATCTCACCTCCACTTCCCATTCAGTTCCCTGAACCTTGGGAGGCAAGAGATACTGGGGTCTCTGACACCCATGTGGGAGGATGGACTTCCCGTCTCCAGGCTTCTGTCTGGCCCAGTCTTGGATGTCTCAGGCATTTGGGGAGTGAACCAGAGGATGGAAGGTCTCTCTCTCTCTCTCTCTCTTTCAAATAAATAAATAAATCTTTTTTTTAAAGAAAAGAAACCATACTTTATTCATAAACTAGAATTAATGTATTATAGCTTCACAAAACATGAACCCATCTTATGAACATGAATTGAGTGAAAACATTATTAAAGTAAATATAAATGATTCTTCCAAAATGCGCAGAAGTGGGATTACATAGTATTTCTATTTTAAATTTTTTAAAAGGCAGAAAGAGAAGAGAAAGAGATCAATCTTAAATCTACTGGTTCACTCTCCAAATGCCCACTACAGCTGGAGCTGGGCCAGGCTGAAGCCAGGAACCTGGAATGCCCTCTGAGTCTCCCAAGTGGGTGGCAAAGATCCAAGTATATGAACCATCATGTATATTATCTCCCAGGCCCTTTAGCAGGAGGCTGGATCAGAAATGGAAGAGCCTGGACTGGAACTAGTGTTCTGATATGAGATGTGGGCATACCAACTGGCAGTTAAACCTGCCACACCACTGCATCCACCCCACTATTTTTAAGTTTATAAGAAGTCTCCAAACTAGGTTCTACCCACTTAAATTCCATAATAGCTGATCAATTTTCATAGTTTCTGTAATGATTTACAACGATCCCATGTCTGGGAAAATAATCCAAGAAAAATGAAATATCCGTATCCCACAGAGATAAGTGGTCTTCCATGTTCATTGTAGCATTATTCACAATGGCCAAGATATGGAAACAACCTGTTAATGAATGCATCAGGAAGATGTGGTATATGTCCACAATGGGACATTGTTCATCAGTGGGGAAGAAGGAAATCTGGCACAAAGATGTGAGTGAACCTAGAGGACGGTATACCAAGTGAAATAAGCCAGCCATGGAAAGGTAAACACTGCATGATACCACTTGTATGTGGAATGTAAAAATAGACTAGAATCATGAAAATAGAGTAGAATGGTGGTTGTTAGGACCTGGGGCTAGGGGTGATGAGTGAAAAAGGGGAGACACTGCTTGAGGGGTACAAAGCGTCAGCTAAAGGGAGCACAACGACTACAGTTAATTTTATTTGTATATTGAACTTGGCCAACAGGGCAGACCTTTCTTAAGTGTTCTCACCACACAGAGAACACACAAAGCGTCTATAGCTGGGTTCATTAGCTTGCTTGTAATCATAATCATTTAATAATGCGTGCGAATATCAACTATGTTACATGATTTCAAGGTATACTTTTTATTTATCACCATGATATGGAAATAAGGAATTACTATATGTCTCAATGAAATAATTAAAGCTAGAAAAATGCTTGTGATTCATAGATGTATAGGAACTGTGTAACAACAAATCATGGAGTGAAAATAAGAAATTAAGGTCGGTGGCTACTGCTGTGGAGATGGGGAGGGCAATTTACTCAAGAGGACTTCAGTTGTGTCTATAGTATTTCATTTCTTTTTCTTATTACTGATGTATTTATATATATATGTAAATTACACTAGGGCTGCTATAACAAAATACCACAGATTGGGTGGCTTAAACAATAGAAACTTACTCTCCCATAATTCCATAAACTATAAGTCTGAAGTCAAGATATAACATTTCAGCAGAGCATGTCCCTGTGAGATGGGGTCCCTCCTTGCTGTTTCCGAGTTTCTAGTGATACCACCAAACTTTGGCGTTCCTTGTATTGTGGCTGTATCACTCCGGTCTCTGTCTCTGTCTTCATCTGGGATTCTCAGTGTGTGTCTCTGTCTCCTCCACCCCTTTTTAAAAATAGCGCGTATTTATTTGAAAGACATAGAGGGAGAGATTTTCCATCTGCTAGACCACTCCTCAAATGCCTGCACAACAGCCAGAAGCGGGCTAGGTTGACGCCAGGAGCCCAGAGCTCTATCCGTGTCTCCCACAAGGGTAGCAGGGACCCAGGTACTTGAGCCAGCTCCTGTTGCCTCCTATGATTTAAGTTAGCAGGAAGCTTGAATTAGAAGCATAGTTGGAACTCAAAGCCAAGCACTTCAATACAGAATATGGGTGTCCCAAATGGTGTCATCGCTGTTGCAACAAATGCCAGCCACTGTCTTCTCTCTCCTTATAAAGCCATTAGTTGTTTTGGATTAAGGGCCCATCCTACTCTAGTATGACCTCATCTTAGCTAATTACATATGCAACAATCCTATTCACAAAAGAGATTTTTCTGAAGTATTGGAAGTTAGGACTTCAGCATTTCTCTTTGGGAGACACAATTTAATCCATAACAAGGTATAAGTTACACGCAGTGACATACAGACAGAGATCCTGAGTGTACATTTTGATGAGTTTTTGACAAACACATCTAACCTGTGTATTAGCTTATTCTTGATCCTTTAACAAATGGCTAAAAACTAAGTGTCTTGAGATTATAAAGATTTATGATCTTAGATTTCTGTAGACCAAAAGTCTGACCCAGGTCTCAGTGGTCTAAAACCTCGGTGTTCCTTTCTAGTGGGTCTAGAGAGGATTCCAAATCCTTCTAGAAACCATCCACAGCCATCAGCTCATGAGCCCTTTCTCTGTTGTGAAAGCCAGCAGCATCACGTCTCTCTATCCCTTCTCCTGGTTCATTCTCTCTCTGCCCACAGCCAGAAAATGTTCTGTGCTTTTAAGGGTTCACAAAATTCAGTTGGCTCCCTCCTGGCGATCTCCCTACCTCGAGGTTCTCACCCTTGATCACATATGCAAGGTGCTTTTACCATGTAAGGTGACATAGTCACAGGCTCGGAACTTTCAGACAGGCTCATCTTTGCAGGTCAGTATGCTGCCTATCACACCGAGCAACACTCCCCCTATCAAAGTAGAGAACATTCCCATTCCCCTGGAAGATCCCTTCATGCCTATTCTTGGTCAATTCCAGCCAATCCCCAGAGGCAAACTCTGTTCTGATTTGTATCACTGATTAGTTTAGCCTGTTCTAGAACTTCATATAAATGAAACATACAGTATGTTCTCTTTTGTATCTGGCTTCTATATCACAGTGTATTGTTGAGTTCATCTATATTGTTGCAGGCATTGGCTGCCTATTCTCTTTAAAGTTGAATGGTGTTGTGCTGTATGAATATGTTAATATTCTGTTGTGTGAATAGGGTAGCCCATTGTAGGAATATGACAGCGCTGTTTTATACATTCTCTCATTGATGAACATTTGTGTTGATTCCAGTGTGGGGGTATTATGAACTTTTTTTGTGTGTAAAGTATTTGTTAGACACATATTTTAATTTCTCTTGGATCTTGGAAGAATTTCTAGGTTATAGGATAAAAATATGATTAACTTGACACAAAAGTCTCACCCTCAGTGTATGAGAATTCCAGTTACTCTTCATCACTGCCAGCATTTGGTATTTTCAGTTTCAGCCATTATGTAGCATGTTTGTTTTATTTTTTAAAAAAGAAAAAAAAAGCAAATCCTTTTCCCTCAAACAACAAAATGAGGAATATTCCTTATATGCTTAGCCCAACTTTTGTGGAGTTAGAAATTTAGTGATCTATGTTGGCAAGCTATTTTAAATGTCATTGTGTGATTATAACTTAGACACACACTTAAATTAATAATTAAACAGATGGACATTAATATAATATATTTATTAATATGCATTCACATAGCCTAGAAAACAAACTTTTCCTAGCCTATCAAAGTTTATTCTTGGACAAGATTGATTGGATTAAGTACTTCTCTCAGTTTCTCACCATTTTCTCACTTCCTGGGGATGGGCTAGGTTTTATTTATTTATTTTTCTATCCTGAGTGCTTAGCACAGTAATGGACATATGGGAAGTGCTCAGCAAGATTGTTGACCCTAGTGCCCAAAATAATAGGCCAATAAATTGACCAAGAAGAGGCATGAAGGAATCTTCTAGGGGAATGGAAATGTTCTCTACTTTGATCACCCTACTTTTCAGTGAGTGCCCCCGAAACTGCCTTGTTACTGCATTGCTCACTTAGGGTATAAAAATAGAGAAAGACAAAGGATCGGGACTTAATTCATGAGACACGGGTCTAGTCAAGCCCGCATGTGTAAATAAACTGTGTGCCTTTTCTCTTGAAAAAAATAAATAAATAAATAAATAAGGCTGTTGAGTCAATGAACACATATAAAGCATATTATTTTATTTAATATATTTTTTTGACAGGCAGAGTGGACAGTGAGAGAGAGAGACAGAGAGAAAGGTTTTCCTTTTCCATTGGTTCACCCTCCAATGGCCGCCGCGGCTGGCGCGCTGCGACCAGCGCACCACGCTGATCCGATGGCAGGAGCCAGGTACTTCTCCTGGTCTCCCATGGGGTGCAGGGCCCAAGCACTTGGGTCATCCTCCACTGCACTCCCTGGCCACAGCAGAGAGCTGGCCTGGAAGAGGGGCAACTGGGACAGAATCCGGCGCCCTGACCGGAACTAGAACCCGGTGTGCCGGAGCCGCAAGGCGGAGGATTAGCCTAGTGAGCCGTGGCGCTGGCCTTATTTAATGTTTAAAAATTTAAAAATAATTCCATTTTCTTTATTTGAAAGGGGGAGAGAGAGAGCAAGAGAGAGAGAGAGCGAGAGAGCAAGAGAGCGCTCTCCCAGTAGCTTATTCATTCCCCAAGTGCCTGCAACAGCCGGGGCTGCTCTGAGCCGCAGTGGGGAGCCAGGAACTCAATCCAGGTCTCCCATGCAGGCAGCAGGGACCCGAGTCCTTGAGCCATCACTGTGTCACCCCAGGTTGTGCACCAGCGGGAAGCTGGAAACAGAGGTAGAACCAGGACCAAACCTAGGCACTCTGATGTGGGATGTGTAGGTCCCAAACCAAATGCCCACCCCAGGCATATTGATTTAAAGCATGAATATGAATGACTAGACTTACAAACTTCTGTTTTAATAGAAAACTAGTTTCAAATTGGTGCTGAAATCTTTTTCTTTTTTTAAGATTTATTTATTTACTTGAGAGGTAGAGTTACAGAAAGAGAGAGATAAAGACAGGCTTTCCATCCATTGGTTCACTCCCCAAAGGGCCACAATGGCCAGAGATGGGCCGATCCAAAATCAAGAGCCAGGAGCTTCCTCCAGGTCTCCCATGCAGGTGCAGGATCACAAGCACTTGGGCCATCTTCCACTGCTTTCCCAGGCCATAAGCAGAGAGCTGCATCAGAAATGGAGCAGCCAGGACTTGAACCGGTGCCCATGTGGGAAGCTTGTGCCTCAGGCGGAGGCTTAATCTACTATGCCGCAGCGCTGGCCCCATCTGTGTCCTTCGAAGCCATCAAATTTCCCACCCACCAGGTTGTTTCAGATGTGATGTCTTGTGACTTAAATAGTTGTGACAGAAGTGTTTTAATATGTAATATTATGGTATCACCCTACTCTACAATGTGAAGCAAGAACCACTGGATAACGTTTTCATGACTCAAATTCTATTTAAATGTAAAACAAGTGCCTATCTGAGTATTCCTAGGCAACTGGGCCTAGCCATGTGGTACAGCAGGTTAAGCCGCTGCTTGCAACGCTGACATCCCAAATTAAGTGCTGGTTTGAGTCCCAGCTGCCCTGCTTCTGATCCAGCTCCTTGCTAATACATCTTGGAAAACAATGGAGGATGGGCCCCATCCATGTGGGAGACCTAAATGGAGTTCCTGGCTCCCACTGTTGGCCTAGCCCAGACCTGGCTGTTGTGGCCATTTGGATAGTGAACTAGTGGATGGCAGATCTCTGTTTCTCCCCCTCCCCATTCTGCCTTTCAAATAAATAGATAAAAGAAAAAACAACAATAAAAAAGATTTCAGAAAATGTATTAAAGTTCTACAAAAGTGTGTGTGTATGTGTGTACAAGCATAAATTTTTTCAGGGGAAAGTTTTCATGATTCATCAGGTTCTCAAAGGTGAAGAAATATGAGATGTTAAAAAGACTACCCTTTGGGGCTGGTGCTGTGGCATAATGGGTAAAGCCGCCACCTGCAGTGCCGGCATCCCATATGGGTGCTGGTTCGAGTCCCGGCTGCTCCTCTTCTGATCCAGCTGTCTGCTATGGCCTGGGAAAGCAGTAGAAGATGGCTCAAGTCCTTGGGCCCCTGCACCCACATGGGAGACCCGGAAAAGGCTCCCAGCTTCGGATTGGCCCAGTTCTGGCCCTTGTGGCCATCTGGGGAGTGAACCAGTAGATGGGAGATTCTCTGTCTGCCTCTGCCTCTCTGTAACTCTATCTTTCAAATAAATAAGAAAATCTTAAAAAAAAAAAAAAAAAAAAAAGGACTACCCCTAGTTCCCTAGCCTAATATGCATCTCTATTAATCCATCCTAGCATTGAGACATACCAGATGGAAACTCAAATTTCAGAATGGAGAGAAAAGAGTAAAAGCAATCAGTAATCACCATTCAGAAACAAATTGAACTTTCCGGTGTCTTTTCATTGGTCAGACCCGTGACTTGCGGGTACAATGGAAAAACAAGAAACAAGCTTGGAGAAGGTGATTTTAAGGCATTTCTGCAGTTGGAGAGTGGGTTCGAGTCACCCTCCACTACACTGGTGTGGTGTGGGGGAGTCTGAGGGAGGTAGGACATGATGCTGAACAACCTTACAGGAAGTACACTTTGTACAGTCCAGACAGCAGTCACTTGGGGTTCATGACTCTCATTTCTTGCATAAGTCACATTTCCTTTATTGCTTCTTATTTCAATTCATTTTTATTATGTGCAGCAGTCTGATAAGACTTATGGCAATATTGGAGTGAAAGATTATGTTTTATACGTTTAAATATACAATGACAACCTTTTGTCCTCATTGTGCCGGGCCCTCTCCCATGGCTGGAGTCTTCATTTTAGAGGCGGGACTCCCAGGGAAGTCATAGGTGTGCAGAGTACATTGGCTGCCATGGTCATTTTGAAACTACCTTCCACTTTATTGCCAACATTGTCTAATACTCTGAATGCAGACCAGTTCTGTCTCTGAAACAATTTAAAGAGCTGGCTCGGTTTCCCACCAACCCTATAATTATGGAATTTTCTAGTAAATAGAAAAGGTTTCTGACATAGGTATTGTTCACCAGTTCCAACACATCGATAATGATAGTAACATTGAATTAATCCATTTTCATTTCTTTGTCAAACCAAATGGCTCCTTTGGGACCGTTTTCCTGGTTTGTACTGTAACAATGTGTACATTTTTCTCTTCCTTCCTAGAACTTTCCCTTTTTGCCTTTTATGAATCTTAAGTGTTCCTGGAGCTCTTTGTTCATTTCCTTATAACTGGTTCCTCTTCCATTTCCTGCCTTCACCTCTGGTCCTCAGAGCTTAATTGTGTTCTTCCACCCTTCTTGTCATACAGTCACTCTTTTAGAAGATTTTATATGATTCCAGAATTGCACATAAGAACTTGCATTGCAGCAATGTTTTGTAGATGCAAGCAGTGATAGTGGCAAAAAATATCCTAAGAAACAATCCTACTAAACACAGCCAAAGGTGCTTATCAAACAGAACTGGTTAAGTAGAGCAAGGGGGCTGGCGTGGTGGTGCCGTGGGTTGAGCTGCCTCTTGGTGACACTGGCATCCCATACTGGAGTGCTGGTTTGAGTCCCAGCTACTTTTTCCACCCCAACTGCCTGCTAACATACCTGGGATGCAGCAGATGGTGACCCAAGTCCTAGGTTCGTGTCATCTCCCTGGGAGACCCACATGGAGTTCCTGATTCCCAACTTTGGCCTGGTCTAGCCCTGGCTGTTGTGGATTTTAGGGGAGTGAACCAGCCAATAGAAGATCCCTCTCTGTCTGTCTCTGTATCACTCTGCTTTTCAAATAAACAAATAAATATTTTTAAAAAGCCCTACATGATAAGAAAGAATTCTTAGATTAAGTTAAATAAGAAAATTAAGTTTTTAAAGCACCGTGTGTGCTGAAAGAATGCCCCTTCCTATTTTCTCTCCAGGGTTCCCCCCTATTGTTATTTTATTCTCTAATTCACAATCTATGTTGCCACCAACTTAATTTTCTGAAACTGCTGTTTTCATCATTAAATCTTTTGTACTCTGACACCTCTCCTGGAAGCACAGGCGGGATAAGTTTTTGGCACCACGATGAGTGAGCAGCGTTTCTGGAAGGAAGGAGAAGGGACTGATGTTGTGTCCACCATGGTTCTGTACTGGAGGAGGTGGGGGAACTCCTGTGTTCTGACACGGTCAGTCCCCCTCTCTTCCTCTGTAAATGCTCTAATATGAGTAGAAACCTGTGAGTATACAGGAGGAGTCCCAGCTCTCTCTACTCAATACTCGAGATCATGCGTCAGTTAGCTCTCCCATATCTGTTCCATTTTCTTTAGTGCCATTCCTTAATTTGACTCATGTAAAATTCACTTCTCTCCTGTACCTCCCACGTTCATTGACAAAATAGAAAGCTTGTTTTAGTGCAAAAGTTATACATGCTTACTGTAAGAAAATAACTTCATGGAATTACACAGGATAAAAACAAAAAGTCCCCTCCTATGACTCCAAGTTTACTTGTCATCACAGAAAGAAGATCAGGAGAGAGCTAGGAGAATTTTAGAGTCAGTAAATTTTGAGTCAGCAGCTTTAGATGAGAAAAGAAATGCTAGGAATCTTTTATATTGGTGTCCATTTAAATAGCACTAATCCTTAAAATAGTTTTTAAAACGTTTTGATGGAGGTGAGGTGAAAATCCTATCCTCTGTGTGTGCACATGGGCCACGTAGGCACTGCGGTTTCTGCTGCTGGTAGAGGAACACAAAGCCAAGGACAGAACACAGGCAAAGCTGATACGTTTTATAAGAGAGTACCTCAAACAATTTGTGGAAAATGGAATTAAAAGATGTTGGTTTGGGCACAAAAACATTCTGAAATACATGCATCGTTTTTCACCATATGAATTTTCTGAAAACCCTTTGTGTGAGTTTCAATTTTTTTTTTTTATCAAGTTAAACTTATCTTTAATTCCACCTGTCTACCAATCCTTGCATAGGATGGTCTGAGAGCCAACCAGAGCTCGGGGAAAGGAGACAAGATGCTGCCTGGGCCACGCGGGGAGGCGCTGAGGCCCTCTCCCTGCTGCTGGCTGGCCACCCTCAGTTTGGCTCAGTTTATGTGTGCGAGGCTGAGCCCAGGGCTTCCCTTACCTCCACTGATCGTGACCTTCAGGTTCCTCTTTCTTCTGTGTGCAGATCGTGTCCCAGGAGCTGCCCTGCCTCCCGAGCTTCAGATAGAATCATCTCCTGGAGTCAGCCACTCCTTCCCATAGCCTCAGTTCTCATTGCCGAAGTTTCCCGACAGCCCACTTAAATAAGTTCAGCTCTTATGCTTGGTTATCAGGCTGATTCGGTAACTGACTTACGGACACATGAAAAGGTGTGCTATTGTATGGTATTTAGGCAATGCAGAATTGATTGAATGTGAGATTGTGGTCATCTGAAAAAAAAAATATGACATCAAACCTCTGGTTCCAAACATAATTTTTCCTATGAGGAAATCAGATTTGGCTCTCAATCCTTTGATCTATTCTACATTTTTTTTGAATGAAGCAATCCATTGTAAGTTTAAACAGTACTTGTCCTACACTGCTATTTATAATTGTTGGATGTTTGTTGAATTCATTATGAAGGTACTGAATAGGCAAGTGCTACCGACTTCAGCGTATTCTTTACTGTGTAATTAAAATTTGAGAAACAGAGAGGGGGAAACACATAAATCATAGGCATTTGAGTATGAAAAGCAATGAAAAATGACTCCTTTTGTTGAAAAGGGAGTTTTTTGGACAAAATTTATTAATGCTTATTAATAATTGACTCTGATGCACTTGGAGGCAGTGATGCATTGCTCAGTTTTAGGAAATAAATAGGAAACAAGATTCCCATGGGCTTTCTCTCTTGTTTTGTAACATTAAAAAATATGTCACCATGGCACTTCTCTGACCCAGGCTAACTCAGCAAGGAAAGGGAACCCTGTGAAATCTACGCCTCCTATGGGCATGTAACTACTGGTTTGAAAATTCATTTGCTTATGCATTTAATTCAAATTAGTTATCAGCCCCCAATTTCTTCTTTTTTAAGATTAATTTATTTATTTGAAAGTCAGAGTTACACACAGAGAGAAGGAGAGGCAGAGAGAGAGAGAGAGAGAGAGAGAGAGAGAGAGAGAGAGGTCTTCCATCTGCTGGTTCACTCCCCAATTGGCTGCAATGTCCAGAGCTGTATCAATCTGAAGCCAGGATCCAGGAGTTTCTTCCAGGTCTCCCACATGGGTGCAGGGACCCAAGGACTTGGGACATCTCCACTGCTTTCCCAGGCCATAGCAGAGAGCTGGATGGGAAGTGGAGCAGCTGGGACTCGAACCGGTGCCCATATGAGATGCTGGCACTGCAAGTGGCGGCTTTACCTGCTACATCACAGTGCTGGTCCCAGAGCTTAGAATCTTAACTCCACTGCCTACCAGTGTGCCCAGGGCAGGTGAACATCAAAGGAAACAGCTGTCTACCTTGTAGATTTGTTTTGAGTGTAATTAGTAATATACATAAATCACTTGGAAGAGTTCTGAGTCTTTTCTTTAATGGCTTATTTATTTGAAAGAGTGACAGAGGGGTGAGGGAAGGGGAGAGAGAGAGAGAGAGAGAGAGAGAGAGAGAGAGAGAGAACCTTTCATCTGCTGGTTCACTCTCCAAATGCCCACAACAGGCAGGATTGGAATAAGCTGAGGTCAGAAGCCAGGAATTTCATCCAGGTCTCCCATGTGGGTAGCAGCGACCCAACTATTGGGCCATCAACTGCTGTCTTTCAAGTGCATCAGCAGGGAGCTGCATTGGAAGGGGAGTCACCAGAACTTGAACTGGCCCTCCGATGTGGGATGGGGGCATCCTCAGTGGTGGCTTAACTCACTGTGCCACAATACCCAACCTACATTTTGGTATGGAATCATCATTTACTCTACATTCAGGGTTCAGTGGAACTAAGTTGGTGCCATGAGAAAGTGTTACTCAGTGATTCGCTTAACCACTCACTCGGCATTTTGCTTCCTATCAGTTCCTTCCAATTGCTACAGATGAGGCCAAAACAAAATCTCCAAATTTTTCATGGACACTTTTGTCAGATGGCAGTGCTCTTATTTTTCTCTAAAGATTTATTTATTTTAAAGGCAGAGTTACAGAGAGAAAAAGGCAGAGAGAGAGAGAGAGAGAGAGAGGTCTTCCATCTGCTGATTCACTCCCCAGATGGCTTCAATGGCTAGAGCTGCACCTATTTGAAGCCAGGAGTCAGGAGTTTCTTCTGGGTCTCCCAATGGGTACAGGGGCCCAAGGACTTGGGTCATCTTCCATTTCTTTCCCAGGTGCATTAACAGGGAGCTGCATCAGAAGTGGAGCAGCAGGAACTCAAACAGGTGCCCATGTGGGATACTGGCACTGCAGGCTGTGGCTTAACCCACTATGCCACAGGACCAGCCCTGGAGATTTCTTAGAAAACTGGAAATAGACTTGCCATATGATCCAGGAGTCCCACTACTGGGCATATACCCAGAAGACTTGAACACAGTGTATCCAAGAGATACCAGTACCATCATGTTTATAGTAGCGCTGTTGACAATGGGCAAAATATGGAACCAACCAAGGTGTCCATCATCAATGAATGGATACAGAAAACATGATGTATGTTCACAATGGAATATTATTCAGCTATAAAAAATAAATTCTGCCATTTGCAGCAAATTAGATACAACTGGGGGATGTGATGTTGAATGAAATAAGCTGCACCCAGAAAGACAACTACTGCATGTTCTCACTTATAGATGGGGGCTAACATTTGAAAAACAAACAAAAATAGATTTAAAAATGTCTGTTCTTAGTAGTTTTTGACAGGGAGAAAATAGAATGATCCTGTATACTCAGGAGGCAAGAGGTGCAACAGGAGTGTGACTAAGAAGAAAAGTCGGCTTAGGGGAAATTTTAGATGGCATGAAAGACACGCTTCCCTTGTTCAAGGTGGGACCCAGCATCATGGCTGCCCAAATAAACTTTAGAAAAGGAACTGGTCAAGGCTGTAGCTCAAAAGGCCTAGTCAGGAACAACTATTTCAAGAGGAAATCCAAGTCTGAAATATCAACTTCCACCAGGAGGAAGCCAGTCTACAGATATGTGGGATGGGAGTTGGTGTTGTGGTGCAGCAGGTTAAGGCCCTGCCTGCAGTGCCAACATTGCATATGCAGAACACTAGTTTGCATCTCCACTGCTCTGGTTTTGATCCAGCTCCCTGTTGATGCACCTGGGAAAATAGCAGAAGATGACCCATGTGCCTGAGCCCCTGCCACCCATGTGGGAGACCTAATGAGGTTGCTGGCTCCTGGCTTTGGCCTGAGTGAAGCCTGTTCATTGTGGCCATTTGGGGAGTGAACCAGCAGGTGGAAGATTCTCCCCCTGCCTCTCTCTCTCTCCCTCTCCGTCTCTGTCTCTCTCTCTCTGTTTCTTAGTCTTTCAAAAAAAAAAAAAAAAAAAAAAAGAAGCGAGGAGAGTACATGTTGGACAATAACTGTAGTGCTGACCACCCAATTTACTTCATGTGGACACTGTATAAAAGGAAGCTCCATTGAAGAAGCCAAGGACACTATAACAGGGTTGTCTTTCTCAACCGGTCAGGTAGAAGGCTAGTCCTCAGGCCTAAAACTCTATTGTACTCACCCATCTGTTTTGTACTGTACTGTCCAATATAGGAACCACTGGGCACAATGAGGCTACGGAGCACCTAAACTGTGACTGGTCTAAATTGACTGGACCGGGGCTGGTGCTATGGCATAGCGGGTAAAGCCAAGGCCTGCAGTGCTGGCATCCCATATGGGCGCCAGTTCAAGTCCCAGTTGCTCCACTTCTGATCCAGCTTTCTGCTATGGCCTGGAAAAACAGTAGAAGATGGCCCAAGTCTTTGGGCTCCTGTACCCACATGGGAGACCTGGGAGAAGTTCCTGGCTCCTGGAGACTCTTTGGATCCTAAGCTGCCAAATGGTTTTTCTTGTCATTTTGATTCAGTGGTGTCCTAAATAGGACTAATGATTATTAAAACCCGTGACCTGGGCCAGCGCTGTTGCATAGTGGGTTAAGCCTCCACCTGCAGGGCCAGCATCCCGTGTGAGTACCAGGTCATGTCCTGGCTGTTCTTCCAATCCAGTTCCCTGCTAATCACCTGGGAAAGCAGTGGATGATGGTTCAAGTGCTTGGGCCCCTGCATTGGCATGGGCAGCCCAGAAGCAGCTTCGGGCTCCTGAGCTTTGGCCTGGCCCAGCCCTGGCCATTGTGGCCATTTGGGGAGTGAACCAGTAGATGAAAGATCTCTCTTTGTCTCTCCCTCTGTCTATCCATAACTCTGCCTCTGAAATAAATAAGTGAATCTTTAAAAAACCCATGAACTTTATTTGTATGTATATATTTATTTATATTTGTTAGCTTTTACTGAGTGCATGAAAGCTATAGCCCTAGGGAAGGTCTAAATACAAACTTTATTTTGATTTCTTGAAAAGAGTGGACATCATACGTATTTTAAAATTTCTAGCTGTTTCAGGCTTACAGAAAAACTGCAGTCTAGTACCTGAGCCCCATTTTCCCCTAATATTAACATCTGAAATTAGTATAATACATTTACTTGAGCTAATAAACAATACTATACGTTATTACTAGCCGAAGTTCATGTTCTCTTCATATTTTAACTTTGTCTAATGCCTTTTTTCTATCCCAGAATCCTTACCAGGATGTTACATTATAGTTGGTTGTGACGTCTCCTTAGGCTCCTCTTAGCTGTGATGGCTTCTAAGGACTTCTTTTGTTTCTCATGATTGTATTAGGGTTCTCCTCAGAAAAAGAACCAATAGAAGAATCTGTCTATCAACTATCTATCTGGTCATCCATGAAGCCATCTAAGTATCCATCTGTCCATCTGTCTGTCCATCCATCTGTCCATCCATCTCAATCTATCTATTACCTATCTATCTATCTATCTATCAACTTATTGTGAATGTTAGCCACATCTACAAACTATCTTCAAAGCAACACCTGTATTAGTTTTGATTCAATAATTGGGTGCTATAGTCTAGCCAAGTTGAAACATAAAACTATCACAATGACCTTGACAATTCTCAGGAGCATTGGTCAAGTATTTTGTAGAATGTACTTCAGCTGGGATTCGAGTGATGTTTTCCTCAAGACTGTACTGGAGATATGGGTTTTGGGGGGGTGATTTGTATTTTATTGGTCAATGTTAGGGAGAGAACATGACTGGGCACTTGAAATGGGTTCCTTAGAAATGTGATCTTAGCCAGGCTCTGGAAGATCTACTGTATTCTTGCTATGGTCTATAATTGGCATTCTGCTATAATGTTCAATTGATCTCTTTATTATTATAATCAATTAATATTAATAATGAACAATAATCAATATCATTAATTAATCATTAATTTTATTTTTAAAAGATTTATATTATTTATTTGAAAGATAGAGTTACAGAGAGAGGTAGAGACAGAGAGAGAAAGGTCTTCCATTTGCTGGTTCACTCCCCAAATGGCCACAATGACCAGGGCTGGGCCAGGCAAAAATCAGGATCCAGGAGCTTCTTCTGGGTCTCCCATATGGGTGCAGGGGCCCAAGTACTGGGCCATCCTCCACTGCTTTCCCAGGCCATAGCAGACAGCTGGATCAGAAAAGGAGCAGCCGGGACTCGAACCAGCGCCCATATGGGATGCCAGCTACCTGCTTGTTCACCTCTCAAATCCCTGCAACAGCTAGGGCTGGGTCTAGTTGAAACCAGGAATCAGGAGCTCAGTTCAGGTCTCCCACACGGGTGGAAGGGACCCAAGTACTTCGGTCATCACCTGCTACCTTCCAGGGTGCACATTAGCGGGAAGCTGGAATTGGAAATGGAGCCAAGACTTGAACCCAGTTCTCCTCTACCCCATAGGATATAAGGGAGTCCCAAGTGGTGTCTTAATTGCTTGCACATAAGATTTTAATAAGCCTTTGAGAGAGACAGTTGTTTGACCTAGCAGTTAAGACATTTGACGGGGCTGGCGCCACGGCTCATTAGGCTAATCCTCCGCCTTGCGGCGCCGGCACACCGGGTTCTAGTCCCGGTCGGGGCGCCGGATTCTGTCCCGGTTGCCCCTCTTCCAGGCCAGCTCTCTGCTGTGGCCCGGGAAGGCAGTGGAGGATGGCCCAAGTGCTTGGGCCCTGCACCCCATGGGAGACCAGGAGAAGCACCTGGCTCCTGCCATCGGATCAGCGCGGTGCGCTGGCCGCAGCGCGCCAGCCGTGGCGGCCATTGGAGGGTGAACCAACGGCAAAAGGAAGACCTTTCTCTCTGTCTCTCTCTCACCATCCACTCTGCCTGTCCAAAAAAAAAAAAAAAAAAAAAAAAAAAAAGACATTTGATGGGATGTCTGGGATGTCAGTGTCTCACAGCAGAATGTCTGGGTTCAATACCAAGCTCTGGCTCCTGATTTTAGCTTCCTGCTAATGAAGAACCTTGTAGGCAGTAGTAACAGTTCAAGTAACTGGTTTCCAATTACATATGTGGATTCCTACTCTCTGCTTCGGCTTCCCCCATGGCTCCTCCCACTGCCATTGTGGGAATTTGGGGAGTGAACCAGCAGATGAGGGTTATCTGTCTTTCTCTTTTCTTGTCTCTCAAATTTAAATAAATAAATGAAGACAACTTTCAGAGAAAAGATACTTTAACCATTTTCTTTCAAGGAACCCAGGTAAAATTCAAATCCCTGAGAAATAAGGTATAGACAGCATGGCAAAGTGATTTTTGAGATGTTTCAGTTATTAAATGGACAAGAAAATTATATTTTATGACTATCTGAGGTCATCCACATGTCCTTGTATGACGCTTGATTTCTCAGTATTACTGGATTCAAAAAATTTCAAGACATCCATTCATCAGCTGTAAAACACAACTCTTCCTTGTGCCTTACTCCTCATCCCAAATGCCCAACAGATCCACTGCATATTTTTTTATAAAATATAAAAGGAAAGAGATATAGGGACTGACTCTGTTGTGACTTTATCCAAAAGTTAACTCAATTTCCATTATGAAAAAATTGACACGAAGTTCATAGAACATAAAATTAGCCATTTTAGGGACCAGGGCCTTGGTATAGCAAGTTAAGCTGCCTCCTGCGATGCTGGCCACCCTGTATTAGAGCGCCAGTTTGGTCCCAGCTGCTCTGCTTCCAATCCAGCTTTCAGTTAATGCACCTGGGAAAGCAAAAGATGCCCCAAGTACTTGGGCCCCTATCACTCATGTGGGAAACCCGGATGGAGTTTCTGGCTGCTGACTTCAGACCTGGCTGCTGTGGCCATTTGGAGGAATGGACCAGCAAGCAGATAGAAGATCTTTCTCTGTCATGCTGCCTTTCAATAACAGATGGATACATGAAGTTAACCTTAAAAAAAAAAAAGGAATTTCCAATTTAGCGCATGTAGCCTATGCCTTCAACTCCCCAAATAAATCTCAAGTCTGTGCACTTCTTTCCCTATCAGCTGCTAACCATTAAAACCTAAACCTGTCATGTCACACAGAGGCCTTAAATTTCTTTTGTTTCAAGGATAAAATACGAATTCTTTAACATATTCTGAAGCCTGAATGCTTTGCCTTCCTCTATGGTCTCTCCCAATCCCATTCCTTTCCATCATTATACTACAGCCTCTGTGACTTCTTTGTTTCTTTCCCTTTTTTTTTTCAAGATTTATTGATATATTTATTTGAAAGGTAGAGTGACAGAGAGAGACATTGAAATCTTTGATCTGCTAATTCATTCCCCAAATGACCACCACAGTTGGGGCTGGGCCAAGCCAAAGTTAGGAGCCAGGAGCCAGGAACCCCATCTGGGTTTCCCATGTTGGTAACAGGGGCCCAAGCACTTGGACCATCATTCACTGCCTTCCCAGGCACATTAACAGGTGGCTGGATCTGAAGTGGGGCATCCAGATTCGAACTGGCACTCATCAGATGCCAGTGTTGCCAGCGGCAGCTTCACCTGCTGAGTCACAACACCAGCCCTTCTTTTTGCTTTTGGATCTCATCAGGATCTTTGCTGCCTTAAATCTGGTATTTGTGTTGTTCCTTCTGCTTGGAATAATTGTGTCCCAACTCTCAGCATTTCTGCATTGCTTGGCTCTTGGATTATAATATTGGCTCTGCGAGAAGACCTTTAGTGATCTCTACCCATCTATGCTTTCTCAGGAGTCCTTGCGCTTTTCTTTCCTAACCTTCATCATCCTGTTTGATGATCTGTTGATGTTTGTATGCCCCCTTTAAATGTTGGGTTCCCCCATTTAGAAGGTAAGCTCCCTGAAGGCACAGCCATGTTTCTCTTGTGTTGTGACTATCCCTCCTGTGTCTGGTGCAGTATCTGATACATTAAAATGATCAAGAAATGCTTGCCAAATGAATAGTCAATGCCTGCAAGACAAGAGTATTTAGTTTAGTTATCTTCCAATTACTCATTAGACATTTTTTGGATATCTATGAGCCCTGGATACTTGAAATAAAAAGCAAATGAGTAAAACATAACACCTGCCCTCTGTGAGAGCCCAGTCTACTGGAAAATTCTAAGTGACTGAAGAGTGGCCTCCAAAAATATCAGGTCCTACTACCCCACTAGAGTCTGTAAACATGACTTTATCTGGAAAAAGGGTCTTCGCAGATGTGGCTAAGGATCATGAGTTAAGGAGCTAACCCTGGATTAACCAGGCAGGCCCTCGTGTCTTCATATGTATTCTTACAGGAGGGAGAGTTCTCTCTCTCTCACTGTCTCATACACACACACACACACACACACACACATGCAAGATGGCCATATAATAATGGAGGCAGAGAGCCTGGAATGATGTGGCCACAACCCAAGGAATGCCAGAAAGCCATCGTAAGCTGAAAGAAGCAAGGGATTAACTCTCCCTTGGAGTTTCTAGAGGGACTGCAGTGCTTTCAACACATTGGTTTTAATTTCAACATTCTGGCTTCCAGAACTGTGAGACAATCCATTTCTGTCGTTTGAAGCCTCCCAGTCTATTGTAATTTATTACAACAGCCTTAGGAAGTGAACACAGACAGTGATACAGTACACAAAGTCTTGCAAAAAGATATTTGTGAAGAATCGAGGTGGTGGATAGTTGCAAAGGCAAGAATTGTCTGGGAGGGTGTTTTAGAGCAGGGACAATGCCATGGGTTTTAGAAGATAAGCCACCCTTTGGGTTGGTGCATGAAAAGCTCATTCCAATCAGGAGTAGCAGTGTGAGTGAAGGTGTAGTAGGGACCCATGGAGCATGGAATGTTCAGGAAAACAGAGCATCTGAGCTTGGCTGGAAAGTTAGATAGAGAAGGATGGTGGCAAACAGGAGGTAGATAATTAAATTATGGCTAGACTATGAAGCGCCTATGTGCCATGATAATGTAATTGGCCTTCATTCCAGGAGTAATTGGGAGCCCATGGAAATGAAGAGATAATTGACTGGTAGGAAGTGAAGTTCTATAGCAACATGAGTAGTGGCCTGCAGTGAGGTGAGACCACCTCAATTCTGCTAGACATTGTGTGTCAATTTGAGCCTGGCAGAGTTCTTGACCATAAGTAGCTCAGTGATTATGGAGGAAAACAAAGAGGGAAGCAAATGCTTCCTTGGTCCCAGATGCTCACTGTGAAGCTGTGGCCTTGGCCCTGTACGGAGATGATGGACTGAGTCAGAAGCTGCAGTGGGAGAGGAATGATGTTTGCAAGACATCTGCTTGGTATAACTCAACAGCGCTTGGAGACCTGCAGAATGTGGGGTGCAGGAGAGGGAGAAGTGAAGGATGAATGAAGAATGTAAGCTTCTGGGGCTAACACCATCTGCATAATCGCATGGGGGAAAGGTCAAGGAATTTGAATGCCTGAAGGATACCCAATTGGAACTTTGGAAAGAGAAATTTATCTGTTGAGAGACAAGCTTTTGAGGCTGTGGTTGAGACACTGCTTGGGAAATCTGCATCCTATATCAGACTATCTGGGTTTATGTTCTGGCTCTGTTAACTTTCTGCTAATGCACACCCCCTGGGAAGCAGAGGTGACAGCTCAAGGACTTGGGGCCATGACATCCATGTGGGAGACCGGGATAGGGTTTCAGGCTCCTGGCTTTGGCCTGGCCCAGCCCTGACTCTTGTGGGATATTTGGGGAGTGAACCACAGGATGGAAGATGGAAGATATCTTTCTGTTTGCCGGTCTCTGTCTTTTTCTCTGGCTCTCCTTTCAAATAAAATAAATAATAAATTTTAAAAAATTAAAAGAAACATCTGTTGAAAGTCTGTTTTGCATACACAGATCTGAAGTTATCAGCAGGAGGTAAGACTTGAAGTTATGAAAGGTAATGAGTAGGCAGAGCGACAAAGGGGAAAAAAAATCAAGAGAAAAGCCCCAGACAGCACTAGACCTTGAAGAGCAGATGTATAAATGGTTCAAGGTACCAAAAGGATTACAGGCATGGATGAGTTTTCTGGAGTCTTTGAGGCAACGATGACTCTTTTTAAATCCCCTTATTTGAAAGATGCTTGGATCTCTCAGAAACCTGGGACATTTGTTGGCAAGCCTATCTATGTTGGCAGTGCTTGCTGGCTTCCTGGGATCAGGCCTAAGGATAAGGCTCTGTAATCTGGTCAATCGGAACAGTCACGTCAATAACCAAACCCTTAGTCAAATCATTAAACAATTAGTCTGGGGAGTACTTGATGATCTGATCCATTGGTCAATAAACCAACCCTAGTGAAAATCGAAATGCCTCCTTGTCACAACTGGATCGATTCCTCACCACTTCTTGAGATAAGTATTTTTAGGTTATTAACTGGCTTGTCGTCAGATTGGCAATTACTGTGAGAGTATAGGTCTGCTTAAATTAATGACCGGCTGACGTCATTAAACTCTTGATCCCGCGTTGCCTGTTCTGAGTGTCAGTGGCAGAGTTGATGCGTAAGCAAGGGAGGGGAAAAGAAAGAAGGAAAACAAGAAGAGGAAAGAAGACAGGACGAGAGGAAGAGAAATGAGGCAGGCCAGGCATGAATGAAAGGAGGGGAGGAATTAAGGAGAGAGGAGAAAGAACATAGAGTAGAAAAGGAAGAGCTTTGGGATCAGCGCTGTGGCTTCCTTGGTTAATCCTCCGCCTGCAGCACCAGCATCCCATATGGGCACCAGGTTCTGGTCCCGGTTGCTCCTCTTCCAGTTCAGCTCTCTGCTGTGGCCTGGGAGGGCAGTGGAGGATGGCCCAAGTGCTTGGGCCCCTGCACCCGCATGGGAGACCAGGAGAAGCACCTGGCTCCTGGCTTCAGATCTGCGCAGCGCCAGCCGTAGTGGCCATTTGGGGAGGGTGAACCAACAGAAGGAAGACCTTTCTCTCTGTCTCTCTCTCTCACTGTCTAACTCTATATCTCAAATAAATAAAATAAAAAAGAAAGAAAAGGAAGAGCTTTATCCAAATTTGTTCCTGAAGGGTGGGATGCAATCATCCCAGCAATCCTTAGGGGAAGGCAGCAGCAAGGTGCCATAGAAAAGAAGCTTGGGGTGTCAGTCAGATCTGGGCTCTGGGCGCTGGCTCTGGGACTTCTACGTGTGTGTCTTTTGAGCTGCACCGCCTTTCTGAACTTCCTCCCCCATCCTCGTGTAGAGGTGGAAATGAGTAATTCCAGAGCAGGGTTGAAAGCGTGTCTACCACATTGCAGCCATGTGACCTTCGGCAAGTTACTTAACCGGTCTTTGACTCTGTTCATGCTGTGAACTGGGGACAAAGACAGAATCTATTTGATCACGTTGTTAGGACTCTCAAAGGAGCGATTACTCGTAAAGAACATAGAACATTGTGCTTGACAGTGTTAACTGCGAGCTTTAAATCATAACATTAGATTGTAAAATATTTATGAACGCTCCTAGCTCCATGCCTAGCTTATGGGAGGTGCCCGTGAACTGTGAATCTCTATCCTTTCTCTCAATTCCTCTGATGCCCCCAGAAGCTGCTGGGAGAAGAATGACTGTCCTTTAACTCCCATGTCCAGACCCACCAGGACCAGCTCCTGTCCATGTCCTGGTCTCACTCAGATCTGAACCCAAGAGATGGGACACCACGCAGGAGGAGGAGGGTTTCCAAGGTGGTGTGTTTTTTTTTTTTTTTTTTTTTTTTTTCCCCCGAAACAATCTTAAGAGGAGTTACAAATAAGTTTGCAGTTGACTGGGGGACAGCTTCAATGCTCACGTGTTTTTGGAAAGTCAAATTGGCATATGCATTGCAGGTTGATTAAAGCAATCCCCTAGAAGAGAGATCTCAGAGGAGAGGTATTAAAGACAACACTGGTGAAACCCAGTACCTGGGAAATCAATGCAATGTTTACACTTTCATGCATGATTTGAGTGTGAAACATAGAGTCAGCGGGTAAACCAACTGTTTTAACTTCATTCTTGTTTTTTTCTTTTTAAGATTTATTTATTCATTGGAAAGGCTGAGTTATAGAGAGACAGAGGCGGGGTAGGGGGAGGGTGAAGGCCTTTGGTCCACTGGTTCACTCCCCCAATGACTGCAATGGCCAGAACCGGGCAGATCCAAAGCCAAGAGCCAGGAGCTTCTTCTGGGTCTCCCACAAAGGTGCAGGGGCCCAAGCACTTGGACCATCTTCTGCTGTTTCCCAGGCCATAACAGAGAGCTGGATCAGAAATGAAGCAGCGGGGACTCAACCGGTGCCCATATGAAATGCCAGCACTGAGGTGACAGCTTTACCTGCTACACCACAGCACCAGCCCCTTTCACTTCTTTCTTAACCAACAGAGGTATTCACATTAAAAAAAAAAAAAAAACTGTGTGGGGTAATGATTTGCCTAGAAATTAAGTCACATATGTCCCATATCACAGTGTGGTCATTGTTCACCCATGGTCTCCACCCATGTTGGAGACCTGAACTGAATTCCCAGCTCTGGGCTTCAGCCCAGTCGAGTCCAGTCCACGGTGGGCATTTGGGAAGTGAACCAGTGAATAGGAGACCTCTCTGCCTCTCTCCCTCCCTCTCTCTCTCTCTCTCTCTCTCTCTGTCTCTCATGTGTCTCTCTGCCTCTCAAATAAATAAATAATTTAAAAGCTACCCTTTCCATATGTAGCACAATTTTTAGCCCTCAAATAAAAATCAGGTAGACATGAATCCTGAGGAGACACCCTACTGACCTCTGCCCTGCTTTGGGGATAAGCTGGGGTACCACAGGTCCCCAGTGGTGCTGGGTCAATGAGTGCGGGGATGTGTAGTCAAAAATTTATTTGAGTTTGCTTCCCGGTTCCATCCCTGTTTAGGGATATAAATTGCCCCTGATTCATATGTTGCCTCCCTTCTCTTCATGCCTCCAACAAGGATGGTATTAGCATCTACTTCATCCAGCTGCTGTAGGGATTCCAGAGATGATTAAGGGAGACAAAGCCTAGACTGTGACTAAAGATAAGTAATTGTTCTCTTTTCAGTAGTTCAAGGTAAAGGCAGACTTTGGAGGACATCTTGGACTCCCTAGCATGGCTGAACTCTTCCCAACGTGCAAGAGAAATTGAGTTGATCATAAATGTCACCATGTGTTTCCTCCTGTGACTTTACAATGACACGGCTATCTGTAAGTGTTGATTGTACGCTTTGTAATCCTTCCTGAACTGTTGTGAAGATCACAGGTCAATTGGCTTAGAATTACTGTGTACATTTATGACTAAATCTCTGCCTCTTCTCTCTGATATGTGGAAACCTGAGCACCCTGTGGGATGTGATGAGCGCTTTCCAGACACAATCCCTGGGGTCAGGATTGTCGACACTGGCTGAACCCAAGCTGGGGTGTGAGGGATGGTGTCTTCTGATACTGTTCCCCTTCCAGGGGTGCCACCAGCTGGCAATGAGGATTTCAGCCAGGGGATCATTGCCTCTCAAAGTTGGCTTCTGCTTCTCACCTGGGGGTATCCTGGTGAGGTCATCTAGAAGATGGAAAGGATTGTCACCTTCTAGGGCTTTTACCTCAACAGGGCACAGATTTCCATGGGTATTCCCAACACCACAGTTCGCGGTAGGATACAGTCAGTGCGGGAAGAGATGAAAAAGATACCTATAGGGAGAGTGGGAAAAGCCAGGGGGAGTGGAAGGAGAGACACATTCAGGTAACACACATGGCCCCAGGGCCAGTCACTTGTTCCCAAGAGCCAGCAATGCATTTTTGCTTTCACTGCACTCAATGTTGAATCAGCTCCTCTTGTTTTGCTGCGTCATCGCCCAGGCCTTTTTCTTCCCCAGAACCCAACAGAATTTGTTTCTTTTCTTTTTTTTTTTTTTTTAAAGATGCTTAAAAAATTGTAAAGGTAACTAAGCATTTGTTAGTAGATGCACAATTATTGTAACAGGGTATAGTGTGATTCATTTATAGGATGCATGATCAAACCAAGGAGATTAGCACGTCCATCACTTCAAACAGTTATCATTTTTCTAATGCTGGGAACATGCAAAGTCTCCCTGTCTTCTCTCAATTTGGAAATACACAACTTACTGTTCTTTTCTTCTTGCCTTTATTTGTTGCTAGATTCCCTCTTGAAAGCTCCAGGAAGGCAGGGACCTGTCTGTTTTATTTACTCTTTTATCTGCAGGTGCATGGGTAGAGCTCAATTAATTTTTGTCGGATGAATGAACTTGAGTTTTGAGGTTCTCTATATCAAGATGACCCTTGAAAGTCTGGATGGAGGATAAGGTTTTTGAACAAATATTTTTTTCTCTTTCATAAGCAAAGTCTTAGAGGTTAGTAATAACCTCTCCCCCCCCTTTTTTTTTCTGAATTTTTTTGCCAGCAGAAATCTTAGAAGACTTTGGCCCTAACTATCCTGTGAAGGATTAAGAAAAGGGCAAAGACGGGTCAGCGTTGTGGCATAATGGGCTAAGCCTCCTCCACTTGTGGCGCCAGCATCCCATATGGGCGTTGTTTGATATCCTAGCTGCTCCTCTTTTGATTCAGCTCTCTGCTATGGCCTGAGATAGCAGTAGAAGATGGCCCAAGTCCTTGGGCCCCTGCGCCCATGTGGGAGACCTGGAAGAAGCTCCTGTCTCCTGGCTTTGGATCAGCTAAGCTCCGGCCATTGAGGCCATTTGGGGAGTGAACCAGTGGATGGAAGACCTTTCTCTGTCTCTCCCTCCCTCTTTCTCTCTGTAACTCTACCTTTCAAGTAAATAAATAAATCCTTAAAAAAAAAAAAAAAGGGCAAAGATGCCTATTACAGACCCACCTCAGTTACTTTCTGTATGAAGCACAGAGAATGCAAGAAGCCCAGCCCCGAAGCCTCACCACCATACACGTGCTATGATACTTGCACAGATGTGCAGTGTGACAATGCATGATGATTTGGAAGGACGCTCACTGCCATCATACCACGTTCCTCCCAGTATAAAGCAATCGCCATCCTAGATACAGACATGAGGGAAAGGAGGAAAACACCACACCCAGAAGGAGAGGCAGATGTGACATGACACAGGGGACAAGAATGTAACAGTAAGAACATAAACTTCACCTCTGTATCTTCAGATGTGTGAGGCCAGTAGTAATCTTGAGGCTTGGAGACAGGATCTCTATCAATCCAGAGACAACAGTGAGGGTTTATGGAGGGAGGGGAAGGGATTCCTCTCCTGGGTGCCCCATGTTTTGCTGCTTTGCAGCAGGACAATAATGGATTGTTAATCTTGGCTGTGGCCCATTAGCAGGCACAGTTATGCCTATGGGTGAGCTGAGGTTACAGGGTGGGGCCAGGTATTCACAGAGCACTGGGTACATATTGAAAGAGATCCGATCAATAATTCTCCAAGACCTGCAACTCCTTTTTTTTTTGCCTTGGATCAATTTGAAGTCGAATTTAATGCATGCCAAAAGAAACACTGACCCCTCCCCCCCAAACAATTAACCACACTCTCATACCTTAGTTAAAATTTTTATCTTCATGGTTTATATGAAGTTGTTTTTTCAGAATAATGCCAAGGTCTCCCAAAAGTCTCCATCAGCTTAAAGAAACCAAACCAAACCAAACCAAACCAAACCAAAACAACCCAGGCACCCTAACCCCTTAATCACCCTTACTTATGATTAGTTCATCGAATGTCTGCACAGAGCAGGGCCCAGAAGGGAAGAGAAACAGCAGGCAGCGGAGAAGTGAGAGTGAGTGCAAGGAAGAGATTGTCACTTCGCCATCCTTCTTCAGCCCCATGAGGGAGGCCAAGTCAAGGCAGTTGGGACTGAGAGTTAGGTGACCCCCGGGACACCAAGGCGACACTGTGGCCTCCGCCTGATACTAGCTTGGTCTGTGCTGAGAATTTCTGAGAAGTGCCCTAGCGGTTGCCCATGGCTAAAGGGCTTTAAGAACCTTGATGATCATTTACAGCTCTTGTCTCTACCTTTGAGAAATGGCTCCTTTTGTTTTTGTTTTCCCTCTTTTTACTATTTGTTGAATTCTTTACTTAGTGGATGGTTAAGCTTATGAGTATAAAACAGACAAAGTAGGTCATTGTAAGAATTAAAGAAAGGGGGCTGGCGCTGTGGCGCAGTGGATTAACGCCCTGGCCTGAAGCGCCGGCATCCCATATGGGCACCAGTTCTAGTCCTGGCTGCTTCTCTTCCAATCCAGCTCTCTGCTGTGGCCTGGGAAAGCAGTAGAAGATGGCCCAGGTCCTTGGGCCCCTGTACCCATGTGGGAGACCCGGAAGAAACTCCTGGTTCCTGCCTTTGGCCATCTGCGGAGTGAACCAGCAGATGGAAGACCTCTCTCTGTCTCTACCTCTCTGTGTAACTCTTTCAAATAAATAAAAATAAATCTTTAAAAAAAAAGAATTAAAAGAAGGAATAAGAAAGGAAGGAGGAGAGAGGGTGGGAGGGAGGGTAGGTGGGAAGTCTCACTATGCTCCTAAATCTGTACATGTGGATTACGTGACATTTGTTCGCCTTATATAAATTAAAAGAATATTTTAAAAAAGACTTACATATGTGAATCCTATTAAAATTATACATGCTTGTAAATTCTGCCCCCACCCCACAAAAGGACTCTAAGAACTCAAGGTTCCTTTGAGCCCTTGTAGCTCCTGTGCTCTGAACTTACATATGCCAACAGCAGCTAACAGATGAGAGAATGGACACAGGATGTGACTATTGCAATTGATTTAGTACGAAGTGGTTGATATAATAACTTCTATCAATCTCACATTCATTCACCCAACATATTTTTATTGATCATCTACTATGTGCTAGGAACAGTTCTAGGTCCTGGGGGTATACTAGTAAATAAGACTTAAAAACAAAACAAACAAACAAACAAACAACCCTGCTCTCATTCAACTTATCTTCTATTGAGGAAGACATGCAATTTTTTTTTGGGGGGGGGAGATTTATTTACTTGAGAGGCAGAGTTACAGAGAGAGAGAGAGAGAGAGAGGTCTTCCATCTGCTGGTTCACTCCCCAAATGGCTGCAGTAGCCGAAGCTTAGCTCATCCGAAGCAAAGAGTCAGGAGCTTCTTCTGGGTCTTGCATGTGGGTGCAGGGGCCCAAGCACTTGGGCCATCTTCCACTGCTTTCCCAGGCTATCAGCAGGGAGCTGGATTGGAAGTGGAGCAGCTGGGACTTGAACCAGCGTCCATATGGGATGTGAGCACTGCAGGTGGATGCTTAACCCACTGCACCACAGCACCGGCCCAGAGACATGATTTTTTAAAATGTCACATGTGAGACCAGTGCTGTGGCATTGGCATCCCATATGGGTACCAGTTCAAGTTCCGGCTGCTCCACTTCCGATTCAACTCCCTGCTGATAGCCTGGGAAAGCAGTGGAAGATGGCCCAAGCCATCAGCCCAGCCCTGACCATTGCAGGCATTTGGAGAATGAACCAGTAGATAGAAGATCTCTCTCTGTCTCTACCTCTGACTCTCAAATAAATAAAATAAATCTTAAAAAAATTAAAAAGTCGCCTGTGTAATATGGCAGAATGGCGGGGGGAGGTAAGTGCTATGGATGAAAGTAAAGCAAGGAAGAAGAATTCTGAGTGCAGGCTAAGGGGGTCTGGTTTTAAGTTGTTTGGTTAGGGATGGACCTATTGATCTGGGGGCCCTAGAGCCACGTCTCCAGGGAGGTTGGAGACTAACCCATGTGTTGTGAGGCAGCAGCACTCCAGGCAGTGCCAAAGCAGATGCAAACCACCACGGCAGGTGAAGGATATGTGGTTAAGAGCATCCTGACTAAGAAATAGAAGGGGAATAAATACATAGTTAATGTGTAAACCTACAATTGGAACAGTTGGCCTGCAATTATCAGAAAAAAAATCAATACTCGAGTCTTGGACTATGGTTACATAGCAAATGATCTTTTTTATCACATTTGCATTAGGAAGAGCTTAACTTATTAATTAATAATTTACTGATTGGAAGAAGGTATTGCATAACGTATTGCTCAAAACCAATTCTCTCATGTTTTAGAGGTATTTGCATTCGTTCTGTGGTGTTCCTCACAGGGCAAAGGTATCAGGAGCATATGCAGATCCTATTATGTCCCCGTGTGCAATGGACACAATTTGGTTCCACCCAAAGTCCACAGAAGTCACCCCAGAAGTCCTTCACCTCAGGGGAGAAACTCTGTCGCTTCTGACTGTTCCGTTCCACACAGCTTGCGTTTCCTCGCAGTCCAACGCGGTGAAGCCATCATTGTGCTTCTGTGAATAGGGGGTAAATAACGATTGGTGGCTTTAAGGATAATCGCAGTTCTTGGTCAGTTTACGCTGCCGAAGGTTGGCCCTGCGGAGTATCGGCAAGGCCTCTAGTCTTGGTTCAACAAACATGTATCAGAGAGCACCCATTTTGACCACACACTGTGCTAGGTGCTGGGCATGCAACAAGAGAACAAGGCTTTTAAAACGGTGCCTGCGTCCACAGTGCCTCCACCTCTAGGAAAAGAGAGGCAGTAAACGCCCAGGCTAAGTTAAAAGCCCTGGGAGGTAGTGATGACAGAGCCAGTAATGGGGGTTTCTGCCCCTCACGTAGGAGGCCTGGATTGAGTTCTGGGCTCCTGTCGCATGCATTTGAGGAGTGAAGCAGCGGGAGATGGGAGCTGTCCCAAATAAATAAAAGTTAAAGATTATGATCAGTGAAATAAACAAAAGAATCACAGCGAGCACCCTCGGGAGAATCAGGGAGCGCCTTTTCCAGGAGCCCTGCAGCCTCATATGACACAACCCTAGCGCAGGGACGCGGGACATTAGCAGCAGGTGCAGGTGAGGTGCGGATGCGGAGGGGAGCGCATGCGCAGAGAAGCGACAGAGGGGGGAGTGCGCGGCTTCACCCGGGCTCGCAGGAGGTGGGCGGGAGCCAGTTGTGCCTAGCCAGTGCCAGATGACATTCTGGGCCACAATCAGCAGTTTAGAAAATTCCCTTAAAGCAGCAATGTTCTTCTAATCGTCTGGATTATTCAGAATTCTCTTGCAGGAGCTAAGAATAGAATTGCCCTGTGTCTGATGAATAAGGATATCACTTATTTCTAAATTCAGATTAATTGGGGGGTAATTGTAATTTACATACAAGGAGACTCCCATTTTTAGTGTACGGTTCTGTAAATTCCACAAATAGAGGCAGTTGTCAAGATACAATCTACTTCTGTCACCCAGGAACAGCCAGTCTCTCCTCCACCCTAGCTCCTGGCAACTCCGGAATTGTTGGCTAACTTTACAGCTTTTGCCTCTACCAAGTGTTTTCCTAGTATCGTGGGTTTGGAGCCTAACTTAGCAGAAGAGATTTGAGAATCACCCATGCTGTAGCCTGTGTCAGTCCGTAGCAACTTTTCATTGCCCAGTAATATTCTTTAAGTAGGTGTATCCATTTGGAAAGGCCCCAGTTGAGAGTCACTGGATTTTGTCTGTGATGATAAATAAAGCCAGCATTAGTATTTCCATTCAGTTGCGTATGAATATATATGTACCAGGTACATTTTTGTATTTCTGGCTAAATCCTTAGGAGTGGGATTGTTGGGTTACATGGTATTATACCTATGTGTGTGAGCTTCAATTTTTTTTCCACCAAAATAAACTTATCTTTTAATTCCACTTTTACAAACTTTTTTCACAAACTTCAACTTTAGAAGTAAGTGCCTGACTGTTTTTTGGAGTGACTATTGCTTTACATTCCCACCATCAATGTATGCAGTTAGCACAAATCTTTTTTGTTGGTTTTATGTTAAAGTAATTAAGATTGCTTTTCCTTTCAGTATCTCCTGTTTGTGCAATTTGCAATGCTTATTCCTGGATTGGATTCTATGCTGTCTGGATATGGGTCTGAAAATGTAACATATTTTGTGAGGAAACAAGAAATTGTAACTGGATCACAAACCGAGAACAAATGGTGTGGATTGAAATTCTCCTGGTAGCGGCGCCGGCACACCGGGTTCTAGTCCCGGTCGGGGCGCCGGATTCTGTCCCGGTTGCCCCTCTTCCAGGCCAGCCCTCTGCTGTGGCCCGGGAGTGCAGTGGAGGATGGCCCAGGTGCTTGGGCCCTGCACCCCATGGGAGACCAGGAAAAGTACCTGGCTCCTGGCTCCTGCCATCGGATCAGCGCGGTGCGCCGGCCGCAGCGCGCCGGCCGCGGCGGCCATTGGAGGGTGAACCAATGGCAAAGGAAGACCTTTCTCTCTGTCTCTCTCTCTCTCACTGTCCACTCTGCCTGTCAAAAAATAAAAAAAAATAAAAAATAAAAAAAAAAAAAAGAAATTCTCCTGGTAAGCCATGTCCCTGAGTCCTGGCTGGGTGTGCAGTGGATCTCAGATGCCAGCTATGCAGGCGATATCTCAGGCCACTCTGCCTGTAGGGTTCAGGATGAAACAGAGATGAATGGCACAGCCCAGGAGACTGGACGTGAGAGCACAGACCTTACGTAAGTACCCAAGATTGAGGAGCAGATCTTGGCAACTTCCGCACTCGGCTGTGCTGTTTGGGGGCCTCTAGGATTCTGATCACGTAGGTCTGGACACACATCTTGGATGTCTGTGTACTGAAACATTCTATGCTAGGCAAGTAGCTCTGATTGTGTGCGTGTGGAGTTGTCATGCTGTTTGGGGTGCCCTGGTGATCTAGGAAACATCATTCTGGCCCAGCCTACCCCTCGTATAGATTAGCTTATTTGGGCAGTGCAGAAAGCCGTGGGTACAATAAGCATCAAATTCCCACTGCTTTCCTAATGAGCTAAGTGAGAGAGGTACCTGGGCCATATTTTGAATCACACATAGGGAAATAGAATTTAATCAAAGATGTTGAGGGGGCTCCTATGAGTTTTATTATAGCACTGACTCGCTTATCATTTGAGGAAACATTAGCATTTCTGGGAGAGTTTGGTGACCTTTCAGGAGGAAGAGAGAATATTTTAAACCAGCAGGACAGTTCTGGAACAGCCAAGATATATGTTCGCCTTACAGAACAGGTGTAGAACTAATAGACAAAGTCCTGGGGTGAGCAGAACGAACCAGTGTTAGGATCACATGGTAATTGTACAGGCTTTGGAGTCAAAGGAACTTGGGCCCCAATCATGGTACTGCCAGTCTCTGCCAGGGTCACACTGGGGAAATGTAGTCACCTTTTAAGCAGGGATGGGGAACGTCTAACTGGTTGGCTGTATAAAGCCTGCAAAGTCATTGGGTCTGGCCCTGCCCAGGAAACCTCAGATGAGGGCTCAAAACTCAATATATCCATAGCAGGCTAATTATATTTTTTGATTTCCTTAAAGATTTATTTATTTATTTAAAAGTCAGAATTACATACCAAGAGGGAGGAACACAGGGAGGGAAGGAGGGAGGGGGAGAGGGAGGGGGGTGGGGAGAGATCTTCCGTCTTCTGTTTTACTCCCCAAATGGCTGCAACAGCCAGGAGCCTGGGAATTCTATTGGAGTCTCCCGCATGGGTACAGGGCCATCTTCTTCTGCTTTCTCAGGTGCTGTAGTAGGGAGCTGGATTGGAAGTGGAGCTGGTAGCACTCGAATCATTGCCTATATGGGATGCCTGTGTTGCAGGCAGTGACTTAACCAACTGCACCACAATGCCGACCCTGCTCACATACTCTTTTGCAGTAAACTTTCGTAGTCAGTAGAGGTGCATTCTAAAAGAACTATAAAAAGTACGATATGGTATAGTAAATACATAAAGCAACCACATAGTTTTTTATTATCATAAATCCTGTACTTTTATTATTGTAGTTATTATAGACTTATTGTAGGCACCCCAGAAGATCTGGCTGCACCAGCATTGCCCATGTGAGTGATGTGTAGTGCTAAGCATTACCATGGCCATGATGTCACTAGGAGAGAGGAAGCTTTCAATTCTATTAGATTCTTGCAGGACCACTGTAATGTGTGCTGTCTGGCTTTGATGGAAAGTTGGTTCGTGGTCTTATGATGCCTTAGCCCCATGTGAGGTGCAGGCAAGAGCTTCATTAGTGATTATTTTCTTTGTTCTGTAGGTAAAAGGAGAAGAGCATAAGAAAAAACTTATTATTTGATACTTTATTTTTCCATGCTAATGTGATATTAATACAGAGAACAGATTCAATATAGTCTATAGATACATTTCTTTTTTTTTTTCACTTGAAATGCAGTATTTATTTTAAATAGCCAGGCACCCTGGCATTGGGTGCATATACATTTACTATACTCACATCTTCCTGTTGAATTGATCCCTTAATAATTATTTAATGCCCTTCTTTGTCTCTTTTAACAGTTTTTGTGTTAAAGACTATTTTGTCTGATATTAGGATGGGCACTCATTAGAATGGAATATCTTTTTCCATTCTTTCGCTTCCAATCTGTGTGTATCTTTGTTGATGATGTGTGTTTCTTGCAGGCAGAAAGTAGATGAGGCTTCTGTTTCATCCATTCAGTCTGTATCTTTTAATTGGAGAATTTAGGCCATTTAGATTATTATTGATAAGTAATGACTTAGTCCTGCCATTTTCCACAAATATTTCTATTGATTGTCTTGAATTTCCTTTGTATTTTTACTAGATTTTCTGCCTTCATACTTTTTCATAATTGTGACTATCTCTGTTTCTGTGTGTAGTACATTCTTTTTTATTTTTAAAGATTTTTTATTTATTTAAAAGCTAGAGTTACAGACAGTGAGAGGGACAGAGAGAGATTTTCCATCCACTGGTTCACTCCCCAAATGGCCACATTGGCTGGAGCTGAGCCAATCCAAAGCCAGGAGCCAGAAGCTTCTTCTGGATCTCCCACATGGGTGCAGGGGCCCAAGGACTTGGGCCATTTTCTACTGCTTTCCCAGGCTATGGTAGAGAGCTGGATGGGAAGTGGAGCAGCTGGGTCTCGAACCCGTGCCCATATGGGATGCTGGCATTGCAAGCAGTGGCTTTACCTGCTATGCCACAGTACCAGACCCCATACATTTCGTAATTACAACTTTAGGAACATGGTGATTCTACCCACCATACCCTGCCCTCCCACACACACTCCAACCCCTCTTTCTCCTTCCTCTTCTAGTCTCACTGTTTTTTTTTTTACTAACATCTATTTCCAATTAACTTTATACACATATGATTAGCTCTATGTTAAGAGTTCAACTAATAGTATATGAAAAAAAAAACTGTTCCTCAACAGTCTAGACAAGGGCTGTTCAAAGTCATTGCTTCTCAAGGTGTCAATTTCACTTCTAAACATTGTCTTTTAGGTGCTCTATTATTTATCAAATGTCAGAGAGAATATATGGTATTTGTCTCTTTGGGACTGGCTTATTTCATTAAGAATGATGTTTTCCAGTTTCATCCATTTATTGCAAATGATTGGATTTTTTTTTACCACTGTGTAGTATTCCACATAGATATAATTCTAAAGAATATAATGATATCCCTAGCCCCCATCTCTCTCCTTTTCCCCCTTCTCTTTTTTCCCTGCATATCCCCCTTTCTTTCTTAGTTTTTGAGCTAATCTACATTACATTCAAGGGCTTAATGCTCCACTAAATAAAAAGTTCAACAAATAAAAAGTAAAAAAGTGCTAGTTCAGCGGGGGAATATAGCCAACGGCTATAAACAGTAATCAGATGGAAAGATGTCCATGTCACTCATTTACAGTAAATTTTAAAATATTTCCAGAGTATTAAAACTATAGTAGTATCACATTCTTAACAATCGGTTTGACAAAGATGTAAAACTATGCTTGGCAAAACTTTATCAGGGCTGGCGCCATGGCTCACTTGGCTAATCCTCCGCCTGTGGCGCCGGCACACCGGGTTCTAGTCCCAATTGGGGAGCTGGGTTCTCTCCCGGTTGCTCCTCTTCCAGTCTAGCTCTCTGCTGTGGCCCGGGAAGGCAGTGGAGGATGGCCCAAGTCCTTGGGCCCTGCACCCGCATGGGAGACTAGGAGGAAGCACCTGGCTCCTGGCTTCGGATTGGCGTAGTGCGCTGGCCGTAGTGGCCATCTCTCACTGTCTAACTCCAGCTGTCTAAAAAATAAAAAAAAACTTTACCAGGCACATGAAAGGTAAAATTGGCTGAATCAGAGGCCAAGAAAGCAGAGGGTTGCTTCCCTTGTACCACTGAAATCTTTATTTCCCACTCTCCCTCCTGTCTGGCAGCTCACGACACCTGGAGGGATGTTACTAACAGTGCCAGCTGTGTATGTTTCCATTTTTGATGTGCAAATTACCACACATTTAGTGGCTTACGCTAACATGAATCTATTATCTGACGGGTTTGTGTGTCTGAGGGTTGACACAGGTCTCCCGGTGCTAACGTTAAGTTGTTAACAGGGCTGTGTTCCTTTCTGGAGGCTCTGGAAGGGAATCTGCACCCTTGCCCTGTTAGGCTGCTCACATCTCTTGATTTGTAGCCCCTTGCTTGTCTTGTCAGCCGACCGTGGTGGGTCAAGTCCTCCTCACGCTGCTCTTCCCTTAGCCAGGACTCAAATCAAGCACTCCCAATATGGGCTGCAGGTGTCCTAAGTGGTGTTAGCCACTTCACCAAATGCCTGCCCCTGTCTTCCGCTTTTGGGGACTCATATAATTGAGTATAATTAAACCTCACACATGGAAAGTCCTTTTGCAATACAAGGAGATACACCTACATGTACATACATGTATGCATGTGCATCTGTACCTATGTTATTATTTTTTTTTTTTTTGACAGGCAGAGTTAGACAGTGAGAAAGAGAGAGACAGAAAGGTCTTCCTTCCGTTGGTTCACTCCCCAAATGGCCACGCTGCGCCAATCCGAAGCCAGGAGCCAGGTGCTTCCTCCTGGTCTCCCATGCGGGTGCAGGGCCCAGGGATTTGGGCCATCCTCCACTGCCCTCCCAGGCCACAGCAGAGAGCTGGCCTGGAAGAGGGGCAACCGGGACTAGAACCTGGGGTGCCAGCGCCGCAGGCGGAGGATTAGCCTAGTGAGCCGAGGCGCCAACCCCTATATGTTAATTTAACTTGGGAGTGGTATCCAGGGATCCACACTGAACTGATAGGTTCATGCAACACTCTCACTAGAGAAATTTCAAATAAGAGTAATTTTATTATTTTCCCCAATTAAACAACCAAATCATTGACATACTTAACACATCCATTTTAAATAATGCTTGAAAGACACACTAAATGGCCACTCCTAATACACTGTAGTACACTCACAATAGTTTGTCTTTTTTCTGTAGGATTTCACGGCAGAAGGTAGAAACACCTGTTATGCAATGGCCCTCCGTGCTGTAGGCATAGGCACACTTCCTTGTATCCTTTCATCACTCAGCTTCCAGAGTACTCACGCTTGGGCTGTTGTTTTAAACTGCAGGACAGAAAACGCTTCTCACTGGTGTTGTACGCGACGGGTACTGGGTAACTGCAGCTGCAGAGCGAGATTGCTTGGCGGACAGAACCAGAACCGGGGAAGGCTCCATCAGGGGACTGAAGACATCTGCCCAATGCTTGCTTTTGTTTCAGATTGTGAGCGTTCTCCTTCAAGCGCTTTTGCCAAACGTCATAGGACTTCCTGCTGTTTTGAAGGTGGCAACAACCTGATTCACGGAGAACAGGAAGAGGGAGTGAGGTGGAGGTTCTGGGAAAGGCAGATGTGAGTAAGCTTTAACTGAGCCCACATCTTTTCCTCATGCACCATTCTTTCATTATGCAAATAGAATGGAATAAAAGAAGGGTGTTGTCAGCTCCTTTTTCCAGTCTGTACCTGGAGTACTTTTTTCCCAAAGGTGATACACTTGAGTTCATATTTTTTTCCAATATTCTATACAGATTTTGTGCTAAAGAAGCCATGCCTTTACATCTTGACTGGCTAGAGATGATGGACGGTCTGTAAGTGAAGAACTGAGTGAGGAGTGGAGGGAAATCAGATGAGGTCAAGTTAAACCCCTACATCAGAGAAAGGGATACCATAATGAATAAATCTTATTTCTTACTTGTCTTACCTACTACTTATCTGGCAGATCAGACTGATCTGTGTCTTTAGCCTTACAAGGGTACTTGGGGGTTGTGGCCACTTGAATTTACAAGTGCAACTTTCTTACACTAATTTCTAAAGGGCTCAGCCTGGGTTTGCTGTCCCGAACATATCCAGTAACACAGAGGTCTTTGGGTGCCCAACTCTTCCACAGCTAGCCCCTAGATCTCAAGTGCACCTGTGGGCAGTGGAGCCCCAGGCTTTATCTTGTACCATTCTGGGGGAGGTAAGCATGTGAGTGTCGAAGGCTTTATTGTGTGAGAACAGAAGCTAGGACGAAGATCAATACAGATGGCTCCTGGATTTTCCTGCCGGGGACCATCCTCAGCTGATGACCGTCTTAAAATGTTCCTATTCAAGAAGACTTGTGGTTTTATCATTTCAGTCTGGAATCATCCCAGGAAGCCCCATGAACTGCAATGCTTGAGTTTGTCACCTTTCAAATCACTTCCCTCCTACAGTGCCTCAACCTCTCCATATGGGTAAGGCGGTAGGGCGGGTGTGGACCAGATGGATTTCAACACAGGTGAGGTGCAAGTCCAGAGGCTCAGGATTTCTCATGTAAATGATATACTAGAACTAAGACTGGAGAAATTGGGAGGGGAGGATGGGCCGTCTGTGCACTTGATTTCAAATACAGCCAGTTTGTAGAGAACCTATACACCGAAGCTTTAAGTACCAGGGTCATTAGTTCAGTCATGCAGTCATTCAAAAAATATTTATTGAGCCCTGACCTGGGGTCAGTTTTAAGTATACAGGGATGAAACAGATAGAAATTTCTTGGAAGTTTACATTCGAGTGAGAGGAGACAGACGGAGCCCAAGGAAGTAAATATCAGGGTGAAGTGATACAGGCTGGGCAAGGGGAGGCTGAGCGGACACTGGAATGTTAAGAAGACACCAGTGTTTGTGTGAAACATTGATAGAATGTTCCAGGAAGGGGGAAGAGCAAGTACAATGTCCCTGGTCCAGGAATAAGCAGGGTGGTCTTGAGCAACAGAATCCTGAGGCCGGGCTTCATTTTGTTCTTAAATTGTGGGAAGATTGGCCGGCGCCGTGGCTCACTAGGCTAATCCTCCGCCTTGTGGCGCTGGCACACCGGGTTCTAGTCCCAGTCGGGGCACCGGATTCTGTCCCGGTTGCCCCTCTTCCAGGCCAGCTCTCTGCTGTGGCCAGGGAGTGCAGTGGAGGATGGCCCAAGTGCTTGGGCCCTGCACCCCATGGGAGACCAGGAGAAGCACCTGGCTCCTGCCTTCGGATCAGCGCAGTGCGCCGGCTGCAGCATGCTGGCTGCGGCGGCCATTGGAGGGTGAACCAATGGCAAAGGAAGACCTTTCTCTCTGTCTCTCTCTCTCACTGTCCACTCTGCCTGTAAAAAAAAAAAAAAAAATTGTGGGAAGATATGTATCACAGAAGGTGAACAACTTTAGCCCCTTTTGAGTGTATGTTTGCAGTGGCACTAAGTGTACTCATGTTTTTGAGAACCACTGTCCATCTCCAAAACGTGTTCATCACCTCACAGAGAAACTGCCATTTGTCCTGTTGTGTCCGGGTTATTTCGCTTGTTTTCAAGGCTCATCCCATCGTAGGAAGCTTCAGAGTTTCATGCCTTTTGCAAGCTGGACATCGTGTGGCTGGATGTAGATGCCACGTTTAGTATATCCATTTATCCTGTAATAGATATCTGGGTTATTTCTTCCTTCTGGCTGTCTTGAACAAGGCTGCTATGCACATTAGCACTAAGATTCAACCTTAATCTGTTAGCATCAGGGCTCCATTGTATTCTTGACACACATGTGTATGTGATTAAAACAATGCAAATCTTGTTTTTTTATTTTAAAAAAGTGGCAAAGTGACTTAAATGACACAGTGTCCACATCCTTTAGATTGCTAGTTTATATGGTTATTTCACCAGCTCTATTTTTGGTTGAGTTAGTAACAATACACACTTCTGCATAACGACTAGATGTCATTATAAAGAATATTTAGTGAGTCTAGAGGTTGCATTTTGAGATCTTTATAGTTATTTCCTTTCTTGGAAGGTTTCATGTAAAGTGTATGATAAAATTAGACATTCAAAAGTGTATAATGTAAAGAAATATGCAGACATGACTTGGTCTCCAAACTTCCCCATTGCTCAGGCTGGAATGTTCTTGAGTGACAGCAGGGGCTCTGCTGGCATAGCTGAGGCGATGTACCACCAGCCATGCTTCCTCTGAACCGACTGTGTTCCGACAGCGGGACACCCACACCTGACAGCGAGCAGAGAGTACAACACCCATTTCACCCTACGTGCATGGATGGTGTTTCAAGACGTCCCTCTGCAAACAAGTTTAAGTGCCCATCTGACATTTATGGAGTCAATGTGGCTTTCAAAGGAACTGGGTGATTCACTCCCAGGCTCTTAAAAAACACCTTGTGAAACCTTAGATTCATGAGCTATCAGAGTAATTCAGTCTGGAGCGGAAGACTTTAGTGCAGGGATAAATCAACCTATTGTTTCAAAATCTTGATTGAAATTTTTTTTTAAATCCTTTAAAATTCATAACTAAATCCATACAGAAACAGGTAGCAATGGAGCCTTTCAGAATGTTCTCTGTCAGTTTTGGTGAGACTTCACAAATGAGTTATAGAATTTTCTAGAACCAAAATCCCTACACTCTTGGCATCCTTGGCTACTAGGGACTGTGGCAGGTTCACTCTTGTTTATGTTGTTGTCTGTCACCACCCAGGAACTCCAGACACAAACATGCACTCAAGGGTCTGCTGGGCAGAGACATGTGGCTGAGCTAGCTGAGAAGGCATCATGGGGTTGGGAGACCTTGTGGCCATCATCCTCATCCCCCCAGAACAGCGGCTCCTCCTGAACTCGGGGCCTGGCTGTGATCTTTTGGAGGTGGCTTTCATGGTTTATTCTGTGGGCAGGAACCGGCACTGTGGCACAGTGGGTTAACACCCTGGCCTGAAGTGCCGGCATCCCACATGGGCGCAAGTTCGAGACCCAGCTGCTCCACTTCCTGTCCAGCTCTCTGCTATGGCCCGGGAAAGCAGTCGAAAATGGCCCAAGTCCTTGGGCCCCTGCACCCACATGGGAGACCAGGAAGAATCTCCTGGCTCCTGGCTTCAGATTGACACAGCTCTGGCTGTTGCGGCCATCTGGGGAATGAACCATCGGATGGAAGACTCTCTCTCTCTCTCTCTCTCTCTCTCTCTACCTCTATCTCTACCTCTCCTCTCTCTGTGTAACTCTGACTTTCAAATAAATAAATAAATAAATAAATAAATCTTATTCTGTGGAGTGGGAGACACAAAGGAGGAAGGGCAAGTTGAAGTAAGTCTGCATTATGGCTCCCCACAAGGACAGATGTGGGTTTCCCCTTTGCCTTTTCCCACTCACGTCTCAGAGAACAATATCTGTGGCTTCAGCAGCTTCCAGCTTCCGAGCCCTAACCAGGAGCATTGCTTCCTCCACCTGTTATCCATTCTTGTGGTTTCTCTGGCCCCCGAAAGCCACAGCACTCACCACTCCAGGTGACTGGAGTTTCTTCTCCTATCCCTAAGTTCCCACATCAGCCTACAGATTCCATCAGGATCAGCCTCGAATTTGCCAGATGGTCACCACACCATCGCTTCACCCTGAGACATCTGCAGAGAGCAGCTCTGTGCTGTGCTTCCCTCCTGGGGGTCAGGATTCGGGAAGGATGTCTGTTTGTCTCGGTGGTCTAGGGCGGCATTGTTCTTGTTGTGAAAACGTAGCTGTGGCTGAGCGTCGTGAACCGCGCTGGCTCTAAACCAATGGAGCTCTTGCAGTTCTGGCCACTTTCCACCTCCCTCTAAATTTCCTTCCAACACAAGCAGAATTTAGAGCCCAGAATCAACTTCCGAGATAGCAGCAATCTGCAAGAGGTGGGTCTGGCTTCAGACAAGAGAGGCAGAAGGGAAAATTGTAGTTGGCAAGATGACCACAGCAGTTAACGTAAACATCACCGATATAGTGCTGGAGAGAAGCTGTTCTTGGGGAGACTCTTTTTTATTTTTTAAGATTTATTTATTTATTTGAAAGAGTTACAGAGGGAGGGAGAGAGAGAGAGGGAGATATCTTCCATCCACTGGTTCCCTCCTTAAAAGGGTACAGCAGCCTGGGTGGGGCCAGGCCAAAGCCAGGAGCCAGAAATTCCATCCGGGTCTTCCACAGAGGTGCAGGACCCAAGCACTTGGGCCATCTTCCACTGCTTTCCCAGGCACATCAGCAGGGAGCTGGATTGGAAACAGAGCAGCCCAGACTTGAACCAGGCTCCCATATGGAGTGCCAGCCTGGCAGATGAAGGCTTAATCCACTGCGCCACAGGTTGGCCCCTTGGAGAAGACCCCTGAGTGCACAGCTCGAATTTCAAACACCTGTGCTCCCTTGCCAGGGCTCACCCCACCTCTATTTTCCCCCACCCTCCCCCAAACTTAAGTCTTACTACACTTTCATTCACAAAATAAAGACCAAAGGCGTCCTGGGCTTTGCCTTGGTCTAGACTCTGTCTACCTTTCCAGCTTCACCTCTAGGTCTCCCCTTCCCACATTCCCTGCAACAGTCAAAAGCTGCCTCTGGCCCCCAGGCCAGGCCTGTGCACACCCTGGCTCTCCGACACTACAAAGACCCCAGGCCACAGCCTCCGGACCTTCTTTCCAGGTGTGAGGACCAGTCTCATCTTGCAGGGATACGGCTGTCTCCCTCTACAAAGCTGCAAGGACCTGCTTCCTAACATGCATCTATCCTGGCTGTTAAGACGTGGCCTTGGCCCATGAGCTACACCAGTCTGGCATGTTGAATCTGGAAGTAATGACACCAAACAGCAGGCCAACGAAGATCACCTTCTGCCTGTGGGTTCCAGGGGCCACGCCATCCTCTCACCTCATCACTGCCATCCTGAATCTTGTCCTCCAGCTTCCTCCGAGTCCATGTGGACACCTTGTGTCCTTTCTAGACACACTCTGTTTACAGCAGCCAGATCCTAACTGATACACCTGATCAATTTCCATTCGTCCTTAGAGAGGCCCCTCAGGAGCTGTTTTCTGCAGAAGCAGCCCCTATCCCCGCCCCCACCCTCCCCCAGCCAATGTCAGAGACATCCGGGCCACGCTGGCCCAGCACGGATGGCAATGTGCCATAATCTGCCACCGACTCACCTGCTGTCCTTGCCGATGGTAAGTTCACTGGGGATAGAGCCTAGGTCTTTCCTCTTCTCTGTCCCCAGAAGCCAGCACAGTGTGTTGACAAGGCAAACAGTAATAGTAGCAGCAGTACTGATACTCATCACCATGACAACAATAACTAACATTTACTGATCACCTACTGTATACCGAAGGGTAGTTAGTCTTCTTCCTTGGGTGCAAAAAAGGTTTACTTAATAAATAAATGAATGTTTTAAAAAAATGAATACTCTGGCTTAGGCAACCCTAAGGAAAGCTTGCTACTATCATCAATCTCTTTTTTTTTTTTAACTCTTTTTTTTTTTTGACAGGCAGAGTGGACAGAGAGAGAGAGAGACAGAGAGAAAGGTCTTCCTTTTGCCGTTGGTTCACCCCCCAATGGCCCCTGTGGCCGGCGCGCTGCAGCCTGTGTACTGTGCTGATCCAAAGCCAAGAGCCAGGTGCTTCTCCTGGTCTTCTATGCGGGTGCAGGGCCCAAGCACTTGGGCCATCCTCCACTGCACTCCCAGGCCATAGCAGAGAGCTGGACTGGAAGAGGGCAACCGGGACAGAATCCGGCGCCCCAACCGGGACTAGAACCCAGTGTGCCGGCGCTGCAGGTGGAGGATTAACCTATTGAGCCACAGCGCTGGCCCATCAATCTCTTTTTAAAAAAAAAAATATTTTTGAAAGTCAGAGTTACACAGAGAGAGGAGAGGCAGAGAGAGAGTTGGTCTTTCATCCGCTGGTTCACTCCCAATTGGCTGCAATGGCTGGAACTGCGCTGATCTGAAGCCAGGAGCCAGGAGCTTCTTCTGGGTCTCCTATGCAGGTGCAGGGGCCCAAGGACCTGGGTCATCTTCTACTGCTTTCCCAGACCATAGAAGAGAGCTGGATCAGAAGCAGAGCAGCCGGGACTCGAACCGGTGCCCATATGGGATACCGGCGCTTCAGGCCATGGTGTTAACCCGCTGCGCCACAGCAACAACCCCCTTTCTGTCTCTTTTCTTTCTCCAGATGTGTCACTCATGTTCCACTCTTGCCCTCAACTAATACCCAGAAAGATGGTGAGCAGGGATACGGTGTTCATTGCTAGTGGCATCCTGACTGCCTTTCAAAAGAAGCCTTTTTTTTTTTTTTTTTTTTGACAGGTAGAGTCATAGTGAGAGAGAGACAGAGGGAAAGGTCTTCCTTCTGTTGGTTCACTCCCCAAATGGCCACTAAAGCCGGTGCTGTGCTGATTAAAAGCCAGGAGCCAGGTGCTTCCTCCTGGTCTCCCATGCGGGTGAAGGGCCCAAGCACTTGGGCCATCCTCCACTGCCTACCCGAGCCACAGCAGAGAGCTGGACTGGAAGAGGAGCAACTGGGACTAGAACCTGGTGCCTATACGGGATGCTGGCGCCGCTAGGCGGAGGGTTAACCAAGTGAGCCATGGTGCCGGCCCCAAAAGAAGCTTCTTAAACTGCGGCGAGTGTTCAGAAGGGATGAGGACCTCGTTGCAGACCAGAGTTGGTCTCGTGGCTTGGAACAAGAGCTGGGGAGACTCAGGCGCAGGCCCAAGAAGGACCAGGGGAAGGTGCTCCCAGCCTTGCCCTCCCAGCTCGCCTCAGCCCCTCCTCAGGGAAGTCCTCCTGCAGGGACTGCCTGGACCTCATGGGATTTTCTGCAGGGGCCCTGGCCACCACACCCTGGTGAGAAGGAGGAGAGGCGAGGTGGACATGCCGTGTACTTTGCATCCTCACCCTCTGTTTTGCTGCCTCCTGGCTGAGTGACCACAGAATCAACACCCCGTCTCTGAGCCTGCTCACCTTGATCGGGACCAGCTTTCTGTGCAACACAAGCAGGATAAACGGGCGGGTCCCACTGCATGACAGGGTCATGTTCTGAGACATGCGTCCCTAGGTGACGTCATTGTTGTGTGCTTATGCTAAGACGACAGCCATATCACCAGATGATATAACCTAATGGGAACACCCTTGTGTATATAATCCAGCATTCACCAAAACGTCATTATGTGGTGCCTGTGTTACACTAACAGAAGGCCTGGGGCTGGACAGAGAGCCTTCAGGTCAGGGGGAAACTTAGCTGAAAAACAAAAAACAAGTAGGGGCCAGCACTGTGGCATGGTAGGTTAAGCATCCACCTGCACTGCCAGCATCCCATATGGGCACTGGTTCGAGTCCCAGTCCATTTCTGATCCAGCTTCCTTCTGTTGGCCTGGGAAAGCAGTGGAAGATGGCCCAAGTGCTTGGGCCCCTGCACCCACATGGGAGCACCTGGAAAAAGAAACTTCTAGCTTCTGGCTTTGGATCAGCCCAGCTCCAGCCATTGTGGCCATTTGGGGAGTGAACCAGCAGATGAAAGTCTTCTCTCTGTGTGTGTCTCTTTCTCTGTCTCTAAACTCTGCCTTTCAAGTAAGTTAAGAAAGAAAGAAAGAAAGAAAGAAAGAAAGAAAGAAAGAAAGAAAGAGAAAGAAAGAAAGAAAGAAAGAAGGAAGGAAGGAAGGAAGGAAGGAAGGAAGGAAGGAAGGAAGGAAGGAAGGAAAGAAAAAGAAAACAAATAAGCAAAAAAGCAAGGATGGGACTGTTTAACAGTGGTGAGTTGGCCCAGGTCTGACCTGCTGGCTAAGCTTTGAAGTCAGGGGTCCATGGCTGGAGGAGGCTGCTTATTTGTTTCTAAACAAAGAAGGGCCTCAAATGCTTTGAACATGTCAGGAACAGAACGCTCTGTAAGGACATAGTCCTCCACACACTCTAAACGGATCTGTATTTACAAGGGAGGCTGGTCTTGCTTGGAAAAAATGGCGGTCAGATGCAGATCCGAATAATAATCTCGGAGCACAATGCCAAGTGACCTCAGCATGAGCCTGGAGCTCCTGAGAGGAAGAAGGAAGGAGAGGAGAAAAGCTGAGAATCCCAGGAGAACGTGCATTTGTTACAGTTGACTCTCGTTAGAGGCGCACCATATTTCTGACTCAACTTCATAAGTTTCCCATCTCTGAGCCAAGAGTTCAAAAGGAGGGTTGTGGTGTCAATTTCACCAGTTACAGCCCTGACAATGAGTCGCCTTCAATTCCTTTAACTTTGGAATCGAACCAACTTGTTACAGCTCTTGAATTTGGGTGTCATGTGAGCGCCTATATGCTTTGGTATTTGTATGCTCTTTGCTGGCTGCCCTTAAGAGACCAAGTGGAGTGGAAGTTGGCTGAGGGATGGGCTTATTTTGGTCAGTGTTTGTAGCTAAATTAAATGAAGCCCGCACCTTGGGTTATTTTCATGTTGGTATCAAGCCTAGCTTACCTACATTGTACAGATTAATCAGTTTTAAATTTCTATGCATTTCCTTAGATTTGCACTAATGACATTTTTAAAGTCAAAGCTTTTAAAACAAGTGCTAAAACTGAGCAGTTAGGAGGACTTTTTTTTTTATCTTTTTCCACCATAATACAAAAGCCATTAATCTCAGCACTCCTCACCATCTACAGTGCTGCAATCCCACTTCAAGTTTTTATCAACTCTCCCTTAAACACTGAGAAAGCTTCCAGGCACATCTCCCAGTCTCCATTCTTATCTCCAGCACCTCCCACCCCCAGCCAGCAGTTAGTCCACTACACATCAGGCAGTGATTTAAAACAAACCAAAAAAAAAAAAAAAAAAGATTTATTTATTTATTTATTTGAAAGTCAGACTTACACAGAGAAAGAAGGAGAGGCAGAGAGAGAGAGAGAGAGAGAGAGAGAGAGAGGTCTTCCATCCGCTGGTTCACTCCCCAGTTGGCTGCAATGGCCAGAGCTGTGCTGATCTGAAGCCAGGAGCCAGGAGGTTGTTTCCTCTGGGTTTTCCCACGTGAGTGCAGCTTCTGCTGCTTTCCCAGGCCACAGGAGAGAGCTGGATCAGAAGTGGAGCAGCCCAAATGGGATGCCGGCACTGCAGGCAGTGGCTTTACCCACCATGCCACAGCGCTGGCCCCAGCAGTGGTATCTTTATAAAAGAGGGGCCAGTGTTGTGGGACATCAGGTTAAGACACTGATCCAGCTCCCTGCTAATGGCCCGGAGCTTTGCACAGCTGGCCCCATCTCATTAGCTGGAGCTCAATCCCTATCCCTCTACTAAAGAGGCCTTAACAAACCACTTCAAATAACTCAGCACCCTCCACCCACCTCCCCTGTGTTCCATTGTCCTATTGTAGCTTCTCCGGCACTTACTGGTACTTGAAACTGAATTATTTTATATGGTTTTTTTTTTTTTTTTTTTTTTTGTCTGTCTTCCTGCAATCCCAACACTGGATTCTAAAGTTACTGTAGGCTGGAACTCAGATTCTTCCAGTCACTGCTGTAACTCCAGGACCTGGAACAGTGCCTAGCTTAATAAATATTTACTAAATGTCTGATAACTTAACAATACCTCAGTAAAATTTACCGATAAATGAGGGCGGAACCACATGAATGAGTCTCAACTGCATTATGCTGAGTAAAAGGCATTAACGCTCACAAGTTCATGGCCATGGTTTGCCTGTCGTTCAGCTTCCAAGGGTCTGTGTGTTGGAAGCTTGGTCCCCTGAGGGGCGATATTGGGGTGTGGTGGAGTCTTTAAGAGGTGGGCCTAGTGGGAAGTGGTTAGATCACTGTAGATGCTGCCCTTGGAAGGGACTAATGCAGTTCCTGTGGAAGCCCAGTTAGTTCCCACGAGAGTGAGTTCTCTCCCAACTTTCTGTCTCCGAGGTGAGCTATGTCTGGGGCACAGGTTCCTGCTCCCAGCAGGATACTGTCTGTCAGGATGTAATGTAGCGAAGAGTTTCCTCCCCAGAACTGAGCAGATGTTGGGGTTTCCTCCCCAGAACTGAGCAGATGTTGGCACTATGCTCCGGGACCTCCAGAACTGTGAGTTAAACAAAGCTCTCCTCTTTACAAATGACCCAGATCTGGGAATTTTGTTACAGCAGTGGAAAGCAGACTAAGAAAAATATACTGCATGAGATTTCACTTACATGGCATTCTGGAAAAGGCAAAACTACAGGGATAAAAAATAGATCAGCAGTTTCCGGGGGTTGGGAATGGAACAGTAGGGGGTTCTCTGTGGGGGGGCACAGGGAACATTTTTGGGTGATGGACCATAATGTTTCTTGTTTTGGGTGGCAGTTTCAGGAGTGTATATGTTTGTTAAAATCATAGTACTGGTTCATTAAACAGGATGAATTTCTGTATGCTCATCATATTTCATAAGCATGATTTTTTTGTTGTTGTGGGGCAAAGCTCTTCACTTTCCCTGGAATAAGTGACTAATAGTAAATGATAGTCTCTCGCCCTGAACTTTTGCTGAACAGGTTCCAGGTACACAGAAGTTGGGTGGGGAAGTGACATGAGCAGCATGGGGTAGTGGAGATGTGTGTGATCCAGGTTGGGATTGGACAGCCGGGTTGGGGTTTTAACTTTGGTTTTGCTATTTCTTTGTGGCATGCGACAAGATCCAGCTCGGACTGGCCTGCCTGCCTGCCTTTTGACTATATCAATAGCCAGGAAGAAAGAAGCAACTCTTTGACTCTTGTTGGGAGCAGGTACCTGGAATGTTGCTCCCCTTAGACTTCATGCAGTGGGAGGGAAGCTATTTTCTTAAAGAAAAATGGGGTGTTCTTAGGTTGCTGGGCAGCCCAAAATGTTTCAACGAATATTTCACATACTGTGTGACCACACGTACCCCTCTGAGCCTCAGCTTCTGGACAGTTAACACCTACCTCTTAGAGTTATAAGAATTTAATGAGATAACCCTGTAGAATACCTAGAACATAAATGTTGCCTGTAACGTCCCCAGCCCCTTTTCTTCTTCCTTTTGGTCTGACCCTTGTACTTCTAAGCACTGCTAAACTCAGTTAAAAGTTTGGTAACCTATGTGGTTACCCTAGCAGTTTTCAGCTCCTCAACATAGCATATCTACAAGCCCCGGACTGCTATGTCAACCTGGCATGTGGGTGCACTGCGACTCCTCACCCCCCTCCCCAAGGCAGTATAACATAATAGCAAAGTGCATGGACTCTGGGTCCAAGCTATTTGCATCCAAGTCTTGGCTTTGCTCCTTAACAACCATACAACCCCAATCAACTTGCATAATCTCTATGCCTGTTTCCTCATGTGTCAGTTGGGGATAATAGTCCCTACCTCAAATAGCTGTTATGAGTATTAAATGTTTTACCATATGCAGGCACTTAGAAGGTGCTTGGGTCAAGGTGAGTGCCATCCAACAGGAGTCTGTTAAACAGACCCGCCTCCTTGGCTGCACCCAGAATTGCCTTTCTCAAGCTCAAGAGCCAACTTGTGCACAGAGAAGACTAGCCTCCTTTCCTAAGCCTTCAGACTCTTTCAAGACTCTTCCAACTGCTTGGCCCAAGGTAGAACTGGCCCCCTCTGTGCACCTTGTGCTACTAAACGCTTTTATTTACTTGGCTCATTGTGTCGGGATTATTTGTTTATATCAGGTTCCCACACTCATCTGTGTATTCTTGAAAATGCATGTACCCATCACATCTGTCAATGGCCAGTAGCCATCCAAAGGAGATGGTGCTTAATGAATGTTTGCCAATTGAGTAAAATGAGCAAAATAGTTGATCCTGCCCACTGAGAAAAATAGAGGTTATCGTCTGCAAATGTAGCTGGACTTAAAATCAGAGGACAGATATTCCCACGGCTGTTCCTTCTACCAACTCCCCATAAAAATGGAAGGCCAGATATTAAACATTACCATTGTGGTATGTTTTGTACAGAAATCTAAAGTAATAGCATAGGTGTGGCCCTCTCTGGCTAGTTTCTTGCAGGCAGGGAGCATATAGAATCCAGCAGAGAGGGTAATTTGCATTATTTGGTCAGGATTTCAGTGAGATTTTAGTCCCGCCCTGGCGAGCAGACAGTTCCAGGCTGTTTCCCTTAGCAGGTCTCGAAGTGTAGAAACTCTATTATTGATTGAAAATAGAGCCATCTGGTTGAAATTCCAAGCATGCCAGTGGGTAAAGGTTATATATACATTGCTGTGAAAAATACAGAGCTGAATTTTTGCCTGGATCAGGCGCCTCCTCAAATCCTACGGAGGGCAGGGCGGAAAGAGACAGTCGCAGGGCCAGTGTTTTATTAGGAGGCTGTCTGGATTCAGCTCAAATACCTGAGCCAGTTCTCAGTTGGAGGCGAGCGTTCAGCCTCACTGAGCGTGGGAGAGGTGGTGCTGGCCAAGACCTGAGAGGCCATGAAAGGACTTTGACAAGGCTGGGGGTAATATTTGCTTCAGGGTAAAACTACATCCTCGTAGACCCGGGAAAAGTCAGCTGCCCAATGCAGCCCCAGACAGCTTGAACTTAAGACTTCTGTATCACCTGCAGAGTTTAAAAAAAAAAAAAAGCTATGTCCAGGCACCAGTTCAGACAAATGAGCAAAAAGTCTGTGAGTCCGTGGGTGCTGAGCTCTGGCACATACTTTTTAACTAAAGGTCTCCTGGTGATTTGAATGGGAAAACAGAATAAGAAGCCCAGGTGAGACGCTCAGGTGAAAGGGGAAAACAGAGGCCCCTTTCCTCCTAGTTGATGTAGCAAAGGGTTTGTCTACCCAGTCCATCAGGAAGCTCTGTCAGGTAGGTTAGGCAAATATGAAAGAGTAGAAGTCTGGGGCTGGTGCTGTGGCGTAGCGGGTAAGGCTGCAGCCTGCAGTGCCAGCATCTCATATGGGCGCTGGTTCCAGTCCCGACTGGTCCACTTCCGATCCAGCTCTCTGCTATGGCCTGAGAAGGCAGTAGAAGATGGCCCATGTGCTTGGGCCCCTGCACCCATGTGGGAGACCAGGAAGAAGCCCCTGGCTCCTGGCTTAGGATGGGCGCGGCTCCGGCCTTTGTGGCCAATTGGGGAGTGAACCAGTGGATGGAGGACCTCTCTGTCTCTCTCTGCCTCTCCTCTCTCTGTGTAACTCTGACTTTCAAATAAATAAGTGAATCTTTATTGAAAAAAAAGGGGGGAGAAAGAGGAGAAGTCTGGATACCCCCTTCCCTATACTGTATCATTAAGATTGAAATTCTATCTGCCAGGAGTGGAGTCTTCCTATGATATTAGCAGAGCGATATGCCAAAGCTCATGAGAAGTAGTAACAGTCAGAGATCAATGCCTCTGCCCATAGAAAGTTCTTGCACTGATAACCAATCAATACATAGAGGGGGAAAGTCTTCACTTATACTTACATTTTCTCTAATAAAAACAAATAATAGCATCTATCTGCAACTTTCATTTAATGAATATAAATTTCCAAAGTACGATTTATGGATTACAATGGCTTCCCCCACATACCGTCCCTCCCACCCACAACCCTCCCCTTTCCCACTCCCTCTCCCCTTCCATTCACATCAAGATTCATTTTCGATTATCTTAATATACAGAAGATCAGTTTAGCATACATTAAGTAAGGATTTCAACAGTTTGCTCCCACACAGAAACATAAAGTGAAAAATAATAGATGATTTTTTTTAGATGATGATGAAATCAGATCAGACCTATTGTCATGTTTAATCCCAGTGAGAGTCAAGTTGGGAGTTGATAATTTTTTTTTTTTTACAGAGGATCAGTTTAGTATACATTGAGTAAAGATTTCAACAGTTTGCACCCCCATAGAAACACAAAGTGAAATATATTGTTTGAGTACTCGTTATAGCATTAAATCTCAATGCGCAGCACATTAAGGACAGAGATCCTACATGAGGAGTAAGTGCACAGTGACTCCTGTTGTTGACTTTACCAATTGACACTCCTGTCTATGGCATCAGTAATCTCCCTATGCTCCAGTCATGAGTTTCCAAGGCTATGGAAGCCCTCTGAGTTCTCCGATTCTTATCTTGTTTAGACAAGGTCATAGTCAAAGTGGAGGTTCTCTCCTCCCTTCAGAGAAAGGTACCTCCTTCTTTGAAGACCTGTTCTTTCCACTGGGATCTCACTCACAGAGATCTTTTGCCAGAGTGTCTTGGCTTTCCATGACTGAAATACTCTCATGGGCTTTTCAGCCAGATCCGAATGCCTTTAGGGCTGATTCTGAGGCCAGAGTGCTATTTAGGACATCTGCCATTCTATGAGTCTGCTGAGTATCTCACTTCCCATGTTGGATCACTCTCCCCTTTATTTATTCTATTGGTTAGTGTTAGCAGGTACTAGACTTGTTTATGTGCTCCCTTTGACTCTTAGTCCTTTCATTATGATCAATTGTGAACTGAAATTGATCACTAGGAATAGTGAGATGGCATTGGTACATGCCACCTTGATGGGATTGAATTGGAATCCCCTGGTATGTTTCTAACTCTACCATTTGGGGCAAGTCAGCTTGAGCATGTCCCAAATTATACATCTCTTCCCTCTCTTATTCCCACTCTTATGTTTAACAGGGATCACATTTCAGTTAATTTTCAACACTTAAGAATAACTGTGTATTAATTACAGAATTAAACCAGTCATATTAAGTAGAACAGACAAAAAAACTACTAAGAGGGATAACGTATTAAGTTGTTCATTAACAGTCAGGGCTATGCTGATCAAGTCACCGTTTCCCATAGTGTCCATTTCACTTCAGGAGGTTTCCTTTTTGGTGTTCAGTCAGTTGTCACCGATCAGGGAGAACATATGGTATTTCTCCCTTTGGGATTGGCTTATTTCACTCAGCATGATGTGTTCCAGATTCCTCCATTTTGTTGCAAATGACTGGATTTCGTTGTTTCTTACTGTGGTATAGTATTCTAAAGAGTACATATCCCATAATTTCTTTATCCAGTCTACCGTTGATGGGCATTTAGGTTGGTTCCAGGTCTTAGCTATTGTGAATTGAGCTGCAATAAACATGAGAAGTAGTAACAGTCAGAGATCAATGCCTCTGCCCATAGAAAATTCTTGCCAACAACATAAAGCACTGATAACCAATCAATACATAGAGGGGGAAAGTCTTCACTTATACTTACATTTTCTCTAATAAAAACAAACAATAGCATCTATCTGCAACAGAATAATTCTTTTTTAAAAAAATTTTTGGGCCGGCGCCACAGCTCACTAGGCTAATCCTCCGCCTAGCGGCACTGGCACACCAGGTTCTAGTCCCGGTCGGGGCGCTGGATTCTGTCCCGGTTGCCCCTCTTCCAGGCCAGCTCTCTGCTGTGGCCAGGGAGTGCAATGGAGGATGGCCCAAGTCCTTGGGCCCTGTACCCGCATGGGAGACCAGGAAGAAGCACCTGGCTCCTGCCTTCGGATCAGCGTGATGCGCCGGCCGCAGTGGCCATTGGAGGGTGAACCAATGGCAAAGGAAGACCTTTCTCTCTGTCTCTCTCTCTCACTGTCCACTCTGCCTGTCCAAATTTTTTTTTGGACAGGTAGAGTTGTAGAGAGAGAGAGAGAGAGAGAGAGAGAGAGAGAGAGAAAGGTCTTCCTTCCGTTGGTTCATTCCCCAAATGGCCACTACGGCCGGTGCTGCACTGATCTGAAACCAGGAGCCAGGTGCTTCTTCCTGGTCTCCCATGTGGGTGCAGGGGCCCAAGCACTTGGGCCATCCTCCACTGCCCTCCCGGGCCACAGCAGAGAGCTGGACTAGAAGAAGAGCAACCGGGACTAGAACCTGGTGCCCATATGGGATGCCAGTGCCACAGGCGGAGGATTAACCAACTGAGCCACAGCATCAGCCCCTAGAATAATTCTTTATTCAGAAAATTCAGTGGGTAGCAAGAAACCTGAAATTTGTTAATGAATACTTTTTTAAAAGATTCATTTATTTATGTGTTTGAAAGGCAGAGTTACATGGAGAGCAAGCGAGCGAGCGAGCGAGAGAGAGAAGGCAGGGCTGGGCCAAAGCAAGGAACTCCATCTTGGCCTCCCATGTGGGTGGCTGGGGCCCAAGCTCTTAAGGCTGTCTTTCCCAGGTGCGTTAGCACGGAGCTGGTTGGGAGGTAGAGCCTCCAGCACTCAAACCAGTGCTTGTATTTGATGCCAGCATTGTAGGCGGTGGTTTAACCCACTGTGCCACAAGCTGATCCCTATTAATTGAATCTTAAAAGAACAACTGTCACTCCAATAATGAGTATGTAATGTACATAATTAATATACACTCCAATAATGTGTATATACAATATGTAATATATGTGTTTAACTGGAGTTGAGTGTCCTTTTGGAAATGATTTGATAGACAGAGGAACAGTTGGATTTAGGGGAAAAACAAACACTTGATCATAACTCACACTTGAACCCTAAAGCCACAACTTATCACTTACCTTGGATGTCTGTTCATTTCAAAATTGTGGTTGTTATTCCTACTACTAATGTACTCCTCAGTAGGTTGCCGCCAGATAATGTATGCGGAAGTGTTTTGGAATTGGAAAAGTCGGCATTAACATTAATCATTGTTTGAATTCATCGTGAATGGAGAGAATGGAGGTCTATAACCTGACACCATTCAAGAAAAACATACAGCGGAATCTCTAGCAAAGGGACTTTTACTTGGGAAGAATAGGATTGCCACTCAGAAACCTCCAGCATATTCTAGGAACAAAAGAAAGATTGGCGTTTCACTGCGAAGAGAGAACAGCTATCTAGGGTGTTTGACAGAAAACTCACGGCTGCTTGGGGGTGAGCTCTGGTTGGCACGTGGCTGCATTCCTAGGTAAAACCAGTGTCCAAGGCACCTCAGGCTGCTTTGCTGCACTGGGCTTTCGAGCCCATGTGCCAGGCAAGTATTCTTGTGTGTCTCCAGCTGTCCTTGTGCCGGTAGCTGTCCTTGTGTGAGTCACATGATAAGCTGCGGTTTGTGGTTTTCTTGGGGTTGTTCCTGTCCTTGATGTGGTGTAACTAGGTAGCTAATTTAGGTCTGAGTGAGTGGGAAGTCCCTGTAATTCTATCCCTCAACCTGTCAGTCAAAATATCCCCTTTCCCAGAATGCATCTCTTTTATCTGGGACCTGGAAGCAGGGTAGGCCATGAAAATATGGATATTAAGCTCCACAGGGAATTTATGGAGGTATCATGGAGTTCCCAGGTGGCTTGCAGAGACACTACCCCCTTACCTCTTAAAGGAGGTGACAGCTGGAAGAGCTCTCTCACTCACGGCTGAGGTGACACTCAGGTGCTCTCTCTCCCCCTCCCTTTTCTCCCTTTGGCCAATCCTCTGCCCGTGCATAATGGGTATTTCTCCATGTGGGGCAATCCACACTCACGTATGTATGTGTGTTCACTTTCTCGCCTTTTGAATCAATCTGGTTATCACTTTGCGCACCTTACAAATGTCTGCACTTATGACACTTGTCTTTGTGTGAGACCAGGACCTGGAAGAAGACTAGATTACACCTATGCTGAATCTTGCAAGGGGATCCTCCTTTCATGGCCTTACATAGGTTTCATGAGGGCTACTTCATTTTTAAAAATAGTTGATCAATCAATCAATCAATCATGTCTTTCAAGGGCAGAGTAATAGAGAGAAAGATTTTCCATACACTGTTGGCTGCAACGGCCAAGGCTGGACCAGGTGAAAATCAGAAGCCTGGAAGTCCATCCAGATCTCCCACATGGGTGGCAGGGGTCCAAGGACTTGGGCCATATTCCGTTGCATTCCCAGGGGCATTAGCAGGGAGCTGGAAGGAAAGTGGAGCAGCCAGGACTTGAACTGACACCCATATGGGATGCTGGCATTGCAGGTGGTAGCTTAACCTGCTGGACCACAGTGCCAACCCCTGCAAGTTCATTTTGAATCTGACAATGTTTACAAATCCATAAGGGAATATTTGGAGAAATACCGAGTAATTTTAAAAATCAATTAGTATGGGACCGGTGTTGTGGCATAGGCGGGTAAAGCCACCACCTGTAGTGCTGGCATCCCATATGGGTGCTGCTTCGAGTCCTGGCCGCTCTACTTCCAGTCCAGCTCTCTGCTAAAGTACCTGGGAAAACAGTGGAGGATAGTCCAAATTCTTGGGCCCCTGCTCCAGCCATTGTGGCCATCTGGGGAGTGAACCAGCAGATGGAAGACCTCTCTCTCTCTCTCTCTCTCTGTGTGTGTCTCTCTCTCTGCCTCTGCCTTTCTGTAACTCTGCTTTTCAAATAAATAAATAAATAAATAAATAAATAAATAAATCTTTTAAAAAAAAGAATGGCATCGTTAAAATAAATTAACTAGTATTTATAAAAAAAAAAAAAAGGCAGCTAGGCCCTAGGGCTAGAAGTGCCGCTAACAAGATAGTGTCACCACACTCACAAGGCTTTCAGTCCCCTGAGATGGGTGTGAGGGGATGCAGCGAAGAGAACGGGTGTACGTTCATCCACCCAATCAGCATTTATCTCATGAGCACTTCCTATGCGTTAGACTCTGTCCTAGGCGTTAGAGATCAAACGACAAGCGAGGAAGTCAAGGGTATTGGATTTATTGGAGCTTACCCTTTAGTGCGCAAGGCAGAGAGAAAACCAGAAAGTCCATAAAAGAAACCATTGCAAGGTGTCTCAACCGCTCCACAAGAACACAGGATGCTGGGATTCAGTGTTACAGGTGATCAGACTTTAAAAGGGTGCTGGAAGAAAGCCTCCCTAAGGAAGTGCTCAGAATCCAACACCTGAAGATGAGAAAGACAGGCACGGGCACATGGGCAGGAAAGAGAGTTTCAGGCAGAAGTCATTGCCTATGCAAAGGTACTGGGCCAGAATGAGTTTGGACTGCTGGGGAAGCAAAAGGAGACCAAAGAGCTGGAGAGTAGTGAGTGAATGGAAGAGCCTTGAATTCACTTTGGGGCGTTAACAGCGACACCTGATTCAGGGTCGCATTGAATAATTTGACATCGAGTTTATTCTGAGCACTGGGGACACCAAGGGAGGATTCTTAGGCAGAGCAATAACCTGATAGAGTTTGTATCTGAAGAATGTCCCTCACAGTCCTGCCTGGTTTGTGAAGGCAAGGGAGCTTTTATAGTCCTACAGGTGAGGGGCAAAGCTAGAGGCAGGGCTGGCGATGGAAGGAAGTGGTTGATGTTGGAACTGCGTTGCTCTGTGTTTTCTGAGTGCTGGCAGGTAGAGGGGAAATGAGGGACCAAGGATGACTTCTGGGTTTCGGATTTAAGCAATCGAAAGGCTGGTCTTGCTATTCACAGACACGAGCACAAGTTACGGGAGTGACAGCAGGGTCAAGGCCAAGATGAGGGTGGGTAGGAGTGTAAGTTACGGTTTCAATGGTTTGGGGACGTCTAATTGGATAGACTTTGTTGGGGACACTGATGGATGCGGCCTGAGAATCGCTAAGCGCTTGGGTTTTTCTGAGTGGGATTGCGCAAGTACAGGTGTCGAGCAGGTAAGGCAAATCTGAGCTGGAAGTCTGGGAAAGAGGCCAGAGCAAGAATTCTAGATGACAGGGTAGCCAGACGCACAATGAATTCACGGGTGTGTGTGTGTGTGTGTGTGTGTGTGTGTGTCTGAGGATTTCCCTTCCCAGCTGCTCCTCTGCCGAGTTCACAGCCAAGCACCAGTCCCGTTTCTGCCCTGTATCACACTGTGCCACCCATGTCGGCATTTCTGCTCCTCAGAGAGTCTTGACTCTCAATGTTTAAGCTGAATATAGTATTAAAGTCTTCCACTGACTTAGCAGCATAGCACCCCATGAATTACAAAGCTTTTATTTTTGGTTTTGAAATAGGGTGTAAACGCCCACTGTAAAACTTGCCTATGTCATTCCAGGATTCAAGGTCTATCAATATGAGCCTCTAAAAAGACAATGTTCTACCCTGTAATGCATCACCTAGAAGACCTCTTAAGCAAATGACTGCATGTTTCTGAGCCTTGTTTCCTTGATTGTAAAACGAATAGAGCACATTAAATGATAACATGGCATGATGCAGTCATCCTCATCCACTTACGAATGGGCCCCAAATGCTCACACTGAATTGTTTACGACCTTTTATGAGACAGAACAACAAGAAGAGGCAGATTCAAAATTCTACTGGGACCAGGAAGTAAACAGGCAGAAGTCTAGAACTTCAGTGGCCACTGAGACCATTTCCAGGGGTATTTGTCACTAATTCTTCCTTCTAAAATAGCCAAGCATCCTAAGGCAGTGTGGCTCCAACTCATGGGACCAAATGGAAGAGGTTCTCTTGAATTAATTTATTTAAAATTTCTTTTACTGGAGTTTTCTCTAAAACCATTTCTAAGATTGTAGTGACTCCCACACACAATGCTGAGAACATCTGTGTCTTTAGAATCAGCTAATCTAGCAAAGACAAGGATATAATTCATTCGCCAGCCCATTTGGTAAAGACTTGGGTCAAAGGCACAGATTCATGATCCTGAAGAAGTTTTGTCACGATAATGGAGACCAGCCAAGTAGGTGAATCTACTGTATACCACCACGAATATTCTCTGATCATGAGATTTGGTTTCAAGAATGAGTTACATGGTAAAACAAGTACCTTTTACCGCCTTGATAGATGTGAACAGGAGTAACAAAGATTATATTTGTATACTATAAGATGTATTTACATTTAATAAACATCTTTATTCGCCCACAGTTTAACTTTTTGGCCAAATCTAACGGAGTTTGAATTCTTTGCCTATAAGTTTAATCTATATTGTATTCATTATGTAATGAAGTTTTGTATTTATTTGAATATCCAAGATATCAAAACACACTACTAGCCAGCGCCGCGGCTCACTAGGCTAATCCTCCTCCTGTGGCACCGGCACACTGGGTTCTAGTCCCGGTCGGGGCGCTGGATTCTGTCCCGGTTGCCCCTCTTCCAGGCCAGCTCTCTGCTGTGGCCAGGGAGTGCAGTGGAGGATGGCCCAAGTGCTTGGGCCCTGCACCCCATGGGAGACCAGGAGAAGTACCTGGCTCCTGCCATCAGATCAGCGCGGTGCGCCAGTCGCAGTGCGCCGGCCACGGCGGCCACTGGAGGGTGAACCAACGGCAAAGGAAGACCTTTCTCTCTGTCTCTCTCTCTCTCACTGTCCACTCTGCCTGTCAAAAAAATTTAAAAAATAAAATAAAATAAAATAAATACTACTGTCAAGTTATGAATATGACTGGAAGAATTTTAGCTACAATTTATATTCAAAACATAAATATATATTTATATATTATGATAATATGTATTATATATTATATATAATTTTATATTCAAAATACTTAAGGGGCAGGTGTCTGACACAGCGGTGCAGCTGAAGCTTGGGATGCTCACATCTCATATCAGAGTGCATGGTCCGAGTCCCAGCTACTCTGATTCTGATCTAGTTTCTCGTTAATGTACATCCTGGAAGGAAGCAGTTGAGGCTCAAGTATTTGGATCTCTGCCACCCACCCACGTGGGAGACCCGGATGGAGATCCTGGCTCCTGACTTCAGCCTGGTGCTCGCTCTCTTTCTCCTCTCTCAAGTAAACAAAGAGATGAATACTTGAACTAGATACCACGGCCTTCTGCAATGTCCCAGCTCCATCTCTTTGCTTCATTCATTCATTCATTGACTCACTCAGACATACATTCATTCATTCCCACACACATTCAAATGACCTGCCAGTCAGGAAATCAGAAGGAAGTCTTGGTTCCTTCTCACCGTTCAGGTCTCAGCCTGAGTGAGATCTCTCAGAGAATCTTCCTTGACTGCCACGTTCAGGAGGTCTCTCCCTCTCTGTCACATCACTCCTGTTTTACAAGTCCCTTGTCACTCCCTGTAATTATCTGGCTTATTCGGTTTTACTTTCTCTGTGTCAACTCCACTGAAATAGAAGCTCTGGCAGCAGGAACCTTGTCCCTTCTATCCCCAGAGCCTTAAGCAGTGCCTGGCATTGAAGAGATGATTGACAAATACTTACTGAATAAATTAGGAATGAGAACTGAGAACTAAAAGTCTTGTAGCTTTAGTTTTTCAGAAATGTCCCTGTACCTTTTCCAGGCTGTAGACTTCCCCCATTCTCACTGCTTCCTCCCACTTTCTCCCATTCTCCTGGCCCTTCCTATTCTGTCTTCAAGAAAAAAAAAATAAATCAGATTAATTTGGAACAGGTAGGAAGACACATAGGTGACATTTGGGATGACTTGTGCCCCTTTCCATCTGTGTTTGCCTTCTCTTTAACCTGAAAAAAAAAAATGCAGCTTTACAGAATGGTAACAGAAGTCAAGAGTCATCGAAAGGCCAAAGAAGACAAGTTATGTAAGATGTAGTATAATGCCATTTCATGTTTACTGAAGAGTTCATACTTTCTTAAAATAGCATCAGTCAACATTTCTCCAAAAACACTCCTTCCCACATCATTCTCCTGTTACACACCTAACTACACAAAAGCTTATTACAGAAAACAAAACAACACAAACAAGAGTCTTAAAGTTTTTTATTTCTTTTGAGTCAATCTAGATCAAAAGGTATTCAAAACAAATTAGAGATTTCTGATTTTTTTGGTCCAGTGAAAGTTCAAGAATGGGCTTGGCTTGGAATACCTGTGAGCAAACCAGCAAGTGCTCAGGCCAGTCCCAGCCCCGTCCAGTTTTGGCAAAAATTCCAAAGCTGAGACTCTTGAAAAAGTCGATTCCATCTGTATTGCCAATAGCAGCAACTAGCTAGCGCCAAGTCATTACTGTCACCTTTGGATGGTAGCTGGGTTTAGTATGTGATCCAATTTCGCTAGTACATATTGTTCTTTCCCCCAGAGCCCACCCCTTATTTACATTACTCACTTGTTTAAGATCGAAATAAATGTCTTGAAATAGAAATCAATATGTCTTAGTTTCATTTTCAAAATCAAAGGATCACCAGTCAATACACAGTGGTGAGACCACGTGTCTTGCTTATGCTCAGGCCATTCTGATGTGTCGGTATCCATTTGATACGAATTGAGAAGGTTTTAAACTTTTTATTTATTTATTTTCATTTTCTTTGAAAAGGAGAGAGAGAAGGAGACCAAGGAGGCAGAGATCTTCCTCCTGCTGGTTCACTCCCCAAATGCCCACAAGAGCCTGACTTGGGTCAGTCCAAAACCAGGAGCATGAAACTCAATCCGGGTCTCCCACATGGTGGCAATAACCCAACCTCCCCAGGCTACTACCTGCTGCCTCCTAGGTATGCATGAGCAGGAAAGTGGAATCAGGAGCTGAACTGGGATGTGAATCCAGGAACTTTGACATGGGATATGGATGTCACAAGCAGTGTCGGAACTGCTAGGCCAAATGCCTGGCCCTGTCCTAGATCAGAAAGGAGGCCAGTATGGTTGGAAAACATGGAAGTGGGGGATAGCAGAACGAGATGAGTATAGAGAGAGAGGCAGCATTAAATAGCACTTGGTGATCTGTCTGTCCTAAGATATATTACGGTAGTAAGAGATGGGCTCTGAAACAGGCCTCTGGGTTTAAATCCCACTCCATCACTCTGGCGAGTTAGTCAACCTCTCCATGCCTCAACTTCTTTGTCAGTAAAATGGGGCAAATAACATTTACAAATGTAAGGAACAGTATGAAGCTGTAGGCTTATTTTGAGGGCTAAATGAGTTAATTTGAAGAAAGAAAAGTCCCAACCAATCGATCTGAATCTTGGTCTGTTCCATGGAGCTTATAGTTTGGTGGGAGATTTGTGTGTTTTCCACCTGTGTGTGTTCTGTCCTTTGAGTATTGTTTATTCACCAGTTTTTCTATTGGAATGTCCTTTTTTTTTAAATTGTTTTCTGAGTGCCCTTTGACAAATAACATTAAACCTTGTCCTATGGGTTGTAAATAGTTCTCCTGGTTCCTTGTCTTTCATTATTGTTTATGACATTTATTCCATACAAAAATTTCAAAAGTTTCCATACTCAGTCTATCCCTCTCTGATTTCAGATGAGGCATAAGATCACCTTTACAGGGCTGGCATTGTGGCACTGTGGGTTAAGCAGATGCCTGTGATGCCAGCATCCCATGGGGTGCCAGTTCAAATCCTGGCTGCTCTACTTCTGATCCAGCTCGCTACTACAGTACCTGGGAAAACAGCAGAAGGTAGTCCGAGTCCTTAGGCTCCTGTACCCACATGGGAGACCAGATGAAGCTGCTGGCTTCTGGCTTTGGTCTGGTCCAGACCCTGCTGTTGTGGTCATTTGGGATGTGAACCAGTGGAGGAAAGATTCTCTCTCTCTCTCTCTCTCTCTCTCTCTCTCTTCTCTGTCCCTCTCTCTGTAACTCTGCCTTTCAAATAAATCCTTTATATAAAAAAGAACTTTACATATTTGTACCTATATTCCTTCCAATACCTTTTACCTTATTATATCTAAATCTTTGCTTTCCAAGTAGATTCTTTAAAAGAAGCATTTTGGTAAATAACTTTTCAAGTATCTTTCAGTGCATAACTACACAACTACACATAAATACATTTTATATAAGTGGGGTCATTTTATATAAGTGGAGGTTACAGTGTGCATCAGGTTCTATAACTTTATCTAAAACTTTGTTTTTTTATTTTTTTAAAAATTTTATTTACTTATTTATTTATTTTGACAGGCAGAGTGGACAGTGAGAGAGAGAGAGAGACGGAGAGGAAGGTCTTCCTTTTGCCGTTGGTTCACCCTCCAATGGCTGCTGCGGCCGGCGCATCGCACTGATCTGAAGCCAGGAGCCAGGTGCTTTTCCTGGTCTCCCATGCGGATGCAGGGCCCAAGGACTTGAGGCATCCTCTACTGCCTTCCCGGGCCACAGCAGAGAGCTGGCCTGGAAGAGGGGCAACCAGGACAGAATCCGGCACCCCGACTGGGACTAGAACCTGGTGTGCCGGCGCCGCAAGGCGGAGGATTAGCCTAGTGAGCCACGGTGCCGGCCAGGTGTTTTTTTTTTTTTTTTAAGATTTATTTTATTTATTTATTTGAAAGAGTTACACAGAGAAGGAGAGGCAGAGAGAGAGAGAGAGAGAGACAGAGAGAGAGGTCTTCCATCTGTTGGTTAACTCCCCAATCGGTCGCAATGCTTGGAACTGTGCCGATCCGAAGCCAGGAGCCAGGAGCTTCCTCTGGGTCTCCCACACAGGTGGGGAGGCCCAAGGACTTGGGCCATCTTCTACTGCTTTCCCAGGCCATAGCAGAGAGCTGGATTGGAAGTGGAGCAGCCGAGACTCGAACCAGTGCCCATATGGGATGCTGGCACCGTAGGCAGCAGCTTTTAACCCGCTATGCCACAGCGCCAACTCCTGTTTGTTTGTTTTTTTTTTTTTTTACTGACCAACATCATGAACATTAATATAAATCTATTGCTGATTTTAATGTTTGCATAGGATTGTGTCTTCATACTATAATTTATTTGCTAATTGATAGTTTATTTGCCCAATTTCCCTAAATATGACAGTGGACATTTTGGTTTATAAATCTTTTCACACCTCTGAAAATATCTTGTTAGTATAAATGACCAGAAATTCAATTGCTGGGTCATGTTCATGATGGTGTACTTGTTTTTTTTTTTTTCAGTGTGCTTTTTTTATATTTATATTTTATTTTATTTAATGAACATAAATTTCCAAAGTACAGCTTATGGATTACAACAACCCCCCTCCCCCCATAACTTCCCTCCCACCCACAACACTCCCCTCTCCCACTCCCTCTCCCCTTCTATTCACATCGAGATTAATTTTCAATTATCTTTATATACAGAAGATCAATTTAGCATATATTAAGTAAAGATTTCAACAGTTTGCACCCACACAGAAACACAAAGTTTAAAATACTATTTGAGTACTAGTTACAGCATTAATTAAACACCTAAGAGTAATTGTGTATTAATTACAGAGTTCAACCAATAGTTTTAAGTAGAACATAAAAAATACTAAAAGGGTAAATTATTAAATTATATTTTTTTCTTTTTTGCTTGTTATATAGTTATTTTTTTATTTAATAAATGTGAATTTACAAAGTGCAACTTTTGTATTGTTGTGGCTTCCCCCCACAACCTCCCTCCTTCCTGTGGCCCTCCCCTCTCCCACTCCCTCTCCCATCCCACCCTTCATCGAGTTTCATTTTCAATTACCTTCATATACTGAAGATCAACTTAGTATATACTAAGCAAGGATTTCAACAGGCTGCACTCACACAACCACACAAGGTATAGGGTATTGTTCAACTAGTAGTGTTGTTTTTTAAGTTTCATAGTAGAACACATTAAGGACAGAGATCCTACGTGGGGAGCATGTACCCAGTGACTCCCGTTGTTGATTTAACAATTGGCACTCTTATTTATGACGTTAGCAATCGATGGTGTACTTGTTGAAATCAAACTCTTCACCAGGATGGCCAGGATGTAATTTCATCACACCAACCATATATGAGAAGGGACTAATTCCATTCTGGTTTCAAGATTTTATCAGTCTTTTAAATATTGAATAAACTTACTCATAAAAATTCTCATAATTTTTCACTTGAATTTTTATGATTGCTAGTGAAGTAAAATATTTCTTCACCTATAGTCTCATTGACCCAGACAAGGAGGCCAGGAAAATAAACAAGCCCATGAAATTAGAGGTGTGTAAAGGCTACAGCAGGGAATGAAAGCCAATATTCAGAGATAGCCTGAGCTCAATGTCTGGGGCTGTTGAGATGGGATAGGTGACTATTCCAGAAGAGGCTGAATTCCAGAAGGGTCAACAACAAAGTGTACCCATATGGGTTAGAGACTAACCTTGACAACTCAAAGTACTAGTTGAGGAAAAGAAAATATCTGGATGCTCAAGTAGGAATGGAAAGAAAAGCAAGTGCCGCAGCCACTGGGCTGGAGTTCAAAGGAAACGGTCCCCCAGAAGCACCCCTGGTCAAAACAGGTGTTTGGCACAGAGGTTGTTGGGGAAGGGCAATGGGGTACAGTGGGCCCTGTGCTGAGCTATTACCCTAAACTGAAGAGAGCGGCCCAGCCCAAGGTCATTGCTTGGTCTCCCCAGTGTCTGGCCCCTACGGGGAGTCTAAAAATTTTGCAAACTCATTTAAATAGAGATCTAATAAAAGATTAAAAGAAAGGAAAAAGGGAAAAGCCATTTCAGCCCAAAGATAGCCCATGTACAAAGGCACGTGGAAGGAAACAACGTTGTGTTCACAAAACAAAAATGTGAGTTGTTTGGCTTTGCCGGTGTGATGTATTAAAAATGGTGACAATTCTTTATCCTTTTTCCCATCAAGATGCAGCCTCTATTTACCTTCCCACATTGACTGTGGGCTGGCCATGTGATCTGTTTTGTTAATAGAATATAATTGACATGATCTTGTATGGATTTCCAAAGCTGAAAATTTTAGTTTATTTAGTTTTCACCTTTGTGGAAGTCAGCTGCAATGTAGAGAAGCTAGGGCTAGGCTATTGGCTGGGAAGAAAGGCTGTGTGGAGAAGCACCCAGACACCTCGGCTGTCAGCAATCAAGGCCCAACATGTGGGTAAGGCCACCTTGGACATTTCAGCCCCAGTTCAGCTTCTAAGCCAATGGAGCTGTACGTGCATCACAACATGGTACAGATGAACCACCTAGCTACATCCAGTCAACTTGGAGGATTATGAAACTCAGCCATCGTTGTTGTAAGCCATTGTGTTTTGGGACACCCTGCTACACAGCAATGGATAACTGATGACCAGAAGTCTGAGAGTGGGAAATGCATTGATGAAAAAGGGAAAAGGCAAGTAGTTGCCATTTCCAGAAGGTCCTTACACGCCATGCTCAGAATCTTGAGATTTATGTCTCCTGTCCAGTCTTCCAGCATGCTGAGACCTTTCCCACCTTGTGGTCTTGGCAATGGTTGGTCCTTCTGCCTCGGTTCCTCTTTCCTTGGCTCCACCAACTTTGCCTCACTCATTCACTCTAGCTCTTTGGGGATTGAAACCCAAGCCAAACAAACAAACAAACAAAAACCCGATACCTGCTGTAGTAGTTGTATTCCATTTTTTTTTTAATTTTATTTGAGAGTTAGAGTTACAGACAGTGAGAGGGAGAGACAGAGAGAAAGGTCTTCCATCCACTGATTCACTCCCCAAATGGCCACAACAGTGGGAGCTGTGCCGATCCGAAGCCAGGAACCAGGTGTTTCTTCCTGGTCTGCCATGTGGGTGCAGGAGCCCAAGCACTTGGGCCATCTTCTACTGCTTTCCCAAGCCACAACAGAGAGCTGGATTTGAAGAGGGGCAGTCGGGACTAGAACTGGCGCCCATATGGGATGCTGGCGCCGCAGGCGGAGGATTAACCTACTGCACCATGGCGCCAGCCCCAAGCTGTGTTTCTTTAGAGAGACAGAACTAACAGGGTGTGTAGATGGAGGAGGATTTGCCAGAGTAATTGACACACATGATTATGACAGCCAGAAAATTCCACAGCAAGTTTTCTGCAGGCTGGAGACTGTGGGATGGTGGTAGTGTGGCTCAGTCCTAAGTCATAGGGTTTGAGAACTAGGGAGGCCAAGAGAGTGAATCATGATTTGAGGTTGAAAGCCTAAGGACAAGTAACTTGGTCATAGGTACAAGTCCTGGAGTCCAAAGGCCAGTAACTCATGGCCAAACGCAGGAGGCAAACACGTCGAATAATCGCAAATCACTGCACACAGAGTGAGACCAGTTTGCCTTCTGTCTTTGGTCTCCTCAAACCCTGGACCTTTGATGCTGCCCATAGTGAGGCCAAGTATTCCCACCTAGCCCACTCAGACTCACATGCTAACACTGTTTGGAAACACCCTCATGGATACAACCAAAGAATGATATTCCTTAATCCAGTCAAAATTTATTTATTTGAGAGGCAGAGTTAGAAAGAGAGAGAGAGAGAGAGAGAGAGAGAGAGGAAGAGATAGACAGATATTCCATCTGCTGGTTCACTCCCCAAATGGACACAATAGCTGAAGCTGGGCTGATCCAAAGCCAGGAGTCAGGAGCTTCTTCTGGGTTTCCCATGTAGGTGCAGAGGCCCAAGCGCTTGGATCATCCTCTGCTGCTTTCCCAGGCTGTTAGCAGGAAGCTGAATCAGAAGTGGAGCAGCTGGAACTCAAACCAGTATCCTTATAGAATGCTGGTGCCACAAGCAGAGGCTTAACCTATTATGCTACAACACTACAATGCAGGCCATCCAGTCAAAATTAACATCATAAAATTAACCATCACACTCAGTCTTCTGAAAAAGCCACTAAAAAATATGGTGAGATTCTTCCCCCAGGCTATAGTAAGCAGCAGCATAAGTGGTTCTATTACCATCTGCTGCCTCTCTGACGCTACCCACTGTCTAAATAAGAAGCCTGGGGATGGTGGTAGAGTGGGAATTAAGAGTTCTTGGCGGCCGGCGCCTGTGGCGCCGGCACACCGGGTTCTAATCCCAGTCGGGGCACCGGATTCTGTCCCGGTTTCTCCTCTTCCTGTCCAGCTCTCTGCTGTGGCCTGGGGGTGCAGTGGAGGATGCCTCAAGTCCTTGGGCCCTGCACCCGCATGGGAGACCAGGAGAAGCACCTGGCTCCTGGCTTTGGATCAGTGCGGTGCGCCGTCTGCAGTGTACCAGCCGCAGCGGCCATTGGGGGGTGAACCAACAGCAAAAGGAAGCCCTTTCTCTCTCTCTCTCTCACTGTCCACTCTGTCTGTCAAAAAAAGAAAGAAAGAAAAGAAAGAAAGAAAGAAAGTTAGTTAGTTCTTGGCCTTGTGGCTGTGAGTGTGTCCTTCCATCCACCAGGAACTTTCTGTCCTTCCCCCAGGCAAAGTACTGCTGAAGTCGCAGAAAAATCACTCACAAGCATTGGAGGTCCCACAAGAAGGGGAGACTGGCTTCTGGATCCCTGATTGGACACCAGCTGGGTGGCCAAACGTGTGGCCCTCTCTGGTGCTGCCATGAATGGAAAGGTAGCCAAGCACTCTTGGCAGAGCTTGATGAGTGAGGGTGAGGGATGTCCTGGCCAGGGAGACTGGTGTCCGGTTTTCTGGATGGAGATTTTCGGAGGCCAAGGACTCAAGAGTAGCCCTTTAGAAAGGGGGAAGGGGAAGCAAAGGTCAGGGGGCATCCTCATTCTGTTCCTGGGGCTCTAGGAAAACACAGGAATGAACCAGAGTGCTTAAAACAGCAATCCTGCCTCCAGCATATCTGCTCCCTCTTCTGAATTCCCCTGTAGGCAAAAGCATCGCCACAAAACCAGTGTCCCAAATCAGGAAACTGAAAGCCATTCCCTATTTCTTATGTTTGTCCCCCACTTCTCATCAACTTCTAGCCCTTTAATTGGGTCTCCTCATTCTGCTATCTCCTTCCCACCACTATTTTATTTAAAGAGTTATTTATTTTTTGAAAGACAGAGTTACAAAGGTAGAGAGGGAGACACACACACACACACACGCGTGTGCACAAATGGATTTTCCATCTGCTTGATTCACTCCCCAAGCAGCTGCAATGGCTAGAGCTGGGCTCTGAAGCCAGGAGCCAGGAGCTTCTTCTGGGTTCTCCCATGTGGGTGCAGGGGCACAAGCACTTGGGCCATCTTGTACTGCTTTCCCAGGTGCATTAGCAGGGAGCTGGATCAGAAGTGGAGCAGCCAGGACTCGAATTGGCATTTTCCACCTCTTAATATAGTTCAGGCATTCATTCCTTGTTGCTTGGGTTACCTCCAGTAGCACTTCTTCTGGCATAAGGGAAGCCCTGACTTTGAGGCTATGCTGTGGAGAGGGTGCTCAGGAAACACTCCCTGTTCTTGCTGACCCCAAAGTCAGGAAAACTAAGCTGTGAGATAGTCTAGTTTTCCTCAAACCAAAGCAGGCCAACCAACCAAACAACAAGCCAGCCAGGAAGCGCACTTCGTCCTTGCAAAGACCTTGCCCTGTCTTCATTGTTAACACCAAACAGCCTGGCTGTTTTTGTGCCCACATGTCCTTACCACTCAATCTCTTCCCCTTTTGGAGACTGAGTTTGTTTTCAAGGTCACTAATCCAGGTGCATTGATTAGGAACATTTCTGTTGCCAGCGACAGAAATTCCAACTAAAACTAGCTTCAGCCAGGAATAGGATGCTCCCAGCCATGTAACTGAGCAGTATGGGAATCGAGTTACAGGTGTGGCTTCCTGCAGGATTCAGTCTCATCATGATGTCATTTCTCCCCTTGCTTGCTTTGGATTCCTCGGTGTGTGTGCTCCAACACAGGGAAGCACATGAGAGCTGGACCGCTAACACAGCTGTGGCTTTTATGTCCTCTTACATGAACATCTTCCAGGTAACAAGAGTGTGTTTCACTCTTTCTAACTGTGTCCTAAGTCCCTAAACCAATAACTGCGCCAGCAGGTGTATGTTGCTCTGATTGGCCAGCACTGGGTCACGTGCTCTGCCTCTAGCTTTTGAGGCCGAGATGTCCAATTGAAACAGGATGGCAAAAAGTAAATGAAACATGTGAAAGAAAATGTAATGATACATTTTATATAACCAAGTATATCCCAAATATTATTTACACATATTATCAATATAAAAATTACTCAGATGCTTTACATTCTTTTCTTGTACCAAATTATTAAAGCCCTTCATCTTATTTTTTAAAGATTTATTTATGTATCTGAAAGGCAGAGTTACAGAGAGACAGAGGGAAAAGGAGAGGGAGAGCGAGAGTCTTCCATTCACTGGTTCACTCCCTAGATGGCCACAATGGCCAGAGATTCGCAGATCTGAAGCCAGGAGCTTCTTCCAGGTCTCCCACGTGGGTGCAGGGGCCCAAGGACTTGGGCCACCTTCCACTGCTTTCCCAGGCCACAGCAGAGAGCTGGATGGGAACTGGAACAGCCGGGACCCAAACCGGTGCCCATATGGGATGCTGGCACTGCAGGTGGTGGCTTTGCCCACTATGCCACAGCGCCGGCCCCTAAACCCTTCATCTTAGTAAGGCTTCCAAGTGATGATAATGAACCTGTGTTTGTGTTGTGTGTGTTGCAGGTATGTGTGTAAGGAGGGCTATGAGACCAACTTGGAAAAGCACTATCCTAAAGGCTCCTCTGTTTCTTCCATGTTTCCCAAATCACTTTAGGATGACTGTAACGTATCAGAGCTATTGAGGGTGAAGGCAGGGTTGATTACTGGATAGGACTGGAGACCATTACTATTGCTGCTATGTGGCTGCCATCTACTGGTTGTAATAAGTATAGGAAAAAAAGAAGCTGATCATTTATGAGCCCTTGCTATTTCAGGCAACACAACACTTGGATTGCCTCTTGAAATGATTTTCCCTTTGGAATTCTCATTCATTACAGACCATGGAAAATCTAATGGATCACCAGCCCTGTGTCCACCAGAATAATATTTTTTCCTGTCTGCTATAGTACAGGTGGGTATCTTCCTCCTTTACATTTAACCTCATTAAGTAAATCAGTAAACCATTGTCGTTGTCCTATTTAGGTTTTCTACACTTTCTGCATGCAGCGACAAGAGGAAGTTTCTGTTGTAAAACGTGGGATGATCATGATACCGTCTTCTCAGCGTTTTTGTGAGGATTAAATTGCAAAGTGTTTGTAAATTGCTCCGAAGGCTTTCTGACATATCTGAAGAACTGTACGTGCTACTGTATTTTAAGATTTATTTATTTATTTGAAAGTCAGAGTTACACAGAGAGAGAAAGAGAGGCAGAGAGAGAGAGGTCTTCCATCCGAGGTTCATTTCCCAGATGGCTGCAACAGCCAGAGCTGTGCTGATCTGAAGCCAGGAGCCAGGAGCTTCTTCCGGGTCTCCCACACGGGTGCAGGGGCCCAAGGACTTGGGCCATCTTCTACTGCTTTCCCGGGCCATAGCAGAGAGCTGGATAGAAAGTGGAGCAGCCAGGACTCGAACTGGCACCCATATGAGATGCCAGCACTGCAGGTGGTGGCTTTACCCACTAGGACACAGTGTCAGCTCCCAAATGTTACTGTTAAGGATAGCAAGTCTTGGGGCCGGCGCCAGTTTCAGAGGCAGCAGGTGATGGCTCAGATAGTTCCCTGGCACATGCATGGGAGGCCCAGATTGAATTCCCAACTAATGGCTTTGGCTTGGCCCTGTTCTGGCTGTTGCAAGCATTTGGGGAAGCAAACCAGTGGATGCAAGATCTCCCTGTCTGTGTCTCTTGTCCCTGTTTCTGCCTTTCAAAAAGAAAAAAAAAAAAGCAAAACAAAAACAGAATAACAAGTTTTAATTGGAAATTCTGACAATGACCAGATAATTAATGGTATTAAAAAATTGAGTTTTATGTTCTGTTAAAAAAAAAACTATGCTTTCCAGAAACATGTTGAACCAGTTATGAATGAAATGATGTGATTATTGGGATTTGCCACTAAATAAAGTTAAATGAGAGCAGTGAAGCAACACTTGATTTGATAATTGTTGTAGTTGAGTAATGAGTATTTGAGGGTGCACAATGCAATTCTATTTTTTGTGTTTTTAAAATTTTCCACTAAAATTAAAGTGAAAAAGAAGAAGTTTTAAGTGTTCTTCATAACACCAGGTACAGCGCTATCCACATGTTGATCCTATTGCCATTTTGAAGAGCATTGTAATTGTCTTCCCAAAAGATAAATTTAACAGAATCAACTGCACACAGCACTAGAAAAAAATAGATGTGAATATGTTTTAACTTGACTAGCATCGTTGGCAGGAGGAAGATTCAGAATTCTCTAAAAGATGCAGAAAGGAGAAGTCACAGAGATTGCCTCTCTGAGTATCTTTCTTCTTGACTCTAGTAAACTAATGAAGAAAATACCTACTTGGCCCATGGATTGGAACCAAAGAAATGCCCCATTGGTGGCGGGTGCTGAGTATGTTCTTTGCTGAGAGTGTATCAGAGAACCTGCTTAATAAACTGGCAGGAATACTGACTTTCCAGCAGTAGCTGTATCTCTTGCAGCGAGTCTCTTCCAAATCCAGCCCTGTGCAGTTCCCTTTCAAACCTGCCCTATGTCCCTTTTTATCCCCTGTCACGCTAAGTTGGGTCCTGGTGGATTTTCTAACATCCTACCACAATATTCTAAATTAATAACGTGACGCTCTATTGGTCCTTGGATGTTGTAGCACAAACTCCTCACATGAATATTACAAATTTGTATCTCCTAGGTGTTTGGGTCAATTAGCTTTTAATGTTTCTTTTCAGTTTCTTAGTGGCTGGGATGAATTTCTATATGAAATATGTTGAATTATAAAGTGTGTTTTCAACTTCTTTCGTCGTAAGAACCATTTCCACCTGAAGTGGTTTAAATTCGGTGAGAGCAAAGACTGTGAAGAGGAAATCCTTCATAAGCTGGCAGGCAGTGGCCTTGGGAGATACGTTTCAGTGCTCCAATTCCTCTTATCTGAGACGGGAGTGATGGGGAATTAGAGGCACTGGGATTTTTTTTTTTCAACCGATTGAACAGATCAACAATATAATTGTGTTGGTTCAAATCCCCTATAAGTGGTTAGAAGCAGAGAATCATTTCATGAAAAGGGCCCTGCTTGGAATCTGAAATCCTGGGTATAATCCTGTCTTGATCACTTGTCACACTCAGGAGCTTAGACCAGTAAATCAATCTCATTACAGCAGCTCTTTCCTGCTTCATTATCAGAAGCGATGATACTAATAATTTCAACATAAGGGTCTCTATGCAAAGCAGCGCTAGGGTTTCTGTGACAGAATCCTCTAAACTGGAAAATACTGTTCATTTGCTCAATCTCAGAGCTCCTAAAAGACTCACCCATCACCTTAATCCATTTTATGGCCGATTGACTACAGAACGCCTGAAGAGACTCAGGTCAAGTAAACCTCAAAATGTATTTTGAAAGTGAATTTAACCAACCTGTTTGATAAGATCCAGAGAATGACAGCAGGGGAATAATAATGCCTTCCCGTTTAAGAACCTACGGTGTGCCAGGGGCATCCTTTATAAACTTTCTCTGATCCTTCTAACAATCTTCAGTGTAAGTATAATTATTATCCACTTTACAGATGAGTGAATAATTTAGAGACATCAGCAAGTTTTTCCAAGGGCACAAAGGAAGAAACTACAGAATAGGGATTCGAATCTGTAGGATTGACGACAAGGCCTATCTCCTATTCCGCTACTCTGCTGTAAATTGTTACACTTTTGTCCTTGAATCCTATTTGTGCAGATGTCTGTGTGCTTCAGAAATCACAGTCTGCCTGGTTTTTCTTCTCCCTTTAAAAAATTTCTATCTATCTTTGAAAGACCCATTTAAGGGATTACATCTTACAAACAGCATCAACCCTCTGGGGCCATGGGTTCTACCTCTGCAGACTCAACCAACTACAGATGGAAAATACTTGGGAAAGTTATGTCTGTACTGAAGATGAATTGACTTTTTTCCCCTTTGTCATCAGCCCCTGTCCCCCGACGGTACAATACAAGGACTGTCTACGTAACATTTACATTGGAGCTGACTTAAAGCATGTGAGAGGTATATGTATGGGTTCTGTGCAAACACTCGCCGTTTTATATTAAGGGACTTAACACCCACAGATTTTGATATCTGTGGGGCGTTCTGGAACCAATCACTGAAAATTCCAAGAGACGACTGTATAAGATTCCCCAGGTACCCAGCCTGGGACTAACCCTCCACCTCTGAATCCCTGCAGAACTTAACCTTGTTTGCTCATTTTTGTCAGTGAACCATTGTTTTGAGCACCTTTTCTGTGAAAGATACTATTCTAGGCACTGGGGGTGTATCAGTGAACAAAGCAGAAATTTTAACCCTCGTGGATCTTGGATCCGGTGGCATCAGAAAACCAACACAGCAGAGTAATTACGTGGCATGTAAGACAGTAATAAGTGCCATCCAGAAAAACGAAAGCCAGACTGGGGAGAGCGAGAGAGCAGGGCAGAGACGTGGTGTAGTGCGGTCTCAGAGTGGTCAGGGGTGGGTCTCGCTAAGAGAGTATCTTTTGGGTGAGTGCTTGAGTGAGGCAGATGAGCGAGTCCTCTGGCTTCAACAGGCTGGGGAAGTAGGATGGGTGGGGTGTTTGTGAATGGAAGGCCCAGCTGGGGCAGGTGTGTGTGTTGTCCAGTCCTTGTCTATGACCTGGGTGGAAGCCTGATTGCCTTAACTAAATTGTGAGCTTTCTGAAATCAGGGGCATTTGGGCATAGACTCTTCACATCCCCTTCAGTGTCCTGCACAATATTTTATACCCAGTAGGTGCTCAACAAACAATACAAGGTGATTATTGACTTATTAATTACAGCACATCAGTGACCCAGTGTCTCTGTATTTAGAATCTTTTGAAGCATTAATGGTATATCCCTCCATTCCTTGCTGTTTTGGAGGTAACCTCAGTGAGAGAACACTGCCCCCTTCTGGGAAAATTGTGTCAGGGACTTTAATTCTAAGTTATTCTCCGCCCATTTATATTCATATACTCAAGTACTGTTTTTTTTTTAAGATTTTTTTTTTATTTGAAAGGCAGAGTTACAGAGAGGCAGAGGCAGAGAAAGAGAGAAAGAGAGTGAGAAAGAGAGAGAGGGAGAGAGAGAGATCCATCCGCTGGTTCACTCCCCAATTGGCCGCAATAGCCGGAGCTATGCCGATCTGAAGCCAGGAGCCAGGAGCTTCCTCGGGGTCTCCCACGCAGGTGCAGGGGCCCAAGCACTTGAGCCATCTTTTACTGCTTTCCCAGGCCATAGCAAAGAGCTGGATCAGAAGTGGGGCAGCTGGGACTTGAACTGGCATTCATATGGGATACTGGCATTGCAAGTGGTAGTTTCACCTGCCACACCACAGCGCTGGCCCTCAAGTACTGTTAACAATACTGCAAGTTATTATCTACTCAACCAAACACAACTGCTTAGGTGAGAATTTTGATACAAAGTTTTCTGTTGTTTGTAAAGCATCATTTTAGTAATGAAATTTCTCTAGGGGGAAAAAAAGATGTTTAGTAAATGAAGTATAGTTATTCCCTCAATAAAATCACAAAATGCCCAGGAAGTGGGCTATGTCTGTCAATGACTGTGACTCTGAAAGCCACTCAGGATGATTCCTCTCCTATTAGATAAGGAGATTCGACCCCAGTGACCTTGTGTTAAATAATCAGGGTGGGTCAATCCCTGAGATGAGGCCTTCAACCACAAGAGAAAGGGAGCCAGGAGGTTCTACCCGGTACCAATCGGTACTGGGTCTGGCAGAAAGAAGTGGGACATTGGATTGTGGAGAAAGTAGGACCAGGGGTCGGTGCTGAGGCGCAATGGGTTAAGCTGCTACCCATATCAGAGCACTGGTTTGACTCCTGGCTGCTCCACTGCTAGTCCAGCTCCCTGCTAATGTCCCTAGGAAAGCAGCAGATGATGGCCTAACTACTTGGGTCCCTGCACCCAACTGAGAGACAAGGATGGAGTTCCAGGTGCCTGGTTTGGGCCTGGCTCAACCCCAGGGGAACCATTTGGGGAGATAATTAGTGGCTGAAAGCTATTCATTCTCTCTCTGTCTCTCTCTCTTCCTCTCTCCCTTTCTCTGTCCCCGCCTTTAACATAAAAAAATTTTTAGCAGGTGTATTGGAGTCTGCAGCTTCACTGCCTGACCTTAGGTTTGCTATTTAACTCCTCCAAGATTCTGTCTCCTTTCCTGTAAAGTAGACTTAATCATACCTGACTTGCAATGTTATGGGATTTAAAAAAATACTTAATTTAAAGGATCTGGTATGTAGTAGCTTTTCACTAAATGGAAGGAGTCCCAATCTCTGTGTCTGGTTTACTGATGCAGGAAAGGGATTTCTTGGAGAGCTATCTACTAGCTGCAGGACCAGGGTGATGGCTGAGAACGTGTGCAAAGCAGCAGGCCCCAGCTGAGCTTCTCCCCAGGGAGGCTCTGAGGAGAACATGGTCGTTGCTACTACTGGCCGCTGACAATGGAGTTGCTGCTGCTGCCATAGGGGACTTTTTAATTGTCACAGCTCCTTGTGCCACTTCTGACTCAGGTCCTAGTGAGTGTGTCTGACAGGACGTAGGCTCTCTGCCTGCTTAAGCTGGTGGCCAGGACAGCCAGGGGTGGCCAAGGGGATTTGCAGTGGTTACTAGTCTTCCCCACAATGGAGTCCTCAAGCATGGGAAAAGTCCCAATAGGGTGCAGTTCCCAAAGCAACCAATGTCTATTAGAAGTATTTATTGTGAATATCCCCCTCCCCCTGCCCCCGAAGAAATGGTATCCTTTTATTGAGGTATAATTGACAAATAAAGATTGAATATATTTGGGATGCACAATAGGGTGATATACTATCCACATACATTGTGAAATGGCCACTCAGCTTAATGAATACATCCATCATCTCATTTAATTATTGTATATGTGTGGAAAGGACTTAGGGTCCATTCTTTTAGCAAATCTCAAGTGTATGACATAGTGTCTTTAATTATAGTCACCATGCTGTGCATTAGATCTCCAGAATTGATTTATTTCGAAACAGAGGGGTCATTTTACCTTATTTTTTGCCTTTTTATTTATTTATTTATTTGAAAGGCAGAGGCAGAGGGCGGGGGAGAGATCTTCCATCTGCTGGTTTAGTCCCCAAATGGCCGCAATGGCTGGAGCTGAGCCCATTCGAAGCCAGGAGCTTCTCCCGAATCTCCCTCTTGGGTGCAGGGGCCCAAGGACTTGGGCCATGTTCCACTGCTTTCCCAGGCCATAGCAGAGAGCTGGATTGGAAGACTAAGAGCCAGGACATGAACCGGTGACCATATGGGTTGCTGGAGCTGCAGGCAGAGGCTTAGGCCTACTACACCACAGTGCCGGCCCCTGTGTTTTGGTCTTGAACACAGCACTTAAACCTGGCTGCTTTGCTGACCACTTAAATTGCTGGCATGTTATAGGGTCTGGCGCTGGGCATAGCTGGTAAAGCTGCCATCTGCAGCACCAGCATCACATATGGGCGCTGGTTTGAGTCCTGGCTGCTCCACTTCCAATCCAGCTCTCTGCTGTGGCCTGGGAAAGCAGTGGAAGATGGCCGAAGTCCTTGAGCCCCTGCTCCCACGTGGGAGAGCCAGAAGAAGCTCCTGACTTCGGATCGGCACAGCTTCAGCCATTCCAGTCATTTGGGCAGTGAACCAGTGGATGGAAGATCTCTCTCTCTCTCTCTCTCCCTCTGCCTCTGCCTCTGCCTCTCTGTAACTCTGCCTTTCAAATAAATAAATCTAAAAGAAAAATTGCTGGCATGTTAACATCACGTAGGCTTTCCTCTAGGACCTACTAGTCTCTTGTACTTTGGAAAGGATTTGAGATTCAGTATATTAAGAGGGTAAAAGGACTGAAGAGAGGGGAATTAATCTTGATTAAATGCAAACCATGTACCTCAGATCTTGTACATTTGAGGGTACTTCAAAAATACGTGGAAAATTGATTAAAAGATAAATTCATTTGGCAAGAAAAAGTAGAAATCCATGCATATGAGAGATCTTCAGAAAGTTAATGGAAAATGCATCAAAACTACATGGATTTTGAAAGATTTTTGCACCAAAATAAACTAATCTTTTCATTTCATTTTCCAAGAACATTTTGAAGTCCTCTTATCTATCATCTGTGGGATACTTACAACAATCCCTGGCAAGAGCTAGCACCAATGTTATCCAGAACTGAAGATCACAGAAGTTAAGAAACAGTCACGAGGTTCCACTTTATATACCAAATGAGAAGCCAGAGTCTAGCCAGGCCTATCTAACTGCAAAACCCATGTTCTGGTCACTAGTGTCAATTGCAGCAAAAACAAACAAACAAACAAACAAAAAAAAACACACACACAAAAAAAGCCAAAAAAAACCAAAAAAAATTCAAGGAAGTGAAAACTACCTTGTTTCACACTTCCTTTAAAAAAAAGCAAAAGTAGCATTTTGAAAAGCCATGTTTGATACCAGGGGATTCCAATTCAATCCCATCAAGGTGGCATGTACCAATGCCATCTCACTAGTCCCGGTGATCAATTTCTGTTCACAATTGATCATAATGATAGGACTAAGAGTCAAAGGGATCCCATAAACAAGACTAGTGTCTGCAAATACTAACCGATAGAATAAAAAAGGGAGAGAATGATCCAACACGGGAAGTGGGATACACAGCAGACTCATAGAATGGTGGATGTCCTAAACAGCACTCTGGCCTCAGAATCAGCCCTTAAGGCATTTGGATCCGGCTGAAAAGCCCATGAGAGTATTTCAGGCATGGAAAGCCAAGACACTCTGGCAAAAAAAAAAAAAAAAAAAAAAAACAACAACTAAATGAAAGATCTCTGCGAGTGAGATCCCAGTGGAAAGAACAGGTCATCAAAGAAGGAGGTACCTTTCTCTGAAGGGAGGAGAGAACTTCCACTTTGACTATGACCTTGTCTAAATATGATCAGAGTCGGTGAACTCAAAAGGCTTCCATAGCCTTGGCAACTCATGACAAGAGCCTAGGGTGATTACTGATGCCATAAACAAGAGTGTCAATTTGTTAAGTCAACAACAGGAGTCACTGTGCACTTACTCCTCATGTAGGATTTTTGTCCTTAATGTGCTGTACATTGTGATTTAATGCTATAACTAGTACTCAAACAGTATTTTTCACTTTGTGTTTCTATGTGGGTGCAAACTGTTTAAATCTTTACTTAATATATACTAAACTGATCTTCTGTATATAAAGAGAATTGAAAATGAATCTTGGCCGGCGCCGCGGCTCAGTAGGCTAATCCTCCGCCTTGCAGCGCCGGCATACCAGGTTCTAGTCCCAGTTGGGGCGCCGGATTCTGTCCCGGTTGCCCCTCTTCCAGGCCAGCTCTCTGCTGTGGCCAGGGAGTGCAGTGGAGGATGGCCCATGTGCTTGGGCCCTGCACCCCATGGGAGATCAGGATAAGTACCTGGCTCCTGCCATCGGATCAGCGCAGTGCGCTGGCTGCAGCATGCCAGCCGTGGTGGCCATTGGAGGGTGACCCACCAATTCCACTTCTGGGAATTATTTGTAAGGAAATTATAAAGAACATGTACAAAGACTTAGCCACAAGCTGTTTGTAGTGATGAAACATCAGGATGGCCAAATATATCACAACAAGGAATAGTGAAATAATTAATATGCACCCAAAATATTAAGGAGCTGTTAGAACTAATGTTATAGGTTAATATTTGTGGGGAGCAACCCGGACTAGACTAAGTTACTGGAATTAAGACTTATTCTATGCATCTGCTCCCCCACAATATGGCACTGGGAGAGAAGAAAACAGCTTCTACACAGCTGCCTCCAGTTCAGCCAATAAACTGTAGGACTTGCTCCTGATTGGAGGAGAGCAGCGTACTCGTTGGCGGAGGAGGACTATAAAGGAGGAGAGAGATGGCATGCACCAGGAACATCTAAGGGGAACATCTAAGGGGAACACCTGTGCAGCCCCCGAGAGAGCCGGCCGGCCGGCGGTGTGCCGCTCCCCTGCGGAAGTGGGGAATGTGGCAGGGGGAACCGCCCTTCCACGGAGGTGGAAGGGTCAGTAGCCAACCCGGGAAGAACCAGCAGCAAACCCGGGGAGGGCCGAGCAGACGAAAGAACAGCGCAGGGTCCTGTGTTGTTCCTCCACGAAGACGGGGAGCGACATAATGGTGCCGTGACTCAGATAGGAAACTTAGGAGGGAAGAAACGGGAAGAAATGGGAAAATATCAAAGAGAGAGACTAGCAAACAGCCTAGGGAAAAGCCGGACGAAAAAGGTGCCGGAAGAAGCTATTGAAAGCCTAGGCATAGACTCGGATACGGACTACGGGGGGAAGCTGGGAGAAATCTCTAAGGTCGAAAGCGAAAGTGAAAGCTAGAACAAACAGACTCGGATGCGGACTGTGGGGAGAGGCCAGGAGAAATGAGGGAGGAGTATTGTTGGAGGAAAGCTTGGGGAAACATACCGGGTAGAGAAAAATGTTAGGGAAATTGAAGCTGTGGGGGCAGGCCGAGGCGGAGACGAAAGCCACTTTGGGATTCTCAAGTTAGCCCGGGAATGGGGGGCGAAGAGTTGAAACCAGAAGCGGAAACGTAAGCCAGGTTGGGATCCGTCTGATTAGCCCGGGGAGCAAAGGACGGGAAGCCAGATCGTGGGGCGGAAACGTGAGCTGGGTTGAATTCGCCAGGTTAGCCCGGGGAACTTAGATTGAATACTAGTGGCGGAGACGTGAGCTGGGGCTGTGTGACTCGTGGAGGCTGCCGCGCGCAGAGAGAGCGTGCGGGGCACAAGTAGATAGGGAACACTGGGCTAGTGCAAGACCGCGGAGTGTGCGCGCGAAGCCGAGCCGCGCAGAGCCGCGAAGCCGCGCAGATAAGAGAAGCAGGCTGAAGCGGCTCAGCCGGGAAGCCGCCGAGAAGCAGCCTCGGGGCGGGCGCCGGGAAGCCGCAGGGATAAGAGAAACAGAAGTTTAGAAGTAAAATGAGAGAAATAGGAATGTTGGCAGACAGAAGTAAAATGGGAGAAATAGGAATGCCCGGAGATAGAGAAATAGAGAAATAGAAAGGCCTCCCCACAATACTGCAATGAGAAGGCTTGGATTCGGTCTGCCTGATTAGTGAGGCGATGAGCACCTGCGGGCGGCTAGCAGCTTATGCGCCGCAGGTCACCGAAGACAGGCACGTTATCAACACCAATAAGTCACCCCACAACATGGCAATGAGAGAGCTTGGATTCGGTCTGCCTGATTAGGGCAGTAAGCACCAACAGGCGGCTCGACCAGAGTATGAGCTGCAGGTCACCGAAGATAGGCACGAATCAACACCAATAAGCCTCCCCACAATATGGCGCTGAGAAGGCTTGGATTCGGTTTGCCTGATTGCTAGGTTTTGTAAGCACCTGCAGGCAGAGCAGAGCATGCGCTGCAGGGCACCGAACACAGGCACGCATCAGCGCCTAAAAACCTCCTCACAACATGGCGAAGAGAGGACCCGGATTCGGTTTGCCTGATTGATAGGACTTGTATGAACCTGTGGCAACTCTAGCAAGCAGAGCAGAGTGTGTGCCGCGGGACACCGAAGACAGGCGCGTATCAACGCCAAAAAATAAAAAGAAAGGGGGATCTGTGGGGAGCAACCCGGACTAGACTAAGTTACTGGAATTAAGACTTATTCTATGCATCTGCTCCCCCACAATATGGCACTGGGAGAGAAGAAAACAGCTTCTACACAGCTGCCTCCAGTTCAGCCAATAAACTGTAGGACTTGCTCCTGATTGGAGGAGAGCAGCGTACTCGTTGGCGGAGGAGGACTATAAAGGAGGAGAGAGATGGCATGCACCAGGAACATCTAAGGGGAACATCTAAGGGGAACACCTGTGCAGCCCCCGAGAGAGCCGGCCGGCCGGCGGTGTGCCGCTCCCCTGTGGAAGTGGGGAATGTGGCAGGGGGAACCGCCCTTCCACGGAGGTGGAAGGGTCAGTAGCCAACCCAGGAAGAACCAGCAGCAAACCCGGGGAGGGCCGAGCAGACGAAAGAACAGCGCAGGGTCCTGTGTCGTTCCTCCACGAAGAGGGGGAGCGACAATATTCACATGGGAAGCTAAATGATCTCTTTCATGAGACAGTTTTGAGTGAGAAAAATATAGTTAGCAAAATAATGATGGCCTAATGTTTGGCTGGCTTTGCTGGAATAAAAAGGTGCATGGCATGGAGTCTCTATGATTGACAACCCCCTCCCCAAGATTGTTTGCTTTAATTGCTATAGATTTTGGCCTTTGTCATAAGTGAGGAGAGAAGAGATATGATTTGTAGAAGATGTGGAGAGGATCAGGGAGGGAAACAGTCTGGTAAGGAACCTATATCCTGCCCGACTTTTCTTACTAGGTCGAACCTTTGGTTTTTTTTTGTTTGTTTGTTTTGTTTTGTTTTGTTTTGTTTTTGACAGGCAGAGTGGACAGTGAGAGAGAGAGAGAGAAAGAGAAAGGTCTTCCTTTGCCGTTGGTTCACCCTCCAATGGCCGCCGCGGCCGGCGAGCTGCGGCCGGCACACCGCGCTGATCCGATGGCAGGAGCCAGGTACTTCTCCTGGTCTCCCATGGGGTGCAGGGCCCAAGCACTTGGGCCATCCTCCACTGCACTCCCTGGCCACAGCAGAGAGCTGGCCTGGAAGAGGGGCAACCGGGACAGAATCCGGCACCCCGACCGGGACTAGAACCTGGTGTGCCAGCGCCACAAGGCAGAGGATTAGCCTAGTGAGCCGCGGCACTGGCCGAACCTTTGGGTTTCATAAATGAGAACTGGAAAGGATGGAGGTATTTCTTTATAAATGAGAATATTATAGTTTGGGAAAAGGGAATAGGGAACAAAAGCCACAGAACAATTCGGGAAAAGAATTGTTGGATTTGGTGCATATACAGAGGTGACTCTTAGACCAGATGCCAACGTGTGGCATGGGCTCAGCACAAGGAGCTCTCCCCACCCGTGTTGGGGAGGCTGTTTGCAGTCCTTCAATATCTCTTCATCCCCACTTGGTTATTAATATAATTGCTGCTAGGCATTCAGCTGACCAGACTATATTTCCCAGATTCTCCTGCAGCAAAGTATGGCCTCGTAACCAGATGGAATTGCTTTCTAGAAGAAACTAGAACAGCCAAATCGAAATGAAAGATTCAAAGCAGGCCTTGAGCATGGCAGAACCACAAGATAAAAGTAGCCTGGCACCCTGTCCCAGCACACAGCTGAAGGCAATCTGGCCCAGCAATTTTTATGAGACAACAATGAAGTCCTTGTCCTCATTCTGGAAAGACAAGTTACAGCAGCCAAGTTTATACGCTAACGACTTTTGCATAATCCACTCCATTTTGGTAGTGGTACGGCAATCCCTGCGGTCAGCGTGAATGGTGCTGCCCACATGATGAAGAGCAACAGCAGTCACATGATTGCTTTCATGGCTTCATGGAAAGGATGTGAATCAAGAGTCACAGTACAAAAGAAAGAAGTCTAAACACAGCCGATTGTCGGGTAGGAACAAGCACTCTAGTTTGCTATTGCTGTGTAACAAACAATCCTCTAAAAACTGGCGGCTACACAATGACAAAGTTTTTTGTTCCTAAGTATGGGAATTGAGCAGTGCTTGGGTTAAGGGCAAGCGTCATCTGAAGACTCACTCTCTCACATATCTGATGTTTTTTTTGGCTGGCTGTTGGCTGGGACTACAACACCCTTGGATACCTACCTACACATAGTTTCTTTAAGTAGCTGCTTGGCTTCCTGACAGCATGGTGGGGGCACTAAAAGGGCTGTTGTTGAAGAGAGAGAGAGAGAGAGAGAGAGAGAGAGAGAGAAATATAAGTGACCCAGGATGAAGTTGTATTTATTTTTAAGATCTAGCCTGAGAAGTCACTCAGTACCACTTCTGCTGCATTCTACTAATTAGAAGAAGCACTTGGCTAAGCTTGGCCATATTCAAGAAAAGGTGAAATTAAGTCTCTCTCTCTCTTTCTCTCTCTCTCTCCATATATATATATATATATATATATACATACATACATACTCACACACACACATATATATATGTTTGAGAGGTAGGGATGGGATACACACACACACACACACACACACACTCCCATATTCTGGTTTACTTCTCCAAATGCCTGCAATGGTCAGGGCTGCGTCAGGCTAAGCCGCACATGAGTCAGGAACTCAATCCAGACCCCCATGAGAGTGGTGCTCGAGTCATCACACACTGCCTCCCAGGTCCTGTATTAGCAGGAAGCTGGAACTGGGAGCAGAGTGAGGAGTTGAACTCAGGCACTCTGATAAGGAATGCAGGCTTCCCCACTGGCAGCCACATGCCCACCCCAGTTTACTTTTTGGTGGAAGAGGTGGGAACTAATTTTTGGACGTATTTTTGAGGATGCCATGATGGGGATTATTTCTTTGAGATGATAAGAATGAGGAAGAGGATTGAACATTATTTGGTCATATGGTCACATATGCATAGTTGCATGAAAACTTGTAAAAAGCATTGCTCTTCTGGGCACCTATGTATCCTGTTGCACATTCTATAACTGTATAAAAAAAGGCAGTATGGGGGGTGGGCGCTGTGGCGTAAGGGGTAAGGCTGCTGCCTGAAGTGCTGGCATCCTATACGGGTGCCAGTTTGGGTCCCAGCTGCTCCACCTATGATCCAGCTCTCAGCTATGGCCTGGGAAAGCAGTAGAAGATGGCCCAAGTCCTTGGGCCCCTGTACCTGCGTGGGAGACCTGGAAGAGGCTCTTGGCTCCTGGCTTCGGATTGGCCCAGCTCCAGCCATCGCGGCCATTTGGGGAGTAAACCAGAGCATGGAATACCCCCCCACCCCGCCTCTCTAATAAATAAATAAATCTTTTTTTTTTCTTTTTAAAAAGGCAGTATGGGTTACAGCTAGAGTCTCTATAACAGACACTTAATATCATTAATTTCTTCTCACCTAAAACTGAGCACTAATAGGCAGGGAGTAATGTATCCCAGTGTTCACACCCACAAAGCCCAGCATGGTGCCAGGTGGTAAGCCTTCAAGGAATGTGGAATGCAGTTCTACTCACATTAAAGACAGTTATCACAAAGCAAGAATCAGGTCTTCGATCTCCATGCTCCATCTCCGACACGCCTTTTCAACCCTTTTGCATCTATTACCTCTTATGAAAATCTTAAATCTCAACCACCATCTCACCATCAATTGTTCTACCTGGGAGGTGTTTCCCAAAGGAGGACACAGAGGGTAGAGTTCTGTGCATGTCCGCAGTCTGTTTACTTAGGGGAGGACACTGTTTATGTCAGTTTGTGGCCCATGCCTTATAAGCAGTGGTTAAGACCAAAGGGATTAGGGGCCTGCGCTGCCTGCGCCTTAGCCAATAAAGCGGCTGCCTGCAGCGCCGGCATCCCATACTTGACTTGGGTCAAGTCCCAAGTCCCGGCTGCTCCACTTCCGATCCAGCTCTCTGCTATGGCCTGGGAAAGCAGCAGAAGATGGTCCAAGTCCTTGGGCCCCTGTACCCGCATGGGAGACCCGGGGGGAAGCTCCTGGCTCCTGGTTTCCAATCAGGTTAGCTCTGGCCGTGGCAGCCATTTGGGGGAGTGAACCAGCGGCTGGAGGATCTCTCTCTCTCTCTGCCTAATAAATAAATACATCACAAACTTAAAAAAAGACCAAAGAGTTTAACCTCAGAGCTTTAGAGACTTCTTCTTTAAGCGATACTGAGGGTTTTGCTTAAGCTCTCAGGAAAACGGAGATAGACAATACTTCATAGAGGAGCGTAAGGATGAAGTGAGATAATGCCTGTGGCAAGCGCCAAGGAATGCCTAGTACATCAAAGAGCTTGTCAAGCTTGCCAACCTTTCCTTTGCTAGTCTGCATAAAATGATAAGTTTACTTGCCTATATCTTTCATATTCCAAGTTTAAGGCTACAGTGCAACCCTGCACATTTCCACAGCATCCCAAAATGCTCCGTCCCACCCCACGCCGCCACAAAGCACTAGGTTCTTTACGACAGTTTACGACGCCGAGCCTGACCCGAACGCCTTGTCCTCGCGGGCCAATCGCGCTGCTCCCCGGGGATGACGTAAGCCGCGCTTGTGCATGCGCAGGGTGGGGAGACCTTGGAAAAGCCGTGGACGCGCTTAGCGGAGGTGAAAGCATTGGAGGAAAGGAAAGTACCGGGGGAAAATGCAGAGCTGGAGTCGTGTGTACTGCTCCTTGGCCAAGGTGAGGACCTCCGAGGTGGGGTCGTGCTGAGCCGGAGGCACGGAGAGGCCTGAGTCCGGGAGCCGGGACGCGGCCTAACTGGTGCGAGTTCGAGAGGCTGGCGGCCTGACCCGGACCTCTTGTGCACCGGCTCCCGCCCGGCCTCGGTCCGGACGTGGCGGTTCCTTCCCTGGCAGCGGGAGCTGAGCAGCCGCGGAGGGGCCCTGCCTCGGCTGGCTGGTGGCGGCCAGCATTTCCCATAGCTGGGCCGAGGGGCGTACCCATAGGCCTCCGCCCGAGGAGAAGGGGTTAGCAGGGACCTGGCGCGTCCTGCTCTCGCCCTTTTCGTAAAGCTGACTCCGGAGTGGCCTGGTTGTCTGCAGTGGGCAGGTAACCTTGAGAGCACTGCTTGAATGGCCCGGATCTCCTCCCCCTCCCCCTCCCCCCCGGGGCTAGCCCCCAGCCCTGTACCATGTTACTTTTTTGCTACACATATCTCTGATATCGTTTAGTGTAGGAAATAGGCACAGTAAAGGATTACCGACAGTCACTAATAAAATAGAGCCATGACTGCTTTCAGTAACATAGGACTTGCCTGTGGCGCTGGGACAGGCGATCATCAGGCCTACCAAGTGAGAACGAATGAGCAGGTAGCATATTGAGGACGAAAGGGTGATTCCTGTCCCAGCTGGTGGGGTGGAATGGCGAAACTTATAACTGATGAACAGAGTTGGTTCCCGAACAACACAGGGATCCGGGTGCCAGGCTCTTGTGCAGTTGAAAAATCTGCGAGGTTTGACCCTCTCTCTCCCCCACCTCCAAACGTTAATAGGGTGCAAGTAAGTGAGTAACGTACAGTTTTTATGTGTTGCATGTTATGTACAGTGAAAAATAAGGGTTGCGAGAGAGAACTTGTCACTGTGATGTGCAGTTTACTGGAGAGAGGAGCTACTGAGGGAGAGACAGCATCACCTGGTGTTTTAAGGAGCTGCAACACTTGAGCTCAGTTGTCCCAGAAAGTGGGATTGTCTGTGCATATTCTGAGCGTTCATCATATAGCTTTTCCTTAATTTTTTTTTTTTATTTGAAAGGCAGAGTTAGAACGTGTGAGAGCTTCCATCTGTTGGTTCATCCCCAAAATGGTTGCAATGGCTGGGGTTGAGTCAGGAGCCGGGAAGGGAACTCCATCTGGTCTCCTACTTGGGTGGTAGGGTCCCACGTTCCTGGACCATCTTCCACTGCTTTTCCAGCCACATTAGCAGGAAGCTGGATCTGAAGCAGAGCAGCTGGGACTTGAACAGGTGCTCCGATGTGGGGTGCTGGCATTGCTGGTAGGAGCTTAGTACACTGAGCTGCCATGCTGGCCCCCTAATTGTTTGTTTGTTTGTTTATAAATATTTCTAGGCTACTCAGTTCATTAAGTTTTTCAAATAGTTGCCAGTCTCCCCCAAAAAGAGAAATTCATGTATAAGTGGTCCTGCACTGTTCAAATACATGTTGTTCAAGAGTCAGCTGTAGTTTATTTCTGGAGTTTTCCATGTAATAAGTGTACTGTTTTTGAGTTTAACTGTAGGTGGCTGAACTCTTGGATGGAGAGAGGAAACTAATGTATCCAATGAAATCCCTTTGTTTCAAAGATGAGGCATCTGTAGTCCCCAAGATAACTAACAGAGCATGCCAGAAGTCAAGCTTTAAGGGAGAGGCAGAGTGGGGCCTACAACTCAGGACTGCCGGTTGCTACACTGACCTCAGGAGCAAGAGTTGTCCTGGAGCAGAGAACTTACCACCTCCCTGTAGGTTTTGTCACTGTCTCCTGTGTGCCTGTTGTGATGGCAGCAGGAGCTGTTTGTTTTTTTGTGTGTCACTACTTTTGGGAAATGGTAGCCATCCATATTTCAAAATTGTGGCGATTTTGATAGAATTTGTAAAGCTGTAATATTACTTATTACTTACTGCATTTTCGTAAGATACCTTCTCCAGTTTTCTGTTCCTAGTTGATTGATCAGGAGTATCTTCATGAATTTTCCTATATGGACTGAACTATACGTACATGGTAGACTAGGAAGGATTGTCATCAAGTATATTATCCAGGTACTTAAATTAGAACTTTCAGAGTTTTATTTATGGAACTGACAATCAGTAATATTTTCTGAAAATTTAATAAAACTTAATATTGTTGGAATATGTTTTTATTATGTTAAATATGCAGTTATATTAAATAAGATGAGTATTCATAATGAAAGGTAAGTATGACTGAAAAGTGTAAACTGTTACTGCCAGAGAGGAGAGGCATTGCTGTGTAAGCTCTGTGTGATGGTGGAAGATACGTTAATAGGGTTGCTTGTTTGACTTAGTAGTTAACATGCTGATTGGGTGCCCGTATCCCATGTCAGAGTGTCTGGATTTGAGTCCTGGCTTCACTCCCAATTCTAGCTTCCTGTTAACGTGTACTATGGAGGCAACAAGTGATGCCTCGGGTGGTTGGTTCCCTGCATGAGAAACCTTAGAGTTCTCAGTCACAGCTGTTGCAGGCGTTTGGGTGCTCTGTTTCTCAAATAGATAATTTTTTAAAATAATCAGACATTTTAAAAAGATGTTAATAATCAATATTTGACACATTTGCTCAAAGTTGTTATTTTCATTATCCTTCAGAGTTCTGTTTTGAGTTAATATTTTACATAATAAAACATTTTCTTTTTTTTCTAGAGAGGCCATTTCAATCGAATATCTCATGGCATACAGGGAGTTTCTGTAGTGCCCCTGAGAACTTACGCAGATCAATCCAGTAAGTACGATTAGCTTACACGTCTTTGTATTTTGATGTACAAGCTGTAATCTGTCTTAGAATTAATTCGCTCATTTAGTTATTCAGTTAAATGATTATTGAGCAGCTAGTGTGTTCCTGGCGGTGAAAAAGGAAAGCTCTGTTCCCATGAAATTTAGAGTCTGGTGATAAAAGGTAAACAATATGTAAGTAGCAGATAAGTAGTTCACAAAGTAGTTGGTAAGGAACATAGGTCACTGGAAGGAAGAGACTATTTGAGGTATCAAGGAAAACCTTTCTGAGGATGCAGTGGGTGAGTGGGGCCCTGAGTGGAGTGGGCATGAGAAGGTTATTTCAGCGGTGTGGACGTCTGGGTGGGAATTAGCTTGTGAGGTCTCAGGAATAGCACAGAGTCTGGTTTGTATGGAGCAGAGATCCATAGAAAGTAAAAACCAGAAAGTGTCAGCGGGTGTCAGGTCTTGGAGTACTTTGCAAGCCAGGCCAACTACATTGTTTGGTGCCTTTCCTCCCAAGTGTGATGGGAAACTACTGAGGAGTGGTTTCAGATAATTACATTTTAGAAAGTTAATTTTGTTCAGTAGGTAAGATCCTGTTGACACTGCTTAGAAAGATGTGATGACTTTTTTTGATATCCTGAATGAAAATCTTGATGGGTTTATCCAAAAGCACATTTCAAAGACTAGCAGAACTAATCCTAAAAGAAGCTATAGAAGAGCTGGCACTGTAGTGTAGTGGATTAAGCATCCCATATGGATGCTGGTTCGAGTCCCAGCTGCTCTTCTGATCCAGTTCCCTGCTAATGTGCCTGGGGAAGCTGAGAAGGACAGCCCAGGAACTTGGGCCCCTGCATCTACTTGGGAGGCCTATAAGAGTCTCCTGGCTTTGGCCAGGCCCACTCCAGCTGTTGTGGTCATTTGGGGAGTGAACCAGCAGGTGGAAGACTTCTCTCTCTTCTCTCTGTAACTCTACCTTTGAAATAAGTAAAATCTTTTTCTTTTAAAGAATCTGTAGGATATAGAATTTTCTTTGTACTTTATATTTTTTGAATTTCTACAGAGAATATACTTTTTTGGAAAGTATTTAAAACAGGAAATTAGTGGGCCTGCATTGAGGTTTTTTGGCCACCTGATTTCAAGGCTGTTGATGATTTGGAATGGCCTGTTTTGAGGTTTACTGGATCCACCTGTGTGGATTGTCAGACAAATCATGTCCTCAGGCTTCCTTGTGCAGACTAGTGACACGGGACTCTGACCATCGGTCTTCTTGTGCTCTGTGAAATAACGTTCTTCTAGGAGGTACCTTTCTCTGAAGGGAGGAGAGAACCTCCACTTTGACTATGACCTTGTCTAAACAAGATAAGAGTCGGAGAACTCAAGGGGCTTCCATAGCCTTGGAAACTCATGACTGGAGCATAGGGAGATTACTGAGGCCATAAACAAGAGTGTCAATTTGTAAAGTCAACAACAGGAGTCACTGTGCACTTACTCCTCATGTAGGATCTCTGTCCTTAATGTGCTGTACATTGAGACTTAATGCTATAACGAGTACTCAAACAGTATATTTCACTTTGTGTTTCTATGGGGGTGCAAACTGTTGAAAGCTTTCCTTAATGTATACTAAACTGATCTTCTGTAAAAAAAAAAAAAAAAAAAGAAGAAATTATCAATTCCCAACTTGACTCTCACTGGGATTAAACATGACAATAGGTCTGATCTGATTTCATCATCATTTAAAAAATCATCTATTATTTTTCACTTTATGTTTCTGTGTGGGAGCAAACTGTTGAAATCTTTACTTAATGTATGCTAAGCTGATCTTTTGTATATAAAGAGAATCGAAAATGAATCTTGATGTGAATGGAAGGGGAGAGGGAGTGGGAGAGGGGAGGGTTGCGGGTGGGAGGGACGTTATGGGGGGGAAGCCATTGTAATCCATAAGCCGTACTTTGGAAATTTATATTCATTAAATAAAAGTTAAAAAAAAAAAAGAAATAACGTTCTTCTATGCCCATGACTGTGGTCGGACCACTGTCATTTTGGATGCTTGATTCCTAGAAGGATTCTGGTTACTAGTGAGTGGCTGGTTTATGCTAGCTTTGAACAGAGCACAAACTCCTTTAAAACATACTAATTTGGTGATGGGAGGACAAGTTGGACTTGTTATACTCTTTGTCCCTTGTTAAATGAGAATAGTCTTCCCAGCTCATACACAGAGCAGTGTTAGATTTTCACTTTTTTTTTTTCTTCTAATGGTTTGTTTATTTTATTTGAAAAGCAGAGTTAGAGAGAGAGAGGTCTTCCATTCGCTGGCTCACTGCCCAAATGGCCACAACGGCCAGAGCTGGGCCAATCTGAAACCAGGAGCTAGGAGCTTCTTCTGGGACTCCCATGTGGGTGCAGGGGCCCAAGCATTTGAGCCATCCTGTGTTGTTTTCCCAGGCGCATTAGCAGGGAGCTGGATTGGAAGTGGAACAGCCGAGACTCGAGCTAGTGCCCATATGGGATGCCGGTGCCACAGGTTACCTACTGTGCCACAGTGCTGGCCCCAGATTCTCACTTTTCAGAGCATCCTTTCACAGCTGACTCTAGCTTTGATGTCTTTCACCAGTGCTTTATTCGTGTCTTCTGTTTGACATGCAGTCCCCAAGCAGGAAGTTAGATTTTCATGTTATGAGAATGTGTGTCAAGACCCTAAGGAGGTACCAGAGACAGATGAGAAGAAACAGTAACTGATTCTGCCCTTAGCAGATTCCTCTCCCAATTTGAGTACTGCAGCCTGCACTCTCATTCTTCATAACAACCTACACATTGCAACCCCAGATAAAATCTGACTCAGATCTTACTCTCTTGCTTGTCATTGGTTTCCCAATCTCTTACTGACTTATGTGCCAAGAGTTGTACTGGTCCACCTAGGTGCATTTTGCACCATCTCCTTCAAAATGAATACTGATAGCATACATTTCATATCGCATACACTCTAAGTTCTTAGGATATATACAAATGTTACAGTTCTGGTTCTTAGAGTCTAATTAGAATTATGATGAAGTCCAGTCTAACTAGAACAATTTTTTTTTTAAAAGAGTTATTTGAAAGGCAGAATGACAGAGAAGGATTGAGAGAAAAGGACTGACCAGCACTCTTATTTTTTTGTTATAGAAAACTTTTATTTAATAAATATACATTTTGAAAGTACAACTTTTGGATTGTAGAGGTTCTTCCCCCCATAACCGTCCTCCCACCCATAAAACATCCCATCTCCTACTCCCTCTCATCCTGTTCTTCATTAAGATTCATTTTAATTATCTTTATATACAGATCAACTCTGTACTAAGTAAAGATTTCAACATTTTGCACTCACACAGACACACAAAGTATGAAGTGCTATTTGAAGACTTATTTTACTGTTTGTTTTTTTGACAGAGTGGACAGTGAGAGAGAGAGAGACAGAAAGGTCTTTTGCCGTTGGTTCACCCTCCAATGGCCGCCGCGGCCAGCGCGCTGTGCTGATCTGAAGCCGGGAGCCAGGTGCTTTTCCTGGTCTCCCATGCGGGTGCAGGGCCCAAGCACTTGGGCCATCCTCCACTGCACTCCCGGGCCATAGCAGAGAGCTGGCCTAGAAGAGGGGCAACCAGGACAGAATCCGGCGCCCCGTCTGGGACTAGAACCCGGTGTGCGGGCACCACAAGGCGGAGGATTAGCCTATTGAGCCACGGCGCCGGCCTTGTTTTACTGTTAATTCTCATAGTACAACACAGTAAGGACAGAGATCCTACGTGGGGAGCAAGTGCACAGTGACTCCCGTTGTTGATTTAACAATTGACACTCTTATTTATGATGTCAGTAATCACCTGAGGCTCTTGTTATTAGCTGCCAAGACTGTGGAAGCCTCTTGAGTTCACAAACTCCAATGTTATTTAGACAAGGCCATAATCAAAGTGGAAATTCTCTCCTCCCTTCAGAGAAAGGTACCTCCTTTGATGGCCCTTTCTTTCCACCAGGATCTCACAGAGATCTTTCATTTAGGTCATTTTTTTTTGCCATAGTGTCTTGTCTTTCCATGCCTGAGAAACTCTCATGGGATTTTTAGCCAGATCTGAGTGCCTTAAGGGCTGATTCTGATGCCAGAGTGCTGTTTAGGGCATTTGCCATTCTATGAGTCTGCTGTGTATCCTGCTTCCCATGTTGGGTCATTCTTTCCTTTTTCATTCTATCAATTATTATTAGCAGACACTGGTCTTATTTTTGTGGTCCCTTTGATACTTAATTCTATCTTTATGATCAGTTATGAACTTAAACTGATCACTTTATTGGTACCTGCCAACTTAATGGGATTTGGAGTCCCATGGCAAGTTTTTAGCTTTACCCTTAGGGGTAAGTTTGAAGGCACATGTGCTGAACTGTACAACTCCTGCCTTTCTTATGCCCACTCTTATTTTTAGCAGGGATCAATTTTCAATTGGATTTAAACACCTAAGAATAATTCTGTGTTAAGTAAAGAGTTCAACCAATGGTATTAAGTTGAAAAGAAAATACTAAAAAGAATAAAATAGTAAGCTGTTCCTCAGCAGTCAGGACAAAGGCTGATCAAGTCATTGTTTCACTACTATAGGTTTCTTTTTAGGTGCTCAGCTAGTTGTCACAGATCAGGGAGAACATACGATATTTATCCCTTTGGGGCTGGCTTATTTCACACAGCATGGTATTTTCCAGATTTCTCCTTTTGTTGCAAATTACCAGATTTCATCTTTTTTTTTTTTTTTTTTAACTGCTGACCAGCACTCTATATGACCAGCACTCCTATGTGGGTTCCACAATGTCGGCTCCCCAAGGGAGTGATGTTTTAAAAACAAATCTAACCATATCATGTTCCTGGTTAAAATACTTCAGGGGCCACCACTGTGGCATAGTGGGCTAAGCCTCCCTCTGTGGCGCTGGCATCCAGTATGGGCACCGGTTTGCATCCCAGCTGCTCCACTTCAAATCCAGGTCCCTGGGAAAGCAGTGCAAGATGGCCCAAGTGCTTTGGCCCCTGCACCCACATGGGTGCAGAAGCTCCTGGATCCTGGTTTTGGCCTGGCCCAGCCCTGGTGATTGTGGCCATTTGGGGAGTGAACCAGCAGATAGGAAACCTTTCTCTCTGTCTTTCCCTCTCTCTTTCTGTAACTCTACCTCTCAAATAAATAAATAAAAAATCTTTAAAAAAAAAATTTCAAAGACTTTCCAACTATTCTTAGGATAGGCCTTTCACAGTTGTGAGAAGTCAGCTCTCAATCTTATGCACATTTCCATGTACTAAATGTTTTTCTGCTTCTCAAGTGTACGGCACTGCTTCCCACATCAAAATATTTACATGCTATTCCCTTTTGCCTGGAAGACCTATCACCCACTCCTGCCCTGACCATTTGCATATGTTTACATAATTTTTTTTTAGATTTATTTATTTGATAGAGTTACGCAGAGAAGAGAAGGAGAGGCAGAGAAGAGAAGGAGAGAGAGAGAGAGAGAGAGAGAGAGAGATGATCTGTTTCTGTTTTCCATCCACTGGTTCAATCCCCAACTGGCCACAACGACCAGAGCTGTGCCGATCCGAAGCCAGAAGCCAGGACTCTCCTCTGGGTCTTCCCACGCCGGTGCAGGGGCCCCAGGACTTGGACCATCTTCCACTGCTTTCCCAGGCCATAGCAGAGCTGGATAAGAAGTGGAGCAGCTGGGACTCGAACTGGTGCCCATTTGGGATGCTGGCACTGCAGGTGGCAGCTTTATCCTCTATGCCACAGTGCCAGCCCCCACATAAATTCTTAAAAAAAGAATTCTATGACCATTTTCCATCAATACTGGGACTTTACAGCTCCTTATGCATAGCTCACGAGCCGCTTCTCACAATTATAATTTTTTGTTGGATGTCTACCTTTCCTGACTGGTCTGTGAACTCCGAAAAGCTGGATCTTGTCTGTCTGTTCGCTGCTGTCTCCTAGTGGCTGGCCCAATAAATAGCATAGAGTAGATACTAAAAGTGTTGAAATAATGAGTGAATGAAAGAGTGAGTGGATGATTAAGTGCAGCCAGTCTGCTCATATCATGAGATGTGTATCAGTGAGATGGAAGGTCATAGCAACAGCAGCAGGCACAGCTTTGCAAATCCGGATGACTCTGGATTATAAGGATATTTAAATATCTCCTGAGAGTTGTGCCAGATACTATCTCTTGGTCCACTGACAGTTATGTCGGCAGCCTGAATACAACACTAATTCAGAGTGTAGGTTCTTGGGGCCAGTGCTGTGGCAAAGAATGTTAAGCCCCTGCCTGTGGTGCTGGTTTGAGTCCTGGCTGCTCCATTTCTGATCCAGCTTCTTGCTAATGTGCCTGGGAAAGCACCAGAAGATGGCTCAAATGCCTAGGCCCCTGCCATCCATGTGGGAGACCTCTTCCTCTAGGAAGCTCCTGGCTTCGGCCTGGCCATTTGGGGAGTGAACCAGTGGATGGAAGATTGATCTATCTCTTTCTCCCTCTCCTCTAGGTCTCTGCCTTTCAAATATATAAATCTTCTTACTTGAAGATTTATTTATGTATTTGAAAGGCAGAGTTACAGAGAGGCAGAGGGAGAGAAAGAAGTGTTCCATCCTTTGGTTCACTCCCCAGATGACTGTAATGGCCAGAGCTAGGCTAGGTGCCAGGAGTTCTTCCAGGTCTCCCTCACGGGTACAGGGGCCCAAGGACTTGGGCCATCTTATACTGCTTTCACAGGCCACAGCAGAGAGCTGGATTGGAAGTGGAGCAGCCAGGACTCAAACCAGCGCCCATATGTGATGCTGGCGCTGCAGACGGTGGCCTTTACCTGCTGCACCACAGCACTGGTCCCCTATAAATAAATTTTTTTAAAAGAAGTATAGGTTTTAGTTTCAGAGGAGTCTCTTAACTCTGGCATTCCTGAAGTGGGAAACCAAAGACTCGACCAAAGACTCTATAAAATGAGGCAGCTAGCAGCACGTAGGTGGTCAGCTGCCCACAAGTATGCAAGGCTTTCCTGGGACAGAGTTAAACCCTCAGTGTACCAGTTAACTCTTTTGTCGGGTAGTCATTGTGTGCAAGGCACCGTACTGGATGCTTTGTGCTGAAGCAGTAACTGAAACAGACACAGCCCCTGTATTCAGTGTACATGTGCATGAACAGAGTATCATGTGTACCATCTTAGGAGCTGAGCAAAACAGTCTCAATCTTGGCCTGATAAAATGTGCATTTTCAGGGGCAAGACAGCCTTTAAATAAATACGTCAGATGAGTATAAACGTGTCAAACATTTATTACTTGATCCATTCATTTTATATGCATGAGTGCTAATGGATTTATGATTTACTGCGTGTCAGGGAATCACCAAACCTCACAACCCTGGACTGTAGGTAGTATACCTACTTTATTCATATGTTACGTTAAAGCCCACTTCAGGAGTGGTCGAGCATATGTGAACCCCAGGGGTTTTGATTTTTTTTTTTTTAACTTCAAATCCTTTATTTACTCTTTTCTTTTACCTTATGCACTAGGCGATTATAAAGTTACGGTTAGAGAGTGAAGTATCAGAATTCAAGTTCAAAGGCTGAGGCTGAACAGTCTGGCATGAGAACAAGTATAGAGTGTGACTGTGGGAGAAAGTTACTGAAATAGACTGGACATTAAGGCTAGTGAAAACAGCCTCCCTGGGGCAGGCATTTGGCCTGGAGGTTAAGACACTAGTTAGGATGCCAGTGTCCCATGTCAGAGTACCTGGATCCAATGCCTGGCTTAATTCTGGCTTCCTGCTGGTGTGAACCCTGGGAAGCAGAAGTGATGCTTCGGTTCAGTGGTTAGGTTCCTGGATTGAGTTGCCCACCCTTTCCCCCTTCCTCGGAGGGCATTTGGGGAGTGAACTGTCAGATGAGAGCATCTGTCTTCTCTGCACTGTGCTCTCTGCCTCTCAAATAAAAGTAAAGAGCTTTCCCCATCCCCCAACAAAATACTAGCAAATGAACTCTACCAAACAGCTCTTCTGCTTATTTAGTGAATTTGGTAATTAATAATTATTGTCTTATGATATTTCTTCTTTTTTTTTTTTTTTAAGATGTATTTTATTTGAAAGGCTTTGTGATAGAGAAAGAGATCTTCCATCCATTGGTTCACTCCCCAAATGGCCACAGTGGTGAGGACTGGGCCAGGCTGAAGTCAGGAGCCTGGAACTCCCTGTTAGTCTACCATGTCGGTGGCAGGAGCCTAAGCACTTGGGCCATCTTCTGCTCCCCAGGTGCATTAGCAGGGAGCTAATTGTAAGTGGAGTATCTGGGACTCAAACCAGTGGTGCTCCAGTGTCAAAACAGTGGCTTAAGTCATTGAGCTACAGTGCTGGCCCCTGTCCATGAACACTGTATCCTGATTTGTTTTTTTTATTTGAAAGTCATAGTTACACAGAGAGAGGAGAGGCAGAGAGAGAGAGAGATCTTCCATCTGATAGTTTACTCCCCAATTGGCCGCAACGGCCAGAGCTGCGCCGATCCGAAGCCAGGAGCCAGGATCTTCTTCCAGGTCTCCTGCAAGGGTGCAGGGGCCCAGGGGCTTGGGCCATCTTCTACTGCTTTCCCAGGCCATAGCAGAGAGCTAGATCGGAAGAGGAGCAGCCAGGACTAGAACCAGCACCCACATGGGATGCCGGCGCTTCAGGCCAGGGCATTAATATGCTGAGCCACAGCCTAGGCCCCTGTATCCTGACCCACTTGACCAGTGATTCTGAGATAGGGACAGGGGAAAGTCGGAACCGAGGAAGACTTTGGCTTACCTCCTTAAAAGTGATAGTTACCTGTGTGTTTTCCCAATGGTTCATTATGACTGCTATAAGAATTTTATAGTGAACACTCATAGATTGTTCCTTTAACACCTTACTGTACTTAGATTATTTCATAACTGGCCATCCATTTACTTATCCATTGGTCCATCTTATTTTTTTGATGCCTTTTAAAATAAGTTATAGGGGGCCCGGCGCCGTGGCTCACTGGGTTAATCCTCCACCTGCAGCACCGGCATCCCATATGGGCACCGGGTTCTAGTCCCGGTTACTCCTCTTCCAGTCCAGCTCTCTGCTATGGCCCGGGAGGGCAGTGGAGGATGGCCCAAGTGCTTGGGCACCTGCACCTGCATGGGAGACCAGGAAGAAGCACCTGGCTCCTTGCTTCAGATTGGTGTAGCGGCCATTTGAGGGAATGAACCAACGGAAGGAAGACCTTTCTCTCTGTCTCTCTCTCTCACTGTCTATGGCTCTACCTGTCAAATAAAAAAAAAATCTTAAAAAAATAAGTTGCAGACATCTGTACATTTCCCTTAAATTTTGGCTGGTCTTTGAAGTTTTGTCACTGGATTGTACACTTCTGTATTCTAAGCTGGCAAATCTTTACATGAAGACTTGGCTTTTTTCCCTTCATTTTTATGTTGCCTAGCACTTGGAGTGTTACGTCTAGTATGGTGAGACGCGAACTGTTTGGACTTTTCGGCATTTGCTACAGAAAACAGATACCACCATATGGAGTGAGATGCTGATTGGGATGCCTGTGTTCCCATGTTAGAGTGCCTGGGTTCAGTACATGACACTATATGCCTGATTCCAGCTCAGCTCCCATCCCCTCCCCAGAGCCACTGAAGACGTATGGAGAGTGAAGCAAGAGACTGGATATTCTGTCTCTGTTTCTCACTCTGCCTCTCAAATAAATAAATAATAAGATCATGGGGCTGGTACTGTGATAGCTCATGTGGGCACCCTGCTGTGGCAGCATCCCATATGGGTGCAGTGTAGAATCCTGGCTGCTCCACTTCAGATCCAGCTCCCTGCTGGTGTGCCTGGGAAGGCAGCAGAGGATGGCCCAGGTGCTTGTGCTCCTGTACCCATGTGGGAGGCTCCTGGCTCCTGGCTTCAGCCTGTCCTAGGCCTGGCCCAGTCCCGGCTGTTGTGGTGGGAACCAGTGGATGGGAGAGCTCAATCTCTCACCCTTCTCTGCTTCTCTGTCTGTATTTCTGCCTTTCAAGTTAATAAATAAATCTTAAAAAAAAAAAAACACACACAAGATCACATAGTAATATGGGAAATATAAAGTTTTCTTGCTATGTCTTGTGTGTATGTGTGTATTTCTTAATTTTTATTTAGTTGTTTTGTGTATGTGTATATTTCTTAATTTTTATTTGTGAGATACACACAGAAACCTCTCATCTACTGGTTCAATCCCCACATGCCCGGGAGCCACAGCCTCAGTCCCAGTCTCCCATGTGGATGGCATGGACTGACGTACTTAAGGTATCACCTGCTGCCTCCCAGCGGTGCGTGTTGGGAAGATACAATGGGAATGGAGCCAGAACTCAAGCTCATGGCACTGGGATAAGGGATGCAGGTGTCCCAGGTGGCTTCCTAACCACCGTGCCAGACACCTGCCTCAGTCTTAGTTATTGTTTACTTCTGGTTTTGCTTACCAAAAGAGGCTGTTCTCCAGACCAAATGTATTTCTCATTTTTGTCCCGTGGATTTATTTTATGTGTTGCTGCATATTTTTAATGATTAAAAATAAAACACATACCCAAAAGGCCAAAATTGAATTTAAACTCAATAACATAGTTACCAGAGTTTTGAATTATTGTAGAAATAACATATATATTATACTTATATAATGATGAAAAAATATAGAATTTTATGTGGCAAAGTCAAATCTATAAATGTAGGTCTGGAGGAAAGATTGGCAGTGGTGTTGGTGGGGGTAGCAAAGTGGGCCCCATGGGGAACCCCCTTACCCATGGGGACCCCCTTACCCCTGCAAGGAGGAAGAGAATGGCAAGGATGGGAGCGATGACTGAGGACAGAGTAGAGCCACGCTGGCACCACGACCTATACCTGCAGAATGGCTAAGACAGGCACACCCCGTACCTGTGCGTCCTCTGTGTCAAGGGCTTCTCCAGCGCTGAGCCTCTCAGTGCCCACGTGGAGACGCACACAGAGGAGGAGCTGCTGATTGATGAGGAGGGGGCCTATGACACATGCAGCAGGGGCACGAAAGGGAGGCTGAGCACTGCATGGCCAGGCCTCGCCCCTTCAAGTGCTGGGTCAGTGAAAAGACCTGCCAGGACCCCGCCACCCTGCTGCAGCACCAAGACTCACTGGCTCACGTGGCCCTTCCACTGCAACATCTGTGGCACCATGTTCACCTGGTGTGCCACTGTGACCCACCACAGGCAGAGCCACCTGGGTCTGTGTACCAGTCCCACCGAGCATGTGCACTCAGGCACTGCAGGGGCAAGTTCACCCAACTGCACAACCTCATCAGCCATCTGCACACGCACACCTTCCCCTCCTAGAAGCCACAGACCTGTGGGCCCCCTGTGCAGACCCCACTCTCCAGAACCCACAGGAGAAGCTAGGAGGCACTGTGGGAGGGGCTGGAGACGTGCCTGGTGGTCCCTCCCCCACCCAGAGCTCTAATCAACAGTCTATACCAAGGGAAATGACGAGAAGCCACTGTCCCGGCCCTGTGTGCATGGTGCTGGTGTCGCCTACCTCCCTGCGCTGCTTAGGCTCCCAGCTCCCCTTGGGGGCCACTGCAGAGCTGGTAGGAGTGGGTCATGTGGGTCTCACTTGGGACCTGGTTCCTTTCCTGCTGGCCAGGCGCTGGTGTCCCTGGCTCTGGGAGCAGGTGCTGGGAGGAAGGAGTGGAGCCTCCTTCCGTGAGCCAGGACAGCACTGCTTGCTGGCAAAGGCAAAGTCGGGGTGACCCCACCGCCTGCCCCGCTGACTAAAGACTTGTTGCTGTTATTTGTACTGATCTGTTCCTTATTTTTCTTTTTAAATTTTTATTTTTTTAAACCAAAAGAAACAGTAGTTCATTTTCTTTTTTTTTTTTTTTTTCTTTTTTAAGATTTATTTATTTCAAAGGGTTACACAGAGAGAAGGAGAGGCAGAGAGAGAGAGAGGCCTTCCATCCGATGGTCCACTCCTCAGTTGGCCGCAACGGCTGGAGCTGCGCCTGTCTGAAGCCAGGAGCCAGGAGCTTCCTCCAGGTCTCCCACACGGGTGCAAGGGCCTAAGGACTTGGGCCATCTTCTACTGCTTTCCCAGGCCACAGCAGAGAGCTGGATCAGAAGTGGAGCAGCCGGGTCTCGAACTGGCGCCCACATGGGATGCTGGCGCTTCAGGCAGGGTGTTAACCCACTGCGCCGGCCCCAACAGTAGTTCATTTTCTTCCTGTCCCCTTTGGGGCTGAACCTGTGTCTGCAGACTGACTCTAAGGGACAGCTGCCCTGCCTGCTGTCCCCAGCCCATGCGCTCTGGGGTGCCTGGTAAGCCCACCCCTCCAGGCCCCAGAAGCCCATCTTGCCCAAAGGCTCCTTGGTGCCTGAGGCTCATCTTGGCTGCCAAAGAGAGTGTGCTTTCTCCTATAGTTTCCGAGGAATGTTCTTTGTTTAGAGGTACTTGTTTTTTATTAAGAGCAAAACCAGTGTAATGTTCCTGTGACTGTTTGAACTGGAAGGTCTGGGGTTCCGGGGGGAGGCTGGACGTGATGCCTAGGCCGTTCGTATTCTCACTTTGCATTTTCTGCGTGGATGTGCTGTGTGCATGGACAGATGTTTCACTTTCCTTCCTTCTTCATTGAACAAGGTAGAGAGACTTCTGACTTGTTTATGACCTCCTGGATTCGTGATGACAGCATTTTGGTGATTGGTAGCTGAGGCCTTGACTAGTCTGTTTTCTTCCTCTTGGTGTGCCCCGGGGCACCTGCTGCTGATGTGTGCATTTTGCTTCCTGTGGGTGTCCTGGCATCCTGAGCCCACAAGCCTCCATTTTGTCCCAGGAGCCCAACACCGAAGCCATGAAGAGGAAGTGGCTTTTGCTAGGGCCAGGATGAGATGGCAGTGAGCCTGCCCCATCGGGCCTCCTCCCTCAGGCCCCTGAGACCTTGAGCTTGAGAGGGCAGTAGTGCCTACCTTGTCAGCAAGAGATGTAGGAGGAGCTGACCAAAATGTGGATTGGGGGTGGGCTGGGGCGTGTGCTCCCTGAGCAGGTGAGGGGCTAGTCACCACACACAGGGTCCTACCCTCACCCTGGGCTTTCTCAGCCAGTCTCTGACACCTCGAAGGGCCCTGTGCCAAGGGCAGACCAAGGTCACCACTCTGGCTCGCTGCCCTCAGCCTCCAAGAGCTGCCTGGCTGGGCTAGCAGGTCTTAATCTTCATTTCATTTCATACTTTTCTTTCTCTTGTTTTTCTTTTAAGTTCAGACCAAAAAGTTGTTTCCCACCCTCACCCCTCCAGAGACCTCCTGCTGAAGACAAGCCTGAGTTGAGGGACCCAAGTGGTGAGCAGTGTGTTTTGGGAGTGAGGGAGTGAGAGCCACATGGACTGGATCCTGGGAGGAGCCAGCCTGAGGACCCGAGCAGACTCCCCCGGCTCTGCCCCACCCAGTGAGGGAGCAGGGCCTTCCAGGCCTGCTCTCCTGAGCCCGCCCCACTCCGGCAGTACTTAAGCCACAAGACACGAAGTCTGTACCATACAGGCCTGGCCACACACACGGTCTTGAGGCTGTGGCAGCCGCATCTGTGAGGTTACTCCTGACTGTAGGCGATTCCCTTGCAGAACCTCAGGGACTGGGAACAGAGCCCTCACCCAGTGACAGCCATTCAGTGTCCCCACCTTAGTTTCATATCGAGCCTTTTCTGTGTCTTCGTGAGAAAGCAGGTCTCTAGTTTCTTATTTAAGATGTCAGGGGTTTATGGGGCCAGGCAAGGTTAACACCACACTTTGCATTGATTCCTGTTGAGTGTGTGCTTGTGAGAGCGTCTGTGGGTGTTTAAGAGCCTTATAAGGAAGTCAGACTGTTGAAGGGACAGACTTAGAATTCTCTGCTTTAGTTGCTTAATTCCTTAATGTTTCGGAGAAATAAGAAACAGAAGATAGCAGATGGCACATAGGAAAGAGGGTGAACAAAGAAAAAGAAAAACCCTCATACCCACATTCACAGCATCTTTTTAAACAAAAGCTCAGTTTGTGTATAGGACCTCAGTGGGCTCAGAAAAAAGGTACTAATATCTCGTTGTTTACATGAACTTGCACAGTTTCAGACCTCAACAGCTGAAAGACCCATCCCAGGGATGCCCGCCTTCTGCCGAGGGCCCTTCTGAGTCTGCTCTGGAGCTGCTCATGGGCAGAGGCAGCCCTGGGGGCAGAGCAGGGACTGGAAACCTCCGAGGATTCACCGAGCCCTCAATCCCTTTTCTGGGGCCTCTGTCGAGTGATGGGTGTGTGTATTTCTCAGACTTGGGGTGAGTGCATTGAGTGACATTGCTGGGCTGCACCACTGCCCACTCCTGCTGGACAGAGCCACATGCAAGGGTTCCAGAAAAGGAAGAAAAAGACGATCCTTTAAGCAGATGAGAATCTCAGAGACTTCGTAGCATAGCCATATACCTCAGCTTCTGAAACGTGGATCCAGACTGACTGCCCGTTTACACATGCTGAATACTAGATTAATTGGGATTGTAATGACACTGGGATAGAAGAAGGAAGACTCACCTAACTTTTTTTAAAGATTTATTCATTTGGAAGACAAAGTTAAATCTATCTATCATCTGTCTGTCCATCCATCCATGTATCTTCCTTCCTTCGTTTCATCCATCCATTCATCCATCATTCTTTCCACTGGTTCATTCCCTATTACCTGTTTGGAAGGCAAAGTAGCTGGGGCTGGGCCAGGTCAAAGCCAGGAGCCTAGAGCTCCATCTTGGTCTCCTGTGTGAGTGGCAGGGGCTCAAGTACTTGGGCCATTTTCTGCTGCTTTCCTAGATGCATTACCAAGGAGCTGGATCAGAAGTGGAGCAATTGGTCTCGAACTAATGCTCATATGGGATGCTGGATTTGCAAGTGACAGCTTAACCCACTGTGCTAAAACACTGGCCTCAGTCACCTGACTCTTAAGAGTTATTCTTGCTTTACTTGAAGTTGGATTGAGGAGAACGAAGGTAATTAAATGTATTTGTACATTTGTTTTAAAATTATATTCCTAAGGCTACTGATCAGTTAATTTTTCATTTTTATCTTTGTAAGGTAAATATCTAGAATAGTTAATTGAATGTTCTAGTTAGCCTGCTATCTTAAACTCTGTAAAATTTATCAGTATAGGGGTGGCGCTGTGGCGCAGTGGGTTAAAGCATTGCCAGCATTGCATATGGGCGCCGGTTCTAGTCCCAGCTGCTCCTTTTCCAATCCAGCTATCTGAATGGCCTGAGAAAGCAGTAGAAGATGGCCCAAGTGCTTGGGCCCCTGCACCCGTGTGGGAGACCAGGAAGAAGCTCCTGGCTCCTAGCTTCGGATCGGTGTAGCTCCGGCCATTATGGCCATCTGGGGAGTGAACCAGCGGATGGAAGACCTCTCTCTCTCTCTCTACCCCTCTCTGTAACTCTGTCTTTCAAATAAATAAAATGAATCTTTTAAAAAAGTTTATCAGTATAGACATTACATGCCATGTACTATAGGGAAACTTTTTTTTTTTCCTCCTGATATTTCAGAAGTTAGGACCTAAAAGGGATAATTGATCTAAATTAATTGGAAGTATTAAGGCATTATATAAAATTACCTTATGTGGAGCCAGCATTGTGGCACAGCAGGTTAAGCTACCACCTGTGATATTGGCTGGAGCATTGGTTTGTGTCCCAGCTATTCATTCCACTTCTGATCCAGCTCCCTGCTAATGCACAGGCAGTGGAAGGTGGCCCAAGTACTTGGGTGCCCCCATCCACCCATGAGGGAGACCTGGATGGAGTTCTAGACTCCTGGCGGCCTTTTGGACCAGTGCGGCCTTTTGGGGAGTGAATCAGTAGGTGGAAGATACCTACCCTACTATCCCTCCCTGCCTCTATCTCTCTCTCTCTCTCTCTCTCATCCCCGCACTCCCAGCCTTTCAAATAAATAAATAAAACTTTGTTGTCATTCCTGTGTTAGAAAGATTAAGTCATTTGGCCAAGATCACATAGCTGATAAGAGTTGAGATATGAAGCTCAGTATGCCAGATTCCAAACCTCAGGCTGTTGCCTACACACTTGTCTTCTGGTTTCAGTAATTCTTGTCATTTCTCATTAAATGATAGATTTTAGCAAGGTTGGGGGACAAGAAGTTAATGTTACAGAACTCAGTTGTGTTTCCATATGCCATAATGAATAGAAAACAAAAATGGAATTTAAAATGTGCCATTTTCACTGACATTGAAGAACAAGTCCTAGGAATAAAATAGACTGTATAGAAGATGCTTATTTTCACTTTCTTGGAGGCTTGGATGAGTTTTTTTTGGTGGTTTTACCAAGAATTATTTTTGGTAAATATTAAAAAATTAATTAAAATTAAAAAACCTATGCTATATCAATTTGCTTTATTGTAGTTGATGCTGATGTGACTGTGATAGGTTCTGGTCCTGGAGGATATGTCGCTGCTATTAAAGCTGCCCAGTTAGGCTTTAAGGTAAGATTTAAACTCAAAGTAGCTGTGGGTTCGCTTGTTTTCACAAAATATTCTGCGAGTATAGACATGATAAATGATTTCTTAATCCTGTGAATTGTTAGTAAGCTTGAAACTGATGAAGACAGGATTCATTGGGTTGTAATCTCATGAAATGGAAAATGAAGTGCAATATTTTTACCCTGTTCCCAAGATTTAACCATTTGGGCCTCTATTCACACTTTGAAAGACACAGTGATAGAGTTAAAATCATGTATTTTGTGGTGTTGAACAAAAATATGTGTTAAAATAATTGATTCTTGGGCTACCCTAGTTTAGCACTAATCTAATGAAAAATTTTGAAAGATTGTATTCTGATTTCTGGAAAGCAGCTTGAGGAGCTTATTAATTTAAGGCAGATATATTTGGAATTTCAGTGAACAGAGACATTGCAGGTTATGTTCAGTTAAATAATAATTTCTTTGGTTGTAGACAGTCTGCGTTGAGAAAAATGAGACACTTGGAGGGACATGCTTGAATGTGGGCTGTATTCCCTCTAAGGTGAGTATATGCTTTGCACAGCGCAGGGGTGTTTTTCTTCAGCCATGACCTAGAAGGCTGTACTGAGGTAGATGATTAAGCTAATACAGTTACTAAAATTTAATCCAAGGACGATGAAAAAATCAATCCTATGTATTTTCCTTGGTAAAACTTCCAGTATTGTCCCCAGTCTGCCATACATTCCTGAAGCAGATTCTTTGTCTCAGAAGACTTAGCCTTTAGATTCAGATTCTGTTCTTCCATGTTGTTCTTCAGCTTTCCTTTACCAGGGAAACAGATAATAGATCCTTTTAGGTCTCTGCAGGCCTCTTTGTACGTAGACGGGACTGCCTTTTTCACCTGTCACCTTGAAGAGTGTGCTTATTGTGCCTTTGCTTTTTTTTTTTTTTTTTTTAATAAAGATATATTTGTTTGAAAGGCAGAGTTATAGAGAATGATCTTCTCTGCTGGTTTACTCCCCAGATGGCCACACAGCTGGCACTGGGCTGGGCCAAAGCCAGGAGCCTGTAACTCTGTATCTCCCACATGGGTGCAGGGGTGCAAGGACTTGGGCCATCTTCTTCTGCTTTCCCGCGCACATTAGCAGGGAGCTGGATTGGAAGTAGAGCAGCCAGGACTTGAACCAGTGCACTCATATGGGATGCTAGCATTGCAGGCAGCAACTTTACCTGTTGTGCCACAACACCAGCACCAATACCTTTGCTTTTGAAGAAAGTAAAGTTTTTTTATTCATTCTTGTTTGTTGAATGTTTTTTATGTTGTTATTGTTTGTTTTAGATTAATTACTTAAGGAATTGAATTGGTATAGTCCTAAGTATTGTTCCACATAGAGAATGTCATTTCCTGAGTGCTTTATGCTTGTATATGGTCTGCTTATGAATATTTGATAAATCTATGTTTTTACTTCCTTTAGGCTTTATTGAATAACTCTCATTATTACCATATGGCCCATGGAAAAGATTTTGCATCTAGGGGAATTGAAAGTAAGTGCACTTTTCGTATTTAGTGATGTTATCAGACATGTTTAACTGGACTCTTCTGGATGAAGATGTGTGTGTGTAGTGTATGTATATGTAATGTGAGCCTGTTTACGAAGTTGATGGAAAATGGAATTAAAAGGTAGATTTATTCTGGTGCAGACATTTTCTAAATCCATGCAAATGAGGGGTCTTTAAATAATTTACAGAAATATGTATTATGAAAGAATTGCATAGATTTCAAAAATTTCAGGATGAGCTTGTCTTTTAATTTTGTTTTTCATAAAGATTTTAAAGTACCTTCATAAATGATTAGTTAGGGAAGACTAGGATAAAGACTCATGAAAATATAGAGTTACTTAAGAATTTGTAAGTCCAGAGTTATATCCTATCTTCTATTCCTCTGCTAACTTTTGGTTGTAGGAAGGCTGGATCCTGAGTGCCATGGGCAGACAGACATAAAGGAAGGTAGTGGAAAGAGCAGAGGAGAGAGGGGAGGGTGAGGCACAGCGGGAAAAGAGGGCCATTACTGTTGTTGGAATTTGGTATGTCTTGTTTCTGCCAGACTTTTTTGGGCTGTTTTTCATCCTTTGACTCCTATTACTGTTGTTGACAGGAGGGCAGTCTCTTCTAGGAAGGACCTGAGTGTTCCCTGGGATGTTACTTTTCCTTCATTGTTTCTTTCTTTCTTTTTTTTTTCAAAGATTTTATTTATTTATTTGAGAGGTAGAGTTACAGACAGTGAGAGGGAGAGACAGAGTTGGTTCACTCCCCAAATGGCCGCAAAGGCCAAGGCTGCGCCGATCCGAAGCCAGGAGCCAGGTGCTTCTTCCCGGTCTCCCACGTGGGTGTAGGGGCCCAAGGACTTGGGCTATCTTCTACTGCTTTCCCAGGCCACAGCAGAGAGCTGGATTGGAAGAGAAGCAGCCGAGGCTAGAACCGGCGCCCGTATGGGATGCTGGCACCACAGGCGGAGGATTAACCTACTGTATGAGGGCGCTGGCCCCTCCTTCATTGGTTTATTTGCAGTGGTAATTTTCTGAAAGGAGCTGTGTGTTGGCAGTGCAGTGGGTATAGAGGTAATGCATGCTAAAGCAAATACCAAACTGGATGAAAAGTAGAATAATATAAGGGAAGAAGAGATGATACGGTTGTGGGAGAGATAGTCAGGAGGCCTGGATTGCCGGGAAGGCTTTATGTTCCAGCCCTGGGACCTTGGTAAATCTGAAATCCTTAAGGGTCTGTATTTCCTTGGCTCTGAGGTGTGCCGGGGTTGTGGGAGCTGATTTCTGAGAGTTGAGTTTCATCACTTGATCGGGGCCAAAAGTCTGAGAAATAATTAGAGTTGAGCTTCTTTATCTTATGCTTCCAAGTTCTCTTCTGAGTTAAGTGAACGATTAAAATCTAAATGATAAACCTCATTCTTTAAGTGTCTGTATTTGACATGTTCAAATGTGTATCTTTAATTTCATGAAATTATTATTTCCTTTTTAAAATTCTAAATGGTGTTTTACTTTTCGATTTCTTCTTAAATGTCCTCCAGACTTAGAACAGTCCTAAGATGTTCAAAGTGGGATGTAATATTTTATTTTGGACTGTGCTTTTACCCAGGGTCTACATTTTACAGTGTATAAAGATTCCATTATTAAGATATGATGTTGATGAGATTTTATCAGCTATGATTATCATACCAGCTATTAAGTTAAAATGTTAATGCCTTTTATAAAGCCTTGTAAACAGTAGGCTGAAGCTTTGTAGACTTGGTTTAGTAAAAAAAAAAATACCGCAATTCAAGAATTTAGATAATGATTACACATTTACTTAACAACTTACAGTGTCTGAAGTTCGCTTGAATTTAGAGAAGATGATGGAGCAGAAGAGTACTGCAGTAAAAGCTTTAACAGGTGGAATTGCCCATTTATTCAAACAGAATAAGGTTGGTGTTGAATATTCAGATTTCTGTCTAATTTGTACGTATTTGAAACATTCTCATTTGTTTACTGCTGATAGAGTGTTCTAGTTTGCACTTGACTACTGGGGTTGGCGGTGTGGCTTAGCAAGTAAAGCTGCCAGCTTCCCATACAGGTGCTCACTGGCTGCTTCACTGTCGATCCATCTCCCTGTTAATGGCCTGGGAAAAGCAATAGTAGATGGCTCAAGTGTTTGGGCCCCTGCCAACCATGTGGGAGACCGCAAGAAACTCCAGGCTTCTGCTGCCCACTTTGGGAGTGAATGAATAGATGGAAGACCTCTCTGTCTCTCTCTGTCTCTCTCTGTCTCTCTCTCTCTCTCTCTCTCTCTCTGTAAGTTTATCAAATAAATATATAACTCTTAAAAAAAAAAAAAAAAAAACAGAAAAAAAACTGATGTGATGCTTAACCTGACACAGTAACAGGTCTTAATATAAAGAGAACAGATTTCAGGTATTTCATAGGTACAATTTTAAGATAACTGTACTTCCCTTCCTCCTTTTCTGCCTCCCTGAATCCCCCTCATTCTTTGCTTCCTTTTTTTTTCTTTAATTTTTGCAAAAACATGTTTTTGATCCACTCTATAATCACAGACTTAATGCACCACTAACCGTAATATTCAGCACATAGATTAAAAAGACCACAGGAGTATAAACAAGGGTGAAAAATGACAATCAGATCACAAGATTTCTGTTTCATGCCTATAAATTTTTTTGTATGCTCTTAACCTCCACATATCAGAGACTATAAATCATATTTGTCTCTTGGGGAATGACTAATTTCACTAAGCATAATGGTTTCCAGTTGCATCCATTTTGCTGTGAAAGACAGGATTTCATTGTTTTTATGGCTGAGCAGTATTCCATAGTGTATATATTTTTTCTTCATATACTCATCAGTGTTGATGTACATCTGGGCTGATTGTATATCTCAGCTTTTGTGAATTGAGTTGCAGTTAACATGGGATACAAATAGCTCATATGGTGATTAATGTCATTTGGGCAAATTCTCAGGAGTGGGATTGCTGGGTCATATGGTAGATCTGTTTTTAGAGTTCTGAGTCATCTCCATTGCTGTCTTTCATAATGGTTGTTCAAGTTTATATTCCCACCAACAGTGTATTAGGGTACCTTTTCCTCTACATTCTTACCAGCATTTATTATTTTTTGATTTTTGAGTGATAGCCATTCTAACAGGGGTGAGGTGAAACCTCATTGTGGTTTTTATTTGCATTTCCCTGATGGCTAGTGATCCTGAGCATTTTGTCATGTGTCTGTTGGGCATTTGGATTTCATTCTTTGAAAAATGCCTGTTTGTGTCCTTTGTCCATTTCTTAACTGGATTGTTTGTTTTGTTGTTCAGGAGTTTCTGGAGCTCCCTATGTATTCTGGATATTCATTCTTTATCAGGTGTATAGTTTGTAAATATTTTCTCACATTCTGTCAGTTGCCTCTTCACTTTGTTGATTCCTCTGCTGTGCAGAAGCTTCTTTGCTTGATGTGATATCATTTGTCTGTTTTTGTTTGTATTGTCTGTGCTTCTGGGTCTCTTCCGAGAAGTCTTTCCCTATGCCAATGTCTTGCACAGTTTCCCCAAGGTTTTCCTCTAGTGATTTAACAGTATCTAGTCATAAATTTAGATCCTTGATTCACTGTGTGTTGAGTTTTGTATAAGATGTAAGGAATAGGGGTCTTGTTTCATACTTCAACACTCATAGATCAGATTTTCCCATCATCATTTGTTGAAGAGACTGTCCTTACTCCAGGTACTGATTTTAGCTCATTTGTCAAAGATTAGTTGATTGTAGCTGTGTGGGTTTCTATTCTGTTCCAGTGTCTATTGTGCCAGTACCAGAGTGTTTTGATTGTAACTGCCCTGTAATATATCTTGAAATCTTGTATTGTGATACTTCCGACTTTGTGTTTGTTGTTTAAGATTGCTTTACCTGTTCAGGGTCTCTAGCATTCTTTTCTGTAGATTTGCGAAGAATGTCATTGGTAATTTGATTGGGATTGCATTGAATTTATAAATTGCTTTGGGTAGTGTGGACATTTTGATGCTATTCTTCCAATCCAGAAACAAGGAAGATTTTTCCATTTGTATATGTTGTCTTCTGTTTCTTTAATGTTTTGTCATTTTCATTATAGAGATCTTTCACATGCTTGGTTAAATTTATTCCAAGGTATTTGAATTCTTTGAATGCTGTTGTGAATGGTACTGATCTTACAAGTTCTTTCTCAGCCATGGCATTGTTTATGTACACAAAAGCTATTGATTTTTGTGTGTTGATTTTATATCCTGCAACTTTACCAAGCTCTCTTAAGAGTTCCGGTAGTCAATCAGTGGAGTCTTGGTTCCCCTCTGTATAGGATCATGTTAGTTGCAAACAGGAATAATTTGACTTCCTCCTTACCGTTTGATTACTTTTTCTTTTCTAATGGCTCTAGCTAAACTATATTGAATAGTAATGGTGAAAGTAGACATCCTTGTCAGATTCTAGGTCCCAGTGGAAATGCTTATAACTTTTCTCCATTCAATATGAAGCAGACTTTGGGTTTGTCATATTTTGCCAAAGGCAGCATTTTGTATTAGATAAATTATTTACAGAGGGCTTTTAATCTTACTAATCATATTTATCAAAAATTTATTTTAACCTTTGTGAATTTTATTCTTTTATGAAGGTTGTTCATGTCAATGGATATGGAAAGATTACTGGCAAAAATCAGGTCACTGCTACAAAAGCTGATGGCAGCACGCAGGTCATCGACACAAAGAATATTCTTGTAGCTACGGGATCAGAAGTTACTCCTTTTCCTGGAATCACGGTACTTACACTTTACCAGTAATAGCCGTTACAATGTTCTTCTGGATGTGTGTTTTATAAATTTAGCTTATGCTGTTTGTGAATTTTAAATGATAGATCTCTGGGGCCAGCTCTGTTGCTGGAGTCTCAAGTCTGAGGCTGGCCCCTGACCAGCAGGGGCCAGTACAGACACTCCCCAACAAGGCAAACGGGAAGGGTAAGGTCGACGGCTGGTGATGAACACACCACACCACCTGTGAGTTCTGTCGAAGCAGGAACCGCTTTATTGAGGAAGTGTACAGGCTTATAAAGCTTACGAAGGACATGCGCAGTAGGGGAGCCAATCAGAGAAAAGGTCACACAGGCACGGGTGGACCCTGCACAGGGGCACCTTAAGTAAAGTATAGGGATCACGCACTGTCCACATGTCCGGAACTAAAGCAGACCTATCCCTGCCAGTGGTCTGATCTTACGTAGCTTAACTGCAGCAGCCGCAGACACGCCCCTCGAACATTCACCATGCGCCATATTGTAATGGAGGTTTTAGGCAATGCCTAGCACTCTGTGGCATAGTAAGCTAAGCTTCCCTGAGACACCTGCATCCCATATGGGCACTGGGTTTGTGTCCCGGCTGCTCCTCTTCTGATCCAGCTCTCTGTTAATGGCCTGGGAAAGCAGAAGAAGATGGCCCAAAGCCTTGGGCCCCTGCACCCATGTGTAGTATCGAGAGGAAACTCCCAGCTCCTGCCTTCTGATCGGCTCAGCTCTGGCTGTTGCAGCCATCTGGGGAGTGAACAGCAGATGGAAGATCTTTCACTTTGTCTCTCCCTCTCTCTGTTTGTAACTCTGCTTCTCAAATAAATAAATAAAATCTTTTTAAAAAATAGACTTCTGAGTGAAATACTACATCTTGACAGTCACTGAGCTGAAATCAGTATGAAAAAATTAAGAGTTACAATTTTGTTTTGAAATTCCAAATGATAAAATTCAGCATTTTTAAGTGGGATTTGATGAAATTGAGCTGGCAAGTATAGAAACCTCAAAATCAACAGTGAAGCAGTTTCAGTGATTTTACAGTGACATCATAGTTTATAAATCACTAGGTTTTTTCCAAATAACTTTAATCATTTTTCTTGTGTTTTTATTATAGATTGATGAAGATACAATAGTATCATCTACAGGTGCTTTATCTTTAAAAAAAGTTCCAGAAAAGATGGTTGTTATTGGTGCAGGAGTAATAGGAGTAGAATTGGTAAGTGATCCCTTCTTGGTTTAACATTATAAACCATTGATGTTGAGTTTTGTTTAAAAATAATGAAGAATTCACATTTTTTTTTTCAGGATAACCTATGTACTAAATGTGTGTAACCATTAACCATTAGAACAATCTCCTTTTGTTTTTTTGTTTTTTTCCAATCTGCTTCCCCATACCTTCCACCCACCTGTTCCCTAAAACTAGTCTCGTTCTTTCTGAATCTCCCACAGCCCTTCAGGTATTGAAGGCAGCTCTCATTCTGAGCCAACTGTATTCCAGGTAAAGATCAGACTCCTTACTATGACATATGTGATCTGGTCATTCCTGCTTTTCCATCCTCATGTTGGTCCCTCTTAATTTATGTTTTTGCAATGTCAAACTACTTGCAGTTCTTTGCACCCCATGCTATTTGATACCTTCTGCCTGCTCTGTCCACCTGGCAACTTTCCACATATCTCCAGTGTCCTTTCCCCTCCATTTTAGGTGGCCGTCCCCAGGGCTGTTGTGTCTGGTAATCATCAGGAATTGCTCTACTTCTGAAATCATAAAACTCAGGCATTTTGTTCTCTAACCACAACTTGCTGTCCTCTTACTCAGTTGTTTCTGGTGTAGTTTTATACTCAACTTTGCTAGGTTTTCTCTCCATAGGTCCACCTATGGTTTTTTTTCTAACTCAGTCCTTTCCTTCCATGACTGCTTTCCTGGCCAGTTTTGATTGCCCAGTTGTCATTTCAGCCACTCTGTGTCAGTCTTGAGTCACTTGCCTCACAGTTTGGTCGTATCTCCATGGCAGAGCTCTTGTCCTTGTTGAACGCGTCTCTTTTTTTTTATGCTGTTCCCAGTCTGCTGACTGCATCTGGAAGATACATGCCCTGCAGACAGGTGCCTGTGCAGTTGTTGGTCACAGGCCTGCGCAGGAACCTCACCAGCGTTGCCGACAATCTGTTATTTGCGTAGCTGGCACTCTGTCCTGGCCTCTGCAGTGCTATTTCATTTCCCACTCTTGGCAGACCCGCAGGTACACCATCTTTCCCTGCCCACAGGTTACCGTGTCTCTTCAAGATGGCGTGAGAGAGGAAGCGAGGACCCCTTCAGCCTGATGCTCCATATTCGACCATGCTTTTGCCTGACCTCACAGCTGTTCTTTTGCTCTTCCCTCCTGTTACTATGGAAATGCTTTTTCTCATTGAGATTAGTCCCTTCACCCGGGCTTGGAAGTGCATCATCTTCTGCCTTCTCGTGGACTTGATTTTTCAGTGTTCAGACTTGTTTCTCCTTGTGCTTCTCTTTCACTTACAGTTGAGTGTGGCTGTGTGTGCACTCACATGTTACACACAGGTATGCAGGTACAGATGCAGACTTATGTACATATAAAAAGCCTTCTCATGACCCCGTGTCCTTATTCAGTTACTAATTCCCTGTCACCTTCTCTTTATCACCAAGCTTCTTTCAAGAGTTGTCCATGCTCTGTTTCATCAACTCTTACTCCTTGGTCCATGGCTGCTTGTGCCAATAAATTGCTCCTGATAAGGACATGAATGGATTTACTGTTCAGTCTTCACTGCTTTCTTTGGTACCTGTCATCATCATTGTTGATTTTCTTGTCTTCGAAATTTCCTAGCTTCTCTGATGGCACGTTGTGCTGATTTTACATCCGCCCTGAGGACTGACTCCATCTTCTTTGCAGGTTCTCCTTTCTCAGCCTTCCCTTTAATCATTACTCTAGGCTCCTCTCAGGTTTCCATCCTCGACCCTTTTTGTCTTTCCACATAATATTCTCTTCACCCCCATCCCAGTTACACAAGGACTGGGAGATACCTGCAGCTTCGTCCTCTCGCCTTGCTCTGGTTTTGTATCTGTGTGTGTACTGGCATCCCTGCTTGTGTGTCTCACAGGCACTCTCTCCAGTAGATGTGCATCTTAATCTGTCCATCCCACCCACCCCAGTGCCTCACAAGCAGAACCAAACCTGTTTCTCTTCTAGCACTTTCCACCTCAGTGAGCGGTGCTGCCGTCTGTAAAAGATGTAAGCAAGACCTTTGGGAGTTAGATATGATTTCTAGGGTGCCCTCAAGCCCCAAGTGCAGTCAGTCATTATGTTCCTCTGGTTTTCCTGATGCATACCCCCAGCATATATCCAGTTCACTCTCATATTCATCTGCTAGATGCTAGTTAAAGCCAGCATCGTGTCTTGCCATACCTCTTCCTGGCCGCTTTTTTCTGTTTCATAGTTTATTTTCCTTACAGTGGCTGGAGTGATTTTTTTTTTTTAAGATTTATTTATTTTATTTATTTGAAAGAGTTAGAGAGGTAGAAATAGAGAGGTCTTCCATCCACTGGTTCACTCCCCAGATGGCCGCAACGGCTGGAGCTGCGCTGATCCAAAGCCAGGAGCTTTTTCCAGTTCTCCCACACAGGTGCAGGGACCCAGGGACTTGGGCCATCTTCTGCTGTTTTCCCAGGCCACAGCAGAGAGCTGGATTGGAAGAGGAGCAGCCAGGACTCAAACTAGTGCCCATAGGGGGTGCTGGCACTGCAGGTGACGCCTTTTCCTGCTATGCCACAGTGCTGCCCACCCCCTTCCTCATTTCTTCAAGTCTTTGTGCAAATGGTACTTCCAGTGAGGCCCTCCCTGATCATACTAAGTAAAATTCCATTCATTCTTCCTTCAGCAATCCCTGTTCTACTTCCTGCTTTATTTTTCTCAAAGTACTTTAATATCTTCTTGTGAATTTTGCTTATTTATTTCTCCTGTTAGAATTTAAGGTCCCTTACTTTTGTTTTGTTCACCAGTGAATGCCTAGTAGCTAAACTGGTGCCCAGCAGGTAGTGGATGCTCAATGAATGTGAAAGAATAAATATATGAATTTACTCATATTTGTCACAGGGTTAATTTTAAGCCTTAAAGCTTTTAACAAAAACACATAAGCAAAAGAAGGCAATACTTTACAATAAATTACTTAACATGATTTGGTAAACATGTTTAGTTTTATTTTTATGATTATCGGGGTTTTTGATTATTATTATTTGCAGGGTTCAGTGTGGCAAAGACTTGGTGCAGACGTGACAGCAGTTGAATTTTTGGGTCATGTAGGTGGAGTTGGAATTGACATGGAGATATCTAAAAACTTTCAACGCATCCTTCAAAAACAAGGATTTAAATTTAAATTGAATACAAAGGTTACTGGTGCTACCAAGAAGCCAGATGGCAAAATTGATGTGTCGTAAGTATGCTACCTTTGTTTTGATATGGTGTCATCCTTTTCTGTGTATTTTTCTAGGAAAACCATTCAGGTTTCAGAATCAGAGTAAGGAGTTCAGTATAGGGTTTTTTGTAACTTTTTTTTTTAAAAGATTCATTTATTTAAATCAGAGAGAGGTCTTATATCCACGGGTTCACTACCAAGTGGCTGCAACTGGCAGGGCTGAGCCAGGCCGAAGCCAGGGAACGGGAGCTTCATCAAGGTCTCCTACATGGGAGATAGGAGCCTGGACACTTGGGCCATCTGCTGCTGTTTTCCCCGGCATGTTAACAGGGAGCTAGGTTGGAAGCAGAGCAGCCCAGGACATAAACCAGAGCCCATATGGGATGCATACATCACAGGCAGTGGGTTTATCCACTGTTCCACAGTGCCTGCCCCAACTTTTTAAACTTTTTTTGCTTAATAACAAATTGAAAAAAAAAATAACACTATTACTTGCCGAATTAGTGCATTGAAATGCATGATTCAGTTGATAGTAGAAAAATTAACCCTTTAGCCCACTATTATCGCTGTAATATACCCTTTCGTAGAGTACATCCAGAAGATTTAAAACCTCCGTTTAGTGAAACTAATACTTTTAGTAGATATATGGGGAAACCAATAATAATTTGATGGCTTATTATGTGCCTGGCACTGTAATTATTAAGTATTTATGTCATTTAACAACATACCTAAGGTTATTCATACAGCTAGAGAGTGGCAAAGTCAATACTTGAACTTGGATCTTTCTGACTTTAAGACCTATGTTGTATCCACGATTGTTAGGCTGTTTGTGAGATTTTAATGACAAGCTTTTAGAGGATGTGTATACTTTTTCTTACCTGACCCCTATGTTCATGTTTATAACTAAGCATACTGTTAGAAATGTTATCAACACAAGACAAATCTCAGATGTTGAATTTCTGAGTCAAGCATTTATGGCAGATGTGAGTTTAATCCCTTGTGCTGTCTGTTGTCTAGTATTGAAGCTGCTTCTGGTGGTAAAGCGGAAGTCATCACTTGCGACGTGCTCTTGGTTTGCATTGGGCGACGACCCTTTACTCAGAATTTGGGACTAGAAGAGCTTGGGATTGAACTAGATCCCAGAGGTAGAATCCCAGTCAATACCAGATTCCAAACTAAGATTCCAAAGTAAGTTAAATAATTATTTATATTTTCAGTAATTTTTAAATTTACTGTGAAGACTGTTCTGAAACTAAAATTGTTAGACTTTAAAGCATGTGTTGGATTTGGGGAAGAATACTAAACTTGGAAGATGTAAAATAAAAATAACTCAATGAGTATCTTCATTACTCAAAGACTAGAACTTGAAATCACATTTTTGAAGAGCCGCATGTGGTATGTTTTTTGAGATGTACTAGCCGGACACATATTGTTAGCATGGTGTACCTGGTTTCAGACATGTCCAGTTTCAGACGTTCACGTGTTTCTTCTGATCTCCGTGGCAGCATCTATGCTATTGGTGATGTGGTTGCTGGCCCGATGCTGGCTCACAAAGCAGAAGATGAGGGCATCCTCTGTGTCGAAGGAATGGCTGGTGGCGCGGTGCACATTGATTACAACTGCGTGCCGTCCGTGATATACACGCACCCTGAGGTGGCTTGGGTTGGAAAATCGGAAGAGCAGTTGAAGGAAGAGGTAAGCCTGAATAACAGGCAGTTTACTCCAAAGTGTGAATTGAGCTGATGATGTTAATGTCTGAGAAAATGCGTTTTTCTTAATTGTGTGAATGTCTTTTAATAACCATGTAGAACTTTAGAGTTGAGTTTATGCATTTTTTCCTTTATTAGCGTCATGAGGAGGTCATTCACTCTTTAGATTTATCACTGGTGGATGATGTCCCGAATTCAAAAGCTTGTGGACACTGTATTTGCTTACATTTGTACCCAAAATACAAGTATACTTCCTTAGCTAGCCTTTTGGTCTTTGCTTCTGTCTACTGTGTGAACAATTGCCTTCTTGGAATTTATTTTCTGAACAACTGGTAGCTGATTGGGAATGACTTTTTTCAGTGTTTTTATAGATTCTCATTTTTTGTTTCTCATCAGGGTATTGAGTACAAAGTTGGTAAGTTCCCGTTTGCTGCCAACAGCAGAGCTAAGACTAATGCTGACACAGACGGCATGGTGAAGATTCTCGGGCAGAAGTCAACAGACAGAGTACTGGGAGCGCATATTCTAGGACCAGTGAGTGTGGAAAGTTTTGTTTGTTGTTCTAAAGGGTGCTGTGGAAACGGTAAAGGAAACTGCTCTCGCTTTAGGATGTGGACTATTGAGGGATGACACAGCTGCAGTCTGTCAGGCACACCCAGTAAAATAGACCATAGTGTGTAGTAGATGAAGTTTTAAACAACCTGGTGTTTATAGTCTGAGGTTGCCAGTTATAAGTAAAAACTTGAACTTGGTCTCTGTGCATCATTTCCAGGAGGGTGCCAGTAGCATGGTCAGTCTTGTGCGCCATATCACCTGCTTTCTGTGCTATAGCCAGGGTTAGCCCTTTAACAAATGCCCCGGGCCACGCCTCTGCTTGAAGCCCTCCAGTCATACTTCTCAGCGTTTGACCGTTAGCACGAGGCCTGTCTGAATTGGTGCTGCCCTGCCCAGCTTTCTCGTCTGTTTGTGCTTTCTGTGACCTCTGCCTCGAATGCTCTGCTCTCAGACCTTTCCAAGCCTGGCTCTCACTGTTCACATCTCAGCTTATCTGTTACCACCTAAGGGAAGCGTTTCCTACCAGCCAATGAGCGTTGCATCTTCCCAGGAGGTGGCTGATGTAACACAACTAGTAATGAGAACAGAATATCTGCGTGCTTACTATGTTACTTCCTAAGTACATTCATTGGGTTCATTTCATTTTTACAACAGCTTTGTGAGATAGGTGCTGCTGCGATTCTTGACATGAGGAAACAGAGCGTCTGAGAGGTTGAGGTAGCAGGTTGTAAGACTTCAGTCCAGGCTGCTCAAGAGCCCAGGCTCTTCATTTGAAAACAGAGTTCTTACCACAGCACACTTTATCTTCGCAAGTTAAACACTTGCTGTTTTGACAGTTTGGTTTTTTTTTTTTAACTTACTTACTTGAAAGGCAGAGAGAGAGAGGGAGAAATATTTTTTATCCCTCGAATTCCCACAACAGCAGAGGCTGTGCCAGGCAAAAGCCAGGAACCCAGAATTCCATCTGGGTCTGCCACATGGGTTTCAGGGACCCAAGTGCTTGAACCATCATATGCGGCCTTTCCCAGGTGCCTTAGCAGTGAACTGGATTGGGAGTAGAGGATCTGGGACTCAAACTGGCACTTCAGGACGGGATGCAGGTGTTCCGAGTGGTGGCTTAACCTGCTGCACCACAACACCTGCCCTTTCAAGCTCTTTTGTGTCACCTTTTCTGTTCATCTTTTCCTGATTTTTTTCTCAACTGTTGTAATGATAAACATTTCAATGTTAGTATCTAAAGCAGCCTCTCTTAACCTTTGCTGTCTTATTAGTGGGTAATTGTTTTCGCCAAGGGAAGCAAAATGACTTCTTGTTTGTTACTTTGAAGGGTGCTGGAGAAATGGTGAATGAAGCGGCTCTGGCTTTGGAATACGGGGCATCCTGTGAAGATATAGCTAGAGTCTGTCATGCGCATCCGGTAACTACTGACAACATAAGAATTGATGGCTGTGTACATTTTCTGTGTCCCACAAAGACTTGGCTTTTAATTTTAAATGTCTTCTCTTGCAGACCTTATCAGAAGCTTTCAGAGAAGCAAACCTGGCTGCATCATTTGGCAAATCAATCAACTTTTAAATTAGAAGATTATATATTTTTTTTCTGAAATTTCTTGGGAGCTTTTATAGAGGTCACATTTCTGAACAGAATATGCTCCCAAGTGCAAGGATATCTAGGACTCAACTATGAGACTTTTGGAAGGTATTTAATAGGTTTGGGCAGAATGGGATAATCTCCTATCTATATTTTAAATAAATTTAATATTTTGTTTCAGTGCATTAATATGCAGGACAAAAACTACTTATAATAGTAGCATCCTGGAAGATTTCCATCAACCTATATTTTCATGCTGTTTGTAAGGTTCAGCTTCACTGAACTTGTGATAGTTTTTATCTCTGGTGCAGTGAAATTGAATTCAGTTTTACATGGATGGAGCTGGAATATGGCATGTGTTGAAGCAAGGTGATCAAGTTATTTTAAATTTGGTTTTCATATTGGAAACAGATTAGTCATTAGAATAAGATTCAAATATGTATAAACTGAACCGATGTAAATAAAAAGTGACTGTCTTCTCACTTGTCTTGTTTAACCCTTAAATTGTTGCAGTTTAAATGTAGAATTTTTAAGGTTCCATTGAGGTCTACAAGTCTGAAAGATAGTTATTCAGTTACAGAAATAAAGGGGTCTGTTTACAAAACATATTAAATGGAGACTTAAATGTGTTACAGTGGGGAATAAAGATAACAATAAACATGTCTTAAATATTCATTCTTGGTTATTCTGAGTGGCTCTTGAGATGGTCCTACTTGTTTTCTGACTACCTGTAACATATATTCTTAATATTTATTGCTGCTTTCTTGGGCTGAATGTATCTTTGTTCATGTTGTATGGTATTAAGGTGTTTAAAAGGACATAGTCCTTTCATCCACTTTGGAGATGCCTGCTAAAAGCTTAGCGTATACTTTTGGAGAAATACAACATTAAAGGAATCTACTTTTTCCCTATGTGGATTGCCATAGCTAGATGAATGGCCATTTCTTTTTTATAAAGAATACTGTAAAATTGCATTTATTGATAAATGTTTAAAAATGGCCATTTTGGAAGATACACTAAGAAAATACTAAATTCTGAGTAGGATTTTGCATATTACAGCTAAACTCAAGAATCATTGTAGATTCAGCGAGTAATTCTCAAGTTTTATATAGATGGCATAAACTTCTAAAGAGGAAAAAACTAATTACTTTAAAATTTTCAAGCACTAGAAATAAGCAAACTAGATACTGACTTGATGGTGATTTAAAGGTTGTAGTCATAAGGAAAGTTTGGAGAATGTAATCTGGACAATTGGTTGATCACAGCTAAAAGGAAAATGCTTAATATTCATGGTTTGATTGCATTATAAATTAGTTAAATTTTCCTTCTTTTTTTTCATATGTCCAGTGGTCTCAGATTGTATCATGCCATTATGAGTGATCATTGTAAAGACTGGTTCGGTTATGTCTCTGAAAAACACTGAGGTGTCTTTGTTTCTGTTCTTTTGTTTTTAAGATTTATTTATTTCTTTGAAGGGTAGAGTGACAGACTTTTTATCTGCCAGTTCACTCCCCAGATGACTGCAACAGTCAGGGCTGGACTGGATAAAGCCAGGAGCCATGGACTCCATTCTGTTGCCTATGTAGGTGGCAGGGACTTATGTATTTGAGCCATCATTTGCTGCTTCGCAGGCACATTAGCAGGAAGCTGGATCAGAAGTAGAATAGATGGACCTTTTTTTTTTTGTAATTTTTTTTTACAGAGTGGACAGTGAAAGAGAGAGAAAGGTCTTCCTTTTCCGTTGGTTCACCCCCCAATTCTGAGTTGTTCCTTTATGGTATGAGAGGTGGGAGTCAAGTTTCAATATCCTGCATTGGGATATCCAGTTTTCCAAGTGCCAGTTATTGAAGAGAATGGCATTTCTCCACTTAATGGTTTTGGTGCTTTTATCAAGAATCAGTTGGGAGGGCCGGTGCTATGGCATAGCAGGTGAAGCCTCTGCCTGCATTGCCAACATCCCGTATGGGTGCTGGTTCAACTCCCAGCTGCTGCTCTTCCGGTCCAGCTCCCTGCTGTGGCCTGAGAAAGCAGCAGAAAATGGCCCAAGTGCTTGGGCCCCTGGATCCACATGGGAGACCCAGAGGAAGCTCCTGGCTCCTGGCAGCCCCAGCCTTCTGGGGAGTGAACCAATCAATGGAATCTCTCTCTCCTCTCTCTCTCTCTCTCTGCAACTATGCCTTTCAAATAAAATAAATCTTAAAAAAAAAAATCAGTTAGCTGTAGATGTATGAACTCTTCTCTGGGATCTGTATTCATCAGGAGTATCAGTATATAGTTATTTTTTGTTCCATCTTTGGTTTTGTATCAAGATAATGCTAGAATGAATTTCAGAGGCCTCCCTCCCTCTCGATTTTTTTGAAGTAAAGAATTGTTAGTTCTTCCTTAAGGAGGTTAGGTAGAATTCAGCAGGAAAGGACTTTGCTTTATTGAGAGACTTCATTACTGATTGTCTCATGACTTGCCAGTCTGTGTAGGTCTTCTGTGTTGTCTTAGTTCAATCTTGGCCAAGTTGCGTGTGTCCGTTTCTCCCAGGTTTTTCCATTTGTTTCTATGTACTTGTCTCAAGTGATGTTCTTTGGTGTCGGTTGTGATAGCTCCTTTTTCATGATTTTGAGTCTTTTTTCTGTTAGTCTAGCTAAAGGTTTATTAATTTTGCTTAATATCATTGATCTTTGTTATTTTTTTCCATCTCCTCAGCTTGTGCTTGGTGCATTTTTTTCCCTAAGTTCTTAATTTCTATGGTTATTTTCTCATGTAGGCACCCCATGAGTTTTGGTATATTTCCATTGTTTTATGAGATTTTTAGATTTCCCTTTTTATTTCTTCAGTCAGTGACCCATTGTTTATTCAGAAGCATATTATTTAATCTCCATATATATTTTCTAAGTTTTTTCTTTGTGGTTAGAAAACAAAAATGAGTACTTTTTTTTTTTTTTTTTTAATGCATTGCAGCTTGTCTTGTGGCCTAACACAGTCTGTCCTGGAGTGTATTTTATGTGCTAAGAATGTATTCTGCAGCTATGGGGTGGAATTTGCTGGAAGTCCACGCATAGTTTTTTCAAAGTATGCATTTTCCAAGACTTTGAAGTTATGTCAAAGCATCTGCAGAATTTAGGTGCCCTTCTCTTCTGTGTCTCCTTTCTGGGATTTTTCTCCTTTATATTCCAGCTCCCTGACTCCTGAACCAATGAAAGTTGGCCTTTATCCTCCCCTCAAGTGAGAACTTTTCAGAATTGGGAGAGCAGGGTGGGCGTTTGGTGCAGTGGTTAAGGCACTTCTGGGGACCAACTGCATCTATCGGCGTGCCTGGGTTCAGGTCCCAGCAACGCTTCCGACTCCATCTTACTGCTAACGTGCAGCCTCGGGGGCAGCAGTGTTGATGCAGGCACTTTTGTTCATGCCTCCCCTGTCGGAGACCCAGGTTGAGTTTTAAGCCTGGCCCAGTCCCAGCTGTAGGCAGGCATTTGGGGAGTGGCTCAACAGCTGGAAGATATCCCCACCATCTGCCTTTCAAATAGAAAAGGAAAAAAAATGTAAAAGAAGGGTTCAGCATTAGGTCCTCTTCTTGCTGCATTGCCCTCTGTTGCTGTTTCCTTTTTTTACCAGCAGGAGGGCTGGTCGGATAAGTGTGTTACTTTGTCATTACTCAAACATGGCCCCTGCTCCTGAGGAAGACGGTGTAATTGGGGAGCAGTATAATCTGATCTAACATGGATTTTAGCTAGAGACACAGAAGATTATTAAGTGCAACCTAAAGGATTCATACTCAATATGAGAATGCAGATATCTGGGATGGTGGTGGTGAGAATTTCCTAGGAATAAAACAAGTTTTAAATGTTCACTTACTGTTTATCTGCTGAGCTCTCAACATTTCCCTAGCTTGTAAAGGGTGGGGTTTGGTTAACTGCAGCTCATGGATAAAATGTTTTGAGTGAGATCTTTGGTTGTTAACTGAAAAGGAATGAGAAGTAGTAGAGAGGTTTCTACCACTTTAAGTAAAATACTTGAATAAAGAGTGGGTTGCTGTAGTAGACGGGGCATGATGACTGTGCTGGGTAGTAGGGTGATTATCTCAATAACACGGACAAATAATTGCCTTGTAACACAGGGAAGCTGCCTTATTATAGCTGTTTATGTAACTTTTGTCCAGGGCCAGTTTCAGATGCAGCTGTGTTGGATGTGTGGGTGGTTAAATGGTCCACGGAATAGTCTTGCTCTAAGAGATGTGTGAGGACAACACCCATTCCAGCATGAGCTATAAAGCTGACAAGGCTGGCAGCTAACAGTCCAGCAGTTTCCTTTATCCTGTGGGTCGATGGTTCCGACCTCAGCAGCAACAGAGAAAGTTTAGAGCGTTGTCCTGTACTTTGCGTAGCACTGTTCAGCTGGCAGGAGCAGTGTGTGGAAACTCAGCCCTCCCCTAGGTGGCAGTCAGGACAAGCCCTGGTCTACCCTCCTGACCTTGTAGGATTTGCTACTCGTTCTCAGTCCCAGAGTGAGGAATACTCACGGACACAACCGAGCAACCAGTGAAACAGTGAAGGTGGGTTAGGCTATATCCCTTCTCCTCCCCAGCCTGGCACGCCCAGTGCGAGGGTTTAGGAGGATGCTGGCCTATGAAATAGGTGAGGAATAGCTTGTTTACAGACATAACAAATTCAGGTCTTCATGGAGGCAGTAAACATTTATAAATCCATTTATAGTGAAAATAACATTCTTTGTTAAAAGGATTCACGATCACTGAAGCAGTAAAAGTAAGTGAATTATACTAAATATATATTTATACAAAAGCGCTGTACTTTATTTAGCTCCATACAAAGTCCGGTGGTTAAGAACATTAAATAGGTAATGAGTTTCACTTTATTAAACGCAGCTCTTTGGTCACGCAGCTGTCACATGCTTCCAGCCCTCCCTCCTGTTACAAGCAGGTGCTGTAAACAGCAACTTTCTGGCTTATATCCTTGAGGAGTGAGCGGACCTCGCCTTCCAGCCTCACTAGTTCTTGAGCTTTATCTTCTAAATATTTTTGATTGTCCTCATATTTTCTTTCTAAATCTGTGGAAGATAAAATCAAGAAGCAAGTTGGAACAGTTTATGCCATATTATGATTTTGTAAAACCTGATCTGATCTTTGCCTGTGAGGCTCTAGTTAAACGCCTGACACAAAGTGAGTTGATTTTCACCTTTTAAGTGAAACAAGCTCTACAAAACATGAGCCTAAGTGGAGAGACCCACCTTTCAGCAGTTGCAGCTTGCTGTTCGCTTGAGCCAGAAGTGTTTTTGCTTCATTCTGTAGCATTTCAGCTTTCCTTCTGGCGTCGGCTGACTCTTGACTTTTTTTGGCTATGACGTTTTCTGCTTGCTTGTACTTTTCACCAAGTTCCCCATCGAGAACCTGCAGTTTCACGTTGAGACACACAGAGGGGATAGCGATGAGATGTAAGAGCAGTAGTGTAAGGGTGGCAAGCTCGCATCACGTACACATGAGCTCAGAGGGCGTGCATTCTGGATAAAAGCCAGCAAGGCTGTTCAGGTTTCATCAGGTTATCCAATGGCAGGTAATTTAAAAACATCTCGAAACGGTGGAATTGAATGTCCAATTGACATGAATTTGAAAAACATTTCAAAGAACCTTTTAGGTTCCCTAGGACTAATCCCTTATTCTCTTGATTAGCATTTTTCTTTAGGAAAGTAGAGTAGATGAGACATCAAAGGAAGCCAATTCAGAAGAAATGGCCAACCATCCATCTGGATCTTGACTAACTGAAGGTTTGAGGAGACTTGATATCAGGAACTCAAAGAGAAAAGGCAGATTTTACAAAAGATGGAAGAAGGAGGGGTAAGATAGTAGCATATGCGAGCAGAGGCTGACGAGGGAGAAAGGTTTGATTTGGAAAGATGTTTGCACATCAAACTAACCATCGTGGACATTTCAATTCTGTAAGCAGACAACTTGGGGGATATATACTCTCAGCAAAGACAGCTGCTCCCTGTTTTGTCTTCCCCAACCGTAAGGCACATCAAAGTTCCTTTTGTGTTCCTAGAGGTTACAATTACTTCCACCAGAAATTCTGAACATCAGTAAGGTGTTAGGAGACAAACTCAGTCACCCAGCAGTATCAACACCACCTCCGTATGTTTAAAGCAGTATCTTTGGAGGTAAGCGTGCCCACAGACTTCTAGTTAGTGCTTGGCTCCTAGCTAGAAATCTGAGCAGTGTGAGATTGTGCGTAATACGGGACTTTCTGGTGAGGAGCGGGAGTGGTTAATTCAACATTAGGTCTGGAAGAGGCAAGATTTGGTTTCCTGCTAAGTTGTTCTCTGTAATGAATCCTTTTTTGTTTTTTCTGCCATTTTCCTTTTGAAGTATTCTCCAATGGCCAGGTAATTACGATACACCCTACAGATTGTTCTAAACACCAGACAGGGCATCAGTACAAGTTCAGTATACTTAAGGACTTTGACCCCCAAGTTTGGATTTGAGGACCCAGGACTTGCTCCTTGAGGAAGCAACCATGTTAGGTTCCTACCCTTTATAAACTATGCAGTTAGAAAGGTTTCTGTACCTTCTTGACGTCTTCCACACTTTGTTTCACAGAATGCACTACTTTTTCAATATACTCTGCCTCCCCCGAGTTCTGGGCAGACTTCCGTTTCAGTTCTTCCATGTTTCTCTCGAGCTCGCTGATGCGCTGGGAGGCGTTGAACAAGGTCTCCTCAGAAGCTGCCGTTTCAGACTCAATCTGCAAACAAGTCAGTCATGGGGCAGGCCATTAGTTTAAGGAACGGTAGGAAGTACAAGTTTAGAGGAAGATTTCCAAGGCTGTTATGCAATTTTGCTCCAGACCCAAAGAAGTACTAAAAGTGCAAAGTAGAATTTCAGCACAGCTTGTAGGAAGTACCCAACTGGAGTCTTTGCTATAACTTACAGGTGCATGTTGTTATTTTGGTACTTCTGGTTATCTAAGCTGAGGCTGATGTTAAAGTGTCCTTATTAACAGCCCAGGCAATATGATGTGTTAAGAAAGCACTTTAAGGAACCTGCAAACTTTGGCTAAAGAACGAGCAGCTATGAGAAGAGGGATTTCTGTGTAAGCTTAAAAGTTAATGTTGGTGAGAAATTAAACTTGCAGTTATCTTTTAAGTTTTTCCTACCATCTCTAAACTCTCGAAGTGCAGGTGTCAACTGCTTCCCGAAGACTCGACATGTTTGAGAAAGATGACCCATGGCTTGGAAAGTTAACACTGGAAGTTATAAGTGCTACCTCACCTGGACAACTGGTGAGACCCACATTTGATCTCTTGCTAGCCAAAGAAAGCAGCCTAGCCCATGAAAGAATAAGCAAATTTCTTAAAAAGTATTTTCATGTATGGGTCTGTACCATAGAATTAATTCTGAATAACACTGTTGTAAAGAAACCGATGAATCAGTATAGACGTGCTAAATTTTTTTTTTTTTTTTTTTTTTGGACAGGCAGAGTGGACAGTGAGAGAGAGAGAGAGAAAGGTCTTCCTTTTGCCGTTGGTTCACCCTCCAATGGCCGCCACGGCCGGTGCACCGTGCTGATTTGATGGCAGGAGCCAGGTTCTTATCCTGGTCTCCCATGGGGTGCAGGGCCCAAGCACTTGGGCCATCCTCCACTGCACTCCCTGGCCATAGCAGAGAGCTGGCCTGGAAGGGGGGCAACCGGGACAGAATCCAGCACCCCGACTGGGACTAGAACCCGGTGTGCCGGCGCCGCAAGGTGGAGGATTAGCCTAGTGAGCCGCAGCGCCAGCTCTAAAATTTCTAAATGTTTCAGGTCACATGATTTCAGCCTCAAAGTTGATTACCTCAGAAAATTCTTTTAGTGTTGTAGTAATTCTCAGAAAACAGTGAGTAACAAAAAGGCCTTATGGGCACAAAATTTAAAGGAACAGTTGCTGAGGAACTGTTGGGCTGCACTTCACTGAGAGCAACGTGATATGGGGATGCAGGGTCATATCAGTGTGGGCCGAGAGAAGCACATTGAAAAACCATCTCCCGGGTTTTAAGTACGTGGAGAGGTGGCCCAGCAAAGCTGACAGGGTCAAGTACAAGGGGCATCTATTTCAGAGTATAATCTGAGAACATGCAGGGTGGTTGGACAAAAAACAGTTACAGAACTGGTTTCTAGAAAACCAAAGACTGAATTATGTTTGCACTTTTTAAACGAGATTCTTTCCTTAATCTCAAGTATTTTGCCTCTAATAAAACATGAATTTTTCCATGTATTTGGAACAGGCTGTTTAGCGATCAGATCTCTCCGTCCTGCAGAACTGGGCACATTTCGACCTTTGTTGCTTTCCTTCAGTTGTCCTGTGGGAATGATCACCCAAACCTTGAGACACCAGTCCTTTGGGCTACTGTGGAACAGGACCGTTTTTCTACAACTGGACTGTGATATGAGTACTGTCCTTCATGTCACTGAACAGAGTCCACTCTGTTTCCTCAGTTTTCATCTCTTTAGGCTTTTTGTGGAGGAGAAAAACCAAAGGGGGCTTAATGCTACAGGACCTTCGGAGTCCCTGTCCCGTGAACACAAGCCTCCACTCACTCAGCATCTGCCGAGGGAGTCATTCAGGTACTTAGGTCAAAGCAGTCCTTTCATGTCCAGTTGTAAGGCTTTCTGTTCAGAGGTATCTACCAAACGCACTTGTTGTTCTGACTCAAGAATAAGGTGGGTATTTTCTCCCACCTGCTACAGTGACAGTGGCAACTTACAGAAGTCAGCAGGTTCTGGGTGCCCTGGATGTCCTCATCTGCTTGTTTAAGTGCTTTCTCGGCTGCAATCTGGGCCTTTTCCGCTTCTTCCAGGGCTTCCTTTACTGTGTCTGCGGTGACCTTAACATCCGTTGCGCTTTTGCTAGGGAAAACAATGGGAATGTATTGTATATGAATGTGAGAGTACTGGCTTTGAGAAAGAACATTCACTGAATCAGGAAATCGTGTGTTTGTCCACAGCCCCCTAACACCGTCATGTCCTCAGATACCTGGCTCTCTTAGCTTCTTCTAACAGCATCTCGGCTCTTGCAATGTCAGCCGCGCTCTGCTGTAGGATAACCTCTACTTGAGAGAGGCTCTCGACTCGTTCACGGATGTCTTCCGTCAGGTTCTGCAACTGCTCAGGGGTGCTAGGCATTTCCATTTTCAGGACTTCATTCGCAACCGCTTCGATGCTGTCCAGATCAGCACTGTCCTCTGTGGAGAGCAAAAGTGGCCTATAGACAGGTGCAGAATCAGAGGACTCACCCATTCAGCCCCTCGTCCTCGTCCACGCTGGGAACAGCCCCCGTGGGCTGGCACCAGGGACAGGCACTTTCTGTTTCTCAATGAGGAGGGGAGATGAGTACTGTTAGAATTTGTGGTGGGCTGGGGTTGTGAGACTGCATGGAGGATGAGGAACTGATCAGGCTTTGAAGAGTAACAGGACTTGACGTTTCTGGGTGGAGACACAGTTCATGCAGAACATGTTATGTGATGGTCTAGGGGAGTGAATGGGTCAGAGAGGTCAGGGTATATAGCACAAACCATGTCAATACAGATACAAAGAGCTGGTGTCCCTTATAAGCTAGATTCAGGAAATTCTGTTATAGGAAGGAAGAAAATCCAGTCACAGAAGCAGGAGAACCAAACAGTATATTAGCAAGGGAGCCAAGGAGTTTCAGATGTCAAGTGTGAAAAGCAGTCAAACTTGAGATGCGATAGATCCTCATTGTTTTTGAAGATTAATTTATTTGAAAGAGAAGGGAGAGACAGATCGATCTTCTGTCCACCAGTTTACTCCCCAAAGGACCACAACAGCCACAGCTGAGCAGGCCATTATGGAATGCTGGCATAGCTTAACCTGCTACGCTGTAACACCAGCCACCAGTCCTCATTGTTTCAATTCAGAGTTTTCCTTAACTCACAGCCCAAACCACCCTTGCTAGTAACTCTTGCACCAGCAACATGTCAATTTTTTATTTATTTATTTATTTTTTTTTTTTTAAGATTTATTTGAAAGAGTTAACTGAGAGGCAAAGGCAGCAGAGAGAGAAGTCTTCCATCTGTGTTCACTGCCCAAATGACTGCAATGGCCGGAGCTGAGTACCTGAAGCCAGGAGGTTCTTCCGGGTCTCCCACGTGGGTACAGGGGCTCAAGCACTTGGGCCATCCTCTACTGCTTCCCCAGGCCACAGCATAGAGCTGGGTCGGAAGTGGAGCAGCTGGGACTCAAACTGGCGCCACAGGCGGAGGCTTAGCCCTGTGCACCACAGCGTCAGCCCCAACATATCAGTTCTACAACTGACCACAAATTCTAGAGATTTTCTTCTCTACAGAATGCTTAAGGTGCAGGGCTGTGTAACTGGAGGTATACTATTTTGTAAATAATGACATTACCGGGCTGACGTTGAGGCACAGCAGGTTAAGCTGCTACCTGCCAACACCAGTACATCACATGAGCCATTTCAAGTCCAGCCTGTTCCAGTTCTGATCCAGTCCCTGGTAATGCTCCTGGGAACACAGCAAAGATGGCCCAAGTACTCTAGCTCCTGGTTCAGCCCTGCCTGGCTATTGCAGGCATCTGGGGAGTATACCAGAGAATGGTATGCCTTTCAAATAAATAAATCTTAAAAAAAAAAAAAAAAAACTACAAAGATTCGGTAATGCTGAAGTAACCTCTCTTCCTTGAATGAAGGCTGCTAAGGCAGAGTCCAGATTCGGTGACCACAGTCTGTGTTTGACTCCGTACCTTCACCTTGAGTACCCTGTTAGGTCTGTAAGTGCCCAACAGCAGAGACGGTTACTTACATATGCATTTCTTCACATGAATACTTTTCATTTCTGGACATGTTGCTCTGAGACATTATACTCTCAGAAATTGATTTATGCACAATACAGATTTGAATTTGGCCTCTCAAATAGAATCTCACAGGAACAGATACCTTAAAAGTAATATGAATATGAGAAAGCTCCTTACGGGTCAGGAAGTCTCGGATTTGCTTGATCAGGTTTCTCAGGTCCTCATTGCTCTTGTCCACTTTTTCTTTAGTTGCGTTTGTCTTCAGCAGAACACCCTGAGCGTTCTGTTTTGCTTCATCTGCCCTCTGTTTTGCTTCAGAGACCTGAATACGAAGAATCCATCATTTCATCCATGGAACAACATCACTTGGTCCAGAAAATGATGTTGAAAGCCCAAGCATTTGCAATGACAAATTCTCCCATTCAAGCAAGTACTGTAGTCCTATTTAGACTGACATCATTCAGTATTTAATACTTCCTACAGAGATAGAGCTAGCACTGAAAATTTTCTCAAGTTGTTTTAACTCTTCCCAAACTTTCAGTAGTCTAGCAAGTGTTCCCTGTTTTTCTCCGGTTACTGAGGTAAATACTTCAGTTGAAAAGTATGTGTCACTTTAGAAAAATAAATGTTCAATTGCTTAGTACAGAATTTTCTAACACACCTGGATATACTCATAACCCTGGATCCATGTAAAGTAACTTGGTCATCTCTAGCTGTTGTCATCTAAGATTTAAACGTCTTGCTCTAAAGACTGTTACTGCCCCGTGAGTGAGGAGACGAGAGATTCTTAAACTCTCTGTGAATAAAATGTCCCCACCTCTTTCCCTGACCTGCCAGAAACATCAGCATTCTTACTTGACCATGAAATGCCCCTTCATTTCAGCCTGCATTCAGAACAGACTTCTGCCTTTCAGATCTTCCAGTCCACAACTGAAAGCAAGCAAACAGACTGAACAAAAACTGGCCCTGTCACTGAATTACCATCTTGGAGAGCTGCTCCACTTCAGCCAGGGCGCTCAGGACATCTCGGTCAAAGTCCATGGCCTTCTGCCAGGCACTATGGGCGACGGTGACCAGGCCGCCGCAGCCAGGCCCCCCACACTTCTTCTCTCCCTCGTCGGTTCTGCAGTTGGGGCCGCCACACTCAGTCTCGGAACAGGAGGCCCCTGGAGGCGTGCCACAGGTCTGCAAGGAGCCAAGGATCAGGCACAGAGGGTTCACATAGTGAGTGCCGCAGCCGCACAGCTGCGAGGGCCTGGGTGGCCCCAGAGAACGTGTAGGTGGTCCTCAGCAAGGGTCCAAAACAGCGTGTTCAGGAGCCCAGTGCAGAGGAACAAAAAGCTGAGGGATAAGCGAACCTGCACATGGCCAAGGAAACCTGACAGCCTCTCAATGCCTTCTGCCCAAGTGACTCAGAGTGCCACGTGGGCTCTGCCCAGGGTGCAAACACTGGTGGTGGTGCCGTGTTGAATTCTGCCAATGCAGGAGCTAAAAAGAATCCCCTCCCCCCTTTTTCCCCTAACCAGTTGGAGCTTAACAGAGAGCCCCGTGAACTCTGTTTCACCTTGTTAACTGCTACAGTGAACAGAGTACCATAAAAGGCCTAACAGCGGGCATTTTAGTAACTTCACATCCAGTTAGTGAGACGGATCACTCCTTACCACGGGCAGGGCCGGATGCATGGAGGAAAGTGGGCAGAGGGGAGACTGTTGAGGATTGCAGCCGTTCGTGGGGAAGGACGTGTGGGTTGTGGGATTTCAGCATGGAAGTGGGGGGAAAGAGGAGAAAACAGTACAAAGGGACGAGGGTGGATGCAGCTTTTCCAAGTCACTACCCCTCCCTGCACTCAGAGTCCTCTTCCTTTCAAATCTTCTAGAAACTTCCCTATTGTCACTCCTTGCTCATGGCACACAAACTGATAACGTTACAAGCCTGCTCTGTGATGGAAAAGGCTAGACAGGGAAGGAATCTTCCTTTTGTAGACAATGTTCATACTGGAAAGAGGCAACGAAAAGCAATTACCAGAATGCTTCCAAACAAGGAATACTTCCAAACAAGAAGGTTTTGAATAAATACAGTCAACTCTTTGGCCTGATAACTTAATTGTAACCCCACTGTATCTCCAAACCTACAATGATGGTCTCAAGGATGCTTTGTACAAACAATCTGCCAGCACACCAGGAGATCTGTTTTGTTTCAAGAGGCAGGCATGGGAAAAAAAAAAGAAAAAAAAAAAAAAAAAAGCATGGGCCTAGCTAAATATCCCCAAAGACAAAGGACTGAAGTACCTGAAAAACACAAAGGGTGCAACATCTATTTCTGTACTAGGAATGACAGTACAGAGCCTACACGGAGCGCTCTGAGGGACCCGGGGAAGCCAGCCACGCCCGAGCGTGCATAGGGAAGGTGCAGGCTGCAGAGGCCACAGGGACCCCGTGCCTGTCCACTCCCAGGACACCTGGGGCCCGCTTCGCTGCTTCTCAGTGTAGTTTGCAGAGATTCAACTTGTTGGCAATGACTGATTTTTGTTTTGTCATTCTTTGTAAGGAAGGAATCAAAACAATGGAAAGGGCTGGGAGGACTGGCATTTCATGTCTGTATGAAACAACTTTGTCAACTGGCAGGTGCCATTTGCACAGTGCTCTGGCCCCTGGGTTTTTGTTTTCCTCTGCATGTTTCATTTAGTGAGAAGTGGTCTACTTAGTCCCTATCTCCATTAGATGTCCAGTTTCTTACAATGAAAGTGAAACATTGCAGGCATCAATACAGTTGGTCACGATACAATACAGATAGGGCATTTTGTCCTTTTCAAAGAAAGTTGCGGTGGGGCCAGAACAATCATTCGAACAAAGTCAGGAGGACCGAATCCTTCCCAGTCTGCTAGTCATGTACCCTCTTCTCTCACTCTGTATTCCCAGGCTGAGAGAATTCAAGCCTTACTCCACGAAAAACTGCCCTGCAGATTCTCTCAGGGGGTGACCTTCCTTGGAAAACAAAGGAAATGGGAGTCAGGAACAGGTTCAGGTTGGCTTCTTTTGGCCTTCTGCCCAATTTTCATTAAACTCAGTACTCGATTTCATCTGGCACCGGAGTCGCTTTTTAAAAGCTCCTAGGAAATGAATCCACCTTTTAGGCAGATTGCACGGTTAATCTTCACCAGGTACAGTTACTGGAACAAAGGGCCAGTTTAGCTAATAACCATGGAAAAAATTCTTTTGTGTCCTTGAAGTTTTGGGGGAAGGACCTTCCAGAACCATTCTAAACTCCTCTGAGACGGCTCTTGTCAGCTCACAGCAAATTAAAAAAAAAAAAAAAAAAAAAAGTCGTTTCAAGAAGTCACTGAGTCAATCTAACAGCCCCCAAAAGTGGTCCTTACTCTTCTGTTGGGCCACAGAGAAATGGCTGGGAGAGAGGAGAAGGCTAGAAACGCACATGCTGGCGTTCCCTTAGCCTGGCCACGCATGAGTCACGGAAGCCTCACACTGGTCCAGAGACTTGAGCCTGTGAGCCTCACTCGTGCTGATGGCTTTGCAAACTGAGCAGTATTAATGACACAGGCAGGATGGGCTTGTTCCTCCTTGCATCACAGAAACCAGGCCAAAGCCTGAGATCTTACCATCTCGGCCACAGCTGACAGGTCTAAGCTTTGTAGTTTGCCTGCCAGTTCATCAAGAAGGCGGGCCTGCTCCTCCTGTTTCTCTCTGAACCGGGACTCCTGCTCCATCATCAAGTCTTCCACTCTTTCTCGCGTGAGAGCTGACTGCTCCACGGTGCTGTGGGGATCTGTGGTGGAGGCATTCACCCTCTCTTCTGCTTCAAGAGACATCTGGAAATACTTGGTAATGCTATCCAAGGCGCCTAGGGCAGGAAATGACATTGCCCACAGTTTACTGTGTTGTACCGAGCTTCCTTACCAAGCAGTGCTCACATGTGCTGTCTTCTGGCCCTAAGTCTACTGTTGAGTTTTTAAACTCAACAAAGAAAGTATTTATGAAATAGTAGAGCTGTCTCCTTGAGAGCAGGGTATCTACCTTGTCCCATGAGCACTCTGCCTAGCTCTGAAGGACGCCAGACCATCTGGGTGAAAACTGAAAAATAAGTCCATCACACAGATGTCTCTACGTGCAGGCCAACATCCAGCTCTTAATAGCTGCTATCAGGCAGCTTGCTGATAATCAGGCTAGCTGATTTCTCCCTTTCCTAAGTCATTTATTCAGATCCAGCCAAATGGCGAGTTATTAGGCAAAGAAAAACAACGTGGTTATGTTTTGACATTTTAGGAAGCTAGTTAAACCCAAAGGCAACCAACTGCATAAAACAGGATGGCCAGGGTGATCTAACATTACTTCTACTTTGACTTTTTGGGGCGGTTCAAGATGGCCTACAACAGCCCCTAAGTGGAGGATTTGCAAAAAATATTTCCTGACCAATCAACATTCCCAAATATGAAAGGATCTGCAGAAATGTCAATTCAGTATTGTAACTGTCAAAAAGAACCGCTCTCCAAGAAAAGGCCAGGGGGTTAAACTACTCACTGGGAAAATCAGGACGCGAATACCATTCTAACAAATACTGCCATTCACGCTGGGGAACCACGCACGCCCCTTCATTTCTCTGTGCCCTGTGTCCCACATTTTGTAAAATGAAGACCTTAATCCCCATCTGGCCAGAGACTCACTAAGTTTTTAATCATTACAAGTACTTCCTTTTTTTTTTTTTTCCTGAAGACGCTATACCCAGAGGTTTGACATATGGTTTAAATCCATTGTCTAGGACTGCATATTTGTATAAAAAGCTGCTCACCTCGAATATCAGAGTTCTTGATAAATTCCAGTTGTTCGGCGAGTTCTTTCACAGTGTTGTCCAGGTTCTCCGCCTCTGCCTGTAGAGACTCCAGTTGTGTGGTCGTGCTGTTGCTTTGCGAAGCTGTGTCAGATAACTTCACTTCTACCTGGGCCATCCTCTCTATCACATCTTTGGTGAGTTTCCTGTAACAGGAAAGGTAAGCTTACCTATGTAAAATAAACCCGTGGAGAACTGTTCAGTCTCTCGTACCTTTCCTACTAACACCGTACCCGTCACTGTAATTTCAATCCAACGTGGTCTTTTGTGGCAGAGGTGACTTGAGTACTGATCTGATTCTAAGGGATCATAATTAGACCTAACAATCTTTCTTGCTCCAAAGGGGAGTGAAGAGGGACCCCACAGCGCGTGCAGCCGTGTTGTGGCCGTCGAGGGCTCCCACGATTCCCAGGCCATGCTGTACGATGAGCATGCATGAGCAGAGTTCAAGCCCAAACCATCCCACCCACGTCCGAAGACGCTAACAACTCAAGACAGGAGAAGGTCAGTGGGGGCCACCCAACTCTGCTCTGCACGACCTCTCCCCTTCAGACCAGGGGCTGCCACTGGAGCCCCCTCCTGCCACCCAGCACCCTACTTTCAGCTTTCCAAAGCAAAAAAGGTGCCATCTACTGGCAATGAAAGGTGCTACCATGTAGTTTTCACAATATTTCATTTGGAATCCCAAACCTACTGTATTTTGTTCAGTGTCTTCTATCTCCAGCCTTATACCTATTTGTGTGTGTGTGTGTGTGTTTCATACATACAAATACAAGGAAGCATCAAAAAGTTCATGGAGGGGCTTGCATTGGTTAAACAGCTGCTTGGGATGCCCACGTCCCAGTCCCATGTCGGAATGCCTGGGATGGCAGCAGATGACCACTCAAATAACTTGGGCCCTGCCCCCATATGGAAGACGAGTTTCCAGCTTCTGGATTTGGTCTGGCCTAGCCCTGGCTATTGCAGGCATTTGGGGGGATGAACCAGTAGATGGAAGATCTCTGTCACTCCACCTTCCAAATAAATAATTGTTTTTTCTCTGTCACTCTGCCTTCCAAATAATTTTTTAGGTGCATGAATAATTTGCAATATTATTTAATCCATCTTCTATGAACTCTGTGAAGCCCTCTGTACAGTGTGTGGGAGGCAGGTATACCACACAGAACGTGCTATTTGAGTGGACATTCCCTCTGAGAATTGCTGGCATTACACACAACCATCTTCTCGGGGATCCAAGGTATAAAATTACAGCTGAGAAGGGGTAGAAATGCTGAAAGGGTGAGGGCCATTAGCAGCATGGTATTTAAGGCTGAGATAATAAAATGACCTACTTCAAGAATAAGTACCTTTTTTTAATTTTTTTTTTTATTTTTATTTTTTGACAGGCAGAGTGGACAGTGAGAGAGAGAGAGAGAAAGGTCTTCCTTTTGCCGTTGGTTCACCCTCCAATGGCCGCCGCTGCAGCCTGCGCACCATGCTGATCCGATGGCAGGAGCCAGGAGCCAGGTGCTTCTCCTGGTCTCCCATGGGGTGCAGGGCCCAAGCACCTGGGCCATCCTCCACTGCACTCCCTGGCCATAGCAGAGAGCTGGCCTGGAAGAGGGGCAACCGGGACAGAATCCGGCGCCCCAACCGGGACTAGAACCCGGTGTGCCGGCGCCGCAAGGTGGAGGATTAGCCTATTGAGCCACGGCGCCGGCCATAAGTACCTTTTTTTAAAATTTTATTTGAGAGACAGTTCCCATCAACTGGTTCACTCCCCAAATGTCTGCAAAGTTCTTAAAGGGATCACCTGGGTATATTAAGTTAAAATATAACAATATAAAATATTAAACCCAATGACTTCTGGGGGAAAACACAGCTGGGTTTTTCAGTGCTTTTCTTCTGTTACTCTGTTGATTCTCAAAGGCTTTTGCAGGTCTCAAAAAATGTTAGCAATCCTTAAAAAAAAATCAAAACCGACCTGGTATATTTTTTTTTTTTTTTTTTTTTTTTTTTTTTGACAGGCAGAGTGGACAGTGAGAGAGAGAGACAGAGAGAAAGGTCTTCCTTTGCCGTTGGTTCACCCTCCAATGGCCGCCGCGGCCGGCGCGCTACGGCCGGCGCACCGCGCTGATCCGATGGCAGGAGCCAGGAGCCAGGTGCTTTTCCTGGTCTCCCATGGGGTGCAGGGCCCAAGCACCTGGGCCATCCTCCACTGCACTCCCTGGCCACAGCAGAGGGCTGGCCTGGAAGAGGGGCAACCGGGACAGAATCCGGTGCCCCGACCGGGACTAGAACCCGGTGTGCCGGCGCCGCTAGGCGGAGGATTAGCCTAGTGAGCCGCGGCGCCGGCCCGACCTGGTATATTTTTAAACAAGGCCACTTTGGATACAGAAGCGTATGCCCTTGGATATTATGTCAAAAAAGATTAGTGAAACTAGTTTTCCCGAGATGACTGCAATCAATCTCAAATAAAGGTACAAACAGAGTGGTTTTGGGGATGTCATCTCTGGGCAGGCTCAAAAGACACCACATCTTTTTAACTCTCCCAGAGGTGAGAGACCAAGACCAAAACTCCTTTCCTAAGCGGGCTTTCGCTCAGACCATGGCTCCAACACCTGGTAGTGACTGCGCGTGAGGAGGCTGAGCCTTACTGAGGCCAAGGCCACGCTACACGTGTCAGCTCCCCACAGCACACACTGCCTACCGCCCAGGGCAGCCACGTGGCCTTGGGCACAAAACCTTGGCATTAAACCCAAAGATTGGTTACTCTACATTGCTTACTCTACTTTTTAAATTTAAAAATGTCAGCCGGCGCCGTGGCTCAATAAGCTAATCCTCCGCCTGCGGCGCCGGCACACCAGGTTCTAGAAGGAGGGAGGGAAGGATGGAGAGAAAGCGAATGAGAAGAGAGAGAGAAAGACAATAAGGTCTTCTGTCCACTGATTCATGTTCCAAATGCCTACAACAGCCAGGGCTGAAGCCAGGAGATCAGAAGACTCAAGCCCCATCTTCCGCCTGAGGGTCAGGGACCCAAGCATCTACGCCATCATCTCCTGCCTTCCGGCGTGTGCATTAGCAGGAAGCTGGGACACAAACCCAGGCATCTCACAAGGGATGCAGGCGTCTCAGGTTTGTTGCCCCAGATGCCCACTCTGGAACCTATTACTTTAAATCTATAAGGTCTTCAGGAAGAACCTGCTGTAAGGCACCTGAGCTAATTATGTCCACGATACCCTTCCTGCTTCTCAACAACAGTATGAAATGAAAAGTCCTGGGGTGGGGCTGTGGTGTAGAAGGTTGAACCTCTGCGTGCAGTGCCAGCATCCCATATGGGTGCCAGCTTGAGTCCTGGCTGCTCCACTTCCAATCCAGCACCCTGCTATGGCCTGGGAAAGCAGTGGAAGATGGCCCAAGTGCTTGGACCCCTGCACCCACATGGGAGACCCAGAAAAAGCTCCTGACTTTGGCCTGGCACAGTCCTGGCCGTTGCAGTCATTTAGGGAATGAACCAATAGATAGAAGATCTCTCTCTCTCCTCCTCTCTGCATCTCTGCCTTTCAAATAAATAAATCTCAAAGAAAAAAATAGAAAAGTCCACCAGGCTTCCTGGAGACTGTGACCAGAGGCCCACCAAATACAACAAACACTGCTGAAATTATTATAATGTAAAATCGCCTTCTCAAAGTGCACATTTAGCTATGAAACAGTTCTCTTGCTCATGCCCATATGGTGAGTCTACAAGAAAACCCTGTAGCATCTGGGGGACAAAAGCTTCGTACGCTTTCCCACTCTGTCCCTTCAGCTCCCAGGTCGGGAGTTGGGGGCAGGAGAGGTGAGGCTGGAACAAAGGGCAGAAAAATGATCCCTGAGAAGCTGAGTGACTCAGCTCAGTCCCCTGCATAGCCTGGTAAAATCACCACCAGCAGACAGACAGGTGATCACCCAGAGACGGCTGGGAGGAGGACTTGGCACTGTAGGGCAGCTGCCGTCACTGGAGGAATTTTGCGGCACTGGTCTAGACACCAGCAGCTGAGCCGCAGAAACAACTTGGGAGTACACAGTCTTTTTTTAATGGTAATGGAATCACCCTCAAGTGACACTATTTATAATCCCAAGAAGTCACATTATGTCTTGTGCAATTATATTACATTGCACAGGTCAATCCTTAAGTTATTCTGCAAGGCCGGTGTTAGCCTCCATCTCCTCCCCAGGGTGGAAAACAAAGGCCCAGGGATTCCATCATTCAGGTTCAAAGCCCAGTGCACGGCTGAGAAGAGATTCAGTCAGGGGTCTCTGGTCTCCACTGCCTTGGAGCATGGTTTTGCTACGGCAACACTGAATAAAACATGCACACAGTCTACACTGCGGCTTCCAGAACTGCGGGCCCCAGTGACGCGCCAGCGTTCACTCATCCAGATGCCCAGAGTCAGGACCGTGGACAACGAACGGCCCAGATCTGTTCTCACGGCCAGGACCAGCCAAACCCTTTGGCAGAAGCACCATGCCAGGAAGTCTCGGCTGTTTATTCATCAAGTTGGAAAAAAAAAAAAAAAAAAAAGAGTGAGCCATTACACTGGCTCACAGCCTACTCACTCTGCTTCCTCGAAGAGATTCCCGATGTTTTTCAGCGGCTCGGCTGCGGGGCTGTGGGCCAGGATGTCTCTGATCTCATTGACCTTCTTCTCCACTGAGTCCACGGTCTCCCGGTAAGGCCCAATCACACCGCTGATCTTCAAGGCTTTGGCTTTTTCCAAGAACCTATGCGTCCTGTTGGTCAACTCGGCGATGATCGTGTCCCAGAGGGCAAAGCACTGGTGGCAGGGCGTGCAGTTGGGGAAGACTCCCGAGTACCCTCGTGTGCACTTGTCACAGCGGGGCCCCTCGACACCCTCCACACAGACACACTGGCCCGTGGACTGGTCACATTGCGGCGTCTCGATGCCCATGGGGTCACAGTCACAGGCTAGAAGGGAGACAGCGATGCTTCAGACCTCCATCCAGAGCCCCAGCGACAAGGTTTGGCACTGAGAATCCCCGGTCCCTGTTCCCACGGGAAGACGTCCACTATCCAGGACAGCATAGCACCCTTCCTGGGAAGGCTGCAGCAGATTTCCCAGCCCTCACGTGGCCATCTAACCCCTTTCCTAACAATACCACTCCTGTTACCCGAAAAGCAAAAGCTACCGCCGACGGCTCACTACGCACCAGGCTCTGCACTGCAGGAATAGCTTCTGTACACCATCTCATTTAGCCCTCACAGTGACCGCCCCGAGAGGGATTCTAGAAACCTCCAATGCAGAAACAGACCGAGAGGCACAGCAAAGAAAGGCCAGGTCAGGACCCAGACTCAGCACTGTGCCTCTGCCTCCCTCTAGCATCTGCTTCCCTGAGCCCATGGCACCGGGAGACTGTTCAGGTTGCATCTGGCCTAAGATACAGCAAAAACGCACAGCCCCTGGCTTCACGGGCCCTGGCTGGTCACAAGCAGAAGAGGGACTACTCAGCAAAATGCAATCAACTAGGTGCAAAGAAAACTAAGCCCATTTAAAGTAGCTAGTTTACAAAGGTTTTCAGCTAAGTCTGAACTAATCTGTGGGTGTCTCCCACTGTGGTAATCACTCCAGCACCACAAGCACCAGCTCCTAAAATGCCAGACAATGGGGGCAGCCTTGTGGCACAGCTGGTTAAGCCACCACTTGTGACGCCGGCATCCCATATGGGCAGCGGTTCAGGTCCCAGCTGCTCCACTTCCGATCCGGATCCCTGCTGGTGCATCCAAGTACTTGGGCCCCTGCCATCCACGTGGATGGATGTTCCAGCTCCTGGCTTGGGCCTGGCCCAGCCCTGGCTGTTGCAGCCATCTGGGGGAATGAATCAGCAGATGGAGACCTCTTACTCTCAAACTCTGCCTTTTGAATAAGTTTTTTTTTTTAAATTGCTGGACGTGACACAAGGGGTCTTGGAGCCACTGAGTCTCCACAGGGCCAGCGTCTCACGCATGGGGCCAATCAGTGTCCTTGCCAATAGCTGTGACCAAGATCACCTATCCTGCCAGTGCCACTCAGCCCCGGCTGACAGCCCCAAGCTGCAAGGGACCACACTGTTTTCACACCCACAGCTGATGTGTCATAATATGTGTATAAAAAGGCAAGTATGCACATCTAACTCTGGCCTCAAACCCACTCTGGGAAAACGTCGGATTAAATACATTTTAAACACCCTGCATATACACTATCATGTTTCCTTAATGAGAATGTGGAGTGTGAGGGTAGGTAGTGGGTGGGGGCACAGCTGAAGCCGTTTTCCCCATAGGCATCGTCACGTGCAGGGTTAGCTTGCAGCTGGAGTTGAACAGTGTCGACGGGGTGGGCATTCCAGGGACACGCCACCTCTAGAGAAGCCACGTCAACGCTGGCCAAGCACCCCAGCCCCAGCCTCCCCGAGACAGCTTCATGAATCATAGGTCAGGAGCTGTGTCTGGAAGACGTTCCACCAGAGCGCCTTCCAGAACCGGTTGTCCTGCTGTCTGCTCCTAACGCCTGCATCTGTGTCCCCCAGCCACAGGTCTGTGCCCCCCCCCCCCCCCCCCCAGCTACACCATGCCTTGCGTCACTTGCTTAGCTCATCCAAACTCATTTGACCATGAGACTTTCCTTAGTGCCGTCCCAGAGGAATAAGAGGATGGCTTGGACGAACCACTGCTTTGGGCAGGAAGAATGGAGAGAATGCCCTACCTGAAGGCTCTATGTTGTTTACATTTCAGGAGTGGATTTTCATGTTATTGGGAAAACTCAGTCATCTTCTAGAAACAGTTACCTGGGTCACCAGGCCCACAACCCCCTGGAGGCTTCCTAAACCGCAGGTGGCAGCCCCACTCCCCCGCCCCCAGGGTGGGACTCCGGAGGGCTGGGTGGGGCCTGACCATCTGCAAGTCTAACAAAGTCCCAGGACGCGCTAGCATGGAGGGTCACTAGTCCCCATTTCGAGAAGTCCTAACTATGCACTTCCCTGGGTGTTGGTGCCCTCCGTGTTTGTGTACGCACGTGTGTGTGTACACGTTACACTCTCCATGGGGTGCAGAGTCCTGACTTTGCAAGTTCACCAACGATGCACAAACCTGACCAGCTGTGTAAGAAAAGAACAAAGATGCCATTTGTAATCCGTGAGACTCCAACTCTGCTCCTGCCCTGTGGGCGGCGGTCAGTGGGCAGCCCTCTGAGGATCGCAGGGGTGGCCCAATACCCACTTTATGGGGCCTGCCTAGATGTCACACAGTTCCTAGTTGGCTTAGAAAGTTCTTTGTTCTCCATAGATGATACAAAGGTACACACTGTAGTGTAGTCCCAAGTAGATTTTTCATTGGATCCATGCTCAGGGCAAGGAATGCGTGCTGACATTGAGTTTACCTTTAACGTCTCTGACAGATCATTTCTCATGTGCTTCGCTGCTAAAGGCACGCAGTGCTACCATTGCCCTGCAGGGAAGACACCAGCCCAGGCCCGCAGAGGCGGCTGCCTTCCTCCTCTGGCCACAAGGGGCGCACCTGAGCCAGCAGAGCTCTGGCACTTTCCAGAGGACAAGAGCCCGTTCAGCTGAACTGCCCAACATTCCTTTCCCTCCACCGAAAAGCCCACCATCAGATTTCACAGACAGCCGCAAGCAGTTTAACCACAGCCACCATCGCTCCTGGGCACCCTCTGGACAGCAATCAAGTCACTGCTCGAAAATGCACTGGGCTTTCATTTCTCACTGAAGCTGGGAGCTGCTAAGGCTCCTCTGGCCCTGTGCTGCCTGCCCGCCTACCAGAAAGCCCACCAGAAAGACCTTGCGAGAAGAAACTGCCCCTTCCAAGAACATTCTCAGTGAATTTCCCACAATCTCGTGGCAGAAGGAGAACGGTCAGTCCACACATGACCATGTAACACGTCCTGAGGCACTCACACTACACAGATTCTCCAATCACCCCTCACCTCCACTGGGATCCAAACACTCATAAACCAACCCTGAAGGTGGTAGCTGTTGAGGTCCAGTGGGTTTTCCTTTCTCTTAGGAGAAAGGGATCAAAGCCCAGGCAGACCTGGAGCCCGGTGTTGCTCACGGGGTCACTGGGCACAGAATCCAAAACTTCCTCTTAAAAGGAAAGACCACGTGTATAGAAAGAACAGTTAGGATGAACCAACCAGAAAGATGAACAGCTTTTTCTTTTCTCTCTTTTTTTTTTTAAGGACTTATTCATTTATTTGAAAGGCAGAGACACAGAGAGAGAGAAATCCTGCAACCATTGGTTCACTCCCCAAATGGCCCTAATGGCCAGGGCTGGGCCCAGCTGAAGCCAGGAGCCTGCAGCTTCCTCCATGTCTCCCACATGGGTGCAGGGGCCGGCCCAAGCACTTGGGCCATCCTCCACTGCCTTCCCAGGTGCATCAGCAGAGAGCCGGATCAGAAGCAGAGCTGCTAGGTCTCAAACCAGCACCCATATGGGATGCTGGCATTTCAGGCAGAGACTTGACCTGCCACACCGTAATGCTGACCCCCAAGAATAGCATTTAAAAAAACCAACACAATCATTGTGATGAGCCCTAAGAATCCCACGTTCAACTCTAAGTACAATCTGTCTTGTCGTCAGTAGACTTAGGTTTTACTACTGTCCCTTTACCGAAAATACCCTCCCCTGGAGGCAGGAAATGAAGAATACTGCACCTGCTCACAGAAAAACACCAGCACGTCAAGGGCAGGATGGGCAGCAGCCTACGTCCCGAGGCCGGGAGGACCCACTTCCCCTGCTTGCTCCACATCCTTCCCATTCCTCCACGAGCCTCCTCTGCCCATGGAACACAGTCGGCTCTCAGTGGCCTGGCGACTTAGACTCTTCCTGGGGGAAGCCAGACCCCCATTGACTCTGCAGCTGGCCTGTTTCCTAAGGCCAGCACCCTTGGCCTTGCTGCCACAGGTTGTCCTTACTTTCTGCTGTCAGCACACACAGTCTACACAGGCCTGGCTTTAGGAGATGGGGTCAGGGGAGGGAGAGAGCTCACACCTGTGGAAACTTCACTCCCCACAATAGCTGGGGCTGCACCAGGCCAATGCAGGGAGCCAGGAACTCAATCCAGGTCCCCAGTGTGGGGAGTAGGAACCCAATCACTTGAGCCATTACCTGCGGCCTCCCAGAGTGGGCAGTACCAGGAAGCTGGACCCAGGACTCAAGCCTAGGCACTCTGATAGGGAACACAAGCTCCTAACCAGCATCTTAGCACCTAGGCCAAATGCCCACCCCCAGGCCTGGTTTCAGATCCCAGCTCTGCTCTCCCCTCACTTGAACTGTCTTTGGCCATGCCACTTCACCTCTCTGAGTCTGAGATGTATCAACCATGAAAGGGAGTTGTATTTACCCCCTTAGGTAGGCTGCCGTCACACACACACACACACACACACACACCCCTAAAACTGCTCTGCCCTCTGCAGATTCTCTGTAAATGGCCACTACAGCTAAGCTTGTCCACAAAACCTTCCCTCACTACTTAGTTCCCCCAAATCTTGTCCCTTCTTTTTTTTTTAATTTAAGATTTATTTATTTATTTGAAAGGCAGAGTTAGAGAGAGACAGAGGTAAAGGCACAGAAGTCTTCCCTCCACTGGTTCACTCCCCCAGATCTGCAACAGCCGGGGCTGTGCCAATCTGAAGCTAGGAGCCAGGAGCTTCCTCTAGGCCTCCCTTGCAGGTACAGGGGCCCAAGGACTTGGGCTATCTTCTACTGCTTTCCCAGGCCATAGCAGGGAGCTGGATCGGAAGTGGAACAGCTGGGACTCTAACCACTCCCAGATGGGATGCCGGCACTGCAGGCGGTGGCTTTACCCGCCACGCCACAGCGCCAGCCCCACCCCTTCTAACCCCTGAGAAGCTCTGTGCCACTTGCCTCCTGCTGCCCTGTCACTACCAGACCCCACAGCCCCTAATAGCTGGCAAACGCCTCCTGTTTCAGGGACAAGCTCTTCCCGCTAGGTGGCCATGGCCACCCTACGGCCTTTCCAGGGGAACCTGCAGTCTCCCTCCCCTGAACACAAAGCGCTGATCCTAGGTATCAGGCAACAGGCCACCTGCCACCGGCCTCACCTCGGAGCACCATGGTCCCCAGGGTTTGCGACAATGCAAGGTGTGCTGCCACCCTTTCTGGGTATTTCAATTTTGTTGAAAGCAAAAACCCTCAATACTGTTCATCTCAGACACACGATTTTCTTTTTTCTGACCTCTCCTACTCCCTTTCTCAACCACCTAACTTCCATTTTGGAATGAACATTAGGAGATGGAGATGATTCGTCCCACAGGATGGAGCCGCCTATCCAGCCCACGGCTCATCGTTTTTACATAAAGCTCAAACAGGAAACATTCTAGGCATCGCAAGCCATCCTTTCTCCCTCAGAAAGCCTTAGCTCTGACAGAGCAGCACAAAAGCACCACAGAAAATACATGAACAAGTGGGTGCTAAACTTTATTTGCCAGGGCGGGCTCTGTGGCTTAGTGGGTTAAAGCCCTGGCCTGCAGCACTGGCATCCCATATGGGCACCGGTTCGAGTCCCAGCTGCTCCACTTCCAATCCAGATCCCTGATAATGTGCCTGGGAAAGCAGCAGAGGATGGCCCAAGTCCTTGGGCCCCTGCAACCATATGAGAGACCTGGAGGTAGCTCCTGGCTCCTGGCTTCTGATAGGCTCAGCTCAGGCCATTGCGGCTATTTGGGGAGTGTCCCAGTGAATCCAAGATCTCTCTTTGTCTCTACCTCTCTCTAACTGTCTTTCAAATAAATAAAATCTTAAACAACAACAACAACAACAACTTTATTTACCAAGATTGGCAGTGGGCTGCATTAGGCACCCTGTGTGTAGTTTGCCTGCCTCTAGTCTGGCCATCACTCCTGGGGTCACATACTCTGTGGCTAGGATCACAGAGACAGGATTTCAGTTTACTAACAACAGTATAGTTTGCTATGCCTTAGTATAGTTTGTTCAAGAATCCAATCACCGAATGGTCTCCTGACTCACGATGGAAATGAAAGATAAGATAGGTGATGATCAAAGAGATCCCAACTCGAGCAAAGAACACAGGTGGGCAGGGGAGTGACCTGTGCCTGTCTTCTAAAGAAATGCAGGGAAACAGGTGAGACAGGAAGACGGCCGCTACCCAGAGCCCCACACTACCAGCTGGCCTGGGTTTTTAAGAAACTGGCCTTTTCCAACAGCCAGAGCCCCAGACAGCAACTGTGCCTTCCCTCTGCTATCTGAGAGTCAACAGACAGACTCCTCGTGTGACCCTCTGACTCCTGAGGGGCACCCTGCAGAGCTGCAGGCTGGCATTCTCTCCAGCATGTCCTGCAGCGGGCGGAGGAATTCTCTCTCTCCACCCCAGTACACTGGTGGGCTTGTTCAGACTTGGCTCTGTCGGCCCGGAGCCCCAACCCACCCAGACAATAGGAACATTCACCAACTTCTAACTTAGGGGCACCACTCATTTGTTTTTTGCATAACTGCATTTCTTTTCCATAAGGAGCCACAGTCAGCAATGACCTAGGGCTTTCTGGAAGTATATTGTTGGCGAGGTGGCGCCACAAAGTCTAACTCTGTGCCTCCCAAGAAACCATTTCAAATGAAGACGTATTTGGCAATTGATGACATAATTCGGGAAAAAAAAAAAAAAGCTTATATATTCTTTTCCCATGGTGCCATCTCGATTCGGATGGCACATCTTCTGGTCCTCGCTAGTTTCCAGATCTGCCCCTTTGCTTCTCTGAGTGTGTTCTGTTTTACAGGCAGATGGACTTGCACTTGGTCTGCTTCTGCATTTCTGACCCGGCCATCACTGACCCTCCTGGTCCTGTGCCTACTGCCATCCCTGTGCCTGGCGATGCATCCCCCATTGTTAGCTCAGTTCTTTCTCTGGATGCCTTGAAGGTGGCTAGCTTCTTCTACAGGGTATCCTAAGCACTTGGGGGCTCAACACGTTCTAGTTGGAGCGCCTGCACTGGACACTATGGGGACATGTATCATCCTTGGCTCCTGGACCCCAAGTGCCTATAAATACTGCTCCAACAGGGTGACAACCCAAACGCTCCCCCTTTGGCTTCCAAATGCCTGACCTGAGCCAAACCAACATGCACACGAAGGACAGAAGAGAGCAGAAGCAGGGAATGCCCGGATGATGCAACAGCATTTCATAACTTTGAGTTGCCAGAGTTGGCAACAAGCTCCGAATAACTTCAGCCTAGATTTTAACCCTTCGAGACAAGGGCTTTGCGGTCCCATTTTTTAAAGTCTACCCATGAGGATGGAGCGATGGCGCAGTTTAATAGGAAAGCAACAGGAGGCTGGACCCCTCGATCTAGAGCCAAAACCTGTCTTTCAGAGCACCTGCACTCAAGTGAGACTACAGTGTCCCCCAACTCACTTTTCCTTGAGGGTGGTGAAGGGATGTGAAGGCTCAGAGAGCCGGGAAAGAAGGCAAATTCTCCACGTATGTATTTTGAAAGTTACCTATGAGGCTATTTCAGAAAGTTCACAGAAACATAAAATTCAAACCTAAGTTTATTTTGGTGCAAAAAGTTCTTAAAACCCATGCACGGCTTTTTTTCATAATCCACATTTTCCATGACCTTTGCGAAGACTCCTCATGTGTGTTACATATGCATAAATGCACAGGAAGAAGACTGGACAGATTCTCCCCACACTGAGTCCACGGGACAGGGAGACGAGTGGGGACGCTGTTTTGTCCCAGAGCAGCAGCAATGCTGAGCTGAATGCGGCAGCCCAGCCCCAGGACCTACGTGTTCTGCCATGGGGTCTCTCCACCTGCCTGCAGCCCTGCTGCCCAGGAGCCGCTGGGATCCCCTCAGGCTTTGGGAAAACCACAGAGCCTCATGTCTACGGTGAGCTACAGAGAAAAGGGCACTACCAAACGCAAGAACAGAATAGAAGACACAGGTCCCACTTCCACGCATTCTTAGTACCTGAAGCACACTCCTTTGCAGAACGCATTGGTTTGGTTTTCTTAGCGCTTGTTTGCTTTTCCTGATGACCAGCTTCTTATGCAATGGGCTGACCTTTCTTCTGGACAGAATGAGCAAAGAAGCTGGCAAACACAGATGCCTCGAATCTTATCCAGCAAAGTTTCTGAACCAGAGTCTAACTCTTGACCCAAGCAAGTTGACACGGTTCCTGTAAGCCATGACTAGTCTGGCGGATTGAGAGGCCAAAGTTTAAAGCAGAGATAAAAGGGTCAGGGGTAAAGCCCTGAGAACTCCGTGAACAAGTCTCCCACCGACTCTGCCTTGCACTGCTGGCTTTTCAGGCTGACCCAGCCGACACGGAGCGAAAGGTCAGCAGGCTGTGGGAGCCAAAGCTATTTTGCCAGCCACACACAAGCTCACACAACCCGGGCAGAAGCAACCAGAGAGTATCTGGGGAAAAACATCAAGCCCTTGGGGCACTGCAAGACTGGAGAATTTAACAGAACAGTGCTTCGCGCTCCGGACAAACCAGATTTTAAGCAGTCTAACTTTCAGCAGTCTTTTTGGGACGTTCAGCCCAAGCAACATCAGCGTCTCTTAATACAAGTGCAAAGGTCCAGACCCCTTACAAACAAACATCTGGGTCAAGCTTGTCTGTGGACACAGCAAACATCGTCCCCTCTGTGAGGCCAACCTTAACCCAATCTAAGACGCCACTGCCTAACCCTCAACTTAAGAGCTACAGCCTTGCTTTGCTCTGGTCCCCCGCTTGGCACTTTCCTGCTGTTAAGTAAGAGATGCTGGGTTTGCAATGGAAAGGAAGACAGGCCTTTGATAGGAGATACCGAATGAACTGCTCACTCGACGTTCTGAATGACTTCCTGTTACCGCTGTAGCCACAAAGTCCTGTCGACAATTTAGAGCTCACCAGGGACCTCTGATTGCAGATGTACAACAAAGATAATAAACCAAAGAACACTTAGGAGACTACAGGAAATATTTACCCTGAGTTATAAATGAAGAACATAGACAAGAAAACCAAGGAGGAAACAGAGAATAAATATTAAGAAAAAAAATTAAGCAATCCTAATGATTCATCACTTTAACGAGCTATTGCTCTTAAGAAAATACCCATTTCTCTCAATCCTTGTTTTAAAAAAAAAATCATTATCCGAGGGAGAGTCTGGCTTTCCTCCCGTTTACCAGCTCCTACCCTATAACCCCTCTTTGCGTGCATGAAGGCTCTGACATCACCCTCAGTTCTCACTGGTGGGGGGACTTTGTAGAGACGGGGACACACACACACACACACACATGTGCATGCCGAAGGCTTTCACCATCAACAAACTCTCCTTTACCCTCTATTACCAGAATAACCATGTAACTCTACAAGTGGCATCAAGGATGCTGGCCACCAAATACTGTTCAGAGGGCACAGAAACCCATTCGCAGAAATCTGCCATTGCTACGGTCCCATTCGCATTAATGGCATTAAAGAATGCCACCATGTGTCCTTGTGATGTGTGCAGAAAGGCGAGCCAATTCTCCCCCTCGTCTGGGGCTGGAGGAGCAAGCGCGTGCACTCTGCTACCCACACTCATCGGCAGGGCTGCAAGCGCTTGACATTTTTGTTTAGAACTTGACTATCAATTGCTTTCATCATTAAAATCGCGTTCTCTTTAAGAGCCAACTGGTACTCTTTGTGCTTTCGCGTTTACAAAAGGCCCCTAGAGACCCCACTCCCTCCAGTGCGACGGCCGCCCGCGCCTCACCTCGGCACTCCACGTCGGGGTCTCCCCAGAAGAGCTCCTGGCACTCGCTGCAGGTGCGGCCTCCAAAGCCGGGCATGCACTGGCACTGCCCCGTGAACTGCAGCCAGAAGACAGAGTTCGGTCAAGCAGGCTCTGGGGCAGAGCCAGCCGTCTCTGCTGCTCTCGCAGCTGCCAGTCGGGAGAAGCGGGAGCGAACTGTCTGTGTCAGAGGCTCCCTGAGCTAACCCCGAACAGGGCTCTTTCTCCAGGCCCCGATGCCAAGCGCCCAGGGTCAGCACCGCCCAACTATGCTTTCACCAAAGGTCTGCAAAGGCCCGGAGCACAACACACTTTGTTTCCAGGTCTCCTCCCGTCTGTCCCCGCAGAACAGTAACAATCGTTGGCCACCTGTCACCCACCTGGCTAGGGAGCAGGTCCCCTAGCAGGTGTCAGTGCTGGGCATGGCTACGCGGTTCCTTTGCACTGTCCTTTCTCAGGTGAGTTTACACCTGCTGCTGGGACACCATGTTGACTGCCATGGCTGCATCAGACGGGACTCTGTGTGTGGGGGATAAGCGAGGGCTGGTACCCAGCCCTTGCTATGTTTGCCAAGCTGTGGGTTCCAGCACATGAGGAAGGGGGTGCCTTTCTCCCCCAACCCCCAGCCCCGGGGACAAAGCCAGCAACGGGCTCCTAAATCCCATCTCTCCTGGCGCCACCATGGCCTCACCTCATTACAAGATGGCCCGAAGGAATGTAGCTCGTTGCAGTTGCAGGGGTCACAGCCGGTGCCGCTGGCCAGCTGCCAGGTGTTGGCCGCACAGCGGTCACAGTTCTGCCCGATGACATTGGGAAGACACAGGCACTGGCCGGTGGCTTTGTCGCACTGGCAGTCGGAGCTGTTGCAGTGATCCTGCACGGTGCCCAGGGAATTGCAGACACATTCTGAAAAAAACAACAGTGCGATGGGGGAGGGGTCTCCTTACCCGCGCTTCACATCGCACAGGTGCACACAAGTCAGCAGCAGCCACCGCTTCCCCTCTCAACGTACGGACAGGAATGCAGGCGATGAACAGGAACCTACAGCTCTCACTGCATTTCCCAGGCACCACACACTCGCAGAGTGCACAGTTTGCCTAGGCGTGGTTTTAAGAGCCCCAGACAGGCAGTCAGCTGCTGGTGAATCATTTTTAAATGGAAGATTTAACTGGAAATAATTAAAAAAAAAAAAAAAGCCCGTGGGAAGGGAGATCTCTAATGATTTCCAACTCTTGCCAGGGCACAGCGGTAATGGATGTGTCAGACCTAGCAGGTAGAAGCCCTTGTGAGCTCCAAGGCTTGGAGCAATCCTGCTCTGCCACCAGCACATTCCACACGTGCTTGTAGCAACAAAGCCAGGGCCCTTGGGCTGTATGCTGGCTGCTCTTCTGAGAAAGAGAGAAATGAGTCTGGAAGAGAGGCCAGAGAGACGTGACAGCTCCGCTACCCCTCATCTGGAAGGTTCTACCCAACAGGGGCATCAGAAGAGGTATAGGTGTTTCAGATCTCTTAGGTGCCATCCAATCAGCAAGCACGTGGGCAGAACAGACCAAGAAAACCCGCTACTGGATGGCAGTTATCAGGGTGACAGCCGCTCATCTGCCCTTTCTGGTTCTCCCTCCTGGCATGAAGCCATCTCACATCCTGACAGCCCCGTCCTAGCCAGCAAATGAGCACGTCAAGAAAAAAAAAATGCAGCCTCACCTCTCTCTCTGTCGCAAGTGCCACTGCACTTCTTTGAATGAGCGTTTCCCAGAGTGAAATGAAGGCATGGAGATCCCACCCCACCTCCACGGATGCGCGCGACACCGAAAGGGGCGGACTCGTGTCTTACTCCTGCAGTCCTGCCGCAGGGCGTCCCCGTAGTAGCCAAAGCGACACAGCTCACAGCGGTCCCCGTCCGTGTGGTACAGGCACTTGAGGCACTTCCCCGTCTCCTTGTCACAGGCTTCCGGGTCCGTCGTGTCGATGTTGTGGTGACACTGGCAGGGCTGACATGACCCCCCGACCTCCGAGGGATTGCCGAAGTATCCCGAGGCACACTCATCACATCTGGGGCCTTGCGGTGCGACAGGAGCAAGCGCAAGGCTTCAGCTGGGGGGCAGCACACACCCCTGGCACCCGCATCCCTGTCGAGACTTGGCCCCGCGTCCCCCACATCCCCGCCGAGCCGGGCCCCCAGCCCCACTATCCCTGCCAAGACAGAGCCCACTGAGGCCCCACAGCGCCCTGAGGACCCCTGGAGGACCACGTCTTAACAGGGAAGGCACAGGCTTTCAAGTTTGGAGGGGAAAAGAGTATTTTATTGTCTCTCACACTGCTCCACCTGCCTGGGAGGCCACTGAGGGGCCTGGCCAGCTCTAACAAGGATTCTGAGAGATGGGGTCTCAGCTGCTGCTGACACAGAGGCAGAGAGCTGAGCTAAGTAATCATCCAAAGTTGCCAAGCATAGCTTAATGTGAAAATCACAATCCAAGGAGTACCCTTTAACCAGTGGTGGGGCCGTTTAAGGCCCGCAAAATCATTTAGTCTGGCCCTGCCAAGGCAACTGTATGTGGGGATCAAAATTCAAGAAATCTACAGCAGGTTAATTTTTAAGTTGATCGTGTTGTATGGCCTGCACGAATGACATTGTGAATATCTAAATGGCCCTGGGCAGAAAAAAAAGACTCCCTACTCTTGTGAGCACTGCTCCTGGGTGAACATCCTGAAAAGAATCAAATTCTTAACGATTAGCAATTTCCCTAAGAAATCTGGAAATTTGGGGCCGGCATTGTGGCCTAGTGTTTGCGGCCACCCAAGATACTAGCATCATAATGCGGATGCTGGTTTGGGTTCTGGTTGCTCCATTCCCAATCTGGCTTCCTGCTGATGGCCTGGGAAAAGCAGCGTAAGATGGCCCAAGTGTTTGGGCCCCTGCCACCCCTGTGGGAGAGATCTGGAAGAAGCGCCTGGCTCCTGGCTTCATTGTGGCCCCACACTGGCCACCGCAGTGAAACAGTGGACGGATTCTCTTTCTCTCTGATACTATGATTCTCCAATAAATAGATAATTGTTCCAAAAAACAAAAAGAAAGAAATTCTGAAATTTTACACACACAAAAATTGGCTGAGCTATGCAGAAGCAAAACTAGTATTTGAAATAGTGATTTCAAGGAGAAAATAAATTTTTTATTTGAGAAACAGAGAGACAGAATGACACAGACAACTCCCGTCTTCTGGAATAGTCCCCAAATGCCTACAGTGGTCAGGGCTGGAGCCAGGAGTTAGGAACTCAATCCGGGTCTCCCATGCAGGTAGCAGGGACCCAACCACTTAGACAACCCCTGCTACCTGCTAGGGTCTGCATTGGTGGGCAGCTGGAGCCAGGTAACAAAACGCAAGTACTCCCATATGGGACGTGGGTGTCATAACCAGCATTTTAACTCCTTAATCCCATCCTCCCACCCAGGATATTACTCTTCACTTCCCTCTGCCCACTTCACCACCTTGAGACACTTCTACTAGGAGTTGGATAGGAAAGGAAGAAGTAAAATGCAAATGAATCTTTAATAACAGAAAAGTATCTCACCAGGTTTTGTTTATGGATTTAAAGGAACTTGCCATTCTGCTCTGTTGTAACATTATTATCACACCAAGACCCCAGAATTGATGCTACCTGGACAAGCCAAGTGGGCAAAGAACTTCTTCTACATGTCAGACTGCCTTCACTTTTGATGAAGGACTGGGAATGTGAGATGAACTGGTTTCCCTTTCATTCTTCTTTGCCTCCCAAAGTCTGCACACAACTTACCAATATATCCAGAATCACACACACACTCAAGCTGCAAAGTAACAGGATCCTGGTAACAGCTTCCGGCAAACTGGCGGCCACTGCCGGGACCGTCCGGGCAAGGGCAAGGGCGGCAGTGATCGCCCGACCCAATGATGGGGTCACCATAGTAACCAGCCAAGCACCTGCAGAATCACAGAAGACAGCGAGCCATGACCCACAGTTGTACAAAATCTGTTGCAGGACAAGTCTTAGAGACGGCTCTGAGAACCTTCTTCCCCACTGGCCAAGTGTGCACGCAGAAGAATTCCTGCTGGAGCAGAGAGTTCTCAAACCTTAGCTCCAGTCAGACTCACCCGGCAGCCTTGGAGAGTCAGATCGTGGGGCTCCTCCCTTGCAAGTCTGACTGAGCAAGTCCTAGGTGCTGCTGATACACTGCTAACACGGGGATCACACGCGCCAGGACCACTGCATTAAGGAGACCTCGCCCGACCCCTCCCCACTCAACAGCATCTCGGTAGATAAACGCTACTGGCCCATCAGTGGCCCCCTTCCTGTACTAGGGAATCTGCCCCTGTAGGCATGGCATATAGTTGTCTGCCTCTGCCAGGGAGGGGTAAGCTGTCAGCAAGCCTGTGGAAGCCACAGGTCAAAAACCACAGCCTGCAATCCAGCCTTCCCCAGTGCCAAGGCCAACAGACACAGGAGGCACTCAGCCACACTCTCCCTCTCTCCCCGTGGTTCCAAGCTTGGGCAGCAATGAGGGATGTGATTTCTTAACTCCCAAACCCCACAGGTCAGTCCCCTCGCCTCTATGAGACAAGGGAGGGATAGAGATTAAGAGATTTGCAGAGGTCACATGCCTTGCTTAGATGATGAGCCAGGACTTGAATTCAGCCTCGGGGCTTTCAGCGAGAAATTCTCCTACCAGGCCATGCTGAGTAGAAGAGCAGTAACTGGGCTACTTTCTTTCCTGTAACCTAATAGCCGGAGGAATTCTGGAGATCATCGCTGCAGCCTAATTTTTCTACTTAGAGAAAGCTGGGCACTCCGGCTCACCCATGGTTACAGAATCAGAACTGAGCTTGCAACCCTGGTCTAGGGATTTCCAATTTGCTCATTTTTCTTTTTCTTTCTTTCTTTCTTTCTTTCTTTTTTTTTTTTTTCTCATTTTGCAAGCAGGGGTCTTGTGTTTTTAAACAAGGGGAAAGATGAAGGAACAGAAGAGGAAAGCTCTTAGGAAGAGACGAACCACCAACCTGATTAGACACAGAAGTGACCCTAAAACTTATTCGGTAGTTCTGTGCTGGAAGACTCCACATCGATGAAGCAACTCTGTGCGGGGACGGCTGAGAAAGTTTCCATGAGAGTTTTCCGGGCGAAAGAACTCCAAAGACATCACCACAGACACGGAATGCTCATTTCCTGCCTCCCCCCACACTTCTTCCCCTTGGGAACAATCTGGGCAGAATTTCTTTTTAGATTTATGGAACTGAAACTCCAATCACCTTGGAATGCAGTGAGCAGCAATGAGAAATTGGCTCCAACTAGACAGCAGAACTGCCAACACTTCAGCAAAGCACTGCCATCCAAACCTAGAACTGGAAATGGGTCCTGCTCCTACACCCTTTCCCCTCCTCCTGTAAAATCAAAACCCTCTACCAAGAAAACACACAATTAGTCCCAGGCTCTCACAGCATGCTCTCTCAACGACTGCACAGTGTGTCCAAGTTCAAATCAGCCTTGTCCACAACCACCTGTGTTGTGTTCCTCTTTCCCACCCTACTCTCTTCTCCTTGTCATTCTTAGTTTCCCATTTGTCCCTTTCATATTTATTCGCTATCTCCCTTTGAGAGAAAAATAATGGAAAAACATACAGCAGGATACAAAAGTAGACACCAATAAGAACGTAAAATCTGATATACAATGGATGGGTATTAAAAGAGATCAAATTTACTGGCATAGCAAAGTAGACACTAGGGGACAGTGCTATGGTGTAGCAGGTAAAGCTGCCACTTGCAAAGCGCCGGCATCCCATATGGGCACCGGTTTGAGTCCCGGCTGCTCCACTTTCAATCCAGCTCTCTGCTATGGCCTGGGAACGCAGTAGAAGATGGCCCAAGTCCTTGGACCCCTGCACCTGCGTGGGAAGACCCAGAGAAGCTCCTGGCTTTGGATCAGCGCAGCTCCAGCCATTGCAGCCCCCTGGGATATCAAAGGGAGTGAACCAGCAGATGGAAGACTTCTCTCTCTCTCTCTCTCTCTCTCTCTGCCTCTATCTCTCTGCAACTCTGCCTTTCAAATAAATAACTAGCTCATTAAAAAAAAAAAAAAAAGAATGTAACCTTGCCCAAGTGGATTCTAACATTGTGCCTGCATTTCTTAATGAGCAATGAACAGTTGAAGTCAGCATGTAAATTTTTCCTATAGGCTATTGTTCATCTGCTAAGCTAGGCTGTTAATGTCCCAGGAAGCCTTCCCTACTGTCTTGTCTCTACCTAGCTACTGCAATGTTCTGCAGTCATAACAATTACTCAATTAACACATGCTAACTGGAGATCTCATCTAACGGTGCCTATTTGATATAGTCTCCTGGACACTAGTTGCATGAAATGTTTTTGAAAAACAAAGCAATTTACATGACTAATTCCGTTTGGATTTGATTTCTCCTTTGACCCACATCAGACACGGACATTTCACAACTCCCATCCCTGGCCAGAATCCAGCGAGAGAAATTATTTCTAAACCCATGCATGGTAGACTCTAGCATGGGTCTCCAACAGGGAGGGTTCATGTTGCTCTTCATTGTCTGCCATATTCCAGCAATAGAGCAGGACCTGGCACACAGGAGGTACCCAGTGATCCATGAGTTCCTAGAAAACACTCAGGTCATGGGAAACAAATTTGCAACAGGGAGGCTGGTGCAGAGGAATTGTCTTGTTTATCTGAGATGCTGTTTGCCCAAAGACGCCCCCCCCTCCCCGCTTCTCTCTCCTCTGGAGAGGGAGCGCCCACGTACCTTTCACAGTTATGACCCGTGGTGTAGTCCTGGCAGCCCAGGCACTGCCCTGTCACCAAGTCACAGTCGTCAGCATGCCCATTGCACTGGCAGGGCTGGCAGGCGGGAAAGCCCCAGTACCCAGGCAAGCATCGATTACACTGCTGAGAATACACCCCCTGGAAACAGTGGCACTGGCCAGTGATGGCATCGCAGAAGGCGTTGACCGATCCTTGCAGGTGGCAGTCACAAGCTGCAGAAAGAGGCAAGCCAGAAAGCCCCTTGAGAAACTCATCACAAGCAAACATGTCCCCTTTTAGAAGCGCCCGGGTAGCCAGCTCAGCGTGCTCACGGGCTCTCCCGACCCGCTTCCGGGGGAAGCACCTCAGGAAGGAGTCCTGGAGCCCTGCCCACCCTGCACAGGCAGGGCTGCGGCTGAACCTACGTTTGCATCCGCTGGGGCCGAAGCCGAAGGTGCCCGGGGCACACCTGTCGCAGGTTCTTCCCACCACGTTCGGCCGGCACTGGCACTGGCCTCCATTAGGGTCACACACGGAACTCAGTGAGCCCTGGGGGTCGCATTCACAAGCTGTGGGGAGAAGGGGGGCGGCGACAGAGGACAGAAGCTGAGAAACAAGGCAGCACGTCACACCTGCCTCCGACTCACTCCACTGCCCTCCCCCATGCTCTCCCAGGTCCCTTCCTCTGTCGGCTTTTTCAGAACCTCAGTTTAAAATACCGTTCCGGTGACGGGTGGGAGGGAAGAAACAGGGCCTGGAGGGGGTGATCAAAGCAGCTTATTCTATGCTGGAGGTCATTAAGGTTTTCACCCCTGGCCTTCAGCGCTCAAATATCACAGAACATTACCCCAGAGCCCCGTGACCTTCAGGGCTGGCTGTGCCCTTGGAAAGAGAAGAACAAGGTTCAGTTGTTGGATGCTTCTCTGATCCTATCCCAACCCCCGCGCTTGCCTAGAGAAGGGTTGTAGCCTCATTGATTTCCCCCTGCTATTTCTATCTTTCTTGACTATCCGTCGTGCATGGTACTCATTCACCAAAATGTCGCTGAAAATATAAGCAGCAAGCAAAGCTGAAACACCATTTCCTAGGTGCTGTAGGACGCAAATAGGGCACCACCCCAGGGCACTTTGGGAGCTGGAAGCAGCCGCCACTGCAGCCCCTACGCAGTACCTACCCAGGCCGGTCTGGTGCAGCAAGGCAGAAATGCTGAAGATGATGTTTCTGCAAACATCTGTCATGGGCGTTTTCACAACGCTCCTGCTGTTCTCCAGACATCGGTACCTCTGAAAGGTTTCCCAGGCACTGTTGGTGACCACCCCATCTCCCGACCCTGCCACGGTGAATATGTCCAGGGATTTACAGTACGGCATGAGGACAAGCTGCAGAGAACAGAGGACAGCGACACATCCTGAGGTAGTGCCCACACCCTGGGTGAAGCAGGTAAACACATAGAAACCCCAGATACTTCTGTGGCTCGGACCAAAGAAATCCAGCTCATACTGTTCTGAAATAATCTTGTCAGGCAAATGTTTAAATAGATTATACAGAGTTTGATGGTGGTGAAATGCAATTTAAAATTTTTTTGGCCGGTGCTGCAGCTCAATGGGCTAATCCTCCGCCTGCAGCGCCAGCACCCCAGGTTCTAGTCCCGGTCGGGGCGCCAGATTCTGTCCCGGTTGCTCCTCTTCCAGTCCAGCTCTCTGCTGTGGCCCAGGAAGGCAGTGGAGGATGGCCCAGGTCCTTGGGCCCTGCACCCGCATGGGAGAGCAGGAGGAAGCACCTGGCTCCTGGCTTCGGATCAGCGCAGCACCGGCCATAGCAGCCACTTGGGGGGTGAACCAACGGAAAAAGGAAGACCTTTCTCTCTGTCTCTCTGTCTCTCTCACTGTCTAACTCTGCCTGTCAAAAATTAAAAAAAATTTTTTTAGAAAATTTTCCTATTTGCGAGGTAGAGAGAGAGGGAGCAGGCAGGCTTACTGCCCATCCGCCTGCACTGGCCAGATATGGGCTGAGACTGAAGCTGGAAATATTATCCAGGTCTCCAATGTAGGTATCTGGAACTCGATTGCTTGAGCCATCACCACTGCCTCCCAGGGTCTGCATTAACAGGAAGCTGGAGCCAGGAGCCAGGCAGCAGAGCCGCGCACTCCATTATGGGACACAGGCACCTCAACTGGCATCTTACCTGCTAGGCTAAATGCCACCCCTGCAATGCTATGTTACGGCATTTCCTGTCTTTAGAAGGAAGGATGTGGAATAAATCCTTTCCACAGAGGATATTTTTATATACAAAGTAATGGCAGAGGCAAGAACAAAGGATTCTGCCTAACTGCTGGGTATCACCCCTTGCTATGGTTTGGATGTGGCCAGGGTCTTTGCCACAAAGCTTGGTCCTCAGTGTGGTGATCCCTGGAGGTGGTAGAACCTTTAAGAGGCGGAGCTTGCTGGGAGGTGATTGAGTCATAGGGTCATCACCCCGGAAGCAATAAATGCACTTCCTGCAGGACCCAGTTTCTCTGAAGAGGGGGCCCTCACCAGAACCAGGCAGATGTTGGTGCCATGTTCTGAACTCTTGGGAAAAAAAAAAAAAAAAAAAAAACAGTGGCTATGGAATTTTCATTTCTTGTTACCTTACCCAATCTACAGCATTTTGTTAGAGCAAAGGAAAATGAATGAACAAACCCCCAGCCTGAGGAACTAGCTGGACGCTTTTTGCCATGGCTCCCCTACACGTGTGAGAGGGGACCATGCACTTACTGAGTCGATGAATGTGTAAGGGCTGTCCACGTCACTGTCGGAGGAGGTGTACTGCGGCAGCTCCAGCCTCACCGTGTAGTTCATGCCCTTCTCAAAGCACACGGGGCGAGGAAGGACCACGTACCTGCCCCCAAGCAAGAGACAATATCGAGTCAGCCTTTCAGCAACCCCCCCCCCCCAAAAAAAAAAAATCGAGGTGCTATGGTGATAATTTCCAAAGAGGAAACTCAACATCTGGCTCTGAAAGGGTCGCTCGCCCACCTCAGAGAAATGAGAACAACCTTAAAGGTGCGAGCTTGTTCTGTGGAGCTGCAAACCACTGTCACACTGACCTTGAGCCCGGGGACAACGACACCACCTGGTTGTCATCATCGGGAACAGTGTTACCACATCGGCTGCTGGTTGCAATCTTTCCTGGTCGCTGCACAGTGATGACAGCCTTTTCCCAGTGGTCGGGGAGCTAGAACGAAAAACAAACAAGCAAAAGGACCATGTGCAGCCATCCACGGTCCCTGTTTCTGAAGACCACTCCCAATCCATCATGTGCCAAGTTTGAACGGAAGACACAGCCACCATCCCCTTCCCTTGGCACTGTTTCCTTTGTTTCTGCCCTGATCTAGCCTTAGTCACAAATCACTTCTCCCCCAGCTCTGAATGCTGAAATGCCTCCCAACCTCTCTAGTGTCCCTTTCTGCCCACTTTAAAACAGTTCCGATAATGACAATCCCCCACCGAAAATCCTCAGATAGTTTCCCGTGAAGACAGAGATGACATTTCTCTAGTGATCCTAGCATTGCCCCCAACCTTAGCCAGCTACGGGGAACCCCTTTTCTCTGCTCATGCTGCTCCTTACTTAACGCTTGTCTCTGTTTATCAAAATCCCCATGCACACTTTGAAGCCAAGATCCGATTCTTGCCGGGACATCTTGGGACACCTTGGCAGACTCTGGACCATTCCTGTCACCTGTCTCTGCTGTCACCTGTTCTCTTGCGCCTTTCTCTGCCGGGAGGGGCCTATGATGCCTGTGTCTCTGTGCAGCCAGGCCACGGGGGGAAGGAGGGTTTTGGATGCATTCTCATCAGCACAGCTAACAGATCACTCTGTGTTCGCCAAAGTGGATTCAAGATAACTGTACGTTCTCACTTCATGGAGGAGGTGAGATTTCTGGGACTATCTGTTCTGATGCAACCTCTAGAGTTCATAAAAATGGCATTATCCATCAGAAGTGCAATACCTCCCTCCCCCTTCCATACACACACACACACACATACACACACACAGAGGCCACTGAGAGGCTTCTTTACCTGAGGCTCATAGCGAATCAGGATGTCATACTCCATCGAATAGGGTATGTTGTCAATGAAAAACTCCAAATAAGCTCCTTCAGGCACTCGGACGAAGCCAGCTCCAGTCCAGGAGGGAGTCCGGTCCTGGATGTACAGCCGCTCCACTATGCTGACTCCCTGGGCACAAGGGGGAAGTGGTTACGCTTTGTTTCAACTGCAAAGCACTGACATTCAACAAAGAAATCTGAAATCATCCAAAGATTCAAAAGTGTGGCTATCTCACATCCACTTTCTGCAGTCCCATTCCCCCCAGTAGATTATAAAAGTTTCACTACATAAATAGGAAATTGGTTTCTTTTTAGGGTTTTAAAAAAATGTGTTATTTGCATTTTATTTGAAACGCAGAAAGATAGTAAACGATGGACAAAGAGATATTCCTTCCCCTGGTTCACTCTCCCAAATGCCTCCCAACAGCTGCTTTTGGGCCAAGCCAATGCTAGGAGCCCAGAACTCAATCCAGCTCTCCCCATGTGGCTAGCAAGGGGCCTAACTATTTGAGCCGTCACCTACTGCCTCCCAGGGTAGGCATTAGCAGGAAACCGTGATCGGGCACTCTGATAAGGGATGTGGGCATCCTAAGAGGCATTGCAACCACTGCACCAAACGCCCACCCCTTTTTTAGTTTTCTGGCATTGGTGACAGAAATCAAAGGATTGCGACATATCTTACATGATGTAGCCAGGAAAAAGGCACACGGGAAGCAAAGAACATCCCCAGTGCTGTGCAAGCAAGCCCCGGAGGGGCGGGATTCTCTACAGGGTGGTGCGTATCTAGTGGATTACTCCAGCTCTGTCTCTCTCACTGGTGTCAGTTTCAGGGTCCAAGTACAAGTGAAGAAAGGTGACGTGCTCAGGAATGCTCACTACTGATTCATTCTGATTTTTAATAGAGTATCTGTGGGTGGTCATCTCCAAGATGGCCACCATCAAGTCCTTCAATCCCACTACCCATCTGCATCCATTAGCCATCAAGAGGTACAACGTATGCAATCCTTGTGGTATGTCTGGGCTGGCCTGCAGAAATGATACCTGGGACCTCTGAGCCCAGGCAAGAAGAGACCTGGCAGTTTGTTTTCTCCTTCTTGGAGAACTCTCGCTATCCTAACTCCTCCATGCCATGAGGAAGTTCAAGAGAACGTGTTCAGACAGCAGCCTGCCAATCTCCAGCTGTTCCAGCCATCGCAGCTGAAGTGTCAGACCTAGCCTTGAAGTCACTAACATTGGGGCTCACAACCAAAACAAGCCCAGGCAAAGTCAAGTCAATAATACATTTGCAGCACAACTAGAAAAATGGAGGAAAACTGTGTCTCATAGGGTCAAGTTCCTTCAACCAATCACAAGCTTTATTAGTGAATGCTCCAAAGCTCTGTACGTTCCAGACAAGACTTAGCTGCAAATACGGCCACTCTCAGCATGCACAGTCCTGATCCTTACTTACCAAAGTGCTTCTTAGCCAGCCTCTTGGCAAAGCATGTGTGTGTGGCATTCCCGCCCCTCAGAGTGCCACCTCACCAACCTGCCAACCACTCCCCTACTCACCGGCCCCAGATTGGCCTCCTCGGCCTCATAGATGTAGTGATCCAGGGTGGTGAAGTAGTATCCAGATTCCACCTCGTTGCACTGACGCCCGATCATGTGGGGCCGACACGAGCACTGCCCTGATTCCGCGGAACAACTGCAAGGGAACAGGACGAGGTCAGCTGGGGCCGCTATGGGCATAAATTAGCCACTGCAAGCTGTTCTACGTGCACCATCCAACATGACGTGCACAAAGGGCCTTCAAAAATTCACGCAAATGCATGAAAAAAATGAATGATTTTCACACATTTTTTCTACCAAAATAAATGTATCTCTCATTCAATTTTTCCCTGATCTTTTTGAAGTGCCCTTGAGTTTATGTAGAAGTTTCTCAACTCCTTCAGAAAATACATACAAATGTGTGGAAAAAAAATAGTGCCAATGAATTAATCCCAACTGCAAAGCATGACAATGAAATCTGTCAAGACCTGCTGTCTTCGGTTTTACCACCCTTGCCCTCCCTTGCTCAATCCACACCATCTTGATGCACACATAATCCCTTCCCGGCTTTGATATCTTCTACCTTCTGTTTTATTTCCAACTATACTCCCTTTTCCTGGGCCTTGGATCCAAATGTTCAACTCCCTGAAGGACATCTCCAATTGGGGGGGGTCCCCGAGGCACCCCAAATCCATGGATCCAAAACGGAAGCATTCAATGCCTCCCATATTCTCTACTGGAACGAAGGCATCACTACCAACGAAGTCCAGCCTAATCAAAATGTACAAGCTACTGTCGAATTTCCCAACCCAAACTGTGGCCTTCCACCCAGCTGCCCAAGTGACCTTTCTAAGATGCACCCACCGTAACATCCCATAACATCCCACCATAACCCACCTCCTGGCACACTGAACTCGGGGAGGTGCACCAGGACTTTGGCCATCTGGCCTTCCTTTCTCTTTCCAGCTGTGTCTCCCTCCCGACCTCTCCAACCCTACTGAACTATCTGCCATTTCTCAAGTGTGCTACATGACTCTTGAGTCAGTTCCCTTTGCTTCTGCTGTTCCTGCAGCCTGGGACGGCCTTCTCTCTTCTCCCCTCATCAAAGAGCCACCTGTTCCTCTTCCAAGACTCAGCTCACACACAACCCCTGCTGTAGCCCTTCTGCACCACCACCCGGCAGCCCAGAAAGTCAACTTCCTTCTCTTTCATGCAGCCGCTGCCACCACCACCTAGAGGGACAAATGTCTCTTTGGTATTTATATATGTGCATTCAACCTCTCCAAGCCTTGTCCCACTACTGGGCTGCACGTACTGCAGTGGGGACAGCTCCCTGGCCCTGCCTATGCTGGGCCACACCTCCCAGAGCTCACCCAGTAACACCAAGGTCTGGTCTGGTGTGGTTGGGTTGGGCAGGGGCCCTGCCATGCTGTGGGGGGCGTAGTAACCCGGAAGGTGTTTCCCTGCGTCCTGGGAGGGTAGCTCAGCAATCCTAGCCCCAAGCCCTACACAGGTGCTTCTGTTTAGAATCCGAAAGCTTGGGCCCTGCGGTGAGAATGGAACCCAGCCACTCCGTGCGGGAGGAGCTCCCTCAATGCACAGAACTACAAGCTGAGGGCGGAAGTGGAGAGTGGCTTGAGTAAGTTCCTGGCTACTTTTCTGTTCCACCCCCTGCTAACGCAACCCGCCCGCCCCACCCCCTCCCTATGTCACCCACCTGGGATCAAACATTTCCCTCCCACCCCCTTGCTATGGCCCTGCCTCTGCCCATTTGGGCCTTTGGGGGAGGGGCCAGCAGATGGGAGGGATCTCAATAAAGTTTTAAAAGTAAAAAAAAGCTTGCCTCGTGCGAGGTGCTCACTCAGGTTGAGGGACTGGGTCTTCAAAGCCTACATCCGTTGCCAAGCCCAGCTTAGGCTCCCATCATTAATCTTTGTCACTCAATCTTTTTTTTTTTTTTTTTTTTTTTGACAGGCAGAGTGGACAGAGAGAGAGACAGAGAGAAAGGTCTTCCTTTGCCGTTGGTTCACCCTCCAATGGCCGCCATGGCCGGCGCAGTGTGCTGATCCGATGGCAGGAGCCAGGTGCTTCTCCTGGTCTCCCATGGGGTGCAGGGCCCAAGCACTTGGGCCATCCTCCACTGCACTCCCGGGCCACAGCAGAGAGCTGGCCTGGAAGAGGGGCAACCAGGACAGAATCCAGCGCCCCGACCGGGACTAGACCCGGTATGCCAGCGCCGCAAGGCAGAGGATTAGCCTAGTGAGCCACGGCGCCAGCTGTCACTCAATCTTTTTGTTTGGTTCCCTCCCTCTGCCATTCTCAAGTGGGCTGTCTATGGTCTCCCCTGCTCCTTGTCTGCACTTGCTATGACACTGACCGCTCGCTCCATAGCAGCATAACTGTTAACAACTCCTGGCTAACTTCTACTTGACTGATCTCCTCCGAGGCCTAGATTAGGCCTGACTGACCTCAGCTCCCCAACCCTCACCACCTGTAGGCCTGAGTGTGTCCTCGGTCAACACTGGTTGAACAGTATCTCAAAGGGATGATTCTGAACAAAGAATAGAAGATTTAATGAACACAATGAAACTACTAGTCATTGCTGGTTCAGGTACCAAAGGCCTACAGATAAACCACAATGTATTCACATTTTGTTCTTTGCCTGTGTTTTGTCTTTTCCCACAGTATCACCATTTTGTGTACAAAGTAAAACCCAAAAAATACACAGCCATGGAAGGGACGCCATGGTTTGGAATTCTTGCTTTAATCTATTCTCAAAGTTCTTTTGTTTTCCCCTCTCGTCCCAGAATGTGTATTAAATCAATTACCAAACGCAAGCTGCAACTCCCAAGAAGATCTAACACTCAGGCAGTTGAGCGAAAATGTCCCCCGCAGCCCAATGCCCGCACAGGACAGCTTGTTCCAATTAGGACCTGGCCTCTCGGCTGCGTCCACAAAGGAAAGCCGTTCTCAGGATTCCAGGCATCGGATGCCAACACCGCGTGGCCAAGAAGCTCCTCCTCGCCTCCCTAGTGCATGTTTCACTAGGGGAACAACTGTCAGAACCATGAACCACTGAGGAAGAGAATAACTGGGCCCTTCACGTGCAATCACTGGAGAACAAGCAGCGGAAGGCGGGGAGACAGAGCCCAGCAGACTCGGGAGGGGCCTTCAAGCTGCAGCACAAACGGTGCGCAAGGAACGCGTCCCTGAGAGCCTGCTCACAGCAAAGAGATACCCCGCCCCCCCCCACCAGCCCGGCCAATCAGAGCGGTTGTCACTCAGAGGCGTGGCTCCCACTGCGCAGGCTCCCTCAGTGAACCCCCTCTTGTGGTTTTACCTGGCGCCCCCGCAGGTGGCCGTCACCCCGACAGCTCCTGGCTCTGCTCCGCTTTTCCGTCTCCAGTTCACCTATCAGACAGTCCCAAGCTTTGTCCTCTCCAATTCTCATCTTGCTCATCACCTCTCACACTGGCTTCTTATCCTGAGTGCTGCAATTTCTGATAGCAGACCAAGTTCTCATGGAGTGGGTGAGACTCAACCTTCTTTTTTCCTTCATCTCAATATTCAAGTTTTATTTCAAGGTGTTTCTCAACTCGGCAGCATCCTCTCATCATGCCAGTCACTATCTTAGTCCAGCTTGTCATCATTCCATACCTAACATTCTAGCAAATTCCTCAAGTGCCCACAAACTCATCTCTGCCCCTGTCCTATCCCATCACTCCTGCCTACCACCTCTCGGCCCGTCTTCTCACAGCACTGCTTTCACTGGTTCACAAAAACCCACAATTGCTGCTTCTAAGCACGTATCAAGCCATGATGCCACTGGTCAGCTCTCCGCAGGGTCCAAGCCCCATCCTCGGCCAACAACCCCCACCACCTCTGGTGTCCGCCCTTTGCTTTCAACGAGCCACACTCGTCATACTCTTCCACAAATATTTACTAAGCAAATATTGGCCCTGGAAGCTATAACTCCCTGGTGTCAATAACTTCCTATTTTAGTCCATTGTCTATTTTCTTAGTCAATCCTTACTGTTTTGGTTAAGTGTATTGTTTCTGACTAAATGATGTGGAGGGGAAAAAAATGGGGGGGGGGGAATATCCCTAACTTCCAGAATTTACAATCTAACTGGAGAGATGAAAAACAAAGCCGTGAGTCAATGTCACAAGTCAAAATGCAATTAAGAAGCTACACAGCTCGAGCAAAGCGCTATGAATCTAGCGGAAGACATCGTTCATCTGATTGAGTGGAGAGAGGGCCCCGAAGCTTGGAGAGGATTTTGACAGGCAGAGAGACAGCAAGAGTGATGGAAGCAGGGACAGTCGAGAGCAGCTCAGACTTCGATCCTGCCTCATCCCTTCCCTTCTATGTGCAATGACCTCGCCGCCCCCCAAGCCCTCTCCAACTTACCTGATGCACCTGCGAGTCTTGCTCAGTTTTCAAAAACCAAGCTCAAACCTGTCTCCCAAGGTTACAAATGATTTTTGGCATGTAATTATTCTTTCCTATGTTCAAGTTTTTTTTAAAAAAAAAAAACATCTAATAGAAACAGTGCATTGTATACCTTTGGATCTGCCCTCCACAAATTCCCTGTGAAGGAGACACGGACCCCACTAATTGGATCAGTAAGGTTGGATAATGACCTAAGATAAACTAACAAGGCCCCAAGGTAGGCAGAATAATGGCCCCCACAGATGCCCACGCACTCATTCCTGGAACCAGTAGATATGTTACTACGAGGCAAAAGAGATTTAATTGACCCATCATGCTGGCTTTGAAGATGGAGGAAGGAGCCATCAGCCAGGGAACTGGGCAGCTTCCAGGGGCTGGGAATGGCCCTTCGTTGACAGCCAGCAAGAAAGCAGGGACCTCATCCTACAACCACAGGGAATTGAAATTCTGTCAACAATCCAAATGAGCAGGAAACAAATTCTCCCCATAGAGCTATGAGGGAATGACACAGCCCTACTCGTGTCTTGATTTCAGCCCAGAGGGACCATGCCTTTCAGAACTGTAACACAGTACATTTATGTTACGGCAGTAATAAGAAACCCAATACTGGCCCTCTATTTTCTCAGTGGGTACAGATCTTAATAAGAGGGATTTCTCATAAGTAATATGGAAATTAGCCATACTTAAAAATTCTTTTGGAAGAAAAATTCCGTTTCATCAGAATAGTGATAAGCAGGGAAAACAGTTTTAACCTTCTCTCTATTACAAAGGAACAAGGCTGAAAAAAAATCAAAGGATCAAAAGCATCGTTCAGAATAAACCAACCACTCTGCCCAACGCTGACACCTTCTCTGCAACTGATTACATAGGAGAGTCGGTCCAATTAGCACCCAGCACCACCCGTATCTTCCACAGGATCATCACCCCCATCCCACCCCTGCCCACTTTCGAATGGGTTGCAGGTGTCTTCTACCATGTCCTCATGTCCAACCACCATCGGGCTGGATATGCCACAGTCACTCAGCACCCTGATGAAAAGCTCTGTGCTTCAGCTCACATAGCTTCAAAGGACAAGACATTCCAGTCCTGTATTTAGGAAGCACCCACAAGGCTCCCTGTGCTGGGTGCCAGGGAGATGCACAAACAAATAAGGCACAGTCTCCATCCAGAGAGCCTGCTTATATACAAACAAGAATGACATCAGTGCTAAAAGAGATGCAGAAGTCATGTGTGGCTGAAACGCCTAGGGAGAGCTGGGGACTTCCATCTAGGATACAGACCCCTTCAACAATGTGGTCGGGGCCAGTGCCGTGGTGCACTAGGTTAATCCTCCGCCTGCGGTGCCTACATCCCATATGGGCACCGGGTTCTAGTCCCGGTTACTCCTCTTCCAGTCCAGCTCTCTGCTGTGGCCCGGGTAGGCAGTGGAGGATGGCCCAAGTGCTTGGGCCCTGCACCCCATGGGAGACCAGGAGAAGCACTTGGCTCCTGGCTTCAGATTGGCATAGCTCCGGCCGTTGCGGCCATTCAGGGAGTGAACCAATGGAAGGAAGACCTTTCTCTCTGTCTCTCTCTCTTACTGTCTGTAACTCTACCTGTCAAATAAATAAATAAAATCTTAAAAAAAAAAAAAAGAAAGTGGTCGACATCAGGCCAAGAATAAAAATCCCAATGAATAAAAGAATAAAATAGGTTTTGAAGGATCCTGGAAAAGTATTTCTATTTTTCAATGTTTGTATACACACACAAGTAGCATTTACTTAGCAACCATTGCCATGAATTCTGATTTACTCATTACAATAGGGAATCTGGGAGAACTTCATTAACTTGAGTCATAGTACTTACATAGTTAGATCTTTTTAAATATCCCAAAGCTCAGATTAGATGTCAACCTAATAGCCAAGGCTCACCAAGCTTTTCTACCAAAAATTCATTAGGCTCAAATCAAGCATTTTAAAATTCTAAAATTCTGTTGCAAATGTGTTTTGCACTTAATTCTATACCTGGCCAAGGTAACTAAGGAGTGTTTGGGATCACAGTTAGAGATTGTCTCTCCTAAAGAGTACAGATGAGTATACTTCAACATGTCTGCAGAAAAACAAAAATTAAAAGATAAGTTCAGGGTGCATATTTCATGCAGCAGTTAATATGCTGCCTGGGCCGCCTGCATCCCATTTGGAAGTGCCTGGGGTGGAGTCTCAACTCTACTCTATTTATTTGACAGGTAGAGTTACAGACAGTAAGAGAGAGAGACAGAGAGAAAGGCCTTCCTTCCGTTGGTTCACTCCCTGAAAGGCCGCAACGGCCGGAGCTATGCCGACTTTCCCAACTTTCCGCTAATACACATCTTGGGAGACAGCAATGATGCTCAAGCACTTGGGTTCCTGCCACCCGTGTGCAAGAGCTGGCTTGAACTCTCGACTCCTGCCTTTGGCCTGACCCAGCTTTGGCCATTGAGGGCATTTGGTGAGTGAATCAGTAGATAAGAGATCTCCCTGTTTTTCTCTCATTGCATTTCAAATAAATACATTAAAAAATGGTTTCACTTTGATGTAAAAATTTTTGAAATCCATGGATACAACATGTCTTCCAAAAGTTCATGGAAAGTGCAAATTATGAAAAATTATGATGGGCCAATGCTGTTGTGTAGTGGGTAAAAAGCCGCTGCCTGCAGTTCTGGTATCCTATATGGGCGCCGGTTCAAGTCCCGGCTGCTCCACTTCCGATCCAGCTCTCTGCTATGGCCTGGGAAGGCAGTAGAAGATGGCCCAGGTCCTTGGGCCCCTGCACCCATGTGGGAGACCCAGAGGAAGCTCCAGGCTCCTGGCTTCAGATCCACGCAGCTCTGGCTGTTGCAGCCAGTTGGGGAGTGAACCAGTGATCTGTGTGTGTGTGTGTGTGTGTGTGTGTAACTCTGACTTTCAAATAAATAAATATCTTTAAAAATAAGATTATGTATGGATTCCAAATTTTTTTGCATCAAAATCCACCTTTTAATTTCATCTTTTCATGAACTTTTTGAAGTTCCCTTGCATTTCGTTTTTATATCTTAAGAATCTTTTGTTTCTCAAATTCTTTTACTCAATCAACACCTCCTTAATATTACTACGTACTCAAAGCAAAGCAAAAGGATCCTATCAGGTAAGATAATTCTGAGCGATGTAACCCATCAACCGTGCAGCCCGCATTTCCCGAGTGCTAGCATCTAGTACACATTCTCAGTAGAATCAGTGCTTAAGGAGAGCCTGCCCGAGGGACCACAGAGGGAAGTCCTCCTGGGGGAAAACACCTGGGCAAAGGATCGGCATGAAACACGATGGAGGCCCAAGACACAAAGCCTTCTTTCCAGTGTTGTCCCTGCTTCCTGGACAGAGGTCTCCCCAGAGGCTGAGCGTCTTGTCCAGCACGCTGCAAGGTCACATGATGACCTGCTCCAACATCTTTTCTAAGAATCTGTGTCACCGACCCTCTTGATGACCTCACTGTGGACTTTAGACATTTTTGCAGGCAAGATCGGAGGGCAAGCCAAGGGGCTGTGCGTGGGTGGAAGAAGACAGGAAGTGAAACAGCAGTGGAGGAAGGGCGTGCGAGAGATAGAACCACTTCGGGTAAAGGAACACAGGACATTCCTGAGTTTATGACATAACGTGGAAAGTCACATTGGCCACTGCATCTAATCGAGGGCTTGGGGAGTGATGACAGCTTTAAACGGAGCCATCAGATGCTCAGAGAAGCAGCAAGCACTCTGGGAGTCACACAGCAAGTCAAGCAGACGGCTGTTGGTCTTTCTTCCCTGCTTTTATGGATTCATTCTCACTTCCTCCCTGCTGGCGATTTTCTAAGAACAGAAATTCACCCTGGAATGTTTGAGGCTACACGCTGTCCCGCCTCCGCTGCCTGCTCTGGAACGGACCAAACCTAGATAAGAGGCCAAGCAGAACGTGTTCTGCCTGGAATCCCATTCCCTGGGGGCAGCCCACGACGCTGCTGGCACGGAATCCCGTGCAGTGGCCGCGTGGATGCAGTGTGCTCTCTCAGGAAAGATCCGGGGCCACGAGGAAACATCTGCCTGTTCTCTCGGCAGCCACTGACACTCTCTCTACCAGATGTCCTGACGCCGAGCCAGGAACGCGGACCAAAAGCCTCGTTCACTCACTCGTTCACTCCCACAAATCCCCAAATTTCCAGTAATACAAATACGCCAAAATGTGTGCTATGAGGGTTTTTGGTAGAGCTTCGTGCTTCATCCAGTCAAGGAACCATGGTATATTAAGGTAACTAAACATGATTATATGTAATTTTCATTAATGGCCTTGGAAGTTCTTCCTCCCCCCCCAACAGAAAAGAAAAAAAAATGGTTCTTTGTACAAATCAAAATAAGAGTCCATCATCCATCTGTTAGATTAGCAAAAAAGAAACAACAACAACAAAAACACCAAAATGTTTGACAATTACAACTGCAGCTGAAGATAGGCTAAAAGGTGCTTGTCTAACTGGTGGGAAAATAAGGTGGCACAATCAGTCTGGGAACGATCAAAACACATGCAAGTACTTGGACTGAGTTCCATCATTGGTAACCCAGTCCACTGAGATACAGACATCCATCAGGGTATCTACAAGGACACCCAGTCACACATTTTTTTAAAAGCAGCTGATGTGGTAGCACAGTGGGTTTATAAGTCACTGCCTGTGATGGCAATTACACGTCAGAGTGCTGGTTCGAGTACCAGCTGCTCCACTTGCAATCCAGCTCCCTGTTAGTGCACTTAGGAAGGCAGTGGAAGATGGCCCAGGTGCTTGGGTCCCTGTCACTGTCACCCATGTGGGGAACCCAGAGTTCGTGGCTCCGGGCTTAAGCCTGGCCCTGTCCTGGCTACTGCCATCTGTACTGCGAACCAGCAAATGGAAGAGCTTGCTCTTTCTCTGTTACTCTTTCAAATAAAGAAATAATTCTTTAAAAAGTCTTTATTTTAAAAAAGCAAAAATGATGGGAATAATCAAGTAAATCATGGTACTATCACACTGTGAAACACCAAAAATAAAAAATCTGAGAAGTGGGGGAACAAGTATTTGCTGATACCAAAAAAACCAAGTCTCATAAAACACATCAAATTCTCAATTACCTTGATTTTCTATAAGGTATCAGTAAAGGTAAGTGGAAAATCGTGAGGTTTTTTTTGTCTTTGTACTTGTTCATTGTGTAAGAAAACAAACACCTAAATACTATTGAAAAAGAAATAAGCCAGTGCCGCGGCTCACGTGGCTAATCCTCCACCTGCGGCGCCGACACCCCAGGTTCTAGTCCCGCTTGGGGCACCGGATTCTGTCCCGGTTGCGCCTCTTCCAGGCCAGCTCTCTGCTGTGGCCAGGGAGTGCAGTGGAGGATGGCCCAGGTGCTTGGGCCCTGCACCCCATGGGAGACCAGGAAAAGCACCTGGCTCCTGCCTTCGGATCAGCGCGGTGCGCCGGCCGCGGCGGCCATTGGAGGGTGAACCAACGGCAAAAGGAAGACCTTTCTCTCTCTCTCTCTCACTGTCCACTCTGTCAAAAAAAAAAAAAAAAAAAAAAAAAAGAGAGAGAGACAACCACAGGTCCTATCACTGCGGGAAGCCACGATGCTCCTCCAGGACCAACCGCAAGAGGAAGTGAGGCCCCACTCACCTGTTATTTAAGGCTCCCCCAAGGTCACAGTCGCAAGGTCGACATCCATCCAGATCATTGCTCAAGCCCCAGTGCTCTGGCTACAGAACAAAAGATGAAGCCTGTCAAGGTGGGTTCCTGCAATTAGACAAGCGGCTCCACAGCAGCAAGTGCTGGCATGCTCTGCTTGTTCCACCAGCCGCTCCTTTCCCCTGCAAGGCAGACAGCCAACTCCAGGGCACAGCCTGCTGAGATACACCCAGGCTGTGGGTCACTGGAGTCGGAGTGCCACCAGGCATCACGCGGCAACTCCGGATCACAGGCTGGTGTCTGCCCTGCAAATAGCCTTCCCCCACCAATTAACATCACAGCATGCAGTAAAGACTCATTGTCTTCACCGGAGTTTCTCTGGGAGCATGAGTCGCACGCGCGCATGCACGCACACATTCAGGGGTCATACATGTCACTTGCAGACAACAGATCCTCTGCATTATAAAACCAATACGAAAGGGGCAGGCACTGTAGCAGAGCAGGTAAGGCTGACGCCTGATGCGCCGCCATACCATATGGGCGCCAGTTCTAGTCCCGGCTGCTCCTCTTCCAATCCAGCTCTCGGCTATGGCCTGGGAAAGCAGTGGAAGATGGCCCAAGTCCTTGGGCCCCTGTACCCACATGGGAGACCCGGAGGAAGCTCCTGGCTCCTGGCTTCGGATCAGTGCAGCTCCGGCAGTTGCGGCCAATTGGGGAGTGAACCAGCAGATGAAAGACCTCTCTCTCTCTCTCCCTCTCTAACTCTGACTTTCAAATAACTAAATAAATCTTTAAGAAAAAAAATATAAGAACATTATAAAAGATGCAGAGTAATTTTTTAACTTTCTGCAATTACTCAACTCTGACTCATCATTATAAACTTTTATTTCCTTCCACACATCGCTCCTCTTGATGAAATTTTCTCTTACATAATTAAGATACTGTTCACGCTTTTTTTTTTTTAACAGCATAAGCATTTCCTCAAGTTATTGTCGCTTTCAATGGCAACCAAATATCACATCGTATAGAAGCCCCCGAATTCACTCAGCTATTTTCCCACTGTGGCTTCCAAGTCTTCCGCTACAATTAACACAAGATGCAACAAATTTCTGGTGAATACTTCTTTGTCCAGTTTTCTGATTACTTCATGTGGACAGACTCCCAGAAATGGGGATTCCCAGGTCAAAAGGCACGCACATTTCTACAGGCTACTGAGACATCTCCAAAATGCTTTTCGGAGTCAAACTGATTCACATTTCTCTGGGTGGTGAACAACTACTAGATAATGTCCTCAGTAATCGTAAGCAGTCCCATTTTTAAAAACTTCTGTTAATTCTCTACAAATGGCATTTCCCTGTGGCTTTCTTATTTATTTATTTATTTATTTGACAGGCAGAGTGGACAGTGAGAGAGAGAGACAGAGAGAAAGGTCTTCCTTTGCCGTTGGTTCACCCTCCAATGGCCGCTGTGGCCGGCGCGCTGTGGCCGGTGCGCTGCGGCCCGCGCACCGCGCTGATCTGATGGCAGGAGCCAGGTGCTTCTCCTGGTCTCCCATGGGGTGCAGGGCCCAAGCACTTGGGCCATCCTCCACTGCACTCCCTGGCCACAGCAGAGAGCTGGCCTGGAAGAGGGGCAACCGGGACAGAATCCGGCGCCCCGACCGGGACTAGAACCTGGTGTGCCGGCGCCACAAGGCGGAGGATTAGCCTAGTGAGCCGCGGCGCCGGCTCCCTGTGTCTTTCTAACAGTGATGCGAAACATTCTCGCAAATTATTCACCAATAATCCCCACTACTTGTGTCTGTCACATTAATAACTTCCTGCTGTGTCTGTCAACATTAACCCACCTGAGAGATGTCAGAACTCACAATGGGGAAAAGCCTTCTCTACTAAACCATGTCACATTCACCAACTACCCATCCCATGTAAATGAGGCGTCACCTACCAGACACTGGTCACAGCGCTGTCCTGTCACCAGGCGCTTACAGTAGCAGTACCCAGTCGCCGAATCACAAGGATTCCCGCCGGGAATGGTTCCCAGGGGATTGCAAGCACAAGCTTTTATCAGAGGCAAAAGGAAGCAGAGAAACACAAACCAAGTCACAGTCTGGCTTGAGAATCGCAAAGTGCAATAGGAATTGCGTACCCGCCAACTCCCCAAGCTTTTCAGCAAACGGACTCACATTTACAACCAAATGGGTCCTCGGCACTCAAGTCATAGAAGCCTTCCTTGCAGACATCACAATGCTCCCCTTCCACATATAGTTTACACCGACACTGACCAGCAATGAGACCCGCTGAGAAGTCGGTGTAACTGTCACAGATGCCTTCATTCTGAGAACCGGCGGGATCACAGGTGCATCCTAGGAAGAGTGGAAAGCACCAGGATCAATGGCCCAGGAAAAGCGACGGGTCTCCGCCTAACTCCCTGTTCCCTTGTACCTTCCAAATCTCACAAAAGCAGACCAAAGCAAGCTCGGCTACCTCGTAGATGCCACTCACAATGTCTTAGGCAGCAGATAAACCAACAAGCCTGGGGCTGCTGCTGCTTATACTTGGAGCTCTGCCAGTAGGATGTTAACCGCCGACTGCTCAATGCCCAAGATCCCCCGAAGATGGCGACACCTGCCAACTTACGCTCACAGACGTTGGGATCCCGGATGTCCCTCTCCGGGTGCTGGTAGTAAAAGGGTTTGCACTGCTCACAGTTGCGGCCCATGGTGTTGTGCTGACAGTCATCGCACACGCCCCCGCTGACGTTGCCGGTGGCCAGGTACACCGCCATGTCAAAGTGGCACGAGCCGGAATGCTCGTTGCAGTTACACTCTGCGTGACAAGATCAATGTCAAAGGGAAGGCCCCCCCTTTAACTGGATTTATTGAGGGAGGGTGGGGTTGGTAGGAAAGAAGCTCAGTTAGCAAACTAGAGGCCAAGGAACCTGTCTGGGTTCCTTGTGTGGGGGGACGTGGTGTGAAGGACCCCCTGGGCCCCTGCTCCGGCTGCTGCACCAGGCCAGGCTCTGCAATGACAATCGGGTGTAGTGAACAGCCACCGAGCCAGCCTCCTTGGATGCAGCAGTTCCTCCTCCAGCCATTCAGCAGGATCCTGAGAGCCCAGGCCAGATCGAACCATCATACTCTTATGCTCAACCCCCACCTTGGCTGTCTGCCCCACAGGACGACACCTGCGGGGGTGGGAGGCAGGTATGTCTTCCACACTGATGTAGCTCTGGTATCCTGCACGGTACCATTCCCAATACACTGAGTTAACCCCAGAATCATTTCACAGCACGGGCTCTACAGCAGCAACAAGAACATCCTCGTAGCCTGCGCTTCACGTTGATCTCCTTGTCTGAACCCCTTTCCACCTCCCTCCCTCTCTTTTCTTTACCCCAAAAAACCTTTGGTATTCTTCCAGGGACAGCTGTGTTCTACGTACGTACCACCCCAGCTCTCACTCCCTGAGTTTCTAGCAGAGTCCATCTCAGAGAGGGCAGAGACAGGGGGCTTCCTCCGGGGTAGGAAGGTTATCAGAATCACTGGAAGTGGGATGACAAGGACAGTGGGGGTCGAGGTCCTATCTCTGACAGCTGGCTGGTTGGAGATGTGCCAGAGGTCACAGCGGGGCCGGCACAGAAACAAAGCCAAAATTCTACCCTGTATTTCCTAGACCTTAGTCATCTACGATGTCTTATTTTTCTTTCTTTCTCTCTCCTGGTCTTATTGCTTTAAAAAGAGGTCTAACGTCAGAGACAACATCTCAGTCTTCCACGATGGTTGCCAGAGTCGCTGGGTCATGCCAAACACACAGAGCCTAATTTAACTGAATGGATATCGTTGGTCTCCCAAGTATATGGGCGCGGAGCTGGGGAACAGGTAGTAGCTTTTCTTCCCTCTGCAAGGAGAGCCCACTAGCCCAGCACCTCCCATCAGAGAGTGGAGACTGGAATCCTGACTGTCTCAAACGCCCCTTTGATGGAGACTTACTTTTGCAAGCATTGCTGTTTCGGCCTTCGGCAGGTCTCCAGGGGAGGTCATGGTAGAAGTCCATGCACAGTTCACAGTTGAGGCCCTTGGTGTTATGCCTGCACAGGCAGTGGCCATGTACCTGGAACATTGTAACACAGCGAAAGCAAATTAAGAGAAAGGGAGGCCAAATGCTCTCCAGATTCCATCCAAAAGATAAACCCAACCTGCCACAGCGGGGTTTCTTAGTTGCAACTTTCGCCCTCCCCTAGGAGTTTTCAATCTTTCTTGTGGCTAAAGCCCCACATCTAGAACAGTTCCTGTTACATAGCAGATACTCAGTAGAAGGGAATATCTTCATATTCTTAAACTCGAACCTAAAAACCATACCGATTCTGTTAAAAATTAAAAATTGTTTAATAATTAAAAATCATAAAAAGATTCAATAAGTGAATAAACATTTTATTATGTAGGAAAAAAAACAAGAATAGAATTAGTTACTTAAGGTTAAAAAACACAAAAAATAGTTACTGGATAGTGTTTTTTTTTTTAACCCTCTGTGATTCTGTATTTTTTCTACTTTTTTTGCCCTCAGAAACCTTTTATTTAAGGAATACAAACTTCATGCACTTCCCACCGTACCATAAAAAGATTCAATAAATGAATAAATGTTTTATTATCTAGGGAAAATAAAACCAGAATAGAATTAGCTACTTAAAATTTCAAAAAAAAAAAAAAAAAAAAAAACTAGTTATTGGAGAGTTTTAAAAATATTTGTTGTAACAGAAATCTACAAAAGCCGTAAGATCACACACAGCCTGGAAACAAACCACAGCACACAAGTTTTAGCACCGGGCCAGATGGCTACTCTTCTTTTTTAGTCCTTGTTTGCATCTTTACTTATTTTGCTCTAGGCACAGCACTTAATTTTTCAATCTCATTTTGACTGCAGGAAAAAAAAATAACCATTTGCCACATCTGTTCTTTTCCTTCAAGAAAATACAAAATCTCAGAGAGACAAGATCATGTGCTTTATGAAGGGCCCACGATACTCTGCTTTGTGCGCTGTGGCACCCTGGGGCCTGCTGCAGACCCCTGAAGATAGAAATTCATTCCGCAGGAGGTGCATGTCCTCAGGCACCTCACCTGCGTGCTTCTACACTGCAATTCAGGAACAGGACAAACAGGTCCAACCTGAACCCCTCTGCCAGGAGTTCGGTGAACAGGAGACTGAAGGCTCACGACCATAGTTTTACAAAACCTGCACAGCAGCTCCAAAGCACACACCGCAAGTCCATGCAGTGTACAATCAACCGTGCAATGCACTGTGAGACCCCTGCTGGGGACACCACACCAGCCACACACCAGCTGAGGTCCTCTGCAAAGTAAAAGCCATCTGTCTACCTGGCATTCTCTCCAAGAGCTAGCAGTCAGATTCCAGGCTCTGTTCAAAATCCAGCTTTGCTTATGCAGAGAGACTTTGAACGGGAGTAAGGAGAAGGCTGTAGCTTTAGAAGGGCTAAAAACAGTCACTGCTCCACCTTCTGTGACAAGGACTATGAAGCTTGGAGCAGGCAACCAGCAAGAAGGTCAACCGGTCATCAATTGTGAAGGCCCGCAGGAACCCTGGGGCAGAGGCAGGGACAAGATTTAAGTCCCTTCTACCTGCTACTCGTGACTTAGGGCTCTGTAGCGCATGGCTCAGATCCCTGGTCTCTTCTCCCAAGCAGAATGGGATTAGGTGGTCTCCTAAGCGCTACCTGGCTGTAAAATCCTAAAGCTCTCTAAGAAGTCTCCTAGCAACTACGCTAACTAGATTAGACTAGAATATCCCAACCCTCTCTACCCATTTGGCAAATCAACCACATGCTGAGTTTCAAAATACACTTATGAACGCAGGACAGAAGTGGGAAAGGCGAGAAGCCATTTGATCCCTAAAATGGGATCTCACAGGTCTGGGTTCAAAGTTCTACTTTCTTTGGGCTGGGATCAATTTCTGCCTCCTAGCATAAAGACTGGATGCTTGTGGTTTTTTAATCTCCCCTAATGTAAAGGCAGACCCAATTGTTATTTAGACAACCTTTTAATCCTTGTTGATTAAATTATCAACATTATCAACAGCCTGCAGCAACAAACTCCAAAAATGAATTCAGTGTCTATGAAATGAGCAATGTCCAAGAAATTCTTTAAAGAGAAAAATCAACATTCAACCAACAATATGGTGCGGTGGGCTAAACGCAAATCTGGAAAACTCAAATTCCTGGAACACGGGAAAGGCTTAAGTCAATAGTTCTGTCATTTGGAGCTTCGGAATCCCCTGGATCAAGGAGAAAGCACACAGATGCTCCCTTACCATTCCCTCCACTTCTTCATTGAATCCATCCACAGGGGCGCACTCGCTGGCATGGCCGTAGCAGAAGCAGTTTCCTCGAACCACCATATCATACACCGCGTAGTAGTACTTCTCTCTGATTTCCATTCTGGAATCCAAAAGGTTATCTCCCAGAGTATGCAGCTTCACGAACTTGATTCTCAAGTTGGTGATTTTTAATAGATCTATGAAGGTCACCAAGGAGACGAAACACTTCATGAAACCAGAATTCCTTTGTGATTGCACTATACCCCATCTCATTAGAGAAAGGCATGACCCACGAAAATGGTTTAAATTTACACCCCGCCCCCTTCCCCCACAACACACACGCACCTAGTACCTCCTAGAGGGACACAGTAATAATGTTTAACATAACGTGACAGTTCCTGGAAGAAGGAAGTCACTGCCTTTTCATCCGCGCAACAGAAAAGTCTGCTCCGTGTTGGCGTTGTCTGCAGGCCAATGCATTGTGAAGTGTGCGAGTGGAGGAGTCACGTTGCCAGAACCCACGCAGCACACAGTGGTCTTACGGACTGCCACAGCATCTGGTTCCCACAGTAGCTAGCGTCAGTCCCCGAATCAGAAAACTTCCTTTCGGGTGGGAAAGGGTTTACCCAAGCCCTCCAGTTCTCATTATGATAAGGTGCTCTGGAATGGATGTTTTTTGGTCTATTCTTGGAAGGGAAAATACTATCGGAAGTTTCCCATCACTTACAAACACAGATTTAACATCACAGAGGAACTACTATCCAGGGAGAGAATACCGCCAATGAGTTTTTAAACAATATTTTTGTCTATCATCTTTTGATCCTAGCTTTACAAACCTTTTGCACATTGATCAACAGAATACAGTGCCATTAGAATAAAGGGACTTAATATTGGGATGTAGGGGCAGATTTTTTTTTTCCTAATTACAATTTACTTAACAATTTTTTTTAACATTTTTCCTACCCCTTCCTAAATCTGTAGGCCTTAGCTTATAACAGAAGCCAAGCTATTGACTGCAATCTATAGTAACTGGACAAACCAAGGGCCATTCAACCTTCTCCACTGGCGTTCACATTAATTACTAAGTCGTCCCTGCAACAGTGCGTCCCAAGAGGTTGTTTAGTCCATACACCTGGACAGGGGTGAGCTCCATAGCCTCAAACTGCTCCAAAGCATTGCTTTCACTGACCCGGATGCATCCTTACAATTCACAACCCATGACCAAAGGCTAGTGGCCTCAGAGACTTGCAAAGCCCAGTGTAATCTGCACTCCTTAATATATTCTATAGATTACAATGAACACTACAGAAGCGGCTGTGGGTGGAAGGGAAAGTCTGTGTGTTAGACTTAGGCTCTTTGTAAAATCAGAACTCAGCAGAGACTCCATGGTCCTGCTTAGCTGAATGGCATCATGAACGCCAACACTTCCTCCCGCACAAGGCCTCCTGTTTGGCATCTATTGACCAGATGCCAAACAGCAAACATGAAGAGCTGCGGGAGTGGGTAGAGGCCCTTGAACTGATCTTTGTGGAAGCCTCAGATAAGCAAATGTGCTTCCCCCACCCCCTGCCATATTTTTAACAAGGAGCCCCTGTCCCCGGCTATTGCTTGGCTATTGCTTCTGAAGTGCATCTGGGAGGTCTCAACAATACAAACAACCAAAGACTTATTGTTCCCTTGAAGGCAAAAGCAAATCAGAAGCAGGACTGGGGAGGCTACAATAACATAGCAGGAAACGATGATTATAAAGGCTACACATGCCCAGGTCCCTCAGACGTCCCCTAAAGGGGGCAGACGACAAATCCTTTTTAGGGACTTTTGAGGCGCTGGTCTTAGAGCCCACGTGGGCATTTTTTCTCCCCTGGATTTTGAGACGTGGAGACAAGGCCTCACGGCTCACTCAGAAATGGGCACAGAGCTCCACACGCTGTTAAATATTTGTTCTACGAGAGAATGAATGAGTACATCGCAGGCCAGAGCGAGTCTGGGCCCCATGTGAAATTAATTTAAGTGGGGGAAGCAGCGCTTCTCTGGCAACATTCCCTGGCCGCCTTTTACTTCGCTCTTCCATGCTACAAGTTTGGAAGCTCCATGGGGTCTTGGTTAAAAAAAAAAAAAAAAGGCGGGGGAGGGCGTTGCACAGCTGGGCAAGATCAGGCAGAGCGAGCCCGGCCTCTGCTCATCCCACCCTGTCAATGTGACTTCAGGACCGGTTCCGTGCAAGATTGCAACAACAGCAGTGTCTACGACCTGAATGCCTTTTGTGCGGATCATTTATAAACAGCAACTCACTTTCCCTCCTTCCTAACACTGAGGTCAGCTTTACGATCCCCATGTACAAGGAAAAAAAAGGGGGCTACCACAGTTTTAAGTCCATGTCTTGCCCCAGGTCACTAGCCGCCTTCAGCCTTCTCATTTCCCTTCAGTGTTCTTCCTTTGACAACATGAGCTCTAGCCAAAAGTCATAGCAAAGCACACGGCCCCCTAGCTAGAGATGTCTCCAGGCGTGTCCTGCAGTGTTGCCATGTGGCTGATTTTGGCCAGTGAGATAACGATGAGAATAGAAGTGATGCCTACGACTTCATCTTTAGCTGGAGTTCGCTTGCCTTCCCCAGCCTGGGACAAGGAGCTGGTAGTGCTGATTTAACCAAGGATGTGGATAAAGGTCACAAGGCACAGGGAAGCTGGGACCCTGGGTGGCATTATAATGAGAGCCTCCCAAATTTGGCAAATGAAAGCAAAGGATACTCAGAGTTGCACATAAACAAAGGATTATTTTTAATATAAGTATGTCCCAAATCACATAGAACACAGTGACAACTAATCACAAATGTCCCATGGGACATACTGATATTCATCACAAATATTACACAGGATATAACTGTACTAAAACTATTCGTTTACCTGCAATTCAAATTTAACAGGAGCTTCACCCTCTATTTTATCTGTTAAGCCTACTTACTTCCTGTCTGAAAATTATTTCATAAAAGAGAGGTAAACTTCCCATTTTATCTGAGCAACTGATTTGGGGGGATGTTTGGTTTACGGCAGCTTAATCCATACCCTAATTAATACGCTGAACGCAAAATATGTACGATATTATGATCAGCATAATTAAAGTACGAGTGTTTATAAATCTGTTACTCTTATCAAAATGTGTTCCCCATCAGAAAAAGCTTTGACTACTGCTGTTTTTAAGAGCTGCTGCTTGGGTACCGCAGAGCCACGATGCGAATGGAGAAGGCGGACTCAGCATCAAAGACATAGATTCTGGGTAAGCCTCATTCCAACACTGCTATTTCCCATCAAAGCTTTCCTTTCCAAACAAGCTTACTCTGTATCCTTGGGCTGTAAGGATCTTCTATTTTGAAAGCAGGATCTAAAGCACGAAATATCACCTAAAAATAGATAGCAGAGTTCTTGGTATTTGGGGCATGATCAAAAAGTCGATTTGCAAGTAGAATGTAAAACCAAGACAGAAACAAACCTCTCCTTCCGTTGAGGGCTCGATGTCAGAGTATCGGGAGTCACAGATTATATCATCGACTTTCTTCATGGGGCCCGTTGAGATGCCGGGAAAGGAGCTCTCGCAGTCATAGGCGAAGTATCTGTACACACCCCAGGTCTGCCCAAAGTCAGAGGAGCGCTCTATCAGCATAGCAGCCGGACGGAATGTCTAAGGGCAGGGAACAAAAGTCTCAGTGGAAATGTTGTTGTTGTTGTTGTTGTTACTGGTAACTTGTCTTTTTAAAAAGTCTCAAATGAAAGTGTCATTCAGCTCTGTGCCCCAAACCCTTGACGGCATGTGGTTAGCATTGTAGGCTGGGCTTGAATTCCAAAGACTTCAAGCTGTCCCATGGAGACTTCTCTTGCAAGAAAAGTGTCTGGTCTCTAAATTTTGCACTTTCCCCACCCTGCTAGATTAGCAAGCTGTTTCTTTTTAGAAGTTGATTATAAACAGGCCTTCAGAGCAGACAAATCTTGGTACGTGCAGTCATCCCACCCAAAACAGGATTGGGCGCCATGCTCCTTCTTCATTCGATCATTTAACCACTCAACAGCTGGGTAATGACCTCATGCCAAGCACCAGCTAGTGTCCTTGTGCTGCCTATATCTATGCACAGTCTGAGGTACTGATGTGGGTAATAGTTAATAACACAACATCAAACACCTTAACACAGTCACAGGCAGTGCACTTCGGGGAAACTCAAAGAGGGAACTCAAGAAGCTGGGAAATTCAGCAATTCCATCACTAGATGTAAACCCCAGAAAATGGACAACAGGGAGCCGACCAGATCCTAGTACAGCAATGTTCCTGGAAACAGTAGTCACAACAGTCAAATTGGAGGAACAACCCAAGGGTCCATCAACTGATGAATGGATCAACAACTTGTGATCTCTCTCTGACTCTCTCCCTCACTCCCATAAAATGGTCTATGTATATATACACAAAATGGAATAGTATTCAGCCACAAAATCAATTCTGCTATGTGCCACAACATGGATGAAACTTGAAAGCATCATGCTAAGTGAAAGAAGACATACAAAAGGCTAATTCACGAAAGATTCCACTTGTGTGAAGTATCTGGACCAGTCAAGTGCACAGGGACACAAACTGGACTAGAGGTTGCCAAGGGCTGCTTAATGGCTACAGAGTTTCTGTTTGGGACTACAGACTAAGTTCTGGAAATAGACTCAGTAATATTTGTACAACATTGCGAATACTTCTAATGCCACCGATTCACTCTCTTTCAATTTGCCATTTTAATCATTTCTGTGTTACATATATTTTACTACACTTGGATTTTTTTAAAAAAGTATTTAACAGGCAGAGAAACAGAAAGGAAGGAGACAGAGACTGCCTATCTGTTCAGTCACTCTCCTCATGTCTGCCACAGCTTGAGAGGAGCTGGGGCCAGGACTGGGAATATAATCCAAGCCTCCCATGGGGATAGCAAGAACTGGAGCAGAGACTGAAACCTAGTGTCTCCGATGTGGGATGTGGGCCTCTTGACTGTGAGGCTAAAGGCTCACGGACATGCACCAACTAGATCCTAAAAAGGCCACATGACGTATTCCTCCCAGGGTAGAGGTGGCTGCAGGTAGCAGAAGGGGCTGACTGGGACAGAGAAGGAAGGCATTTGTTTACCATGGAAACGGGTTTAATTTATCTTCTGGCAATAAAAAGGGAACCCTTAAACATGTAAGTGGACAGAATGAAATAATCAGATCACACTTTAGAAAAATAACTCTTGTGACAGAGTTATTGCACATGGAAAAAATGGAGAAAAAATTCAAAGAAAAAAGATGACGGTTTTAAATTCAAGCAATTACAACATGGACAGAAAGGGATGGAACCTTCTGCTCTTGAAACTCTGGCAATAGTGGAATGCGCTGAAATACATGTGGTCATCTATTCAATTTCAGTGCAGAGGGAGGGAGAGGAAAGAAACAGAGGCGGCCGAGCTTGGGTAGCTGGGCAGGTGTGCTGCTAATGTCGATGGCACAGAACAGGAGCAAAGGCACAGCTGCTTACACGCGAGGTGTCCGCCTGGAGACAGCCACCGAACAACTGGAAACACTGGTCTGGCACTCAGCTATGAGAATGGAGCTTGACACATGGATTTGGGAGTTGCTGCATAGGCACAATATTTGAAACTTGCAAGTGCACCATGCATCAAAGGCAAGTCAGAGAAAAGTCAAGGTCACTGTCAAGGTCACTGCTCCAGCTGAAGCACCAGGAGCAGCTGGGCAAGAAGAAGGAAAGCCGAGCAGTGACGGCAGCAGCAGCGATTACATCCTCCACTTAACCCTCTGCCATGGAGCCACGCGTGCACCGGCTATCCAACATGGAAGACCTAGCGGCATGCCTCGGAACTCGACTGTGCAGAAACACAGCCTATCATGGGGGCCGTGCGGTCACGCAGGTGGGCTCTGCCCCAGTGTGCCTCGTGTCCTTTTCTTTTTCTTTTTCTTTTTTTTTTTGGACAGGCAGAGTGGACAGTGAGAGAGAGACAGAGAGAAAGGACTTCCTTTGCCGTCGGTTCACCCTCCAATGGCCGCCGTGGCCAGCGCACCGCGCTGATCTGAAGCCAGGAGCCAGGTGCTTCTCCTGGTCTCCCATGGGGTGCAGGGCCCAAGCACTTGGGCCATCCTCCACTGCACTCCCTGGCCACAGCAGAGAGCTGGCCTGGAAGAGGGGCAACCAGGACAGAATCCGGCACCCCGACCGGGACTAGAACCAGGTGTGCCGGCACCGCAAGGCGGAGGATTAGCCTAGTGAGCCCCAGCGCCGGCCCCCTCATGTCCTTCTAAGAGGAGGCAATCAGAACATGGATATGCAGAGGGACGAACACTTGAGGACACAGGGCGACGACGCTGTCTTCATGCCAAGGAGTGAGGCCACAGGAAAAACTAACCCTGCTGACACCCTGGCCTCAGATTTCCAGTCTCCAGAGCCATGATAAAGTCAGTCTCTTGTTCAAGCCACCCAGCCTGCGGCACCTTCTCGCGGCAGCCCGAGGACATTTAACCCGCATCCTCACGACACAGCTCTCCTGCAGAGGCTCAGGGACACTTGCTGACCACAGGCTAGGCTTGGATTCTAATGCAGGCTCACAAAGCCCAAACTCATCTTCCTCCCTTACTGGCTCTGGCACAGAAGACTGAAAAATGATGGCGAGAGAGACAGGGCCGGGGGGTGGGGGTGGGAGGGGCAGGAGGAAGAGTCATGGAAACCAAGGCCGGATGGGGAATTGGGTGTGATGGCCATGCCAGTGGGAGGCAAGAGATGCAAAAGAATGACCACTGGAGACTCAGCAAAGGGGCAGCGCTCCGACTCGGACAACACGGGCAGTGCGCGTGCAGCACAGGAGGTCAGACTACAGCGGAGGGAGTGCAAAGGAAAATTAAGCTGCTCTAGACAATGGAACCGAAATAAAGATTACTGACTTCCGAATCAGGCCCAGCGTGTGATAGCAATGTGGCTGCAAGCTAACGGGGAAACCCAACACATGCTCAGACCGTTTTTCCTCGTCCTTAGTAACCCTGATGGCTTAATACTCCAAGAGCAAGAAAATGCAAGACTACGCTTTGACAGATTCTTTGTCTTACTGCCTCACTGGTTGCTTAGGTTCTTATTTTTTTCCGCTACCCCAAAATAGAATACAATGACACTGTATTAAACTCCAGAGAGAATCAGACTAAGCATTTAGAAGTAAGGGGGAAGGGGGAAATCCCAGTGATTAACTCCACCATGTGTGCCAAGCAGGCCTGGCCGACTCCCCATGGGACCGGGCTCCAGGCTGGCGAGACTTGGGGAGGTTGTGGGAGGGAGGGGCCCAGTCTGATGCCCCTGGGTCAAAAGGGAGCAGCAGAGGCAAAGCACTGCAGCCAGGCCAGGCTCTGCTTCCTTCTCCGTTTCCCTCTGGAAACTTCTGAGTCCGCAAGGGCCATTGACAAGTCCTCCAGTTTCCTCTGGAGCTACAAAGCCGTTGGAAACCGGAACGACACGTTTTGCCTCAGGAATGGAAGCCTTTTGCACACTCTTTGCTTCGTCATCAACCTTCTCAGGCCTCATGTCCCTGTACGGTTGCCTCTGAATTTGTAACCAACAAAAGAGCTATCCGTTTGGAAACATGTGGCTATATACAAAAACATATGAGCAATATATGCAAAATGACTTTTGCTAGCCCAAGAAAATTCAGTGCACTTAGCAATCAGCTGTCTCTCATGGCAAATTTGGCTAAGAATAAAGATTTGGTCATCATCATCCTTAATTTCAGTTCCTTTCTTGTCTTCATTCCTGCTAATGCTATCAACCATCTTCCACTTACATAGACTTTCTAGTCACTGAAAACAGATTTTTTTAAAATTTATTTTTGTCTATTAGGGAGTCAGAGAGACAGGCAGAGCTGTTCACTGGTTATTCCCCCAATGCCCACAAAACCACCAGGGCTGGGTCAGGCCAAATTCAGGGACCCAACTACTTGAGCCGTCATCAGCTACCTCCCAGGGTGTGATCAGCGGAAAACAAATCAAGAATGAAGCCAGGTACTCTGATATAGGATGAGGGAGTCCCAAATGGCATCTTCACCACTAAGCAAGACTCAAGGCTCTTAACGTTTTCACTGATCAGTTTTCCTTCTACTGCTTCTAATCCCGCTCCACTTTGGGGCTCAACCTTCCATTCTGAAGAACCCACATGTCGGCCGTCAATCATGGGCCTCTTCCCAGTACTGATTGTCCCAGGCAGGCACAGGGAGCAGAGGGCAGCAGGGCATGGCAGCAAGAGGCTGCAGCTTGAAAAGACTGCCAAGTGCAGGTGGATCATCCCTAAGCCAAAAATATAAAACCTGAAATATTTTGAGAATAATATCAGCGCTCGAAAAGTTTCAGATTGCAAAACATCTCAGATTTCCGGATTAGGCACACTCAATTTGGTTGTGTGTGTGTGTGTGAGTGTGTGTGTGTGTGTGTATATATATGTTTTTTAAAGAAAAAAAGTACAAAATCCAAAACGGCTCTGGTTTCAAGCATTTTGGATAAGGATTCAACTGTCTAGTATTTTTCATTTTTAAGATTTATTTGAGAGGTAGAGATAGAGATGAATACTGAAATGTCACTCAGTAATGGCTGAAGTCAGGAGCCAAGAACTCCATCTGGGTCTCCTATGCAGATGGCAGGAACCCAAAAGCGTGAGCTATCTCTGCTGCCTCCCAGGGGCTGCACTAGCAGGAAGCTGGGGTCTAGAGCTGGAGGCAAGTATCAAACCCAGGTACCCTGATGCGGGAATCTCAACTGCCAAGCTAAATGCCCACCCCTCAGCCTTAACACTCAGGGGACTCCGGGGCCACAGGCAGCAGGTGCCAGGTCTTGAGGAGCGCAGCGTATGCGTTAACACCAGGCCACCATCAATGCTGAACTCAGCAATGAACTCCCAGAGCCTGCCTCCTCTTCTGCTCTCCCAGGTCCCTCTTGTCTATTTCTTCCTGGCCTACTTTTCTGCAACAGGTCTCACTTTCTTGTCAACGGTTTTCTATCTCCTCTAAGGTTCACCCCCTCCCTCAACAGGCGGTCAAGACCCCGACTCTCATCTGCTTTAGCACTTCCCTTCCTGTCCCTCCCTACTCGAAGACAGGGGCCAATCTGCACCGCGCTTGCTGAGCCACCCTGCCTGCCGGCCCCCCGCCAGCCCTTGGCTCTCTCTCTCTGTTTGCTCTGCCAAAAACAGCTTTTTCCCTTCCACCTCCTCACACTGAATCCTGCTCACCCTTCCTAGCCTAGGTCAACCTCTGTTGCCAAGCTCTCTCCTTGAGCCCAAGCTAAAATTAATCTCGCCCTCCTGTGTGCAAACATGTATTGTCTGGATTTCTGCTATGGCACTTGGCGCACTTGGCCATGAATCAGAAGTTATTTGCATGTAGCTCTTCCTCTCCTAGAAGATTAGAAACTCCCCCAGGCAGGAACCATGTTGCTGTCTTTATAAACCTTCCATACAGCCTAGGACAGTTTCTTATAAGGAGAAGATGATGGAATGCAGTCACACACTTACTTCTTCAGCAAATATTTGCAGAGCAATTATCACAAGCCAAGCATCGATATTTAGCAAAACTATCAAGTCCCCGCTGAAGGTCTGGGCGCCCAGATGACCCACATCCATACAGCAGGCAGGAACATGATGCTGTCCTATGAGGTACATATTCATTTTCCCATTTTCACCAATTATAAAAACCAAAGTCTGGTTATCTACACCAGTGAGGAGCAGAGGGATTCACACCCAAGTACGCCCAACCCCATAGACGTAGCTTTGCTCAACCAGACTAGAATCCAAAGGAGAAGTTTTCTCCCATCAACCCAAGTCTCACAATTTGTCCTCACTCTTCAAGTCTCCATTCAGTTACTGCCTGCTCTGTTTGATCTTCTGCGCTCAAGTGCAGAATTTCAACTTTGGCCCTTTGTATTCGACTGAATGAGAAGTCATCTGTGGACTACATGGCCCAGAAGTCCTCTGGATGGAAAGCAACTTGGAGCCGTCCCTGTGTACAAACAGACGCGCTCCCCAAAGGGAATGACAGAACCATAAACGAGGAGGAAGATGACTTCGAATCTTTTCTGCTGTCCCAGAAGGTGAGGGCAACACACTCAAGCATGTCTGAGTTTCAATCTAATCACCAGGCTCAGTGCGGTCAATGAACAGAGAAGGGGTTGGGTGACAAGGAGTGCTGAGTTATTTAGCAATAGCCCTCCCTCACCACTCAACATCAGGTGTCACAGCCGGTTACAGCAGGTTCCTGGGAGCCAAGCAGGCGGATGCAAGCTCAGATCTGGAGATGGCACAGCCCAGGGTCCCTGCTACTCACCCTCTGCCTCCCATGCCCACCCTTGTTCCTGGCCTCCCAGCCTAAGGTAGCAATCAGAAGTGAGATTTTCCCGGCCACCTGCCCACTTGGAATTCTGTCCCTGCCACTTTTTCCTATCCTGGGAGGATGTCAACAAGGCCCCTAAGTCCTACCAAAAACTAAGCAAAAGCGATTTCAATCCGAGAAGCAAGGAGGAAATTAGGGGTTGCATGCGCACCAACACGCACTTTAAACCATGTGCAGTCTGTCATTTCCAGGCAGCTGCTTAGGAAGCAACAAAGGGACTTTGTACAGAGACATTCCCCAGTCCTGGAGTCATTTTGCAACTCCAAAAGAAAACCGATGAGGAAATCCACATCGGAGAAGGCATTCAGTTCTTAAGGAGCTGTCAAACCGTTCCCACAAATTATGCAAAGCCTTCAAAACTCAAGACAATGTACTTCCTGAGCTCGGCATTAAAATGTAAACGCAGGGACCAGGGTCCTCTCTCCAGATGTTTCCCTGTGGTCTGGGAGAGCCTCAGCCCTGTCCCTCTCCATCTAAGGAGAAATACAGAGACATCAAATGAAAAGTGTGCGGTGGAGCTACCTTAGAACGAAGACGCTCTCTGGTCAGTGCTGTGAAGACAGATGTAGCTGTTCCTGCCCACGTTCACAAAACTGCCCAACTGTCCCAGTTGATGGCAACAATAACATTGAAGCATGCACTTAGACCTACTCACAGGAGACGCGCGCGTTTTGAAAGGGGCGGTGACAGTGGATTCTCACCTTGAAGGTCATTATGAGATGGGTAAAATGGAATTCTGCTTCCAAGTCCAGCTGGATAGTGACATTTTCCACACCTACGGGAGTATTTTGAAAAATAAAGGACACACTAGGATCAGCAGGGACATCCACGGGCAAGTGAACTTATGGTCTTGAATTATCTTTGTGTTTCTTCCAGAAATTCTCTGTGCAGCCCATCTTCAGCTGAAGCCAAAAGTAATAACAACAACCACCCTTTGTGATTATTTAGCAGTAAAACCCAAGTCAAAATAATTCTTCAGTTAGCCACAAATTCCTTGCTGGAGCTCAGCCTACTGCATCTGCTCACTGGAACAAGACACTTGGCAGAACGCCTTGAGTTGCTGTCAAGAAAGACATCTCTTGCTTAGGAGAAATAGGAGGAAGGGAAAACATCTTCCCAATCCTCTAAGCTAATGGGGCTCTCAAAGGGGAAGGGAGGCACTTCCTGTGCCCAGTAGGGGGTCAGCTTGCAGTGTGTGGCACTAGGACAGGATCCTCCTCCAGTACAAACACACAGGCCCCTTTCTCTGTGCAGCAGCAAAGAAAATAAACCCGAGTCCACCACGTATGTCAGTTATAAATCCAATTTAGAAAAACCTATCCCTGATGGGGAACCCTTTGGATGCCTTTCCACAATTGAAAAGCCACGCCAAACAGACAGAGAATGGGTCGGATAAACAAACTGGCCCAGAACAAACACTAACATCTTCCCTTTCAGGGAAAGCCTGAACAAACAAAGGCGCCTTTGCCCTGCGCCCTGAGGGTTAATCATCCTACTTTAACAAGCTCAGGAGGCCCCCGGAATTCCAGAGATGGAAGCCCCTCCTCCCCCAGCCCAGCCCGAGGGCCCCTAGGCCTGCTGGTTGGGTGGTAAAGGTGACTTTTTCCTGGGTTTGAGGGAGCTTCTGGGGCCCACCCTGCAGACCCACAGTGGTCTGCCATGCAAGGGAAGACAGGAATGTGTCAGGACGACTCATGTCACAGGCCGGGATGTTTTCAGGAAATCAGTAGGGCCTTTCGAATTAAACTCCCCTCTGGAAAGCGGCCAAATCAATTGGGGGGAACAAAGTGGTTACTGGAACGGATGTGAGCGGGAATGGTCCAAGCAAACACCCTGGCCATACTCACTAACCTTATCTCGCTTGTTACAAAGCACCGGTTGCACACTAACACTCTGGGCAACTACAGGTCCCTCCTCTTCTAGACTTTGACAGACTTACGGTATTGGTCTATAATTAGGAGATGGCGAAATAATGTCAGGTCCAAAGCTAGACTAGTAGCATTTCTGTAACATTAAGAATGCGCGCTGCAACGCGTGCACCAGAAACACATTCCATTTAGAGCTGCCGCCTGAAGAAGCACCTCGGCTTGCTTGCATTTATTTATTTATGTATTTATGTATTTATTTATTTATTTATACTATGGGAAGAGAAACCTACGGAGGAAATAAAACAAGATCATTCTTCTGGGATGTATTTGGTTTCAGTCGGACTTAGCAATGTTCATCATGAAGGGTGAATTAAAAGCAATGGTACATTGCGGCTGGCTCCATAGCTCAGGGGTTAGAGCACTGGTCTTGTAAAAGCAATGGCACAGGGCATAGTAGGCTAAGCCCCCATCTGCAGCACCAGCATCCCATATGGGTGCCAGTTTGTGTCCTGGCTGCCCTACTTCCGATCCAGCTCTCTGCTGTGGCCAGGGAAAGCAGTAGAAGATGGCCCAAGTCTTGGGCCCCTGCACCCATGTGGGAGACTGGGAAGAAGCTCCTGGCTCCTGGCTTCGGATCGGCGCAGTTCCGGCCATTGGGCCATCTAGGGGAGTGAACCTGTGGATGGAAGATATCTCTCTCTCTCTCTCTCTCTCTGTCTCTACCTCTCTCTATAACTCTCTTTCAAATAAATAAATCTTCAAAAAAATTTAAAAAATAAAGGAAAGCAAAGCTCAAAGTTAAAAATAAAAGTAGCTGTACATTCCAAGCCCATTGCTATGCCTGATCACTGATAATTTAACACCACCATGCACAAGCACAGTCGGTGCAAAACACACAGAGAACAGATAAAAACCACATTCATAAAGAAACTCTTTAACTGTGAAGACGAGACAAGAGACACACGCTAGGGTATAGTAACAATCGGTCTGACTTTCTAAAGAGACTAAGTTCCATCAGTCTAATCTCACCTAATCTCTTGTGACACAGTGACAGAGAACCCAAGCCCCTCTGTTTGAAAATCCCTTCTTTCTGGCATTTGAACTCTCCTGTTCTACACATCCAATGCTGTGGAAACTGATTAACTCCTGCTGTCACCAAGAACACCCTTCCCCTGGAACCACAGTACAAGGAAGCCGGTCTCTCTGCCCAGGGGCTGCAGAGGGAGCAATCTTAATCCTCAGGTCCAGGCGTCCTTCTCCAAACTGTCTTCCTCTTTCACCCGAAGATTGTGGGCAGTCAGGAAAGGCTCCTTGGCCCTTGCCTTCCAGAAACTTCTCCCTCACATTCAACTATCAGTCACGATACTCCCCTGGAGTAATCACTAGTTCTACAAGAACTCATCTAAACTATGCATGCTTTCTGAGGACCCAAAAAGCTGATAACCAATGGGAGCCCAAGGCCCACCATGGAGCAAGCAACCATCCCTAGAAACCAGCAATTATCTTGAAAACCTTCGCAGCTCAATGATGAGAAGTCTACTCCAGCAGGTCCCCTTCACAGAATGACTGTGGGGACCCAAAGCCTCCCAGCTGTGGAGCTATTTTAGAGAGCCCTGGTAGCACCCAGGTTTCCCATGGCCAGGCTGAGGTTCACTTCTTTGAGGGTTTTTTTTCATTTATTTAAAAAATAGCTATCTAGTGGGGCACTGTTAGTTAACACACACACACATACACACACACACTACTTGGATTCCGTCAGTTCCAGCATCCAAGGTTTAAAGGTATTGGCTTAGTGGTAGAACAATCATAACATCCTAGCAAAATGAATTTATGAAACCAAAACCCAAATGAAAAAGGGAAAGAGGCTGGATTCCCACACTCACTGGGGAGACTAACTTAGGGCCATATTCACACTGACACACTCTGAAAAACTGCTTCCCGGTGCTTACTCATGGCGCTGTTATCACTATGATGACATTCCTCTGTAGATGGAAGGGAGGTGGGGGCTGGGATTTTGCCCTTGTCTTTGATGTTGATCAAAATGGAAAGGTGCTATGTCTTGTGGATACAGGCCTCAGAGACAGTGAGGTCTCCCCACGCCCTCGGCCAGACTGCCCCCAGTCTATACACACACTCCCCATGGTTTTGCTTGACAGATGCTTCAGGAAGAAGGATCAGATTATACCAAGCCAAGTTAGGGCTCCAGGCAGTAAATCTCTCAGGCTGTAATTGCAGGACAGAGCAGCCAACCCTCATTACAAACACCCGAGAGCCTGTCGACTCCATCCGGGCTCCGCTCACGCTCCATGGAACTTATTCCCACACCAGCCACGTACCATTTTCAGATTGCCACCAAATCTTCAGGCGGTTTGGCGCGAAGGTGGTGACAACGTTCTCAATGAGATGGCTGTCAGGATTGAGGGTCTCGTGATAAGGATCTTGGGAATCGCATACGAAGCATTTCTTGTCCTCCTGAAAACAAAGTTGGTCTCAGGAATCTAAGAAGCAGTCCCTCCCTCCCTCCCCTCCTTGTGCACATACACACACGCACACACACACAGAAACAAAACGCAGGGAGCCCACAATGTAAAAAAATCAAACCTGCAGCTTCAAGAAAGACAAAAATGTAAGAATTCCTCAAATGACTTACATCACACCCTTCACTTTCAGCTTACTGAGTCTAAAATACCCCTGAAAATATCTCCTCGCACGTTCAAGGTCAAAAGTAAAAAGAAGGCATTGTTTCCACAGGCTACTATTTTAATCAAAATCAAATTTCTAGGCTTAAACTTTAATCTCAATAAAGAGTCGAGAAGCTTACTCTAAAGCAGAATGCAGGAGGAGTATTAGGGAATTTTTGCTGACACAAGGCAAAGTGAAAATGATAGAAAAAAAAAGAACAATTCATTTGGCCTGATTTTCTAAAATCTAAATAAGGCAGAACCAAGTATTAGGCAGAAGTATTTAAAGAGGCTTTAGGAGCTTCCAAACGGGCTTTCTTCATTTCTTCCCTGCCCAGGCAATGAATCAGTGTGGTGGCAGCACAGGGGCTCAGCTGCAAGCTATGTAGACTAGCTGAGGGATGGGGTACAAGGCTGCCCTGCCATACTGGAACCGCTACGAACTGGGACCAATTCAAAGAACCCCACGGCGGACACGAAGCAGCATGAAGACAGCTGTAGGCCTTAGAACAGCCGTGATGTCTCTTAGCTCCCAGCTCCCTAGCGTGAGGGCCAGAGCCGCCCAGGCAGTCATGGCAGAGGGCTCCCTGGTCTTCCTGTTCTACTCTGGTGGATCGCAAGCACAGCTCATTAGTCCCCTTTTCACATGGATCTTGGCTCTGCACCTCCATTTCCTGAAATGCAGATGACTTTTAAGTCTGAAAGTGATGCTAAGACTGACTATATATATATACACACACATATATATATATATATAGCCACAGACATCTTATCAACAGCAAGGGTGACATTCTTATAAGGACAAAAAAACCCAGCAGTTATATTTTCACGTTTGTACATAGTTAGTTACTACCTTTGTCCCAAAGAATTTTGAGACTGACAGGATGTACTAACTAAAAAACAAAAACCAGAAGTCAGGGATACATTGGGACCCTGGACAAAAGGAACTTCCTGTCTCCATTTTTATAGCCACTAAATGCTTGAGAAAAGTACATGAGCACGCTCTCTCTCTCTGTGTTTGTGTTGGGTCTGATTTCTGTGAAAAATCCCCTACAAATTCACGGCTAATCAAATAAACCAATGAGTCTGGCTCTGCTGGCTTTGCAGATGAGAAGCCCACGACTCGTTCTGCTCAAAGGCGATTTCAAAATCGGGTGATTCATCAACAGGATGTCCTGGCTTGTGAAGTCAGTGCTAGCACAATGTCTTAGCTAAAACTTAAATCCTAATATTAGAAAAGGCAACAGCAACTGCCTTCATTAACTCATAATCAAAGAAACTAGTACCGGAGGACAATTACCAGAACTTAAAAAAAAAAGGTGGCGGTGGGGGGTGGGGGGAGTTTCAGTATAGTCTCCCCCTGTTCAGGAGGAGGAAGCTGTCTAGACATCTCCATATAAACCTGGAAGCAAAGGAGAGGAGTCCCCTTGGGCACATTCCTTGGGTTTAGTATATCAGGACTTTCTGCTTTGTAACATTAACTCCATTTTGGGGCACCTACCATGCCAGCCACTGGCCACTGGGCCAGGTGGCTATGCAGGTGTGTGGAATAACAGGGTTCTCAACAACTGGCTTGAATCTGCCCTACCTGTGAGACTAACACTTTCCGCTTTTCTCAAAGGCCAGAGGGAACTCCTTCCTAAACACCTCGAGAAAAAGAATCCGATTTGGGATCGGTTATATTTTGCATCTTCCTTTTAAGCTGGTTTCCACTGCCTAAATACGACCCTTGAAATCTCCAATCCAGGTCCGCTTTGACAGAAAGGTAACGCCTGGAATTTCATGCCGGGTCTTCTTCCCTCAGGGTCCCACGGCAACCAGGGCAGTTAGAAAAAAGACAAATGGGTGCCAGGCGTCTGTCAGCGCTGCAATTACCTTCACGCAGGTCAAAGACTTGGGAAAAACTCAAGATCACAGCTCAGGAAATAAAGAGAATAAACCACGTTTAAGGTGCACTTCCAGCATTTACAAAAAGAGAGAGAAAAAAAAGGCAGGACATCTGGAGCCTGTGAGTAGCGGCGGAGCACTGCGCAGGGGTCAGACATGTGTGCAGCCCTGCCTTTCCATACCGACCAAGCGGGCCGCCGGCGGATACAACTGTGCAAACTGAGATGGGGCAAGAGGGTGAGCCACTAGCCTAACTCCGGGACTCCCCGGCTGGCTGGGCTTCCTATCTGGATCAAGGGCAGGATGCGGAGTCCCCGGGGCCTGCCCCTTTGGTCTGAACCGGAGAAGGAGGAGGAGGGGAGAAGGGGGAGAAGGAGGAGGGGAGGAGGGGAGGAGGGGAGGAGGGGGAGGAGGCGGCAGCAGGAGCAGAAACTCCAACTGCCTATGTGCGTCCGCCCTCACCTGCAGGTGGCTGACAATACAGTAGGGTTCGGGCTTGTGCAACCCACAGGTCGAAGTCACCGACAGCTTCTGCGCGCGGCCAATGAGCAGGTCGCCGGTGGCGGGGTAGCAGCTGCCTTCCGCACAGCCGTAGCTGAACTCGGGTTCTTGAGCGCGCACCTGCAGGGCTGCAAGAAGAGCGGGCCACAGGGATTGGGGGTGGGTACAGCTCATGCCCAGGCAAAAGGAACAAGTAGTGCCGCGGGGAGGGAGTCAGTTCATCAGAAGGCAGAACGCACACAGTCAAAAGGCACAACGGAGAGGTGCGCGCAGGGGAGGGCTGTAACGTCATCAGGTTTGCCCAGCAGTGCACAGCATCACTCTCTGGAAACCCCGCTCGTGCCCACCCTGACCTGCGGCCCCTACTAGAGGTGGGTGCACAGCATGGTCACTTAGAAGTGTGCAGAGCTGGGCACAGAGGCCAGCTGCCCAGCGCGCCCAGGGAGCCTGCAGGCACGCGGCAGCAGTGCAAGCACCGTGGGAGGGTGCGAGTGCAGAGCGCGCGCGGAAATTCACGAGCGTGGCTTCCGAGGGCGGCGCGTGGACACCGCTTCCCCCACACAAGGAGTGGGTGGATGGTCCCTGTGGCTCTGCAGTGGCTTCAAAGCTTCGCCATTCCAGGAAAGCGCTCGCTCCAGCTGTTTCTGGTGCCACTCGGGAGACAAATGGGGATGGTTAATTAAAGCCACATGGCCCCAGTCTCTTCCCAGGACTAAGCCGGCGCTGAACTCCGGCACTTTTCTGGGTAATAGGATCCTGGACAGCCCTTAGCTGCTACCCTGCCACCCCCAGGGAGCCTGCCCTCCGCAGTGAGGAACCCAGCGGGATCCCGCCGCGGGTGAGCAAGTGATTGAGCGGCCGGGAAAGCCCGCAGAAGCCGCGGCTCTGGGCGCAGAGCCCGGGGATGCGGTCCACAGTGATTCCCGTGCGCTGTCCCCAGCCGCCACCGGGCTGGGGCGGTGGCATTTTATCCTAGAGGAATAATTTCCAACCAGTCCCTTCCCCCGATCCCTCCAAACTGGAGCACACGGCCTCGGGCTCTCCTCCCCCAAACCCAAGTGCTCCCGTCCCCACTCGCCCCTTCCCCCGGAATTACCTAAGAAACTGCAAAGCAACACCTGGAGGAGCCCCATGTCCGGTGCCTGTAGCCGCGCGGCCAGGACAGCGGAGGGGACCAGGTACCTGCCGAGCCGCCTGCCTTTTCTTCTCGTTTTCCTTTCTGGAAAGGTGGAGGGAAACGGCAAATGTTCAGAGAGAGAGGAGAGGGGCCCTTCCATTTCCTGCCGCTCCCACGGAAGCAGGGGGTGGACCGGATTGGGGGAAAATCGCGCAGCCACTTTGTTCTCACCAGGCGCTGCGAGCGCTCTCCGACTCCTGGCAGCCCCGAGCCCAAAGAAGGGAATTACAAAGTTTAGCCTTGGGAGGAACCGAGGGAGGCGCCTCTGCTCATGCGCACACACAGAACAGGGGCGGAGGGGGCGGGCAGCAGCAGCGGCCACTGCGGGGAGGGGGCGAGCTCCAGGTCCCACCCCCCGGCGCGCTTCTTTTGTCTTAGGGCTGTGAGGTTTGGGCGCCAGGGTTCCCGGCGTGGGAGGACAGGCCCGGTCCGCCGCTGCGGGGCGCACGCAGATCAGGCGGTCCAGTGGGGGCGGGATGCGTTGGGGCTGGTCTCCCAGGTAGGTGTTTGGATCCCTGGCGAGGGGGCTGGTCGGGACCTACCGCGGACTCGTGCGTGTGCTTACATTGGCGAGACGTGAGTCACGAGAAGATGCCCAAGGCTACAAACTCGCACCAGGAGCGCGCCGGCTGTGCGCTCCACAGGAGGAAGGCAGGTTAACCCTTTCAGAGAGTCGAGCTGGTCAGTCTGTCCTGGACAAGCTAAGCCACCACTCCATCTCCCGACCCCAGTGTCAAAGCTTGTGCGGCTTGGGACGAATCTGACCCTACAACATCTTCGCAGGGAGGAGGGAAAGTGCCATTGGCCAAGCACCCTTTACGCATGCACTGACTCAGATCTGCCAGGGCTTCTTACTACCCACGTGGTCTCTGCATTGAATTATCCATGTAATTGGTTTTCCTTTTTTAAAAATCTACCTATTACCTGAATCGAGAAGATCAGCTAACTTCTCAATGGCCGCTCCGCCAATGACTCCTTTTCTCATCTCACCGTTGAAGGGCCGACATGGCCAGGCAGCCGGATTTCCCTCCCGAGAGCCACTTTCCCACAGCCTGCAGCAAAGCACACCCCTTGCGGATTCTAGGATTCTAGCGAAGGAGGGAGGAATCTACCGTGCACAAATCGGCCCAGGAAAAAGGCTCTCCAACAGCACTGTGTGTGTTAGAGACACACTGCTGAAAACAAGGGTAAATTGTAGCTCACCCTGCTCCTGCAGGGTGGAGAGGGGAGAAAGGCTGGCGACAGGATCCCACTACCCCTTCTGCGAATGAAGCCCAATTCTAATGCCATTAGCCGCAGAAGGAGTCAAAAAACGGGAGCTTTCTTTTGTTCTGCACTGGCCAAAAGTGCCTGGAATAAAGGAAGTGTACAGCCCCGAGATTGTGTTTGTTTTCCAGCGTCTCTGGGAGGAGGGTGTGGGTGGCTAGCCAGTTTATAACTTAGCTGCAAGGAAATCGGCGGGGGAAAGTTTAATCATTAGACCACAGAGTAAGCTGCTTTATGAGTTTATACACCTCCAGGAGGCTGAGGGAGGCAGGGGCTCAGGTCTTGGTGAGGCATTACTTATTCTGCACTTGCCCGACTGCACCCCACCCCGGGATGGGGGCGGAGTGGGGATTTTGCCTTTTCTGGTGCCCAGGAGCCCCTCGGTTGGTTGAGTGAGGAGCCCCAACAGCACTGAGAAAGCCAACACTGTTCTCAAGATCTAATGTTGCAATGGAGTGCAATGACAGGAAATGATTAAAAGCCCAATTTCTTTGGTCCTTGTTGAGCTTTTAACACCCCGTTCTGAAGTTTCACGTGACAGTTTTCCACCTGTGCACGCGGGCTACAGCGCTCAGCTGCGCCCTCGCTGTCTCTCCCTGCTGAGTCCTCTCCCCTGAAGGCTGGCCGCTCGCTCTCCTGATCGCTTCACTTAGCACTACAGAGAAAGAAGGTTTTTAAATCTCATGCGTGCATGTGCACGCACGGGGAACACAATGCTCACTCACCTTCTCATCACTCCACCTATCAAATGGTGTACCTGCATTCCTACCTTATCTTCTGTATTCCTCTCTGAGAGTGTGCCCTGCTCTTACTTATCTCCTAAGAGCTGCGCTCTCAGATGCTGTCACGTACAAACCTGCAGCTAGCTTAAGTCAGAACAAAGCACACCCTGCCTGCATCCTGCGCACCCCCCACTCGTTCCCTCCCTTTGACATCAGAGCCAGCGACCCTGAGAAGACCATCTGCACATCTGTTCCCTGCTTCCCCCAAGTCTCTCCCTAACTCGCTGCACCGCAGCTTCCATCAGCGCTGTTGGGCTTGGCAGTCGCCCTGGACCTCCAGTAACTGCCGAATGCAGTGGGATTTCCCTGCTGTGATCCTGCCTCACCTTGTTGCAGTAGAAACTTCAGGTGATCGCCCATCTTTCTACAGATCCCTTCCTCCCTCGCTTCCAGGACCCAACTCCGAAGCAGGACTTCAATTCCTCCGCTCCCATTTCTCTTGTCCTTCTCTCAGCCCTTAAATACGGGTGCTCCCGAAGGCCCTGTCCCTTTTTCTCATCCACCTGCAGGGGCTCCACTTGTCAACCTGGGTGCCGCCGCACCCCAGCTCTGTTTCTAACGTGTGCTTTGTGTAGAATTTACAGCCAGCCACTAACGAGCCGTGCAGTCTCTCTACTTTCATGACTCACAGGTACACAAAACACATGTCGCAAAACTGAACTCATTGCTCCACCTGTCTCTCCTAGTACAAAACATGTTCTCTCTTCTGTTACCCATTGCCATTAATGACACCATTGTGCAACAGAGACCTGGGAGCAGGGCTGGCTGTGTGAGGAGCAGAGCCTCTGTATTACCAAGGTGAAGACACCAACAAAGGAGCATTAACCTAGGCAGAGTCTCCCAAGTGCACCTGCACAGAGCACACACCCAGGAAGCCAGCACAGCCTGGGGATCAGACGTTCCCTCTCCCAGCACCAGATCCTTCCATTTCTGCTATCCTAGCCACCAGCTGGCATGTCCCCATTGCTCCACCTCATCGCTTTGCTCCACTTCATTCAGTCTCTCCCGTCTGAATGCCGGAAGGAGCCTCCTGGCTGTTCTTCCTACTTGCAGACTTTCTTCTATTTCCAGATTCTCCTCTCTGCAGTCTAAGCCTCTGTGGTAGTCCCACTGGGATTTTTCAGAGGCACAACCTGGCGCATGTTACTACCTTATTCAGAAGCCTTCAGCGGAGGAGGGTATTGAAGTTAGTGGGCAAGACGCCTGTATTCCACACCAGAGTACTTGGATTCCGTATCTGGCTCCAGACCCCAGCTGTTGCAGACCCTGGGAGGCGGTAGTGGTGGCTCAAGGGATTGGATTCCTGCCACCCACGTGGGAGGTTTGGATTGAGTTCCTGGCTTCTGGCTGCAGGCTGCAGTCTGGGTGTTGCAGGCATTTGTGGAGTGAACCAGCGAATAGAAGATGCTGCTCTCTCTAACTCTCAAATAAGGCATCAGTGGCTTCCCACTGCTCCCTCCCTGTAGGTAACGCCCTTTCTATACCTACATCACTGGCTGCCTGCTACACAAGCCAACTTTGACCTTGTCAGCTCAGTACAGAACTACTATGCATCTTGGAAGACTCCACTTAGACCCTCTCTGTGAGGCTTTCTCTGCTCCGGCAGAGAAAAGCCTTGTAAAAGCCTGTTATAGCATATGTGACGTAACACCCTAACTATTTGTTTATACCCTTATCTCTCCAAACAGGCAGTGAAGTAAGTATTGTGCAACATTCATTTTTGTATTACCATTGCTTAGAGGGACATGATACATGGTATATGTGTTCAATAAATAGTTCTAGAAGGAAAGTGAATAGACTAGCCTAAGTTTTTTTTTTTAAAGATTTTATTTTTATTTGAAAGACAGAGTTACAGAGAGGTAGAGACAGAGAGAGGGGTCTTCCATCTGCTGGTTCACTCCCCAGATGGCCACAATGGCCGGAGCTGCGCTGATCTGAAGCCAGGAGCTTCTTCCAGGTCTCCCATGTGGGTGCAGAGGCCCAAGTACTTGGGCCATCTTCTACTGTTTTCCCAGGCCATAGCAGAGAGCTGAATCGGAAGAGGAAAAGCCGGGACTAGAACTGGCACCCATATGGGATGCGGACGCTTCAGGCCAGGGTTTTAACCCACTGCATCACAGTGCTGGCCCCTAGTCTGTGTTTTTCAAAACGTCCTTCCTATGTTTTTAAAAATGTTCTTCCATCTTCAATGTCTACTTTGTTTCTACCCAATATGAATTTCTTCCTAGTCAAGAATGTCTTCCTAGGCAAGGGGAAAAGCAGCATCCCCACTCAACCTAGTTCGTTTTAGGCACACTTACAAATTCTTAGAATAAATTCTTCTTGTTGGCTGTTTCTCCTACGACTTCCTCTGATTGCTGAAGATGCTACAAGTTTGGAGGAGACATCTCTTGGTATTAAGTAATCCTGTCCAGAGCTTCACACGGGTTGAAGACACAACTCCCTCGTGTGTGTACCTGGTCCTACCTGCCTGCCTCAGCACGGGGCAGTCCTTACCGGCGAGCTCTGCTGTTTTTTTGAATGGCAGATGGAATTGCAAATTGCTGGTTGTGCCATCTCCAAGAACGTGTTGACAGTTATTTCCTTAAAGCATTTATTATTTTGTTTTAAAAAATAAACCCAAGAACTATTTTCAAGGTCATCTCCATTTTCAATCTTAGAATACCATTTATGTGTCTCATTGTTTCATTTTAAATTCTGACTGACAGTTGGAACAATCAGGATGTTACATTTTTTTCCCAAGATTGTATTTATTTGAGAGGCAGAGTTACAGACACAGAGAGGTAGAGACAGAGAGAAAGGTCTTCCACCTGCGGTTCACTCCCTAGATGGCCACAATGGTGGGAGGTGAGCCGATCAAAGCCAGAAGCCAGGAGCTTTTTCCAGGTCTCCCACGTGGGTGCAGGGTCCCAAGGACTTGGGCCATCTTCCACTGGTTTCCCAGGCCATACCAGAGAGCTGGACTGGAAGAAGAGAAGCCAAGACAAGAACCACCACCCAAATGGGATGCTGGCGCTCCTGGCAGATGCTTAGCCTACTACACCACAGCACCAGACATAGAAGAAGCTCCTGGCTTCGGATCAGCTCAGCTCTGGCAATTGTGGTCATTTAGGGAGTGAACCAGCAGATGGAAGACCTTTCTCTCTCTGCCTCTCCCTGTAAGTCTTTCAAATAAATAAAATAAACTTTTAAAAAAAAAGAACATAGATTCCATGACTGGTCAAATTTAGAACCATCATTACATAGTACCTTCTATATACTTGAAATCCTATACAAGGAGTCTTAAAAAAGTTCCCAATTATGAAAAAAAAAAAACCTGCATGGATTTCAAATTTTGTACCAAAATCAACTCATCTCTTCATGCCTTTTTTTTTTTTTTTAAACAGGCAGAGTGGACAGTGAGAGAGAGAGAGAGAGACAGAGAGAAAGGTCTTCCTTTTTGTCACTCCCCCTCTTCATGGAGGAACGACACTAAGCCCTGCCTAGGCTTCATATCCGAGTCACGGCACCATTATGTCGCTCCCCGTCTTCGTGGAGGAACGACACAGGACCCTGCGCTGTTCTTTTGTCTGCTCGGCCCTCCCCGGGTTTGCTGCTGGTTCTTCCCAGGTTGGCTACCGTCCCTTCCACCTCTGTGGAAGGGCGGTTCCCCCTAGCCACTTTCCCCACTTCCGCGGGGGAGCGGCACACCGCCGGCCGGCTCTCTTGGGGGCTGCTCAGGTGTTCCTTCAGATAGATGTTCCTGGTGCATGTTGTCTCTCTCCTCCTTTATAGTCCTCTTCCACCAATCCCAACTCTGCTACCCACACGCCGAGTACGCTGCTCTCCTCCAATCAGGAGCAGGTCCTGCTGTTTATTGGTTGAACTGGAGGCAGCTGTGTAGAAGCTGCTTCTCCCTTCTCAGCGCCATATTGTGGGAGAGCAGATGCATAGAATAAGTCTTAATTCCAGTAACTTAGTCTAGTCCGGGTTGCTCCCCACACTTTTGCCGTTGGCTCACCCTCCAATGGCTGCCGCGACTGGCGCGCTGCGCCCAGTGCACCGCGCTGATCTGAAGGCAGGAGCCAGGTGCTTCTCCTGGTCTCCCATGGGGTGCAGGGCCCAAGGACTTGGGCCATCCTCCACTGCACTCCCTGGCCACTGCAGAGAACTGGCCTGGAAGAGGGGCAACCGGGACAGAATCCGGCGTCCCGACCGGGACTAGAACCCGGTGTGCCGGTGCCGCAAGGCGGAGGATTAGCCTAGTGAGCTGCGGCGCCGGCTTCATGCCATCTTCCAGACTTTTTCAGGTCCTCTGGAATTTGTCATTGTGTGTTCAGTGTCTCTACCACCCAGGAATCTTCAAAGGCAGAGACTGTTTTAGATTTTGTATCCTCATGGGATGAGAGCGCTGCTAACACACTCATGGTATAGATACTCTGTATCTCCTTCTGGGTGAGTCAATGGCATGGAGGAGCCCTTCCTTACAGGAACACCCCGCTGTCACTAATGCTGCCTCTGTGATAGGGAGGCCAGCGGCCGGAATCTGGCAAGGAGCCAGGGGTTTGAAGCCTCAGACTGTGTAACAGAAACTGCTGGCTGGGCCCCTGTTAACTTCCTTGCTCCCTTCAAATGGCAACACCATGTGGGATTTCCTAGAGAGGCTGGTCCTTTGTGTTCAGCTCACCAAACTGGGGGTGGGGCTCATCCCACCGTGAGTTCCAGGCTATTCTGTGCATTTCCAAGCTCCTTCTGTCTGCAGGTTAGACCAGGAATTGGTGACTGCGATTTTGTGGGGGGTTCTTGGGGAGAAGACCTCTTTTACTCCTTGGCTGGGAGTTATGTGAGTATCAGCCTGGAACTGGTGGAGGTTGCCCAAAACCAGAAAAGAGAGGTGAAACAAAAGACAGTGGATTCTTAAGCATCTTCATGGAGTTTCTTGGTCCAGTTAGGCCTGAAGCCAGCACACGTTACTTTCACCAGTAAATTCATTTGGACACGTAGCATGAGAGAAACACAAGACTTTTTCATTTTTGGCCTGAGATTTGGGAAGCTTTTTTTTTTTTTTTAACTGCAGTATGACCTAGCTAAACTGCCCCATGTGGATAGAACGTTGTCAACACCATTTTAAAAGTGGCCCTCCATTTTTACATGACTCAAAAGAGATGCCACAAAACAGTGTCCAGATCTAAATTTAAACGTTGTAAGGTAGTCACTAAAATAGGCTTCATCTGGGGCCAGAGCTGTGGCATAGAGGATAACACTGCCAGGATTCCACACGGGTGCCAATTCGGGTCCTGGCTGTTCCACTTCCAATCCAGCTCCCTGCTAATATGCCTGAGAAAGCAAGGGAAGACGATCTACATACTTGGGCCATCCTCCACTGCACTCCCTGGCCACTGCAGAGAGCTGGCCTGGAAGAGGGGCAACTGGGACAGAATCCAGCGCCCCGACTGGGACTAGAACCCGGTGTGCCGGCACTGCAAGGCAGAGGATTAGCCTATTGAGCCTCGGCGCCGGCCCTTTATCTACCAGTTTTAATCAGGAGTCCACGCCTATTTTACCTCCCAAGAAGGTGCATGATCCAACTCATCTTTGCTTGAGAATTCCAAACCCTTCTAAGTTCTAATCTGTATTTAACAAGAATACTGTGGAAACATTCTAAATGGAGCTAGTGTTTTCAGTTCACTGTTTCTTCTCTGTTTCTAGGTTTTGGCACCTGGTTGCTAACCCAGCTGTTTAAAAAATGAGGAAATAGATCCACATCAGATCTAGAGCTAGAGAGTCCCAAGCAAGCTTGTGAAGGAAATGTTAATAGATTCATAGCAGGATTCAATGGAATAGACAGGACAGCCTGACCAGTACTCCAGTACTAGCTAAGAACCCCAGCTTCATTTTTCTGATCTGACATCTTTCTGTACCTTCATCTCTGAGTGAGTCACTGTGTTTACGGGAAACACCAATGTCAAACTGAGCAGGCAGCTAACAGTGGTGGGTATTTACTTACCTTTTAGAAAACTCAGTGCAGCTCAGTTAATCTCCTCAAATGCTCCATCCAACATTCTATATTTAAGGACTGTTTTGAACATTTCTCTTTAGCTGATGGTGCTTTCTCTAGTTTGTTAAGGATGCTGAAATTCAGAAAAAGAGCAAAGGACTTTATATACACACACACACACACACACACACACCATGATTTAAAGGTTTTAAGTTCTCCTTTATTAAGATTTGGATTCTCTCTGTATTTGAAAGATCACGTTCAGCTCCCAGTAGGCCCCCAAAATCTTCACCACACCTCCTATGTGTTCTTAGTACTGCTTCTGGCACATACTTGGTATTTAGGAATTGCTCACTGAGTGAGACAGTGCTTCGTTTTTAACCTGTGTTTTCAACCCAGTAGGTTCAGGCCCTTATCTTTGTACTAGAGGCACATTACAGTCTAATCTACTTTTTTGCAACAAACCTGTCCCATAGTTCTGGCTTGTTAATTATTACCTAAGGTGATCCAGGAGACTGGATTTAATTAGCAAGTTAAACACACCACCACTGTTCACAGCTTGTGTGGAAAGCAGATCCAAACCTCCAGCCCAGTGCTTTCACTCTGGAATGCTGAGATGTTCACTAGGAGTTCATTTCAGAGGTGACAAATTCACAAAAGCCTTCTCCTCTCTGTCTTGCCTCCTCTCAGCCAACCATAACACCCTTGATCTTTCAGATGAACTAACTCCACGGCAGTGGCTCATTGAGGGGAAAAGCCCGTTCTTCCGCAAGGAGAGAGTTTGGTTCATCACAGCTGGGGTGCCAGCTACTGCCAAGGCCATCTGTGAGATTTAGGACAGCGGCACCTAGAGCCCGTGGCTATGTTGTAATCCCATCAGAAGCAAGTCTGCAGTAGGTCTCACTCCAACATCAGGTGCTGTTTCTAGGACAGGCTGTTTGTCAGAGAAAGGTGTCGGAGGACACAGTTGCCATCTTCAGCATGGCTAGCAAAATGCCAGTGTTGCCTCCATTCTAGGGAGGAGCTGGTGGCGTGGGTGTGGAGGGTGTTTATTTTTATACTCCAGGCTCTGGTCCTGCATACAGATAAGTATTCTTAGTGCTGACACAAATAACCCTTATCACACTGTGCACCTTATTTAAAAGGTGAGAGAGCAAACACACACACACATAGGTTGCCCCACACAGAGACATCCATCATGAGTGGGTAGTGGGCCAAGAGATTGGCCAGAAAGGAGAAGAGGTAGGGGAAGGGAGGCAGACAGGGAGTCCAGCAGCCCCTCCACGCCATGGTCTATGGTGGGGAGCGGGTAGAGAAAGATAGAGGGAGTGAACACCTCCCAGTGTTGGTATCCTGAGGTCCATGAACATGAAGCCACCTGAGAATTTTATGGCATCTCCATCAATTACATATGAAACTCAATATCCATAATTGCATGGTGTCCCCCCCCCAACCCCGCCAGCTCCTGGGATAAAGCAGATGCATCCTGGGAAAGGAGATATTTTGATTGACAAGTAGAGGATAGAATTACACATGGGGACTTGGGAGTTCCAGCTCAGTGATCCTAAACTAACTTTCTGCCCGTTTACCCCACATCACAAGGACTAAGCGACTTTTCAGAGGTCCTATTTGGAAACCAAACCTGGGGATAGAGAATTTCGTCACCTACCCAGAGGGCTTGCTGATCCAGTCGGTGATGATCGGCAGTATTTCAACTGTGACTTTGGCAGCTCCACCTACCCACCTATGTACGTAGTACAATAAGCCTCATCAACAATCCCCCTCATTCTGTAGCAAGCATTTCTTATGCACTTACTGTGTACCAAGCACTGCTCTGTGGGAGTAGTATGTAGACTATGTTTAGGGAAGACCAAGATCACCTTACATGTATGTGCTAGTGGTAAAATAAAGAAGAGTTAAAGGTGAAGATGATGGTAGAATATAATTTTTTATTTCTAGAAATAGACACATACAAATACCAATAAAAGCTAAGGAAGTTCTAGAAGGAGGCCTAGCAAATAACAGTTATCTGATTATGGGATTATGTTTGGTGTAGGAGTTAAAGGGGATTCTGACTTACCTGGAAATCCACCCCCCCACAACAAGGAGAATGTATTTGCCTGTGACTATTATAATTAAAAACAAATATTATAAGCTAAGGTCTATTTTGAAATACCAATGTTTGTTGGACTTTGAAGAAAATGTTGACTTGTACCGGTCTTTGTCTGAAATACAAATGCAAAGGCCAATGAATAAAAAGCGAACCTTCATCCACAGTCACTCATGGATGATTGAGCACCAGGAGAAGCTCCCCAGCTGGGACCATGGGGGATCACCTCACCGCTGTGTGCCCCAGTGTCATTGTCTGTGAACCAAGTCCGAAGGCCAGGTGCACTTCTCGGGACACAGGCCCCTGCAGGATTCAGGCGCTCTGTCACCTCTTTGTCCTCTGCATTCTCGCTCTATCAGCCACCCCTCCCAACCCGCCCTTGCCCTCCTGAGTCGCACCATTCACCAAACCCCAGGCCCTATCTCTTGGCTGCTCCAGTTCTTCCCACCTGGAATGCCTTGCCCTCTGCCAAGCCGGCTTTTTTCCCTGCCTTCAAAGCCCAGCTCTAACACCTTTTCACACAAGGAACCTTCTTAGCCCCACCACCCAGCCACAGTACTTGGGTTCTGCCTGTTGGACAGGGTCTTTCTAGAATGTTCCAGCATAGATGTGCAACCAGGACAGGCACCAGCTTACCGCATTTTCTGCTCCATCTCCAGCACCACATAGGGTCACGATGAGTATGTCAAATAAATGGTGAGGGTACCAATCTAATGTTCTTATGCAGTAGATTGCACAGGTCTTGAGAGTATCCTACTTTTCCCAGCATTGTGCACAGTACAGCCACCGGGCAGGTGCTCATCAGACACTGCACTGAGAGCATCCAGAGATGAGGAAATATATGCTTGGGACTATGTCCACTGCGCTTTCTGGGGAGAAATCATTCACCAATAATTCTTGAGCCAGAACATGTCATGGCCAATACACAGTACTCCTTTTTTAAAAGATTTATTTGAAAGTTAGAGTTACAGACAGAGAAGTAGACAGAGAAAAAGATCCTCCATCTGTTGGTATGCTCTCCACATGCCCACAACGGCCTCTCCCAGGCCATTAGCAGGGAGCTGGATCAGAAGTAGAGCAGCCGCGACTCGAACCGGCACCCATATGGGATGCCAGCACTGCAGGCGGCGGCTTTATCTACTATGCCACAACATCAGCCTCATTACTACTTTTAAAACCGTGTTAACATGCTGCACGTTACCCAGTGCGGAAGACAGGGAGGGAAGCATGCACTTCACTGTGATTGCTACATGGAATGTTTTTTTTTTTTTTTTTTTTTTGACAGGCAGAGTGCACAGTGAGAGAGAGAGACAGAGAGAAAGGTCTTCCTTTGCCATTGGTTCACCCTCCAATGGCTGCCGCGGCCGGCGCACTGCGGCCAGCGCACCGCGCTGATCCGATGGCAGGAGCCAGGTGCTTTTCCTGGTCTCCCATGGGGTGCAGGGCCCAAGCACTTGGGCCATCCTCCACTGCACTCCCTGGCCACAGCAGAGGGCTGGCCTGGAAGAGGGGCAACCGGGACAGAATCTGGCGCCCTGACCGGGACTAGAACCCGGTGTGCCGGCGCCGCAAGGCGGAGGATTAGCCTAGTGAGCCGCGGCGCCGGCTGCTACATGGAATCTTAATACACAAGCTTCTCACTGCAAAGGTTTGCATGACTGCTCTACGGGAGTGAATAGGATGTGCACGAGGCCTGCCAAGAAGCCACTGCATACTGATGTGGTGATGATGTATGTAAGTCAACGGCCCCAGGCCTTAGTAGGCCCGTTCAGAACGAGGTTTATGAGGATACAAGCATCTGTGATTGCTTGGAAGGTAAAATTGAACCTTTCTGGAGGCAAGTTGAAATAGACATTTCAATTTAGAATAGAGGCGGGCATCGTGGCACAGTGGGTTAAGCCGCTGCTTGGGACACCCACATCCAGTTAGATTACCTGGGATCAAGTCCTGCCTCCTAATGGGACACAGCAGGCGATGGCTCATATGCCTGGGACCCTGCCACCGGCAGTAAAGACCCAGGTGGGATTCCAGGCTCCTGGCTTCAGCCTGGCCCAGCGCTGGCCGTTGCAGTCGTTTGGGTAGTCAGTCAGTGGATGGAAGATCTATCTGTGTCTGTCTGTCTCTGTAACTCTGCCTTTTTTTTTTTAATATCAAGATTTCATTGGCCCTAACTTTGCCTTTCAAATAAAAAAAATTTTGAATATACTTGTCTTTGATTCTGATTGGGGAAACTTGAAAGTGTTTACAATATTGTTTACATCAGAAAAGCCAGATGTAATCTAAATAAACTTCAGTAGAGAATTTAAATAACTATAGTAGATCTTTGTAATCAAAGACCAAATAACTACCTTAAAAAATGGGGCCTCTAAGTGTGTAGGAAAGTTGGTTCCAATTATGAAAAAAATGCATTATATAATTCATGGGGGATTAAAACAGGGACCACTCAGGATCTACATAGCTCAAAATACTAGATAGCTGTTTCTTTTATAGTATAATTTTCTCCCTATAAAGAACATGCATAGCATAGCCTTGTTCTAATGATATAGTTCTAAATTTAAATTCCTGTGGCTGCATTCTTAGAAAGTGACCCTTGACAAGATGGAGATAACTGGACAATATTCACAACCCCAAGAAGATCTCAAAGTGGCAAGAATAAATCACACTTGCTGATTTTCCTAGAAAATACTCAGAGACTTCACAGAAACTCGAGTTAGAACCGAGTAGGAAGTGTTACGGTCTGCTCAGGTGTGAAAGCAATGTTACGGCGCCACCATCAGTTTTCAACCACTTCCTTTGCTTCTCTGTTCTAATCCAGCAACCGTAAGCTGCATTCAGAGTTGAGAAAGGTTCCTCTCCCTCTTACCATAAAGTCTGTTTATATAATGCTCGAATCTCTCAAATTGTAAATTAGAAGTGTCACCCCATCCTCGCTGGGCTGAGGGTGAGCAAAATTTTTTGTTTGTCAGGAGAAAACTTGGAATACGCCTTTCTGTGTATCTGCAGAATACGCAGAAGAGATGGCACTTCCACGAGAGGTAGAGCTGGGGCTTTCAAAAGGAACTACCATTGAAAACCTGTCCATCATGTCTAAATACATTGACATCTTAACAGATTTGTTAGAAATGTTCAACTCCCTGTTTCCTAGTGACAGCGAGGGCTCTTTTAATCCCGAATATTTGATCTCTCCCATTCATATTTTGCCTTCCCTCAATGACTCATAAGTCAGCGAGACCAACACAGAGCTAAACCTGAATGTCATAAAGATCCCCCCGTGTTTATCTTTAGATAGGGAATGTTTATACAGCTTCCCGAGCTTGGAGCTTCTTCCCATGGTACGAATCTCTGGAATTCTCAAACACTGGCTTGGTTGCTAGATTTCCAGACTCTATTTAACTTCTACTTTTAATGCTTTCTAGAAGCTTCACAGTAAGGTGATGCTTTTAATTGGCTCAATAAACTGAGAACCAAAACAAAACCTTCTGCTGAATTAGATGTTCACTTCAACAGAAGCAACACTCTTCTGCAAAGCCATATAACTTGGTTATAGGTCACACAGAACCCATGTTCCCAGTCAAGGAACACTTTTAGTAGTTATGTTTATTTTTTGTTTCCTTACATAATCAAATTTTGTTCAATAAGTACATTTTTTAACATAAGGCTTACTATCTAAAATTAGGTCTACTTTGTTATTTTTAAGTGGAGCCCCACTTTCAAAAATAGCATAGAAACTTTTGAGAACGTTTAAAATCTGTTTAATCATTACAACTGTATGTTTTCTTAATTGGCTATTCTCAAAACACACTCGTCCCGAGAGATTCTGCATCTTTGTTCAGTGGCATCTCAAAGATGAAATAGTTCCACTTGGTTAGTTTGTTTGTCCTTCATTTTCTTTCAAGCAAAACTACTTTCTGCAAAATGCTTATCAACATAATTTATGGCAAAGTTCATGTCCATGAAGAAATCGGTCATTTTAGGAAAATGGCTTGCTGTTCTTGATGGGTCATTTTTTTTTATTTGACAGGTAGAGATAATAGACAGTGAGAGAGAGAGAGAGAGAGAGAGAGAGAGAGAGAGAGAAAGGTCTTCTTTCCGTTGGTTCACCCCCAGATGGCCACTATGGCCAGAGCTGCGCAGATCCGAAGCCAGAAGCGAGGTGCTTCTTCCTGGTCTCCCATGGGGTGCAGGGCCAAGCACTTGGGCCATCCTCCACTGCCTTCCCGGGCCACAGCAGAGAGCTGGCCTGGAAGAGGGGCAACCGGGACTAGAACCTGGTGCCCACATGGGATACTGGCACCGCAGGTGGAGGATTAACCAAGTGAGCCACAGCGCTGGCCCTTGGTGGGTCATTTAAAAGAATTCAAACAAGTTTAAAGAACAAGTAATATAGCAAGAGAGGATGCAACATAAGTACTGTCGTGGGATGACAGGCGTTGTGGTACAACCAGTTAAATTACTGCTTGTATCACCGGCATCTGCTAGAGAGCAATGGTTCAAGTCCCGGCTGCTCCACTTCCAATCTGGCTCCCTGCTAGTGCACCTGGGAAGGCAGCAACAGAAGACGGCTCAAGTACTTGGGCCTCTGCCACCCACGTCAAAGTCCCAGATGAAGTTCTGGGCTCCTGGCTTCAGCCTGGCCCAGCCCTGGCTGTTGTGGCCATTTGGAGAGAGTGAACCAGCAGACGGATGAAAGACTCCTTTCTGTCTCTTCCCCCTTTCTCTGTCGTTGTGCCTTTCAAATTTTTTTAAAGGCAAGGCATGTATTTTTTTTTTTTTAAGATTTATTTTATTATTTGAAAGTCAGAGTCACAAAGAGAGAGAAGGAGAGGCAGAGATAGGGAGGTCTTCAATCCGCTGGTTCACTTCCCAGTTGGCCGCAATGGCTGGAGCTGTGCCGATCTGAAGTTAGGAGACAGGAGCCCTCTCCCTGTGTCCCACATGGGTGCAGGGACCCAAGGATTTAGGTCATCCTCCACTGCTTTCCCAGGCCGTAGCAGAGAGCTGGATCGGAACTGGAGCAGCCAGGTTTTGAATGAGCACCCATATGGGATGCCGGCACTGCAGGCGGCAGCCTTACCCACTAGGTCACAGCGCTGGCCCCCAAATTAATTATTTTAAGTATTGCTGTGAGATCTGTTTTCCAATGACAACTGCCTTGACATTTTTTACCAACCAGCTGTGTGGCCCTGGCTGCATTAACCTCAGAGCTCTTCAGAAAACAAGGGGGTAGACTAGGAAATTGCTCTAATCTCTTGCATTTTTCAATGCCACAAGCCTTTTTCTCAAATAAGAAACACCAGGGAGAAAAATCCCGTGAGACAGGACAGCGGATGCTGGTACCTAGTGTCTAGTGTCTCTAGACGTTTGCCCAGCTGTAGCTAGCTCTTCTGGGACAGTCATGTTAGCTGTCTTCCCAGTACATGTAAAGATTATCTTCTGTTGGTGGGTTTTAAGGTTTTTGCCTTGTACTGTTTTTATGCGAATGTCCTGAAGCTATTTCAAAATCCTCACAGTAAGAAACAAACAGTGTTAAGAATTACATTTTTAAATCTCGGAGTCCTGTTGGGCTGAGTGGGGACAGCTTTACCACACTGGATACCTCCCCTATTGCCACTGCCCAGTGAGCGCCAATACGCAGCCAATAAGCCATGCCCCAGCCTGTGGATGCTTGTCATTGAGGTGAACCGCAGAGTGGTGAAGTGACAGCGACTGACGCTGCTTTGAATCCGACCTGACTGTTAAAAACCACAGAATTCATGTCAAGGTGAAGGAAACATGTCTACCTCTGCTCAAAGACTTCTCGGTCCGTGACAGTGTTGACTCAGGCAAGGTTGCTCCGCATCACGCAAAGTTTGATCAGAAGGCAAATCTTAGGGAAGCGGAAGCCTCCAAGAGTGGTCTCTGGCATTCAGTGAGCAAAGCTCAGGATGCCGAGCAGGCTCCAGTTCCTCCCCAGAAGAGCAAAGCCAGGTGTTGACAGATGAGCAGCTGTTAGAAGTCCTGTTGATGCTGCTTCAAGTTACAAGAGGAAAAATAATTGCCTTTTCTTTAGCTCTCCTAAGAAGAGAGAAGGAACAGAGGGCTAAGGGCAGCCAGCGTGCAGGATCTTGAGCTGATCATGGAACAAGCCAGGAGACCTGGGGTCACCCAAGTTCTTAAGCTCTCGACTGCTTTCAAGTCCCAGAATCAGGGCTGGAAAAGAATGTTGGTTCCCAGTAGCATCAAGGGAATGAACGAGACTCAGAGCATTCTACTGAAGCTTGTTCTGGGCAAGAGGGCAGGGAAGGGAGAGGGCTAAGTATGTGTTTGGTAAACGCATCTGTTTAATGGCTCAGGACCCCTGAGAAGCCCGCACACCCTATTTGTACTTCCTCTGCATTTTGCATTGTCTTGTGCATATAAAGCTTTCTATTTATATGTGAGCGTTTAAGTGTGGCCTTCCATGTTTTCTCTGCTTGGCTACTTCCTGAAATGAATTTTTCTAGAGAAAGTCTAACTGGACGGAAAGAGAAAGGAAGCCTTCTCTTTGGCGCCGTGAGCTCCGCCTGTGAGGCCCTGACCTCCATCTGGGAGCCACTTGTCGTAATCCACAGCCAAGTGACTTGGAAAGCAACGATGATCTTGTAAACTCAGATGTGCACGGCTGTGCAGAAGCAAAGAGGCCCCAAGTGCAAAGGGAAGGAATCAGGCTGGAGGGGAGAGAGCAGCCAGAAGAGGAAGAGCCATGAGCTTGATTTGGGGAAGGCAGGGAGGAGTTTTAAGAGTGGAGAAAACAGCAGTCTTTAAAGCTGCTGTAGACTTTATTTGTTACCAAGAGGGACAGGTGGGGAGAAGGATTTGCTTCAAAATTTGTTTTTAATTTGAAAGGCAGAAAGAGGGAGAGAGAAAGATCACTCTCCAAATGCATTCAACAGCCAGGGTTGAGCTGGGCCGAAGCCAGGAGCTCCATGTGGGTCTCCCACGTGGGTGGTAGAATCCAAGCCCTTGGCCCCATCGTCCGCCACCTCCCAGGTGCATGAGCAGGGAGCTGGATCTGAAGTGGAGGTAGGACTTGATCCCAGACACTAGGATATGGGATGTGGGCATCCCGAGTGTCAGCTTCACCTGCTGTGCCACACACCCACCTGAGGAAGAGTTTCCTTTCGAATATACTCCACCTCCACTTGACACTTTCTCCTGAACACGAAAGCCAAGACTTGAATTGTTCTCAATTCCCTTTTTGGAAAGGCTGAGCTATAGGAATTGGGTACCATAGTTCAGAAAGTTTGTGGGAAAATGGAATTAAAAGTTGATTTTGGTGCAAAAAAATGTATGCCCATTTCTTTCATAAAACCCATCTTCTAGGAACCTTTTGAATACCAAAATTATATTTGAAGGGCCATCAGATTATAGTTGATTTGAATTCAGCAATGGTCTGAGGTCTACTTGGTTCCCATCAATTCAGAGTCAACTTGGGGAACTGATATATAAGTGAGTGAATCCCGAAGTCTTTCGAGTGGCCCTAGCATGCTGAGTTCCATAGCAGACAAGAAAGCATCTGAACATATGCTGTGTCCTCATGGAACTGACTCTCTGGTTAATGGGATAGTGTCCCAGCCAACTGACAGTGTACGAGACCAAACCTCAGAGAAACAGCTTTGAGTTAGGCGAGGGAGCGAAGCCTCCAGAGCTTTCTCTATAGAAAGGTTGGGTTTGGCAATGGGAATTTGGAGGCTGGCAGACCTGAAGGGCTAAGGAGGAGGGTATGCAGTATAATAATAACCTCGAAAGGGGTCTCTATAATACCACCCTTTTCTGGGAGCTCCTCCTCCAATTGAGTTTACTTAGTAACCCTGGGAAGGAGAGCAGGTATGTTTAGTTGTCACAGCTGAAGCAAAAAAGGACATGGGGCTCAGAGAGGTCATGCCAGAGACAAACCAGAATGCGCACTCATCACCTGGCCCTTGGTTGGCTGGCCCCATGCTGTTGGGCACAGAGCCCTGTTGTAGCACTCTGGATATTTGGGTCCTGAAGTCCCTCAAAGATACTTATGAAGATGTTGGGTCAGCTGCTCTGTGGTCAAATCCTCAGAGGTTTGCCAGCAGGTGTTAGGGCTGGTGGTTAATACGCCTGCATCCCGTACTGAAGTATCTGGGTTCGAGCTCTGGCTCTGCCCTCCATTCCAGCTTCTCACTAATGTCTGGGAGGCAGCCGGTGATGGCTAAAGTACGAGACTCAAACTGCGCTCTCAGCTTTTGTCCAGCCATTGCAGGCACTTGGGGAGTGAACCAGTGGATGAGAGCTCTCTCTCTCTCTCTCCATCTCTAGTTCTCAAATGATAAAGAAATATATAGAGAGATATCTTTGAAAACCCAGAGACTTGCTTTTGTTCATGTACAAGTTTAAGGTTACCCAAGGGAATCAGGCACACTCAGCTGTAACCCACCAGGTCCTGGTGCCTCTCCACGATGCTGAGTTACCTGGGAATGTCAATCGGGAAGAGACTGTCAGGGTGTCTGTGCCCCCAGGTCCTCTACAGGGGTCTCAGGCCGGCTGCAGCCCCTGACCGAAGTTCACAGCTCCTGTTGCACCAGCTCTTCAACTTTCAGTTGTCACCTTCTTACCTTGCCCTTCAGCCAAGGGTGGCTGGAACGCCTGTCTGGTCCCAGCTCTGGAACACAACACTCACCTTGATGGCTCTCTGTCCACACTCAATCTTTGCCAACAGTCCAGCTCACGTTCTCTGTTTCCGACTCGGACCCTCACTGGTACCATTGTTGAATTATGGGATCCGAGACTTTTCCCAATTAACCCACAAAAGACAGTCACAGATGCAAGGGCATGAGGATTTGTTATTTTATTGCCAGCTAGCTGGGGCTCCCACCGACACATACAACATAGTGCAGTGTGTGGGGGGGTGAGAAGCCCCGCCTCTCTCCTTCTCAGCATTTTTATACACTTGAGTAAACAAGTATATTCGTTATTATGCAGTATGCTAATTCCTTATTCTTTATATGTAAATTACCTAAATTTGAGCATTTTATTGGTGCATCTCAGCAGTCTGGGACCACGCGTCTCAGAAGGAAGTGGTCACGCTAGGAAGTAGGAGACCGTTAATTTCAGGAAGTATTTTCTAAGTTTCGTTTTCTGAGAATTGGGCCTTCCTGTCTTCCTGGAGTTTGTGAAGCCTGTCATGGAGGTACAATTATCCCCGTCCCCCTTTCTTACGCTGGACATCCCGCATTAAGTCATTGAGCAAGCAGCGCAGTACAGAAGCAAAACGCAATTGATATTCAGCATCCGCTAGTTCTAGATACATATATATATATATATTTTTCATTTCAACACCATCAGCCAGGATCTCAAGTTTCACCAGGGTTAGCTTCACCCCCGAGGTTGGGGAAGAGTCTGATTACCATATTCCAAGCCAACTGAAAGCAAACAGCAGCAGCAACCACAACCACCACCCCACAACAAACCAAACGGAAAGTATATTGGTTTCCTATTGCTGCTGTAACTACCACAAACGTGGTGGCTTAAAACACACAAACTTGTCTTAAAGTTGTGCAGGTTCGAAGCCCAACATGAGTCTCCCTGGCCCAAAGACAAGGCACTGGTGTGATTGCGTTCCACTCGACCTCTAGAGCAGAATCCCTTCCCTTGATTTCTTCCAGCTCCATCTGCAAAGCAAAGCAAAGCAAAGCAAAGCAAAGCAAAGCAAAGCAAAGCAAAGCAAAGCAAAGCAAAGCAAAGCAAAGCAAAGCGATGTTACACCAAGGCCTTCTTATGCTTCTGTCTCTCTCTTCCTCCTTCCTCTTCCACTTTAAAATCCCCAGTGATTATATTGAGCCCACCTGGATAACCCAGCCCACTCTCCCCATCTCAAGGTTGCTGATAGGTACTTGACTTCCATCTGTATCTTAATTTCCCTTTGCTGTGTAAGGCAATGCTTCCACAGGTTCTGGAAATCAGGGTGTGGACATCTCTTTTTGGAGGGGAGGGTGAAGGGAGCATTATTCTGCCTTCCACAGAGAGTAAACAGCTTCCTTCTAGATTTTAGTCTGGAAGTTCTGTGCACCTTCACTCCCATCTTATTGGCCAGATTTTGTTGCATGTTCACCCTGAATTGCAAGGGAGGATGAAATAGAGTCTCTCTGGCTAGGCAGCTATGCACCCTGTTAGAACGCGAATTCTGTTCCCAAAAAGAAGGAGGAGAATGGGTACAGGACAGCAGTTTCCAGTGGATGCACTCCCTCCGGCTGGGATTGTGTGTTTTTGCCAGGATCTGCCTCCAAACTTCCTTCTTTTCATTCTGTCCCTTTGATGTGTTTGCCTAATTGTGCTCACCTACTGGCTGTAAGCTGTGCTTCCATTGGGGTTGGCTTTTTATCTTTGAGAAGAGGTAGAATTTTCTGCTTAATGAGCCCCACTGGCTACCTCACTGGTCAACTGGTCTCGTGTCATCATGTGGATTTTCAGACGTGATTAGCTGGGTTCCAAATACCCCCACCTGGCCACACCCTTACTGGCCCATTCCGTTACGTGTGACCTACCCACTCCACTGCCCATCTTCTTCTTTTTGAAATAAATTTTTAAAAAAGATTATTTGTATGAAAGTCACAATTTCAGAGACAGGGAGAGAGAGACAGAGAGAGAGTTTTTCATCCACTGTTTCACTCCCCAGATGACTGTAACTTCCAGGGCTAGATTGGACTGAAGCCAGAAACCTGCACCTGGGAGCTCCCTTTGGGTCTCTCACTTGAGTGGAAGGGCCCAAGCACTTGGGCCATCCTCTGCTGTTTTCTCAGGTCATCAGCAGGGAGCTGGATCAGAAGTAGAGCAGCCGGGAATTGAACCAGTGCCCATATGGGATGCTGGTATCACAGATGGCAGCTTTACCTGTTAAACCACAATGCCAGAGCCAGCTCTGAGATCCTTTCTGTATGTACGTCCTCATTATCGTACGTGCTTCACATGCTTTATTTAGGATTTTTTTTTTTTGGCTTCTCACATCAAAGCCACTTTCTTAAAATTTATTTCTTTGAGAGGTAGAGAAAGAGGAAGAGAACTCTCATCTGCTGATTCACTACCTAAATGCCCCCCAACAGCTAAGAGCTGGGAACTCAGTTCAGGTTTCCTATGTGGGTGGTAAGGAACCAACTACTAGACCATTATCACTGCCTCCTTGGGTCTGTATTAGCAGGAAGCTGGAACCAGGAGCCAAAGGTGGGTATTGAACCCAGGTCTTCCAAAGTGGGATACGGGTGTCTTAATCACCCCTTACATACTTTATTAGATAGGCACGCAGAGCAGTTCCTTCCACAGTGAAACTGGTGGAGCATCCTATAGGCAGAATACAAGGATCTGAAACCAAGTGGAAACACATGTAACCCAGCTCCCAGTTATGGCTGAATGACTCCCAGGCAAAACGGCACTTTCTGTACCTGTGCCTTTGGGCTCCGACCGCCTAAGGAAGAATGGTTTTACTCAAGGTCACACTGTTTGTTCCATGGGACTGGAAGTCACACCAACAGCCAGCTCTTTCAAGCTCCTCGAGGGAAAAATGAAGTAGGCAAAGAAAGGAGAGCGATTACAATTTGGGCTGGCACCATTGATTCTGACTCTTAGAGGGAAACAGAGCTCCGGAACTCAGCAGTAGTTGGGGGAGGACACTGGAACTCAGACAATTCTCATACAACCATGTCCCAGGGAGAGACAGAGAACAGGGCACTAGGGCCCTCCACAGGCAGGCTCCAGGAAAATCAGAATCCTCAGAAAGGGGCTCTGATAAACAGATGCATGCAGACGGCAGAGGGAAAGAGGGACGAGTTGTAAATAGATCATAAATTCCAGCTGCAGCCTCTTGAAGAGTTGCAGAAGCCAAGTTGGCCGCCTTGATCTCTGGTTCTCAGTAGGCCGCATTTTACATGGCCTGTATTCTAGTTATCAAATAGATTCCATTCCGCTTCCATCTCCCTTTCTTTTCCCACTACATTATACTTGCTCCCTGTTAGTGGCTAACTTGACAGTCATGGTGATAAGTTGCAGTATATCCAGGCAGAAGAGTGCAATGGATGGAGCTCTGGGGACGAACACAGCCGGAGAGCTAGACACGCCCAGCAAGTGATGAGACCGTGGGTGGGTCTCCCTTGAAGGATGGCTGGAAGTGATTTCATTCGGCACAGTGCGGCACTTCCCTTGGCGGAAGCGTTTCCTATTGTTCTAGAAGGGAAAATGGACTGGAAGGTATATGATGGTATTTAGAAGTCAATGACACAGACTTTAATGAAAATAAGATTCCAAAGACAGGTGGAGGCAAAATTCCCTTCCCACTTCCAAAGCCAAAAGGGGATGGATATTCTCTCTACTTAGAGGTAGCCAGGGCACTCGAAGAGGCTCAGCCAACTGCATACTCCTACCAGCGATGTTGACTCATGTGACAGTGACACAAAGTGCAGAGGCAGCTGGGAGTTGCGGGGTGGTGGGCAATGCCCATTGGGGTTCCCATTGGCGTCCTAAGCTAAGTGTCATGGAGCCATGGTCTTGTCCTTTATTTAAGCTTTCAGGAAATCACTTCCCTGCTTAATAAGCTATCCTGGGTTTCCAGCATTTGTAACCAAGGAGTCAGATCGGTTAAACCATATTTAATTGGCTTTTAGTTGCTGGGTATTTAGTTTTTTTGCATTTTTTGAAAAAAAATTAATTTATTTATTTGAAAGGCCAAGTGATGACAGGGATAGGTCTTCCATGTGCTGGATTACTCTCCAGATGGCTGCCATGGCCGGGGCTGGGCCAGGCCAAAACCAGGAGCCAAGAATTGCATGTGGGTCTCCTATATGGGTGGCAGGGGTTCAAGAACTTGGAACCTATCCTCGGCTTCCCAGAAGCATGAGCAGAGAGCTGGATCAGAAGTGAGGCAGCCAGACTTGAACCGGTGCTCCTGTATGGGATGCTGGTATTGCAGACAACAGCTTAACCTGCTGCACCACAATGCTGGCCCCTCTACAGAGAAGGCTGCAATAAGTACCTATAAAGTTTCCCTTACCCATAGTTAGGATTCTATTCTTAACATACAAGTTTAAGAGTAGAATTACTGGATTTTTTTTATCTTTCCAATATTTTCATTTTTTTTAGCCTAGAAACCTTTTATTTAAGGTATACAAACTTCATATGCATTTCATATATACAAATTTAGGAACATAGTGATTCCTCCCACTCCACCCTCCCTCCTGTGGGGAGCAACTGAGACTAGACTAAGTTACTGGAATTAAGATTTATTCTATGCATCTGCTCTCCCACAACATGGCACTGAGAAAGACACCAAACAACCTCTACGCAGCTGCCTCTCGCCAATTTGACTGATGAGCTGCAGGAGCTGATCCTGCTCCTGATTGGAGGAGAGCAGCGTGCTCGGCGTGTGGGTAGCAGAGTTGGGATTGGTGGAAGAGGACTATAAAGGAGGAGAGAGACAACATGCACCAGGAACATCCGGATAACATCTGAGCAGTCCCCGAGAGAGCCGGCCGGCGGTGTGCCACTCCTCCGCGGAAGTGGGGAAAGTGGCAGGGGGAACCGCCCCTCCATGGAGGTGGAGGGGTCGGCAGCCAACCCGGGAAGGACCAGCAGCAAACCCGGGAAGGGCCGAGCAGACAAAAGAACAGCGCAGGGTCTAGTGTCGTTCCTCCGTGAAGAGGGGGAGCGACACACTCCTGCCCATGTTGCCATCTGTGGTAGAATGAGAAGGCCATGCCAAGATGGCTGCTGGCAAGGAGCCTGCCTGGCAACAGGCTGTGATTGGTTAGGGTTCAGAAACCCCATGGCAATGGAGCCTGCCGGGCAACAGGCTGTGATTGGTTAGGGCATAAACCACCCTTTGACCGGATTGGCTGCCTCAGCTATATAAGCTGCTGTACTAATAGAAATAAACAAGTCTGCAGGATACTCGCCTCTGGCCTGCTTTCACCTGACTCCTGGGGTCTGTATGGTGACTCTGCACCTCTTGCCCCCACCATGCTCCTCCTCTCAGAACGAATCCACCGCAAAAGCCATCCTTCTTACTGGATCTTAAAACAGATGTTTTGTTGAGGCTTCTGTTGTGGCATAGCAGGTTAGGCCTCTACCTGCAATGCCAGCATCTCACATGGGCACCCATTCAAGACCCAGCTGCTCCACTTCTGATCTAGCTCCCTGCTAATGCACCTGAGAAAGTAGTGGAGGATGGTCCAAGTGCTTGGGACTCTGTGCCCACATGGGAGACCTAGAAGAAGCTCCTGGCTCTTGGCTTCAGTCTGGCCCAGCTCTGGCTGTTGCTGCCATTTGGGGAGTAAACCAGGATGGAAGATATCTCTCTCTCTCTCTCTCTCCCTCCCTCTCTCTCTCTCTCTCTCTCATACTGTCCTTCCTCCTCTCTCTGTAACTCTTTCAAATAAATAAATAAATAAACCAACCCTTAAATAAAAAGAGATGCTTTGCAATGTTTCAGATATTATTATTTCACTGAATCTTGCTTTGGCCACTTGTTGAACAGCTGACATAGCAAGTAGTAGTTATAAGGATCTAGCCGGCGCCGTGGCTCACTAGGCTAATCCTCTGCCTTGCGGCGCCGGCACACCGGGTTCTAGTCCCGGTCGGGGCGCCGGATTCTGTCCCGGTTGCCCCTCTTCCAGGCCAGCTCTCTGCTGTGGCCCAGGAGTGCAGTGGAGGATGGCCCAAGTCCTTGGGCCCTGCACCCCATGGGAGACCAGGATAAGTACCTGGCTCCTGCCATTGGATCAGTGCAGCGCGCCGGCCACGTTGGCCATTGGAGGGTGAACCAACAGCAAAGGAAGACCTTTCTCTCTGTCTCTCTCTCTCACTGTCCACTCTGCCTGTCAAAAAAAAAAAAATAGTTATAAGGATCTGACATTACAAAAGAGTGAGTTTTTCACAGACACACCTTTTTATTTATTTTTCAATGACCAAAGCTTTTTTTTTTTTAAAGATTTATTTGTTTATTTGAAAGTCATAGAGTTACACAGAGAGAGGAGAGGCAGAGAGAGAGAGAAAAAAAAAAAAAAGAGAGAGAGAGAGAGAGGTCTTCCATCCGATGGTTCAGTCCCCAGTTGGCCTCAACAGCCAGAGCTGCGCTGATCCAAAGCCAGGAGCCAGGAGCTTCTTCCTGGTTTCCCAGGTGAGTGCAGGGGCCCAAGGACTTGGGCCATCTTCTACTGCCTTCCCAGGTCATAGCAGAGAGCTGGACCAGAAGTGGAGCAGCCGGGTCTTGAACGGGCACCCATATGGAATGCCGGTGCTTCAAGCCAGGGCATTACCCTGCTGTGCCACAGCACCAGCCCCAAAGACCAAAGCTTATCATGAGGGTACTTCAAAAACTTCAAAGAAAACTGGCATTAAAACAAGTTGATTTTTTTTTAAAAGATTTATTTAAAAGACAAGTTACAGAGAGACAGAGGCAGAGGCAGAGAGAGAGAGAGGTCTTCCATCTGCTGGTTCACTCCCCAGATGACTACAATGGCCAGAGCTGCGCCGATCTGAAGCCGGAAGCTAGGAATTTTTCCAGGTCTCCCATGTGGGTGCAGTGGCCCAAGGACTTGGGCCATCTTCTGCTGCTTTCCCAGGCCACAACAGAGAGCTGGATTGGAAGTGAAGTAGCTGGGACTCGAACCAGTGCCCATTTAGGATGCCGGCACTGCAGGTGGTGGCTTTATCTGCTACGCCACAGCACCGGCCCCAAAACAAGTTGATTTTGGTACAAAGGCTTTGAAATCCATGTGTAGTTTTTCCATAACACACATTCCCATGAATTTTATGAAGAACCCTTGCATGCATGGATTTCAAATTTTTTGCACCAAAATCAAGTTGTCTTTTAATCCCGTTTCTACAAACTTCATGAAGACCCCATGTATTCTGAACACCAAAGTGTAGAAAGCACAACCAGGTGTAGTTAGGATTTTCCCAACGTGTATCACATACTTCCCAGCCTCTCAGATGCAGTGCAGAGGTCTGCCAAGCCCAGGGGTTCTTGTCCAATGGCTGTGGCTCTCCCTGCTTCTCCACACACCCCGACCAGTCAGTCCTAGGGGTCAGCAGACAGAACCTCCTCTCTTTAACCCTTCCCACATTCCTGGCCTGTTCCTTGTGTAGTCTCTGATCACTGAACAGGGAGAACTGACTGTTGTTATTGCAAAGAAGAAACCATGCTTGTAAAATTGTCTATCCTTCTGGGCTGGCACCATGGCACACCGGGTTAATCCTCTGCCTGCAGCGCTGGCATCCCATATGGGCGCCGGTTCTAGTCCCAGCTGCTCCTTTTCCAGTCCAGCTCTCTGCTGTGGCCTGGGAGTGCAGTGGAGGATGGCCTAAGTGCTTGGGCCCTGCACCCGCATGGGAGATCAGGAGGAAGCACCTGGCTCCTGGCTTCAGATGGGCACAGCTCCAGCCATGGCGGCCATCTGGGGAGTGAACCAACGGAAGGAAGACCTTTCTCTGTGTTGTCTCTATCACTGTCTGTAACTCGACCTGTCAAATACATAAATAAAATATTTTTTAAAATTCTCTAGCATTCTGCAAAGCTGAGAGTGAGCATCCTCGTGGGCAAAGCTGGAGGGGGTTCCATCCTGGACATTGCAGTAAAGAACAGAGTCTTCGTGGCAGCTCCAGTTTTGGACTCCTTGGGCCATTTTAGGCAATATCTGTCGGTAGGAGTTTGCAAAAGTTCCAGCACTGGACGTGTGGAGCGACACAATTGTACACTTCTGGGGTGGTCCTTCCTGTAGAAAACTTTTCTTCTTGGGGCCAGCAATGAAATGCAGTAATTTCATCTGCCACTCACAATGCCGACATCCCATAAAAGAGTGCCAGTTTGACTCCTAGCTCCACTTCCAATCCAGCTTCTTGCTAATGTGACTGGGAAAGCAGTAGATGATGACCTAAGTGTTTGGGTCCTTGCCACCCATGAGGGTGACCCAGATGAAGTTCCAGGCTCCTGACTTTGGCCCAGACCTAGTGTTGTGTCCACCTGGGGAATGAATCAGTGGATGGAAGATCTGTCTTTCTCATCTTTTAAACAAACAAATCTTTTTTTAAAAAGTTTCCTTCTATTTTTTAGTCTCTCCAGAGAAATAGATTCTGTAATATTCTTTCATAGCCTACATTTTAACACATTTCCTATTTATGTGTAATCCTAAGATCCCTTTGTTGAATTTTTAAATCCATTTTTATGAGTCAGTCTTAATAGACTCGACTCCAGCTGCTTTTCCTTGTTCATGGATATACTGATGCATATTTTTTTATTAAAATGGGGAGGGGGGCAAACTGCCCCCACAATAATCTCTCTGAGGGCTAGCTTTTACAAACAGCAGCCAAGAGCCCATTCTAAACCATGCCTGCAAAAGTGTTCTTGTGGGCTCACAGACTCATTTTGAAATGAGACAATCTGATCTTCTGTACTAAACAGTAAGAACATGATCACTACTCATTTTAAAAATAAATGCTATGTCTTACAGCAAAAATGCCCATAGACAAGTTATAAGTTATAAAATGCTGTTCAATATTTATCTTTTTGAATATTGTTCCAGCTCCATGTGGGGAAAACAGAATCCTCTAGTTAAGAGAATGAGTGTATAGGAAGGTAGGTGAAAAATCAAGTTACACTGAATGGTATGCATTCTTTTTGGGATAAAATAATAGTTTTCCAAATAAAAAAAAATATAAATAAATAAATAAAGGCAGCTACAGGGAAGTAGAGAGAGAGAAATATAGAGAGCTCCCTAAATGCCGACAGCAACGGAGGCTGGTTAGGCCGTAGCCAGGAGCCAGAAACTCCATCCAGGTCTCCCACGTGGGTGGCAGGGCCCCAAGCACTTGAGCCATAGCCAGGGTGTGCCTGCCTTATCAGGAAGCTGGATCGGAAGCAGAGGCAGGATTCCACTGCGGGCAACCCCATGTGGGATGCAGGTATCCCAAGCAGTGCCTTCACCTGCTATGCCACAGCACCCACCCCTGATTTTTAAGATTCAAAAGAGAAAGAAGGCAGAAGGAAAATATTCTGAAGCCAGAGAGAATCTCATCCCTTCCCCCGTCGCCTTCCTCTGTGAAGTGACATTTCCCTGGCCCATTTCCGCCCTCCAGCCATGGCGCACAGATCTGTAGGCAGGGGAGGTGGAACAGGCTGACCGCTCACGTTTGAACAAGCTCCGGACAGCACCACGCGTCTGTGCACCTGAAGCCAGAAACAAAGACACAAGCTTCCGTGCTTTCACTCTGCTGCGCTAACACAGCCAGCATATTTATTTTCTTACTCAACAATTTCTTTAATGGCGACAGCTTCATCTTCCGAGTGTTTCATTTTCTCGGCTTTTTGTTGTGCACTGAGACTTAAATCACCATCTTCTTTTCCAAATCTGAAAGAAGAAGATGAAAGAAATGTTACATTTCCCTTTGATCGCTTCCTCTTGAGTATCCTCATTATTTGAAACACGGGGATTTGTGTAATTTTTAAAGATGTATTCAGGCTTGTGTTTTGATTCAGTGGATAATACATGCATTCTCACCAGATGTTTCAAGATTTTCACAAAAATAAAAGCAAGTAGAGGTTTTTTTTTGTTGTTGTTGTTGTTGTTTTTTTTTTGTCTTAAAACTTTTAGATCGAAAAGCATTTAACAGTGTGAGTTGGCTAGGACTCGTTAGTAGTAAAGCATGTGTTTCCAAAGGTTTGTTCTTCACTTTAGGGTTTTCCAATATTTCAGAACGAAAGACTGACGTTTTCATTTCTTCAGCCTTCTTTTCTGCTGACACGGAAGTCCCCGAGCAGTAAAAGCAAACGGATGCTTTTCTTGCCTTCCCTCTTATCCATCCACCCACCCACCCACTCACCTATCCACATTTTGTTTATTCATTCTTCATTCAACAAAGTTCTGGGAATTCTACTAAATCTTAACAAGAAACTCAGAGACTAGAAGAAGCACAGAGAGAAGAGGTATATAGAGTTACGGTTAAGAGTGTGAGGAGGGGCTGGCACTGTGGCACAACAGGTTAAAGCCCTGGCCTGCAGTGCTGGCATCCCATATGGGTGCCGGTTCATGTCCTGGCTGCTCCACTTCCAATCCAGCTCTCTGCTATGGCCTGGAAAAGCAGTAGAAGATGGCCCAAGTGCTTGGGCTCCTGCGCCCATGTGGGAGACCCAAAAGAAGCTCCTGGCTTCAGATCAGCACAGCTCCTGCCGTTGCTGCCATCTGGGGAGTGAACGAGCAGACGGAAGACCTCTCTCTCTGTCTCTACCTCTCTCTGTAACTCTTTCAAAATAAATAAATAAATAAATAATAAAAATAAAAAAGAGTGTGAGGAGATCTTCTGAGAACTCTGACCTTGGGTAAAAGTGGAACTTCTTGAAGAAGGAAGATGAATGTCGATGCCATGGGTTCAGATCACAGCTGAATACTGAGTGGGTCTGGGTAATTGTCACACTAGCATGTATTTTTTTAAATGTTTATTTTCATCTGCTTGAGAAGCAGGGAGAGGGAGAGGGAGGGAGGGAGGGAGGGAGAGAGAGAGAGAGCGAGCGAGAGAGCGCATCTGCCATCTGCTGGTTCACTCCCAAATGCTCCCAACAGCTTGGGCTGGGCCAGACTGAAGCCAGCCACCTAGACCTCCATCCTGGTCTCCCACATGGGTCGCAGGGGCCCAGGCACTTGAGCCCTCATCTGCTGCCTCCTAGGAGCACTAGCAGGAGCTGGATGGGAAGAGAAGTAGCTGGGACTGGAACCAGCACTCAGATATGGGATGCCAGTGTCCCAAGTAGTGACTTTACACACTGTACCACAATCACCTCCTAGCATGTATTAGAGGCAAGAGCCGGATTGCTGAGGAAATACGAGGCTACCCTGTGAACAAATGTCGAATTAACTAGTGATGATTTCACGTGGAAAGAAGAAACCTCAGGGATGTGCCCTCGCTAATGTCAAGTATTTGAAGGCCAACTTAGCAGAGCAGAGGGTGCAAGGGGAAAACCAGCAAGTGCAAGCCCCACACAGGATGATTGTGTCTGAGTGTAAAGAACTTTCTTGCAGTCACAGTTGTTCAAAGACTAAAGAGCTTCTGTGCCAGGTGTGAGCATCTGCCCCTGGAAGCCTTTGAATGGGGGTCCTTTGGGACTGAAAGGGGCTTTAACGTTGACAGTACAAGTGGGAGTAAACGGGAAACAAGACCCCTGTGTTTCCACCAGGTGAACTCATGCGATCCAGCAGGCTGCTTCTTGGCCTCCCCGCTTCCGTGTCCTGCACAGCTGAGCTCCGTGGGTGACAGCACCTGGCTCCCTTGCGCTCTGCCTTCCGTTTACACTTGGTCATGCTGACAAGCGATCACACAGTGGTCCAAGCAACCAGTTTCCACGCTCTGGCACTTCTGGCATCTCTCACCTCCAGCTCTTGCAGGGCAGTCTCTCCCCTAGGGCTCCAGCATCCCCAGGGCTCTGGGGACATTCCTGCTTCTCCTGCCCCTGCAGACCTGGCTCCCTGAACCGGCTCCCTTCATTCCTGTGCATCCTTGTCATTCCTCCCATGAATAAGCTCTTGGCCAGCGCCCCAGCTCACTTGGCTAATCCTCCGCCTGTGGCGCCGGCACCCCCAGTTCTAGTACCAGTTGCTCCTCTTCCAGTCCAGCTCTCTGCTGTGGCCCAGGAAGGCAGAGGAGGATGGCCCAGGTCCTTGGGCCCTGCACCCACATGGGAGACCAGGAAGAAGCACCTGGCTCGTGGCTTCGGAGGTGGTCATTTGGGGGGTGAACCAACGGAAGGAAGACCTTTCTCTCTGTCTCTCTCTCTCTCACTGTCTAACTCTGCCTGTCAAAATAAAATAAGCAGAAGCCCTTTCCCCTCTCTCCATCAGCGTTGTTTTGACTGTTAGAAGGTAGAAGAAAGGATGTCATAGGATCTCAAGAACCTTGCCTCTTCTGTGCTCGTTCTCATGGAACTCAGAAACAGCCATGCTGTGAAGATAACAGATCACAAAGAGACAGCACCAGCTCTTACCTGCACCCAGCCAGCTGGCCTGCTAGATGACCCACTGAGCTGCTTGAGTAGCCTGGGTGGAACCACCACCCTGGAAACCCCCAGGCATGGCTGTGATTTTAAGCCAGTAAATGATAGAGTGGTTTGTTTTGCACTGGATAGACAGTCCACTTACACATTCACTTTCTTTTTTTTTATTTTTTATTATTTTATTTTTTTGACAGGCAGAGTGGACAGTGAGAGAGAGAGAGAGACAGAGAGAAAGGTCTTCCTTTGCCGTTGGTTCACCCTACAATGGCCGCTGCGGCTGGTGCGCTACGGCTGGTGCACCGCGCTGATCCGATGGCAGGAGCCAGGTACTTATCCTAGTCTCCCATGGGGTGCAGGGCCCAAGCACTTGGGCCATCCTCCACTGCACTCCCAGGCCACAGCAGAGAGCTGGCCTGGAAGAGGGGCAACCGGGACAGAATCCGGCGCCCTGACCGGGACTAGAACCCAGTGTGCCGGTGCCGCAAGGCGGAGGATTAGCCTAGTGAGCCGCGGCGCCGGCCACATTCACTTTCTATTTTGTGCTGGGACCCTGACTGCCATAGCGTCCATTTCCTCTTGCTCTACTTTGGTGTTGTCAAGGGCTCCTTACTAGGGTTCTTCCCAATATATGGGAACAGAGCACAGCCTTGTGGCTCTCCCTCTTCTCAGCTGGCAGAGGGGAAGACAGCCCAACCACTGTCTACTTTTCTGTCTTGTTGAGTTGTGCAAATAGCCATACAGTGAAGAGAGGAAAGAAGTGGAATGCATTAGTTGTTTAGAGCTCTCTGAGAGAAGTCCTCTAACTGGAGCTGCTCTCTCAAGCTCACTTCGAGAACAGTAAGAGCTGTAGTTAATGGGGGTGAGCAGGTACAATTCAGATCCTGCCATAGAATGGGACAGAAACAGGTTCCCCGTGTTTTTGCCTCTGAGGTAAGGCCAAGGTCTAAGAATTGCCTATGGAATGCCAAGTCAAAAACATTCTGTTTTTCTGAATCTTTCCAAGTGTTTTCTTTCAAACATTCTTAGGAAAATACTTACAAGTGAAAAAAAGTTATTACCCACAAGCCCACCGCTTTTCAAAGATTCATATAAATGTACAAAGCAGTACACTCTCCAATCTCTGGGCCTCCCTAGAGAGAACACATGCTAACTGTTTGATATGGATTTTTCTTGACTCTGGCCCAGGTGAACATTGTGTTCTCATGTCAAAACAATGATATACGTGGTTGTAAGGCCAACGGCTCATTTTATAACAAAAAAGCATCCAACAATGAGGATATGTGGTTATTTAAATATTTTGAGAGCTATTGACATTCCAAAAGAACGTCATCACTTTTAATGCTTTGGGAGGAGACAAAAACTGGAACCAAGAGTGAGACTATACGTTCAATCATTTGATATTCCTTGGTTAGAGGCAGTTAAGGACTTGATGATTGTCCAGAAAAATCATGAATACCAATTGTGGGGGGGGGGGATTCTGATTAACCTTCTGATTGCATTTATTCTATGTTCACTACACTTGGGGTGCATCAAAAGTTCTATTTTGATCAAAGTCCTTGTCCAGAATAGCATTGCTTTGGATGGCTACCCACAGATTCAGGCTAGATGATCCGGAGCACTTGGGTCTCCATCCTATGACTCCCAAAGAGGCATTTCTATGAGAGGAAGAGCACGCAGCGAAGGTGAGTCCAGGGTTTCTCACCCCCCCCCCCCCATAACACTGACATTTTGGGCGGCAGAGCCACTTGGAGAGCTGTCCTGGGCTCTGTCCCAGGCGTAGCAACCTCTCTGGCCTCTACCCATGACGTGTTAGTAGCGCCACCAGTGTGACCACATAAAGGTTTTCAGAAACCTCACCTCCAGGGAAGAAGACTGAGTTAGGAGAAGGGCATTTCAAGACGACTAAAGGAATCTTTGTTCGGATTAATGCAGGGAAATGCTCACTTATATCTTGCTAGGGAAATCCACGCATGAGGCTTGGTACTTTCGCAATCCCCAAAACAAAAAGACCAATTCCTATGTTTCACTGGTCAGTAAACTTCAGTGTGGTCATCTTGTATTAACAACAAATTGAAATGGGTACAGATGGGTACCAGGCAGGCGGAATAGCCGTTATAATGAAATTGGCAGGGTGGACAGAACAGACAGCTGCAATTCTTCTCGCCTTGTCCTCTCTACCTGCAGCCAACTTCTCTGCAGCATCTCATAGCTGTTTCACTCTTGCGAAGGTTTCCCTTGTCAGTCCTGCAGCTCTTTCCTTGTGTTGAAGAGTAGCATATTGTGTTTCCCCCACAAACCTCTATAACAAACTCCTGACACTCCCAACACCAGGAAATACTTACAAAAGATGTATGCAGCCACGATGGTTCTCCTAATACCCTTCATAAACACAATCCGGGGGCCGGCACTGTGGCGCAGTGGGTTAAAGCCCTGGCCTGAAGCACCGGCACCCAATATGGGCGCCAGTTCTGGTCCCGGCTGCTCCTCTTCCCATCCAGCTCTCTGCTATGGCCTGGGAAAGCAGTATAAGATGGCCCAAGTTCTTGGGCCCCTGCGCCCATATGGGAGACCCAGAAGAAGTTCATGGCTCCTGGCTTCGGATCGGCTCAGCTCCAGCTGTTGCAGCCATCTGGGGAGTGAACCAGCGGGTGGAAGACCTCTCTCTCTGTCTCTACCTATCTCTGTAACTCTTTCAAATAAATAAAATATTTTTTTTTAAACAAACACAATCCAGAGGAAGCCATACTCCAGGCAATAGGCTTATGTCCTCTGTTATTTCCAATGGGGCTTTTATTTGCATGTTTATTTTCAGGATGAAGAACATCTCAGCATGAATGAAAAATAAAATTTCTCTGTTGTAAAAGAGTCATCATCAATGCATGTTAAGACAACTATTTATAAGGCACCTGTGGTTTGCTGTGCACTAGATGGAAGTGGGAGATAACAGAAGACAGAAAGGACCCCATCCTGACCTTGACAAACCTCTGGTTCAGTTGGGTTGGCCAGTTGTACCTGCAAGGTGAGTGGTGGAGAGTAAGAGGCAGCACGTGTACGTGATTCAGTCGGGTAAAGGCCAGAGAGGAATGAGGTAGGTAGGGAGGCAGAAATGAAAGCAGAAGTAATAGAAACATGACCTCCCTGGAATCAGAGTGGAAATGTCTGAGGCTGGCCCGTGAAGTTGACAACTTACAGGGTTAAGCCGATGAACCAAGGCCAGAGCCAAGAAGAGAGCAGGGACATGGGACGAGGGTGAGAAGGAAGCACCTTTCTCAATACCTGTTCAGTAGAGCATGTTTTCAATTCCCCCAGTTGATGGGAAATTTATCCAGCACGTCAGGAATTGAAAGCCAGAGAAGAGCTCAATTATAAAAATGTCTTCTTTGTTTAAGCCACTATATGCAAGCAACCAGAGATTTCCTGCAAAGAAAAATGAGTTGATAGGTTCTTTCAGCAGCCTAAATTAAGGAGCCACTTTCCGTAGCCGTTTAATGAACTCATTCTGATTTCTGTAACTTGATCTAGCCCTCCAGCAGGTCCCTTTCATTGTTATGTTATGTCACGTGTGTTACGTGGCTGAATTAGGGTAAGGGGCAAATGCATTCAATATAGACCACATAAATAGTGGATGCCCAGAAGTTGAGGAAACTTTTGATTTGCAGGTTATTTGACCAGGACACTGTGAAGAATATTAGGATGGGTAGACAGGGGCAGAAACAGCCAATGTGATTTGGCCAGAGACTTCCGCCTTCCAAAGACAGGCTTCCGTTTCTGTATCAGGACCTCTATGGACACACACCACTGCGAAGCACTAAAGGAAATGCGGAGAAATGGCACAGAAATCTGCCATCCTGGGATTACCTGTTGAGGAAGCACAGTTTGTCTGCTCTTGGTGGCCATGATGGGACTAGTGAGCCTCTCAATACCCCGAGCCTGGCCTTGGGCAGATTCTGCCTGAATTTCCACGCTGAGGGCTGGGTCTTGGTTTCTTTGCCACTTGGTCTTCAGCAGGGAACATGCTTCCTCCAGCCTGTCACTTTGCTAAGTCCAGCTCTTTCTTCATTTCCTTTGCTTGAGGTTCAGCCTGTTGTTAACGACCAGAAAGGAAAAAGTAAGAAACTAAATGATATATTAACTCTTAATCAGACAGCTGAATATATAGGAAAAGAAAATAGCATCTTCACTTTCTCTGTTGCATTGTTAGAAGAAGGCTTTCATCAAATATTTCAGGCATTCAAGAGTCTGAAAGAAAATCTGACAAACATCCACGTGCCCACCAGCTAATTTAACAATAAAGCATTGGATGGGGCCGGTGCTGTGGCATAGTGGGTAAAGCCGCAGCCTGCAGTGCCAGCGTCCCATATGGGTGCCGGTTCGAGTCCTGGCTGCTCCGCTTCCAATCCAGCTCTCTGCTATGGCCTGAGAAAGCAATAGAGGATGGCTCAGGTCCTTGGGTCCCTGTACCTGCGTGGGAGACCTGGGGAGGGGGCTGCTCCTGGCTCCTGGCTTGGGATCAGTGCAGCTCCGGCCATTGCGGCCAACTGGGGAGTGAACCAGCAGATGGAAGACCTTTCTCTCTCTCTGTCTCTCCTCTCTCTGTGTGACTCTGACTTTCAAATAAATAAATAAATCTTTTTTTTTTTTAAAGAATAAAGTATTGGCAATGAGCCAAGACCCTCGGTGTACCTCTCCCTGACCTATCTCCTCTCTCTCCACCAAAGGCAACTACTATTCCATGGAGCCGGTGCAGAATACCCTATACAGGATTCACAACAATATATAGCATTTTTTAAAAAAGTTTAACATTATACAAAAATGTCATACTGTATATTTGTGCAATTTGGTTTTTTAAATTCAAATTGTGCTTACTTAAACAACAAAATTGTGCTGACACGGGTCATCTATGATAATTTGTATGGCTCTGATTCACTCATTTTCACCTAGTTAAATCATTTCACTGTCTGAATATACAACTTATTTTTCTCTTCTCCAGCTGGTGCCAGTGGCTTCTAAAGTTTTCCACCTTAGAAACAATAATGAGCATTTTATGCTTGTTTCTTATTTTGGTGATCTTAGTTGCCACATCTAGAAGTTCTATTAAAATATCTTTCAAGTCTGACTGATCATTTATCTCCCGTGTCTTATTCATACTTTCATGCTTATTTAGTTTTCTTTTTCCTAAACATATTTATTTGAAAGGCAGAGTTACACAGAGAGAGGGAGGGAGAGACAGAAACAGAGAGAGAGAGAAAGAGAGAGAGAGAGAACGAGAGAGATCTAGCCATTGATTCAGCCCCCAAATGGCCACAAAGGCCAGGAGCCAGGAGCTTCTTCCAGGTCTCTCACTTGCTTGGCAGGGGCCCAAACACATGTGCCATCTTCCACTGCCCTCCCAGGTGCATTAACAGGACGCTAGATTGGACGTGGAGCTGCTGGGACTCAAACTAGCACCTATAAGCGATGCTGGTGTCCCAGGCAGCAGCTTAACCTGCTACGCCACAACACCAACCCCATGGTTTTCTTACATATAGTAAACATTCTTATTTTATATTCTGTAACCACAATGGTACCACCACCATTTCTGGCATTCTGGTTTTCTTGTTCATTTTTGTTTCAGATGACTGCTGTTGAAGAGAATTTGTTTCTTTACGTATTTGGGACAATTCTGGGAGGCACGGTTTTAAGGTCACTCCTTCAGAGGGGATTTTTGATTACTTCTACCAAGCATTTGGTGGCCCTCCCAAACCAGGACCATTTCAAAGACATTTGTTGCTTTGGCTTTTGGTGCTAAGTAGCAGTATGAACTCTAGCCCCAAATTCACGAGAGAGGCAGTTTTGGTTAGCAATTCTTAGCGGCTCTGAGTGTGTGTGTTTGTGTGTATGTGTGTGTGTGTGTGGGAAATTGATTAATATTTTACCAAGTGTTTTACCTTTAGGCACCCAGCTGTGTTCAGGCATCCTGTTGTCTCCATGCATGAGTTTTACTTTCTGTCTGCTATGCAAGGTGCCTGGGTAAACCCCAAAGCGCAGATGCACCAGGGATTGGCAGGTGTGCTCTGCCTACCGGCAGGTGGTGCCTAATAACCTCTCTGCAGTCACACTTTCCTGCCATTTTGGCCCCTGAGGAGATCCCCAGTTTCCCACTCACTCACCCATGCATCTAAAACAATTTCAATAGCCTATCTACATTAAACAGAAGAGGGATGCAGCTGGATAGCAAGCATACTTCTAATATTTTATTTTATAAAAGATGTGTTGGAAAGGAGAGTGATGGAGGTGGGGCAGGAGAGAGAGACAGACAGACAGACAGGCAGAGACAGAGACAGAGAGAGACAGAATCTTCCATTTGTTGTTTTACTCCCCAAATGACTGTAACAGCCAGGGCTGGGCCAGGCCAAAACCAGGAGCCAGGAACTCCACCCTGGTCTCCCACATGGGTGGCAGGGGCCCAAGCACTTGGGCCATCATCTGCTGCCTTCCCAGGAGCATTAGCAGGAAACAGGGTTTGAAACAGTGCAGCTGGGACTCAGACATTACAAGCAGCAGCTGAATAGGCCACGCCACAACACTGGCCCCAGATTCTTATATTCTTCTTATTTTATTTTATTTTTTGACAGGCAGAATGGACAGTGAGAGAGAGAGAGAAAGGTCTTCCTTTGCCGTTGGTTCACCCTCCAATGGCCGCCGCGGCCGGCGCGCTGCAGCCGGCGCACTGCGCTGATCCGATGGCAGGAGCCAGGTGCTTTTCCTGGTCTCCCATGGGGTGCAGGGCCCAAGCACTTGGGCCATCCTCCACTGTACTCCCTGGCCACAGCAGAGAGCTGGCCTGGAAGAGGGGCAACCAGGACAGAATCCGGCACCCCGACCGGGACTAGAACCCAGTGTGCCGGTGCCGCAAGGCGGAGGATTAGCCTAGTGAGCCGCGGCGCAGGCCCTTTATATTCTATAACAGAGGAGGATAACTCAGATTGACAACCAGTAACTGTAGATTTCAAAATAGCAGGTAGGGGGATCTGAAGTTCCCAACACAAAGAAATGATGACAGCCCAAGATGGCAGATGTGCCAGTTACCCTGATCTGATCATGACCCATTGTTTACACATATTGACATATTGTACCTTATAAATAGGTACGATTACTATGTATCAACTAACAATAAAAATATATTTTAAAATTCTAACATTTTCAGTTTTTTCCTTTTTCTTTTTTTAATTAATTAATTAATTAATTAATTTGAAAGGCAGAGTTACCGACAGACACAGGCAGAGAGAGATCTTCCATCTGCTGGTTCACCCCCCAAATGGCCACAATGGCCAGAGCTGGGCCGAGCCAAAGTAAAGAGCCAGGGGTTTCTTCCGGGTCTCCCACGTGGGTGCAGGGGCCTGAGCACTTGGTCCATTTTTCCACTGCTTTCCTAGGCACATAAGTGGGGAGCTGGATTGGAATTGGAGCAGCTGGGACTTGAACTGGTGCACATATGGGATGTCGGCCCTGCAGGAGGCAGCTTTACCTGCTACGCCACAGCACCGGCCCCTTCAGTTCTTTTTCTGCTAGAAGGGTTCCTTACAGCACTGGTCCAGCATAATTACAGATACAGAAGTCCCCTCCTGTGCGCTGGGCATCCGTAGGAGTCTTTCTACCGTTGAAGTCTGCATATTTTCTGTGAAGAGGCAAATACTAAACACTTCATACTTGATGGTCCACACGGTCTCTGTGCAACTACTTGGCTCCATGCAAGGGGCAAAGGCAGCTATGATGGCTGCATTTTTCCATCCGTGTTCTAGAGCACGTGCCAAGAAGGGGAAAACGTAGAAGGCTTCTCCTCTGCACCCCTGCCCCTTACTCTTATAGGTGACCCCTTCCCATCTAACAGTTTTATTTCCTGTTACACCACTTGCTTTGTGTTGCTTTTCTGTTTTGCATACAGGTTGCAAGGGCAGAGATATAAAATGCTGCGGGAGGGTGGAGAGAGACCCACAACCTGCAAGGAAGGGGTTGTAACAGAGGACAGAGAGGCCTTGGAGGAAGAAACTTCACACCGTGGGGACCAGGTCCTGCGTGCTCTCACCCACCATGCTTCCTCTCTCTGCACCATCATGTGGGTCTAACCACGGCCTCACTCTCGCTGAACTCCGGGCGAAAGCATTCATTTCGGCAAGATATTCAGTGCTAGGATGCTCTGATAAGAGTCCATGTTCATGCAATTGTAGCCTGAACTCAGTTGTTTGTTCCTTTGGTTTGTGAGCTTCACATAGTGCGTTCCTGGGGCGGACATTTAGCTCGCAGTTAAGACACCTCTCACACCTTGCATCAGACTGCCCGGGTTCAGTTCCTAGCACCTGCCATGGACTCCAGCTTTTTGCTAATGCAGATTCTCAGAGGCAATGGTGACGACTCAAGTCACTCCATTCAGATTTCTGTCACTCAGATAGGAGACCGAGATAGTATTCCCAGCTCCTACCTTCAGCCCTGTCCAGTCTGGGGCATTGTGGGCATTTGGGGGAGTGAACCAGTGGATGGAAGTTTTCTGACTACTCTTATCTCTGTGTGTGCCTCTTAAATAAATAAATAAAACATCAATACATAAATAAAAGCTATTCCTTTCCATGATAACAGAGATGAACTCTGGCCTCAAATCCACCGTTCATCAGCTGTATGACCTAGACAAGTTACACAACCGCCCTGAGCCACATTTCTTCATTCCCAAGCCGGGGGTAGCGCCTGCCTCATGCCCCAGAATGGGTGACAGTGAGCTGAGGTATTCCACGGGAGGGCCTGTGGAGCACGCATTAAGTGCAAAATACAACCCTGATCTGATTTTACCCTCATAATGATCCCATCGGACACTCACATACCTGAAAACCACAGTGCTGTTTCTAGCCTCAGAATCTATTTCAGGCTAGTTTCAAAGAAGATAAACACCTGCAGTATCTTCTCTCTTCTTTTTGTTATCTCTGCAGTCAGTTGTGCAATGGTGGAGTTCGCCTGTCCTTGAGGGATTCAAGCTTGCTGCAACTTGCTCAACCATTTTCTCAAGGTTTAATGGAACATTTGCTGCTTTCCTAAGGTAAGACATTAACATATCAGATTAGATAAACAGACAATTATTCACTTACTTCACCTTGAAAGCACATTCTATTCAACTGACAGCTTTCCTGAATTATTTACAAAGTCAATTTAAATTACTTTTAAGCTGGACGAAGTGCTGGAGTCTTCATTTTGAGAAACAGGTATATATCCAAGTGCCAATACGCACGTGTGCACACACCACACACACTTGCCATGCTTACTCAACAGACACAGATTTTCCCAAGAAGGCAATTAAAGATCCAGGTCTCATTTCTTCTGAATCTATCATCACAGAGAAGTTTGGGAACTAGAACTCCATATTTGGCCTAAAAACCGTCCTCAGTCCATTTGAGTTTCCCAAGTTCTCGACCAGAAGCAAAGCTCTCCTTATGGGGGTGGTAGTCGGAGAGCGAAGGGAGGCCCCTAGCCCTGGGTTTCCAGGCTGTGTTTGTTCAGGGTGATTTAAAAGCCTCACTGACATTCCAGTCACTTGCGGGCTGGCCAGAGGTTAAAAATCACAAGCATTCTGACTGATCCGGCCTGTTTCACAGAAATGAGCTCACCTCAAAGGCAATGGTCACCGACACGGAGATCTAGGGGCTCAAAACCACGCCGAGAAGAATGCTCCGGGCCAGTGAAATATTGCACAGAATTTTGCAGGGCTATCATCAGAAAGGCCTGGGCCCAGCACTGAAGTAGCTGAATTACAAAAACATCGCCTTCCCCACTCAACCCATCCCCCATCCCAGGGGCCATCTCTACTCCCTTTACGAACCTTCAGAATTTTTCCTCTTCCCAGAACGCACACCATAACCCCCTCCCCCAATAACCACCCCCATCATTTCACTTTGGTAGGACTTCCATGACATTAGTGTTCATTTTTTCTATTTTCTATCATCATATATATGGTGATATATATTATATATTATATACTTACATATATTTGCCACATCCTTTTTCATTTTTTAAAAAAGATTTATTTATTTGAAATGCAGAGTTATAGAGATGCAGAGGCAAAGACAGAGAGAGAGAGAGATAGAGATCTTCCATCCACTGGTTCACTCCCCAAATGGCAGCAATGGCCAGAGCTAGGCCGATCCAAAGCCAGGAGCCAGGGGCTTCTTCCAGGTATCCCATGTGGGTGCAGGGGCTCAAGGGCTTGGGCCATCTTTTACTGCTTTCCCAGGCCATAGCAGAGAGCTGGATCGGAAATGGAGCAGCCATAACTTGAACCAGCACCCATATAGGATGCTGGTGCTGCAGGCAACGGCTCTACCCCCTATGCCACAGCGCCAGTTCCCCTTTTTCATGTTTAGGTTTATCAGTGTACTTCTTATTATGGTAAATCTAGAAAGTACAAAAAGACAAAAAAAAAAAAGTAAAGAAGGGAAACGTGTTTTGTCATTAACCCTATGAGTTATGTGGATATTGGGTTTGTCTAGCTGTCTTTGTTCTACAAAAGTTTTTCCTTTCAGGATTGAGATCTTCATCCATGAATAATCTGTTATCGGCTTCTTAAAGCATCCACATCACACTGTAATAATCTCCGCCTGTTATTTAAGATCACTTGTCAATATTGCTGTTTTTAAAAAAAGTCTTATGTGTTTGAAAGGCAGAGTGACAGAGAGGGGCAGAGAAAGAGAGCAAGAGAGTGAGTGAGAGATACCCTGCACCTGCTGGTTTGTTCCCCAAATGCTCACAAAAGCCAGGGCTGGTCCAGAATGAAGCCAGGAGCCAGCAACTCCATGTGGGCCTTCCCTGGGGGTGGCAGGAGCCCAGGTTCTGGGTCATCATCTGCTGCCTTCCCTGGTGCATTAGCAAGGAGCTGGATTGCAATCTGAGGTGAGACTTGGTCTCAGGCACTCCCCAAATGGGGTGTGGGCATCCCAAGTGCAGGTTTAAAGTGCTGCATCCCAACCCGCTCTGATACCACCTTTAACATCTGTGTCATCAGCCTGGTTTCAAGCTGGAAGGCATTGAATGTTCAGACGAATCTGACCCGTTTCATTTATAGGAGAAGATGAGGAGACAATGAGGGTGGCTCAAGACTCAGGGCCTGCTGCCAAGCATCCAAACCCAGTGGTGGATGCTGAAGGTGGAGCCATCATCCACCACCCCCCCAAACTCCCTCCCACAGCACCCGTGCTTATGAAAACATCAGGATGCCTTTTCTTTTTTTACTTCACCAAGTCAAAAGGGCAAAAGGAGTGCAGAGCTACTTAACCCTGTACCCAGTATATATCATTTCATTCTTGTATCATTATTATTTCTGGGGCACTAGTGTCCATTTTTGCCTATTCCCCAACATCAGATAGTCTTGCTGTAGGCTCCTTTTATTTAGATGTTTATGTAGTACTGCTTATTATGGTAAATTTTTAAAGTGCCAAAAACATTAAAGAAAGGAAAAATATACCATATTCCGACCACCTGCTGAAATCCTGGGATATAGGATATTTATATATATAGGGTAGAGGGTAGAGGGTATTTATTGGTACACATTGGAGTACACAAAGGAGTACTGGATATCTGGGAGAGCTTTCAAAGCCTAAGGAAAACAGTAAGCAAGGATCTCCACACACTGGCTTCCAGCTGCCCAGTTCCTGGGGCACCTTCAGAGAGAGCTTGGCCTTCAACTTGGACAATGAACTACTGTGAGGTAATTGCTTTTGGGCATTGCACTCCCCAGGCAAACATTTTTCAGTTGGCCTTTTAGAGGCAGATGAAAACACTAAGACTGTACTTACTCAACAAAAGCTCTTGGGCTTCATCTGCTGCTTTAGAGATAGCCTCTTCTCATCTTTCCTGTAGTCCTCACAGAGGTGCACACACGTTTCTGTATTTTCTCAAGTTCATGGGTTCAATTTTGTGATGGGATTGTCACACATGCATGTCAAGTAAGGGCTTTGCAACCTTCTCCATATCCTTTGGGGACATGTTTTCCTCTTAAATAAGGTTTTAGGTAAATCATTTCCCTTATGTAACAAACTCTAGGTCAAGAGCATTTGCATTTGATTATGTCCTGATGATACAGGGACCAGATTGTGTACATCCCATAGATTCTTCTCCATTCTCAACTTCTCCTTTCTGGAAGAAATACTGTGTCCACAGTGCAGAACAAATGCTTGGTGGAAAGATGGAAAAGCAAAGACTTGGAACGTTGTGTGTGTGCCACACGGTGTCCTCCCAGGAATTATTTATAAGCACAGATTCAAAAGCAATTAAATTTTTAGATGCCTGCCATTAAAATTTAAACACAATGAATGAGTCGGGGCAGAGGTGCTGGATTTGAAGTCACCACAAACTTGATTCTGATCCTGCACAAGAGTGATGAGTAGCATGATTTTTGCTCTTCTGTAAATTGAGTAACGATTGCTGAGGGTGCAACTTAAACTTGAGACAAGTTGTTTTGAGATAGGAATGAGACAACACAGGGAGAAATAATATCATCTAAGGAAATTTTTCAATACAGCTCTGCCCTGCTTTTCAGAAAAATAAATTGGCTCTATTTGAGACCTGAAGTGGCAGACAGACTGCTCGGGTTTGGTGTAACACCAGTTGTCACCATCCCGCTGCTCACCGAACTCCCTTCATGCACAAGGCTCTGGGCTCACTCCCTCCCACAGGAAGTGTTAGAGATTAGACATGGATCTTATCAGCAAGGGGTTTATTGTCAAGCGGGGAAATACAAGTCATTAAATACAAATATTCCTCAAGTAAGAACAGGAATGATAAATGCAAGGCAAAAGGCCATGGGCTTCCGAGGAAGGAGAAAGTACTCTGGGAAGGCCCTCAAACAGGCATCGAAACTGGGTCTCGGAGGACAGCAGGTTAAACTCCTGGAGACCGTGGGGTGGGGGGATGGGTGAGATTCAGCTTGAGCTGGGAGCATAGAAGGTGAAGCTCAGGGTGGTACCGGAAGCCGTGTCTGGTCGCTCTTGGCAGGAGTGTTGTATGTCTAAAGGGAGCCAATCACACAAATCCTTAAATAGGAAGCTAAAGAGCTTACACTTTGCTCCATGGGCAGTGGGCGTCTTGGAAGGTCTTCAGCATTTGAGTGACATGAGTATACGAGGGTACCATGAAAATTCTTGGAAAATGGAATTAAAAGATAAGTGAAGGGGGTGGGCATTTGGGGCAGTGGTTGGGATACTGCTTAGGGTGCCTACACCTTCATATCAGAGTACTTGGGTTGGGTTTTGTCGCCTCTGCTTCTGATTCAGCTTCCTGCTAATGCATACTCTGGGAGGCAGCAGGTGATGGCTCAAGAACTTGGGTACCTGCTACCCTCATGGGAGACCTAGATTGAGTATCAGATTTCTAGTTTTCGGCCTGGCCCAGTCCTGGCTATTATGGGCATTTAAGGGGAGTGAACCAGCAGATGGAGGATCTCTCTGACTCTGTTGCTCTTTCAAATAAAATGAAAATAAATTTTTAAAAAACTTAAAGCCTCCTAGTAAAAAGTAGATTTAATTCTATCATTTATTTATCAAACACTTATTGACATTTATTATGAGATTATAGATTCAAGTGTATTTTTTTTTATTTAACAGGTAGAGTCATAGACAGTGAGAGAGACAGACAGAGAGAAAAGTCTTCCTTCCGTTGGTTCACCCCACAAATGGCTGCTATGGCCGGCGTGCTGCACCGATCCGAAGCCAGGAGCTAGGTGCTTCTTCCTGGCGGGTGCAGGTGACCAAGCACTTGGGCCATCCTCCACTGCCTTCCCGGGTCACAGCAGAGAGCTGGACTGGAAGAGGAGCAGCCAGGACTTGAACCCAGCGCCCATATGGAATGCTGGCACCGCAGGCGGAGGATTAACCAAGTGAGCCATGGCACCGACCCCTAGATTCAAGTTTTTAATATAAGCACTCATTTCTCTCTCTTTTTTTAAAGATTTATTTTATTTATTTGAAATGCAGAGTTACAGAGAAAAAAAGAAGGAGGGTCAGACAGAGAGAATCTTCCATCTGCTGGGTTACTCCTGAAATGGCTGCAACAGCCAAGGCTGGGCCAGGCTGAAGCCAGGAGCTTCTTCTAGGTCTCCCATGTGGGTGCAGGGGCCCAAACTCTTGGGCCATCTTCTGCTGGTTTCCTAAGTGCATTAGCAGGGAGCTGGACTGGAAGTGGAGCAGTTGGGATTTGAACCAGGACCCGGGGCAGCTTACCGTGATATGCCACAGTGCCAGCCCCAGCACTCATATTTCAAGGCAAATACTGAGACAGTTACAGAAGAGCTGAGTAGTATGGGTACCAGCCAATGGAATGAAAATTTTCTTTGGGCTCAATAGCCAGAAAAGAGAAAGAATTAGTAGGTGGAAGACAGAACAAAGTATAAAACTTCCTGGTCCTAAGTGAAGAGAAATTTCTCTTAAGGAAGAGGATTTTTCTCCATGCCTAGTTGTAGTAAAAGTGCTCTCTGGTTGTAATAATTCTGTACCCAGTTAATGAAAGTGAACTTTTGATCAGAAATGTATTCAGTAGCGATCAAAACAGTAAGTGCACCTGCTCTCGTGTGAACCAAGAGGGAAACAGGCTCTGGAGGCCCTGTTTCACCAGGACTGTTCCCACAGTTTCCACACAACTCATTTGGCAACTTGGATTGTACTTTGATTCTGGTGTCTGAAGTAACTTGTATTTGCTGAAATAGTGGAACTACTTCTCAGTCCAACCAGTTTCTGGGTGTGTGTCCAGTCCATCCCAACCCATCTAGCTAGCTCACAGAAAAGGAGCTTCTGAACAAACAAAACGTCCAATAGACTGGTGGTACTCTCTTTCATTTTTATTGATTATTTTGGTTAAATGTCATTTCTACATAATTTTTTCTTATCTTGAAAAATCCAGACTAATCAATACTAATACAGTTTTCAGAAACATTGGGATAGGAAAAAAACTACTTGGCTACTGGAGTCTCTCATACATATTGGGCAGATTAATGAAATGATTGCAGATGCTATAAATGGATACTCCAATAGCCAACTAATTCACCTCTTGGGATTAATTCCAGATAGTTTAATACCCAAATTATATTATTTGCAGTGAATGAGATTTCAGGTCAATTTACAGCTATAATATTTGATTTTTACCTTTAAGAATTCATTGCAGTTTTTTTAAGTGAATTAATTTATTTGAAAAGCAGAGAGACAGAGAGATCTCCCATCTGCTGGTTCATTCCCTAGATAACCACAACAGCCAGGGTTGGACCAGGCCAACACAGGAGCCCTGAACTCATCTGGGTTTCCCACATGAGTGGCAGGGACAAACTACTTGAACCATTACTTACTGCCTCTGGGTATGCATTAACCGGAAGCTGGAATAAGGAGTGGAGCTGGGACCTGAACCCAGACACTCTGATATGGGATGTGGGCATCCTAAGTGACATTTTCACCACTGGGCCAAACGCCCACCCCTATTCACTGGAGTTTAAAACAAACCTCTCCCCAAATCAGGGACAAGAAATAATAAATAATTTCTTTTGGTAAGAGCCAACAAAAGACTTGGCAAATAATGAATAATAATTAATAATCCATTTTTTGGATACTACTTCACTATAATATTTGCTACACTAACCAGAATTTGGCTTATCTTGCTCTCCTATCATCTCTGTTAGCAAAGACAATGACTAAGTACTGATGTTAGGGAATCCGATGGACTCATCATGTTGGAATTCCCTTTTCAAAAAAATAAAATAACCTTAAAAACCAAGTCCATTTGTTCGGAATTTTAGTTAAATTCTAGGATTTATTGCTAAATTAATGTTACACAGAGTCATAATTTTTTGGCACAGAGTTAATATTTTGAGATTATTCTCATTAAGAAACTTTAAATCAAGGGATATATAATTTTCCTGATTTAAGCATATCACAACCAATTAATATAATTTCAAATTAGTTATGATATTTGAGTATACATTTTTAGAAAAAGGAGCAAAAACTGTCCTCTTTCAAAAAATTTACCTAACAAAAAGTTTTTCACTTTTTTGATGAAGAGAGTCCTTTTTTTTTTTTCAGTTTCACTTTGGTTTTTAAAATTTCCCTGTTTCTCATTTAGCTGTAAAGATGTTGTGTTTGGAGATTTCTACCAATTGTAATTTTGGTCTGGAATAAGAAAAAAAAACAACAGAAGATACATAACAATCAGGCATATCCCGTGACGTTTAATAACTTATCTAGACCAAACTGTCAGTAAAAACTAACTAGAAGTCTAGATGACTCATAGAGTCATTTTAAATAACTCTTTGGAAAGGTGATTATAATCTGTTTGCATTGTCATTTCTTCTTAGTAATATGAATTTGCTTTAAACAATATCTAGCACTAAAGATTTTTCCTAATATAAACATAGAAATTACATTTTCATAAGACTTAGCATTTTATACTGCCACCAACTTGCACCAAAATTACTGTGGACTGCTTACCGGCAGTGGTCCTCATGGTTAATCAGTTGAGAGCATTTTCTTTTATATAAGTTAGAATAGTTAGTCTTCTAAGCATTCCTCACATTCAAGTAATGTACTTTCCTTGAGAGATAACAGGAAAGCATTCCTCCTTTTAATAAATGAGCTTAAACTCAGAATGAGCTGCAAAAATAAATTCCAAACACTTTGTACAATTGGTGGAGTTGAACAAATTAATAGAACTACTTGGCTAGTAACCAGATGTGCAAAGTCTTAATTGTGTGATTTGAAAAAGGTCATGGACTTTTTCTTGGGGTTCCAAGGAATTAGAGAAAGAGAACAAAGCAGAAAGCTGTAAGACAATATTGCCAACAAACTGAGCTTATTGAACAAATTAATTGTGACATAAGTAGGGCTAATTAGGATCAAACATAATCGGGGTGGGGGGATCTCCCTTTATTTCCCCACAAAAGGAGGCTGTTTAATTTGAGTGCTACAGATTTTGGGAAGAAGGCTTAACAGTCATTAGCAAACGCTAAAACAAGAAAAAAAAAAGATGTGTAGTTATATGATTAAAAATATGTCTCTTAATTTTTTGGAAACGCAATCATTAATTCTCCAGAGCCTTCTTAATTTGAAAATGGAAAAGAGTAACAAAGAACAGCAGAGAAACAAGACTTCCAGAAACACATACTCGAGACAGGCCAGTACCCAGGGATACGGACGACATCTCGGTGTGGATTAGATCTCGTGTTCCAAAACAGAGGTCACGGAATTACTTCACTCTCAAAACATCCCTCTGCTATCCATCTCCTGTCACGGCTGACGCCTGAGAATTCTCTCGCAATCTCTTCTGGCACTCTTCCCCTTCCTCATCAAGAGGGAAATAGCTCACCATTTTTATCAACACGGCAACCCCTCTCTCATCCTGTCCCGCTTCTCTGCTGTGTGCTGATCAAACCAGAGTCTGCTAATACGAACTTCAGAGGCCGTCTTGAACACAGATAGCTAACACTGGTATTCACTCAATAAACTCGAGCGCCAATCAGGGCTCATGTCAATGATGTAGACGTTCAAATTTTCTTTTTTTTTAAGAAGGGGCAATAGCATAGCTTACAATCATGTTAGCCAGTTGAGGGGCTGTTTTAAGCACTGCGATGTGAAGTCCAGGATTGGCATTTTTATGCTCACTGCTGTATTCCCAATGTCTAGGTTAGTAACTGGCACCTAGTAGGTTCTCAATGAGTATTTGATAAAGCAATTAAGAATCACATATAAGTGAAAACCACAAAGCAATAGAGAGTTGTGACTACACAAATAAATGTGTCAGTCTTTAGCATGTGCAGGAATATTCTCCAGTTTGGCTCATCAGATGTCTGCTCTCAATTTGGTCTCTGAGGGAAGTGGACAAGGATGTTACGTGTGTGTGTGTGTGTGTGTGTGTGTGTGCATGTGCGTGGACATGGGTGTCTCTTGGCTGTGGTTCTCACCCCATGCCCAAGCTGGTCCCACCATCTTTCTCTTGATTCTGAGACCCAGGCAACCTATACATTTCCTTTTTGTTCAGGGGTTGATTTCTGTTGCTGGTAAGCAAGAATGCCAACTGATATAATGTTCAACATACATTGGTAAAAGGGATCTCGGAGAGCCCAGTTCAAGGCTTGGCTGCTCAGCTTCTGATCCACCTTCCTGCTAATGCGCCATGGGCCCCTGCTACCCACGTGGGAGACCCAGGTAGAGTTTTTGGCTCCTGGCTTCAGCGTGGCCCAGCCCCGGATGCTGTAGGCATTTGGAGGAGTGAACCAGCAGATGGAAGATCTCTGTCTCTTGTTTAAATAAAATGAAAATAAAGAATTTAGAAAAATAGAAATCAACACAAGGACATGAAATAATTTCAAATTCTTATGGATTCAAGGATGAAGGACTTCAAAGAAATCTGTCATGTCTGTCAACATAGGAAGGCATTCCAGGCATCAGGGTATATATTTTTGTCAAACTATTTCCTGACTTTAAATCTTAATGTTAGATTTGGATATTTAGAATTCTAATTATAGCCTTGAATTTATGAAAAACTATTCTTTGCTTTGAGAGATCTACAGTTTTCACACCTTCAAGGTTAGGAATCCTGATATTTCTATGTAGAGTTTGTTGTTTAAAAAAAAAAAGTCTGCACATGTCCATGTCCTACAACAAAGTACTCTGGGGGCCCAGCGCTGTGGTGTAGTGGGTAAAGCTGCCGCCTGCAGGGCCAGCATACCATATGGGCACCGGTTCGAGTCCCAGCTGCTCCACTTCCCATCCAGCTCTCTGCTATGGCCTGGGAAAGCAGCAGAAGATGGCCCAAGTCCTTGGGCCCCTGCACCTGCATGGGTGACCTGGAAGAAACTCCTGGCTCCTGGCTTTGGATAGATGCAGCTCTGGCCATTGCCATCACTTGGGGAGTGAACCAGCGATTGGAAGACCTCTCTCTTTTTCTTCTTCTCTCTGTGTGTAACTCTTTCAAATAAATAAATAAATCTTAAAAAAAAAAAAAGTTATCTGAATTCTTTGTCTCTGCACACACACACACACGTATAATAAAAAACCTACAGCTTGCTTTTATATCCACACTTATACCTATGTTTATATTTTATGCAACAGTTCCAGTCATCAGAATATACCAACATGTAGAATCTATTCTCTGTGTTTGGAACCTAAATGGAAGTTTAAAAAATGCCAAATGGTTGGCTTCCTGATTGCTACAAGTTCACCAACAGACCAAGAGAAGTCGTTGTTGACTTGATTCCTCAACCCTTGAAGCTGGTTGGGCAAATTACAAATCACGGAATTTGCTTCCCGTACCTTTTGGAGGGCCAGAGTTGAGGGTCCAGGAGTGCCGACAGACAGCAGGGACCACCATACCGCTGGAGCCCTTCAGGGCAGTTGCGGAGAGCGCCCCCACGGGGCGAGAGCCTGCACAACAAGTTCTCTGGTGCTCGGGCCACTTTACAGGACAGAGGGTTTATGTTAGAGAACACATACACTTCTTCGCAGAGTTCTCTCTAATGCCACGGGGGCTCCCTGAGGCAAGGCCCTGTTCTGCTCCGCTGCGTTCCTTCAGTAGCTGTGCACAGGTTGGACCGTTCCAAATGCTTCCTAGGTACCCAGTAAATATCTAATGATTAGTGGCGGTGCCCATTGGTCACTTTTATATATAAAATGTTTCTGAAAAGTGGCCAAATATTATGGTTTCCGTATTAATTTCATTTTCATTCCTTTAAAATAGAAATTCCTTTCTCCTTACAATTTCCAAAAATAGTAAACGATATAAAATGATAAAACCCAGTGAGAATATTTATTCTTTGATCTTGGCCAAACTTTGACTTAAGTATAAATATTTACCTTAAATTTATATATTGTATGATTGAGGATGTGTGTTACACATTATTTCATATATGCTTATTAGTATTACATATTTTTAAATGTAAATTTATAAAGAAATAAAAATTAAAAGAAAATAAAATTGAAGAGGTCTGTATACGGAGCAGAAATCACAAACATTTCTATAGCATTATGATTATTACCTTTTCCTTCAATGTTTGCATAGCTGGTATCTTAATCTGCTTTCATTTTTCTAGTGATGAGTTTTCTTTTGAGGCCAGTGTATCCAAGATGGTAATTAAGCCACTCCTGTTATTTTCAGTTTCATTAGCTGTCTTTTCAGCTGAGGATGATATGTGATGATACCTCCTATTGCTTTCTGAGGTATCTATAAGCAACACAAATTGAGGTAAGATCAATTGGTGAAAACAAACGACCATAACAGCCATCACAACAAGCATTTCACAATTTCCCCACTGTCGTGGTCTCAACTGTCACCATACAGCGCTGCATTTCATAGAGCAGGGTTAGCTGCAGTGTCATAGCTACGGGTATAGTGGATTCAGAGTATTGAAGTTCTCAGGTAGGGGACTGCGTCCTGGGTACACCTGTTATTGTCTGGGAATGTTCTTGAGTAAATCAGTAAATCCCTTAGATTTTGTTTCTTCATCCATAAATGGGTGACAATAATTTGTGGAGATGAAATGAGATAATCTGAAAAGTCTGTAAAATGTTCCACAAATTTAAGGTATTAACTATGAATCCCTATATATGCTGTAACAGGATAAACCAATCAAGTGTGCTTAACCACACAGAGTAGGAACTAACAAACATTTTATCAAAGGCCAGAGAATTCATGGCTTAGGGTTTGCTGCCAAAGGTACTCAACTCTGCCATTGCTGAGTGACAGCAACCCTGGGTGATATGTACACGAACAGGTACACTTGTGTTCTGATGAAACTTTATTGACAACACAAGCTGTGGGAGGGAGGAACGGAATATCCTTATGCTCTTAGACTGTATGTATAAATCATATTCAAATTGTTAAAATGAATTAGGGAGCCAGCGCTGTGGCGCAGTGGGTTAATCTTCCACCTGCAGTGCCAGCATCTCATGTAGGTGTCGGTTCAAGTCCTGGCTGTGGGGAGCAACTCGGACTAGACTGTTACTGGAATTAAGACTTATTCTATGCATCTGCTCTCCCACAATAAGGTGCTGGGAGAGGAGGAAACAGCTTCTACACTGCTGCCTCCAGTTCAACCAATAAACAGCAGGACCTGCTCCTGATTGGAGGAGAGCAGCATACTTGGCGTGTGGGTAGCAGAGTTGGGATTGGTGGAAGAGGACTATAAAGGAGGAGAGAGACAACATGCACCAGGAACATCTAAGGGGAACATCTATCTGAAGGAACACCTGAGCAGCCCCCGAGAGAGCCGGCCGGCGGTGTGCCGCTCCCCCGCGGAAGTGGGGAAAGTGGCAGGGGGAACCACCCTTCCACAGAGGTGGAAGGGACGGTAGCCAACCCGGGAAGAACCAGCAGCAAACCCGGGAAGGGCCAAGCAGACGAAAGAACAGCGCAGGGTCCTGTGTCGTTCCTCCATGAAGAGGGGGAGCAACACTGGCTGCTCCTCTTCTGATCCAGCTCTCTGCTATAGGCTGAGAAAGCAGCAGAAGATGGCCCAAGTCCTTGGGCCCCTGCACCCACATGGGAGACCCAGAGGAAGTTCCTGGCTCCTGGCTTTGGATCAGCACAGCTCTGCCGTGGCGGCCATTTGGGGAGTGAACCAGTGGATAAGAAGACCTTTCTCTCTGTCTCTCCCTCTCACTGTCTGTAAATCTAACTCTCATGTAAAAATTTTTTAAAATCTAATAAATAAAATGAATGAAAATAAATTCAAAACAAGACAAAAACAGGCTGTGCAGGCCTAGCCTGCAGGCTGCGGTTTGCAGCCCCTGCTGGCGAGGACTTTCACGGTGGCTACCTGAGTGTTTTCCGTGTCCGACCCCCAGCAGTCACTCTCCCTCAGCTCCCAGAACTGTGAAGTGCATGGTCACCAATCAGCCCCATTTCCCAAACCTGGAAACTGAGCCTCTGATGATGTAAGCTGTTTGCTTACGTGAGTCTCGCTGAGAGTGAGAGATCGAGCCAGGGGTTGAACTCAGTGGGGAGACTCTTGAACCTGTGTTCTCAAGCACTTCTCTGTTTTGCATATTTAAATTAAAATAAAAATGCAGGTAAATTATCATATATTAGACTTTCAATGATAATTCCCTATTTTAGAGGCCCAAGGTCCTGATCTTGAACCCTCATCTTACTGTAACCTGGGCATGAGACCACCACACCTTATGTTTTAAACCTTCATCATTCTTCCTCTGTCATGCTCTTAAAAAATCGTGCTTTTCATTTATCATGAAAAAAAAAAAAAAAACCCTAAATGTGTTCCTATTGCTGGGGATGATTTTCTGCTTCTGTTTATCTGGCAAATACACCTCCATCCTGTGACGCTCGCTTCCCTGAAAGATTTCCTAATACACTCAGCGAGCCTTCTGTCTTGCTTCTTTGCCAAGCAGCTTGAAATTGCCCTACATATCTAAATGCTGTGTGGGGCTCCCTGTATCCTGTGTACGCAGGGAGCCAGCGACGCAAGAGCGTCTCCCCGCCTCTCTTGCCCAGCCTGAGCAACTGCTGTTGGATTGCACACTTGAGAGAATCCGTACGGGCGCAGTTGTCCTGGATTCTCTGTGGCTTGGGGTGACCTCTGATGGATTCTGGGTTCTTTCAAAGGCACCTTATTCCAGAGGAGGAATGGGAGGACATTCCTGAATATCCACATGGAATTTTTTGAGCATCCTTAACGGATCTTTGCCAGCAATTGTTGCGCCAAATCAGGCATTCCACGAGAGCAGTGAGGCATTCCTAATCGCCATCTATAGGTCAAGATCAGATGAAAGACAGGAGCATGCACACAAGATAAGGAGCAAGAGCCAGAGTTTTTGTTTGGACCTGCACTCACCTGTATTTTCCCTTTACTGCTCCATTAGTCGGGCCAGGTATGAATAAACTCAATAGTGCCTCCCTTGGTAGCAACAGGTTGTCTTTTTCCAAATAGAACCAGGATGCTGTCTTCAACAGGAGAGGAGCTGGTCTAGGTGTTGCTTTGGAGTTTCCATTTCTCCTCCAATTTGATCTTGGATTCAGCTCACGTTCGATTTTCACAACAACGCAGTACAGGTTAAAGGCTTCCTGTATGTTGCATGAGTCCGGTCCCTACAAAGTCCTTGTGAGAAATGCTGAGTTTAATCCATTCTTGCTTCCTGTTCCCTTGCATTCAAGGTTGCTGGGAATGGAGTGGCTGACACCTCTTCCCCTCCTCCCCCCATTCCCCGCCCCCAGGAAGGCAAGGGAATTTCATTTGCTCCTGGCCATGGTAGAGTTCTAAGTTGCTGATGACTTGACACTCCTGCCCCACATACTGCCTTGGGCTTCAGTATTTGATTAGCGTCAGACCTCCTTAGCTTTCCTTATTCTTTTGAGCAAATGATATCTAGGTTGTGCAGTGTTGAAAGAATTGAAATGTCCATGTGCGAATACTAAGCGGCAAGACGTGTGTTTGCATGTTCTGAAGGGCTCAGGGGCTGTGGTGGGCAGCACAGGTGACTCACTGAGGAATGCAGCGTGGGTTTCCTCTAACTCTGTAGAAGCAAAGTGCATTCTTCCTGCTCTTACCCGTGGAACTTGCTTTAAGGACACTGGATCGCATAGCAATCTCTCCCCGGAGGTTTTCAAGTAAGAGGTCTACTTCATTCCTCCTTCTTACGATTGCTTCTTTCAAACCTTGAAATTCATACAGCGCTTTCAGTTCGCTCAGCTGCATTTGTTTTCTGTGAGAGAAAATGAAGATAAGTGTGGTTAAGTGTGTTTTACAACTGATATGCTGATGAAAAAAATGCTACCCCAGATTATCCTTATTTCTAAGTATCCGCAAATAGAAATGACTGCCCCCCACCCCAGCCACCACCACTTTTTTCATTTGAGAGTTTGTGATTTTGTTTATGGCTCATCACTTGCCTCTTAATGCAGCTTCCTGGGGGTATTTCAGCACGCATTTAAAATATGGCCAGCACAGGGGTCTAGTAGAATCAAGGGTTTTAAATCTTTCCAACTGTTTATTCTCTGCCTGTCTTCCTCCACTTCAGGTTTCAAAGCACAGGTTCAGACGCAGTTCATTTAAATCCATCTGAGCAAGTTGGTCTGCATTTGGCTTTCAGCACATGGGAAAGCAGAACCCCATACCCAGAGCCTAGGGCAAAGTCAGCTTTGCAGTCAGAATGAGTCTGCATTCAGCAAGGTTCTTTTCAGTACTAGGAACTACAGGGTCTTAACTTTGAACTTTCACAAGTGACAAGGTCTCCTGGCAGGCAAGTGTACCCCTGGGTGTGTTACTTTCCATCACATTCTCTGATGGGACACATCTTTTTTGTTTTGTTTTTGTTTAAAGATTTATTTATTTATTTGAAAGTCAGAGTTACACAGAGAGAGGAGAGGTAGAGAGAGAGAGAGAGAGGTCTTCCATCCTATGGTTCACTCCCCAGTTGGCTGCAATGGCTGGAGCTGCACCGATCCAAAGCCAGAAGCCAGGAGCTTCTTCTGGGTCTCCCACGTGGGTGCAGGGGCCCAAGGACTTGGACCATCTTCTACTGCTTTCCCAGGCCACAGCAGAGGGCTAGATTGGAAGTGGAGCAGCTGGGTCTCGAACCAGTGCCCATATGGGATGCTGGTGCTTCAGGTCAGGGAGTTAACCCGCTGCGCCACAGCACCAGCCAATGGGACACATCTTTGTCCCGCTTCAGTGTGCTGGATTCACAACAGTCAGTTTAGGTGAATGAGGAATAGAAATCTCATGATGGGGAAATTTGATGCAGGTCTTGAAGGCTAGAGTTGAGGGAAAGTACAAGATGAATTTATGGGACTGACTTATCTTGGTGCAAGTACAAAGTATTACCCAACACCTCCTAGCATTTTCTGCTTTAACTCTCTCTTCTAATCTACAGACTCTTCCTATGCGGCCAAGACTATATTCAGACCAATATTAACCACAATAATAATTACTGCTATATAATTAGTACTCCTTAAGCACTTACTGATTTTCAGACTCTGTGCCAAGTGGATCGTTTTCAGTCATTTTCACAAGAATTCTATGAAACAGGGATTCATCCCTGCTTTTGATTACGAAGCTGGAGCGTGGAGAAGTTAAGTACTTTGCCCAATGCCATACATACTGCTCCTGAGCAAATTTGAATCAATCAAATGGTTTGGCTTCTGAATTCACACCCATGCTACCCTGGAGTCTTGGTCCTCTCACTGCCCTTCGACTTCTCATTTATCCAGCAAATGTTTATTACATCATTCTGCCAGGCCTGGGGAATGCACACACATGTGAGAAGGCACTCTGTACCCCGGGGAGTCTCCCAGTGAGGCAATGGTGAGGGAGAGCCAAGAGGTGAGCAGATGGGAAAGGAAACACAAGGCTTACTCCGAGGAGGCCGGGAGGATTCCCCACATTGCCGTGGCTGTTCCGGAGGCCTAGGACTCAGCAGGTGGACCAGGAGGGCGCAGGCATCTTGGCTTCTCACTGCACATGCCCAGTAGCCACAGCTCTCTCTTTCTCCAGGCTTGGCCCTGGGACCCCACTCCGCCTGCTGTCTTCTCTCTGACTCTGCCCTGGGCTCCTGTAGTCTCTTCGTCTGGAATGTCCACTGTGGCTGAGCCTGTTCTCCTCTCTGGGTCCTTTGTCTGCCATTTTCCTGATATCTGCAACCACAATCCAGGGGCCCATGGCCCAAAGCGCATCCCTGGCCATGTTTCCTTTGGCTGACACAGAGCTCTCCTGAATTGGCCACCTGCATTTTTAAATGGGGACTTTTAAAAAAAAGATTTATTTATTTATTTGAAAGGCAGAGTTAGAGAGAGGCAGAGGCAGAGGCGGGGGGGGGGGGTGGGGGGAGAGAGAGAAGGATCTTCCATCCATTGGTTCACTCCCCAAATGGCCTCAATGGCCGGAACTGAGCCAATCTGAAGCCAGGAGCCTCTTCCAGGTCTCCCACGTGGGTACAGGGGCCCAAGCACTTGGGCCATCTTCTACTGCTTTCCCAGGCCACAGCAGAGAGCTGGATTGGAAGAGCCAGGTTTAGAACTGGCACCCATATGGGATGCCAGCACTGCAGGTGGCTATGCCATCACGCCGGCCCCTAACTGGGGACATTTCCATAACTTTCTAGATATCTGACATCTTTTGAAAAGCAGGGAGGGCTGGTGACAGAGTGTGCAACTGTGGGCAAAGGTCTGCAGAGGACATTGGCTTGCCTGGTCTCACCTGCCAGCTTACCTGGGCCACACGACCTCTCTAGGACCTGTCGCTGCACTTATGATGTGATAGCACATTCAGCTATCCAGGGGGTTGTATCTTCTTTCTTCTATAACTTTCCAGCAATTACCATACACTGCTGGGATACTGACTATTGCCTAATAACCGCACTGTGTTACACATCTTAAAACTCTACAGATTTAACTATTCCTTAACCTAGGAACTGTTACTGGGGATGGGGAAGATGTTTTGCAATATAAATGCATTTCAGGAGGATTTTTAGGGACTACAAGACTGGCATTGTGGTGCAGCCAGTTAAGCTGTCACCTGTTACCAGCTTTGCTTATGAGCATTGGTTTGAGCCCCAGCTGCTCTACTTCCAATCCAGCTTCCTGTCAATGCACCTGAGAAGGCAGTGGAAGATGGCCCAAGTACTTGAGGCTCTGCCACACAGGTTGTTTACCTGGATGGAGTTTCAGGCTCCTGGCTTTGGCCTGGTTCAGCCCCAGCTGTTGTGGCCCTTTGGGTAGTGAACCAGCAGATGGAAGGAAGATCTCTCTCTTCCTCCTCTCTGTCATTCCCTCTCTCTGTAACTCTGCCTTCCAAATAAATAAACCTTTTTTTTTTAAAGGAAAAGTTCATGGAAAATAGAATTAAAAGTTTATTTTAATGTGAGAAATTTTAAAATCCATGCAGTTTTTTCATAATATGCATTTCCATGAACTTTTTGAAAACTCCCTTAAATGCATAGCACTAAAATGAACTTGTCTTTTAAGTCTATTTTTCCATGAACTTTTTGAAGCACCCTCGAATGAGCTTCTATTAGGGTAGGAAGTACACTCAGTTCATCCTGTTTTCTCCGGAGCAGGAAGGCAAACTTTACCCTGGGAGCCATGGCATCTCCATCATAAAAATTCAACTCTGCCAGCACAGAGGGAAAGCAGGCACAGAGAACATGTAAATATAGGGGTGGTATTTGTTTACAAAAACAAGGACATCAGATTTAACTCATGCACTGGAATTGATTGACTTCTGACCTACAGCAAGCAACACCTCAAGAAATGTTGATGGGGGCTGGTGCTGTGGCGTAGTGGTTAAAACTGCTGCCTGCAGTGTCAGCATCCCATAGGGGTCCCGGCTGCTCTGCTTCCAATCCAGCTCTCTGCTATGGACTGGGAAAGCAGAAGATGGCCCAAGCCCTTGGGCCCCTGCACCCATGCAGGAGACCCAGAGGAAGCTCCTGGCTCTGGATTGGTACAGCTCCAGCCGTTGTGGCCAATTGGGGGAGTGAATCAGTAGATGTAAGACCTCTCTCTCTCTCTCTCTCTCTCTCTCTCTCTCTCTCCATATATATATATATTTAGATGCCTCTCCTTCTCTCTATATATAACTCTGCCTTTCAAATAAACAAACAAATCTTAAAAAAAATAAATGGTTGATAAATGATGAATAATAAAAAAACCACTCAGTCATTTGTAACAGAAATGATCTTGCATTTTGAAGGAATGACCCTACTTACAGTAAGACTTCACATTAACGGGACTTCCAAGATGGCGGAATTGAGATGATTGGTATTCTCCTCAGAGTGCAATCAAAGCAACAAATAAGTAGCTGCCCTTGTTATGAATGGCAGGAACCTTGGAGGATATGGACACCTGGGATGGCTGCACAGATTGAAAATCAAAGCCACAGGGCCAGCACTGTGGCTGTGGGTTAAAGCCCTGGCCTGCAGTGCGGGCATCCCATATGGGCGCTCCTCTTCCAAGCTAGCTCTCTGCTATGGCCTGGGAAAGCAGTAGAAGGTGGCCCAAGACCTTGGGCCCCTGCACCTGCGTGGGAGACCTAGAAGAAGCTCCTGGCTCCTGGCTTCGGATTGGAGCAGCTCCTGCTGTTGTGGCCAATTGGGGAGTGAACCAGTGGATGGAAGACCTCTCTCTCTGTCTCTACCTATCTCTGTAACTCTGTCTTTCAAATAAATAAAATTAATCTTTAAAAAATTAAAAAGAAAATCAAAGCCACTGAGAAACTGAAGCTCCAGCCCAGTGGTGGAAGTTGGGAGAAAAGGGGGCGGGGAAAGGGTCCATGGGGAGAGCCTCAGCAGAGCCAGCCTTCACAGCTGCCTTATCAGGCCATCCTTGCTCAGGAGGCATCCAAGTGGCCCAGTGTTGGGCATTGCCTGAAACCTCCATTACAATATGGCGCCTGGCGAGGGGCGTGTCTGCGGCTGCTGCAGTTAAGCTACGTAAGATCAGACCACCTGCAGGGATAGGTCCGCTCTAGTTCCGGACACGTGGACAGTGCATGATCCCTATACTTTACTTAAGGTGCCCCTGTGAGTGGTCCATCCATGCCTGCGTGACCTTTTCTCTGACTGGCTCCCCTACTGTGCATGTCCTTCGTAAGCTTTATAAGCCTGCACACTTCTTCAATAAAGCAGTTCCTGCTTCGACAGAACTCACGGGTGCTTGTGGTGTGTGCCTCACCCGTCGACCTTACCTCTCCTGTTCGCCTTGTTGGGGAGTGTCTGTGCTGTCTCCTGCTGGTCAGGGGCCAGCCTCAGGCTTAAGACTCCAACAGCCCAAGTACTTGCATCTCTGCCACACATATTTTGTTTTTTTTTTTTTTTTTTTTTAAAGATTTATTTATTTATTTGACAGGTAGAGTTACAGACAGTGAGAGAGAGACAGAGAGAAAGGACTTTTTTTCTGTTGGTTCACTCCCCAAATGGCCACAAAAGCTAGAGCTACACCAATCCGAAGCCAGGAGCCAAGTGCTTCTTCCAGGTCTCCCATGCAGGTGCAGGGGCCCAAAGACTTGGGCCATCCTCCATTGCCTTCCTAGGCCACAGCAGAGAGCTAGATTGGAAGAAGAGCAGCCGGGACTAGAACCAGCACCCATATGGGATGCTGGCACTGCAGGTGGAGGATTAACCTAGTGTGCCACAGTGCCGGCCCCTGCCACAAATGTTGTTTACCTGCAGAGCCAAAGCCCAGGAAGGGAGAGATGCCTACAGATCTCATGGTCAACTACTTTGATTCAGAGGAGGAAGCCACATTCTGTCCCCCACAACCGCCAGAGCTACCGTTCTGTGGCATCATCTTGAGAAAGGAGTCACCGTGGCGCTCCACTCGGCTCTAGAGGACAGAGGCCCCTGCATATCCCCACTCCTGCAGCCCCACACATGTCCCCCCATACCAGAAAGCGGTACTGCAGCCTCTTGGATCCAAAAGGACCCAGCAGGGCAACAGTGACTGCAGCACCCAAGCCTATGCAGTGCTCTGCAGCAGAGGTATGAAGAGCAGCAGGGGGTTCTGCCCTAGGACCCTAGGGGTTGGGCACCTGCTCTCTCAAGTGTGGGCTCTTCCTCTCCCAACTCCTTCCTCTCCCCCTGCTGCCCAGTGCCATGGTTGTTGCAGCAAGGACCCAGTCACACCAGGCCTCCCAGTCAGGGATCCTATGACCCCAGCCCAGCTCAGTGTGTCCACCAGTGCTCAGGACTGGGTTAAGGACTGAGCAGGTGCCCGTCCTGCTCATGGTGCCATGCAATTTCTGCAGCTTTGGGCTTGCATGGGCAGTGGCTGGGGGGGGGGGTCTGTATGTAGGTCCTACGGCTTTGGGGTCTGATACAGATGGTAACTGGTGCTCTGGGTACTCATTCATCCCAGCTGGTCCCACGACTTTGGGCCCTCCCATTGGCATCAGCATGGGGGTCTACACAGCCTGCTCATCCCAGCACCAGCATGATGTGGCTTCTGCACTTCACATGGACAGCAACTGGACTGCATGCTAGGGATCTGAACAAACTCTGGGCCCCAGGAGTGCCCCAGACCCCTGCCAATGCTACTAGCCACTATAGCAGAAGAGGCTACACTTTGGCAACCAACAGAACTGAAGACAAAGTAACCTACCAAAGTGATGCTAGAGGATGCAATGAAAGGAAAAGGCTCTCAATCCATGGAAGCCATGTTTCAGAAAGTGACAGAACCATCAAGCCTTCCAGATGGACAAAAATTAATGTAGGGACACAAGAAGCATGAAAAGCAAGGCAACATGACACCTGAAAAAGGAACTTCATAATGCTTTGATCTCAGACTGCAAAGAAAGGGAGATTGATGAAATGTCTCCTAGGGAATTCAAAAGAATAGTTGTAAGGATATTCAGAGAGAAAACGAAGTCAAATACATGACACAAATGTGAAATTAAGCAAAACGAAATAGATCTTGAAAAAGAATCAAACAAAAATCTTAGAGATGAAGAGCTCAATATACTGGATCCAAATAAATACAGTTGAAAGCTCAATAACATGGGGCCAGTGCTGTAGCGTAGTTGGCCAAGTCTTTGCCTAGCAAAGGCTGCCATCCCATATGGGCTCTGGTTTGAGTCCCGGCTGCTCCACTTCGGATCCAGCTCTCTGCTATGGTCTGGGAAAGCAGTGGAAGATGCCCAGGTGCTTGGGCCCCTGCACCCATATGGGAGACCCTGAAGAAGCTGCTGGCTTCAGATCATTCCCCACTGAGGCCATTTGGGGAGTGAACCAGCGGATGTAAGACTTTCTCTCTGTTTCTCTCTTTATCTGTAACTCTACCTTGCAAATAAATAAAATCTTTAAAAAAAGAAGAAAAAGAATTAAAAGAAATGAAGACAGTTTTCTCATCTCTGGGACACGACTAAATAAATCAATATTCAACTTTTTGTAGTCCCTAAAAGAATAGAAAAGAAGAGTGGTATAGAAAACCTACCCAGTTCCATAATGTAGAGGAAAGTGTGGACATCCAAGCACAGGAAGCCCACAGGAGCCAAGGTAGACATGAAAGAACCTCACCAAGAAACATTGTTTTCAAACTTGCAAAAGTACAACATAAAAAAAAGGGAATTCTAAAATTTGCAAGAGAAAAGCACCAGATTACTTATTTTAAGGGAATCCTCATTAAATTCTATTTTTTTCAATAGAAATCTTACAGCCCAGGAGGGAATGAGAAGATATATTCCACATTCTGAAAGAAAAAAAAAAACCTGCCAAGCCAGAGTGCTTTACTCAGGAAGCCTATCTTTAACATATGAAGCATAATCAGAGATTTTCCAAGATGAGCAAAAACTGAAGGAATTCATCCCTACCAGACCAGCTTTACAAGTGATACTTGAAGACGTCCTACACACAGAAACACGGATAACTTCCAATGTGTGAAATGTATATGTGAATGTATATGAAAATGTACGGCAGTATAAAACCCATGAGAAAAAGAACAAAGGTATTCAGGGCCGGCACTGTGGTGCAGCAGGTTAACGCCCTGGCCTGAAGTGCCATATGGGAGCCAGTTCTAGCCCCAGCTGCTCCACTTCCGGTCCAGCTCTCTACTATGACCTAGGAAAGCAGTAGAAGATGGCCCATGTCCTTGGGCCCCTGTCCCCATGTGGGAGACCCAGAAGAAGCTCCTGGCTCCTGGCTTCAGATCAGTGCAGCTCTGGCTGTTGTGGCCAATTAGGGTATGAACCATCCAATGAGGACCTCTCTCTCTGCCTCTCCTCTCTCTGTGTAACTCTGACTTTCAAATAAATAAATAATTTTTTTAAAAGAACAAAGGTATTCAAACTATTCGAAATTTTAAAGGAAAAATGACAGGACCAACTAAAACTTCAATAATAAACTTGAAAGTAAATGGAGTAAATTCCTCAATTAAAGGATACAGACCAAGTGAATGGATAGAAAAGCAAGACTCAATAAAACACTGCCCAAAAGAAACTCATTTCATCAGTAAAGGCGCACACAGACTGAAAGTGAAAGGATACAAAAAGATATTTCACTCTAATGGAAGCCAAAAGCAAGTAGGAGTGGAGACATTGATATTAGGGAAAAAACAAGCTTTAAGACACAAACTGCAGGAAGAAACAGATGGTTACTAGGTAATGATCAAGAAGATACAGTTATTGTAAATGTATATGTGCTGAATGCTGGAGCATCCAGTTTTAGAAAACAAACATTATTAGATTTAAAAAGGTAAGCTCCAACACAACCCCACTTCTATCAATGGACAGATCTAAACCAAATAAAATAAAATAAAATAAAAGAAACAGCAGAGTTAACACTATTAACACTACAGACCAAATGGATCCAGCAGACATTTAAAGCACATTCCATCCAGCAGCTGCAGGATACACATTCTTTTCATCAGCACTTGGAACATCTCAAGGATAGATTGTAAATTACACCATGAAGCAATCGTAATCAACTCAAAAATACTGAAATCACATCATATGTCTTTTCTGACCACAATGCAGTAAAATTCAAAATCAACAACAAAAGAAACTTTAGAAATTAAACAAATACATGGAGACTGAGCAACACGGCCCTGAATGAAAAATGGATTGTTTAAGAAATCAAAAGGGAAGTTTTAAAAATCCTTGAATGGAAATGCAAACACAGCAAACCAAAGCTTATGGGGTGCAGCAAAACAGTGTAAGAGTGAAGTTTCTAGCAATAAGTGCCAACATTCAAAAAGGAAAAAGCTGTCAAATAAATAACCTAACAGTGTATCTCAGGGCCCAAGAAAAACAACAAACTAAACCTAAAGCCAGTAGAAGAAAAGAAATAATACAAATTAGAGAACTAAATGAGATAGAAACTAAGAAAATAATTCAAAAGATTAAACAAAGAATTGTTTTTTTGGAAAAATTACAAAAACTGATAAACCTTTAGTTGGATAAACAGGAAAAAAGACTCAATTGAATAAAATCAGAGATGAGAAAGGCTATATTATAACTGATACCACAGAAACACAAAATATCATTAGGGACTACTACAAATAGTAATACATCAAAAGGTTGGGTAATTAGAAGAAACAGGTACATCTCATATTAAAATGGAACCATGGAGGCATAGAAAACCAGAGCGTACCAAGAGTGAGTAATGAGAGTCAATCAGCAATAAAATGCATCTCAGAAAAGAAGGGTCAGAACTAATGACTTCAGTGTGGAATTCTACCAAACTTTTAAGAACACCAATCCTTCTGAACCCATTGCAAAAAACTGAAAGACAGGGAATCCTTCCAAACTCATTCTATAAGGACATCATTTGATCCCAGACCAAACAAGGACAAGACAAAAAAGCAATTATAGATTAATATCCCATAGATGTAACCATTCTCAACAGAATATTGCAAATTAAATTCAACAACACCTCAAAAAGTTCATTCAGACTGACCAAGTTGGATGTATCCTAAAGATGCTGGGATGGTTCAACATATGCAAATCAGTCAATGTAATTCACTACGTCAACAGAAAAAAGGATAAAAAATCATATAATCACCTCATAGATGCAGAAAAGCATTTCATAACATTACATATCCATTCTTTAGAAGACATTGAACAAATAAGGTTCAGAAGAAACATACCTAAACATGATAAAGGATGTATATGACAAAGTCATAGCTTATATCTTACGAATGGAAAACTGCTGAAAGCATTTCCTCTCAGGTCAGGAACCAGATGAGGCTTTCAATGTTGCCTCTCTTACTCGATAGAGTGCTGGAGTTTTAGAGCAATTAGCCACGAGAAAGGAAAAGAAGGCCTACAAATAGCAAAGAAGTCCAACTATCACTGTTTGCAGAGGACATGATTCCAAACAGAGAGAAACTTAGACTCCACCAAGAGACCATTAGAATTGGTAAATAAATTCAGCAAAATTATAGTGTGCAAAATCAACACACAAAAATCAGTAGGATTCCTGTACACCAATAAAGAACTTTTTGAGAACAAAATTATAAGAGCAATCCCATTCACAACGGCTACCAAAAAAATTGGAATAAATTTATCCAAGGATGTGAAAGAGCTCCACAATGAAAATTATAAAACACGGTTGAAAGAAATTGAACATGACACAAATTGGAAAGACCTGTCATGTTCATGAATTAGAAGAGTATTGTTAAAATGTTCTTCTTACTCATAGAGATTTACAGATTCAATGCAATCCTTATCACAATACCAATGACATTCTTCACAGAACTAGAAAAATAGGCTAAAATTCAGCTTTTCATCAGTACAACTGAGATAGCTGAGGAAGAAAGGTCTATTCTGGTTCATAGTTTGGAGGCTCACAGTTCAAAATCAGGGGACCCCATTAGTCTGATGTCTGATGGATTTAACAGTACTCCAAAACTGGACCTGAGCAAGCAGGTGCAAGGATTCTTTGCCGGGAGATCTTCAAAGAAAATCTACACTTCTAGGCCTCTGATGGGCCTGTGAATGAGGGGCAAAGGTCTCTGAGATGTCTTAGGCTCTTTCTTCCATTCTTTTGCGCATAATACTTGGTTCCCTTTTATGTGTTCTAATTTCTCTAGCAATACCTAATTTCTAATTTCTCCACATCGCTTTCCTCGTCTAAACAAGCTTTTTTTTATTTTTAACAGGCAGAGTGGACAGTGAGAGAGAGACAGAGAGAAGAGTCTTCCTTTACTGTTGGTTCACCCTCCAATGGCCGCTGCAGCCGGCACACCGCGCTGATCCGAAGCTGGGAGCCAGGTGCTTCTCCTGGTCTCCCATGGGGTGCAGGGCCCAAGCACTTGGGCCATCCTCCACTGCACTCCCAGGCCACAGCAGAGAGCTGGCCTGGAAGAGGGGCAACTGGGAAAGAATCCAGTGCCGTGACCGGGACTAGAACCCCGTGTGCCGGAGCCACAAGGCGGAGGATTAGCCTATTGTGCCGTGGCACCGGCCTAAACAAGCTTGCTTGCTTGCTTGCTTTCTTTCTTTCTTCTTTTTTTTTTTTTTTTTTTTTTTTGACAGGCAGAGTGGATAGTGAGAGAGAGAGACAGAGGGAAAGGTCTTCCCTTTGCCGTTGGTTCACCCTCCAATGGCCGCCGCGGCCGGCGCGCTGCGGCCGGCGCACCGCGCTGATCCGATGGCAGGAGCCAGTTGCTTCTCCTGGTCTCCCATGGGGTGCAGGGCCCAAGCACTTGGGCCATCCTCCACTGCCTTCCTGGGCCATAGCAGAGAGCTGGACTGGAAGAGGGGCAACTGGGAAAGAATCCGGCGCCCTGACCGGGACTAGAACCCGGTGTGCCGGTGCCGCTAGGTGGAGGATTAGCCTATTGAGCCACGGCGCTGGCCTAAACAAGCTTTCTTATCCTTATTTCCTTGGCCAGGCTGTGAATTTTCTTAATCTTTCTGTTCTTCCATGCTTTGCTCTGCTCCAGATTCTCACTGTAAAAATTACTGACAGCAGCCAATCACACCCATGCTGTGGCTTGAATGCTTCATTGCATTGGAATCCCCCCCATCCAAAAAAACCAGCCCATCTTTAAGCTCAGCCTGCCACACAAAATCTCAGGACAGGGATGCAGTTCAGCCAGGTTCTTTGCTGCCAGGAAACAAGGCTGGCCTTTGGACTGACTCCCAACAGAATTCACATTTACATCCAAGGCATTATCAACATTGGCCTTCACTGTCCACATTTCTACCAGCATCTGGTCTTAGCCCTTACCAACATTGCCCATAATGCTCTGCTTACTGCATTTGAGGCTTTCCCCAGCTTGGGCCTTCAAACTCCTCCAATGTTTTCCAATAAATCAGTTCCAAAGGCTCCTCCACATTTTTAGATAGATTTAATAGGAATGACTGTGCTTCTGGTACCAAATTTCTATAGCAGTCAGCATTTTTTTTGCTTTGTTTTTTAAGATTTATTTATTTGAAAGTCAAACAGAGAGAGAGAGAGAGGAAGAGAGAGATCAAGATCTTCCATCCATTGGTTCATTCCCTGAGATGGCCAGGGCTGGACCAGGCTGAAGCCAAGAGCCAATAGCTTCATCTGGGTCTCCCACATGGGTAGCAAGGGCCCAAGCACTTGGGGCATCTTTTGCTGCCCTTCCCAGGCCATCAGCAGGGGGCTGGATTGGTAGTAGAGCAACTAGGATACAAATGGGTGCCCATATGGGATTCTGGCACTGAAGGTGGCAGCTCTGCCCACTGCACCACAATGCCAGCCCCAGCATTTTTGTTTTTAAACTATAAGTAAAAATCTTAGGAGGAGCTTCTTAGAGAGGAAGAGGCTTACTTCAGCTCATGGTTTGGAGAGTCCCAGTCCAAGATCAGGCAGTCTCATTAGTGTGGTGTCCGATACAGCTGGCCATGGTGAATACGCGTAGAGGGGAAAATCAAAAAGAGATCCAGAAAACATGGAGACAAAAGGAGCACAAATTTGATGACTGTCGTGTGGTCTTTCTAAAGCTGTCGTGATCCCATCCTGAGGCTTTACCGCAGCAATCTAATCCAATCAAATCACTTCCCCAAGCTCCACCTTCAGACACCACAAGTGGATCAAGCCCCCACCCCTGGTTCATCAATCATTAATCCATTAACCACCAACGTAAGACTTTGAGGTATGTATGAGTTTGGGGAACCAAATCTTGTTCAAATCCATAACAGACTTTGAACAGCCAAAGCAATCTTGAACAAAAAGATTAAATCTAATTTTAAGATGTATTATAAAGTTATTGTATTATGGAGTTACTGTAACCAAAATAGCACAGTATTGGCATAAAACAGTCACACAGAACCATGGAACAGAACAGAATCCCCAGAAATCAATTCATGTATCAACATTCAATGTATCTGTGACAAATGAGCTAAAGACACATCCTGGAGAGGAGACAGTCTCTTCGGTAAATGGTGCTGGGAAAAATAGATAACCACATACAAAAGACTGAAATTTGAAATATCCCCTCTCCCAGGCCCCAGCTCCAAACACACATACATACATACACCACACGGCCCTACCTCTCTATACAAAATTCAACTCAAAGTGGATCAAAGACTTGAAAGTAAGACCTGAAACAAGTACCAGTGTGGTGGCATAGTGGGTTAAGCTACTGCTTGATGCAGGCGTCCCATACAGGCACCAGTTCATGTCCCAGCGGCTCCACTTCTGATCTAGCTCCCTGATAATGTACCTGGGAAAAGCAGCGGAAGATGGTCCAAGTGCTTAGGCCCTTGCACCCACATGGGAGACCTGGAAGAAGCTCCTGGCTCCTGGCTTGGAACCAGCCCAACCCCAGCTTTTGTGGCCATTTGGGGAGTGAACCAGCAGATGGAAGATTCTTTCTGTCTCTCCCTCTCACTGTCTGTAACTACCTCTCAAATAAATAAAATAAATCTTTTTTTTTTTAAAGATTTATTTTATTTATTTGACAGAGTTACAGAGAGAGAGACAGAGGTCTTCCATCTCCTGTTTTACTCCCCAAATGGTGGCAATGACCAGAGATAAGCTGATCTGAAGCCAGGAGCTTCTTCCAGGTCTCCCACATGGGTGCAGGGGCCCAAGCACTTGGGCCATCTTCCGCTGCTTTCCCAGGCCACAGCAAAGAGCTGGACTGGAAGTGAAGCAGCTGGGACGCCAACCGGTGCCCATGTGGGATGCCAGCACTGCATTCCTACATACATAGCAGCAGTATTCACAACAGACGAGATAAGGAATCAACTCCTGACTTCAGCTTCCTGCTAATGCAGACCCTGGGAGGTAGCCATGATGGCTCAAGTAATTAGGTTCCTGTCACTCATATGGGAGACCTGTATTGAGCTCCTGGCTTCCAGCTTTGGCCTTGGCTGGGCCATTGTGGACAATTAGGGAAGAACCAATGGATAGCAGTACTCTTGCTTTCTCTGTTTCTCTGCCTCATAAATAGATAAAATATAAGGAAATAAATAAAAATTCATTTGACAGCTTGAACACAAATAATCACACAAACAATACCAGTTACAAATAAATCCTGATTAACACAGCAGAATCCTCAGTGAGATACCACTTCTGTGTATCTGGCTTTGGCCCAGAGGCCTCCGCAGTAAGTCCTTGGGGGCGGCATTGTGTCACCGCACCAGCTGCAGGCCAGGGTTCCTCTTCCCCAGGACCTTAGCAGGATCTGTGGCCTGAGCTGACCGTGGGTGATGTTTCCTCTATTGCATCACTCTAAGAAATGAAAGTTTTTTAAAATGAAATAGGAGTATTGAAATATTACAGGCACACAGGAAAAGATACTAAGAGATTTTCCAAGAGCTAAACTTCATCTGTCTTTCAAAAATTTATCTATGTATTTATTTTCATTTTTTGGAAGGTAGTGTAACAGAGGGTGGGGAGAAAGGAGCAAGAGAGAAGACAGAAGAAACAGAACTTCCATTAGCTGGTTCACTCCCAAAGCCTGCAACAGCTGGGCCTGGGCTATGAACCCAGAACCCAACCAGGTCTCCCACCTGAGTGTTAGGGACTATATATATACCTTACCGCAAAAGCACATTTATAAAGGAGTGGAGACAAAGAAAGAAGTATCATGCCTGGCTATGTAGGGGTGACCACGATGATCAGCCTGTCACATCTAACCCTTTAGATTGATTTCTTTTGGAGACTGACTTTAAATGGAGATTTCAAACTCCTGCCTCCTAGAACCAGCCCACACTTGAAATTTGCCCTGTCCAATAGGGTAGCCACCGGCCACAAGTAGTTATTTTATGTTGAAAGAATTAACGAATTTTGTCCCACATTTCAAGTGTTCAACAGTTACAGGTGGCAAGTGGTCCTGCCCTGGACAGTCAGTACAGAACATTTCCATCAGTGTGGAAAGTTCTCTCTGATTCAGCGGCTCTCAATGCTACTGCTCACGCCTGGCGTGAAAGGCATTGGAACATAAACTCTGAGGGGACAGGGGCCCTGCCTTGCTGGTTCACTATCTGGAGTACCTAATAGGCATTCTCTGAGTATCTGTCACACAAGTGAGTGACTGAACAAGGGTTCTGAGAGTGGCTTTGAGGAGACCTCTTCTCTCTGGCGTCCCATGAGGCATCTCCCAGGTGGATCCAGAGACATCAATTTTCCTCGACATGCAACCAAACGGCATGTGGACGATAAGGAAGCCTTGACCTTCCAGGTCTGCTGCACTTGGAGGAATTTTATTACAGGCTGCAGATTTTAATATAGGCCAATGTTCTATAATCCAAAAGTTTTAATATAGGATAAAGATCATTTTACAGGTTGATGAAAATGTGACTTTCTAAACTAGAATGTAACTTTAGGAAGTTTCTAATTAAGTCCAAGCAACCCCAAAGGAACTTAAAATTCAGTGGATTCCCAGCAGGCCTGAGGTAAGGCCAGCTGACTGATGTGTTCTCGAAATTCCCAATACTTATGAATGCACTGTCCCAGTGGATCACCATAATGTTTCCCCTGTACTCACAGCTGCATGTCCCACCATAGCTTGATTTGCATGGACACTGGCCTGTTACCTGTGGGAACAGTCACGGGTGAGGACTTGAGAAGCTTTACGGTCTAAAGAAAATCATGCGTTTTCCTGGAGAACATTTTCTGCTTGGTGATTTAGAACATACAGCTGTGCAAAGGCGGACGAAGGATGATTCCCACGGCCAGCAAACCGGCCCCTCCCCAATAGCGGGGATCAGGAGTTAATGTGTTTTGGCTTTGCATGCTTGACTATACCGCCTGCTTCCAGCTGTTCAGGGACAGGTGGCCCCAAACACAGAGATGTAAACGAAAACAAAACACACAATGGGAAACAGGCCACATTCCTTCCCTCTATGGTAACTCTAGTGTTCTACTCAACAAAACGAATTTTTGTGTGGTTTAGAACTAAACAGTCAAAGACAGTTCTTTTAACTATGTTTTTGGGAGAAGGATATGAATTTTCCAATATCCTCCCAACCACACTCTTGATGAGTTTTTCCAAAATCTGAAGAGGTTGGAAAATTAACGGGAGGAAATACAAAAGCAATCAGGTTACACTTGACAAAAATCTGTTTCAGCGCGTCAGAAATAAAAGCCTCCAGGGAAGAAGTAGCTGGCTTCAGAAAGGGACAGGACGAACAAGCTTCTACTGGCTTTGGAGTTCCCACCAGCTTCCGCTCAGATAGAGGAGTTATGGGCAGGTAGCCTGCGGCCCATGGCCTGTCCAGGTGCTGAGTGTCTGCCATTGTTGGGCATGGCTTTCTTGTACTGCTATGCAATCTGTCTCCGGGTCCCTCGTTCTCATTGTTCGGAGTCCTGCCTTGGGGAGTTTCACAAAACACACAGCCTCCCTCTTCCCCTTGACAGTCTCTTTCCCAACCAGAGTTGGCTTTGCTTATGTCCTTCAGGCTGACTGCTCTTAACCCCTTCAAGCCTGCAACACAGAATGGCCTGGTTCGACCCCCTAGTCTAGCTGTCCTCCTTTAGATGCACACTCGTCTAGATAACATTTAAAATGCGGTGCTCAGCAGAAAGACAAATATCACATTCTCTCACATATGTGGGAAGCTAAGAAAGTTGATCTCAGTAGAACGGTGGTTGCCTGAGCCTGGTGTGGGCTGGGGGAAGAGAAGATAGGAAAGCAGTGGTTACCAGGCACAAAGATACAGCTGCATAGAGGATTAAGTTCTCATGTTCTACGTCACAGTAGGGCATCTACAATTAACACTAATTTATTGTATATTTAAAAATAATTATAAGAGGAGCTTTTAAGGGTTCTAAACACAAAAAATAATAAATTTCTAAGGTGACAAATATGTGGATTAATCATGTCTAATCATTATACATTGTTTATAGGTATCAAGATATCAATAGCACACCGTACTCCATAAAAACATGCAAAAATGTGACTGGGTCAATTTAAAATTTTTAAAATGTGCTTAAAAATGTGGTGCCCAGCAAGGACAATAATGCTCCTGAGCCATCTGGCTGGACAATGGGACAATGACCGCACTGAGCCCAGGGCTGGCTCACCTACTCCAGCCTGAGCAGCTGCAGCCTCGCTGGCAGGTCTCACGGGAAGCTTGCAGCAATAAAAATCCTCAGACATGTTTCACTCAAGCGGGTGCCAAGGTTTCACTCCCACCTAGATTTAGGCAAGAGGTTTTAAAAACCCAATTGCAAAACTTTACTTTTTACCCCGTTAATAGTTCACCTCTTGTTGCAGCCTACGTGACAAACCGTTAGTGTATCTTGCTTCTTGTTCAGTGTTTACCATATTAGCTTGCAGCTTTACAATATCTGCAAATTGGAGAAGTGTGTTTCTCCAACTGCTTCTAAACTGTTGATGAAAATGTTGGGTGGTGTGTTTAGATCTCCCTGTGGGAAAGCACTAGGGACCCCGTCCTGGCCGACATCGAGACATTTATCAGTAGTTGTTTAAACAGCTGGGAATGAAACATCTACGACGTTGTCTCCGAAATCCAATGAAAGTGTTTGTCGATTGTAAAGAACAATCTTCCCTCAGGAATCCCTTAGGACTAAACAGTCTAAAGCACCCTTGTCATGAGCTTCACTGATTTTGTTATGGTGAAAACTTTTTAAAGTTTTATTTTTATGTGTGTGAAAAGCAGAGAGCGAGAGCAAGAGAACAAGTGAGACAGCCCCCATCTGCAGGTTCACTCCCCAAATGCCCACAACAGCCAGGGCTGGGCTGAGCCAGGCTGGAGCTTGGAACTGGGAACTCAATCCGGGTCTCCTGTGTGGGTGGGTAGTAGGGGTTCAACTAATTGATCCATCACCACCGCCTCCCAGGGTGTGCATACTCAGGAAGCTGCTATTATGAGAGGAGCCAGAACTTGAACCCAGTTACTCTAATATGAGATGCAGGCATCCCAGTCAGCATCTTAACCATCAGGCCAAATGCCCAACCCATGAAGAGTTTTTCTTTGGTTAAACCAATGCCATCTGATTTTCAGCTTCATAGGTTGCTGTGGTCTCAATGGCTGAACTGTGGTCTTTGCTGAGTACTGCCCCAAAAATGCTTCCCACAAAGCTTAGCAATAGAATGCCAGACAGTGAGGTCAACAACCTTTAGCAAGCCACACCATCAATGTGGAGACCTAGCCGACTAGGCCATGGCCATAGACCACAAGCGTGGGGAGCGAGGGGAGTCTGTAAGATGAGCGTGGTCAGCCAGTGCCCAGGCCTTGTTCTGCGATACCATTCTCCAGTAAAGGAACCAGTGCTCCTTGGAGAAATGATTGAGTCTAGGAATGCAGCAGGGAATACATGAATCTGGAGCATTTTGCAGTAGCAGGAGGAAAGGAAGTGCTGTTAAAAGCTCTACAATCTTGGGGTACATCAAAGGGACACATGAGTCAACTAACAGAGCTCTGTTGAGCAAAGGTGGAATATTTGTTTAAATGACAGGGTTGGACTGTGACCAAAAGCTTAGTACAAATCTCCATGAGTTCATTCTGATAGAATAAATGACTGCATAACTGAATATGTGGAAGACAACGGACAAATCTTCAGTGGAGAAGAATTCCAAAGACTCCTTGGCCCTCCTGCAGGTGCAGCACGGCTCCCTCCCTCAGCGCGGGCCAGGCAGTGACTTCCTTCCAAGGACTACAGTACAGGAAGAAAGAAAAGAAACCAATCACAGGCCTTGAAACAGGCGCTAAGACTCACACCAAGGGCACTAAGCCATGTGGACATGCACCCATGACGCGATGTGATGAGGATGGCTCTTTATCTCTCTGGTCGTCTTCTCCAAACTCATAACCTCAGTCGGATCATGAGAAGAACTTGAACTGAGGGACATTCTACAGAATATTCCTCAGAACTGTCAAGCCATGGAAAAGGAGGAAAGGCAGAGAAACAGTCAGAGCCAAGAGGAGCTGTAGGAGGCGACAGTGAGATCTGGCTTGTTCTGGTGTGGGGTCTTAGACTAGAAAAAGGACATTAGGTACACACTGAGGAAATCTGAGTACTTTATGAAGTTAATGATAAGTGAATTGACATTGGTTCATGAATTATGATAAATGTACCATACAAATGTAAGATGTTATTAGCAGGGGAAACTCCATGTGGGATACATTTTCTCTGTACTGTTACAACCTCACACACCTATTCTAGAATAGTTTTATTTTTAAAGACAGGGTATATTATGATTGTCTGGCTGGGAGGGTTGGAGAGAAAGAAAACCAAGAGGAGGGAAAATACTCTCTCTTTGTAAGAATTACCAGCACCTTTTGGTGCCACAAGTTAAGCCTCTGATTGTGACTCTGGCATCTCATATCAGAGGGCTGGTTTGAGTCCCAGCTGCTCCACTTCCAATCCAGACATCTGCTAATGTGCCTGGGAAGGCAGAAGGAGATGGCCAGAGTACTGGGGCCCCTGCCACCCAATGTGGGAGATCAGGATGAAGTTCCTGGCTCCTGGGTCTGACCTGACCCAGACTTGGTTGTTGTGAGCATTTGGGGAGTGAACCAACAAATGGAAGATGTCTCTCTTGATCTCTCTGCCTTTCAAATAAATAAACATGTCTTTTTAAAAGAGAGAACTACCGGGGCTGGTGCTGTGGCTCAGCAGGTTAACGCCCTGGCCTGAAGCGCTGGCATCCCATATTGGTGCCAGTTCTAGTCCTGGCTGCTCCTCTTCCAATCCAGCTCTCTGCTATGGCCTGGGAAAGCAGTAGAAGATGGCCCAAGTCCTTGGGCCCCTGCACCCACATGGGAGACCCGGAAGAAGCTCCTTGCTCCTGGCTTCAGATCGGCACATCTCTGGCTGTTGCAGCCATCTGGGGAGTGAACCAGTAGATGGAAGACCTTTCTCTCTGTCTCTACCTCTCTCTGTAACTCTTTCAAATAAATAAAATAAATCTTTAAAAAAAAAAAGAAAGAACTACCTTCAAGAGTTTACTTATATGACTTGACCTTGAAATAGTAAGTTGAACACTAGAGTTGAAATTGGAGGTGAGCCCTGCTTACTAATTAGAAAGACTCCTGGCCTCTTAAATTGGCAGTTCAAATCCTGATCACTGTATTGTGGATTTGACTTTTGTCATTATTTAATCCTTCCCCCCAATCTCTATTAATGTATAAATTTCACTAAAGAATATATTCATTAAGCCAAAAAAAAAAAGTCCCCAAACCAAACAAAAAACATTTCCTAGTATATTAACAAGGAGTGTTTTCCATACTGTTATAGTCATCAAAAACATTTTTGTGCCCATTGTTTTTACTGACTGAAAAATCATATGTTCAGTTAAGTAGTGTTATTGTATGTTAAACAATGGAGATTGGCCTGCATTCTTTACAAATGATCTATTCTTGTCTGGTCCAGAAAAAGACATCATACCCACGTGTAAAGCAAGTGGTAAGCACAAGGAATGAAAACTCATTTTTAAAAAATTAAATTGTGGCAGGGGCCAGTGATCCAGCTCTCAGCTGTGGCCTGGGAAAGCAGTAGAAGATGGCCCAAGTCCTTGGGCCCCTGCACCCACATGGGAGACCTGGAAAAAGTTCCTGGCTTCGGATCGGTGCAGCTCTGGCTATTGTGGCCTACTGGGGAGTAAACCAACCGATGGAAGAGTCTCTCTCTCTCTCTCTCTCTCTGTCTCTCTCTCTCTCTATTTCTCCTTCTCTCTCTGTGTGTAACTCTGACTTTCAAATACATAAATATTTTTAAAAAACTGAATAGTGGGCTCTGAAGGTACCTGTTTTCATGCTGATGAGTGGTCTTTTCTTGGGCCCTCTGTGTATGAAATGACACAAGGCAGGGCAGGCATCTGCATTGGCTGAACTTCAATTCTGACTTCCCCTGTTAGAGAGACACCTACTGAACACTGGAGTCAACAAGGCTTAACCCAGAGGTCCCCGCTCCCTCTGTGTTTTCATTCCTTGACAAATGCTGACTGCATCCCCAGACAAGGCCAATCCCATTTCAAAACACTCCTCAGCAATAGCACGGGAAGATGTGTTATGCGGCGGAAACCGTGTCTCACCAGCAGTTCTAACTCTTAGTGTACTCGTGAGTTTCCAAGTCGCTTACCTTGCCACAGTGACATGCGGTCACAGCCGCATGGCTGCCATCCCCTGCCAGGGACCAGATTCCTGGCTCCATCGGCATCAGCAGTCACAGGTCAGACCCGTGACATTCAGCAGACAAGGGCATGTGCCAGTGACAGGGTGACGGAGGCGAGCTCCCCTGCCAGGGAGACACTCAGCGGGGCTCACACCAGAACGCTGGCAGGATAATAAAGCCATCCTAGAGGTAATTTCTACAGTAACACTGGCACCCAGCAAACTGCAAACAGTTTCTTTAGACTGGAGGTAACACTTCTCCAAAGGGCTCTAAGAAGAAATATAATATACAGGCCAGCACCACGGCTCACTAGGCTAATCCTCTGCCTGCAGCGCTGGCACACAGGGTCCTAGTCCCAGTCCGGGCACCAGATTCTGTCCTGGTCGCTCCTCTTCCTGTCCAGCTCTCTGTTGTGGCCCAGGAAGGCAGTGGAGGATGGCCCAAGTCCTTGGGCCCTGCACCCCATGGGAGACCAGGATAAGTACCTGGCTCCTGCCATTGGATCAGCGCGGTGCGCCGGTCACAGCGCACCGGCCACAGTGGCCATTGGAGGGTGAACCAACGGTAAAGGAAGACCTTTCTCTCTGTCTCTCTCCCTGTCCACTCTGCCTGTCAAAAAAAAAAAAAAAAAAAAAAAAGAAAAGAAAAAAAAAAGAAAGAAAGAAAAAGAAATATATACAGCAGGATTCATCAGAGAATCCAAGCAGGTAGAACCATTTGATTATTATTTTTACAAATATTTTGCCTTTTAGACATTTATTCAAATGACATGTCATTCAAAGAGTTCCTTTAAATTAGTTAATTCAATATATTTGCTTAGAGACAGAAGGTTGGGGGGGGGGCAGGCAGGTTTTTGATCCATTGGTTTACTTCCCAATGCCTGCATTAGCTAGGGCTGGGCCAGGCCAAACTCAGGAGCTGGGAGCTCCATCCAGGTCTTCTATGTGGGTGGCAGGGACCCCATCATTTGAGCCATCACCTGCTACTTCTGAGGTGCACATTAGCAATGAGTTGGAATTGGGTGTGGAACCAGGATGCCATTCACCAAAGTTCTATTTATTCAAATAACTTGAGAAAAGAAGGCTTAACTCAACAGGGATGAACTGAAATAGTTAAAATATCTCCTAAAGGGTGCACGTTGGATGCAGCCATTAGGCTGGGGTGCTCATAGCTTTTCTCTGAATGCCAGGGTTAGAATCCCAAGTTTGCTTCTGCTTCTGGCTTCCTGCTGATGCCCACCCTAGGAGGTTGCAGGTGATGGCTCAAGTTCTTAGGCCCCTGCCACTCACCTGTGAGACACAGATTGAGTTCCAGACTCCTGGTTTTGGCCTGGCCTAGTCCTGGCTGTTTTGGGCAGTTGGAGAATGAACTAGCAGAAGGGAGATGTCTCTCTCTCTCTCTCTTTGTCTCTTAGCCTTACAAATAAATTAAATGTTAAAAAAAGTTTAAAATCTAAAAATGAACAGTTTATTCCCTTTATTGTTTTTAAAGATTTTATTTAACTGAGAGGCAGAGTTATAGACAGAGAGGGAGAGACAGAGTGAAAGGTCTTCCATCTACCGCTTCACTCCCCAAACGGTTGCAATGGCTGGAGCTGGGCTGATATGGAGCCAGGAGCCAGGAGCTTCTTCTGGGTGTCCCATAGAGAGTGCAGGGGTGGAGGCTTAGCCCACTATGCCACAGCGCTGGCCTCTCCCTTTATCTTTATCATTATCATAGAATCAGACTTTTGTCTTCTACATCAAAGGTTCTCATATTTATACAGTTTGATGAGCTCAATGCCATGCTGATTCCTGGGCCTCACTCCCAGAGATTCAGATTCAGTGTGTCTGACGTACAGCCTGGGGATCTGCATCACCAGCACCGGCAGGTGAATCTGGCGCAGACGCGCTGTGGACCACGCTTGGAGAAACGATGCCTGGAATCCACAAGGACCAGCATGAAGGGCAGCAGGCACAACGTGCGAGCTAATAACACCAAGCGGTAGCTGGTGGCTGCCTCTGAGACCATGCAGAGTGGCAGGGCACTAATTTCTGCCGACAGGTTTGCTGCTGCTTTTGCTGGGAGAGCTGACACTACGTTGTGGAGCTGTCACACAGCCCGGGGAGCTACACAGACTGACTTGTGCAGGGCTGACGGGGGGCTGAGCCGAGGTGGCCTGGTGTGCGGAGCTGGCAGCTGCGCCCTGAGTGCTGTGGAGACATTGAAGGCACTCTCCTGTCACCTGGCTACAGGACACGGGATCAGTCACATCCACGTTGTTGTTGCAAGGACACAGCTGGCAAAGTGTTCCTGAAACTCTCAGATCACCATAGAAACCAGTGGCTCCACACTTTAAACAAGTAGGGGGAGAAAGGGAATGGGGTGAGGTGTGAGTGCTGGCAAGGGGCAGAGATTGAGGTTAGGAATAGAGAAATACTGGGTTCCTCCAGGGATCATAAGTCACACACGTGGGATGGAAAAGCGTTCCAGATGAAAACAGAAGATTCAGTTCTATTTATTATTCATTTAGAGGACAAAAAGATTATTCAGAGCTAAAGTTTGGTGAGGGACTGGCACTCTGTAGCATAGCCCGAGAGGCCGCTGCTTGCGGCACTGTCATCCTATCTGGATGCTGGTTCGAGTCCCAGCTGCTCCACTTCCATTCCAGCTCCCTGCTAATATTTGGGGGAAAGCAGTGGAAGATGGCTCAAGTGCTTGGGCCCCTGCACCCACGTGGGAGACCCAGAGGAAGCTCCTGGCTTCGGACTGGCCCAGCCCCAGCCGTTGTTGGAGTGAACCAAATAATTAAAATGAATTTTTTTTTTTAAAAGTCACTGGTGAGGAATGGATTCTGATCTTTCTTGACAGCCTGTGGAGTTGTGGGCCCAGGACTTCCAGGGAGATCCCGGGGTGCCCCAGAACCCAAAGCGAGTCTTAGACCTACTCTCCCTGGGGCAGCCTGGCTCTCACCTCATCCTAGAAGTGAGCTCTGGTTAAAGTAAAGCAGCCTCGCAGGGAAAGTCCCAAAGAGCAGCAGCCCAAGGGATGTGCAAGGAAGTGAAGTTGGGGAGCAGCTAACAGATAAATCTTATTTATTTGAGAGAGAGAGAGAGAGAGAGAGAGAGAATCCCATTCAAATGCCCACAAACAGCTGGAGACTATGCCAGGCCCAAGCTGGGACTCGGGAACTCAACCCAGGTTCCCCGCTTGGGTGGCCGGAACCCAGCTCCTGGAGCCGTCCCCTGCTGCATGCCAGAGTCTGCATAAGCAGGAAGCTGGAATTAGAAGCGTGGAACCCACTTGATCTGGATTGCAAGCATTGCAACCTGTGTAGTAACTGCCATGCGAAAGGCCCACCCCAAGAGCAGTTTTTGCTGCATGAGCCCCTTGAGAGAGCTAGCTGCTCAGCTCTGGGTGGACAACCCGTCTTTCTCTCCAACACTGTCAACTCTGCCAACTGCAGTGGCTTTAGGTGCCCAAACTCCCCACATGTTGGATCCCCTCACTTGGAAATGCCCTCCTGGCCCCAACATTGTTTCCGTTCCTAAAAATACAGCCAAGCCAAAGCAAGAACAGAGGAGAGGGGAGAGGGAAGAACTGATCACAGGCCACGTGTGACCTTGGATGTGAGAAACAGAAAAAATCAGTCTTGTAAATTATTCTTGTGGTGGAAATTATCATCAAAGAAAATAATATTGCCCTATTTTCTCGGTTCAACAAAAATCAAGTAGATTTCGTAAGTTTTTCTTGTTTGAATTATATATTCATGCTCACTCTTTAAAAGAAATTTTTTGAATTAGCAACAGTTACAAATTTAGAATTAAGACTTATGCAGCGGGCTGATGCTGTGGCTTGGTAGGCTGTCTCCGCCTGCGGCACCAGCATCCCATATGGTCACCGGTTCTAGTCCCTGCTGCTCCACTTCTGATCTAGCTCCCTGCTATAGCCTGGGAAAGCAGTAGAAGATGGCCCAAGTCCTTGGGCCCCAGCACTTGAGTCGGAGACCTGGAAGAAGCTCTTGGCTCCTAGCTCCTGGCTTTGGATTGAGCCAACTCCGGCCATCTGGGGAATGAACCAGCGGATGGAAGACCTCTCTCTCTCTCTGTTTACCTCTATCTCTCAAATAAATAAATAAATAAAATCTTTAAGAAAAACTTATTAAAAAAACTATGCAGCATCTGTACATTGTAATTCAGGACTTTATGCTTCTGAAGATATTATTTATATCTGTGGAATATCAAATCGAGTACTTGGAATTATAGCAAGAAACATCATTTTAAAGTGCTAATATCATATGTAAAATGATATATTATATATTACTAATTAGTATTTTAACATATATTTATTTCATTCCCTATTTGCTTGCAACGGACCTGGGTGAGGCCAGGCTGAGGCTGGGAGCCGGGAACTCCATCCAGGCCTCCCATGTGGGTGGCAGGAGCCACTCAAGCCATTACTGCCGTCTCCCAGGGCACACGTTAGCAAGAAGCTGGAATCAGAGTGGAGCCAGGACTCAAACTCAGGCACTCTGCCAACATCCCAGCTAGCGTGTTAACCACTATGCCAAATGTCCCGCCAATGACATATACATATTGTGGGATGGTTTTCTTTTAAATAAGCTTACTTGATCCCATTTGGTCAGTTGGTGTTCTAGAACATTACTTAAAAACAATTATATCTCAGTGGAGTGGCTTTTTAATTGTTGCTGGCTTTTGAGTCATTTAACTTCTTTGTTCAGTGACCAGCAATTTAGCAAACTGTACCTTCTTAGCATGAACACATCTGTACCACTCATTTGCTCAAGGTAGCTAACCTGTCCGATTTCAGAAGACAGAAGGAACATCCCATGCAGACCTGTGCCGCATGCCTGCATCACCTTGCAGACAAGGGCAGGTCACTTCTGAGCTCCACGGATTCTGATAACAGCACTGGCAACATACTGATTGCTTGAGGGAACTTTTGGACACCGGCAAGGATGACAGGACTGCCCTGAAGAAGGATTGCCATAGTAACCATCGGTGCACCTGTCATAGCAATTCCCTTGTACATGGCGTTCCTGGGAAACACCCGTGGGCTAGCCAACATGGACTCGCTGTGCTCTGGGCCTGTGTGAGTCTCAAACCTGAATATTTTAGAGGACGCTCATTCGCTCTGCAAAAGGATTTTTTTGTTCTCTGTTGAAAGTCTCAACTAGAGTGATTGAACTTAACCTAATACCACTTGATTTACGTGGCACATTGAGGAGCATGAAGAGCAATGAGCCAGGCAAATGTGTTTTGATTTCCTCAGACGCTTGCAGGCTCCTCAGATGATTTTTGAAAGATGGTGGAGCCATCACCTCTCCCACTCCCCGTTACCTGACATTTGAGCACTGCGGAGTCTCTAGCTGGTGGTCCTTCCTTGTGAGAGCAGCACATAATTTAGAAACCTAGAGATCAAAGCACACCCAAATTCCATACGGTTCTCAGCTTCTCCCGGCAGCAAAGCCTCCCCAACCAAAGCATGAGCCTGTCTCTGGACCACAAAGTTCAGCAAACGCATCGCAAGGGCAACCCGCATTGCTGGGAAACCCGAAGTCGCCGGGCAGGCCCTGATGGCAATGGCGGCCAGCTCCCTCTCCCCGGCAGGGACACTGCCCCATTACCTGGTCACAGAGGGTGTTCTCCAAGCCTTGCGGATGGCAGGGCATGCTGAGTAAAAGCCAGGAGAACTACGCTGGGGTGGGGGCCACTGGTGAGGGGGGTGGTGAGACTGACAGTTCAGACCCTGCATGCCCAGAACTAACCCGTCTGAAACGGCCACTGTTTAGAACAGAGCCTGGCCGACCGTGCAGGTCTATGTTAGCTAACAGTTCACGAGCCATCCAGAAAACAGGACTCCGTGAGCACGGGAGCCTCACCAGCCTTTACCCAGAGAAACCCGACCACCCATGTGCTTTTAATGCCTGAAGCTCCTATTCCTCTTGGGAGTCAAGGTATACCCTTTCAATTAGAAAGAAAGAAAGGAAGAAAGGAAGAAAGGAAGAAAGGAAGAAAGAGAAAGAAAATAGAAGACCCCGGCCGGCGCCGCGGCTCACTAGGCTAATCCTCTGCCTTGCGGCACTGGCACACCGGGTTCTAGTCCAGGTCGGGGCGCCGGATTCTGTCCCGGTTGCCCCTCTTCCAGGCCAGCTCTCTGCTGTGGCCCGGGAGTGCAGTGGAGGATGGCCCAGGTGCTTGGGCCCTGCACCCCATGGGAGACCAGGAAAAGCACCTGGCTCCTGGCTCCTGCCATCAGATCAGTGCGGTGCGCCGGCCGCAGCGCTCTGGCCGCGGCGGCCATTGGAGGGTGAACCAATGGCAAAAGGAAGACCTTTCTCTCTGTCTCTCTCTCTCACTGTCCACTCTGCCTGTAAAAAAAAAAAAAAAACACAACACCATCTCAAGGTGGTCAGAGTTCCTTTTTTCTAGACAAGAAAGGAGAGGCCCCTGATGAACAGTTGAATCCCCTGAGTCAACCATCTAGGACAAAAATCATGACACCTGCTTGCTTGATGGGCTGGGGCCTGGAAGAATGTTTGCACCCCGTGTAGATAGATCCCTTTGATCATCTCAGGCACTTTGCAATCTCTGTTTAAAGAAAAGAAAAAAGGTGAGCTGGGTAGGCAGCCAGGCCCAAGCAGTGCCCAAGAGAGGAAGCCATGGCACTGGGACGAATTTGAGAAGTCAAGTTCCCTTCCCTCCAAGGAGAAGCCTACTCATCTGTAGGTTTTCATGTTTCCATGATGGGAACAGGCCTTTTGGTGAGGGTGTACACTGTGAACAGTCAGCTATAGGCCCTAGACGTGACAGCCACGAGAACCGAACGACCACTTGTGGTGAAGCCCCCTCTAAGCCATCACTGGCGGGTGGCCCCTAAGAGGAGTCCACAGGCTGTTTGCAACCCCGCATCAGGAAGGGTATCACCCCTAGAAATGGGAGAAACCTTTGGTGGCAACATTGTCCCCTCTTATCCACCCAGTGTCATCTTTGTCTTAGCCTTCCTGGCCATTGGGCGAACATGCTACTGCCTAAAGCCAAAACTGGATGGCCAGCCTTTTAACACCGACTGCAGCCTCCCAGAAGCATGAACCCTGCTAGGGGTGTCACTGGCAGGTTCCTAAGAGAGCTCTGTACCTGACCAGTGCCCACTGATGAATACAGTACGGCGGACACTTTTCAGCGCTTTTCTCTACTGAGTTGGAATAACTTAGTCAAGTGCCCCGGGGCCCCTCCCCTTTGACATGCCCACATCACATTGCAGGCCTTGAAAACATCAGGGTTGTGAGCAAGTCTGTTGCCTCTTATGTTCTCTGTTACTTACAGCGACAGCATCGGCCAGGAGGCCCCAAGCTGGAAGTCCCAGATGAGCACCTGTTGCAGTAGCAGCCGGCTGGAGACACGAGGTTCACACAGGTGCTGGCCTCCAAGCGGCTGCAGCTGGGCCCCGCTAAGCCCTGAGGGTGATGCCTGCAAGCTGCAGGGAACAGAGGAAAGGAGAGAGAGGTGGAGGACGGGACTGGACGTAGCAGAGAAGCATCTTGCCCAGCTGGCAGTCCTAGTTCACCTCTCCTCCCTCTGGCTGTGTCTCTCACCTGCAGCCGTCTCTCCTGTTTAATGGCAACAATAAGGAGCCACCTGGCGGGACTGTTGTGCAGATCACAGGCAATAATGCCTGGGAAGGATTCAGAACAGGGTTTGGCGCAAGGTAAGGGCTCAGTCAACGTCATTTAATGAGTCAATGAAAGGTTTAAAGCAAAAAAAATTTTTTTTTGACAGGCAGAGTGGACAGTGAGAGAGACAGACACAGACAGAGAGAAAGGTCTTCCTTTTGCCATTGGTTCACCTTCCAATGGCCGTCGTGGCCGGCGCACCGTGCTGATCCAAAGGCAGGAGCCAGGTGCTTCTCCTGGTCTCCCATGGGGTGCAGGGCCCAAGCACTTGGGCCATCCTCCACTGCACTCCCGGGCCACAGCAGAGAGCTGGCCTGGAAGAGGGGCAACCGGGACAGAATCCGGCGTCTGGACCGGGACTAGAACCCAGTGTGCTGGCACTACTAGGTGGAGGATCAGCCTGTTGAGCCGCAGCGCCGGCCAACAAATTGTTTTCTACAGCTGTTTCTTTGAATGTAATGGCTGGTGTCCTGGCTACTTCCATCTCTGATGCTCTGCCTTGGTCTTAGAGCACACATACATGAGTGTAATTCATGAGACGGTGGGCACCTGACCCCTACGGCCCTGTCCTCAAAGCAGCACCCTTTGCCTGGAGCTCGGAAGACCAGGCTGTCTGTCTAGAGGTGGTTCTCAGCTGGGGACACTTTGTAGATATGTTTTGGAATCACAACAGGGGGTGGGGCTGCCACCGACATTCAAACCTATACAGCACAGGGTAGCACCCCCCCTCCCCCCCAATAATTATCCAGCTCAAAACGTTTGTAACGCTGCAGGTTGAGAAACCCTTGAGAAACCCTCCTCTCTAGTTATGTGAAAAGGGCATGTTACATAATGGTTTTTGACCCTAATACTTAACACTTATTAACTGAGGGTCCGGGGAAGAAAGTAGTTGGTTAGAATTCCTTCCAGCCCTAAAACACTAGGATTCCAAAAGAATAGTTTAGGACCATTTATTGGAGTGATATAGCATTCCAGCAAGGCCACTGGATCCCTCTTTTATCAGAACACTGCCCGCTGTCATCTAATTGCTGGCTGATGGGTATTTCGGGTGTTGTTTGGAGTGGATGCTAAAATAACTGGATTCGCTCCCGTGCCCGTATGGGGCTGTCAGCTGCTGCAGTAGAACCCATTATACAGATCCTCAGGGCCCCTCCCCATGCCCTACCCCCTCAGGCAGCCTGGCAACCTGGCAACCGCCCGCACACAGCAGGGAGCACTGGAGGCCTCCCTTCAGAGGTATTTCGACACAGTCCTGCAGCTGATATTTATCTAGGTCCTGCGCGCTTCAGAAACTCTCCGAGGAATTGATTTGCGAGCTAAGGTCAAGGTTTTGCAATAATGAGAAAATCAGACACAGGTACATGCTGTCCAAGATCCCATTTACATATATCAGAGATACATCTGTGACCACAATGGGCCAAAATGACCCAATTCAATCCTTTGTGTTGCATAGGATGAAAGATGTTAAGATTTTCAATTTATTTAAGAAATCTTTCAATATTTGCATTTTCTGACTTATAGCAAAGAAAAGAAAGTCTTCACCTTTTCCCCATTGTTATTGTCATACTTTTTACTTGCTGATACATTTATTTTAGATTTGAAAGACTTTTTTAAGTAGGCGATTTGTGATAAGTTTACAAATTATGGCTGAAAACAGCGCATCCCACAGGGTTACTGTGGGGCTGATTAATTGCACAGATTTCTCCTTTACACTTTTTCAATCACTTATAAACAGTGGTGTTCTACATCAAATTGTACCGGTCTCTTGGGGAGTCATTGTACAGATTAATGTAGTATAGGCTCCAGGAATCCCTACAGGAAAGACCATCTTGAAACTCAGTTATGGAACCACTTGCTCTATATCCAAATAACACTAAGAGCACACAAAACTAATATTTCACAGATGCATCTTTGTGGATGGCTGGCTTAGGCCATCTGGGGACAAATGCCTCATTCTAAGCTGATTCTCAATGTGTAATTGAATATCCATGTGAGCAAGGCTGTCCAGTTCTATTTTTTTTTTTTAAAGAGAGTAAGTGGTGAGCTAGGACTATTTAAAATATGTATTCATGGCTTTGATGAGACAGCAGAGAAGATGTTGGGAAAGCGCACTGACCGCATCGAGTGTGTAACTTTGAACAACTGGTGTCAAACGCAGAATTGGAAACAGGTTGTAGCTCAGCAGGTCGAGCTAGGACACCGAACCTGGAGGCACAGAGCAATGTGCCCTTGGCCTTTTGGCTTTGTCCCTCCAGAAACCCTTTCCTTCAGCCCTCTCCAGTCTTTTCCTAATTGTCCTTGACACCCTGGCTGCCGGCATCCTTAGCCCTAGGGGACACTCTCAAAGTCTCTGCTCCTCCAACCTCTCCCCTCATTCTCCCTGCCCTCTCTGCCTACCTTGCCTTGTATTTCAGAAAAAAACAGACCCCAGCAAGACACTGGAGCCGCCCCCTCTCACCTCCGAGGCTCCAGCTACACAGGTGTCACCACCTCTCCTCCACTCTCCTTAGGAGGCGGAGGTTCTGTCACGGCAGAGGGGCGCTGCTGCCATCTGCTTGGCTCCCAGGAAACCCTGTGCAGTATAGAGCATCCCCTGCCAGCTCTGCTCTCAGCTGGTGCCTCAACGTGCTTCGGTCTCTCTGTCTGTGAAATCACCTCCTTCCCTTCCTGTGGTCATCCTGCCGCTGCCTCCTGTCTCTGCCTCTTGAGACACTTCTGGAAAATTCCTTCCCTTGCCAACCCTCCTGCCTCCTCTCCCCCTCTCTCTTTGAGCCAATGTAAAGCGCTCCACCCCACCCCCACCCCCGCAGTCCTAAACGTTGGGGTTCCTTGGCGGTCCTCTCTCAGTCCCCCTTTTACTCCACTTCCTAGGTGGCCTTGGCAACCTCATACTACAGGTGACGAGCATCTAAATTGCATCTCCTGTGCACCTGTCGGAGGAGAGGGCGCCAGATCAGACATAATGGCCTATCCCTGAGCGCCGCGAAACCAACACGCCGGAAACCTTTGTTTCCTGCACCTCTTCCGCCAAATTGCTCAGGGCAGTGATCACCTGCCTGCCTTCACTCCTACTTCTTCTCCATCTACCTCCCTACCCAACCCCCATCCCACACACACACACACCAAGCCAATCAATGTCAATGTCACCCCTTAAATAACTCAGGGATGAACTGATGGCTCTTCCTTCCCAGCTCTGTGCCTAATGGGGGCCTCCCAGATTACTAGAGTGGCGGCCAGCCCAAGGGATGTCCCTGCTTCCACTCTTGGCCACCCCAGCCTGTTACACTGGAACTACAGGGAGCAGGCAAACATCGCTTATTCAGACAATGCCCCCAGAAAACTCATCAGTGGCTTCTATGGCCTCAGGATAAAACCTAAACTTCACTTCCTTTCCCTTCCTGTACCCCGCCCCGCTCCCCATTCTCTCAACCCAGGGCTTCTCACATGGGAAGTACCGCCCTCCAGTGGGCATTTCGGGAATCTACAGAGGTAGATTGGGTTGTCAACGGTGATTGGGTGGGGTGTGTCGCTGGTATTTAGTGAGTGGGAATCTGAAATGCTAGACCTCGTCACAAAACACGAAATGATTCCTTGTGCCCTACAGCTTTTTAAAAAATTAGTATAGCTTGAGTGACAGAGAGCGAGCGAGCGAGCGAGCGAGTGCGAGCGCCTGAGCAAGAACTCCTATCTGCTGATTCACTCCCCAAATGCCTGCAACAACTGAGACAGGAACTCCATCTGGCTCCCATGTGGGTGGCCAGTCCTCACGGCTGCCTCCTGGGGTCTGCATCAGCTCCCTGGGGCTGGGAACCGGAGCCAGGAATCCAAGCCAGGTGCTCCAATGTAGGAGGCAGGTGTCTTAACTGCACCTCTACCCCCGGTTTTTTTTTTTTTTTTTTTTTTTTTTTAGAGTGAGAGGGTGTTTTTATTATTTCTTTCCATTTTCCAGTTGGCAGTTTAGCATCTCAGTGGATCCGTTGGCTGTAAATGCACAGTTTGACTAAAGATGTTAGCTGCAGATACTGCATGTCAGAATGCCAGGCTCCATCCTCCAGGGTATAGAATTGTAGAACTGAGGCCCTTGAAGATGAGGATTCATTTCTTTTTTATTTTATAAATTCATACTTTGCAGGGAACCAAGATGGTGCCTGAGAACAAGGCCCAGGTGACCCCTCCCTGTAGTAAAGTTGATTGTACCCTAGATCAGTAGGACCCAACAGACCCCTACAGAACGGTCCATCCAACGGTGGCAGAATACACTTTTTTGTCAACAGCACGCTGAACATTTTCCAGTACAGATCATACAGTAGGTCCCAAAAGAAATTTAAAAGAATTGAAAACATCTCGAGGGGAGGGTGTTGTGGCGTGGTAGGTTAAGCCACCTCCTGCAATGTAGGCTTCCCATTTGCAAGTCCTGGCTGCTGCGCTTCTGAGCCAACTCCCTACTAATGGTCTGGGAAAGCAGTAGTGCTTGTGACCCTGCACCCTTGTGGGAGACCCAGCTGAAGCTCCTGGCTCCTGGCTCCAGGCTTTGGCCCTGGCTGTTGCAGATGTTTGGGGAGTGAACCAGCACATGGAAGATACCTCCCCCCTTTCTCTTGCTTCCTTTCTCTGTAACTCTGCTTTTCAAATAAATAAATCGTTTTAAAAAAAAAGAATCATATTGAGTACCTTATGACCATCACTGCAATAAAACCAGAAATCATTAATAGGGAAAATTTTGGAAATTACACAGATATATTGAAATTAAACAACTTACTTTTGAACAATCAGTGGATCAAAGAAGAAATCAAAGAGAATATTTAAAAATTTCTTGAAACAAATGAAAATGGAAACACAACATACCAAAACCTACAAGACACAGCAAAAGCACTACTAAGGGGGAAATGAATAGCAATCAATCCATACTAAAATCAATAGCATTGTCATACACTAATAGTAAATTATCTGAAAAAGAAATCAAGAAAGCAATTTCAGTGCCAATAGCTACCAAAAATAATTTAAAAAATACCTGGGAATACATTTAACCAAAGAAATGAAAGTTCTCCACAATGAAACTAAAGCTATAAATCACTGAAGAAAAAAATCAAAAACAAAGAAATAGAAAGACTTCCTGTGTTCATGGGCTGGAAGAATCAATATTGTTAAAATGTATATACCATCCAAATCTATTTATAGATTCAATGTGATCCCTATCGAAACTCCAATACATTTGCACAGACAGCACACTAGTAAAATTTGTATAGAATCACAAAAAACTCCAATTAGCCAAAGGGAACCTGAGCAAAAAGAACAAAGCAGGAAGCACATACCACCTACCTTGAAAATATATTACAAAGCTACAGTAACTAAAACAGCATGTTCTTGGCATAAAAACAGATCCATAGGCCAATGGAAAAGAATAGGGACCCTAGAAGAAAAACCTCACGGGTACCACTAACTGATTTTTGATGAAGAAGCCAAGAACCTGCAGTGGAAAAAGATGGACTTTATAATAATGGTTCTGGGAAAATTGGATATCCGCATGAACAAGACTGAAACTTGACCCCTATGTCTCACCACTCAAAACAATCAACTGAGACACCGGGCACTGTGGTGCAGTGGGTCAGGCTGCCACTTGTGATGCTGGTAACTCATGCTAGTGCCAGTCCAAGTCCCGGCTGCTGCACTTCCTTCCCAGCTCCCTGCAACGTGCCTGGGAAGGCAGAGGAGAATGGCCCCAGCACTTGAGCTCCTGCTACCCATGTGGGAGACCGGGATGAAGTTCCAGGCTCCTGGCTTTGGCTTGACCCAGTCTCGGCCATTGTGGCCATTTGGGGGAGTAGATTGATAGATCTCTCTCCCCAACTCAGAATTTGAAATAAATAAAAATTTTTGGAAAAATGTATTAAAGACCTAAAAATGAGATCTGAATCTTTGAAATCATTAGAAGAAAACTCAGGAAAAACACTTCAGGACATTAGAATGGGCCAGGATTTTCTAGATCAGACTCCCAGAGAAAATACAACACAATCAAGTAAAAGCAAAAGTAGACAATTTGGATTTCATCAAACCAAAGAGCTTTTGTGCAACAAAGAAAACAATCAGCAGAGTGTAGGGACAACCTAGAGAATGGGAGAAAATGTTTGCAATCTATACATCTGACAAGAGGTTAATATCCAGAATATATTAGGAACTCAATAGCAAAAAAATGCAAATTATCCAACTAAAATGGACATTAGATCAAAACAGACATATCTCAAATGGCTAACGGCTATATGACAAAATGCCTAGCATCATTAATTATCAGGGACATACAAATAAAAACCACAACGAGATATTACCTCCCTCCAGTAGGTTGGCCATTATCAAAAGGACAAAAGATAACAAGTGATAGTGAGGATACAGAGCAAAGGAAACCCTTGCACGTTTTTGGTAGAAATGTACATGAGTACAGCTATTGGGGAAAACAGTATGGAGGTTCCCCAAAAAGCTAAAAATAGCTCTTACCATCTGACCCAGCAGTCCATTACTGGGTAAACACTCAAGGACATGAGAGATCCACCGGTTGAGTAGACATCGGCATTCCCATGTTTATCCCAGCGTTATTCACAGTAGCCAAGAACTGGCAACAACAACCCAAACTTCGTTGCAGGATGGTAAAGAAGGTTGGACCATCTATATAATCAAAAGGGGAGGTTGGGTCAGATGGGGCTGAGAACCACTGAGCGAGTCACGTGGAGCATTCTGGGTAAGCACCCTGCCCAGTTCCCAGTACCGCTTGCCCCATTTGGAACTGTTGTAGCCTGCTTGTCTGTATCTCCTCTGGAGAGAGAAATCCAGGAAGCTGCATGATTGGCTCCTACTTTTTTTTTTTTTTTTTTAAACCACTGTGTCTCATTTGTAGTCAATGCTTCCTAAAGATGTGTTTGATAAAGTATATTGACATTTCCACTCTGGTGTCTTTAAGTTGATAGTGGAAGACTGTATTCACCAAACACACACCAAGTGAAGCGAAAGATACAGCAGCAAACTAGAGGGGTCAGAACCAGGCACCAGGACCGCCAACCAGGACTTCCTGACAGCTAGTGGTGGGCAGAGGTGGGCACTCCCGGAATCCTGTGGACGGACCAGGTGATGACAAGAGACCCTGACAGCGCCAGGATTTTGCAAAGCTGTGACTCACTTCTGGAAACTTCTGTTTATCAAGCATAGTGCATTCCATGGTTTGAGAAGAAGAATGGCAGCTTTATATTTGAACATGACTAATGCACTTTTGACTCCAAACACAGTTTTATGGACGCGCCTATCATGTAATCTGGGAGACTGAAAACAAATTGCTGTGGGTCTCATTGCATTTGCCAAGCAAGAGGCATCCACGCAGCCAGAGCAGTGGGGGCTGAACAAGGGTTTTTATTTGGTCTTCCTGGTTGTGTGAGGATACCCTGGTCTCAGGTGCGATGAGGATCTGGTTGCAGAGAAGAATGGACGTCCAAGGGGCCACAACCCTTGCAGCCACGCAGCCGGCCAGAGCAGGAGAATTGATGGTGTGGCATTAACCATGTGAGTCTGAAATGATGAAATGTGCAAGGACACCCTGGCTCAGGGGCCTCACTGGAGGTGGCTGGCCTGGATCGGCTTTGGCAGGCTGAGGTACCCAGCCATGCTCCAGCTGCTGTGGCCTTGGCCTTGAAAGGCTCACAGTTGTCCCTTTCTCTGGAAAAGTGCGCCCAGCCACCACCCTGTTGGGGAATTTATGTCCTTCCCAGGGCGTGGGGTTGCTGGTGTTGGTGGTGAGCCCGTAGTCAATGACTTGGGCACATGCAAGGCCACCCCTTCTGCCTCCAAGTGCATTCAACTCTGTGGCACAACTCACGCTCCAGAGATCCCTGGAGCATCAGATGGCAGCCAGGCTTCATGGACACCACAGCCTTGTTTGTTCTTTCCCCCCATCCTCTCCCATTCCCCTCGCTCCCCTTCTCCTGGGAAGCTGCCCTCCGTGAGTCATGTGCCCTGAAGCCCCTGGATCAGCTCCCTCCGCTAGGGACTCTGACCTAATGCAGGCATCTTGGGCCCTGATGGTTTTCTAAGACATGGTGGCTCTCTTCATTTTTATTCAGGGTTTTCAAAGTTGTAGGTAAGAAAATCCTGGCTTGAAAACTGACCAAGTGAGTACGTGTAAAGTCAATTTCAAATTATCCTTTTTGTGTTGCACAGATTCTATTTCCGCGCCTGGCCTCTGCATCAGACCTGTGGAGGTCTGGCCCACGGCACTTAGTGAACTGGTGATGAGCTGGGAGTTTGGATGGACGCACACAATACAGCATCAAGTGATCATCGCTGGAATTTATGAAACTTAGAAATACTTAGGAGGTGGATTTAAAATGAGGAGTATCTTAGCTCTTGTAAATTTGTGTTTCGTGATTTTTTTTTTTTTTTTTGAGAGGCAGACCTAGAGAGAGAGAGGTCTTCCATCTACGTTCATTCCCCCAAATGGCTGCAACATCTGGAGCTGGGCTGTTTCGAAGCCAAGAGGCAGGAGTTTCTTTCAGGTCTCCCACATGGGTGCAGAGCCCAAGCACTTGGGCCATCTTCTACTGCTTTCCCAGGCCATAGCAGAGTGCTGAATTGGAAGTGGTGCTGCCAGGACTCGAACTGGTGCCCATTGGGATGCTTGCACCGCAGGCAGAGGCTTGGCTCACTATGACATAGCGCTGACTGCCCCCCTCCCCCGCCGTGATTATTCTTATAATCATAACATTCCTTAATGCCCTGGAGTCTGTTCGTTTCTTCCTTTCTTGTTTTTTACTCTGGGTTCCCAACTTTAGCCTTTTCCTCATGAATTAAGCCTGCTGGATTGGACTTTCTTCCTTCTGTAACTGATGTGCTGGGTCATAAGCTCAGCCCTGTTGAAGCTCCTTAGAGGAGAAGATGGACTGAATGGATATGGGAATCATGACAGTTCAAATTCTCCTCAAGAGTCCGCTTCCTCTTTCTACCTCACTTCTACCATAATATGGTAGAACCTCAGCACAGGTGCAGGTTAAAGTGGAATACAGATGGAACACAGAACACACAGTTAAAACTGAATTTCAGGGGCTGGTGCTGTGGTGTAGCAGGTAAAGCCACCACCTGCAGTGTTGGTATCCCATATGGGTGCCGGTTCGAGTCCTGGCTGCTCCGTTGCAGCCATGTGGGGAGTGAACTGGCAGATGGAAGACCTTTCTCTCTGTCTCTGCTTCTAACTCTGCCTCTTGAATAAATAAATAAATAAATCTTTTATATATATATATATATATATGTAAAATATTTCAAGCCACTACTGGGCCCTTGCTGTTGTATGAGCCATGATGGCTAGTAAGAGACTGGTTTAATTAAACAAGTGTATTTATATTTTCTTTTTTTCTTTTTTTTTTTTTTGACAAGCAGAGTTAGTGAGAGAGAGAAAGACTGAGACAAAGGTCTTCCTTCTGTTGGTTCACCTCCCCAAATGGTCGCTACGGTCGGCACACTGCCAATCCTAAGCCAGGAGCCAGGTGCTTCTCCTGGTCTCCCATGGGGTGCAGGGCCCAAGCACTTGGGCCATCCTCCACTGCACTCCCGGGCCAGGGCAGAGAGCTGGACTGGAAGAGGAGCAACCAGGACAGAATCCGGCACCCCAGCTGGGACTAGAACCCGGGGTGCCGGCACCGCAGGCGGAGGATTAGCCTGGTGAGTTGTGGCTCTGGCCGTGTATTTATATTTTCAAGAAAGATTTCACCAGAGTCTTAACGTGAAGTTGTCATGGTGCTCGGTGGAGAAGGACGCACCTTCGAAGCTCTGGGCACTTACAGAATCAGCCAGGAGGTGTGAAGGAGCGTGGGACTCTCCTCCCAAAGGCCGAGAAAAATGCGGACATCCACGGAATATCGTAGGTCTGCGTCTAAACAGATGGGCATGGGAAGCAGCACGATTCTGTATTAACAGAAGTAAAGCAAACACGTGAGTGACGGAGGAGCCAAGTACACGCCCTGGGTGGTCATGGTGTTCGGTAATGCTCCCCTTGTGCTGTGCTGATGCTAGGTCTAGGAGGAGCAGGGCAGCGCTATTGGCCATGGGTTGTCGTGACAGCTCTGGGCAGGGGACTGCGTGGGGGCAGATGCTCACGCTATCTGTCCAGCTGTCTCACGTTGGCACAAACCTCCGATGCGGCCAAATGGGTGGCCTCCAAATGAGTAGCCTTTTGCTTTGTAGACTCTCAGCTTCTGACAGCACTCATGCTGAACACTTTCCTCTTATTCTTGTAACGTTTCACAGTCTCACATTTTAAAGCCGTCTGGGGGATGGAGGAACGCTCAGCACTTAGGGTTGGGTCATCTGGACTTGGAGTGGTGGTTCTGCTATACTAGCATAGATGGGTGGGTGGGTTGTTTAAGAACTCCCTTCTTCTATTTCCTCCCCATCTCAGAAGGCAAAATCCACCTCGCCGAGTTGTTAAGAAGATTCAAGAGCAAGAGCCTGGCAAACAGTATGTGCGCGGTCAATGGTATGGTCTCCTTCAATACCCTTCGTCTCCACTGGGTTTCCAGGTACAAATTATTGACCTATGAATGCACAGCTTTCTAAGAATGCATTCAGCCCTTAAGGCGAGATCCCAAGCATACCTGGCAGCAGCTGGCAAGGCAAAAGCCCGAATCTTTGGCCCCATGGAGTCTCCCATGTGCAGCACTCACTCCCACCATCTGCATGGCCCAGGCAGCGGCAGGCACACAGGCATGACAGTGAAGCGTGTCACCAGAACTGTTTTGCATGCACACATGTAGCCTACTGGGTAGCACATAGAATTGAATTCCCAACTCATAGCATCCTTGGAGTTGAAAGAAGTCCTAGAGGTTCACAGTCACTCTGACTCTCTGGAGTCTGGTTTGTGAGCCAAGCAGGAAGAACACTCTCTCTGGCTGAAGCCACAGCTGATAGGCCTGAAAAACTCCCTACTCTTCCGGTAGGCCCAGTCCTCAATCCCCAACTCCCAAGTTGTGGATTCATTCAGCATGTCCCTGGATCATAGAACCAAGAATAATAATTTGGGAGTTGGCGTTGTAGGACAGCTGGTTAAGTTGTTGCCTGCAACACCGGTATCCCTTATGGGTAATGGTTCAAGTCCCGGCTGTTCCACTTCCTCTCCAGCTCCCTGCTGATGGCCTGGGAAAGTAGCAAAAGACGGCCCAAGTCCTTGGACCCCTAGACCCACGTGGGAGACCCAGAAGAAGCTCCTGGCCTCTGCCTTCAGCCTGATCCCGTTCCAGCTGTTTCAGTCATTTGCAAATGGAAGATCTCTAGTTTTGTGTGTGTGTTTCTCTCTCTGTAACTCTTTCACATAAATAAATAAATCTTTAAAAGAGACTAATAATTTGGACTTCCTCACATAAGGATAAACACACACACACACACACACTTGCATATATAGGGTAGGGCCATGGAGTGTGAGATACGGGGCAGGAAGGAGGGAGGCAGGAAGGGAGGAGGGGAAAGAGGGGAGAGGGAGGGAGGGAGCAAGTTAAGAAAGAGAGAGAGAGATACTTATTAGCCATCCTTTGGAAATCTTACAATCTAGAAAAGCTTTTTGAAGCTGCTAGGAATATATTATCTGTATGAAAAAATTAATACACATTTTTCTTTTTAATGGTTTCCTCATTACACTCACCAGGTCAAAGTTCAGTGAAGTCTCATGGTTTTGTTCCTGAAGTGAGCAATAGAGAATTAGGCTAATGGAGGAGTTCTCAAAGCAGAGCTGCAGCTGTGGTCATGTGACGAGCAGTGAGCCCCTGCAGAACGGGGCCTTGGAAGCCACTCGCCGCCTTCTGCAGAGGAAACATTTTCCAAGGCAGAGGGTCAGTGCGTTTCAGATGACCAAACACAGGGCTAGGCACTATTGCTCTAGATCAAGTATTGTTCTGGTTTGTTCTATCTGTCTTAGGTGCTTCTCAAAAGATGGGAAGGGGAGCCTGCTCTTGCCTTTCTCTCACTGCAGGGTACAATCCAAATGCAAACACACGCCTCTGCTCTCTCCCCTGGGTCTGAGTGTCTGCAGCGCTGGCTTATTAAATTTTCACAAAAAAATCTTGGGATTTATGTTATTTTAGTTGTTTATTGTTTTTACACATCCAGTCACTCTGCATAAACCTGCAGTTATATGCATGCAAATAAATAATTAGAATGTTTTCCATGGAGAAAAGCATGTGTGCCCATGGCTTACTGTGTTGCTTCGGTGCCTTTAAGAAAAGCTTTGGTTTCTAACACTCTCCAGATGTTCTACGTTTTGCAAATTGTTTTATGATGAACCTATTCTAGCAAGCATGAAATGGAAACGTTTAGTTGGAGAATGGATTTTGTCAGCCTTTTCCCATCAAAAAGCTGGTTACTGGATACCTGAGGGTCACAGCGAATGGCAATGGTGAAGTCCACGGGAAAGGGGATATTGCTGACTGCAAGCCTCAGGCCGGCCCTAGGGAGAACCCTGGCAAATCCAGGCCCAGTTCATGCAGCGGGGTTCCCAGGAACCAGCTTGCGGGAGACTATGTGAACAGGAGGCACCCATGAGGAAGGTAAATAGCTTTGCCTACAGTCAAAGGCCTAGAGGGTTCAGAAAAAAGAGAGTATTTCCTGGCATATATATGATCCATCTGGGTCACGGATAAGTTGTTCCAACGAGGGTACCACCCAGACTCCAGCCGAGAATGTGCTGAATCTGCAGTCTGGGGACATATGTTACTGTACAGCACAGCGGATTTGAAAGCAGTGTTGCTAAAAGCCACTTCCACTTTAATTACTCTGTATGCTAATGAGCTGAGCAAATTCCACACTGATGACCTTGGACTTCCTCAGATAGAACCACAGCGTTCTGGGCAAAAAATGGAGGGGAAAGAATATTCCCATGCTTACTTTACAGATCTGCCTAATTGTACACGACAACGAGAAAACCCACATGGATTTATTTTCTAGATGTTTCTTCCATGCGAACATGAGCAATGCGCCTCTTCTATCTGTGTGGTGGCGTAGAAGTACAGAACTCCTAACACACTTGGTGATTAGAATCTCTGATGGCCCCATCCACTGGCTGTCAGCCTGAGGACATCTGGGCCCTTGGGTCACCCCTCCTTAATTACTTTTGCATCTGCCTGCCTCCACTCAAATCCTGCCCTTACTTTTTGCCTGTGTTGCCGCAATAGGCTCTTGGTTATTTTCTTCTCTCTGTCCGTGGTCCAATACATATCTCACACCCCTGCCAACCAAGCATTTCAAACCCTTTCTCACTGCCAATGGAATAATACCCAAATTGCTTAACTAAGAATTTAAGACACTCTACGATCTACCCCAAACTGCCCTCCATTTGAGAAATATTTGTTTAGTACCATTAACTGTCAGCCTCTGAATTGGGATTGCAAACAGGAACAGGACAGAGGCCTTGCCACGAGGGAGTTGAGAATCTTGCACTGGAGACAGGAATGTTATATAAGAAACTGTGCAGGGGCCGGCACTGTGGCGTAGTGGGTAAAGCCGCCACCTGTAGTACCGGCATTCCATATGGATGCCAGTTTGAGTCCCGGCTGCTCCACTTCTGATCCAGCTCTCTGCTATGGCCTGGGAAAGCAGTGGAGGATGGCCCAAGTTCTTGGGCCCCTGCACCCACATGGGAGACCCGGAAGAAGCTCCTGGTTCCTGGCTTTGGATTGGAGCAGCTCTGGCCGTTGTGGCCATCTGGGTAGTGCACCAGTGGATGGAAGATCGATCTCTCTCTCTCTCTCTCTCTCTCTCTGCCTCTCTTTCTCTCTCTGTATAACTCTGACTTTCAAATAAATAAATAAATCTTTTTTTTTTTTTGACAGGCAGAGTGGACAGTGAGAGAGAGAGACAGAGAGAGAAAGGTCTTCCTTTTGCCGTTGGTTCACCCTCCAATGGCCGCCATGGCCTGTGTGCTGAGGCCAGCGTACTGCACTGATCCGAAGCCAGGAGCCAGGTGCTTCTCCTGGTCTCCCATGGGGTGCAGGGCTCAAGCACTTGGGCCATCCTCCACTGCACTCCCTGGCCACAGCAGAGAGCTGGCCTGGAAGAGGGGCACCCGGGACAGAATCCGGCGCCCCGACTGGGACTAGAACCCGGTGTGCCGGCGCTGCAAGGCAGAGGATTAGCCTATTGAGCCATGGCACTGGCCAATAAATAAATCTTAAAAAAAAAAAAAAGAATGGATCCAAGATACCAAGATACGACACTGGAAAACCCACCAGCGAGCTATGCTCTTGGGAGGGGGTGCTAGAGGATTTTCCAATTTACCAAAATAGTAAAGGAATAAGCTGGTGAGGGAAGTGCCAGAGTCATTGAGAAGCCGAGTACTGGTTCTCCTCTGTAGACTGCTGAGACATGCTAGTACAAAGCTGAGCTCCTGATGGCAGGCAGTTAGCCTAGCGGTTAAGACACGCACATCCCACATCAGGGTTCCTGGATTTGATCCTGGATCCAGCTGCTGACTCCAGCTTCCTGCTAATGCAGCTCCTGGGAGGCAGCAGTAATCTAGTGATGGCTCAAGCGATCGGGATCCTGTTCCCAATGTGGGAGTCCTGTGTTGAGTTCTTGGGTGTCCTAGCTTCGGCCTGGCCCAAACTTGGCCATTTCTAGACCTAAGCCACTTCTCAGATTCAGAACCCATTGCTGGAATGAGAGGCCAGGTCCCTGTGAGGAAGGACTCTTCAGTGCCACAGCAAGGGATTTTCTTTCTTGTTCCCCAAAGAGAGCTGCAGTTATTTACTTGAGTTACTATCTACTGGGGTAAGGGAAATACCCACATGTTTCAAGAACCAGTGAGTACAGGATCAGAGTTGATCCCAAGCCAGATACTCAAAGTGCTACCATGGTCCCTGTGATAGAACGACGGAAGATGGGGGTCAGGTAAGAAATGGAGGGCTGGTCTGTGTCTCATTCACAGAAAATTCACTGAGTCCACAGAACCACTCATTAGCATTTTCCTCCCATTTCTGAAGACATAGCTGGAGGAGCTGCTTTGCTGCTGGCATTGGTTCTTTGACCTGTAGATTAAGAACTCTTATAGTAGGAAAAGTCAACTGCAGGCCTCTGAAATCAGCCCAATGTTACAAATCAGGGACATCCACCAAGTGCCACTCTCAAGACTTAGAGACTTAAAGGGGTGATCATTCCCATTATAACCTCATCTAACCTCATCCGATTCACTGGCTTGCTAGTTGACAAAATCGTGTAAATTAACAGGAGATGGAAGTGAATTATTACAAATTTAACCACTCTGTAAACCAATTTGCAGCTGTTGTGGCGGATGGAGCATCTTTTTTTTTTTTTTTAAAGATTTATTTATTTATTTGAAAGTCAGAGTTACACAGAGAGAGAAGGAGAGGCAGAGAGAGAGAGGTCTTCCATCTGCTGGTTCACTCTCCAATTGGCTGCAATGGCTGGAGCTGGGCTGATCCAAAGCCAGGAGCCAGGAGCTTCCTCTGAGTCTCCCACATGGGTGCAGGGGCCTAAGGACTTGGGCTGTCTTCTGCTTTCCTAGGCCATAGCAGAGCGCTGGATTGGAAGTGGAGCAGCAGGGACTCGAACCTGCACCCATCCATATGGGATGGCAGCACCTGCTAAGCCACAGCACGCCCCCATGCCCCCCCCTCCCCCCGCCCGCCCAGGATGGAGGATCTTTACTAGAGCAGAAGAATACAGCCTGTGGGACACACTGTGCAGCTACTGATATGCAAAGCATGTTCTTTTCCATATCCCCAAGGAAGGGGCATGAGCTGCAGAGTGTTTTCACTGGCTTGAGCAATGGTGTGTGTTTACAGCCCTGCACCAAAGGATCTGGACTGCCTACATATTCCACAAAGTGGCACACTGACCCCTGTATTGAGGCAGAGTCAAGTGTGTCCCTTGACCCACAGCGATATCACGTGGTCTCTGCACAGTGAGAGGGAGCCATGCTGTGACCTTGACAAACACCACTCTCTGAGGACTGTTTGATTCATCACGGTGGAAAACATAACATTTCCTTCATCCAAGGGGTCTAGTTTATAGAAAAAGAACTGTAGTGGGTGTCATGTGACTTTGAGGCCCATCAGCCCTACACAGACCCCCCAAAACTGCTGATCTGGGGTGTCAGTGGAGTGGGCTCCCCTAATGAAGCAGCTGAAACATTAGCTTCACCAGCTTGGAGAGGAACCCTGACGCAGTGTGTGAAGCAGGAGGGTTAGCCATGCTCAGTCACCATTCCCAGTGACCATGGACTTTGGGCTGCTTTTCCTGACAACTTTAGGTGCTGTGGGTCTAAAGGTCTTGATCCTTGGGTGGGAACAAAAGGTTCCACTGACCAGAAACCTAAAGCCACTGCAGTCATTTTGGGCTCGCCACACCAGTAGACCAGCATTCATGGAGATCTGGGGGAGTGAGGCATGAGCTGGGAGATTTGCCTACAATTTCTGTCTCACAAAGCTCTGTGCTGTAACTCCACCACCTTGCATGCCCCATCCTGCACAGGTACTTTCCCATGATGCAGTGCATTGCATCCAGAGCTGGGAAAGATGAGCTGTCATGATGAACACGTGTAACCTGAACTACCTGTGGATACTCCATGAAGCTCCCAGAAAACCTCTCACACACTAAACCCCACCCAAACTCCACTTAGTTTGTACATTCAATTAGGGTCCACCCTCTGCCCCAGAAGTGGGACAGCTGGATGTGGAGGGCCCTCTAAGTGGCTCTTTTCATGCTTTCTCTCCTCTTGGGCACATCTCTGGCCCTCTCACGGGGAGCTTCTCTCCTCACGGGGCTACCTGCATTCAAGCTCGAATGTATTCTCACGCTCTCACTTTAAATAAATCCTGATCTCATTTTTGCTCATTATTTGTGCCTCTGCTTTGAAATCTTGTCTCAAGCAAGGGCAAGAACTTGGAATAAAGAATTGGGAAACATATTCCCCTAACAGCAGGAAGGAATTATCATAACTGGTAGGGCTGGTGCTATGTAATGGGAACATGAATATGGATGAATGAATAGGACTATGAGGAATATGGATGCCCGAGGAGGTGATCCAGTGGAACGCCCTGGGTACTCCCTAACGTGTGACCTGATGGGCAACCAGGGGCTCAGACCCCTGCGAGATGAGGGTGTGAGTCACCTCACCCCGCAGTGCTAGTTTCTACCTAGAAAGGGTAGAGAGAAGGGCAGAGGACAGCATCTGTTAGAGCCTGGGGACCAACTGTAGCAGCTGGAGGCTGTAGTTTGTCTCCCACTAATTTTCTCTTGTAAATTTCCCCAGGAGGTGTGACACATTAGAATCCTGGAGGGGGCCAGCGCTATGGCGCAGTGGGTAAAGCCACTGCCTGCAGTGCCGGCATCCTATATGGGCACTGGTTCAAGTCCTGGCTGCTCCACTTCTGATCCAATCCAGCTCTCTGCTATGGCCTGGGAACGCAGTGCAAGATGGCCCAAGTCCTTGGGCTCTTGTACCTGAGTGGGAGACCTGGAAGAAGCTCCTGGCTCCAGGCTTCAGATCGGTGGCCATTGCAGCTGGTTGGGGAGTGAACCAGCGGGTGGGAGACATCTCTCTCTGCCTCTCTTTCTTCTCTTCTGTGTAATTCTGATTTTCAAATAAATAAATAAAAATTTTTTAAGAAAAGAAAACTGGAGAAGCCAGACCTACATTAAGTGAACTCAGTGTAAGAAGCAAATGGGCAGGGTTAGCTCTGGGCATGAATTCGCATCACTGCCCAGGGCCCCAAGCTCAGAAAGACTCCATGTTTGGTTTAGTACTGTGTTAAACTAATTAATAATTTTAACTTTGAATTCATTTGGTCAGTGAGGTCTCTTGGGACAATGGAACACGCACGGGGCAGCAGAGAGGCAAACAAGATATGCCTGCGAATAACCCTTGCTGCCACATTTGCATGCAGCACACAGGATGTCCCACGGGCACAGAGTTCTGATGCACTTTCTGTGCTTGGATATTCATTCAGTGAGCTTCAGGGTGAGCGCAGGCCAAGCCTGTGCCGCTGAAGACGGAGTAAGCAGGGCTGCTGTCAGCACCAGGAAGCTGAGCTTCTGTATGAACCAGAGCTTGCTTTGAACACAGAAAGAAGGCAAAAGTTTGTAAGAAACAGAAGCAACCAAAGAGCCTATCACAGCCTTTCCTATTCACGATACTTCCTTGTGTGAGCCAGTTCTGTCCACGGAAAATGATGGGGAGGAGGAAAGAGAAAAGACGGGGCAGCTCATCGGCTCACTTCCTTTCAGGCCTCCCCAGCTCGCCAGCGCGCTGACGGCAGAGACCGCGTTTTAGAGGTGAAAGGGAAACGGCTGAGTTCCCTTTGTGCCACACCCCCACTGTTTGGGAAGAACGGCTGACCCACGTGGGTATGGCCACCAACTGACAATGCAGATAGGAATTCAATTTTGTAATCGCAGTCATCCCACACGTGAAATTACTTGTTTGTGGTTAAATTGGCATTGCATGGTGCAAAACCAGACGGTAAAAGCATCCTCATAATGTACACGTTAAATATCTCCTGACTCAGAATGGCATTGAACAGCAAAAAAATATATAAATAAAATGAGAAAAAAAATCACACTATAGCAAGCTGAGAGAAACACCATGGAAGGAGGCAGAAAGCTTTATATTTCTGTACTTTCAAGGGGCTTTCCCCCTAATCCTGCATTGTTATTTTGTTCTAGTCCTGGCAGGTGCGTATGAGCATGCAGGCAGGAAGACTCAGGGGGTGCTGGCAGCATGCTGCCAGGCCGTCTCCCCGGGGCTGGTCAGTCCACCTGGCAGCCCCTGTGAGTGTCGGCAGCTATGGCTCCCCACTGCCCTGTTCTCCTGACGATTGCCCTTGGCCGACAGGAGCCACCTCATCTGAGAGGTTACCCGCATTGCTGTGACCTCGCAGCACACAACCAACCCCTCACTAACTGGGAATACAGCAGGCTGGGCCTTGTGCCTTCATAGGGGCAGGGGGCATTGCTTGAGTGGTACATTTTGGTGCTTCCCTGGGGGATTGGGCCCAAGCAAGACTTTCCCCCAGACCCCATCCTTGCCTCAGTTTCCCCCCTTCCATAGCCTTCTTCAATCAAACACAGACCCCTGAATCCCTGCTGGGATCTCTGCTTCCAGAGCGCTCAACCTAAGACAGGGACTTCACACACACTCACACACACTCACACACACACACACACCCGTCTATAAAGCTGAACCATCATTTAACACACAAGAATGATTCTACTAAGTCTTTTTCAGTTGTACCCAACCGACTCCATGGCCCACCCATACAGAGTCAGGACCTGCAGCTCCAAATTACCCACGTGGGGGACCTGGAGCAGGGAATGTCAGAGAAAGAGAGATCTCAGGCGGGTCTTAAGGGGTGGCGTAGGCAGTCACGCAGGCACGAATGAGGAGAGGGCGCCGCTGGCCGCCTACACCGGAATCCCACCGCGTTCTCTTGGCCAGCTCCAGATTCCCTGACAGAGCTTCTCCAGGGCAGGCCCTGGAATCTGCATTGCAAACCAACTCCCTGGGTAGTACTCCTGCCCCGTACCATGTGAGGGTCACAGATCTGTGCCCCCCTGGGAGAAGGGGGCAGCGGTGACTCAGCCCTGCTCGTGTGTCTGGGCTGGATTCAGACCAAGGCTCCCCCGGGAAGTGGCGGGGAAACAGAACAAGCAGCAGGAGAACCAGCCGGGTAATAATTGGTGCGCTTGAACCCAACAGAGGGCACGCTACTCCGACCCTCTCAGCGGCAGGTCATCCTTCTTGCTCTGCAGCCCACAGCCTGCCAGAGGCCACTCTTTCTGGATACTAAAGCCCCCTGCTGCACAGTAATTGTAGGAGTGCACAGCTCATTCTCCCCACAACAATCTGAACCAGGCTCCCTGGCAATGCCTTTGTTTTCCTTCGTTCAGCCATTTCATTCACTCAAGAAGTTCTCTTAGCTACTAAGAACTACGCCAGGCGCTGGGCTTGTGAGCAAGACAGCCCAGGCCTGCGTCCATTTGTTTCTCCAACCCACCCAACTGCGTGTACACACCTAGGGATGCATGCAGTAAATGAATGGAAGAGCAAGCAGGCCCACGGTGGAGTGACTTTGAGTGAGGGATGGTTGGATGGTTGGCTACCAGGTCTTCAGAGTCCCCTCCAGGCGGCAGGAGCCAACAGGGACAAACCCCGAGCCGGGGATGTCATCCTGGCACTCATACAAGCACAGGGCAAGCACAGCCTTGCGGGTAAGTCTACCCTGGCCACAGCACCATCCTGAGGGACATGGGCATGTCTGGTCTGCAGCTGGGAGGCCAGCCCTTTCCTCAGCATTGCCTCTATTAACCAAACTGATGAGAAATTGTGAATCTACAAAGCCCGACTCGTCAATGTGCCACAATCCAGTGTTCTAGAACCTTCTACCTGGAAGCAAAATAAAGCTATGGTGTTGAGCTTGGTTCCTCTTTCCCTCTACTTCTAGCCTGGAGGATTAGCAAAGCTTATGTTGACTGGGCATTTGCACAGCCCTAAGCGCTGAACCATCTCCTTCCTCAGGGGCATTCGGCAGTGGTAGTTTAGTGATGGTTGCTTTACCTCTGGTGCCCAGCAGCACGGATGCTTTGCTTCTGATTTCTCCCAAGGACTATGTTTCCTTTGTCAAAGGAGAAGTCACCTCCTCATTGCTGGAATGACTCAGTTGCATCATATTTGGGCAAAGCTGTTGCCAACAGCTTCAAAAGGAAATAAATGGCAGTCGCAGTGATCATCCAAGGTATCAATTTTACCACAGTTTGAGAGTATCAGAGGATACTGTCATTGAAAAGGTAATCACGATTCTCATTTAATAGCTTCAGGGAGAAGCAATGCAAGTCGTTTATCATCTTCTTGTCGCTCTGTGAAAACAAGAGAGTCTAAGACCACATGCTGAGTTTTCTCTTAAAGGATGCTACACTAGTGAAAGTGCAAGCTGAGGAAAATACTTCACTTGGGTCTCTGGTTTTGTGGGCTTTAAAAAGAGTACAAGGGCCAGTGCCGGCATCCCATCTGGGGAATGGTTTGAGTCCCAGGCTGTTCCACTTCCAATCCAGCTCCCTGTTCATGCACCTGGGAAAGTAGCAGAAGATTGACCAAGTGCTTGGGCCCCTGCACTCATGTGGGAGACCCAGAAGAAGCAGCTCCTGGCTCCTGGCTTTGGCCTGGCCCAGCCCCTACCATTGTGGCCATTTGGGGAATGAATCAGTGCATGGAAGATCTCTCTCTGCTCTCTCTCCAACTCGGCCTTTCAAACAAATAAATAAATCTTTTTTTTTTTTTGACAGAGTAGACAGTGAGAGAGAGAGACAGACAGACAGACACAGACAGAGAGAAAGGTCTTCCTTTTTGTGGGGAGCAACTGGGAGCAACTCGGACTAGGCTAAGTTACTGGAATTAAGACTTATTCTATGCATCTGCTCTCCCACAATATGGCGCTGGGAGAGGAGGAAACAGCTTCTACACAGCTGCCTCCAGTTCAACCAATAAACTGTAGGACCTGCTCCTGATTGGAGGAGAGCAGCGTACTCGGCGTGTGGGTAGCAGAGTTGGGATTGGTGGAAGAGGACTATAAAGGAGGAGAGAGACAACATGCACCAGGAACATCTAGAGGAACACGTGTGCAGCCCCCGAGAGAGCCGGCCGGCGGTGTGCCGCTCCCCCGCGGAAGTGGGGAAAGTGGCAGGGGGAACCGCCCTTCCATGGAGGTGGAAGGGTCGGTAGCCAACCCGGGAAGAACCAGCAGCAAACCCGGGGAGGGCCGAGCAAACAAAAGAACAGCACAGGGTCCTGTGTTGTTCCTCCACGAAGATGGGGAGCGACACTTTTGCCGTTGGTTCACCTTCCAATGGCCGTCATGGCCGGTGCACCGTGCTGATCCAAAGGCAGGAGCCAGGTGCTTCTCCTGGTCTCCCATGTGGGTGCAGGGCCCAAGCACCTGGCCCATCCTCCACTGCCCTCCCTGGCCACAGCAGAGAGCTGGCCTGGAAGAGGGGCAACCGGGACAGAATCTGGCGCCCCGACTGGGACTAGAACCTGGTGTGCCGGCACCGCTAGGCGGAGGATTAGCCTAGTGAGCCACGGCACCGGCCACAAATAAATAAATCTTAAAAAAATTTAAAAGTTCAAATGCTATGTTTTCATGGGAAATCTTTAGAAGAACGTTGAAGAAAAGCCAACAATAGGCATAGTATGGAGATTCAAAGACCACTAGCCCTCAGTTTATAGACCTGGCTCTTAGACATTCCCCAGAGAGCTTGTGCCAGCACAGCCAAATGCCACCCCTCAAACCAAAGCAGGTGAGCCATAATTATGCACCTCCAGGTTCCTTAAAACCCTCATTTTTTTTAATTTTTGACAGGCAGAGTGGACAGTGAGAGAGAGAGAAAGTTCTTCCTTTTGCCGTTGGTTCATCCTCCAATGGCAGCCGCGGCCGGCACATCGCGCTGATCCAAAGGCAGGAGCCAGGTGCTTCTCCTGGTCTCCCATGCGGGTGCAGGGCCCAAGCACTTGGGCCATCCTCCACTGCACTCCCAGGCCACAGCAGAGAGCTGGCCTGGAAGAGGGGCAACTGGGACAGAATCCGGTGCCCCGACTGGGACTAGAACCCGGTGTGCTGGCACCGCAAGCGGAGGATTAGCCTAGTGAGCCACGGCGCCGGCAAAACCCTCATTTTTAAAGGGCTTCTCTTGCATATTATCTCCATGGTCCTCAGCTGCCCACCAAGACAGCCTCTCCAAGGGTCCCATGTCTCCAAATCTACCCCACCCGCATATCAGTGGTTATTTCATTACCGAATTTACCAATATAATTTTTTCATTTCACAGTTTCCCTGTTGATCCGGAGCTTGCAGCTCTGATCAGCTATGGCCACTTCAGGAATCTGAATAGCATTTGCTATTCAGACACCCCGCCATGCTCCTTGACCAGCCCATGGGCCCCTCGGTGAGGGGGGACCCTTATAATGTCTATTTTTTTCACCCATCTTGTTCATCTTGTAACACCAAATTATTGTTTTATTTTACTAATATCAGAGAAAGCATGTTATGGAATTAATGTTAAGCCAATACTCTCTTAGGTCCATCAATATTAGCTTATTGTGACTTAAAACCATATGTTTTCTCTGAGTTGTTTCTGTAATAAACCAGTGCGTCCCCCTTCCCCCCCCCCCAAACTGTACAGGAACCACCTGGGGATCTTGTTAAAATGCAAAGCTGATTCCGTGGTCTGGATTGAGCCAGGCTTCTAATGAGCTCCCAGGTGATGGAAATATTGCTAGTGCAGACTCCATTCAGAGAAGCCAAGACGACTATATAAAAGGATACTGCATTTTTATATCCTTTTGGAGAGCCATATGAAAGTTCATTGTAATTATTCTTAGTTCTACAGCTAGAGTATTAAAATAATTATTCATGAGATGCAGTCTTGGGCTCATCTCCATATTTCCACCTCCAACCTTTCTCTTTTTTTGTCACCTCTTAAATTCTTATCCATTGCATACTGCTGTCCCTTACAACTCAGCCGATGGCAGAAGTTTGCAAAAATACTGAGGACAGTCTTCACCATGTCCTTTCCACGCTCACACAGCTTCAATGAGCTCACTTTGTCCAAAGAACAGAATTTCGCCTCCTTATTGGGAGACTGTAATTTTCTTTTCTGATCTTTCTTCCCCGTATGAACTCCCTGCCGTGCCCATGAAAACGCGTGCGTTGTTTCTTCTCTGAGCTGTAACTGAAAACTTTCTCTGGCTTCACTGCCTGGTCATCCAGCCCGCCCACTGAAACCCTTCTTGTTTCAAGTCTCAGGTCAGATTTTCTTCTGCCTGTGTATTAAGTCCATTCATAAGAGTTCACTCAAGGCTCAGAAACGCCAACACTCAGGGACTTTCCTGGTCACAGGGAGCTGCCTCTGCCCTGCTCCATCTGGAGATACAAGCTATAGTAAAAGCTCCTGCGATTAGTGACCCCTAACTGACCCCTTCTAAAGCCTTAACCTGGAGCTCAGGTGGACATCTTAATGAGCTCAGGGCAAGAGACTGGAAACCAGATGCACCTGGGTTTTCATCGACCCTTCACTGTCCACCAGGGCTATGCCTTTGACCTCGTTATTCAACCTCTCTTATGGTTTCCTTCATCTGGAAATGAGAGATGAAAATACTTGGTTTGGAGAGATAAAAGAGATAATCCGTGAGGGTTCCTGAAAAAGTTCAAGGAAAAATGAAAGCAAAAGAGACATTTGTTGTGGCTCAAGAACTTCTGAAATCCGTGCGTTGTTTTTTTCATCATATGCCTTTCCATGAACTTTTTGAAGGATCCTCGCATATAATGGGTGAGGCACAGAGCAAGAATACAGAATTTTTATTTACAATACCGCAGTAACAGCAATATAGGGAGCATTTCACAAATATTTGTTAAATGCACGTGCAAGTAATTTAATGGTGCCAAACTTACATCTTTTCTATTACCACACACTTACATGCTTTTTCTATTTTTCTATTACTACACCCCTGCATATAAACTTACATATTTTCTATTGCAGTGGAAGAGGAAAATCATTCCTATTACCGCCTTTTCAACATAGTTATCAATGCTTTTCCTCCCTTGGGTCATGGGTTGCCACTTTCCAGCCTTTTAAGAGAAATTCCTGATGCTTCGCGCCTTTGCTGTATCCTCAGCTTTCTTCTCTCAGCCAGGGAGGGAGCAGTAAGGATTCCTGTCTTGGGGAACACGACCCCTAACAAACAAACTTCATGTTTTTTCTGACGCTGCCATCACAGTCCCTGCTTCAGACCAATGCCAGCATACTGGATACTGTTTGTTTAGCTGTTTGTCCACACCCACCACACGGCAAGTATTGAACACCAGTCCATCTGCTTTAGATGACTATATTTGCATTTTCTTGTCTAAAAGCCTGGGAGATCTTGCATTTGTAGTTAGGGTCTGAATATCAATACCAGTATTCCTTCCCCAAAGTCTTTTTCCCCCCAGTCTCCGTCATAAAGATGCAATGTGGAAAACCATGAAGAACAATCTAGACACAGGCCGGCGTCATCCTGATTCCCCCACCACAGCTGTGTGGCTAAGCAGGGACCACAAGAGCCCATGCTGCTGCTTCAGGCAGTGAAAGAGCAGGTGCATCCCCCACCCACCCCACACCATGGGTGTCTAGATAAGAAAGGGATCCTAGGAAGTAACTTGGCTACTGGAACCTGGTATGAGATCCCCTGTTGGCTTTCAAAAATTTTATTTCATTTGAGGCAGAGAGAGAGAGCGAGAGAGAGAGCGAGCACACTCCCGTCTGCTGGTTGCCTCCTCAAATGCACACACTCGAGTCAGGTCTCCCATGTGGGTGGCAGGGGCACAGGCAGCTGAGCCATCACTGCTGCCTCCCCGCGTCTCTGGTCCTAACCACCAGGCTCAACACCCACTGCACTTGCTTTCTTCACCCATACAGTCCTGCCTTTAGCACTCACTTGTGCACACTTCCTCTCCTTAAAGACTCTCTCTCTACACCTGTATCCCTCTTGCCCTTGCCATTTTCCTGTCTTTGGCTAGAGCCGCGTTCCTGAGACTCGTCCCTACCTTATTTCTTCATTCACTAGCAGACATCTCATAAATGTCCTACTATGTGTCAGGCATGGTACTGGGCACCAAGGCAACAATGGTGACTGCAATGCATACCCCACCTCCTACAGATCACAGCGCTGTGAGAGAGACAGAGGTAGCCATTGAACACATTTTACTAGACGGCTGCTTTGAAAGAGAAGTCAAGCCTGCTGTGTCCCAGTCGGATCCCATTCATGCTTTGTACTGGAACTGGGATACAAAGGTTAACAAAGCACAGACCCTGTCCTCAAGAACGTGTGCAATCTGCAGTTTCAGAAAACAATCAATTCCACTTGGACGGCATCCGTGGGGGCACAGGCATTTTTTTCTAGATGCCTCAACTGTGATGTCAAATGAGAGTGCTGTATGGGAGCCTCAAAGAGCTCATAGGAAAATAGAATGACAAGAGAATGCACATTTCCACGAGGTTTTTGGATCTCCCTTGTATTTATCTACCAGTGCACCATGAAATCTGTAGGAAGAATAAATGAGCTATGAACTAAAGGCACCAGTCCTTGGAGCAGCATGGCTTCCTCTGCATCGTAGAGCTGGAAATTCAAGGGGGGAACCTGGCAGCTGTGGCCAGTGACGTGTGGGAGACATTCACACTGCTCACCCATTGGTGAGCACCTGGGAGAAAATGTGACCCATCACACAAGATCCAGAGGGGGTCTGAGTGCGAAGCAAGGGACAAAAATCCTTTACTCCATAGCGCGTCAGAATAAAATGTGCCTTGATGTGCAAAAGATGAATATTGCTATACAACCTTATCGTTCGCACGGCTGACTTACACGTTAGGGTAAGCTCCTCCACCTCCACAGTCACAGGGAGAACATCGTGGAGGGGGTTTCCCAGTCCCCAGTGTCCAACCTGCAGAGAGAAAAGGCTCAGGTGGTTCCGGCTACAAGGGGTGGGATGCTGACCTCAGGACAATGCAATGGCCACGGATCGAATAGGTAAACAGCCCGAGCAGGCGTCACACACAAGCCTTCCTTGCCTGCATACTTGGTCATGCTCTCCAGGAACACACACCTCTCATCGCCAGGACTTCAGGGAAAGGGCCAGCAGGGCTGGCAGCATCTGTGTATTGTCTGTCTCTAGGCAAAGTGCAATGGATGTGGAAAACATCTCTAGTAGCAGCAGTTCTCGTACAAGCTGGGTCATTTAAGGCCTGCTGGAGAAGTTCTTCTCCCAGCCTATTTGCAACAGCTGTAATACAGCCAACAGGCTCCTTTACCACAGCTGCTACTGGGGATTTTACTTCCACAATCCTGAGATGCTTGGGGGCAGAACAATCCACCAAGCTGACTTTGAGACATTATTTGAGTCTCGCAGTCTAGTCTCCATTTGTTTATAAATCAGTTGTTTTCACATAATGTGAACCCCTGATGGAGTCAGCTCTGATGTTTAGAACTTTTTCATCTTTGCAATACCTGGGACTTTATGACATACAAATGGCTGCTGAGATACAAACGACTATTTCTAAGTGTGATGACTCTTAGTATAAAATGCTCAGAGAAGTCCTTCCCCCTCAAATCTCAGCTGAACCTGCTCAGATAAATTTTATTTATTTGTTTATTTAGTTAGTTGACAGGTAGAGCCATAGACAGTGAGAGAAAGACAGAGGAAAGGTCTTCCTTCTGTTGGTTCACCTCCAAATGGCCACTACGGGCGGCGCTGCGCTGATCTGAAGCCAGGAGCCAGGTGCTTCTTCCTGGTCTCCCATGTGGGTGCAGGAGCCCAAGCACTTGGGCCATCCTCCACTGCCCTCCTGGGCCACAGCAGAGAGCTGGACTAGAAGAGGAGCAACCGGGACTAGAACCCGGCACCCATATGGGATGCTGGTGCCTCAGGTGGAGGATTAACCTAGTGCACTACAGCATCGGCCCCATCAGATAAAATTTAGACTTCAACAAGCATGAGACTCTTATTTGAAATGGTTTTAGTTAGGTATCCAAAAGTTTTTGAAGATTTTATTTGAAAGCCAATATGAGAGAGAGAAAGAGAGAGAGAGAGAGAGAGAGAGAGAGAGAGAGGCTGAGTCTCCATCTGCTGGTTCACTCCCCATATGGCCATAATGGCCAGGGTTGAGCCCTGCTGAAGTCAGGAGCCTAGAGCTCCATCTAGGTCTCCATGTTGGTGGCAGGTGCTCAAGTATTTGGGTCATCCTCAGCTGCTTTTGCAAGCTCATTAGTAGGGAGCTGAATCAGAAGAGGAGCATCCATGTTTCAAACCGGTCTTCTTATGGGATGCTGGGATCAGAGGCAGTGGCTTAACTCACTGTACAACAACACCTATTCAAACTATCCAAAAGCTTTTGTTGTCTTGGTAAAATTTCCTGCTGAATTTTTAGTCAAAAAATTATTTAAAAAATTAAACATTGGTATAATTTGTAGCAAAAGGCTTTTAATGTTTATTAGTCAGTTTTCCTTTGCAACAATGACATACCTAGGGAAACTAACTTTATACAGAGACAGGGTTTATGTAGTTCATAGTTTTGGAGGGTCAACAGTGGCCCCACTGGCTTGGCCACTGTGAGGAGGGAGGATGGCAGTGACGGATCCCATGGTGAGGCAGGAATCAGAGGGTGGCTGGGCCTGACTCCAGCTTTTATACCCAACCAACCTGTACGAACTGCCTTCTGACAACAGAACCCCCATGATGTAAGGACCTCCCCACGCCCCTCCTCCAGCCAGCATATTCAGATTATTTCTACCCCCTTCTTACTATTAACAAATGACTTTAGGGCTTAATATCCCCATGAGTGTGAGAGCCAGACTATGTCCAACCAGAGCAGAGTTTCTCCCCAAGCTAAACTTCGGTTTAAGAAAAAAAAAGTGACACAAAATGTTTTGCTCACACAAAGTTGTGAAATTTCCCTCTAGGCTGGGTTTTGATGCTGCCACATTGGCCGCCCCAGGCCTGTCGAGGGCGACACCAGATAGAGGAGGGTGTGGGGCACCTGAAAGACCCCTGGGCTTGGCATCCTAGACAATTCCCCCACGGGGTGGCCCCTGCTCAGCTCTTTCACTTCTACAAACACAACTGAGTCTCAGTGAACATGTGCAGGCTATCAGCCTGGGACTGACGTTGTCTGATGGATCTGATTAGATCTTGGTACCAGCCATGCAACCTTCTTGGTGATACACACACGTGCATAGAGATTGTCCCGGCTGACTTCTCTTTAGGTAAAACATCCAGGTTCCTTGCCAGGCAGTATCTTAGAGACCTGTCTTCCACAGAGGCTCTTCCCTGCTTCTTTTTCCCCTCCACTGCCTCATCCTAATATGTCTTCAGTAAAATGATTTCAGCTATTAGGGCCATACCACATGTCCGTAGGCATGTGTTTCTTATTTATCAGTCCCATTTCTTTCAGACACATCAAGGTCACTGTTCTTTTATTAGATTAAGTTTTTGTTTTCTTCCTTCTAAAATGTCATGGTGGGCTGCCAGGGCTGGAGAACAAAGAAAACAGTTGGACTTGAACTCCCAGATTGTACAGCACATTTCTTCCAGAGTGAAAATGTTTTATTTTACTAATTTCAGAACACACACACTCATTTATTTGGCGGAGTCTGTGAAAAATTCAGGAGTTTATTTCCCACAAGGATCTAAACCTAAACCTAGGGTTTTTTTGTTTGTTTGTTTGTTTGTTTTAAGATTTATTCATTTGAAAGTCAGTTAGAGAAAGAGAGGCAGAGACAGAGAGATCTTTCATCCACTGGTTCACCGCAGAAATAGCTGTAATGGCCAGGGCCAGGGCTCAGGCCTGGCCAAAGCCAGGAGCTTCATCTGGGTCTCCCATATGGATGACAGGGGCCAAACACTTGGGCAACCCCCCGCTGCTTTCCTCTGGCCACAAGCAGGGAGCCGGATCAGAAATGGAGCAGTGGGGGCTTGAACTAGTGCTCATATGGAATTCTGGCATCGCAGGTGGTAGCTTTCCTGGCTATGCCACAACACCAGCCCCTGTTTGTTTTTTAAAGCTTTCACCCAAGGGTTTTGCATTGTGGCAGAGTGGGTTAAGCTTCTGCCTGCAATGCAATGCTGGCATCCTATATCAGAGTGGGAGTTCAAGTGCTAGGTGTTCTACTTTAGATCCAGCTTCCTGCTGGTGCGCCTGAGAGAGCAGCAGGAGATGGTCCAAGTCCTGGGACCCCTGCTACTCATGTGGGAGACCTGGAAGAAGCTCCAGGCTTCTGGATTCAGCCTGGCCTTGTTGCAGCAGTTGCAGCCTCCTAGGGAGTAGACATTTGCATCGCTCTATAAAGGAAAATGATAGACGATATACATGAAGCGTCCTTTGCAGTGTGGACCAGTGGCATAAGCCCGGCAGGAGCGCTGGCCTGTTCCCAGCGCTGACAGCAGCAGGCCGGGAGCACAGCACACAGAATTAGTCTCAGTACCCTTATTGTATCCAACCCTGCCTAGGACATCCCGCACCAGCCACTTCCGGGGCCTCTCCCTGGTTCTCCTGGGGGGGGGGGGGTCTGTGAGGAGGAGACAGGCACACGTAAGAGATGTGCAAACTGCAATGCTGGCACAGGTGGCCCGGTGCTGCTGCCCAAGGCGGGTGACTGACAGCAAGAAGCCTCTACGCATCGCGGTTATGATAACAGCCCCTTCACTGGCAGCCACGTTCCTCATTTCAGTTTTCTTCTCCCTCTTTCTTATGACTTTGTTATTTAAAGTGCTTTTTATTTATTAATTTGAGAGACAGACGGAGAGAGTAAGACACAGGGGGTGGGGCACGAGCGCCGAGAGAGAGAGCAAGCGCCGAGAGAGAATGAGCTCCTATCTGCTGCCGGCTCACTCCCCAAATGCCCACAGTTGTCCAGGGGAACCAAAGCCAGGAGCCAGAAGCTCAAGGCAGGTCTCTCACTTTGGTGGCAGGGACCCAATGACTTGAGCCACCACCACTGCCCGCCAGGGTCTGCGTTAGCAGGAAGCTGGACGCAGGAACTGTGGCTGGGTAATAGACACACACTCTCTTTTGTGGACATGGGCATCCTAGTTCGCACTTTAACTGTTAACACCACACACCTGCCCTTGCCTTGCTACCTTTCCTCTATCTGCTCCACCCACAGACGTCTCTCAGTCTCACTGTGCTGCGAAGGTTTGCGAAGTTCCATTACCAGAGCAGCGTATCTACCTGCTCTGCCCAAACGTCCATCAACTGACAGGTGCGTAAGTAACTTGTGTCAGTTATGTGCTCAGCAATAAAAAGAGATCAAGGACTGACACATGCTACCGCATGGATGCAGCTCAAAATTCTTATGCTCAGTGAGGTAAGCCAGGCACAAAAGATGACCTGCTGTGTGACCCAGCTTGTATGAGTGTCCACAATAGGTAAATCTACAGTGACAGAAAGAAGATGGGGCTTGCTCGGGGCTGCGAGAAGTGGAGAATAGGGATAAGGTAGCTAAAGGGAATGAATGGAGGGTTTCTTAGTGGTGGTAGTGGGGATTAAATACATACAAGGGAACTTTCAAAAGCTCATGGGAAATGGAATTAAAACTAGGTTTACGGGGCCGGCTCTGGGGCGCACTAGGTTAATCCTCCGCCTGTGGTGCAGGCATCCCATATGGCTGCCAGTTCTAGTACCAGTTGCTTCTCTTTCAGTCCAGCTCTCTGCTGTGGCCCAGGAAGGGGGTGGAGGATGGCCCAGGTGTTTGGGCCCTGCACCCGTGTGGGAGACCAGGAAGAAGCACCTGGTTCCTGGCTTCGGATCAGCATAGTCCTGGCTGTTGCAGCCATTTGGGGAGTGAACCAACGGAAGGAAGACTTTCCCTTTGTCTCTGTCTCTCACTGTCTGTAACTCTACCTGTCAAATAATAAAAAAAATTACCAATAAACTAGGTTTACCTTGGTGCAAAAGCATTTTGAAACCCACGCATATAAGGGGTCTTCAAAACATTTGTGAAAAATACATAATATGGAAAAACTAGGCATAGGTTTCAAAATTACTTGGCACCACATAAAGCGTATCTTTCAATTTATTTTTCCATACACTTTTTGGAGTATTCTCCCAACATGTGAAATTTACCATCAGCACCATTTTTAAACAAACAGTTCAGTTGTACATCCACTTTGCTGTGCAAACAAGCTCAGAACTCTTTCCATTTTGCAAAATCAAAAGTCTTGATTCATTGAGTGATATCTCCCTCCCTGCTCTGCTCCTGGAAACCCACACTACTCTCTCTCCATGATTTTGCTTCCCCTGTGTAGCTCACCTAAGTGGAGTTATGCAGCACCTGTTTGTTTGCGACCAGCTTATTCATTTAGCATCACATCCTTACGGTGCCCCCACATCAGAGCATGTGTTGGGTGTTTCCTTCTCTTTAAGGTCGACTAATATTTCTTTTTTGAGTACATCCCACAGTTTGCTTGTGCAGGCATCCATTGACAGACAAGGGTTACACACACTTTCTGACTACTGTAAATGATGTAGCTATGAATGTGGATGTACAAATATCTCTTCAAAACCCTGCTTTCAGCACTTTGGGGGCATATACCTGCAAGTGGGGCTTCTTTTGGAGTGATGAACATTTTCCAAGATTTTGTAGATGGCTATATAACTTTGCATACACTAAAATCATTGCATTGTCTCCTTTAGAGTGTGAACTGTATGGTATAGGAAGCTATCTGAGTAAATATGCACACACACACAGAGGCACACAAAGCACAAAACAATGTCTGACCTATTCTCTGAGAACACCAGGTTACTTAAGGAGCCAGGGAGAAGATAGGGAGCTGGAAGGAGGAAAAGGCTTGACTCAACAATTCGTTAGCATGATGCTTAATTTGCTGTTAAACCCAAGAAGCGCATGTGAGTGCAGAAAGAGGCTGCCTGCTGCCCTCTCAACATGCAAACAATCTGCAGCTCCTTATATGGGCAAAAACACGGAGCAGGATCTGCACCACCGGGAAATCAGTGACCCACATGCCCGGGGAACCTGCAGCTCTAAGCCTCTGCGATCCTGTAGCCACCCGTCTGCCCTGATGGCCCCAGGAAGCCGCGGGGGTTCTTCCACTTCTCTCACCCCTTCCTTGATTCTTTGCGTTTTCTTCTCAGAGAACCAATGAGTCAATGCTGGGGCGAGAGGCTGAGAAAAGGCATTGAAAAGGACATCACCGGTTGGAAACTGCCCAAGAACCCATACGTTTTGCAGAAATGCGTAATGTAAGCAATAACTTAATGATGGAAGCAATAATGCTTAATAATGTAAGCAATAATGTAAAGGGCCCTATTGGAGACCATTTTCCTATAGGTTTCGTAATATGGCCTTAACTTTTCTAGGCTTTTACTGGCAGGGGAAGTGTGTGCGCCCCCTGCTGGTCCTTTATGGTATGCCAGCAAAACACAGAAAAAAACTTGCTCGGGTTCCACCGGACGCACGGCATTCCAGGGGCGCCAGGGCTTGGATATTTACCCTGACAAAAGTTGAGGGCGGAGGAGGAGACATCTGCAAACTCTAAAACGCACGCGGGTGGGTGGCCCTGCCCCTGGGGCTTACCATAGCAGCCGCAGGTTCGGAGGCACTCAGCCCGTAGTGGTTGGCTTTGCACCTGTCCCACTTGGCTCTCTTCACGCTCTCCTTGCACAAATCCCAGGGCCAGCTCGGAATGGAGTGGATGCCACCGAACACAGTCCTGTCAGGGTCACATTCACAAGCCGGAAACAGACATGCATTGTCTTAGTCGCAAATTGTGGGAAAACGTTTGTGCATTTTACCCACGCTAGAATGATTTTGTCTAAATGATAAAATATGTCTAAATAATCAGGGCTCAGTGGGTTAAGGCACACCACAGCCCATGTCCAAGTACTGGTTGGAGTCCCAGCTGCTCCACTTCCCATCTAGTTTCCTGCTGATGCTCCTGGGGAAATCAGTGGAAGATGGCCCAAGTACTTGAGCCCCTGTTACCCATGTGGGAGATCTGATGGAGTCTCCAGCTCCTGGCTTCAGCATGATGGAGCCCTGGCTATTGTGGCCATTTGGGGAGTGATCAATGGATGGGAAGTAGCAACCTCCTCTCCCCTAACAACTCAAGAGTGGAGCGCCATAGGAACAGGCTGCTAACAGCATGGACAATTCCAGAGAGTAGAGCAAGAACCAGGTGGAAGTGACAAAAAGTAGAGCTAGACTGAGGACAAGGAAGAACTCGACAGCTAGGCCTGCACTTGCTGGGGCTTTGAAGTAGAGGACAAGCAGGTGAGCGTGCATGACATGACCACCAAGGTCCCTCGTACCCTTGCAATACTGTGTTTCCAAGGGATCCCACCTCATTTAAGGACTGCAAGGAACACAACTAATGAATAACCTGACTTTAAGGAACAATCATGTTCACCTTGATATGTGTTTGCTTTGAATTGATTAAAAAAACAACATCCTCAAATATAAGGCTACATCTATATAGCAACCATTTAGGCTAGGGAGTTCAGTGGAAAAATCCAACCAAACTAGCTATTGAGTGTAGGTAAGCGTTTCATTGTCTGACAGAATCTTTCAACTTCCAAGAGTTATTAAATTGTGACTGGTGATAAAATCTTACTACAGCAAAACAGCGTTTGGTTCTGTTTAGTTTGGAAAAGCCACGGTTTTCTTCTAATGAAAGCCAGTTGCTTCCAGAAAGGGAGGAGAGACTGGATTCATTTTAGAAGTGGCCGAAAGGAAAAAAAGCACAACTTTATTTGGGAGAGACTCCAACGACTCCACACTGAGTTCCACAGTGTAATTTAATTATGCACAGAAGTGGCCTTTGGGAAAAGGACGTGGGCGAGTGGAGAGCAGTTTGAAATAAGCCTTTGTCATGGCTTTTACGAGAGATGTACAATCAAACCTCTTGGTGTCACACAATTTAATTCCAGAAAACCTTCATTATCAATGATCAAGTCTATCCAATCTTTGTTTTTCTGCGTCATGTTTAACTGAGTCTTCACTGTGGAAGACTTAAAATTAGTCAACTCGTATGCCTGGAATTTGTTTATGTAAATATTTAGGTTCAGACAAGGCCAACTTAGAGAAACCTTACATGAGCATGCTACTGAATCTTCTCGGCACACGTCATGTGTATATACCACACAAACAAGTATTTGCATAAACTGGGAAGAATCATGGCCTCTCATGGTATAGTCTGTTAAAAACGCCTTAGTGGCATTTCATGGGAAAACTCCTGTTTACAAAGAGTGACTTCTTAATTTTCTGCCAGGGACACTAGTTTTCTTTCCTTGGTTTCTTTCTCTCTCTCTCTCTCTTTTTTTTTTTTTTAAATTTTTTGTTTGACAGGCAGAGTGGACAGTGAGAGAGAGAGAGAGACAGAGAGAAAGGTCTTCCTTTGCCGTTGGTTCACCCTCCAATGGCCACCGCGGCCGGCGCCCCGGCAGCACACCGCGCTGATCCTAAGGCAGGAGCCAGGTACTTCTCCTGGTGTCCCATGGGGTGCAGGGCCCAAGCACTTGGGCCATCCTCCACTGCACTCCCTGGCCACAGCAGAGAGCTGGCCTGGAAGAGGGGCAAGCGGGACAGAATCCGGCGCCCCGACCGGGACTAGAACTCGGTGTGCCGGTGCCGCAAGGCGGAGGATTAGCCTAGTGAGCCACGGCGCCGGCCCCCTTGGTTTCTTTCAAAAGCACCACCAAGTGTTTCTTAAGGGACAAAACTTAGGCCAACGCGTTCAAAATATCATGTTTATTGTTTCCAGAACTCTTTCTAAATTCCTAGATTATCTGTTTCAAAACACTTTGTATTTCTCTGACTCTACCCAAGAGAGCAATTTCATCTTATTTCTTACAGCTACACATCTTTTAAAACGTGAATAAATGTTGTGAGTGCGCGTGTGTTTATATCCATGATTATAGATTCTGATAAAACTATAGGACACTTAGGAAATTGCTCTCAAAATATTTTTTCTGAGAACCAATTCTTTGTATCAGCTCTGGACAAGAGGTCACTCCAGGCGAATTTCATGCAGTCAAGTGCCTACTGAGTAATCTGGGCAAAACACACCATTGATACTTATTCCATATTGCGATCCTTTCAAGTGTGAAATCCAGGAGACTGAATATATTCAGGTGGCCATGAAATCCCTCAGGATTAAGACTTTATTTTCTGTATCATGATTATAAAAGTTGGCAGGTTACTCCTCGCGTGCTTGCGTGCTTTGACATTCCATTGATGGGAAAGCCTAAGAAGCAGGATTTCTGGGTGTTGGGAGAGACAGTCCTCCATGGGCCCTGGGTGTCCTGAACTTTCTGGCTGAGAATCCCAATAACACAAGACCCTGCCTGCTCCCATACACCCAGGCCTGCTTCTGTTTGCTGTAAAAACAGTGAATCCCCAAACTCAAGGTTCCTCAGCTTTGACATAAACTCATTAAGTGTAGATTTTCCACCTGGTGTCCTTTGTGTCAGTCCCTAGGGGATCCAGGTCATTACAATGATCTTGTTACTTGCTGCTTCATAAGTAATGAGGTCTTTGATCTTTGGGTCTTTGGCTAGGAATTGCCTGTCTTTTACCAGCATCTATGAAACAGTAACAACATGTTAGATAGTAAGCAGATCTCTGGCCCAGAGACCCAGTTACTAACACTGGCTATTGGAAATCAGATTGGAGTATTTATCTAGGCAACAATGACTTTGGTGCCAGGACTAAAGTGGAACAAGCAAAATTTATGCAAGTGGCAAAGGTCAACCCTGTATTTACATGGCCCTTAAATGTGGGGACCTCAGTGCTCTGCTTGTCCTATTGTAGTCTCAGTCCTGTGGGGAAAGGCAGATTAAAACAACATTAGAAGTCATTTCAGTAGTAAAAATGGCATTTGCCTAAAGTTTGAAAACATGCCAACATATACTATTTGTGGATCAAAATACATGTGCAAGTGTTCAAACAAGCATGGTCATGATAAATGGCAAATACATGACAGAGCTGACCCCTAGAAAGAAGGGAAAGAAACAGAGCAGGTGTGCACCTGGGTGTCAACAGTGCATGTCAGTTCTTGTTTCTTTACTTAAGTGTTAGGCATTTGAGAGAGAGAGAGAGAGAGAGAGAGAGAGAGAGAGAATTTCCCATGTGCTGGTTTATTCCCCTAATGCCTGCAACAGCCAAGGCTGGGCCAAATGTAGCCAGGGGGCCTGAAACCCAATCCCGGTCTCCCACAAGGGTGACAGTGACCCATGTACTTGGGAAATCCTACTAGCAGGAAGCTGGAATTACACATACAGCCTGGACTCCAATCCAGGCACCTGACATTATGGGATGTGTGTGTGGGGGGGGGGAGCAGCAGCTTAATTATTGTACCAAATGCTGCCCTTGTATGACATTGAAGAAAATCCCAGAATTAACAGAGAAAGACAGTAAGCTTTTACAAAGTTGCTGGTGGGTATAACGGTGCCTGTTGTATTATTCTGTACATATTATAGAGGCTTGAAATATTTCATTAAAAAGGTTGCAAGGTACATAATTATGTAAAGAAGCAAGATAACACTTTGTAAGGTGGCAAGATAATAATCCTGAAAGAAGTTCATGTGTCTTTTTTTAAAAAAAAAAAAAAAGATTGATTTATTTGAAAGAGTTACACAGAAAGAGGAGAGGCATTGGCCGGGGCCGCGGCTCACTAGGCTAATCTTCCGCCTTGTGGCGCTGGCACACCGGGTTCTAGTCCCAGTTGGGGCGCCGGATTCTGTCCCGGTTGCCCCTCTTCCAGGCCAGCTCTCTGCTGTGGCCAGGGAGTGCAGTGGAGGATGGCCCAAGTGCTTGGGCCCTGCACACCATAGGAGACCAGGAGAAACACCTGGCTCCTGCCAGCGCACGGGCTGTAGCGGCCATTTGAGGGGTGAACCAACGGCAAAAGGAAGACCGTTCTCTCTCTTTCTCTCTCACTATCCACTCTGCCTGTCCAAAAAAAAAAAAAAAAAAAAAGAAAGAAAGAAGAGAGGCAGAGAGAGAGAGAGAGAGAGAGAGAGGTCTTCCATCTGATGGTTCACTCCCCAGTTGGCTGCAACGGCTGGAGCTGGGCCAATCCGACGCCAGGAGACAGGAGCCTTCTCCGGGTCTCCCACGTGGGTGCAGGGGCCCAAGGACTTGGGCCATCTTCTACTGCTTTCCCAGGCCCTAGCAGAGAGCTGGATCAGAAGTGGAGCAGCAAGGTCTCGAACTGGCGCCGATGCGGGATGCTGGTGCTTCAGGCCAGGGCATTAACCCTCTGCACCACAGTGCCGGCCCCAAGCTCATGTGTCTTATTAGTGAATTATTGGTTGCTTTTAGCCAGGCAAGTGTTTTGGCTGATTTCACTGCTTTAATTACTGTCCCACACTCACTTCCAGGTGTCAAGGTGCATGCACTTCTAAGCCACCGCCTCCTGGTCAAATCCAGAAGTTTCCTCATCCACCAGCGTCCCCCACCGCTGCAGATTACCGAGATGCTATGACTCGCCTCAGTTGCAATTGGAAAAGCTCTTAAAGCTCAGATATTGTCGCCTCTGCCCTCTCCCCACCACGGCAATTTTGGAGATGCTGTGAGCAGCCCCAGGACAACTGCATCAGAACTTGCTTGAACCAGCCTGAGCACTCACAAATGCATGCATAAGGTTCTGAGATGGCCTTGAGCAGGTTCCCTACAGGAGCAGACTCCACAGTGCTGGCCGTGCTGGCCCTCCTGTTGGGCCCACAGCTGCTGCTGAGGCCCCCCACTGGCCACGTCAGTGGCTGCGATGAAGTGACAGCGGTCTGAGTGGCCGTCATGGTTGCACGCTGCAAGAAGACAGCAGAGTAACAGAGACTTGCATAGGGCTCCACGCTGCAATCCCACAACCTCCGTCTCCACCTTTGGCAGCCACCTGTCTCCCTCTTGTTATCACCCCAGGTGCCCAAGGTGCAAAACCAGTGGTGTCAAAGGACCCCCAAGTTCTCTGATGCTGCTCATGAACTTCCCATACACATGGCTAGAGTGGAGTTCTTCTTCCTTTTTTTAGATCAAGTAGACCCAAAAGAAATCCCTTAGGCAATCAGAAAGCTATAGAATGCCATGTTTGTGGCAGCGTCGAGCCGAGAGTCCTTTAGCAGAAGTACATGCTGTAAATGCACGTTTGTGCCTGGCCTGTTCTGCGTGCACTGGGCTTCTCTGATGGGACAGCAGGGCTGTGCCCAGCCCACTCTCTTATGTGCAGAAAGGCTGGATGGGCACGTCCTGTTGCATGTCTGGGGCTCAGCTTGGGGGCTGGCGGGAAAGGCATTGTGTTGGGAGGAAACTGGTTTCGTGGTGACATCTCTGCTGTCATCCCAGTTGGTTCATCTGGTTCATCCCTGACACGGCCTACCCTCAGGCTGCAGCTCACTGCGCCCTGTACACTGGGACTCCCGTAGGAGAGACATCCACACACCTTTCACTCCCCCCCAAGTCTGGGAAACAAAATAACAGGCACGTTTCAAAGTTCATCAAGGGGCCAGCACTGCGGCATAGTGGATTAAGCCACCACCTACAACATCCCATATGGGCACCAGTTCAAGTCCCAGCTGCTCCTCTTCCAATCCAGCTTCCCGTTAACAGCCTGGGAAAGCTGTGGAAGGTGGTCCAAGTGCTTGGGCCCTCATCACCCATGTGGGAGACCCGGATGAAGTTCCTGGCTCCTGGCTCCTGGCTTTGGCCTGATCCAGCCCAGGCTGTTGCAGTGCCCCACGCTGGTTTGAGCAAATACAAATACAGTCAGCCTGGGGGTGCTCACAGCATCCTATAGGTGAAGTTTAAGGTCAAGGTCCTGGGAGGGATGATTGTTCAGAAAGAGGGTAGGGGGTCTCTGTCCCAAACCACATATTTACAAATTCCTTGACTCATGCTGACTCCACTGACAGTGCTGGGAGGTGCTCTCACCCCCCTCCAGAAAGGTGCCCACAGCACACATGGGGCTCCACTTTCCAGTTAAAGTTCATTTGGGGAGTACCTGGTTCTTCCCTGGGAGATTCCTGGGGTTACTGGGATACCAGACAATTGGAGCCACACTCAGTCCATGCCTAGAACCCATGTTACCCCTCTCTGCAAGTGCTGTGCCCTAGGCCTGCAGCTGGCTTCCCAGGAGAGTCCTGGAAGAAGCCCTTGCACCTCTCACTGTTTGGGCCAGCTGTATTGTGCTGACGGTCGCGGTGACCGTGAACCTGCACCATAGCATCTGAAGAACGTCAAAACAGGGCTATGCTTCGAGAGCTTTGAGCTTCTTCAGACAGAAAGTGAAATACCAAGCTACAGAGCCTCTCTGCTTCTTGGTCCTCCATATGTTGGTGACAGTCTCAACCTCGACTGTATTCTTCACTCAACTGGCTCCTCAAGCTTTTAGGAAGTTTGGCGAGCATTTACAATAAGTTTTTTTGGGGGGGCATTTCTGAATTTTAGTTTCAGCTCAGCCATCAGTGCAATCAGGGGGACAGTTTCGTGTGCGTGTAGGAGATAGCTGAGGTGCAGAGGGGAGAAGAGGGAGAGGAGCTGGAGAAAGGCACGTGATTCTCTTTGATTTTCGCAAAATGCTTTAACTTGGTGCACTTTCAACGAGAGAAGCTCTCTGTCCAGTGACACTGACACAGCGGGAGGCTGAGTGAGAAGGTGCAGTTGCCTCCACTCAACCCTGGAGTGATCACACCTAAGAAATAGCTTAAATGTCTTTAGTAGATACACAGCTGGGTGTGGGGAGCAACTGGGACTAGACTGTTACTCGAATTAAGACTTATTTTATGCATCTGCTTTCCCACAATATGGTGCTGGGAGAGGAGGAAACAGCTTCTACGCAGCTGCCTCCAGTTCAACCAATAAACAGCAGGACCTGCTCCTGATTGGAGGAGAGCAGCATACTCGGCATGTGGGTAGCAGAGTTGGGATTGGTGGAAGAGGACTATAAAGGAGGAGAGAGACAACATGCACCAGGAACATCTATCTGAAGGAACACCTGAGCAGCCCCCGAGAGAGCCGGCTGGCGGTGTGCCGCTCCCCCGCGGAAGTGGGGAAAGTGGCAGAGGGAACCGCCCTTCCACGGAGGTGGAAGGGTCGGTAGCCAACCCGGGAAGAACCAGCAGCAAACCCGGGAAGGGCCGAGCAGACAAAAGAACAGCGCAGGGTCCTGTGTCGTTCCTCCACGAAGAGGGGGAGCGACAGCTGGGGCTCTGCCTAAAAATGCAACTCTTCTTCTACTGCATCAGTCTTTAGAGATCAGTCTAAAGATGAGGGAGACTTACAATAATTTTTTTAAAGATTTTATTTATGGGACGGGTGCTGTGGTGCAGCAGGTAAAGCCGCTGTCTGCAGTGCCAGCATCCCATATGGGTGCCGGTTCGAGTCCCAGCTGCTTGACTTCTGATCCAGCTCTCTGCTGTGGCCTGGGAAAGCAGTGGAAGATGGCCCAAGTCTTTGGGCCCCCGCACCTGCGTGGGAGACCTGGAAGAAGCTCCTGGCTCCTGGCTTCGGTTCGACTTAGCTCTGGCCATTGCCATCATTTGGGAAGTGAAACAACAGATGGAAGACCTCTCTCTGTAACTCTGTCAAATAAATAAAATAAATCTTAAAAATGATTTTATTTATTTATTTGAGAGGTAGAGTTACAGACAGTGAGAGGGAGAGACAGAAACAATCTTCCATTTACTGAATCACTCCCCAAATGGCCAGAACTGTCAGAGCTGGGCCGATCGGAAGCCAGGAGCCAGGAGCTTCTTCCCGGGCTCCCATGTGGATGCAGGGGCCCAAGTGTTTGGGTCCTCTTCCACTGTTTTCCCAGGCCATAGTAGGGAGCTTGAGAGAAGCAGCTGGGACTCAAACTCACACCCAAATGGGATGTCAGTGCTGCAGGCAGAGGATTAACCTTCTGTGCCAAAGCGCCAGTCCCTACAGTATTAAAAGAGTCATTTGTAGTACAAGAATGTTACTTGGATTGGCCACTTTTACAAAAGCAAATTCTACTGAAACACCATTAGTTTTGGTGAGAGGGCCTCGCACACAACAGGCCTTCAGTAAATTTTTCCAGAATAATTAATGTGAAATCAGGGTTCCTCCTTATCAAAACTCCATTTCTTTCTTCCTTCCTTCCTTCCTTCCTTCCTTTCTTTCTTTCTTTTTTGACAGGCAGAGTGGACAGTGTGAGAGAGAGACAGAAAGGTCTTCTTTGCTGTTGGTTCACCCTCCAATGGCCGCCGCGGCTGGCACACCGCGCTGATCTGAAGGCAGGAGCCAGGTGCTTCTCCTGGTCTCCCATGGGGTGCAGGGCCCAAGCACTTGGGCCATCCTCCGCTGCACTCCCTGGCCACAGCAGAGAGCTGGCCTGGAAGAGGGGCAACCGGGACAGAATCTGGCGCCCCGACCGGGACTAGAACCCGGTGTGCCGGCGCCGCAGGCGGAGGATTAGCCTAGTGAGCTGCAGCGCCGGCCTCTTTCTGCTCTTAATCTGATAAAACAGTGACCTCCAACCCCACTCCCCACTCTGCCCTGACCCTCTGCCAGTCACCAGCGTTGCTCAAGGGGTCCTTCCTGGCAGGTGCTAGCTGCGTGATGGTTTACAGAGCCTGGCAATGAGGCAGCCAGTCCAGGGCTGCTGCTGACCTGGGGGCTCACCAGCAAGGGTGGAGAGGGATGTAGCTTCTCCTGGGTGCCCCATGCACTTCCCTTCAGCTGGGCGCTCTCATGCATGATTGTTTCTGATCATGTGTATATTGCTTGGTATTCATGAACCATTTCAATTTAGACATTTTTATTTAAAAAAAAAAAAAAAACAAAAAACCATGAGCTCACATTAAGTTTCCATCAACACTACCTAAATATTTTTTTCCCCACCGAAGTCACATTTTTGAAACCTATATTTGTAAAGGAAAGAAATCCCAGAAAGGAAGGGTTACCTCACCACCAGTGGAGGGCTCAGTGTCCCAATACTTGGAGTCACAAACAAGCTCTCCCACGCCCTGGGCCTGGCCAGATGTGACATCAGGAGAGGCAGTCGCACAATCTTTTGCAAAATATTTAAACATTGTCCACCTGTGTCCAGGGTTTCTGGAATGCTCCACTAACACTCCTGCAGACTGGAATATCTAGGAACAAATGGGAAAATTTATAAGGTTTCTCTAAGGAGACTTTGTTCTCCACTTCAGATTGGAAACTTAAACACTCCACAGATCTTTTAAAATCTTTTAAAATCAACTACACAAGGGCAGGTGTTGTGGTGTAGTGGGCTAAGCCTCCACCTGTGGCACCGGCATTCCACATGGATGCTGGTTCAAGTCCTGGCTGCTCCTCTTCCAATCCAGCTCTCTGCTATGACCTGGGATAGCAGTGGAAGATGGCCCAAGTGCTGGGGCCCCTGCACCCATGTGGGAGACCCAGAGGAAGCTCCTGGCTCCTGGCTTCGGATCAGCACAGCTCCGCTGCCACTGCAGCCGTTTGGGGAGTGAACCAGCAGGTGGAAAATCTTTCTCTCTGTTACTCTACTTCTCAAATAAACAAATAATATCTTAAGAAAAAAATCAGCTACACAACACACATACAGAGACTTCTTCCAATGTGTGGGCAAGTACTTACAAGTACATATTTTGTTCTCAGAATCTCCTTACATTTTTCAAATGCTTATGATGAGTTACTTATTGAAAAAAAAGAACATATAAATTGAGAAGCTAATGTAATTCATATTTTATAGCAAATTTCTATCATTCTCTTTCCCACTGGCAAACCCTAATGCAGCCTTCAAAAACCCACCCAGGGAGTTTATTCTGATTCCCCGGAGCAGATTTAAAATAAAATTTTCAGCATTCTAATTCTACCTCTATTATTGCACTTGTGATGGATTATAATTTTCCATTTAAATGTTCACATCTATGATCAGAGTGTGAGTTCTTTGTGGGCAGAGATTGGCAATTTAAAAAAAATTAAACATTTTATATCCTTTTTTTTGTTAGCAAAACCAGCACCAGGCCTTGCATCAAAATTAGATTAAAGAAAGACAGTGATTTGCTCTGGCATCTTAAGATTAGCCTTAGAAAAGACTCTAAGCTTCTTCCCCTGGATCACAATCTTTCCATCTTTCCCTAAATGATTTCCGGTTCCTGTCTGTTTCTCCCCAAAGTTATCTTTTTAGTTTTTGTGGTCTGTATCACTCTAGTACTTGGAGTTTCCTTTTCCCAGTGTCTTCCAAGGTTTTTTAAGTTACTAACCTCAGAGTCATTAATTAACAGGTAATTTTTTTATATATAAATTCAAAAACAGCTAACCACAGGACAAAAGTGGGGTCTGGATTTCTTCTTTTTTTGCTCTGTGCCAGGAAGCCAGGCAGTGCAACTCCAGCCCACCACTGAGCATTCTGAAATTAGACACAGCGGGCAGCAGCTACGTACCTGTGCTTTGGAGGTCAACATAAGGTGGCTGAACTGAAATGCTTCTAGGTCCAGTCTGACACTGACCTGATCAAGATCTAAAGGAAAACCCAAAAAGAAGACACCTTTTTGAAAATCCAAAAAAGAAATGACTTTTAAAAAAGATTTATTTATTTATTTGAAAGAGTTACACAGAGAGAGAAGGAGAGGCAGAGAGAGAGGTCTTCCATCTGCTGGTTTACTCCCCAGCTGGCTGCAGCAGCTGGAGCTGTGCCGATCTGAAGCCAGGAGTCAGGAGCTTCCTCTAGGTCTCCCACATGGGTGCAAGGACTTGGGCCATCTTCTACTGCTTTCCCAGGCCATCAGCAGGGAGCTGGATCAGAAGTGGTACAGCCATGTCTCGAACTGGTGTCCATACAGGATGCTGGCGCTGCAGGCGATGGCTTTACCAGCTACGCCACAGTGCTGGCCCCAAGAAGTGATTTTTGAGAGCCCCCGGCTTGTCAAGCTAACCACCCCCTGCCGTGGCTTGTTGGTAATAAAATGCCCTTGAGACTATTTGTCTGGTATCACCCCCATCTCTGCCCAGTCCGCTGGCGCAGTGTCCCATGCCTCTGCAGGCCTAGATCTTTGGTGGAGCAGGGAGGTTTTACCCTGATTGCACCCACACATCTGTTTAGGTGGCAACACACATGGCCACCATGTGGCAGCATTTCCTACTACCAAAGAGAAGGCTCATTTCCTGGGATGCACATATTGAAGACACATCGATGTGTTCTGGCAAGTCAGAGCACTGTGGAAAGAATCAGCATGCCCCTTAATTCCAACAGCTGCTAACATCCACTGGAACTAGGCATTGATCACTTGGTATAGAATACAGCTTGGAACATTCCCCTGGAGTGGGGGTTGGGGGCTCCTCTCTGGTCAAGCAGATGTCAGAACTTTGCACTTAGCTAGCAGGCCATGATCTATTCTCCAGCACAGACACAGAGCAGCATCCCAACCTGGACGTGATGGGAACTCAGATGTCTACAGCTGAACTGTCCAGCAGAAGTAGAATGTGAGTCCAGGGGCTGACATCCTGGTACAGCAGGTAAAGCCTCCACCCGCAACGCCCACATCCCATATGGATGCTGGTTCGAGATCCAGCTGCTCCACTTTCAATCTAGCTCACTGCTGGTGCACCTGGAAAGGCAGTGGAGGATGGCCCAAGTGCTTGGGCCCCTGCAACCACACGGGAGACCCGAAAGAAGCTCCTGGCTCTTGGCTTCAGCCTTGCCCAGCTCCAGCTGTTGCAGCCACTTGGAGAGGGAATCAGCGGATGGAAGATCTCTCTCTCTCTCTCTCTCTCCCTCTCTCTGTGGCTCTGCCTTTAAAGTAAATAAAAAACAAGTCTTTTTATCTTAAAAAAATGTGAGTCCAGCATGAAATTTAAAATTTTCTAGTGGCCACATTTTAAAAAGAAAACAGATAAATTAACTTTTATTGAAATACATAAATCAATATAGTAGAGAATGATCATTTCATAATGTAGTCAACATGTTTTAAATTAAGCATGCCGTATTATAGTTGTTTACCCTTAATTTAAGTCTTGTACTCACAGCACATCTCAATTTGGATTAGCCTCATTTCAAGCAGCCACGTAAGGGGAGGGAACACGATGTTAGATAGGGCAGAGAAGAGTGGGTGCATTGCAGGAAGTGGGGTTCAGCAGAGTCCTCGGGCCAATGACTCAGGAGAGGCCAAAAGAGGGATCAGGAATTAGGATTCACAACACAATGGCACTTAGCACATGCCAGTTACGTATCTGTCAAATGGATAACAAAAGCAGTCCTAAGCTGTCCCACGCATTGTGAGTATTTCCACCCTTCCCTCTAATGGCCTAGCATCCCCTAAAAGACATCAGGTTAGCAGTGTGGAGAGTAGAGGCATCAGAACCCCAGTGCTGCAGACAGAGAAGGAGCGTGGAATTGTCCCATGTGGCTTCAGGAGAACGGAAAGGGTTCCAGGGCAGCGTGGGAGAGGCTCGGGGTGAGTGAGTGACCTGCACTGGGGTAGCCCAGCCAGGATGGAAGCACATTTAGGTCCATCAGCAGGCCCATGGCCAGTGGTGGGACAAGAAGACTCCCTGACCAGGCCCACATGTCCAGTGAGTGTCTAGTGTGGGGTTCAATGTCATCGTTGTTCATAAAGAGACATGGCATAAACCCAGGAAGGAAAAATGTCTCTCAGTGGGCTGCAGTCCTTTCAGTCCAGATTCTGTGTTAAAGTCTTTAGCTTGCAGTAAAAAGGCAAAATGTTCTCTTTCTCTTTCCCTTTCATGTGTTAAAGAAGGAAAAGGCCCTTGATACCAACGGTCAAGGGCTGGCTGCGTGGATCACATGAGAACCTGGGGTCATAGATGAAGTTTTGTTCCTCCTTGAGAAATATTATCATTAAAAGTCCAAACAGTGGCTGGCATTCTGGAGCTGCTGGTTAAGCCACTGCCTGCCACACTGGCATCCCATATGCGGACCAGTTAAGGTCCCAGCTGTTCCTCTTTTGATCCAGTTCCCTGCTAATGCGCCTGGGAAAGCAGCAGAAGATGGCCCAAATACTCAGGCCCCTGCCACCCATGTGGGAGACTCAGTTGGAGTTCCCAGCTCCTGACTGTGGCCTGGCCTACCCCTTGCCATTGAGGTCATCTGGGGAGTGAACTGGTAGATGGAAAATTGATCTCTCTCTCTCTCATTTTTGCTTCCCCACCTCCAACTCTGCCTTTTAAGTAAATAAACAAATATTTTTAAAAAGATTTAAAAAAAAGGATGGTAATTACTTATTGTTGATCCTATGTTAAAAACAAGCTGTTCTTACTATATTTGTCTTTCAATCTGGCTAAAAATAAAAAAGCAGAGGAAATAACAAGACATTAACTTTTCCATCAATAGGTACTTAAATACAACAGCAATTAAATTAAAATATGGCTTAGCGATTTTATAAATTTATATGCTAGGATTAAAATGTTAACTTCTGTGGAACTAATTTTCTGTCCTATAAGAGGCAGATGCCCTGGAAGCTGTTTTAAAATGCAGAAAAAAATAGCCAGGATATGCTTTTTGAGTTAGAATTACTTCCTTTAGTCAAAAATGGGAGATTTGGCAGGAAATTAAGGAAACAGTTGGCCAGCAGGTTACGGGCAATCATCGTCTCCCTCTCTCTATTTTTTTTCCCTCAGATTTCACAGTTTTGGTAGAAAATCTTCCCTGAGCAAAATCTTTATACACACTTGTGGACATAGGAAAAAGATATTTATTAAGCTCACAATAAAGGGGCCCCCAGGCTTGCCTGGTAGACCAGAAGGTCTTATTAGTGAATTGGAATTAATTTTGCTTCAGACAGATTTTCAAAGATTATAGCAGCACAGACTGGCCTTTGAGATCGCTTACTTTAATACCTCCACTTGTAGTTGTGTTTAAAACTCCTAAAGGGCTCTACAAAGATTGCCACAGCACTGTTGGTGGCCTGCACTGTTACTGCTGGCTTATACCTGTGGGACTCTGAAGGATTTTCTTTTTTCTTTTTTTGCAAAATTTCCAAGAAGCAAGGGCTGTTCATTACCACCTTCTATCTGGAAACTGCCTTCAACAGCACAAGTCCTCGGTGACCATCAGTTGTATGTCCTCACCGTGGCGCCTGTGAACCTGCACGATGTGACCAGGGCTGCCTCTTTGCCTTTACTGCCACCTGGCTTCTCCTCACTCACTCAGCTCCTTGCTTCTTGCCTTTCCTTAGACATCAAAAATCTCGTGCCTTAAGAGTTTTGTCATGAGCCAGACATTCTGATCTCTTACTCTTTCTGTTCTTTTGGGTCTCTGTTTAAATGTCAACATCTTCCTTTTTAAAGATTTATTTATTTATTTGAAAGGCAGAGAGAGAGAGAGAGAGAGAATGAGAATGAATCTTCTTGATCCACTGGTTCACTCCCCCAAATGGCCACAATGCCTGAGGCTGGACCAGGTCAAAGCCAGGAGCCTAGTCCTTGGGTCAGCAGAAGATGACATTAGCAGGAAGATACATTAGCAGGGAGCTGGACTGGAAGTGGAGCAGCTGGAACTCAAACTGGTGTGCATAGGGATGCTGGCTTTGCAGGTGGTGGCTTAACCCACTGCACCACAATGCTGGCCCCCAAATGCCAACATCTTAAAGAGACTGTTCTTGATTACCCTGTCTAAAATGCCACCACCTTCCTACCACTCTCTTTTCTGCCCAACTTTATATATTTCCTAAGTGCTTATCTACTTGAGACTATGCTATAGAGTTGCTGGTCTATTTCCTGTCTGTCTCCATCATTAGAGTTTAAGCTGAATGACACTAAGGAGCACTTTTTTTTTTTTTTGACAGGCAGAGTGGACAGTGAGAGAGAGAGAGACAGAGAGAAAGGTCTTCCTTTGCCGTTGGTTCACCCTCCAATGGCCGCTGCGGCCGGCGCGCTGCGGCCGGCGCACCGCGCTGATCCGATGGCAGGAACCAGGTACTTATCTTGGTCTCCCATGGGGTGCAGGGCCCAAGCACTTGGGCCATCCTCCACTGCACTCCCTGGCCACAGCAGAGAGCTGGCCTGGAAGAGGGGCAACTGGGGCAGAATCCAGCACCCCGACCGGGACTAGAACCCGGTGTGCTGGCGCCGCAAGGCGGAGGATTAGCCTAGTGAGCCGCGGCGCCGGCCGAGGAGCACTTTTTTTTTAAGCTCATATCCTCACTGCCTAGAATAGTACCTGATGCATCGTAGATGCTCAATCAAATTTGTTGAATGAATGCATGCTGATTGTAATGATTACTTCAGCCAATCTGTCAAAGAAAACCAGCCCACCCAGAGATCCACATCATCAATACATTTTGAGATCACTGGCCATGGAAAGCCTTATTGTTGAAGAAAACCACAATTTTTTTTGAAAATGAAGGTACAGCAGATGCTATAACAATTCTGAGCTTGTGCCTGACTTTTCCTCAAAGAGCAGCAGGGGATGTCAAGTCTTCAAAGTCTTTTCCATACTACTATGGAAACTATCAGGGAAAAATGTCCAAGGTCAAAGTTCGCAGGTCATGTGTAGCCATTTCAGAAGCATACTCCTTGATAAGGCTGGCTACAGAGGATATTTACTTATAGCCAATGCATGTGGGAGTCCCAATGCAATGGATCTATGGTGTTGGGAAGCCCCTGGAGAATTTTTTTTATTTTAATTTTTTAAATTTGTTTAAGGTGAACACATTTCATTCATTTCAGAAAAAGTTTTTGCTTGGTGGCTCTGCCTTAGGAAAAACTCACCCTTCATGCTGTGTACACGCTTAACCACCCCAGCCATTGCAGCCCTGCCTGTAGTACTTGTCGTCCTGGAAAGGTTTGAGTCGTTTTCTCCAGTTCTAAGTTTTCCAAGATGTCCGTCACTTTCTGGAGTCTGGACGAAAGAAACCTCCACAACTGGCTTTATTCCCAAATGCCAGAGGTTGAAGGACAAGACGGTGATGCTAGTGCTGGAGAGTTTCCAGTATTCGAGTTGGAAACCACTGCTGTGGATTTACTGAAGTCACTTGGAGGGCCATCCCTCCCACCTGGCCAAGAGTGGAGTACAGTGTCCACTGGCTCATTTCCTGTACACCAGGAGAAATCCTCTTCCTTACACAAGGGCTTCCTAAACTTAGAACAGTGCTGAGCACCCAAGCATTGTCTCCACTCACTTATAATCATCATCTTTTCCTAGAAACCAATTAGGACACAAGCATTTCCCAGAGACCTCAATGGGTTGCCTTACATGAACAATACGTGGAAAAGCCTGGGCCACTCAGAGTAGGTTCGTGTCCAACTTCCTTCCTGCACACCCTCTCATTTCAGAGGCGGACGTGATCGTCTCAGGGGTTTCAGGAGGTATGATACTCGGATGACCTTGGATATTTGTTCTGCTGCCAGTATACAGGGAGAAAAACACCCCTGCAGAGCCACTGGCACTTTTAGAAAACTGGTGTTGAGGGGCAAAAGACACAAGAATAAGCTCACATTGGGAATTTATGACTTTGAGGCAAAAAACTTCCAAATGGTAATTTGAGGTTGGTGTCTAATCGTTTTACAATTCTACACCCTCTCACCCCTCATCCCATCTAAGGCAGAACAACAGTGACTTGCATTATGCATAATGACCAGACTTTAAGGGACTTGGCAATCCTTACTGGCAGTCAATGCTGTTCACTCTACAGGAATGACTGAGGCAGCTGAGTGGACCAGTAGATACTAAAGTAATTCCCCTTGAAAACTGAACTAAAGAGATTTCAGTCTAACTCAAAAGTAACAAGAAATAGAATTGAGCAGATCTTCAAGCCAAGTTCAATCAGGGTTTCCCATACTTTGAATGCTATTGTCTGTGTCTCTGTTGTTCAGAAAGGAGTCTTGTCTCCTTCTGTCCTGTTGCTTCAGTGTCCCCAGGTGGATGTGGGAAAAGTCTACATGTTTGATTAATTAACATCCCAGCAAGTAAGCAAAAAACCGACCCACCTCCATATAGCTGAGGACGCGGTATTTCTGGTTGCCATTCAGCCCGCAGGTGGAAGATGCTGTGAGCTGGGTGATGCAGCCTTGGAGGAGATGGCAGGCACCCCTGCTGCATCCATCTTGACCCCTGAAGCAACTGATCCACCCTTGAACACAACAGAAAAAAGGCACATAGAAGGCAGTCTGGGGAGGATGCAAAGCCTGGAGAAGACACTGGTTGAGTGGGAAGCTTACCAACTCACTGATCTTCATTTTTACTCCTATTGCCCTCGAAGACCCAGGGAAGGGATGCTGCTGGTGTTCTCAGCCTGGAGGAAATCTCCTAGCTGGGTAGGATACACTACTTGTGTACCCTATCCCATCCTGGGGCAGCCTGCAGTCAGTGATTGATGGATACGGCATTCCAATGCCCCAGGCTGGGATCAACTCCACAATCAACTCATGTTCAGCATCTCCTCTTGGCAGTTGGGTGAAGCATGACCCCATCCAGGATCACATATGTCCACTTCCTTCACTCTTAAGAAATCACTGGTAGGACTCGAGCTGTGGCACAGCAGGTAAAGCTGCTGCTGGTGATGCTGGCATCCTATATGGGCATCAGTTCATGTCCTGGCTGCTCCACTTCTGATCCAATTCCCTGGTAATGAACCTGGGAAATCAGTGGAAGATGGTTCAAGTGGTTGGGCCCCTGCACCCATGTGGGAGACACAGATGGAGTTTCTGGCTCCTGGTTTGTTATGGCCATTTGGGGAATGAACCAGTCAATTCAAGATCTCTCTCTTTCTGTCTCTTCCCCTTTCTCTGTAACTCTGCTTTTCAAATAAACAAATAAAACATTTTTTTTCTGAAAAAAGAAATCACTTTCACACCAATCCCTGTCTTGGGTTCTGCTTTGAGGAAACCTGATTTGACAGCTTCTATTTATTGAGGCTTCTTTCTGTGTCATTTTTAGGGCAAATAACAAAGACTAATGCATAGGCATGAAGAAGGAGAATCCTTGTCCTGCTTTATGCATGTTATTCTGACCTACGTAAATTGGAGAATTTAGGAAATAATCATGAAATAACTTTCTATTAAATGATGGAAGTTCCATTGAAACTCTTTATAAGCTGGACGGTAGGGCTCAGATACAGCATGGACCAAATTTCGCCATCTATGGGCAGAAGAGGTATGTCGGCTTCTGGTCTGTGTGTCACACTTCGCCCACCTGACAGTGCCAACACCCAGATCTGCCATGGAGGGACTTGACCACAACTGACATGACACCAATTCAGAGGCAATGCTAAACTGTTGCCTCAATTCTCCACTTGAATAATTCTCTTAAATCTCTGTTTCAAAACTATTTTAAAAATTCTGTTCATTCTAAAATAGTAAGTTCCGGAGAGGGAATATTAACTTCTTTGGAAAAATTACAAGGAATTAAAATTTTAGTTTAATAAACTGCTAAATATGAGTTAGTAGTAGTAATCATAGTCAATAATAGAAAACACAAGAAATCCTAGCTATCAGATGGAAAAGAGGTAGAGGAGAACTTCGATGATTTAGAAGCTGGATGCCAGTGCCTGGAAAAGATTAAAACCATTGGATAAAAGATTTTTTGCTTCCTCTTTTTAAAACTTCTTTTTATTCTTGTTTCTCTGTATTTGTGGGAGGTTGCTTCAGGACCCCCACTGTTTACCAAAATCCACCAGTGCTCCTATCCCTTATATAAAATGATGTAATAATGGTATTGAACCTACACACATCATTCCATCAACTTTAAGTCATCTCTAGATAGAAGTATAATAAGAGTAAGCATGGGCTGGCGTTGTGGTGCTTGCTACATTGGCATCCCATATTGGAGTGGGGGTTCAAGACTCAACAAGTCAGCTCTCTACCTGGAAGGGCAGCAGAAGAAGGCCCAAGTGCTTGGACCTCTGCCACCCCTGAGAATGAGATGGAGTTCCTGGCTCCTGGATTCAGCCTGGCTCTTGGCTTCAGCCTGGCTCAACTCTGGTTGATGTGGCAATTTCTGGGGTAGACCAGCAGATAAAAGATCTCTCAGATTAGATTAAGGTGGCAGAATAGGGAGGGAGCTTACTGCTCTAGTCTATAGGAGAAGACAGTTTTTAAAAAGTGGAGAGAGTACAGTATCAGGGAAGGGTTAGGGAAAAAATAGCAGAGGAAACTCCACACAAATTAGAGGGGCACTGTGGACCTACATGGAGGGTGTGGCTACACATAACTCAGGACCCCAGCATCTGAGAACCTCAGCACCAGCTCTGGAGTGAGGTGAGACCAGTTTGCAGCAGCCCAAGCCACTGGCAATAAAGCTGCAGGAAGAATCTGGTGGGAATCTGGCTTGGAGCCTTGTGGGGAACAGTGTACCTGCAAAACTAGAGGAGGAAAAAAGGGGAGTCTTATTTCTCTCTCCCTGACCACCGTGCAACCAGCATTCTGTAACAAGCTGATACAAGGTGAGTGCCATTTTGAACATATGTAACAGTTGCGCTAGCTCCTGTCTGCCTAGTGGAGATGCATAGTGGAAATGCCCGAGTCTGGTGGGGAGAACATACAGGGGACTGGGTGTTTGTGACTGTGAGAAGCTTGTGTGCCAGGACTGTGAAATACTGTGGCTGCATGGGAGGACTCAGGGTATGGTGGGGACTTTGGGCCATCACTGTGGGAGGCTCCACACACTCAGAGTTCCCTGATTGTTCGGTGAGGTTCATTGCTACTGAATCTGTGGTTACACCGAGGACTGCACAGATCCTTTGTGTGGTTCCTGTGGCAGTGTGGATGAATATTATACTCACTGGGGCTAGTGCCCAGGCACTGGTCTCCTACAAGGAGAGGAGGTGAGCTGAGACTACACCAAAAGAGCCGAACAAATATTCCCTCTGATTAAAAAGAGAGAGAGAGAGGAGAGAAATTTACATGCCCAACTTGAGTCACCTTGGACACTCCCTTCACCATGAATTACTGAACAGAGCTCCTTAGCAACACCCACCAGAGGCCCCTAGGTATTCACTGAAAAAGCAGATAATCCACTAAGCTCAGAGGAATAGTCCAAAGATTAAAGCCATCACAGGGAAAAAACAAAGAAGAAACCAATGAGTATCTCCACAAATGCCAAATAATAAATGCACCAATTCAAAAAAACACATTGAAATAAAAAAAAGGTCAGCAAAATAAAGATATATTTTTGAACAAATAAACAAAATTGACACACCTTTGGCCCAACTAACCAGAAAAAGGATAAGACCCAAATAAATAAAATTAGAGATGAAAAAGTAAATTTAACAACAGACACAATAGAAATAAAAAGAACCATCAGAAATTCCTACAAAGAGCTGTATGCCAACAAACTGGGAAACAAAGAAGAAATGGATAGATTCCTGGACACATGCAACCTACCTAAATTGAGCTATGAAAACATAGAAAACCTAAACAGATCCACAACCAACACAGAATTGAATCAGTAGTAAAGACCTTCCCAACAAAGAAAATCCCAAGACCAGATGGCTTCACTGCTAAATTCTACCAGTCATTTAAAGAACTAACTCCAATTCTTCTCAAGTTATTCAAAATAAGTGAAAGGGAGGGAATCCCCCCAAATTCTTTCTATGAAGCTAGCATCGCCTTAATTCCTAAACCTGAAAAAGATACAACAGAGAAAGAGAACTACTGACCAATTTTCCTAATGAACATAGATGCAAAAATCCTCAACAAAATACTAGCCAATCAAATCCAACAACACATCAGAAAGCTCATACACCCAGAGCAAGTGGGCTTTATCCCTGGTATGCAAGGATGGTTCAACATTTGCGAATCAAACAATATGACACACATCAGATTAACAAACTGCTAAACAAAAACCATATGATTATCTCAATAGATGCATAGAAAGCATTTGATAAATACAAAACCTTTTCATGATAAAAACTCTAAGCAAATTGGGTATAGAAAGAACATTCATCAACATTATCAAGGCGATTTATGACAAACCAATGGCCTGCATCCTACTGAATGGGGAAAACCTGGAAGCATTCCCACTGAGATCTGGAACCAGACAAGGATGCCCATTCTCACCATTGCTATTCAATATAGTCTTGGAAGTTTTATCCAGAGCTGATAGGCAAGAAAATGAAATCAAAGGGATACAAATTGGGAAGGAGGAAGTAAAATTATCCGTATTTTCAGATTACATGAATCTATATATTGTGAATCCAAAATACTCCACTAAGGGACTATTGGAACTCAGAAGAGTTTGGTAAAGTGGCAGGATATAAAATCAATACACAAAAATCAACAGCCTTTATACACACAGACAATGCCACAGTGAAGAAGAACTTCTAAGATCAATCCTCTTCACAATATCTACAAAAAGAATTAAATACCTTGGAATAAATTTAACCAAGGATGTCAAAGATCTCTGCGATGAGAATTACAAAACACTAAAGGAATAGAAGAAGATACAAAAAAATGGAAAAATCTTCCATGCTCATGGATTGGAAGAATCGATATATTCAAAACGTCCATACTACCGAATGCATTTTACAGGTTCTATGCAATACCAATCAAAATGCCAAGGACATTTTTTTAAAAAAATATTTTATTTATTTTATTTGAGAGTTAGAATTACAGACGGTTGGGGCTGGTGCCGTGGCTCACTTGGTTAATCCTCCGCTTGTGGTGCCTGCATCCCATATAGGTGCTAGGTTCTAGTCCCAGTTGCTCCTCTTCCAATCAAACTCTCTGCTGTGGCCTGGTAGGGCAGTGGAGGATGGCCCAAGTGCTTGGACCCCTGCACCCACATGGGAGACCAGGAAGAAGCACCTGGCTCCTGGCTTCGGATCAGCACAGTGCCAGTCATAGCGGCCATTTGGGGAGTGAACCAATGGAAGGAAGACTTTCTCTCTGTCTCTCTCTCTCTGTCTATAACTCTACCTGTCAAAAAAAAAAAAAAGAATTACAGACAGTGAGAGGTAGAGACAGAGAGAAAGATCTTCCTTCCATTGGTTCAATCCCCAAATGGTTGCAATAGCCAGAGCTGCACTGATCCTAAGCCAGGAGACAAGCACTTCTTCCTGATCTCTCACGTAGGTGCAGGGACCCAAGCACCTGGGCCATCTTCTGCTTTCCCAGGCCATAGCAGAGAGATGGACTGGAAGAGGGGCAGCCAGTACTAGAAGTGTTGCCTATATGGGATGCTGGTGCTGCAGGAGGATTAACTACTGTGCCATTGTGCTGGCCCTACCAAGGACATTTTTCACAGATCTAGAATAAATGATACTGAAATTCATATGGAAACACAGGAGATCCTACATAGCTAAAGCAATCTTATACAACAAAAACAAGGCCAGAGGCATCACAATACCAGATTTAAAGACACAATACAGGGCAGTTATAATCAAAGCAGCCTGGTACTGGCACAAAAACAGATGGATAGACCAACAGAACAGAATAGAAACACCAGAAATCAATCCAAGCATCTACAACCAATTGATCTTTGACCAAGAAGCTAAAACAAATCCCTGGAGCAAGAACAGTCTCTTCAACAAATGGTGCTGGGATAACTGGATTTCAACATGCAGAAGTATGACTCAAGATCCCAACCTTACAGCTTACACAAAAATCTCCTCAAAATAGATTAAAAACCTAAATCTAAGACCCAATACCATAAAATTATTAGAGAACATTGTGGAAACCCTGCATGATACTGGCATAGGCAAAGAGTTCTTAGAAAAGACCCCAGAGGCACAGGGAATCAAAGCCAAAATTAGAAATGGTATTACATAAAATTGAGAAGCTTCTGCACCACAAAAGAAACACTCAGCAAAGTGAAGAGGCAACTGACAGAATGGAAGAAATTATTTGCAAACCATACTACTGATAAGGGATTAATAACCAGAATATATAAAGAGAACAAGAAACTGAACAACAACAAAACAAACTACCCAGTTATTAAATGGTTAAAGGACTTAAACATACATTTTTCAAAACAGGTAATCCAAATGAAAAACATGGAAAAATGTTCATGATCACTAGCCATCAGGGAAATGCAAATTAAAACCACAATGAAGTTTACCTCACCCTTGTTAGAATTGCCTTCATACATAAATCAACAAACAATAAATGCTGGCAAGGATGTGAGGAAAAGGGTACCCTAATATACTGTTTGTGGGAATTTAAACTGGTACAGCCATTATTGACAGTACGGAGATACCTCAGAAATCTGAATATAGAGCTACCATATGACTCAGCCATGCTACTTCTGGGAATTTACTCAAGGGAAATGAAATAAGCATATGAAAGAGTTATCTGCACTACCATGATTATGGCAGCTCAATTTACAATAGCTAAGACATGGAGTCAACTCAAATGCCCATCAACTGAAGACTGGATAAAGAAATTATGGGATATGTACACCATGAAATACTACACTGTGGTTTAAAAAAACAGAAATCTTGTCATTTGCAACAAAATGGATGATACTAGAAATCATCATAGTGAGTGAAATAAGCCAGTCCCAAAGGGCTAAATACCGTATGTTCTCCCTGATCTGTGATAATTAATAGAGCACCTAATGTGCAATCTGTAGATGTGAAATTGACACTTTGAGAAGCAATGACTTTGAACAGCCCTTGCCTGACTGTTGAGGAACAATTTTTTCCCATACTATTTGTTGAACTCTTTACTTAACATAGAATGAATCATATGTGTATAAAGTTAGCTAAAATTAGATCTTAGTGAAAAATAAGAGTAGGAATAATGAGAAGGAGGAGAAAGGGGGTGGGAGGGTGGGCACAGTGGGAAGAATCACCTTGTTCCTAAAGTTGTAATTATGAAATGTATGAAGTTTGTAACTGTAAAGCTGTATAGTTCTGCATACATTCCCATGGACTTACTTCTAAGTGTAAAGTTTAAAAACTTGCCATAGGACCCCAAATCCCCTTATACTGGGTGGTAAAAATAGCATTTTAAGTGTTAAAGTGATCATATAGATATGATTAAGTGTTAAAGTGTTCATGTAAATAGCATTAAGTGTTTATAATAATAATAAATAGAATTAAAAAGGAGTGAATGTTCCAACATGGGCTGCAGTCCATACAGTAGGCTCATAGAATGACAATCTCTTTAAGTAGCACTCTGACCTTAGAATCAGTCCTTAAGACATTCTGGTCTGGCTGAAAGCCCACGAGAGCATTTCATACCTGGAAAGCCAAGACACCGGCAAAAATTGTCCTATATGAGGGATCTCTATGAGTGAGTGAGACCCCAGTGGAAAGAAGTGGTCATCAAAGAAGGATGCACTTTTTTTTTTTTCTGAAGGGAGGAGAGAACTTCCACTTTGCTTATGACCTTGTCTAAATACTGAAGGAGTTTGTGGATTCAAAAGGCTTCCATAGCATAGGCAGCTCATGTCAAGAGCCTCACATGATTACTGATGTCATGCATGAGAGTGTTAATTGTTAAATTAACAATATGAGTCACTGTGCACTAACTTCCCATGTAAGACCTCTGATCTCAAAGAGTTGTATTAGAAGAGTTAATAGTAAAATTTGTTCTCAAAGATCTACTTCATTTTAGTATATTAAGTGGAAGATTTTTTTTGTCTCGTGGGTTATAGTTATGTCTAAGTGCTAAGAAAAGATGTATCATTCTTGGGTTCTTTAAAGTTGATTAAGTTTCTCAAAAAAAGAGAATGCTTTAAAGAAGTGAAATCAATTTCAAGATGCAATAACTTTTAATGGTCCTTGTATCTACTGTTTAGGAACAGTTTTTTTTTTCTTCATAAAATTTGTTGAATTGTTTACTTAGTATAGAGTTCCTCTTCTGTGTATAAAGTTGATTAAAAATAGATCTTAGTTAAAAAGTAAGTCTAGGAATAGAAGAGGAGGAGGAAGAAGGGTTGGAGCGTGGGTGGGAGGGCGGGTAGAGCAAGAAGAATCACTGTATCCCTAAAGTTGTATTTATGAAATGTATGAAGTTTATATCCCTTAAAGAAAAGGTTCCTTTGGAGAACAGCATGTTATGGGTACAGAAACAGATGGATAGACCAGTGGAACAGAATAGAAACACCAGAAATCAATCCAAACATCTATAACCAACTTACATTTGATCAAGGAGCTAAAACCAATTTCTGGAGCAAGGACAGTCTATTCAACAAATGATGCTGGGAAAACTGGATTTCTACATGCAGAAGCATGAAGCAAGACCCCTACCTTACACCTAACACAAAAATCCACTCAACATGGATTAAAGATCTAAATCTACGACACGACACCATCAAATTATTAGAGAACATCGGGAAAACCCTGCAAGATATAGGCACAGGCAGAGACTTCTTGGAAAAGACCCCAGAGGCACAGGTAGTCAAAGCCAATATTAACAATTATGATTGCATCAAATTGAGAAGTTTCTGTACTGCAAAAGAAACAGGAAAGTGAAGAGGCAACTGACAGAATAGAAGAAAATATTTGCAAATTATGCAACTGATAAAGGATTAATAACCAGAATCTACAAAGAGATCAAGGAAACCACCACAACAAAACAAACAACCCACTTAAGAGATGGGCCAAGAACCTCAATAGACATTTTTCAAAAGAGGAAATCCAAACGGCCAACAGGCACATGAAAAAATATTCAGGATCATAGCCATCAGGGAAATGCAAATCAAAACCACAATGAGGTTTCACCTCACCCCGGTTAGAATGGCTTACATACTGAAATTAACTAACAACAGATGCTGGCGAGGATGTGGGGAAAAAGGGACACCAATCCACTGTTGGTGGGAATGCAAACTGGTAAAGCCACTATGGAAGACAGTTTCAAGATTCCTCAGAAACCTGAATATAGCCCTACAATATGACCCGCCCATACTATTCCTTGGAATTTACTCAAGGGAAATTAAATTAGCAAATGAAAGAGCTGTCTGCACCTCAACTTTTACTGCAGTTCAATTCACAATAGCTAAGACATGAAATCAACCTAAATGCCCATTAACAGAATACTGGATAAAGAAATTATGGGATATGCACTCTATAGAATACTATACAGCAGTAAAAAAAAAAAAAAAGAAAAGAAATCCAGTCATTTGCAACAAAAAGGAGGAATCTGAAAAACATCATGCTGAGTGAAATAAGCCGGTCCCAAAGGGACAGATATCATATGTTCTCCCTGATCTGTGACAACTAACTGAGGATCTAAAAGGAAACCTGTAGCAGTGAAACTGACACTATGAGAAACAGTGACTTGATCAGCCCTTGTCCTGACTGTCGAGGAATAGCTTACTATTTTATTCTTTTTAGTATTTTCTTTTTCTACTTAATATCATTGGCTGAACTCTTTAATTAATACAGAATTATTCTTAGGTGTTTAAATTCAACTGAAAAATGATCCCTGTTAAAAATAAGAGTGGGAATAAGCGGAGGAGATGTACAGTTCAGCACACGTTCCCTTGGACTTACCCATAATGGTAAAGCAGAAATGTGCCACAGGACTCCAAATCCCATTAAGTTAGCAGATACCAATGCCATCTTACTAGTCAAAGTGATCAGTTTAAGTTCATAATTGATCATAAAGATAGCTTTAAGTGTCAAAGGGATCACATAAATAAGACCAGTGTCTGCTAGTAATAATTGATAGAGTTAAAAAAGAGAACGATCCAACATGGGAAGCGGGACACAGCAGACTCATAGAATGGCAAATTCCCTGAACAGCACTCTGGCCTCAGAATCAGCTCTTAAGGCATTTGGATCCAGCTAAAAAGCCCATGAGAGTTTCTCAGGCATGGAAAGATAAAACACTGTGGCAAAAAATGACCTGAATGAAAGATCTCTGTGAGATCCCAGGGGAAAGAACGGGCCGTCAAAGAAGGAGGTACCTTCCTCTGAAGGGAGGAGAGAGCTCCACTTTGATTATGGCCTTGTCTAAATAAGATCGGAGTTGGCCAACTCAAGAGGCTTCCATAGCCTTAGCAGCTCATGACAAGAGTCTTGGGTGATTACTGATGTCATAAATAAGAGTGTCAATTGTTAAATCAACAGGAGTCACTGTGCACCTGCTTCCCATGTAGAATCGCTGTCCTTAATGTGCTGTACTATGCAAATTAATGGTAGAACTAGTATTCAAACAGTATGTTATACTTTGTGTGTCTGTGTGGGTGCAGTCTGTTGAAATCTTTACTCAGTATATACTAAGTTGATCTTCTATATATAAAGAGAATTAAAAATTAATCTTAATGAAGAATGGGATGGGAGAGGGAGTAGGAGATGGGGTGGTTTGTGGGTGGGAGGGTGGTTATGGGGGGAAGAATCACTATAATCCAAAAGTTGCACTTTTGAAATTTATATTTATTTATTAAATAAAAGTTTTCTAAAAAAAAAAGGTTCCTTTGGAAAAAAAAAATCTCTCCTTCCCTCTCCTCGTGTGTGCGTGTGTGTATGTGTGTATGTGCCTCTCACTCTGGCACTCTGCCCCTCAAATAAATACATAAATAAATCTTGAAAAAATATAATAATTAATACCATATAAATGGTATGTAAAGAACCGTTACTCCATATTGTTTAGGGAATAATGACAAGGAAAAATAGTCTCACATGTTCAATACAGACAAAATAAAAAGATTCCCTCTGAGGTTGGTTCAATGTCTAGATACAGAACTTGAATTTATGGAGGACCAATTGCAATGGCAAAAAGAATCAGAAGTTCTAAACAGAGATTGTGGATGGGGTGCGAGTTACAAATCTTCAGGCAAAATGTCTCTTAATAGAGACAGAGGGAACAAAACACCACCAATAAGTCCTTTTGATAGTAAGTCACCTAGAAGAATCTGAACCTGAGTTCAAACACTGTCTACTCTCCAAGGAAGTCTTTGACTCCAAGGCAAGATTTACATAGAATTAGGAAAATATTGCCTCACTCAAGTCTGAAGTAAATCCAGGGTTAGATTATGGAGTGACTGAGAATGCAGAAGTTGGTAAATGCCTGGGGATAGCTAGGCATAGCTGGTGACTATCTTTGGCATTTATACATTTATTTAACATTGGACAAAGATGTATCAGGCTTTTAAGTTTATTAACAGATGATGAGTCATCTCAACTTTGCTTGCTGGGTGGCATTATGTGTAATAATTTTGAGTCTATTTTTTTAAATAAGAATTCTTAAGGAAAATTAATGAAAATATATTTAGATTAAAGATCAATGCTTCTAAAATGTGTTAAAATTAATTCTGGGTCAACGAGGTTCTCCATCACAAAAGGATGCTGATGACAATAAATTTGTAAGATCCCACACTACCATATTAAATCCATTGACAAATTCTTCTATGTATAAATAAAGTTGTTTAATTTTTCCTGAAGTTATTTAACCTTGAAAGAAATTTTAAAAATCTATCTCAAATTAACATTGCATGTAACACTAGGAAAACACTTTGGGAGATAATGTTATTTAAATATCTTCCAGTCTTAAAAACTCTGATTCTGGAAGTACTGGTCATTAACTTGGAGACTAGATGTACTTCGATTTTAGAACTGATTTAAGATTTAAATCACAGGGCTAGTGCTGCGGCACAGCGGGTTATAGCCCTGTCCTGAAGCTCCGGCATCCCATATGGGTGCTGGTTTAAGTCCCGGCTGCTCCTCTTCTGACCCAGCTCTCTGCTGTGGCCTAGGAAAGCAAAAGAAGATGGCCCAAGTCCTTGGGCCCCTGCACCTGTGTGGGAGACCCAGAAGAAGCTCCTGGCTCCTGGCTTTGGATAGGCACAGCTCCAGCCATTGTGGCCAATCGGGGAGTGAACCAGCGGGTGGAAGACCTTTCTCTCTGCCTCTCCTCCTCTCTCTGTGTAACTCTGGGACTCAAATTGGTGCCCATATGGGATGCCAGCGCTGCAGGCTGGGGCTTTTAACCCATTGCACCACAGCGCTGGACCCTGTCACACTCTTACATGAGAAAATTACAGAGAATGGATTGGCGGTTATTGGAGGTGAGGAAGCAGGTAGATGTGGCTGTAACAGGACTGCGAGGGATCTTTGAGGCGATGAATCTACATGGTGGTGAACTTGCATGGAAGTAAACACACACACACACACACATCCGCATCCTCGTGAAGCTGCTGAGTTAGAAAGAGGATCAGTGGATTGTAGCAGTGTCAGTTTCCTGGTTTTCCTACTGTACGTAGTTCTGGGATATGTTACCATTGAAAGAATTTGGTATGCAGACTTTCTCTCAACTGTAATGTGAACTTACAATAAAATAAAAAGTAAAAAAAATACACTCATACAATCCTCTCCACCTTAAAAATAATCACCCAATCAGGCTGTAGATAGTAAATCAAATAAATCCAACAATACACCATGACATGCTCCAGCTGTTATTGTATACTTTTCCCCTGACACATGAAAATTTGTACCACGCCCTTCTTGTAGAAGACAAGAATGAGAGGCATGGGCCCACATGCAAAATAGTTACCAAATGTGGTTTCTCCTAAGTTTTCTCAATGACAAAAATATAAACATTTTTTTCTTTCATGGACATGTTTTACATATAGCTTTCTCTCCTTCAATTTGTTCTTCCAAAGTATCACCTATTGTAGAATCATATTATTTCTCCTAGGTACAAATTAACCACATGAAATTCTATTCATCTGGCCATTTTGTGAGTAACATGTAATGCATAATGCATACTACATAAATATTAAGTTCTAGAGTGAAGAAGACAACACGCAATGCCTCCTGCTCACAAGTTACTACAGGGCAGCTTAAGCAAGCAATCTGCTGTGCTTGACCTCATTATAAAAGATTAGGATTCTAAGTCAAAGGCAGATTTAGAGAAAGTTAGCTTCATCACACAATCATTGTTCACGTGTTACAAGAAATGATCCTAGGTTGACAAAGGCGGATTCTTCCGTTCGTTCACACAACTACCCAAATCGCCATCTGTTTTTATTCCTTGGAACTGACATCTAGGAGAAATCACTATTGAGAAATTTGGACTCCAAGAGACAGAGGCTTTTAAAAACAAACTCAGCTATCACATTTCTGCTGAGGCCGCATGTGATTTAACTCAACTTCCCTTCCAGAGACTTATTCTTTTCAACAAGTTTTATCCTGAATTCTTTTATTTGGATTGTTGCCTTAGGGACTTAACATGTTTTCATAACCTGACTTGGCCAAACCTGTTTTGATCAGATGTGTACTTTTCAGGCAAAAAAAAAAAAAATATTCCATGGAAATCAATCTATTATTACTGTAATATTGGAAGTGCAAATATGAACTTCTAATCCAAGCTACTTGGCAAAAGAGACTTGAAACCCTGGTAATTAAAGCTTCCTGCCTGGACATAGACAGCAATAGTTTTCTGGGGCTGAAGTGGCCGTGCTGAAGATGGTCAGACTGGTTGGGTTGGCCCAGACAACCCTAGGGACTGGGTCTAGAAAGGGGCAAGCTCAGGATTAGAAATCTAAGACCCCTTGTAGGGTCGATTTTCTGCTCAGGTGAATTTCATTTCGAAGATTTTCCCTGTAGAGAGAGGGGCTCTCTCACTGGGGAGGTCTCTCCCTGCAACTGTGGAGTGGCTTAGAACTCAGGCTAGGTATGCGTGAGGAGGGGTCCCATGCTGAGGGCGGGCAGAAAGTGGGTGCTCCTCAGGGGTCCCTTAGGAATTTTGGAGGCTGCTCTGGTTCCAAAGAGAACATTCTAGGCAGACATAGATCCAAAAGCCTTTGCCGGTTGTCCAAGGTCAGACCTCAGCCTTAGGGTCCTGGGATGTGGAGCCTAAACACAAGGTCCCCACAAGGCTCAAAAGTCCTCAACTTGGTCCCCTGGCCTGGGACTCATCCCCCTGACGGAGGGAGTTTTCAACAGAGAACAAAGGCGCATTGACCATCTGGAGCTGCTCTTCCGTCTTCCAATACCAGCAAATCTAACTGGGACACTCCCTCAGGGGTTGGAGACAGCAAAACTGAAAGGCGAGAGTGGGAAAGTTTGCTGCCTGAGGAATTTCAGCCTGAATCTTTGCAGATGCTACGCAGTTTAGTTCGCACTGGGTAACCAGAGCAACGCTGTCACCGAAAAGTCAGGATCAAAGAGAGTAGTTGTTGGAAACCTGGGGCCTGGAGATTAATGCACCTTACTCAGCGGCAGCGTGGAGAATGTTGTCTGGTAGCAGTAAGGGTTGCTGCTAACTCACAGAGGGAATTTTGCTATAAAATATTCCTAAGATCTCCTCGCTGGGACATGTGTTACATTCAAAGCACAGCTATTTTTTTTTTAAATAAATTTTTTGTATTTGTAAATTAAGAATCTGAATCTATTTCACATTCCTTCGTACTTAACTGCAGCGGATAACATTCCACCAAAAAGCATAGAAACAGCTATAGGTAGATACTGAGAGATTCGAATGGAAATTTCCAGGTGCTCTACACCATTAAACAGAGTAGCCATGCAAACGCACAGCAGCATAGAGTAAAGAAATGCATGCATCTAAAAACCATTGCTAGCAAATATTTTAGGATAATTCAGTGTGAGCGGAAACTGGATTTTGGAAACTAATACTCACCAAGGTGCAAGAAAAGCCTCAGTTGAAATTGCATCCTTTTGTCAGGAAATGGTTACACTCAATTCTGCCTGGTTTAAAAAAAAAAATGAAGTCGGTGACAGAATCAGCAATTATCAGCATTTATCATCTCAAAGTACCCAAATTTGTGTAGTGGTTCCTACTCTTGAGAGACTTGCAAAAAGTCTACAATACCAATTTCCTTAAAAAATAAGAATGTAAAACAAATATTTCTGTGCTATTAATGTTTTCCATGTTTTGGAATCACAGTGATGTAGGCAGGCGTATAGGATACAATTCATTAGGTTAGAATAAGATTTGTGAGACCACGCCTTCGCCACACCCCGGTGTGACCTCATGCCCCTGCCTGACCACACCTGTGCACCCACCTGCCAATCAGACTAATTAGCCACGCCCCTTTGGAAGTGGATTAAAGGGCTGAGACACGGTGGGCCCAGCCTTTGTTTCCCTTTGCCCTTCTTTCTCCTCTCTGCCCTTGATCCCCTCACTGCCCTGGGCCCCGCGGTTCGTGGCCTTCGGGCCACCCGCTGCATGCTTCCCGGCCTGCATGCTTCTCCACATGGCTGGCTCTGGTGCTCTGTAGGAATCCAGATTTCCCTTTCTCTTCTAGATAGAGCCCTCACTCACCTATGCATTTCTCTCACTGAATAAAAAGCTTAAAAATTTATCATGCTGCCTGGTTTATTCATGCCAGTATTCAGAATTCTTCTCTGAATATATGGCAAGAGCCCACACAGCTTATTAATTTCAGATTATTAGTAAGCAAATCGCTAACAATAGAATTCAATATTTGTCAGATATAGTACGAAATGCATTTAATTTCCTTTACATATTTTAATTTTAATCCATGTTTTGCTCATTTTTATTTAGGAATTTTTTCCTAAAGAATTACATAAGTAATAGTCATTACAGAAAAAGTTGAAAATTCAGAGACAAAATGAAGAAAGTATCAACTATCGTACCACCCTTCACAGAAAAATAGTTACTATTTCAATTTATGTTCTTCCATATCTGTTTCCTTACTTAGAAATGATTTTCAAAAATGATATCACAGTCTTTGCTTCAACCAATGTATCTCAGACGTCTTTCTGTGCCAACAAACACATTTTCAAACTTTTATTTTGATTTATTTGAAAGTCAGAGAGAGAGAGAGAGATCCTCCATCTGCTGATTTTCTCTCCAAACAGTGGCAAAGCATAAAGACTTGGGCTGGTAGAAGCAGAGCCTGGAACTCCATCCAGGTCTTCTATATGGGTGCAGGGGCTCAAGTGCTTGGGCCATCCTCCACTACTCTCCCAGGCGCATTGGCAGGGAGCCGGATCAGAAGTGGAGCAGCTGGGACTGGAACTGGTGTTTATATGGGATGCTAGAGTGGCAGGCAGCCCAACCCAACAAGGCTCACACCAACAAAAGCATTTGAATCAGTGATTTTATTTATTTATTTATTTATTTATTTATTTATTTTTGACAGGCAGAGTGGACAGTGAGAGAGAGAGAGACAGAGAGAAAGGTCTTCCTTTTGCCGTTGGTTCACCCTCCAATGGCCGCCACGGCCAGCGCGCTGCAGCCGGCGCACCGCGCTGATCCGATGGCAGGAGCCAGGTGCTTCTCCTGGTCTCCCATGGGGTGCAGGACCCAAGTACTTGAGCCATCCTCCACTGCACTCCATGGCCACAGCAGAGAGCTGGCCTGGAAGAGGGGCAACCGGGACAGAATCCGGCGCCCTGACTGGGACTAGAACCCGGTGTGCTGGCGCCGCAAGGCGGAGGATTAGCCTAGTGAGCCGCGGCGCTGAAACAGTGATTTTTAACCTGATAAGAGACATCAGGATCACCACAGGGCCTCTCTGAGGCACACCACATGCTGCTCTTTGTAGGTTTGGTTGTACTGCTTGGGAGAGAGGCCCTCGCTGCACTCTGAGTCACTGCTGCCCCGCCCTGCTCCGCCCCGCCCTGCCCTGCCCTGCCCTGCCCTGCCCCGCCCTGCCCCAGCTGTGAGCTCAGAAGCACCAGTTGGGGCAGGAGGACAGAAGGAGCCCTAACTACTGCACAGCAGCCCTCAGAATGCAGAAGCCACACCTTATTTCCTGCGCACTTCGTTTCCAACAGTCCCCAGTTGTAAATCTCTCTCCTCAGCCTTTATGCGTATCTTTAGTTATTGCCCAGGATATATGAAATGGAATGGAGATAAGGGTCCAGAGAGCACATGTGTGTGTCTACAGAGGCACAGGTGTGTATATAAAGAGTTCGTATGTAGACGTGTACATAGGCACATGTCTGTGTATACAGGTACAGGTACTACATGTATGTGCGCCACTTCAAAATGCCACATTTGTCCCAATTTACACTCTGACCAAGAGCTGCTGGCAACGGCCAGTGACCTCAGCACTTGCTGACACTGGATATTATAAATCTGAAAGCTTTGTCTGTTTACAAACTAAACTTCACCTCTGTTATTTTAACTTTGTATTTAAATAGTAGAGAGTGTAAAAATATTTTTATGTCGTTACAGATAAGGACATTTTTGACCTTCTGTCCTTCAAGACATTTTCCCAACAAATTATGTGTGTGTGTGTGTGTGTGTTTTACTAGTCCTGAACTCTTAGTGTCTCTAATCTCACAGTCCCTTAGCACACCATTTCCTGTTTTTCGAACCCCTGTCTCTTGCCATTTCCTTTGCCTGAAATGCCAGCCTCCAGACGAAGTCTTTGCAGAGTGTTTTGCAATGTCCGATTCCAGGCCAGCTTTCCATTCTATAATCCAAGATCAGGACCCAGCCCCGGGCCCACGTTGGAAGCCCAATGTCATAAGAAAGTGACTCAGTGATGAGCAGTTCCCCTGGCAGCACCTGCATCTGAAACCCAGCGCTTCTAGAGAAGTCTGAGATGCTGGATGAATGACTTCACGTGACACCTGCAAAAATCTGCAGGGGCATCCTGGGGGAGCCTCAGCGCGGTCCATTCAGCACTGGCTTTGGGTAGGTGGAGTTTTCTTGTTGCTTTTTTCTCAGACCCAGGCTATCTGACCACTGGCCCAGCTACATTTTTTTTAAGAGTTATTTATTTGGAAGACTCACACACATAGAGAGAGGAAGAGATCTTCCATCTGCTAGTTCACTCTCCAGATGGCTGCAACAGCCAGCGTTGGGCAAGGCGGAAGCCAGGAGTCAGGTGCCTCATTTAGGTCTCCCATGTGGCTTGAAGGGGCCAAAACAATTGTGTCATCTTCCACTCCTTTTCCCAGGTCATTGACAGGGAGCTGGATTGGAAGTGGAGCAGCTGGGACATGGGATGCCAGCATCACAGGCGGAGGCTTTACCTGCTAAGTCACAGCACCAGCCCCCCAGCTATGCTTTTGATGGCATAAAATCCCAGCCCGGAAGCTGTCCTTGATTCAGAACTCCTGCCTGCTTGCTTCATTCTGTCCAGAAATGCAGAACGATTACTAATATGATTCTCTTAATATGAATGGACAATATAAGCCAAATTTGAAGAAAAAAAAAATTCTCCGTGATCCAAGAGACTGAATTCGAGGAGGTTATGATCTATGCATGGCCTACGATTCAGGACTTGAAATGATCTAGACTCTGGGTCCTGAAGGTGACAGAGGCGCTGATAGGAAATACGGTGGCATTCCTGTTCCTATCTATCCACAGGGGAATTCCAGTCTGAAAGACGGCTTCCTACTGCAGACCATAGGAAACTCTCCATTGGAAGGGTGGGAAGGGTGCAGGATGCAGAATTCCAGGGACTTCGATTCAGAGAACGAGGAGGTAGAATTACAGAGCTGGTTTCAGAAGTGACAGAACAGGTGCAAAGCCTTGTCAGAGCTTTTGTGGGGGGCAAGCAAGCTGCTTTAGTACCACAGTTCACCATGCTTCTGAGTCCATGAACATGAGCGCCTGAGGGTTTTCTCAGTGCATCTGAGAATTCGCTGGAAGTAAGAGTAAAGGTCATGGTACAAAGACATGAACTTGCCAGTGTAACAGCCAGGCTCAAGAGTGACCTGCTGGGGCCAGCACTGTGTGTGTGGCAGGTTAAGCTGCTGCCTGTAATGCTAGCATCCTATATGGGGGCTGGTTCATGTTCTAGCTGCTCCACTTCTGATCCAGCTCCCTGCTAACGTGCCTGGGGATGCAGCAGGGGACCGTCCAAGTGCTTGGGCCCCTGCCACCTACATGGGAGACCTGGATGGGATGGAGGTCCAGGCCATTGCTGCCATCTGGGGAGTGACCCAGCAGTTGAAAGAGCTCTTTCTCTGTTTCTCCTTTCCCCTCTGTCACTCTGCCTTTCAAATGAAGAAAATAAACCTTAAATAACAAAAATAATACAAAAAGAATGACCCGCTCTGGCAAAGAGGAGTACAGAGGCCAGAAGATCATCACCAACTGCATTAGAGCAGAGCTGTCCTCTTAGTCATCACTGGATAAGGAGTGACACCAGGTCTTAGTGGGGAAACAAATGACAGATTCTCCCAGGTTATCAATAATCCCACTGCCTGCTGAGCCCTCCACGTAAACCAGCAAGCCACGCCCCCAGATGCACTTCCAACGAATCAGGAAGATTGTTAGAATGTCTCCATTAGGGGCAACATTGTGGCATAGCGGATAAAGCCTGTGATGCTGGCCTTCCATGAGGGCACCAGGTCAGATCCTAGCTGCTCCACTTCCGATTCAGCTCTGTACTAATGGCCTGGGAAAAGCAGCGAAGGTGGTCCAAGTGTTTGGGCCTCTGCCACCTACGTGGGAGACCCTGGAAGAAGCTCCTGGTTCCTGGCTTCGGATCCTCCCAGCTCCGGACATTGCAGCCATTTGGGGAGTGAATCAGCAGATGAAAGACCTCTCTCTCTGCCGCTGCCTCTCTGTAACTCTGCCTTTCAAATAAATAAATCTTACAAAAAGGGAATTCTTTAAAAAAATTCTCTCTCTCTCTCTCTCTGTATGTGTGTATCTCCCTGTAACTGCAACTTTAAAATAAATAAATATTTTTTAATGTCTTCTTTTAAAAACTGCATTATTTACTTATTCTGAAGGATTTTTATGTATTTATATGTATATGCAGGCGCCCTGAGCCTCTATCTATGTACAGATAGAGCTTCCACTTGCTGGCTCACTCCCCAGATGCCTGCCATAACCTGGACTGGACCTAACTGAAGTCAGGAGCTGGGAGCCCGGTGGAGGGGCAGGGACCCAGTTACCTGAGCCAACACCACTGCCTCCCAGGGACCCCATCAGCAGGAAGCTGGAGTCGGAGCTGGAGCCGGGCATTGAACCCAGCTACAATGACCTGCGACACAGGTATCTTAACTGGCAGGCAGACACCTGCCCCTGTATTCATTTTGAATTGTGGTAAAAATACACATAACATAAAATGTATCGTGTAATCATTTTAAATGTATAATTTTGTGGAGTTAGGTTCATTCACATTTCTGTGCAACCAAACTCCAGATCCCTACTCGTTTTGCAAACCTGAAACTTTGTATCCATTAAACAAGAACTCCCCATTCCTCTCTCCCCTCTGGTCCCTGGCAACCAGCATTCTACTTTCTGTCTGTGATTTACACCCCAGCTAAGTGGGATCACCCAGTATTTGTCTTTTTGGTGGCTGGCTTATTTCACTGAATATCCTCAAGCTTCACTCATGTTGCAACATGCGTCAGGATTTATTCTTTAGGCCTGCACAATATCCCACTGTACAAGCCCAGGGAGATTTTTCAACCACCAGCGCTCAAGCCCAACCCGGACTCACGGATCAGAATTGCTGGTGTGTTTCCAGCACTGCCAGGAGGGTTCCAATGTGTAGTCAGGCTTGGGAAGCAGTGATGGCTCAGGGGCGCCTGCATCTCGTTCATTTGCCCTTGTAAGAGGAGGACATGACCCAGCGCTTTGCAAACTTGACTGCACTTTAGAACCGCTTGGGGAGCTTTTAAAACTGCTGCTGCTGGAGTCGCATTCTGTGCCCAGGGCTGCAGTCCTAGTGCCAGAACTTCATCAAGATCGTGGGGCTGGGGGGTGGGGGAGGAGGTAGGCCGATGCTGTGGTGTATCGGAAAGCTGCCACCTGCAGTGCTGGCATCCCACGTGGGCGCCTGTTCGAGTCATGGCTGTTCTACTTCTGATCCAGCTCTCGGCTGTGGCCTGGGAAAGCAGTAGAAGATGGCCCAAGTCCTTGGGCCCTTGCATCCACATGAGAGACCCAGAAGAAGCTCCTGGCTCCTGGCTTCAGATCGGCCCAGCTTTGGCCACGTGGCCATTTGGGGAGTGAACCAGCGGATGTAAAACCTCTCTCTCTCTGCCTCTGCCTCTGCCTCTCTGTAACTCTGCCTTTCAAATAAATAAAATCTTAAAAAAAAATCGCAGGGGACTGATTCCCCAGGGCAGCAGAGTTTGAACCCTGCTGCATAACCATGACCACATCGCTCAGGCTGGAAATTGAAGGTCATCCTGATTCTCCCCCTGTGGGGAGCAACTCAGACTAGACTAAGTTACTGGAATTAAGACTTATTCTATGCATCTGCTTTCCCACAATATGGCACTGAGAAGGGAAACAGCTTCTACACAGCTGCCTCCAGTTCAACCAATAAACTGTGGGACCTGCTCCTGATTGGAGGAGAGCAGCGTACTCGGCATGTGGGTAGCAGAGTTGGGATTGGTGGAAGAGGACTATAAAGGAGGAGAGAGACGGCATGCACCAGGAACATCTAAGGGGAACATCTATCTGAAGGAACACCTGTGCAGCCCCCGAGAGAGCTGGCCGGCGGTGTGCCGCTCCCCCGCGGAAGTGGGGAATGTGGCAGGGGGAACCGCCCTTCCACGGAGGTGGAAGGGCCGGTAGCCAACCCGGAAAGAACCAGCAGCAAACCTGGGGAGGGCCGAGCAGACGAAAGAACAGCGCAGGGTCCTGTGTCGTTCCTCCACGAAGACGGGGGAGCGACATAATGGTGCCGTGACTCAGATAGGGAAACTTAGGAGGGAAGAAACGGGAAGAAGTGGAAAATACCGGAGAGAGAGACTAGCGAAGAGCCTAGGGGAAAGCCGGACAGAAAAGGTGCCGGAAGAAGCTATCGAAAGCCTAGGCATAGACTCGGATATGGACTGTGGGAAAGAAGTTAGGATTTAAAGTGAAAGCAAGAAGAAACTTAGACTCAGATACGGACTGCAGGTTGAAAGTGAAAGTGAAACCTATAAGAAACTTAGACTTGGATACGGACTGTGGGGAGAGGCCAGGAGAAATGAGGGAGGAATATTGTTGGAAGAAAACTTAGGGAAACATACCGGGTAGAGAAAAATGTTAGGGAGGATGAAGCCACGAGTGCAGGCCGAGGCGGAGATGTAAGCCATCTTGGAATTCTTCAAGTCAGCCCGGGGAGCAAGAGGCGAAGATCTGGAACCAGAGGCAGAGACGTGGGCCGCCAGGTTGGAATTCGCCAGGTTAGTCCGGGGAACTTGGATTGAATGCCGGTGGTGGCGGAAACATGAGCTGGGGCTGTGTGACTCGCGGAAGCCGCCGCGTGCAGAGAGAGCACGGGGCGTGAATAGATAGCGAATGCGGGGCTAGCGCGAGGCCGTGGTATGGACGCGAAGGGCGTGGAGACAGCGGAGTGTGTGCGCGAAGCCGAGCCGCACAGAGCCAGGAGCCCGCCGGCGGGGCGAGGCGACGGGAAGCCGCGCAGAGCCGTGAAGCTGCCGCGGGGCGAGGTGCCGAGAAGCAGCCTCGAGGCGGGCGCCGGGAAGCCGCAGGGATAAGAGAAACAGAAGTTTAGAAGTAAAATGAGAGAAATAGGAATGCTGGCAGATAGAAGTAAAATGGGAGAAATAGGAATGCCCAGACATAGAGAAATAGAGAAAAAATAAGGCCTCCCCACAACATGGCAATGAGAGAGCTTGGATTCGGTCTGCCTGATTAGTAAGGCGATAAGCACCAGCAGGCAGCTCGACCAGAGTATGAGCTGCAGGTCACCGAAGATAGGCACGTTATCAACACCAATAAGCCTCCCCACAATATGGCAATGAGAAGGCTTGGATTCGGTTTGCCTGATAGGGCTTGTAAGCACCTGCAGGCAGAGCAGAGCATGCGCTGCAGGGCACCGAACACAGGCACACATCAGTGCCTAAAAACCTCCTCACAACATGGTGGAGAGAGGACCCGGATTCGGTTTGCCTGATTGATAGGACTTGTAAGCACCTGTGGGCAACTCCAGCAAGCAGAGCAGAGTGTGTGCCGCGGGGCACCGAAGACAGGCGCGTATCAACGCCAAAAAATAAAAAGAAAGGGGGATCTGTGGGGAGCAACCCGGACTGGACTGAGTTACTGGAATTAAGGCTTATTCTATGCATCTGCTCTCCCACAATATGGCACTGGGAGAGGAGGCAACAGCTTCTACCCAGCTGCCTCTCACCAACTACAAGCTGCAGGAGCTGCTCCTGATTGGAGGAGAGCAGCGTACTCGGCGTGTGGGTAGCAGAGTTGGGATTGGTGTAAGAGGACTATAAAGGAGGAGAGAGACAACATGCACCAGGAACATCTAAGGAGAACACCTGTGCAGCCCCCGAGAGAGCCGGCCGGCGGTGTGCCGCTCCCCCGTGGAAGTGGGGAATATGGCAGGGGGAACCGCCCTTCCACGGAGGTGGAAGGGACGGTAGCCAACCCGGGAAGAACCAGCAGCAAACCTGGGGAGGGCCGAGCAGACAAAAGAACAGCGCAGGGTCCTGTGTCGTTCCTCCACGAAGACGGGGGAGCGACATAATGGTGCCGTGACTCGGATATGAAGCCTAGGCAGGGCTTAGTGTCGTTCCTCCACGAAGACGGGGAGCGACATAATGGTGCCGTGACTCGGATAGGAAGCCTAGGCAGGGTTCAGTGTCATTCCTCCATGAAGAGGGGGAGTGACATAATGGTGCCGTGACTCGGATAGGAAACCTAGGAGGGAAGAAGCAGGAAATTACCGGAGAGAGAGACTAGCAAAGAGCCTAGGGAAAACCCGGACAGAAAAGGTGCCGGAAGAAGCTATCGAAAGCCTAGGCATAGACTTGGATATGGACTGTGGGAAAGAAGTTAGGATTTAAAGTGAAAGCAAGAAGAAACTTAGACTCAGATACGGACTGCAGGTTGAAAGTGAAAGTGAAACCTATAAGAAACTTAGACTTGGATACGGACTGTGGGGAGAGGCCAGGAGAAATGAGGGAGGAATATTGTTGGAAGAAAACTTAGGGAAACATACCAGGTAGAGAAAAATGTTAGGGAGGATGAAGCCACGAGTGCAGGCCGAGGCGGAGACGTAGCCATCTTGGAATTCTTCAAGTCAGCCCGGGGAGCAAGAGGCGAAGATCTGGAACCAGAGGCAGAGACGTGGGCCGCCAGGTTGGAATTCGCCAGGTTAGTCTGGGGAACTTGGATTGAATGCTAGTGGTGGAGACGTAAGCTACGCTGTGTGACTCGCGGAAGCCGCCGCGTGCAGAGAGAGCACGGGGCGTGAATAGATAGGGAACGCGGGGCTAGCGCGAGGCCGTGGTGCGGGCGCGAAGTGCGTGGAGACAGCGGAGTGTGCGCGCGAAGCCGAGCCGCACAGAGCCAGGAGCCCGCCGGCGGGGCGAGGCGACGGGAAGCCGCGCAGAGCCGTGAAGCTGCCGCGGGGCGAGGTGCCGAGAAGCAGCCTCGGGGCGGGCGCCGGGAAGCCGCAGGGATAAGAGAAACAGAAGTTTAGAAGTAAAATGAGAGAAATAGGAATGCTGGAAGATAGAGGTAAAATGGGAGAAATAGGAATGCCCAGACATAGAGAAATAGAGAAATAGAAAGGCCACCCCACAACATGGCAATGAGAGAGCTTGGATTCGGTCTGCCTGATTAGTGAGGCGATGAGCACCTGCGGGCGGCTAGCAGCTTATGCGCCACAGGTCACCGAAGACAGGCACGTTATCAACACCAATAAGCCTCCCCACAATATGGCAATGAGAAGGCTTGGATTCGGTTTGCCTGATAGGGCTTGTAAGCACCTGCAGGCAGAGCAGAGCATGCGCTGCAGGGCACCGAACACAGGCACGCATCAGCGCCTAAAAACCTCCTCACAACATGGCAAGAGAGGACCCGGATTCGGTTTGCCTGATTGATAGGACTTGTAAGAACCTGTGGGCAACTCTAGCAAGCAGAGCAGAGTGTGTGCCGCGGGGCACCGAAGACAGGCGCGTATCAACGCCAAAAATAAAAAGAAAGGGGGATCTGTGGGGAGCAACTGGGAGCAACTCAGACTAGACTAAGTTACTGGAATTAAGACTTATTCTATGCATCTGCTTTCCCACAGTATGGCGCTGAAAAGGGAAACAGCTTCTACACAGCTGCCTCCAGTTCAACCAATAAACTGTGGGACCTGCTCCTGATTGGAGGAGAGCAGCGTACTCGGCGTGTGGGCAGCCGAGTTAGGATTGGTGGAAGAGGACTATAAAGGAGGAGAGAGACGGCATGCACCAGGAACATCTAAGGGGAACACCTGTGCAGCCCCCGAGAGAGCCGGCCGGCGGTGTGCCGCTCCCCTGCGGAAGTGGGGAATGTGGCAGGGGGAACCGCCCTTCCACGGAGGTGGAAGGGACGGTAGCCAATCCGGGAAGGACCAGCAGCCAACCCGGGAAGGACCAGCAGCCAACCCGGGAAGGACCAGCAGCCAACCCGGGAAGAACCAGCAGCAAACCCGGGAAGGGCCGAGCAGACGAAAGAACAGCGCAGGGTCCTGTGTCGTTCCTCCACGAAGACGGGGGAGCGACATCCCCCCTCTCACCCTTCAAATCAAAAATCTCAACGAGCCCAGTCAACCGTTTCTTCTGTAGCCACGGTTCCCAAGGGAGGTCCCCAAGATTTACCCAGGCAACTGATTCACCCAGTTTGCCTGGCTTCAGCATCGAAAGTCCCAGACCCTCCCCCACCCCACCCCCCAGTCCTGGGCGGAGCCACATGGTCAGTAACGCTACTGGGTCCACAGGCCAGCATCGCATAGAGAAGATGACCTTCGAAAGGCACGTGATTGGGCTCAGCCCAGGCCTACAGCATCACAAGCTCTGGGGCTGAGGCCCAGGGCTCTGTGCTCTTCCACACCGTTCAGGTGAGGCTGACGAACTGTCTGGTTTGAGAAACCCTGTCCTAACTCACTCCCAAGTCTTTACACCATAAAGATCGGAGCTGCTGCCACTGGTGGGTCTGGCAGCCAGCACTTGGTGAGAACCTGCCCAGCGGCTGGTAGCCTCTGAATGGTCTGTGTGGCCTGGGCAGCAGACCCTCTGCTAGGTTCTGAGATGAGCCAGGGACATTAGGCAAAGCCTGCAGATGGTTTTGGCTGTCGGAATAGCAGAGGGAGGTGCTGCTGGCATCTAGTGGGTAGAGGCCAGAGACAGTGCTCACTAAATATCCTGCAATGCCCAGAACTGTCCCTGTCCCCACTACCAAGAATCATCCAGCCCCAAATATCAGTAGTGCTGAGCGTGAGAAAGCCTGCTGTGGCTTCCGTGCCCTTAGCCGGGAACCTTGTCATTCTATCCTTCATTGCCCCAAATCGCTCACCTCTCGCCTTCCTCCTCACTTTCTATTTCCCATGTCAGCTAAGATGAGCCCCAAATGAGATGAGCGTTACAGTAAGTGTGGCAACTTCTCGAAGTCGTGTCATCTGAAACCCCCCATGCAGGCATCACAGGACCCAGAGCTGCCCCTGTATGCTAATCCCACCTGACCCTTCCCTCACACGCTCTGCATTGCATGGGCACTGCTTTTCTGGTTGGTTTGCCACAGCTGACATTTGTGAAGCCTCCTAGGGCTTGCTCAATCTGCCTGTGAGTTTGATGATACATGTAAAAGTCATCCAGATTGAGAAACATGACATCAGCCCTTCTTTGGATGTCAACAGAAGTCCAAAGCCTCAGGTGCACCTCGGCGATTGTCTAATCAATGCCATTAGAGGACTGGGATCTTAAAAGCATTAACTGTTGCAATAAACAGTAAAATATATTGAACTGACAAGAATGAGCTTTCTGGCATTGTTAATTAATCTAATTTCTTTTTTTTTTTATTTATTTGACAGGTAGAGTCATAGACAGTGAGAGAGACAGAGAGAAAGGTCTTCCTTCCGTTGCTTCACTCCCCAAATGGCTGCTACGGCCAGTGTTGCACCTATCCGAAGCCAGGAGCCAGGTGCTTCTTCCAGGTCTCCCACGCAGGTGCAGGGACCCAAGCACTTGGGCCATCCTCCACTGCTCTCCCAGGCTACAGCAGAGAGTTGGACTGGAAGAGGAGCAACTGGGACTAGAACCTGGCACCCATATGGGATGCGGGCGCCGTGGGCGGAGGATTAACCTAGTGAGCCATGGCGCCGGCCCCTAATTATTTGTTCATGTTGCTTCGTGTACTGTACTGAGTCCTAACATCTTGCCAGAGAGTTTCCTCTTTTTTGTTGAAATAATTTGGACAAAACAGATGAAAACTCAAGGGACAGATGATGTCAAACTCCTAGGCTTATGGGTGGAAGCAGTGTTTGACCGTCTCCCCAGGCAGGGTCTGCTTCCCACTCCTGGTTCTATCACCCTTCCTGCTGCCGACTGTAGAGTAATATATTACACAGGGGCTCATTATAATACATTATAATACATTAGCCCTGAAGGCTCTTGCTGAGATACTTTAAACGGGTACCTTTATACATAACAAGTGAAAGTTTAATTTTTCTTTATTGAACACTTTTTCTTTCCCCCATTACCTAAGGAATCAGCAGATATTCCAGCTCTGTTCTAACTTGCATCACAGTGAGGAATGCAGAACACAGAGCTACACAGTTTACTTTCAATTCAGTAGAAATCACATTTTTCTTAGAACATAATAATTTTACACGTATCTAGGGCCTTAAGGAAAGTATTTTGAAAATATGGGGGGTTCTGGAGGATTTAAACCTTTTCCAAATTGTGACAAGTTGTATCACTGTGACACAAATCGATACTCGTGCAAAACACACAACTTAAAATGTGCATTTCAACACCATAGTTCCATTGAGCACCAAACATCCATTTTCGCATTGGGAACTGTCTAATTCTGCCAAAACCCTTGTATAGATGTCATCTGATTGTCCTCCTATAAGAGTAATCCCTGTAATCTATGCTATAATATACTCTAAGTCATACTCTAAGCTGACTCCAACACGACTAAAATATTCAAACTCAATGCTCTCTTCACTTAATCCATAAACTGCCAACTTGCCAGTGTCACAGTTAAGCAAGACTTACCATGATTTGAACATCTCTACCAAGAGGTGCAGACAGCAAGGAGGGCATGTGGCAATGCTAATTAATTGATGTAAGAAGTTGTTGGCCCCAAGGCACCCACGGGTAGGAAAGAAAGACGCGAGGTATTCCAAAATCTGCCCAAAACAAGTCATCTGTGACATTCCGTAGCCTTAGGTTTTGACCTACACACAACACCCCCATATACAGAGGGAAGCAGAGCTCAACTTAGTACCAAACGTTCTCATTTTTCTCTAAAACCAGATTGTTTTTATTAAAAAAAGTATTTGAAAGAGAAAGGGAGAGACAGAAGGAGGGAGGGAGAGAGAAGGAGAGAGAATCTTCCGTCTACTGGTTCACTCCTCAAATGCCCACAACACCTGGGTCTGGGTTTGGCCAAAGGCAGGAGCCTGGAACTTAATTCAGGTCTCCCCTGCAGATGGCAGGGACCAAGGTACATGCACTACCACCAGCTGCCTCCTAGGGTGCACATCAACAGGAAGCTGGCATTGGAAGCAGAGCCTGGACTTGAACCCTGGCACTCTGATATGGGATGTGGGTGTCCCAAGTGGCATTTTAACCACTATGCTCAACTCCCAGGCCTAAATCCCATTTCAATTGGCAGCAATAGCAGAGACATTTTGTTTGTCGCCTTTTTTTGTTTGTTTGTTTGTTCCCTGGCTCAGGAGTCAGTGGTCATTTCCAACCAGTCTGATAACAGCTGTGAAGTGTGTCGGATTTAGAGGACTTTGTTTTTTAGAAATGAGAAACCCCAACCTCCCACCAATCCACTTTCAGGCGGACCCAGTGGGGCATTTTCCTGTGGGTTCTCATGGCTCTGACCAGCCCTGACTGGTTCAGGACCATCAGGTTTTATTTATTTATTTATTTTAAGATTCATTTATTTGAAAGGCAGAGTTGGGAGTAGGGGTGGGAGGAGAGGGCTTCCATCTGCTGGTTCACTCCCCAGATAGCTGCAATGGCCTGGGGCTGAGCCAGGTGAAGCTAGGAGTGTGGAACTCCATCAGGGCCTCCCACCTGGGAGCAGGGACCCAAGCACTTGGGCCACCTGCTGCTGCTTTCCCAGGCACATTAGCAGGGAGCTGGATTGGAAGTGAAGCAGCCGGGACTGAAACCAGCACTCATACGAGATGCCGGTGTCACAGTGGCTTAGCCCACTGTGCCACAGTGCTGGCCCCCAGGGTCATCTTCAGTGTCTCACACATATGATTTCCATGTGATTCGACAAACAGAACCACTGTGCAATTTACAAATTTAGGTGGTCTGGGGACTCAGGTGGTTTGGAATTCTAGGAATGAAGCTAAGATGGAGTCTTAAATTGTACTCACCTGTGAGGATATTCAAAGGTGTGCCATGTTAGTGGGTAAGTTATTCCTTGCTTGAAAAGACTTATTTGGGATTCCTCAAAGCCCTTGGGGAAGAGTGGTTGTGAACTGGGCCAAAAGGAGATGCTAATATTTACACACCAGGGAATAGATTCTACAATCGTTCCCCAAACACTGATTTTATACACTTTTAAGCTTATTTAGAGATTTTTTCAATGCTTTTAACCTATTATTTTTGCATTTTTATTAATTGCCATATTTTATTTTTAAATATTTTATTTACTTATTTGAGGGGCAGAAAGAGAAAAGTTGGTTCACTCTGTAAGTGCCTGAAACAGCTGAGTGGGGCCAGGCTGAAGCCAGGAGCCAGGAACCTCATCTGGATCTCCCATGTGGGTGGCAAGGACCCAGGCACTTGGGTCATCATCTGCTGCCTCTCAGGGTGCATAGTAGCAGGGAGCTGGACTGCTGGAGCGTCCTCTGGCACCCAGGTATCCATCAAATGTGGCCATCCCCGGTGGTGGCCTAACTACTACACCACATGTCCGCCCTGCTCTCTTGTTCTCGCTCATTCTCTCTCTCTCTCCTCTCAGAAGTCGACACAGGACAGGCTGAAGAGCAGAGAGACAAACACCCAAGCTCAGAGGCGTGGAATCCCAGCTCCACTTCTTTGTCAGAGAAACTTCAAAACTGCCTAACTCCCTTAGGTATAATTTAATAGTGAAAACTCATTGGTGGTGAGTACACACGTCAGCACCTTCGGCTGGAGTTCAGTGTGAGCGAGGTGAAGGTTGTGTCTCCTCCTTGGGACGGGGTACCTCCCTGGCAGGCAGCTGGGGAGAGCTTCCTTGGAGTATCTCATCCTCTTCCCTAAACCCAAACTGTGTGACGGCCTCCTCCGGCTGGCTGTGCCCCGTGGTGGCCGCAGGTGCACAGGGCCGAGGAAACTGTACCCACAGAGATGTGCCTAGAGACAAGGAGGTGTCCTGAGGGCGGGGGTGGCTTTGCCAGGCACAGAGAGCCTTGTGGGTCCTGACTGGCTGTGTGGAGACCTTGAAACAGCTCACCTGCACTAAGAAACTCTGGGGCCTCCGTGAGCTGAGACCCCAGTGCTTAATGGGGACTTGGGGTGATTCTTAGCACTCTGTGGACACTCTGCTTTTCAAACGAAACATTTTTTAAAATTTTAAAGGGGACCTCTTCGTGATTATCAGGCAAATTTTTGAAATTTGAATCATGTTATCACTTTGATTTTCATTTTAAAGCTGCAGATACACTTAACAGGGAAAAAAAGTTCTCAACGATATAATAAAATGTGGCAAGAATTCAACAAGCCTTTTAAATGTACATATTCTGAAAGGGGACAAAGGTCACTTCTTAGTGGAATTCCAATGTTGAGAATGTTTTATATATATGGATATATATAAAATGTCTAGGGTTTTGTGCTACAATAATTTAGTATTAATAATTTAAGAATAACGTAATTATTAATAATTTAAGAATCTGAACATTCCTATCTCAATCACCCCTTCCAAGTCATTTTTACCAGGTAAGACCGCATGTTCCCAGGCCCAGAAATCAGGGGAGTCTCTGACCACACCACCCTGAACGCACCAGCTCTCATCTGATCTCGGAAGCTTAGCAGGGTCGGGGCCAGGTTAGTGCTTGGATGGGAGAAAGCAGGATGTGGACCTGTTCGCAGGGGGAGGACGTTATTCTGTCAACCACGCCCTTTTCTGTCCTCTCCTGTTCCAAACTCTTTTCTGTCCCCAGATCCTCTTCTGGGGCTCCTTTATTTCAGCCCAGAGTGACATCTGTACAGTCCACACAAGGGATCACCAAAAAGCCCATGGAAAAATGTGTATTAAGAAAAAGCTATGCACAGATTTCAGTATTTTTAGCATTAAAATAAATTTTAAAAATTATTTATTGAATAGTTAACTAGAAAGACAAAAGGAGAGAGAGCTAAATCTTCCATCTGCTGCTTCACTTCCCAGATGCCTACAACCGTCAGGCCTGGTTGGGAACCGGGAACTCCATCCGGATCTCCCACATGGGTGGCAGGAACCCCAACTCCTTGAGCCACCACTTCCTGCCTCCCAGAGTGCACGTTAGCTGGAAGCTGGAATGAGGAGCTGAGCTGGGACTCAAATCCAGGCATCCCGATATGGCATGTGGGCATCCCAGGTGGTGTCTGAACTCCGCCACCAAAGCCCTCCCCCAAACTCATCTTTGAATTCTATCGTGTTCATAAACATTTAAAGCATCCTTGTGTACTACCTCAGGCCTGGCCCCAGATCCTGACTTTCTGAGCACAAAACTCTCTAAGCGCTCTGAAATGAAGGTTCCTACAGTTGGGAGACCCCTGCTTTCATGTTTCCGGCCCTCACTGAAACGCTAGACACTCGCTCTGGGCCCAGTGATGGAAGAACTGCTAGACAGGAAGGAACCACTGCTTTATGGAGGAACTGGATGCAAAGGAGCCAATCCAGGTCTTCAACTTTTCCCTCTCTTCCTCCTCTCCTTGCCCAGAGAAAGGAGAGTTAAGACTGGGCTTGGCTGAGCAGGGTAAAGAGCTGAGATCGCACAGCTGCTGTCCGTGGACGTGCTTCCCAGAGTGGAGCTGTTGAGCACTGAGGTCCAAACAATGGCCATGGCACACTCTTCCTTAAACTGATGAGGCCCCCCCCATGGGTTTTTCCTTGAGTCAGTGTGGTATCATCTGGGTTTGGGCAGGAGGATCGATGAAATGTTTACACAACCCTCCCCCCCCCCCCACATTAATAGGTTAAATCATAACCACCATGTGATGGGATCAGGCGATGGGATGACCAGAGACCCTGGTCAAGGTTGTCAGGGCTTAGAGGCCTCTGAGTTTGGAGCCAGCTTGGGAACACAGATGCAGAAAGGAGACAGGTGGAGATCAGCTATCGCTTCCTAAGATGGGATGGAAATCATGGAGTTGATGGTCAGCCGTAAAATTAGGTTCCCTGATCCCCACCCCTCCTCCACTTGCAGATCTTGGGGGACATCCATGTGTACACAGAGCCAAGGCTACCAGATGGCCTCATCCCTGCTAGAGAGCAGGATGGGAGGGAGAGAGTCACTCACAGGCCTTCCTCTGGAAGGCAGGCCTGGCTCCAGGCCCCTTGCTTTCACTACACAGAGACAGGTAGAGCCAAACACTCTGGCCCAATCTTTGGGTAGGCAAAGAAGAGGGAGAACTAAGGGGAGCAGTCACTTAGGCCCAGTTTAATTTTCCTTTCAAAATCAAATTTATTGAGATACAACTTATATACAATAAAACCCACTTTAAGTACACAGTTTTCGGGGTTCTGACAAAGGAACACACCCATGGCCCACCAGCATGAGCAGAATGAGAGAACAGTTCCAGTCCCTGGAAGTCCCAGCGGCCCCGGGCAATCACTGCTGTGCTCTCTCTCCTGGCAGACCCCTTTGCCCTGCACTTCACAAGGAAACCTCCGTGTTTGGCTTCTTCGCCTCAGCAGAACGAGTTCTTTATGTGTGCAGTCCATTCCGTTTGATACTATTTCATTGGTATGAAACACCAAAACTTAGGCATCTATTTACCTGTGGACAGGGATTTGGGTTATTTCAAGCATTTTGCCATCACGAAAGAACCTAGTTTCTTCTTGCAATCCCAACAGGCCCACTGTTACTCCTACAGCTGGGAGAGCAGCCAGGCCTAGCAGATTCGATTATTAGTGTGCATGGAATCAGCTGGGGGGCTTGTTGAAGCACAGCTGCTCCCCATCGTCTCAGGAGCTCTGCGGTGGGACCCAAGTGTGCATTTGGGACCAGTGAGGCTGGCACTGCTCTTCTGGGGACCCCACTTGGAGAGCTGCTGTCTTGTGGTATTTCCTTGAGGATACAGAAGGACGGGGAGGTGAAGTGGCCCTTCCCATGTGGAGCACTTAGCCCAAGTCTCGTTCACACACAGCCTCATTCACCGTTCAGCCCAGGGATGGTGCCTTCTGACAACCTGACCGAGGGGCGACTTACCATGCACTCACTTGTTTCAAGCAGAAAATTCAACGATTTTTTTAGTACATTTCGCAAGTTGTGCAATCATCAAGGCAGTGTTTGAAAACATTTCCATCTCCCCCTGCAAGCCCGCAAGATCTCTCCTGCTACCCTAAGCTAACCCTCATCCCCATTACTTGGCACAGTGACCACTAATCGACTTCCTGTCTTCACAAGATGGCATTTTCTAGATATTTCAAATAGACAGAATCATGTAATATAGGGCTTTTTTTTTTTTTTTTTTTTTTTTTTTTGGTCTGGCTTCTTTAATTCTGCATACTGTTTCTGAGGATCTTCCACCTTGTAGCATGCATTAGCATTTAAAAAAACCAGCTCAACAGTATTCCATTTCACAGCATAAATACACCATTTAATTGTGAGGGTATACCATGTTTTGTTTATCCATCCACGTGTTCACGAACATTTGAGTGGGTTTCTTGGCCTTTGTTATCTATGCTTCTATGAGCATTTGCGTACCAGTCTTTGCGTAGACATATGTTTTCATTTCTCTATGATCTGTATCTAGGAGTAGCATTACCAGATCACATAGTAAATGTATACTTAACAGTGTGAGAAGCCACTGCACCATTTTCCAAAGTCTCATCTTATATTCCCATCAGCATTGTGTGTTGGGTCCGTTTTCCCCTAGCTATGTGTTTCAGTGAGAGGACTACAAGAGAATTTGAGATCAACTTTTGGGCTGTGTGAGGAAATATATTCAAAATACTGTTCACGAAATACTTTAGGTGCACACACAATAGTGTGAGGACAAGTTGATTCTTCAGCCTGGTTTCCATCTTGGCTGCACACTGGAATCATTTGGGGACTCTGAAAAGATTGTGATGTCCACGTCGCATCTCAGACAACTGTAACAGAGATACTGTGGGTGCAGGCCGGCTGCCATTAGGCTGTTAAGGCTCCCCAGGTGATCCCAATGTGCAGGCTGAGACCTTCTGATTAAAAAAGAATATTGTTGCCGGCGCCGCGGCTCACTAGGCTGATCCTCCGCCTAGCGGCGCCGGCACACCGGGTTCTAGTCCCGGTCGGGGCGCCGGATTCTGTCCCGGTTGCCCCTCTTCCAGGCCAGCCCTCTGCTGTGGCCAGGGAGTGCAGTGGAGGATGGCCCAGGTGCTTGGGCCCTGCACCCCATGGGAGACCAGGAAAAGCACCTGGCTCCTGGCTCCTGCCATCGGATCAGCGCGGTGCGCCGGCCGCAGCGCGCCGCCGGCCGCGGCGGCCATTGGAGGGTGAACCAACGGCAAAGGAAGACCTTTTTCTCTGTCTCTCTCTCTCACTGTCCACTCTGCCTGTCCAAAAAAAAAAAAAAAAAGAATATTGTTGAGTCACTCAGGAAATCTAAGGAGCTAAACAGTTACAGCTGAAGACAGTGCCTATAGCACAGCCTGAGCAAGACCACAGAGGTTGCGCGGCTATAGAAGGAACAAAGGATGAACTGGGTAGCAAATAGTAGCTTTTGTGATCATCCTCATAATCTTGTCCTGGTATTATTTCAACCTTTCTGACCTTGAAGTGGGGGCCAGAGGATGAAAACTGAAGGGGGTGGAGGGGTGGGCAATGCAGGGGGTCCAGGGTCTTTTTCCAATGAGAGACTTGAGCTGTTACAATGTCAGGAGAGTATCTAGTTAAAGGGAAGCAGTTAAACACTGGGCCAAAGAGAGGAGAGGTTTCTGGGAAGGGAGACTGGGGCCACCCAGCAGGAACACAGCTCCCTGTTTTAACAGGAGGCAGAGGCAGAGAATGGGCGCAAACACGGCAGGCATTTCGGCTTGCTAGCAGGAAGATGAAGACATTCTCATTTTTTAAAAAAAGTCATTTTGTAGCAAGTGATTTGCTAGGGTAGGTGGAGAGAAGGGGCAGGGTTTAACGTTAGAGGGAGGTGGAGAAGATATGAAACAGCTACTGAGTTATTGAGGGAGGAATGTTGAGCTCTAAGAAAAAGAGCAGGTGCCCGGGGCAATGTTGAGGATTGACACAGTAGCAGATGCATTATGAGTGGCTAGCGACCCTGATCTGCACTTGAGCTCAGCTCCTTAGGGGTTAGGCCGAGAAAGCAGACCAGAGATGGGTCTCATCTCGAAGGGAGACGCTACATGTATCCAGGAAAGAGAAGAGCACAGGACTCCAGGGCAAAGTGGCGGTGCTTAGAAAAAGGATGGGCTTTCCAGCCTGTGCTGGGGAAAGGCAGGAAGGAAGGAGTAAGTGGAAGGGTCGCAACACAGTAGAGGGGACACCAGTGTGTGTGGGGGGGTGGAGAGGCAGTGGCAGGGGGTGGGCTGCTTGGATTATGCTATGACAGGCGTGCTGAGGCCAAGGAGCTCAGTCTGGCATTGGATGATGGGTCACCCAATCGTACACTGGCAAAATTCTCCCCTCACCCCCCACTTCTGCTCACCCTAATCCCATTCCAGGCTGTGGCCACACACCACCTAACAGCTTTCTTGAGGCCTCAGATGGTCTCCTTGGTTTTGAATCTAAGAAGCTTTTCCAGTCCTCATTTTGTTTGACTTCTCTGTCTTGGAAAGTCTGTCTCACTGGCTCCCAAGACAGCACACTCCCCTTATTTCCTCCCTGGCTCTTGCTTAGTGGCCCCTGTCAGAGGTCCCTCTCTCTCTTCCTCTCCGTTAGATCTGGGAGCTTCTGAACAGCCTCTATTCTCTCCTTAGCCGATCGCATCTGGGCCGCATAATGACACATCATCATCATCTTCTTCCAACTTTCTTGTGGGCTTTACGCCTACCTGAGTATTCCCAACTCCTACCACTCTAACTGGAGGTCCCAGAGGTCTTCATCCCAAGCAAGAAAGCTGATGTGAAACGCTCTGCAGCCAACGCATTGCTCTCACCCCCCCCCCCCCCCCCCCGCTTCCTAAACATCTTCAGAATCCCACTCTCATCTCTGTATCTCTGGGCCTATGCTCGGCACCCAACCTCCGCCATCTCTTGGAAAGTCCCACGCCGGTTCCCAAAGGTCTCCCAGAATCCTTCACGACTCCTCACCAGTCCGCTCTCCCAACAGGAGTCCCTGACTCCCCCTCCCAACACACAAATCCGATCACGTGGCCCATCATGGCAATCACTGTCCACTTTCCAGGGCTCCTTGAAGAAACACAGACACCTGCACGCCATCCCCAGGCCTGGCCCTGTATCTTCTGCAGGCACACTGGCCGCTGTGGGCAACCATGTGGCCCCCTCCCCAGGCTGGGCTCTGCCCTCACTTGTGTGCCTTCCCTTCCTAGCTCATGTGCACTCGTTTAAGGGGTTATTTGATGGACGGCTGCCTCCGTACAGAGCCTCCAGGCTCGGGAGAGCATGCACTGCCACTGGTTTTGCTCCTATTGGGTCCTCCCTACTTAGTGACCACGTTCTTGTGCGCGCTCAGGATTTTGAGGTTGCTATTAGGAACCACAGGCACGGGTTAACTTTTGGAAGCAAAGGGGTCTCTTAGAGATCAACAGGGTCAGGGGGAAACAGAAACATGGCATGAGGGACATTCAGAGGTCCATGCACACATGGTCACTCAGCAAGCTGAGGGCAGAGCAAATGCAAATCCCCATCTCTTTCCCCACCAGGGGTCTTCCCACCTCTACCCATCAGTTGTTTATTAAATAGAAATACTTTTTTCGGGACTAGTGCTGTGGCACAGTAGGTTTCGCCTCTGCTTGCCGCACTGGCATCTCATATGGCCGCTGGTTTGAGTCCCGGCTGCTCCAATTCTGATCCAGCTCTCTGCTATGGCTTGGGAAAAGTAGTGGAAGTTGGCCCAAGTCCTTGGGGCCCTGCATCTGCATGGGAGACCTGGAAGAAGCTCCTGGCTTCTGATTGGCCCAGCTCCAGCCATTGTGGCCATTTGTGGAGTGAATCAGCAGATGGAAGACCTTTCTCTATGTCTCTCCCTCTCACTGTCTGTAACTCTGTCAAATAAATAAATGAAATCTTTAAAAACACACACACACTTTTTCCTTCAAAGTGAAAAAGAAGAGCTGTCCATGCATAAATTGTGCTTTTTGTGTGTGTGTGTGCCACGCCATCACCAAATATCAAACCATTGGCGAACCCCCTCTGGAGAATGGGGGAGAAGCCACTTCAAGACGGGAGCCTCCCTCATCCCAACCCACCGGCACAGTGACAGGGATGCCTGGAGGGACCCAGGAGACAGCTCCTCCTCCGCCCCCTGCCCCTGCGCAAGCCACAATGAACACAAAGAATCACAGGCTCACAGTGCCAACGCTTACTCCCTGGACGCTGTGAACTTGTCAGCGAAAGCAGCAAGTCCTGTTTTCCTGGGATGCAGCTGGCCATCGTGTTCTGCATGGGCAGGCTACAGTCTGATGACCGCCCAGTGGTTGGTTTGCATTGCCTTTTCTAGCAGGTCTGTTTCTTTCGCGTTGAATAAAGCACGGGCGCCCTCTGGTGGTCGTCTGCAAAGAAATCTCACGAGCAGGAGAGAGTCACTTTAGCTGGGCCACGGAGAATTCTCCATTCTCATGCCTCTCTACAAGCCATTTCCAGAATCAGCCATGAAAAGGAACCTGAGGCCATCATAAACCATCTCCGCGAGATGATTTATACCACGAGTGGAACAATGCACTTGGCAGTCAGACTTGCATTCGGCCAGACACCCGGTGGTGCCGTGGCCTGAGCTGAGGTCCAGCAATCTGCCCCACCAGGTGGGGAGGGAGGCTGGTGGCTGGGGAGCCCTGACTGGCTGCCCGGAAGTGAGCGGCAGAGATGGTCTCCATAGTGGAAATACTAAGTGCTCGGATGGCATTTTCCATTTCACCCATACAACAGGCTAGGCAGGTAACCTGTAGGGTAGTGGGCTCTGAGCCAGCACGTCCCACAGGTGCCATGCTGGGACCAGGGGAGACGGGGTTCACAATGCAGGTGCTGGAATGCGAGGATGGCCCGTGCCTGGGCTATCTGCAGAGCCGGGCGGCTTTGAGACACTTAGAAGGAGGGGGAGACATACACGGGCCACTTGTAAGCGTTCCAGCTGTCTCATCGAGCCTGACGGCTAAGATACCAGGTTCGTTGCGTCTGGGGAGGGTGGCGATGCGGGCCGTTGGGAGCTGCAGGTTGTGCCGGTCGGCAGGCGGCGGGAGCCGGACTCCGGGGAAGGAGACAGCGCCTGATTTCTCGGGCCTTCTCTCGACCAACTGGAAATGGCTACGCCTACTTCTCATACAACGTTTTGTGAGACACTCTGTTATATTAGCTCTGTTTTACGCTGGGTTCGGTGTGCTGTTTAATGATCTCTGCCAATAATGGACTTTGCAAAGTAAAAAAAAATCAAAGTCTGTACTGTTTCAACACATGAGGAGATACGCTAGAAAAAGTTAAAAAAAATCACAAAGAGCTCAAGACTACTTTAATAGTTACTTTTTGGATGGAAATCTCGCCACACTTGCCTGCACTATTACATACACCATCATTTGGACACTCATACTCCACAGGGAACATGACAAATTACAAAAGAAGAGAGGGCCTATTAAAACCACATTTCTTTTTTAATACAAAATCTGGTGCACTATTACGAAGTGACTCCTTCATACACAGTTTAGTTTAGCATCTACCATGAGGGAAGAGTAAACCTGTATTTTCATTGTTCTCGCAAAATATTGGCCAAAAGGAACTTTATCTTTATGCTCTGATGCCAAGGCCAGCCCACTTCCTTTTTTTCTTTTTTTCCTTTTTTTTTGTATTTCCCATAGACAGGTTGGTCTACAAAGATGGCAAATGGAGACACGGAAGTGGTCAGGACCACCATTCATTGGGATGTCTTCAAATGATGCTTTACCTACACGTATCAAAGGTCCCAGGGCACCACACCCACTGTGCCTCACAGGGGAAGCTTGCAAGATTAGCTGGAAGCCTGCTGTCAGTATGTAGAAAAATCCACTGTTTCAGTTTCACAGCAAAAAAGGGGTGGGGAGGCCCAAAAGACATTGCAGCAGCTGCCTTCTGATCCCATCACTGCATCCGTGGGCTCATTTCTTATACAGTACAACATGAACATTTTTGCATGTTTATTTGTATGTCACACCTGTAAGCATATAGCATCTACACTTTCAGTGTATTTACAAATTCAACAAAATATCTACATATAAAAAGCTTTACTTAAAATTAAACTTGATGCAAGTTATGAGAAACCAATTTATTGGCAAATGAAATTGAGCATTCCTTCAACCATAGGTTGCTATAGATTTTCATATTTGGAGGTAAACCATTTGATAGAGTGTTGAGGAACGTGATAGAATATATATGTGCATCTAGATTGATTTTTTTAAACGGCAGATGTAGTCCCTTTGACTGTTGGTCTTTTAAGCACTTGTTGGGGTTTCTTGGATTCTGAAATGTGTCACAGCTATTTGCGCACACATAGCTTCATGGGGCAGGGCGTTTTTAGAAGCTCATGTAACTTTAAGTCTTAGCAAATAATGTACTACTGTTGGAATGCTGCTGTTGGGTTTTTAGTCTTGGAATAACCTGCTTGTTTTCCTATTAATTTGCTACTACGCTGACATCTTTGTCACTGAATGAGATTTGTTTTATAGAAATTATAAAAGACCACAAAACCATCATGAGTTCCAGTTGGTAATAAAGTTTTTCTCTCTAGACTTTATGGGGAAGTGCTTTTGTCGAAAAACCATCTCATGATTTTTATTTTCCTACTTCCTATTCCCCGCTGGCATTGCAGTTTTCATTATCTCTGCTTTTTAAAAGTTACTTTTAGACAGTGACAGTAATCTAGGCTAGAGTTGGCTGTACCAGCTCATGTGGTGTGGAATGCTGACTGTCTGAAGGCACTGCATGTGTCTTGCCCTGTGTTTTCTGGAATCAGCCTTGAAATCTGAGTGATTTGTTTTTGATTCTTTCTGTGTGGCAGAAATACCGAAATGCATCGCCATACATACACGTTGCTTAGGCCTACGAACAACGGAAGAGAGAGAGAAGGTAGAAAGAACACTGCTACTGCTGTAAGACCTGGTGGATTAAGAAGCCTAGAAGTGTCAGGAGCCAAGAGCAGGTGGTAGACCCTCACTGAGCATCAGCAAATGCAACTGTCATAATGAACTCATTGAGCAAGTAGGGACTGTACACACTGTTTCTAACAGCCTCCCCGAAAGACTAAGGACAGCTAGACACGGAGTCACCAATTGCACGGCAATGTCCACGAAGACATCTGAAGCTCTAGAGAATTCTACAGGAACACTCTTGACAATGAAAACAGAACTCACATTGGGGGGAGGGGGGCGGGTTCAGCTGAGTAGAGTATCAACAAAGGATCAAACCGTGTTTTCGTAACACACGCAGGTATGTCCTTTAAATGGGTAGCATTTCTCATGCATCATGTTGAAGTGTGTCCTGAAGAGGAGACAGCATCACCTGTTGCTGATTTCTCTCAGTTCCGAGAAACGAAGAACAGCCGATTGGGACACAAGGTGTGCCCTCTGCACTCCAGTTCACATTTACCTGGCTGAATTCTGTTCTTGCGCTAACTGTTCTCATAATATTAACATACAGCAGAAAACAGACCTTCCGCCTCGATGTTCATAGTATGAGAGGGCTGAGACAAACAAGTGCTTAAGAGAAATTCTTGAGAAATGGGATATGGCCAAGAGCTGAAGGGTTAAACAAAGGAATTCATGGCGTTGACGGGAGAAGGCGCCTCGGAGCTTTCATTCCCTTCAGCTGGTTCTTTCTCTTTCTTACCGCTGTATTGTCCAATGAAGGAGCCGTCCTCATTGAACTGGCCGTTCACTCCCTCTCCATAGTCAACTAGGCTATCATCACTGTCTTCTTTTTTCACAGTCCTATCTGAAGGTGTTCGGCTCCCTTTTTTCAAAGGCTTGTGGTCCTCGGCATCACTGGAAAAAAAAAAAAAGAGGAAACATTTTGTTGTTGTTAATCATGGCGGTTGGGTACCTTTCTTTGTTTGTTTTGAAAGATCACGCATGCAAATAATGAACCAAGCGTGTGGAGTCCTGAGCAGCTCTACAGTCCACTCTAATTGTCAGGCTGACGCCAATGATTTGGGATGGGATCGCAGTGACAGTCTGGTGCAGAGATGGCTGGAGCATCATGAAGTCTTCGGTAGAGTAGATGACTTCTGATTGTGCGTGTTAATTTCAATGGCAGTTTCTCCTGATTTGAAAGCAATCCAGAAATAATCACAAGCACTAACAAAAGCAAGAACTGAGAACAGTTGAAAATCATCATTATTTCTGAGTTCAACGGGCAGAGGGTGAGGGCAAAGCTCATGGCAAGAAGTTAGTATGTTAAATCGCATAACATCTCTGATTCCTTGGATATGATGGAGCATGATCTTGGTTAAAAATGAAATGTGCTTTTTTTTTTTCTAAGCCAAAAGGAGAAGCCAATTTCTGTATTTCAAATAATGTTGTTATTGAGTTCAACTGGACTTGTAAACTTCAACCTTACCTTTCAAGAGACCTACAAATCCCATTAAAAGGATGCAGAAGAAACAAATGAAAATTGCCTAAGAAGAAAAGCAAAATCCTTATACTGAAAGCACACAGTAATCTTTTATGTAAGATATTTGGTTAATGCATAGAGAGTTATTAATGTGGGGAGAGACGCTTTGAACTTAAAAGCACGACATTGGCCAGCATGTTCTAAAGAATGGGAATGCCTGCAAACACGTAAAGGAAAACACTCTGTACTCAGCCAACCCCTCACCCACTTCTCCCAAGTGGGTAATGCTGTCTCTCCATATCGGCCGGGACTCTGAGGAGGAACCTGACCAAGTCTTTATAGGACTCTATTATTATTATTTGCTTATTTCTCTGCTGAGGCCTCAAGCACAATTTCTGGAAGTAGAAGAGTATTCATTATATTTCAGAACATCCAGCCACACAGCCACAAAACGAGGGGTGCACACTGACCTACTCCTGAACAGGGAACATTTTGGGGGAATAAGGGCAATGATGTAATCCATTTTTTTTAAAATGTTTGTTTCCATCTTCCATCAAGGCAGAGTGGTTTTGTTTCCTTTCAAAGAAAAAAAATGCAAGGCAAACTAGAAAACACACACAATATCAGTGAGAGATAAAAGGCACTAACGTAATAAAGAGGTCTCTCTAGGTGCTGTGTCTCACCTGGTAGTTTGTGCTAAGACTTTACTGCTCCCCCTGGTTGAGAGAGCGAAGTTTTTTCCTGCCAAGACACAAATACTTCAAGATGTATAAATATCCTTGCTTTTTGTGTGTGTGTGTGTGTGAACAAATAAATTCTACTAGGGGTTTCAATTTTTCTCCAGAAAAAAAATCTCAAGACTGAGAAATAATGCTACAATATGACACTGGCATACGCAATAGAAAATGGCCTGTTTAACACTACACAGGTTCTTGTCATGAGTTAAGTAAAACCGTGTTATCACTGCTCATAAACAAATGAGACAGTATTCCAGAACCTTGGATTGGCCTGTACTGGGACACTTCAGAGGTCATGGTATCCAGTGTCTAATTGGTTACAAAAATAGATCTGACAACATTTTGAGGCTTTAATAATTAATTTCTAGTTTCTGCTTGACTACTTCCTGTGAAATACTGTTTGTAACTTGATGACACAGTTCATTCCACTGAAGAGTTCAATAATGAGCAGAATTTTGTCACCTAGATTCCAATGATTAGTCTATCCTGTTTGTAGAATGAGTATTCCAAGGAATACAGGAAATTCTAGTCTACAGCATTTCTTTGATCCTGATCAACCCACCCATCCCTTCATCCCATAAATATTTACTGAGTGTCTACTCTTAAGACAGATATTGTTCTAGGCATTAGAAATACAGCAGCAAATCAAAGAGGCTCAAACTATGACCCTGGTGAGTTCACTTCTAGTGAGAGAACCTACAGTTTCAACAATCAACATAATAAAGAAAGCTAGATATGCCTTAGGTCAAGGGATTACTTCTATGTGATCAAAGACTTCTGTTGGAAGAGTTGAGCTAGCCAGTACACCAGGAGAGTTGCTGGGAGGGAGATTCCAGCAGGAGTACCAGGCACTGTAAGTGCTCTGAGGTGCGGCAGGCCTGGCATATTCTGGGAGCAGTAGGCAGCTGGGGTAGCTAGAAATGAATGAGCAAGTGAGAGAGGAAGAGAGAAGCAGGAGTTAAGGTAGGATAGGTGATGGGGCTAGATCTGAGGGAAGTAGAAGCCATTGTGGTATTGCAATGGATGGATGAGTGGCATGACCTCCTTATATTTCATTTATTCATTCTAAATTGAGAGAGAGAGAGAGAGAGAGAGAGAGAGAGAGAGAGAGAGAGAGAGATTGAGAATGCACTCCCCCATCCACTGCTTCTCTCCCTAAATGCCTGCAACAGCCGGGCTGGAGCCAGGAGACAGGTATGCAATCCAGGTCTCCCATGTGGGTGGCAGGAACCTAGCCATGAGCCATCACAGCTGCCTCCCAGGGTCTGCATTAGCAGGAAGCTGAGTCAGGAGCCAGAGCTGGGAATGAAACCAGGTTCTCCCATATGGGATGTGAGCATCTGAGCTGTTAGGTCAAACTCTTGCTCCTCCCTACATTTAAACATCATTACGTGGTCATCAGTGTTGGTAACTCACCCTAGAGGGCAGAGGTTGGTAAACTCCAGCAGAATTGGGACAGGCCCATTTACTACATACTCTAAATGGCTGCCTTGGGTTTCAACAGCAGGACTGCAGAGCTGCAGCCGTGGCCATGTGGCCTACAAAGTCTGAAGTGTTTACTAGTGTGCCGTGTACAAAGTTCCCCATCCCCCTGCACTGCGGGATTAAGGGGGCTTCTGGCAATAATCGGGGAGTGAGAGGCCTTGGACCAGAGTAGGACCAATCTGAGAATGCTCAGACTGCAGACCCATTTTGAAGGTAGAGCCAACAAGGTTTTCTGATGGATTGGTTATAAAATAATGGAGGAAAAGATGATGCTAAGCCTTTGTTTGAGCCACTAGAAGCTTGGAATCACTGCTGTGGGGTGGAGCATTTGGGAGGTGGAAGATTGGTGGCTTAATTTTGGATGTGCTAAACTTCGGACACATCAGAGGAACCACTCCTGTAATCACTTTATGAGGCTAATGTTAACACTGCTATCTAAAACATCTGGGGTGGGGGGCTGGTGCTGTGGCATTTTGGTAAAGCCGCTAACTGCAGTGCCAGCATCCCAGATGGGCACCGGTTCAAGTCCCGGCTGCTCCACTTCCAATCCAGCTCTCTGCTATGGCCTGGGAAAGCAGCGGAAGATGGCCTAAGTCCTTGGGCCCCAGCACCCACATGGGAGACCTGGAGGAAGCCCCAGGCTCCTGACTTCAGATTGGTACAGCTCCCTGCTGCTGCAGCCATTTGAGGTGTGAACCAACGGATGAAAGATTCTCTCTAACTCTTTAAAATAAATAAATCTTAAAAAAAAAAAAAATCGGGGGAGTGGGCTGGGGATGGGACAGGAGCTCTCTATCAGTATATCTCCCTGCCCTTAAGCAAGTCCATTTAAAACAACAACAAAACTTTGAGAAAGACAAATCACTGGTTAATCTCATTCCTGAACATAGATGAAAAAAACCCCCAATAAATTGTCAGCACATTGAACTTAGTAGTCTCTAAGAAGATAATGTATCACATCCAAGTTCAGTTTATTCCAAGAATCCAAGTTTATTTTGGTGTTACCACACTGATTCATGTAATCCATCATTTCAGAAGAAAATGATCTTACGATCATCTCAGTAGATTCAGAAAGAGGTATATGACAAAACTCAACACACTTCCACGATAAAAACTTCAATACACTGTAGGAACAGAAAGTATCTCCATTAACCTGGCTAAGTGTACCTACGAGAACTCTGAGTAAACACCATCCTTGATGGTGACTCTTGAATGCCTTCTGTTTGACATCAAATAACAACATCAACCACTTCTAATCACAACCATGCTGCAAGTGGTGAGCAATGGGATGAAACAGACAGAAGGAAGCTATTGTTCTTAGTTGATGTGATTGCATACATACAAAAACCCAGAAGAAACAGCAGGCAACTATTAGAATAAAAAGAGGGCTTAGTAATGTTCCTTGATTTACTGTTAGCATTCAATTAGTTCATTTTGTGGTGGGTGTTGTGGCACAGCAGGTTAAGCCACCACCTGGGACCCCCATATCAGAGTGCCTGGGATTGAGTGCCACCTCTGCTTCAGATCCAGCTTCTTGCTAATGTGCCTGAGAAACAGCAGATGATGGCTCAAGGACTGGGGTTCCTACCACCTATCTTGTTCACCCAGATGGAGTTCCTGGCTTCTGGCTTCAGCTTGGTCCTGCCCTGGCTGTTGCAGGCACTTGGGGAGTGAGCCAGCTGATGGAAGATCTCTTTCTCTCTGTCTCTCTGACTTTCAAATAAATAAATATTTTTAAAAGTCGATTTTATGTATGTTCTTCCAATTGGAAAGTGGTATTTAACGAATTACTCCATTTATGACCATAAAATATCTTAGTATAAGAAAAATGTGTAAGACCTCTATGAAGAAAATAAAACTTTTATTCATAAGACACAAATGGAAAATTTCTGTATCTACGAACAGAAGATTCAAAAATGGTCAATTTATTTCCACTAAAAATCTAGCAGGGTTTTATGTAGATCTGGGTGAGCTGATTCAAACACATTATGTAAATTTAAAGAGTATCTGTAAAAACTCATGAGGCAGAATAACGAAGCTGGAGGCCTGAATCCTGCAGATATCAAGACTTGTTAATAACTATATTACTATGATAGGGTCGTTTTGGTACAGAGATAGACAAATTGACCAGTAAAATGTTGGAAACCAGTGGAAGATCTTTTTGTTGGCTTCATTCCTATATCATATTTTTATACTGTCCTTACTAGAATCATTTAAAAACATTATTTTGCAGTTGTTGGCTGCTACACAGATACACGATTGCCTTCAATGCTCACGTTGTGTCAAGCAACATTGCTAACTGAGAGAAACAACCTCCTCTGCGACGCAGTCACGAAGTGCAGTAACGCGAGACTTCAGTGACAGCCTTGCAGGATCAGGTGTCTGCTAGGTAGGCCGGCACTCTCAGGGCCAGTTACAACACGCTATTTATTCCCCAGCACACAGGCCCCTCCCCCAGTTCCTCCCTGGCTGAGTACTACAGGGTTATAGTCTTCCCAGCATTTGCTTCATCTGTTTTAGCCACTCCTAACCTTCCATCTGTGTGAGAAATTTCCGGTGAAGGTAGCCTAGCTATTATGCTAACTTTCCGTACATCTGCAAGCTGTTATGCTAGCTAGTTGTCTACTCACAGCTAAATATCTTTTTTTTTTTTTTTTTTTTTTTTGACAGGCAGAGTTAGACAGTGAGAGAGAGACAGAGAGAAAGGTCTTCCTTCCATTGATTCATCCCCAGAATGGCTGCTGCGGCCGGTGAGCTGCGTCAATCTGAAGCCAGGAGCCAGGTGCTTCCCCCTGGTCTCCCATGCAGGTGCAGGGCCCAAGGACTTGGGCCATCCTCCACTGCCTTCCTGGACCACAGCAGAGAGCTGGACTGGAAGAGGGGCAACCAGGACAGAATCTGGCGCCCCAGGAGGAGGATTAGCCTAGTGAGCTGTGGCACCAGCCTAACACCTTACTTTGAAAATGAGTCAAATGTCTATTTCTCATACTAATTGAACTCTGTTCTCAACTCTAGTGCTTGCCTATAGACTGTTGGATTTTTCCATCCACAATCACTTCAGTTACGAATAATGAGCAACCAAGAAGGACTCCCAGGCAGCACCTATTCATTCCAGCTCACTGGCTGCAGTGGGTAAGAATACACCCAGAAGTGCAGGCTGTGCTTAAAAGAAGAGAAAAGGGGAAAGAGGGATGCGATGCACTGTCAGAGACTTCCAGAAAAAGCTGTTCAAGGACAGCGAGATCTTTCAAAGGCTAGAAAAAGTTCTAAGACCTTATAAAACTTTGACAGTTGAAATCAGGTTACCTAGAGAAAATCACATACAGTGCTTGGCACATGGTTTGTGTCCAGCAAAGATGAGGGGCCTTCAAAGAAGCTCATAGAAAATGTGCACTATTCATTGATTGCTAATCTCACCCTGTCTTCCATACTACCATGTCTAAGTGTTTACAGGAGGTGATAATGGAATGAACCAAGGCCTTCACCAACCAGGCGGTCAACCAAACGCTGCTACAGGGATACACTTGGCTCCCCACCTGGGAGACAGCGGCTTGAGACATCGCCCCATGCCAGCAGAGAGTACCTCGTCGCCCCACGTCAGCAGGAAGTAGCTCTAAAGACAGATCATCGTCCCTCTACCCCTCCTGGACTTTTGGGACTAATGTAATCCCATGCAACTCCTGCTTTATAAAAAACAAAAGGTGGGGGCCGGCGCCGCGGCTCACTAGGCTAATCCTCCGCCTTGCAGCGTCGGCACACCGGGTTCTAGTCCCGGTCAGGGCGCCGGATTCTGTCCCGGGTGCCCCTCTTCCAGGCCAGCTCTCTGCTGTGGCCAGGGAGTGCAGTGGAGGATGGCCCAAGTACTTGGGCCCTGCACCCCATGGGAGACCAGGAGAAGCACCTGGCTCCTGCCATCGGATGAGCGCGGTGCGCCAGCCGCAGCGGCGGCCATTGGAGGGTGAACCAACGGCAAAGGAAGACCTTTCTCTCTGTCTCTCTCTCTCTCACTGTCCACTCTGCCTGTCAAAAAAAACCAAACCAAACCAAACCAAAACAAAACAAAAAAACCACACACACACAAAAGGGGGGAATGTTAGTAAATGGCACAGTCTTATCTATGGCGCGATTTACACCCTGACACCATCCTAGGCTCTAGCCCCCACCACCATTGCTGGAAGCCAGGTGATCACATGGTCCAACCACCGGTGTCAGCCCTACCCCCATCCTAATGGGATTCACTGCTCCTACTTCCCTGCTCCCTCCCTGGCAAAGTTTTAAGAGGACCTGTTCCTGAACACGTAGGTCTCTCTCCCTCCATCTCTCCTGATCTCTCTCGCTCTTTTCTTCATCTCTGTCTCTCTCTCGATCTCTTTCTCTTGATCGCTCTCTCTCCCTCTCTCACTCTCTATCTCTCTCTTATGCTTTCCTCCTTCTTTTCCTTTTCCGCCCCTTCCCTCCGTTCTGTCGGGTTTCCCCCAATAAACCTTTTCCGCTACTCCACTGTTTGGTGTGTTTTGTGGCGACCTTATACTTTGCTTCTCATTTTCAATAAAATTCATGTGTGACTGTCAAAAAAAAAAAAAAAAAACAAAGAAAATGTGTACTATTTAAAAACTGCACATGAATTTAAAAATATTTTATACTGAAATTAACTCACATTCAAATGCCATTTCCCATGAACTTTTTGAAGTATACTTATATACTTCCCATGATACCTCTTCTCTGATTTTTAAGCCTCTACCTTCTTCTTCGTTATTTTTTTAAAAGATTTATTTATTTGAAAGGCAGAATTAGAGAGAGAGAAAGAGAGGGAAAGATAGATCTTTGAACCGCTGTTTCACTGCCCAAATGATCACAACTGCTAGGACTGGGCTAGGCCAAAGCCAGGTGCCAGGAGCTTCATCTGGATCTCCCACATGAGTATTGGGGGGCCCACGGACTTATTCCATTTTCCACTGCTTTCCCAGGCACATTAGGAGGGAGCTGGATCATAAGTGGAGCAGCTGGGACTCGAACCGGTGCCCATATGGGATGCCGGCACTGCAGGCAGTGGCTTCACTCATCACACCACAACGTGGGTTCCCTCAGACGTTGTTTCTAAGAAAGTGTTCAGCACAAATGCACAGAACTTTCCGGGCGTGGTGAGCAATTCCAAGCCTGCGTGAAGTGCTGTACCAGTGCTTGTCATTTCCCACGCAAAGATTAATGATAAACAGTAAGTAACCCTCTTTGAATACTGTACTAAGGGAAGCTGCCTTATTGATTTTAAGTGTGAAGAGTAGCTTCCCAGATGAGTTATGGAAAGTACTTTAAAAACCATACATATATTTACCTATGTATGACTCAGAGGTTTACAAAAGAAAAATTATCGACATTTTTATGAGAACTTACAAAAGATAGGAAGAATCAGATGTTAGTTCACAGCCTGGAAGGCCAAAGATTAAATGGATTTTAAAATAAATAATAAGTTTTAGGTATATTAATAATATTTTTCAAAATATAGTGTATATAGCTATAAATGCATTCTTGATGCTTACATTCATACATAAACATTACAGTGCAATGGAAAGGAAAGTTCGTATGACATTATCACAGCTTGGTTTTACACTCCTTCCCCTGGGGACACTTGTACCATGCCTCTACGCTGTGCACCTGGCTTCTGCTTGATGCTCCTGTCCCCTTGCCTCCTTAGCTGTATCCTTTTGTAGCACTCTTCCCAGTCTGTTCTTTTACTTCCCTGTGTCCTTCATGAGCTTAAACTCTGAATGTGGGACCATGGTCTATTGGTATCAGTATCCCCGAGGTCTGGCATGCAGTAGGCACTCAATTAATACTGGTGGAATGAATTTGTGATAAAATAACGATAACGGGAATAGTAGGCACTAAGAAAAATTTTCAGAATTCTAACATTAAAACATTCCTTCTTAATTTTATATTGACAGATAAAGCATTGGAATATATTTTCCTTTCTCTTGCTTACACTAAGAATGGATTTTAGGGAGTTCAATTTTTTTTCCCCTAGCAGTGTTGGTTTAGGGTTGTGCACATCCATTTCATTCACACAGTTATCAATCCAAATACCATGGGCAAATGCTTTGTGACGTAGGTTCATTCAGGTTTTAAAAAGAATGGTTCTAAAGAATAAAAAAAAGTACTTACTCAGTTGCTTGCATTGTTTCTGATTTTTCTATATGCTAGTAAGGATGACGTAGATGCTACTATCTGTATAATTAAAGAAACAAACAAAAAGCTGCAGGCTTCCACCAGAGGGTAACTGCTTAAAAGTGGATGTTAGAGTGAGGGCGCAGGGTTATAGCATATGAAAAAAAACCAACTCTGGTCACCACTGAAGTCCCATCCCTCTCTGCACTATGAAATGCCCACTGGTTCAGAGTCAGCCATGTAGAAACGGCTTCATCCTGAGGCTGGAGGATGAGCCAATCATAACAGGAATTAATTTCCACTTAGACAACAGGACCAATTTTGTGTGTGATTGGCTTAATAATCTGTTTTTCAGAAAGAAAGAGAAGAGGACTCAGTCAATAACACAGAGCTCAAAACTTCCAGAAGGTGCAAACCACAGAAATGATGCTGGAAATTTAGGGAAGAAAATGACATTTAAATGTACTGTATTTTTTTAAAAAGAGGTAGGGGTCTGTAATAAACAGCTGGAACCATTTTCATTAATTCTGACATCCGAGATAATAAAAGTCTTCTGATTTCATCAGATAGAAAAGAAACCAGAGGGAAAAATTTCTGAGGACAAGTTGGGCAGTCAGTCACAGGACAAAGCCACACCATAGGAAAGGAAATTGGGGGATGTGACTTCACTCGTGGGATTGTCCTTAGGCACTATCAGCTTCATCTGAACCAATTCCCATCACGGTGTTGTGTTTCAAGCCGAAGGTACCAGATAGAACCTTATTTCCCTTGGCACCTCCCAGATCAATGTTATTACATAGAGGAACGAGTGTTTTTTGTCACACCAATTGGGTTTGCACTCAATATGCCCAAACGAAAAGTCTTTATCTGCTGAGTAGCTCAAGGCCCAAGCCAATCAGCCATTTGGAAACGTTTCACAAACCCAGCACACATGAATCAACATTTGGACAAAAAAATAACAAACCAAACACGAGCAACCATATGTGAGCCCAGCGATTACGAGGCCAGTAACCAAACACTTGCTATGTACTGTTCAGGAACAAAATCATACTCAAAGTTGTTCGTAGATAGCTCATAGAGAGCACAGAAATCCCAGAATCAGAAACAATCCTTTGGAGATCATCTAATACTTGAATAGTATCTTATTGTATAAGTTAAAAAAAAAAAAAAAAAAAAAAAAAAAACGGAGACCTAGACAAATTGAGTACAATATCTAAAAGCATCATGGGTAATGACTGAGTTGAAAGTAGAACTAACTAGTCCTTTGATTCCAAATCAGTTCACAAAGTTCAACCTCCATGTGAATCAAGGAGAGAAAATCACCTTAAGTTGGATCAGTTTCATGTTACTATCATAGCAAGTTAGCAATCTGACACCCATGAAGTGAGCAGTACATGCCAGATTCATGGACGTATGACAGTGACAGTGTAGGACAGGGACCCATCAGCACGTGGACAATGTATGAAGAGCAACGGTTTATCTTCACTTCATGCAAATAAGTGGTCAAGCCATATTAAAGACTGAGCCCCATCACCAAAAACCAGGGAGTGGCGTGCATATCCTGTGTAGAACTGTAGCTACAGGACTCTAACGTAAGAAATTCTTTAGTAATTATCAGCTCACCTGCTTAACACAGAGAAGAATGAATTAAATTAGTGACGATGTCTACTCATCCTGCATGAGACACGTGTGTCCTCAGCCAGGGGCACCTATGGGCTGCTCTAGTGCGTTGTGAAAAATGTCTGCATGAACAGGGTGGGGTTTTCACACACTTCCATCCCACAGCCAGCCTTTGAGACAAAGATGCCCCTCATTAACATTTTTTCTGTGTCATCAGATACAGAAATTCTGAAAAGTTTTGGAAATGACAATTAGCTCTGTTGAAGACGAAATCTGAACAGGAAATCTTGGGTGCCAAGGAAACAAAGGCAGAGCACTTGATTCTGCCTAGACAGACCTATCTGGTCTGACAACAATTTTGTTGAAAACATTTGGTTGTTCTCAACCAGTTCTATATTTCTCATCCTTGGTTTATTTCACTCTTTGTGAAACAGACATGGCAATACCCAAACTGAGCCCCAGAGACAGGTAAGATTTAACATGAATATCTTATCTACGAATGTCCTGGCAATCACAACAATGTAACATCTTGCTTCTCCTAAAAGCCTTTTCTTCTGGCAAAAACAGCCTCAAAAATGGGCTCTCCATCTTTTAGAAATTGTGCTTTAATCATCAAGAGGATTCTAAAGATGGAAAGCTAATATGTAAATGTCTTTTTATAAATGGAAGTATCCTCTGGGGGCACGGACATTTCAATAATTCAATACATAAAAATGTTTCCTTTCTGATTTTAACATATCCAAAATGATCATTCATCTGTCTTTGAAAAGATCTACAAACCTAGGCAAGAGCATCTTTGTTGAAAGAGGAGGTTTATAAGAAAATGTGGCATATAGGTTATGTTAAGATTTTTGCTCGGTGGTGGTGACAAGCCAAGAATATACTTGGGTTGTCAAAGTGCCAGAAGGCTGATATTTATTCACAATGACGAGTTTCTAAGACAACCGAGTCACCATTTTGTGAAGTATGGTGTGTGTGTGTGTGTGTGTGTGTGTGTGTGTGTAGAAAAACGAACTCAAAATCCGAAATTAAGGAATCCATTAACACTGATCCTATAAAAGCACATCAAGGAATGGACAAGTCGTTTCCTTCGCAATGCAGTCTCTGAAGGGTCTTCCCTGTTTTAATTCTCGTGGTAACACTGTTTTTGCTGGACTGACTGATACAGTCACTCTGGGACTCACTCTGCTTCCAAATCTATAACGAACACAGAGGCCAATTTTTTTTAATGAAAAATGAGGCTGTTTTAACTGTGAGAGATGTGTAAACGCTTAGACATCTACAAGGAACACATGAAATACGAAATGCCAGGCAGAGCACGTTGCTGGTGGGCGAGGGCTTGAGCACAGTTTGCGTGGGGCAGCGAAGACAGAGTAGGGGAGGCACAGAACCCACCTGTACTCTCCAAACGTCCCATCGTCTTCCTTCATAGGCTGGATCTCAGGGTCAGCGTGGGCATCTTCCTTTTCTTTAACTAAAAAATTTCAAAAATGGCATCATTACCCATGAACCTTGGGTTTCCTCATTCAAAATTTATGAGTATACTTTTTAAGATTACACAGCAGTGGAAAATAATTCTCAGTAATGTGTAACACAATGAGTTTTAAAAAAATCCATAGAATATGCATATTATCAAAAAAACTATGCATGAATTGGAATTTTTTTGCACCAAAAACAAATTTATCTTTGAATTCCAATTTTTCCACAAATGTCAGAATTGCCTTCATACAACCATATACATATAATGTGGCCATTTATATACTTTGATGTTTTTGCCATTTTGAGGCAACCCAGTTGAATGAACATATGCTAACACACGTGCCATCATATAACACATCAGGTTGTTGCACCACCTGATGATGCAACAATCCTTGTTTCTAAGATATCCCCCCTATTTTATCAATCCGTGTATTAGCCAGGTTTCAAACTGTTTTTGTAAGTCTGTTCTCTTGGAAGTCTGTTCTTCACTGGACGCATTAACTTGAAGAAACCATCAACCTTACAGGCAAAGGAACATTACATATCACTTTATCAAGACTTGGTTCATGCATTGCTTCCCCTGGAAATCTTCATGCGCTAAGCCCTCCTCAGTTGGCTTCAAGTGCTACTGGAGCATCCACAGCGTACGTGGATCCTAAAGAAGCAGACACACTCATGTCTTCAGAGGAGAGATTCATTACTCCTCCAAAGGCCTTCTGATCCTTGACAGTGTTCATGTTGCTATGATATAAAAAGGGCTCAAAAACGGTTTGAACAGGAAATCCAAGTACAGGGCTCTGGGAAGATTTACTATTGCAACCTCTGTGATTACCCCATGATGTCTTTTTAGTGTAATGAATAATTATGTAACATTATAAAGCAATTTTAATCTTTTTTTCTTACCTGGATATTTACCACCCTTGTTTCTTCTGATGAAGCAAACAATCAGCAAAATTAAGATGAGGAGCGCAACAGCACACATGAGACCAATGAACCAGCCCTGAGTTGCAATATCCACCTGCCGGCTTGCCATGGCTGGAAAACAAACCAATGGAGTTGGTGGGAATGGATTAAGGGGAAAATGAAAACAACATCATTTCTTGTGCTAAAAATAGCTATACTATAAGTCTGTTTATATGCTTTAAACGTGGCCCCAAATTGGAACCTGGTGGTTATCCATCAGGAATTATAAATTTAACTTAGGAAAATGTCATCAGTACTTGGTGGAGCATTAAGCCCCTGTTATGGAAATTAAAAATGCTATCACAAAAACTAATAATAATAATAATAATAATAATAAGGTTCTCTTAGCAAAAATTGAGAAAAATCATCACCTAAAAAATTCTAATAGAGAAATGTGCTAATAACATTAAATGCTATCAAACCCTGCTGAACATTATGTTCTTAATAGAAACAAATTCCCAAACCAGTTAAAAAATTTACTGTTTACAGGATAAATTCTGCATTGTTAAGTACGATGATAAGAATATAAAACTAGATTTAAAACAGAACAGAATATATACATTTAATAGAGTATTTTTCCTTCAAATAAAACCACTTCTGGAGGCTAAAATGTCATGGCAATGACTCTGCTGTTTTTCAAATGTTTCAGGAATCTTCTAAGAAAGAAAGCGGTCTGCATGAGAAAACCAGTTCTTGTGGGGACCGAGCACTTGTATTATTTTATATAACACCCGAATTTGTATCCAAAATATTTATCTCATTTACAAGAGTTGGTTCTGAACAGCAATTTCTGAAAAGCCAAAAGAACCAATATTTGTTATTGTTTAGGATCTGGACCCTTCAAAACACTTGGAAATATATCTTGGTCAGTGGTCTCATCACTGGAGTAAAGGACCAGTTTGAAGAGAAAATACTCATTTACATGTTCAAGTATTCTTTACATCTGCTTGCGTAAATAAACATGAAGCCCCTTATTCAACTAGGCATGGTGTGCAAAACTCCTAAGCAAACCTGGGAATAATCAGCATTTCTGGAATGACGCGAATGTATCGATCATACTGGACAAAGTGCAGCATCAATGGCTATTCAGACATGCCCATGCGGATTTGTTTCAATTCATGGGTATGAATTCTTTTTTTAAAAGGCCTTTAATTTTTCTTTTTTGACCATAATTAAGGTAGAAGTCTTTCTTCTTTTGACCCCAGAAGCATGCCCATTTCATGCACTGGATTTGACCGGATTCCTTCTGGATACGTTTCACATGGTTGGGTTGGATGTGTGTGATCGCTGGCTGCAGCGGTAATAAGCTTGACCACACGTGTACCAGGCTCTGCTGCACGTTACAGAAGCAGTACTTCATTGCTTTTTTTTTTTCTCCACACTAAGTATGGGGAGGAAAATGAAATGCTGCAAATCAAGTGTGAAGAGCAATGTTCAAAGAATGCATGGAAGAATCAAAGAAGCAGAAATGCATGATCTGGAACACAATCAAAGGCCCGGGGCCTTTCCCCAGTAGTCCCATGTGCCTCATTAGCTGGGGAGTACGCTGCATTGCGAATTTCACAAGTGAAGCACGAATACAGGCAGGTTCTGGGGCCGGCGCTGAGGCGTAGCAGGTTAAACCACCTCTGCAGTGCGGCATCCCTTAAGGATGCTGGTTTGAGTCCCAGCTGCTCCACTTCCAATCCAGGTCCCTGCTAATGCACCTGGGAAAGCAGCAGTGGATGGCCTGTGTCCTTGGGCCCCTGCACCCACGTGAGACTCAGAAGAAGCTCTGGGCTCCTAGCTTTGGCCTGGCACAGCCCTGGCTATTGTGGCCATTTGGGGAGTGAACCAGCAGATGGAAGATTCTCTATCACTATTTCAAATAAATAAATAAATCTTAAAAAATAAAGAATAGAAACAGGTTCCCCCTTCTACTCGTATACCACAGCCATCATGATGTGGGTGAACTGAAGACAGTGACAGCTAACATTACTAAATGCTTGGCACAGTCCCGAGGGTATAATCTCACTTATTCTTCACAACGATCCTTTGAGGTAGGCATTAAATGTACCATGCCCAGAGTGGTTAACGACTGTGCCCAGGAGTTGGGATTGGACCTGTGTCTATGTGACTCGGGAGAGCATGCTACTGAGGCATTATGCTCTACTGCTCTAATGCATTCCTGAAAACACATCAGGACAGCAAAAGTGCAGACATCTGAACAAAGAATCCAATACTATAGGGACTTAGGGACTGCCCATCCTGAGAAGCAAAAAAAAAAAAACAAAAAAAACAAAAAAAACCAAACATTTTTAAAAGTCCATTATATTTCTTTCAATTCACACATGGTCTCCACGTGCATTACTTCCATGCTGAACTAAAAACCAAGCGGTCTCTTGAGCACCTGATTGAAATTAAGGAGTTCCTGTTTGCAGTAGGCTTAATGACGTACAGTCGTGTCATACTTGGTCTTAGTATTTACATTTTTACTCAAACTGAATGCTACTGATAAGGGCGAAATGCAGTAAAATGCTCAAATACAAGCATAAGCATTGTCCTACAAAGATTGTCCTACAAAATTGCCGGGTCTGGCGCTGTGGTGTTGTAGGTTAAGCCATCCACCTGTGGCACTGGCATCCCGTATGGATGCTGGTTCAAGTCCCAGCTGCTCCACTTCCAATCCAGCTCCCAGTTGATGGCCTGGGAAATCAGTAGAAGATGGCCCAAGTGCTGGGAACCCTGCACCCACACGGGAGACCCAGAAGAAGCTCCTGGCTTAGGATTGGCGCAGCTCTGGCATTTAGGCCATTTGGGGAGTGAACCAGTGGATTGACGACTTCTCTCTCTGTCTCTCCCTCTGTCTGTAACTCTGCCTCTCAAGTAAATAAATAAATCTTAAAAAAAAAAAAAGATATTGACTGCTAAAACTGAACTGGCTGGCAGCTTGTTTTTTGCATTTATGCAAAGATTAGATGTATTTCTTTGACAGCTGGTAGATAAATATCCAAATGGACTTTGAGTTTTTGCCTCTATGGCTAAAGAAAGAGGAATAAAAAGAATCAAATATTTGCCTATCCTACTAATTTAAGATTGGGCAGGCACAACATGTTAATAGGTGCACACGCGCGTGCACACACATCTGCATAAATGCACACGAATGTACACGAATGCACCTGAGGTTGATGTGAAACGGAAATGGTGCAAGTAGAAGTAACTACAATTGACTTCCCATTCAGACAAGCAGGAATCTAGAGCTCAGAATGACTACAAGAGCTTCAGGCCTTCTCAGGACACTAAAATCATCTCAGCTACAGCGTACACACCCAAGTCACAGCCACAACCGTGCATATTACACACATGCCTGCACACACAGCCACAGGCACACAGAATGAGACCCATGGCTGTAGACTCCGAGTCTCCTTGGCTGGGTATTAGTGGGAAAGAGTGAAAGAGGATTTTCACTTTAGGTGAAAATTTTGTAATAAAATCATCTCCATGTATTATGTAATCCATAAAGTGATAAACACATATCAAGAATATAGAAATAAGGCAGAGAGGGCCGACGCCGCCGCAGCTCAATAGGCTAATCCTCCACCTGCAGCGCCGGCACACCGGATTCTGTCCCGGTTGCCCCTCTTTCAGGCCAGCTCTCTGCTGTAGCCAGGGAGTGCAGTGGAGGATGGCCCAAGTGCTTGGGCCCTGCACCCGCATGGGAGACCAGGAGAAACACCTGGCTCCTGGCTTTGGATCAGCGCGGTGGGCCGGCCGCAGTGGCCACTGGGGGGTGAACCAACAGAAAAGGAAGACCTTTCTCTTTGTCTCTCTCTCCCTGTCCACTCTGCCTGTAAAAAAAAAAAGAAAGAAAGAAAGAAAGAAAGAAAGAAAGAAAGAAAGAAAGAAAGAAAGAAAGAAAGAAAGAAAGAAAGAAAGAAAGAAAGAAAGGCGGGCATAGAGATGGATGTGCTTTGTTTCCCAGAAGTTTTTGTTTTTAAGATTTATTTATTTATTTGAAAGTCAGAGTTACACAGAGAGAGTAGAGAGAGAGAGAGAGAGATCTTCCATCCACTGGTTCACTCCCCAATTGGACGTTAACAGCCAGAGCTGTGCCGGAAGCCAGGAGCTTCTTCCAGGTGTCCCACATGGGTGCAGGGGCCCAAGGACTTAGGCCATCTTCTACTGCTTTCCCAGGTCATTGCAGAGCTGGATCAGAAGTGGAGCAGCCGGGACTCAAACCGGCCAAACTGACACCCATATGGGATGCCAGCACTGCAGGCAGAGGCTTTACCCACTATGCCTCAGCACCTGCTGCCTCAGAAGTTTAACACTCCTCTGTTATCATGTTGCTATTGTGTCAGGGACGCCCTGTGCCCCACAGTAGGGTGTCTCAGAAAAAAATGCTCTTGGGTTCTCAGAATCAGAAAAAACACCACAAGGTGGGTACAGGAGAGAGCAGAAATGGGTATTTGTTGGAGCATACTTAGGAAGAATCCCCTGTGCATAAAAACGTTCTGTTCAGTTAAAATACTTAGAAATGTGCTAAGGGGATGGCACTGTGGTCTAGTAGGTTCAGCCTCTGCCTGTGGCACCAGCATCCCATTTGGGTACAGCTTTGTACCCTGGCTGCTCCTCTTCTGATCCAGCTCTCTGCTGGTGGCCTGAGAAAGCAGTAGAAGATGGCTCAAGTGCTTGGGCCCCTGCCACCCACATGAGAGACCCGGAGGAAGCTCCTGGCTTCTGGCTTCAGCCTGGCCCATCTCTGGCCGTAACCAGTGGACAGAAGACTTTTCTCTCTGTCTCTCCCTCTCTTAGGTCTGTAACTCTGCCTCTCAAATAAATAAATCTGAAAGAGAGAGAAAGAGATATGCTGATTGGGGACCAAAGTTTAACAGAGAAGCTGTTGGTAAAAAACAAATCTGTTTAAATCCTTTGTGATATGAGGAGAAGACACTTGGTAGAGGAAGGAGAGGTGGCAGAGTGTGGTGTTAATGAGATGTCATAGCAGGTCACACCTGGCGATACCAGGTGTGGTGGCACTCATGGATTCATGCAGCAGTATGGGGAAGCAACACAGCCTCGGGACACTGCATTCTTTTTTTTAAATATTTATTTATTTGAAAGGTAGAATTACAGAGAGGGAGAGAGAGAGAGAGAGAGAAAGAGAGGTCTTCCATCTGCTGATTCACTCCCCAAATGACCACAAAGGCCAGAGCTGTGCTGCTGAACCAAAGCCAGGAGCCAGTGCAGGGCTCCACATGGGTACAGGGGCCCAAGTGTCTGGGCCATCTTCCACTGCTTTCCCAGGCCATAGCAGAGCTGAATCGGAAGTGGAGCAGTCAGGACTCGAACCAGCACCCAAATGGGATGCTGGCACTGCAGGCGGCGGCTTTACCTGCTATGCCACAGTGCCAGCCCCGACACTTGCAGTCTTGTTTGGTCTTCAATGTGTGTTACAGGAGAAGAAGAAATAGACCTTAAAAGCTCAGACTACAAAAGGCAGAGATAGTATCCTATTATCCATGAAGCCTACACAAAAGTTGGATCAGGGTTCCTGAAATGAGCAAAACTTGGAGAGAGAAGCAGCTCAAGAATGCAGAGTTTAAAAATTAGCCAGCTAGTATGCTCTCACACCTGGCGTGGAGGAGCAAGAGCCAACGATGAAGCTTCACACCAGTGTTCACTCTGTACTAAGCACAGAGCCACAGAAACAGAAAGGGAGACGGGAGCTGCAGCGACGCCAAGTGGAGGATTCTGGAATGGGGATGGCATTCACTCCTAGGGGCAATATGCTAACTAAAGTCATTAGGGCCCAATCAGTATTTACGCCTCCTGATGGTCACACCTGTGTGTACAAAGTGACAACCAGTGGTGTGTCTCCTCATCTTGTCTCTTCATCCCTGGTACACAATAGCCCACCCATCACAATCCCTCTCCTCCAGCTGCCTGGAAGCTGCTGCTGGAACAGCGGCATCACACCGCTGAGGAAGAATCAGCTTTCTAAAGGGCCTGCCTTGTGTCCTGTAAGAGGTCAAAAAACAACAAAATGATGCTACTTGACTCTGAGGGTGCATCTAACTCTCCTGCAAGTCGGGAGTACACGTGGAGCCGTTAGGGCTGCAGAGTAGCTGACACTAGGTGCTACGGAAGCAGTCACTTCCGAGAGGATCTGTTCCCTTCTGGTGTGGGCCTGGGCCTGGGGTGTACTGAGGGTCTCTCTCCTGGTGCTGGAAGGCTGAGCGTCTCATGCCAACATTCACCTTGTTCTTGCTGGCGACCCGGGGAGGTCCTACCCCTCTCTGAGCTTTGACACGAGGTGGAAGAGGGCAGTCACAGTGCCTGCTTCACAGGGTTGCTGTAAGGACTGAATGAGAAAACCACTCGCTCAGCCTAGAGGAGAGCTGAGGACAGTCCAGTCCCTGCCAGCTCCGTATGCACAGAATATCTACTTAAGCTTTTATGTTTCCAAATTAAATGTTATCAGTAACACAATAACCTTGTAAGACTGTGAATTGATGCGATAGTTCCCTTTTATGTGTAATATAGCATTTTCCTCGAAGTATGTACATACATGGACATGGAGTAAAAAGGAACAAAATAGCAGGGAAGGTATGTTTTGTTAAAACACTATTATTTTAGGGACTGGCGCTGTGGTGTGGCAGGTAAAGCCGCTGCCTGTAGTGCCGGCATCCCATGTGGGCACCGTTTTGAGTCCTGGCTGCTCCACTTCAATCCAGCTCTCTGCTATGATCTGGGAAAGCAGTGGAGGATGGCCCAAGTGCTTGGACCCCTGCACCCATGTGGGAGAATGGGAAGAAGCTCCTGGCTCCTGGCTTCAGATCAGCTCAGCTTGGTCATTGTGGCCACCTGGGGAGTGAACCAGTGGATGGAAGACCTCTCTCTCTATCTGTCCCTGCCTCTCTGTAACTCTGCCTTTTGAATAAATAAATAAATTTTTAAAGAAAATTATGATTTTAGCAAAAGGAGATTTAAAAACTATAGTTGGATATCATGGAATATTACTTTTGGTTTCTTTCTTCTTTTAAGCCACCTATGATTGGATGTTTCCTCAATTATGAAAAATTACTTTAAAAATCATCCTGTTTTGTGAATAAAAGATACACAAAAAACACAACTTGTCTATGAGTTCTACAGGCTACACAATACTTCCTGAAGAAGGCATGAAGTGACTGAACACAGTTAGGGACATGAACCAAAAACTGAATGCATACCACAAAATCCTCATTTACTCAGAAGCAGGCAGGGTTGCTTCTCATCTTGTAAGCAAATAGGAACATTCTTGTATTTCACATGAAAACTTTTTGTTAGAACAGTCAAATTTGTTGTGATAAAAATGTAATACATGAATTGCAAAATTTCTTGTTCCATGGAAATTCAATAAAACATCAGCTATCTACACACCCTGTTGGGATCTGCTGTGCTGTAGTCCATTTTGGTACAAAGAATTGTGATTTTTTGATGTTACTTCAAATGCAAAAGCATTTCAACAACTTCAGTTGAATTCAGAGGGGCACTTTGTACATGTAAGGGATATAAAAATGGAATTATCTACATTATGTAGGTCAGACATTAACATATTAAATATGTTTTTGGTAATACCATGGCAAAAGTTGATTTGCTCAATCCTGTAATTGATTTGAACCAAACAGCTAAAGGGCCCCACAGAAAGATGTTCATGTCCCTCCCTACCTACAACACAGTCCCACCAGCCTCGTCTCCACCTGTGAAGACACAGCCCCTACCTCTGACTGTGAAGCCAGCCCTGGGGTGCTGTGCACCTCACTGGGCCTGTCTCAGACTCATCCTCTGCACTCACAGAACCAGAGCACCCCTGAGCACCAACCGGAACTTTGTATGCTGATCCTGGTATTAGCCCCTTTAACCCAAAGAAGTTCCGAGAACGAGAACCATTGACAATTTCTTTTCTCCATTCTGCTTTGCCTATGGAATTGTTGCAAAAACAACCAATTTGAGTATTTTGAGGGACTGGAAGTCACTTTATGCTTCAAGCAAGGAAAATTCCTTATAAGCTAGAAACAAAATCTAGGATATGTGGGTTTACCATTTTGTATTGTTACAATTCTAGTCAGGTCAAATAAATCAATTAAAACGAAGAACTACAGGGGCCAGTGCTGTGGCACAGTGGGTTAAAGCCCTGGCCTGAAGTGCTGGCATCCCATATGGGCGCCGGTTCTAGTCCTGGCTGCTCCTCTTCAGATCCAGCTCTCTGCTATGGCCTGGGAAACAGTAGAAGATGGCTCAAGTCCTTGGGCCCCTGCACCCACATGGGAGACCCAGAGGAAGCTCCTGGTTCCTGACTTCGGGTCGGCTCAGTTCTGGCCATTGCGGCCATTTGGGGAGTGAACCAGAGGATGGAAGACCTCTCTCTGTAATTCTTTCAAATAAATAAAAATAATTTTTTTTAAAAATGAAGACCTACATAAAAATAGCCTCAAAGAAAAACTGGCTAGATATCCAGATTGCAAAATAAGTATATTTATTCCTGTTTTTAATACAAAAGAAATTTCTTTATCCTCCTTTGCCTTATGAAGTTGTTGAATTTCTGTAAAGATGTTTTATAAAAAGAAAGATCATACATTAAACGGCTTAAGTGAACTATGGGACGAATTGCTTTTTAAGAGTCACAAGATGAATCTTTGGCAAATTTAAAGTCCATCAAATTTATCCAGTTTAGAGATTCTTTCTCAAATATGAGTATGGGTCTTTCTAAAAGGATACTTATTTCTTTTCTTTTTCTTTTTTTATTTGACAGGCAGAGTTTAGACAGTGAAAGAGCATGACAGAGAGAAAGGTCTTCCTTCCATTGGTTCACTCCCCAAATAACCACTATAGCCGACGCGCTGCGCCATTCCGAAGCCAGGAGCCAGGCACTTCCTCCTGGTCTCCCATGTGGGCGCAGGGCCCAAGGACTTGGGCCATCCTCCACTGCCTTCCCGGGCCACAGCAGAGAGCTGGCCTGGAAGAGGAGCAGCCGGGACTAGAACCCAGTGCCCATATGGGATGCCGGCGCCACAGGCGGAGGATTAACCAAGTGAGCCATGGCGCCAGCCCCTTAAAAACATTTATTTGCATGATAACGCCTTAAGCAGAAAGTTGGACCATGTTCTTGTCACAAATACTCAGTGACCGCACAGGTCATTATACACAGGACTCACTACGTTCAGGGAGGGACCCCGGGCTTCCCTGAATGCTGAGAACCACAGCTGCCCCTCCCCCAGCAGAGGTGGCGGGGCTCTAAGCTGAGTGACTGACCTGGGGTTATGTCGAATATTGTAACACAATGCATGTTCCTCCAGTGGGTTCATGCTACGCAATTTCGTTTAAACCTTGTTGGGTTAGTTTGTGCAAAATGAGTATTTTCAAGTTGGTTTGATTTCTGCTCCTGTGAGGTCAAATTTGAAATTTTCCTCTCTGCTGCTTCCACTTTGAGAAATATAATTATTACTGTTGTTTACATGTTGTGGGTATAGAGGCAGTTGTAGGTACCACACTACGAAAAATAACACATATAATGTAATTTATGCCCTTCAATATAAATAACATGAAAAATGGTATTTCCAGTTATACATAAAATATTTATACTATGTGCATAATTCACTATGATTTTTTTTAGATAACTGATTCATTTAATTGAATCAAGTTATTTTTCAAGGTAACTGACAGTAAATCCTTAACAACATTTTTCTTCTCTTGAAATGTAAACCCATTAATTAAAGACCTGGTAATGAAATTGTTTCTTACTGCCTGCTATACCATATTCAACATAAAAGTTCACGGGCTCTGGGCCCTCATATTCCCAACGGATACTGACACAGGTCTCAGGAGCCACAGCAGTTAGATTGCTGATCCTGGAAATTACTGTCTGAACTAAACACACAACAGAAAAACAAAACAAACAATCCTCTTTCAGCGCCATCCATGCAGATATAAAGTAAGCCTAAATCCGCTGAAGTAGTGCAAATAAAACTAAGTTCAAATTCACTGCTGAAATTTAGGATTGGCTTACACTTCACTCTCTTTACTGAAAGGGTTTTCTTTGGCTAGATTACGGCATTGGGAAATAATTTGATATCAAAGTATCCTGTATGATATTAAAATGTCTGGGTTCTACTCCATAGGTTCTGAACCATGTGAACTGTTGCCCACTAGACACAGTTCCAGGAGACCATGGTCTTTGGTTACTGATGTAAGACAGGCAGGGGAATTGTGGAGGAACCCTGGGGACAGAAGTCCTTATGGGACATCAATTTCAAAATCAGGCTCCACACCACCTGGCTACTTTTGAGTTCTGATTGCCCGATACACTCTACCTGAGGTTAAGGAGGAAGAAATGAAGGAGCAAGACCTGTTTTACGTGACACACCCCAGAGAGCAAGAAAGCCTAACCTGTTGTATTTGCTACACAGCATTTTCTGAAAATTCATAATGTAATCTGAACAGCTTCTTAAAAATCCAAATTATGAATGCTGCTTGCTACTGAGTAATGACAGTACCTAAAGTCATTCACAAATAGTATTTGAGTAACTGAGTCTGATTCTATCAGCTCTATTTGGATAGCTTAAATTAAAACTCACCTATTTATATATAACTTGGGTAGTTAAAAAATAAAATCAATATACTACCCCAGAGAAAATGTACTAAGGTAGTAACTCAGAAAGTATCAGTGGGTTTATTCAGACTCTATAATTAAATTTTAAAATATGCTGCATAACTTAAAAGCTAAAGGATTCTGCTGAAATAAGTTTAATGAAAAAAATCTGTCTTAACATCAAAAAGAGAAGTGCATTAAAGAAGTTAAATCACAAGGCCGGCACCGTGATGCAGCATATTAAAGCTCTGGCCTGCAGCACTGGTTCAAGTCCTGGATGCCCCACTTCTGATCCAGCTCCCTGTTAATGCACCTGGGAAAGCAGTGGAAGATGGCCCAAATCCTTGGGCCTCTGCACCCATGTGGGAAACCACGTAAGAAGCTGTAAGAAGCTCTTGGCTCCTGGCTTTGGCCTGGCCCAGGCCTGGCTGTTGCAGCCATTTGGGGAACAAACCCTTGGATGGAAGACCTCTCTCTGTCTCTGTCTCTACCTCTCTATGTAACTCTGTCTTTGAAATAAGTAAATAAATACTAAAAACAGAAGTTAAACCATGCACTTGACCTCTGAAATTTAATTTAGCAACACATGCATATTTCACGCTTTTTTGAGCTAAGAATAAGGAAAGGACAGAAAGCAAAACCTATCATTGAATTATGCAGAGTTTTTTGGGGACCTAATTCATTTTAGTTTTCTTAGATTTGCTTCTTAAAGGAACAAATCATGACAGGAATATGATCAATCAACAGAGATAATAACATGGAGCTATGTGTAATTTAGTTTTGGACCATCTATAGAAAAAGCTAAGACAGAACCATAAAATACTCCTGACAGAGGAGAATTTAGCTTTGTTTTCTCACATACAGTGGTCTTTGTGGAGGCTCTTTTTCCTTTCTAGAATTTCTCCTACAACTACTTTGTTTTTGTTTGCAGGTTTGAGATAAAATCAGTGTTTCAAAGAGGTACCTGCTCACCCATGGGCAAAGCAGTAGCCACAATAGTCAAATTATGAAAACAATTCAAGGGTCCACTGGCAGATGATAGATAAATGATGGTAAATATATATAATGAAAAGCTTTTGATCATAAAAAGGAAGGAAGTTCGGATATAAGCTACAACATGGATGAACCTGGAGGATATTATGCTAACTGAGTCAAACCAGGCAGAGAAAGACAAATACTGTGTGATCTCACGTGCATGTAAAATCTCCACAAGTCACACAGAAAAGGCTCTGTATCAGAGAGTAGTATAGAGGCATCTAAGAGCTGGGGACGGGTTGGGGAAGTGGGGCGATGGTGGACACAGGGTACAAACTGACAGTTTGTACCCTTATCTTATGATGAATACGTTCCAAAAATCTAACTTACATCACTGTATTGTTAATGGTAGCTAATAAAAATGTCTTGTGTACTGGAAACTTTTATTTAGCTTATTCTTAAAGCCACTGAGAGACAATACTACCACTTTCGGAAGTTATGCTGTTTGGTCACTTGCCTCATAGAGACTTCTAACTCTCCCTCCTTTTAATCCCCACTTATTCACTTACTCACTGAGCAAAAAAACACCCATTGAGTCCCTAGGATAATATCATTAACTGAGTTATTTTGGCTTCTATTTTACCATTTAATCTCTTTGTAACCACACACTCAAAGCCTAGGTTTCCTTAACATCTTTTAAATGTTGTAAGAAAACAATAAAAATATAAACTTCAGTGCATTTCTTTTCCCTTCTTCAAGTAGAAGTGAAGTAAAATCACTTTCGGAAAAAAAATGACAATTTGTAATGAAGTCACATTAGATGTTGATGCTTCCATAGCTAAGGATAACATGTTTTTTTCTCAATGAGCTACATCTCATTTATCCCCTGCTTTGCTGCTTTAAATTAAAATATAAAAGATATACTTAAAAATTAAAATTTGTAAGAATTGTAGAGAACTAAATCTCACACAGAGAAGGGAAACAGAGAGGCACACCAAATTCATCCTTAGATTGAAAATAATATTTTTAAAGGAAGAATCACTCAGATTCACAAATTCTACTTAAGGAGTTAATAGTCTTCATGGCAACATGATCTCATTTTTATGTTAGTAATGCTTAATTACTACTGCACTAGTAAAAAAATATTGAAAATAGGTCAGATTTAGCTGTTTTTAAAACATTATTCCTTGTCTTATCTGAGGTCCAGCTGATTCTAATACCAGAGCTTAATGAGCTTCCAGACATCCCATATTAGCCTGTCTCTGCAATGACACAGCTGCTTCCACGTCTGCAGGTTCCAAGTTCAAAGATACAACCTGCAGGGGATAGGAAATACTCCACAAGAAAACCATGTCTGCATAGATCACATGCAGACTATTTTTCTGGTCATGAGTGCCCCCAAACAATGATAACTCTACATAAATTCACACTGTGTTAGCTACTGCAGTCATTTAGGGGCGATTTGAAGGCTCCAGGTGGATGTGCACAGGTTATACTCAAGCACAAGGTCATTTCACAGAAGTGACTTGAGCATCAAAGGGGTTTGGCATCCGAGGGGCATTCTGGAACCAATCTTCAACAGCTACTGAGGTAATCCTGTCATGCACAACAGTTTTAGATTCGTCAAGTAGTCAACCCAAAACTCTACTGATAAAGACGTCTTTGAGCTTTCACTGATCAAAAGCAGGGAATGATGTTTCTTCCAGAGCTCCACAGAAGGTCACACGTCCTCACAGGCAGCCCGGGGATGCACAATTTCTCTGCCACCAACTCTTGGCACAGCCACAGGGATGTGGCCACCATGGAGGAGAGAGGCCTGGCTTCTACCTAAAAGCTTTGATGAGCAGACATCAGGAAAGCATTGTACAACAACCTATGAGTTTACTTGCTACCTAATTGTTCTGGTAAAGAAGCATACATAGAAATATGTTCACATCTTTCCACAATGCTTCGGGAGTTTTGAATTTTCAAGTGTCTGTTCTTTCAAGTCTAATACATGAATGTAACATTATCAAGTTTGCTGGAAATGGCTACACTTCTTACCCAGTCACTCCAAAAATCTATCTAATGTAGATTTTACAATTTACCAAGGCTCTGAAGGTAAGTGAACTGCTAAGAAAACAGAAGAAATGCATCAAGCCCAAGCTCACAAGAACTAAATAAATTCAGGCACAGCACATATAGCTCCTGGTCTTCTGTTTCTTCATTCCTGTTTGCACTTATGTGGCCTGCAAAGCCCAAGAAAACCCATGACTCAGAGCACTCTCAGAAAAACAACAGCCAGTGGCCAGGACACTGCAGCTTTGTCAAAGCCAACTGGTCAACCAATAGCCAAGGGTCAGAGACCTAAAGCACTCCGGCATTTGCACAGGTGGATGATAGGTTACAGCATCTCAAGCACCATCTCCCCTAAAAAGCCTTTCTGACCTCAGGAGCTGTCTGAGGCAAAGGAGAACAGAAGTGACCCCTTGCGGATGGCTGGCTATGTCCCAGTAGGAACCCTGAACAGCCTGTTGAAGACAAGATGGAAAAAACAACAAGCAGAGTGTGTGGGAAGTCTCCCTGCTCTGTAGCGGGAGTCCCAGCAGGGACACTTTGCGTCCCAGCCCAGCTGGAGGGGTGCTAACCCAGAGTTCCAAGTGGATAGTGGCATGTGATGGCAGCAGTGTGTCTGAGAGGAGTGCAGCTCTATCAGATGAGAACAGGAAGCTGGGCCGACCCGGATCCTCACAGGATCTTTTCAACACAGGACTGGTACTTCTGAATTCCTGCTACGTGGCATGGCCATGTGGAGGATCTGGGACAAATCCACAGTGGTGATCCTGTCTGATCCAGCCAAAATCGTATCATTAAAAGCTAAGGTTGGGATCTGCACCAGGGATAAATCTTGATAAAAAAAATTTGGGGAGAATTGAGTACGTGGCTTTCTAATTGTAAATAAGATTAGACATTAATTGTAAAGCCAAGATCTTCTCCTTAGTTTGGTGGTTCCAAGCACATTTTATTTTGTCTTTTTTACCCATGCTGCACTTCCCCACGTTGAACATTGCAAATTTCACACATGTAGAAAGTCATGCAGATGAGTTATTTTACCTTTGCCTGCACCTACATCAGGTAGAAGAATACCAGCTTTAATGAGGGAAACAGAAACAGGACACTATATAGTTAGATGTAATACACTTGTGAGCATGTATAGCGATACAAAACACTTATCAAAATACTATGGCATGCAAGAGGAATGAAGGTACCATCCACATTAGGTACCAGGGACAAAGGTTTGTCAGCGTCCCCAAACTTACAAAGGACTCAAATCCACATACTATTTAGGATGCATTATGCATGCTTGCCTAGTATCTAAGCTGGTATAGGATATTTCAAAACCACGTATGGTGAGAAATGTCAGTTTCTTATGCTATGGTAGATAAGTAAATACCTCTTAAGCCATTCTACTGTTTAGCAACATGCAAAACCAGATAATCTTGTACAATATTTTTGATCATTTTTGCTGAATCTGTAACTGTCAAAATGCTTTTCCAAATGTATGAAAAGGCATGTTAATGCCTTTTTTAAAGACATTAATCAGGTTATTTTTCTGTCTCTGTACCAGATGGCATGCCAAAATACAAAGTCCCTTGCTCAAACATAAAATAAATATACTGGCCGGCGCCGCGGCTCAATAGGCTAATCCTCTGCCTTGCGGCGCCGGCACACTGGGTTCTAGTCCCGGCCAGGGCGCCGGATTCTGTCCCGGTTGCCCCTCTTCCAGGCCAGCTCTCTGCTATGGCCCGGGAGTGCAGTGGAGGATGGCCCAAGTACTTGGGCCTTGCACCCCATGGGAGACCAGGAGAAGCACCTGGCTCCTGGCTTCAGATCAGCTCGATGCGCCGGCCACAGCGCACCGGCCTCAGCGGCCATTGGAGGGTGAACCAACAGCAAAAGGAAGACCTTTCTCTCTGTCTCTCTCTCTCTCTCACTGTCTACTCTGCCTGTCAAAAAAGAAAAAAAAAAAAAAAAGAAATACACTACTTAGGGACAGTCCTGATTTCTTGGCTAGGAAACCTAAGTCAATGTGAGGACTAATGGTTTTTCTCCAGTGAGTCATAACCAGAACTAGAATTACATATACTATGTGTATATGGGGATGCATATCTGTGTATGCATCTATATGTATTATATGACTACGTACTAACACATACATGTATGCATAAAGTTGCAGATAGGGAAAAACAACACCATAACTTTGAATTCCAGTGTGGCAAATATTGTAATTTCTCACTCCCATCCCAATATTTCACATGGATTTGAAAAAAAAAATACCATTAGTTATTCCAATATGAAATAAATAACTATTTGGACTTCACTACATATGAGAAGGAGAAATTACAAACTGGTGCTTGTGTTAACTGGGTAAGAAGGATATTCCATGGCAGGAAGGAAAGCATAAACTAAAAGTGTTTTAACCCCACAAGACTTATCATCCCATGGATTTTGTACATACCCATCTTACCTTCATCCACAGTGGTTACTGCTTCCTCTGTAATCTGACTTCCTGATCCTGCTGATGTTTGTGCATATAAATAGAATTTATACCGAGTGCTGTAATTTAAATTTTTCAAAGTCCAGCGTGTCTTGTTGGCAGGAATTTTTAAGTCGACCAGAGGTCCTAATTCATGTGTGCTGTTAACTGTCGATCAGAAAATAACAGGCAAGTGCATTCTCCATTAATCGTGATAGGAATACTATTGTAAATAAATATGTCAACCAGAAATGTCACATCTGCCTTACACTGGCTTTTCTAATCCTCCTCACTCCTGGCCTGATATAACCAAGTGATAACCTTTGACAGATCCGATAGTGTAGTATAATATACTATAACACAATATGGGGCTATGCTCCCACTGGCTTAAAAGCCAGAGCAATTGTTTGGTTGAATGACACCAGCATTTTTTATTTTGTGGTTTTGGAGGTGGAGCCACAAACTATTAAATAATCCCAAATCTTTTCTTCAGAGGCCTTTTGCCAACGAAATCTCTTCTTGCCATCTTCTAATTACAGATAATGGCTGCCTGGACTGAAGACAGTGCCCACCTGGACTCTATCCTCAATGGTCTGCTTTGTAGGGGTCTTTTTTAAAAGGCTGTGGAAAACGCACTGGATTCAAAAAAAAATTTTTTTGCACCAAATAACCTTATCTTTTAGGTCTATTTGTCTACATTTTTTTCCATTACCCTCAAAATTCTACAGATTACTTAATTTTCAATAGTCTACACATCATTTTTCTTTAAAAACTAAGATTTGAGTTGTATCAGCTTTGTGGTGTAGTGGGTGGAGCCACCAACTGCAACACCAGCATCCCGTATGGTAACTGGGTATCATGTCCTGGCTGTTCCACTTCTGATCCAGCTCCCTGCTAATGTGCCTGGGCAATCAGCAGAAGATGGTCCAAGTGCATGGGCCCCTGTACCCACGTGGGAGGCCCAGATGAAGCTCCTGGCTATTGGCTTCAGCCTGGTCTAGCACTGGCCATTGCAGCCATCCGGGGAGTGAGTCAGCAGATGGAGGATCTCTCTCTCTCTCTCTAACTCTGACTTTCAAATTAATGAATAAATCTTAAGAAAAAAACATGTTTTGAAGTTTGCTGAAATTATACTTGAAGGTTTATATATCTATTCTAGATACAAAAAAAGTGTTTTTTAAAAACATAACAGTTCTTAAAAAATATTTCCCCTCCTCTCCTCCCAACAACTTACTTGGCTGGAATTTTAAGGTGTATTCAGTCAAAATGCCGTTGGGGTGGCTTGGTGGGTCCCATTCCAGAGTGAGAGAGTCCAGCGTAGGATTGATAATCTTCAAAGATGAGGGAGCACTGGGGACTTTGAATGAGAACACAGTCAATACAAAGGCTTATGAATATTTCAGAATGCAATAAAACAGTACATGACCCCACGCTCACACAACCGGTCAATTGTGTTTTCAGTAACTCATTCCTGACTCATCTGAAATACATTAGTCCTCGTTTAGTTATTTTCATCTCCCTTTTTGCTTATCAATTCCATTAGGTTCAATGCAACCATCCTCTCAATACACACATGCCTTTACACGGGCTCAAATCCAGTACTTTTTAGCGGTGAGAGTACTTCCATGATTCACAAGTGGTGCTGCATTAAATGCAAACTGGTTACTAAGTGAAATCATTCTATCCAGAGCACTGTGTGGGAGCAGCTGTGTTTTGGGCCATCGAGGCCTGCTTGTGCCAACCAGGTGCCTGCACACAGAACGCTCTGCCCGAGGGGCTCTGGGCTGTGGCCATCCCTGCCCCGGTGCAGGGCCGTCCTCCTCCTGCGAGCTGACAGGTGTACAGGAGCTGAGTGTGATGGGCACAGTGCTGGCCCTCGGGAAGGAAGGCCGAGGGGTGTCAGGTTCTACTTGGCCTTTTATCCACTTCCTCACGATGATGACCCGTGATAGCGCTCCCTCCCAGGTTCTCTAGAAAACCAGTAATGGCATTGCTCTTCCTTCCATCACTCTGCCCAACGAGGGCAGCCAAAAATTCTCTCTAGAACCACCCCCCCCCCCATTTTGCATGCAATTTTAGGAAACTCATAGGGCTCCTTATACCTGTTCAGTGCCACTTCCTCTCTTACGGGGCCACAGTCCCCAGTGTAAGAGCCTCTGGGCTGTAGGTTAACATCCACAGCATCCAAGATCAGCCACGATACGGGTCCTCCCTGGCTGATCTTCCTCTCTTTTCTGTTTCCTACCACCCAACCTCAGTGTCCTGAAGGAACCCCTTAAGTCTTCAGACATGCTGTCCCCTCTCTTCCTTGTACTTGAACCCTTTTTATCAGATCATCTCTTCTGGGCCATCTTCCCCTGCACCTTCCAAAGGACCAGAGGCAGGGAAGCCTGGAGTGGAAGGAGCCCTGAGCCTCTGAGCAGACTGAGACTGAGGATAAGCACCTGCCGTGGAAGGGGAGTTGGGCCACAGGGCTGGAGGCTGCTGGGCAGCTGCCAACATCAGGAGCTCTGAATCCTAAGCCAGGACAGAATGTGTCTGTGAATTCCTTTATCAAAAAGATCTAAGGGGCCCGCAGAAGCTGTCTGGTCTATTTTCATGGCTGTCTGGATGCAGATTTAAAAATAGAGCTCCAGGGTCTTTCCCACTCACTCCCCTCCTTCTTACCCTTTGGTTCCTTCTCCCCTGTAACCCAGAGTCCAGCACACCTGTGCCCTAACTCCCGTCTGCCTCTTCCCGTCAGCGTGTGTTGGGCCCTCTCTGCTCCCCACTCACAGCCACCCATTCCTGCAATAATGATTCCCCCTTCTCTTTCCAACCCACATGGCCAAGACGTCCAACCTTCTAACTCAGCGCAAGTTGACAACTTTCCACATTTACATAACTTCCAGATTATGAGCGTGTGCTGAGAAAGAAGCTCTAGAAACATCCCCAACAGATAGGAACAGCTTCCTCTCTAGGTGGTCCCCTTAGCTCAACCCGTTGAGGTCATACGCTTCCCATGTGAGACGGCTGGGGTGCAGAAAAGTTCTAGAACTTGCCCCAGGTCAGTGAACGACCCAAGTGAACACCAAATGGCCAAGGTTTTGGAAAGCATAAATGTGGAGAAAGTGTGTAAGTCGAGGGAGAGGGTGTTTTAGGGCAGCATGAGTGCGGTTCTGTCAGCTTTGTGGGTGCTTGGGAAAATAGCCCTGAGCTTCTAGAATATACTATATGGGAAGCCTCCCGGGCCACACCCTACATTCTGAGATCTCAGAGACCTGGCCATCCCATACCTCCTTCTGGGGTGTGGAAGCCTCTGTCCGGGCTGGCCGGGCCCTCGCCTTTGCCGTTGACCACGCGGACGTTCAGGGAGTAGTGGCTGAAGGGCTCGAGCCCCGGTACCATGCCGTGCGTCTTGCTGCCTTGGAAGGTGAGGATCTTCTTCTCAATGTGACGTCTGTTTCTTTTGGATAAGCTTTGTGCCTTCCAGTAGTAAATCTGCAACAGCAAGAATGCAAGTCAGAAAAGCATGACGCAGCAAACAAGATTCCTCACGCTCACAAATTGAAGACACTTGTCTTTCTTGAAAATTCCTTGGTGCATTTTCGAAGAAAGTTACTAGCAAAACCAATGGATACTGATTGTGAGCCCAGAAGAATGGAAGTCCAGAGACAATGAGGGAAGTTAAATTAAGATGACATGACAAAGCAGGGCTATCCTGTTTTCTCAGAGTAGAAGAGAAATAAATGAAATAACACAAGACCCAGTAGGTCCTCTCCAGAACACCAAGCAAATGGATAGCAATAGAAGGATTTAAGTCTTTCACTTGCATAAAATGTTCCTAAAATAAAAATTACATGGGGCCATGGCATAGTAGGTTAAGCCTCCACCTGTGGTGCTGGCATCCCATATGGGCACAGGTTCGAGTCCCAGCTGCCCCTATTCCAATCCAGCCCTCTGCTATGGTCTGGGAAACCAGTAGAAGATGGCCCAATTACTCAGGCCCCTGCACCCACATGGGAGACCCAGAAGAAGCTCCTGGTTCTGGCTTTGGACTGGCCCAGCTCTGGCTGTTGCAGCCATTTGGGGAAGTGAACCTGCGAATGAAAGACCTCTCTCTCTTTCTCTGCCTCTCTCTGTCTGTAATTCTGCCTCTCAAATAAATAAAATCTCTTTTTTAAAAAATAAAAATTACTGCCTCATATTTATATACTTTTCCTGAGTTAATACAAGTTCATGTATGATATATGATTTACTTTAATCCTAAAAGCCACAGTGAGGCTTTTATTATTATTATTCCTATGGTACATGAGATTCTGAGCTATCGAGGGACTTTCCCAAAGCCACAGGGGACTCTCTACTTTAAGTCTAGGCATTCTCCATGAAGCCAAACTGTTCTGTGTAATTAAAAACTTTTTCTTGGCATTAAGTTGTAAGCAAAATTTTTAGAGATAGATAAGCATCTACTGACTTTGATAGCAAATCCATAATTTGTGATTACTTGTTTCCTTAAATTATGTTTATTTATGAAGTTTCCTTTAATTCTTCTTAGGGATTTAGAGGCATTTCCAAGAGAAGTCAACATATAATCAGAATCTGGTAGTGCGGGGGTGGGGGTGGGGAGGGGAACCAAACATGATGCAGTACAAAAAGTGAACGCTAGGTGTCAGGATTAACAAATCAGGAGTGTGTGTGTGTGTGTACGCACGCGCATGCATGCACACACGTAGACTTCAAGCACAAAAATAATTCTTTGGGTGTATGTCAGTTAATCAAAATTTCTAGGAATCCATTTTTCTGTGCTTCCCAAAAGGAAGACAATTGATGTTTACAAGAATTACTCAGTTGGAACTATATGGTCTTCAATTATAATCTAAATTATTTTAAAATGCCCAAATTATTACCAGGCCATTTTTGTGTGTTTAACACATGTGGTATATATTGCTTTAAAGCAAGGTGCATTTCATTATATTCAAGTTCTTTAAAACTTAGTTTTCCTTTGCTGGTGTTGTGGTGTAGCAGGTTAAGTCACCACCTGCAGCGGCAACCCATTTAGGCACCAGCTCAAGTCCAGCTGCTCCATTTCCAATCCAGCTCCCTACTAATGCACCTGGGAAAGCAGCAGAAGATGGCCTGAGTGCTTGGGCCCCTGCACCCACGTGGGAAAAGCTCCTAGCTCCTGGTTTCAGCCTGGCTTAGCTCTGGTTGTTGTGGCCATTTGGGGCATGAAACAGGATGGAAGCTCTCTCTCTCTCTCTCTCTCTTTCAAATAAGCAAAATAAATCTTTCCAAAAATTATTTCCCCCGGTTTTGTACATGTTAATCTTTTAGCTGGCAGAATCTTAGAACACTGGAGAAAACCTCTGCTTGTCACTTTGGATGCAGTGAGACTGGAAGTCAGCTCTGGATGGGGTCCTTCCAATGTGGCCCTGCCTGATGCGATAACCAGCTGTTGAGTCCACGAGTTCCTGAGCAGAGGAACCCCACAGCTCCAACCTTGTGACGTGTGTGCGACAAGCGGCCTTTGCTGACGTCCCGGTACTAAGGGAGGACAGGGAAGAGCCCCGTTGCTAAGGGAGGGACAGGGAAGAGCCCTCTTCACTTGCCCGATAGCCTTGCAGGTGTCCTCGGATACTTTTCAGAGGTACAGGGTCCCAGTGCACCTCGGCTAAGGTGCTGTTCACCACGTTCACACGCACGTTCCCGGGAGCCACCATGGGGACTAGGGAGACGACAGGGAAGGAGGAAGGAGAGCACAGGTTTCAGTGTTATTTCGAATTTTGGGCAAAAATGTCACTATCTTGAATACCTTTGGCTTTGAAGCCTGCCCTAGTCCTAATCAACCGATTTTTGAAGAATTGAAAGGAGACTGTTTTGGGTGTCTGTTCATTTGACTTTATGAGAAAAACTGTTTAGGAAAAAGAGTCACGGGGCAGTTGTAGAACAGCAGGTTAAGCCACCACCTGTGACACCAGTATCCCATCTGAGTGCTGGTTTGAGTCCCAGCTGCTCCACTTTCAATCCCACTCCCTGCTGATATGCCTGGGAAAGCAGTGGAAGATGGCCCAAGTGCTTGAGCCTCTGCACCCAGATGGGAGACCCAGATGAAGCTCCTGGCTTTGGCCTGGCCCAGCTCTGGCCATTGTGGTCATTTGGGGATTGAGTCAGGGGATGAAAGAGCTCTCTCTCTCTGTAACTCTGCCTTTAAAACAAATAAATAAATAAACCTTAATAAAGGAATAACTTTTAACATACTACCTCTCTTCCATAGCAGGAGGTTAAACTCAGAGAAATTAAGCAAAATAATTGCAACCCCACCCCCGTAACTTCAGTACTTTTGGATGTAACCTTCACTTGCACTTGAACTTGTCTATTTTGCCAGGGAAAAGTACAAAGGAAACAGCAACGCTTACTTACGGTCTTCCCCAGAGTGTCCCAGGACGACGGCTGGCTCAGGAGCAAACCCCACGTCATTCAGGGCCTGCACCTTGACCAGGTAAGGAACGAAGGTCGGCGTGCCGGAGACAATATACTTGGACACATTGGCCACCACCACAGACGTCCACTCATCATCACCATCCTTTTGTCGCCAGCTAACTTTGTACTGCAGGCCTGGCCCATTGGATTCAAAACCATTCAAGGGCTACAAGGAAAGCCAAATACTCAGAGTTTATAAAACTGAGCGACCACACGGGAACAGCAGACTCAGTTCCCATACCTAAAGAAACAGGTGCGGCAGCACTAGGACACTGGCTAAAAACTATTTCCTGCAGGGCCCTCTGAGAGTTCTTCTCTTCTGTTTGCAATGAGACTCAAAGATTGTTTGGGATCAACATTTCAAAGGTTGTAAATTACTATCTTGAAGCAGCAAATATGACATACACCTTTCAAAGTGGCGCTCCACAGCCAAGAGTGGGTGACTCCTAAAACCTTTCAATTATAAAGATTGCTCTAGATATTCCTTTCTGGGGGATAGCGCTCCATGGGCCAATTTACTGGGAGACTAAAACTTATAAAGTGTTTCCCTCACTGTTAAAAATAAGTTGGCCTGTTGTTTTATTCTGTTTCTACATGCCCTATGTTCATGAGTACATACACATAGGTGTATCTATAAATAGTAGGCATGGTTCCAGCTAAAACAGGTTTAGGGATAGGTATTTGGTGAACCAATGAAAACACTGTTAGGGATGCCCGCATCCCATATCAGAGTGTCTTGGTGGGGTCAGTGCTGTGCCATAGAGGGTAAAGCGGCCACCTGCAGTGCTGGCATCCCACTTGGGAGCCAGTTCGAGTCCCAGCTGCTCTACTTCCAATTCAGCTCCCTGCTAATGCACCTGGGAAAGCAGCAGAGGATGGCTCAAGCCCTTAGGCTCCTGCACCCATGTGGGAGACCCAGTAAAAGCTCCTGGCTCCCAGCTTTGGACTGGCCCAACTCCAGCCATTGTAACATTTGGGGAGTGAACCAGTGGACGGAAGATAACTCTATCTCTCTCTGTAACTCTGCCTTTCAAAGAAATAAATAAATCTTTCAAAAAAATTAAGAGCGCAAGTCCTGGCTCTGCTTCTGATTACAGTTTCCTGCTAAGGCACACTCTAGGAGACAGCAGGTGATGGCTCTAGTATTTGGGCCCCTGCCACCCACACAGGAGCTCTAGACTGACTTCCTAGCTCCTGGCTTCAGTCTGGCCCAGCTGTGGATGTTGCAGGCATTTGGGGAGTGAACCAGCAGATGGGAGATCCCTGTCTGTCTCCCTGCCTTTCAAATAACATAACAAATAAATAAATATAAATTTTACAAAGACTTACTTTCTACGTTGAAAAGTAGAAAATGGAAGACATTACTTTGTTATAAATAAAATTACACAAGTAAATATATGTTCACTTCCCAATTCCTGAAAATACAGATAAGCCAAAAAAAAATATTGACTAACAGAAATAGCCTGATGCATATCTTCTGGGAGTTTTACATGTAACACTAGCTAGTTTTTTTGTGCTAAGCTAGGTGCTTTATATGTATATCAATTCCTTCAATCTTATGAGGTCAGTTCTATTATTTTCCCATCATAGAGTTCCCTAACAGTCACCAACCACTGATTGATGGTCCTACAGTTAAGTGGCAGAGCTGGGATTTGCACCCATTCATTTTGGCACCAGAGATCAAGCTTTTAACATTGCCTCTTCAATAAGGATACATAGTTTCACCCAGAAATGGGCGACAGGGAATTTTATGTAGATATCAGTTTCCCATTTTTTCTCTCCATGCTAAGAAGTCCCAAGGAAAGATGAAGGCTTCATTGCTCACCTTCCAAGTAATCACCAAGTTATCAGGTTCGGATCCTAGCCCTTCCACAGCCGTGGGGTTTTTATCTGGTTCTAGAAGTTAAGCAGACACATATGTGTCAGCTTAGGACCTCTGAAAAGTGCTGTCAAGGCTTTCTATGTATTTCACATCTCTCAGTCTCGCTTTACCTGCAGCTTTGGTCAGATACTGTTCCGAAGCCTCGCTGGGCAAGCTCCTGCCGATGTTGTTCACGGCCATCACGCGGAAGGAGTAGCTCACGTAGGGAGACAGCTTCAGCTCAGCCGTGGTCTGCGTTCCAGACACTTCCGCTTGGTGGTGCCACAGCCCTGCCTCATGCATTGCGTCTTCATATTCGACGATGAATTCTGGCCACATCACAGAGACACAGCAAAGACAAGATGGTAAATTCAGTCATCCTAGGAGTAGACTGGTAGCAACAACTAACAGGGCAATCGAACAAGTGTAGGCAGACACGAGTCATTTTACTTTCAAGAAAAACTCCCCTAGAAATATAGGTGTTGCTGCAATGGTCCAAGGCCAAGTCTTTGGCATTCTCCTTTCTTTTTTTTTTTATTATCATTTTTTTACAGGCAGAGTGGACAGTGAGAGAGAGAGAGAGACAGAGAGAAAGGTCTTCCTTTGCCGTTGGTTCACCCTCCAATGGCCGCTGCGGCCTGCGGCCAGCCCACTGCGCTGATCTGAAGCCAGGAGCCAGGTACTTCTCCTGGTCTCCCATGGGGTGCAGGGCCCAAGTACTTGGGCCATCCTCCACTGCACTCCCGGGCCACAGCAGAGAGCTGGCCTGGAAGAGGGGCAACCGGGACAGGATCCGGCCCCCCCCCCCCCCGACCGGGACTAGAACCTGGTGTGCCGGCGCCGCAGGCGGAGGATTAGCCTAGTGAGCTGCGGTGCCGGCCGGCATTCTCCTTTCAAACTCTATTCATTTGCTGGTCATTTCCAGTCTCATCAATTTCATATTTCTATAGCAGACTTCTCCCCTGAATTGCAGACTTTGAGAGCCAATTTCCTACTCAATAATTCAACGTGGTTGTGTATTACAGCATCTCAAACTGAATATTATCAAAACGTACTCCAACTTTCTTTCCCAACAGGTAGAGACGACTCAGGTTAAGAGAATGGAGTCCTTCTTGGTTCTTCCCTTCCTTCAGCACTCTCAGTTAGTCCCGCTGTCCACACCATGAAAACAGATCCTAAATCTGACCGTTTCTCAGCTTCTCCAGCCATCTCATCCTATTCTAACCTACTCTTGTTGAATTAGCAGACATGCTTGCAAACTAATGCCCAAACTTTCTCAAGGTTTACTTGGTGTCTTAGTAAATTTCTTTTAATGATTTCCATAGGCCAAAAGAAATATCTAATGTTTTCATGTATTAAGATTTAGATCCATCCAACTAAAAATATTTTTATTTTAAAACAATTTAAAACCTACTGGGTATGGCACAACCTGCCCTGCAAGCAGAATGGATGCTACTTTCCTCATTTCGTATTCCACAATGACTTTCACGTCGTACCTGCTGTTTATCACTGCAAATGCTCTGCAGAGATATGACATCAACACAATTTGAAATAGCAATAGGATGCTGAAAAGGAAAATTGCTCCAAGCTAATTTCATCTGGTATTTGACGGATGTCACTGTGTTTTTAATTTTTTAAAAAGATTTACCTAGTGATCTATTTGAAAAGAAAATAACAGAGGAAGTGGGAGAAATAGAGACAGAGAGATCTTCTACCCTCCAGTTCACTCTGCAAATGGCTGCAACAGCCAGGGTTGAGCCAAGCCAAAGCTAGGAACCAGAACTCCACCTGGTCTCCCATGTGGGCAGCAGGGATCAAGTACTTGGGCCATCTTCTGCTGCCTTCCCAGATGCATTAGCAAGGAGCTGCATTGGAAATGCAGCATGTGGGACCTGAACTGGCACTCCGATATGGGATGCTGGTGCTGCCAGCAGCAGCTTGAACCAGTGCACCACAATGCCAACCCATCACTGTATTTTTTAAGTATTAAAGCTTTTAAATTAGGCCTTAAAATATCCCAAGGAACATTGTGAATTTTCTGGGTAGTGAGGGGGCACTTCAGTGTGTAGGTTGCGAATCTCAGTTTTACCTGGGCTTTCTACTCCCCCTCTCGTGAGTCCGCAGACCATTTGCAATGGGACAGCCAGTTACTCACTCTTCACTCCTCTTCTCACATCCCTCCATGGGCTTCCCAGCCCCAGAGAAGCATATAGGACCCAGCACAAGCCACACTGCACTCCCACCGCCTCGCTCTTCGCTGCTGTGGCTTTCTCTCCCACGTCACTTCCTTTTGTTCAACACATTGCTGTCACACCAGCCTCCCAGCAGATGTGCCCCTGTCTCATGGTCTGTGCTCCTCCTGGAAAGTTCTTCCTCCAGATAACTGCAAAGTGCACTCGCTGACCTCCCTCTGAGGCCCTGATGGACATACTCAAACGCTGCCTTCTTCCTGTGAACTTTCCTGGTCACCTTACTCATGGTTATACCCCAGACGTCCTTCCTCTATCTCCCAGTTTGTTGTTGGCATGGCCTAAACACACACACACACACATACACACACACACACAGCTATAGCTATGTGTACAGATAAACAGACTCATACACATGTTTGCAGCCCCTAGGAAGTAGATGCTAAGTCAGAATTAGAAATGCAGGAGACTGACTTGGGGACAAGTCCAAGGACGATAAAGGGGAGAGGGGGCAGGGAACTGCAGGTCTGAAGACTGAGCTAGGAGAGAAGAGGGGAGGAAGAGCCTCCGTGTGTAGTGCAGCTCCACACAACTCAGCCAGGTCAACAAGGAGTCCAAGGGGACAGTGTGCCCAGCAGAGGAGTTCCGCGTGAGGCACGGCTGAGCTCTAGGACGCTGAGTGCTCAGTCCCTGGAGCAGTCCAGGAAGCGGGTGGCCCATGTGAACTCTGCTAATCCTCAGGGAGATGCAACAGATGGGGGCTGGCAGTACCACTCCTTACTGCATGTTCTCTCTTGAAGGTAGACTGAGCAGCATGGGTGTATGAGCATGTGCACGCATATACAGTACATACAATATATGACATTATATACAACAGTATCTGTTAGGAATTTTGTCTTATTTGTGTCCACATCTAAAGCACCAGCTCTGTGAAGGCACAGATTTTCAACTGCTTGGTTTTAGAACAATGTCTAGCACTTCATTAGCACTTCAATAAATATCTATCTGTTGAATGAATGAGTTAATAGTGGTAGACTGAAAATGTTTTGAAATCTCATAGCATCATTTTAACACACACATACAGAGTCCCCAGCTGACTAATACAGCAGACGAGCTGGGAGGCTCAGCCTGCTTGGACCAATGATGCTGAAAACTCAAGTCAGAGAGTCGTACCACTAAGTACAGATAGAGAAGAGGCAACTGTGCAATTTCATTGATAATGTTCTGCTTGGCCAGGAGGTACAATAAATCAACACATGGATCACTTCAGAACAGGCTTATGCAATCATCAGACAGGAATATTGTCTAACGGTGATAACGTATTTCAGGCTTGTGACTGGTATCCACTCTTGTAGAAGTATCTCTTCAGTTTTACAGGTAAACTTCTATGCTTGCCTGTATTCTAATTTATTAAGGCTATTCCAGTAGCCTTAGGGCATAGTCTTTCATCTGACTATTCCCCACGCCTGTGTCAGCAAGGCAAAGAGCTGGCATTATTGAACGTGCAACTTTATAGCAAGGGCAATGGGAAGAAAGAGACGTGGGTGAGGAGTTAACAGGCCTGATGACTGCAACCAGTTTGTTCTGTTACTATCTGTGCTTAAAAAGTATTTTCCCAAGCCTCAGTTTCATAATATGTAGACAAGTCTTTTTTATTAAAGAGGGAGGGAGGGAGAGAAAGGAAAGGAGGGAGGGAGGGAGGAAGGGAGGGAGGGAGAGAGAGAGAGAATTTTCATTCACTGGTCTATTCTCCAAACACCCACAACATCAAGACTGAGCCAGGCCAAAGCCAAGACCCAGGAACTCATTCTAGGTCTCCAATGGTGGCAAGAAGCCAAGCACTTGAGCCATCACTGCTGCCTCCCAGGGTTCGCATTAGCAGGAAGCTGGATCAGGAGCTGAGCCAAGACTAAAACCCAGGCACTCTGATGTGCTACGCCAGGTGGGCATCTGAAACAGAGGCTTAACTGCTAGACCAAATACTCAACCCTAGACTGTGCCCTTGAGCACCTGATCCACCAATCATATTAAGAAAGATCCACCTTTCTACTGCGGTAGATCCTTAAGATGATTTTCAAGTGTCTTAAACAGAAGTGATGGTGTATTTACTTAATCAATACTATTAGCAATTAGTTAATATCCTCTACTAGACACTATAAGCAGGAAAATCTCCATCTCTGAAGAGATCTAGCCTCAAAAACCAACTATTTGTATGCTATCAGGAACACAGCAGAGAAGACCAGAAAATATTTTAATGAGAAATGTTAGTCACTTATTATAAACTGCTTCAAAAATGGCCGTGACGTTGACCCCGACAAAGCAAGTAACAGCACCTACTTGTAATAGGGCTATTGTTGTCATCACCCGGGGTCCAAGACAGCTGAACACTCTTGTCCTGTTGATTTGTCAATTCTAAGTCAAAGGGAGGATTTGGGACATCTGTGGATGGAACACACACCTCCTGGTTAGGCATCCATACTGAAGAGGCTCCCTCTGTGACACGGCTCACAGGGGATACCTACAAGACACAGCACACTCAACAGTCAACGAGCATGCAACTGGAACGAAATGGAGACAACGGAGGCAGCACACCCGAGACAACCCGCCCATGAGTTCGGCCTGCTTGTTTTTCAAATACAGCTTTACTCATTTCTAACTCAAACCAACAAGGCAAAGGCAGACATACATGGTTCATCAGCACTCTCGGTGTGTGTCTTCTCACAGACATGAACAAGCACAGGCAGAAAAAAAAATAAGAGCCAAGCGGAATTTCTACTACATGGGAAACAGAGACAAGCCAATGCTAAAGAACAAACACAGGCAAATGCATGGCGTGAAAGGTGATGTCAACATTCTTTCTGAAACATGCAGAATGGTCGACTTTGGTGTTGCTGAACAATATTAAAATTCTTAAGGGAATTCTCAATCAGACGGTATGCAGGTAGCCGACGCGGCATGCAAGGTGTGTTCCCTCTCAGAGAACAGCAGTAGGGATGCAGAAGCAATGTGCCTTTCCAGTGGTTCCCCCCGGGAAAGGCCTTTTTTTGACCTTGTTCTTGGGAGTAACTCTGGCTCCTGAGGGGCAGCAAGAGGCCATATGAGCTCTTTCTTCCACCAGTAATAAAGCAGTGAGTGTGTACAAAGGGCACGCCTTATGTACGATAATCAGATACTAAGGAAAATCCCACTGAGATTATGCCACAAAATTAATTTTTGCATTTATGTGTTGAATAAAGATGAGTTTCTCGAAACACAAAGACTTCTGGAAATCACTTCTGATTTATTTTCCATTTTCAGACAAGTCACACACAGAGGTGTGTCCCTCCTTTTGGTCTTTCTTTAGTGATTTATCTCCTATTACAGAGTGTGTCAGTCATCTCTAATATAAATGCTAAATATTATCAATTTTCATTTTTTTCTGGTGTAAATTTCTTGAAAATGGAATCCCCAAAACAACACTTATTTTTCCAAAACAACCTTTAGTAGATTGAAGTCAAACCCTAATTTGTGGAATGACATTAAAAACAGCTTTCTCATTCTATAAAATGTGGTTGATGACTTTTGCAATAAGCACTATGAGCCCTGACAGGGAAACTATCCAAGAGGGATTTTTTATCAAATGCAATGATTTTATTTATAGCACATGAAATATTTATAAACAACTGGCAATAAACTCAGTGAAGAATTTGGGGGTTATAATGAAGAAATGATAAGCCACAGTAAATGACTGACACCATTAACAGACAGTACCGTTTTCCATTAAGAAACACAATGATGTGATAGAGGAAAGAAAGCGATGAATTTTTTTTTCTGCAAATGTGAAATTGTTTAACAGAAAATCGCGAAACAAGACTCATATTAGTTTACCGTAAATGGGAGCTGGAGTTGGAGTAGGAGCTAGAAAGGACATCAATATAAAGGATTTAATCACAATCAGGAAAGGAGAGATAAAAGATACACAAGAAGACAAAGACTGCAATGTGATTAAGATTATAAAATTAAGCTCTATGATTAGCTGATAAGCAGGGCACTGGTTCCATGCAGTAACAGTACAGAGGGAAAAAAGCCTTCATTTCAAAAGAGAAGTAGAGGATTTGCCCTAATTTTCAGATGAAAATCTCACCAGGGGGCAGATTCATCATTTGATCCCAGAACTGCCATGGATGATATTTACGCTGAAATTATCAACTCAAAAGCGTCTTTCCAAGAAGAAAGTACTAACTCACCCACGCTAAGGTTGCCAAAGTCCAACCAGCAAACATTTCACGTGAATGCATGCTCGGTCTCTGTCTTTCAGCCTAACTCGGGGAAGCCAGCTGGGTCTTATTTACTCCAGTTCTTACCAACAACAGTGAGCACAGCGCTGGCAGAGACGTTGTCCAGAGTCGTGTTGGCCACACATGTATACGTCCCGCCATCGTGGTCCCTCACGTCAGTCACCACCAAGTGATCCTTGTCCACGGTGAACCTGGAACACAGCACAGTCAGAGCCGCTGGGATGGCCACACAACCACGTCTCAGCTGTGGCTTCACTGACGTAAAAGCAACCAAGTTAGAGCAAAAATGTCTGAGCAAGTTTTGCATCCCCAGCCTGAAAATCTAAAATCTGAAACAATGTGAAACTGGAAGTACTTCTGATCCCAAGCACTTCAGATAAGGGACACTCGACCTCAGAGGAGAAAGGAAGTTCAAAGAAGAGCAACCTGTTTTGTCACTAGAAGCAGGAAGATTTAGATCAGCGATCTCTACCAAGAGTTTACTAGATGCTATTTGTGGACATAAGAAATCACTAACTGGGTCAAAAATCAAGTGCAGAGGGGTGGGTGTTCAGCACAAAAGTTAAGACACTACTTGCAGGGGTTGGTGCTGTAGTGTAGTGGGTAAAGCTGCTGCCTGTGGCTTCAGCATCCCATAAGGGTGCTAGTTTGAGTCCCAGCTGCTCCACTTCCAATCCAGCTCCTTGCTAATGCACCTGGGAAAGCAGTGGGAGGTGGCTCAAGTGCTTGGGCCCCTGCACCCATGTGGGAGACCCGCAAGAAGCTCCTGGCTTCAGACCGGCCCAGTCTGAGTGAACCAACAGATGAAAGACTGCTCTCTCTCTCTTCTATAACTCTGCCTTTCAGGTAACTAAATAAATGTTAAAAAAAAAAAAAAAGATACCAGTTTGGATGCCCATTCCCATACTGGAATGTTCGGGTTTGGGTTCCAGGTATGCTCCTGTTTCCAGCTTCCTGCTAATGTTCACCCTGGGAGTCAGGGATGATGGCTCAAGCACTTGGGTCCTGGCTATCCACAAGGGAGACCCGGATTGAGCTCCTGGCTCCTGACTTCCGCCCAGCCCAGCCTTGGCTGGTGTGGACATTTGGGGAGTGAACCAGCAGATGGAAGCTCACTCTCTATCACTGCCTCTCTCTCTCTTTCAAATAAAATTAAAACAAAAAATGTTTAAAATGTATATAGGATTCACGTGTGATTTTTAATGAAGCTGCAAAAATCATAAAGTTTCTTCTTATTTAAATTATAAGTTAAAGCACCAGCCAAGTTAACCTCATGGTCACTTCTATTTTCTTTCTTTTTTCTATTTTTAAACATTTACTTATTTATTTGAGAGGCAGAGTTATAGGCAGAGAGAGGGAGAGACAGAGAGACAGAGAGGTCTTCTATCTGTTGGTTCGCTCTCCAAATTGCCACAACAGCCAGAGCTGGGCCAATTGGAAGCCAGGAGCCAAGAGCTTCTCCCAGGTCTCCCACGCAGGCACAGGGGCCCAAGCACTTGGGCCATCTTCCACTACTTTTCCTAGGCCCTTAGCAGAGAGCTGGACTGGAAGAGGAGCAGCTGGGACTTGAACCAGTGCCCATATGGGATGCCAGCACCACAGCACTGGCCCCAGCACTTCTATTTTCGTCTTTTCCCTTACCAACTCAGATTCCACAAAAAATTCTGGGCTTATAAGAGAGGTGGTCACAGAGTTCTTTGGTGGCCATTGACACACAGGAGGGCATCACGTGGGCACTGAGGTTTGAGTCAGTTGCAGAGGACTACACAGCGCATTTGCACCAGAGCCCGGTGCTCCCTCTCTAAAGGGTGATCCTCGTATACAGCTCTGTGCACTTACGATGGCAGATCAAAGGCTTCCACGGGAACATGTGCCCTTCCTTCCATCTCGAGGCTGCAGGACTGCCACACGCTCAGCCTCTCCTACACGCTTCATCTGCTTTGCTTTTGCTTTTCCTTCCCTTCCCCCTGGCTTGACATAAAAATCAACAACGAATGTCACTTAAAATAGTGACGAGGATTCTCTGTGCGATCAGAGCGATCGCATTTCTGTGTCTTTGTAGGAAGGCAGTGAGAACATCTGTCAAGACATCACTGTTCAGGGTATAAAACAATGCGTGCCTGCCGAGGCCTGAAGGATTTTTCTCTCCCTGAATTACACGGGGGACCGACACACAAAGCTAGACAAACATTCTCAGGGTCTTATTTCAATCACTTGATACCTCTTTAGGTCCAAATATTTTTACAGTAGGGAGAAAGAGCCGATCTCTTTACTCTGGAGACAGCAGACTTCAGAAGCTGAACACGTTCACAGAAAGGAAAGAAACTGCCTTCCAGTACCTTTCGTCACTGGGCAGCTCATTGTTGTCCTTGCGCCACATGACGGTGGGGATTAAGGTGTGATCGTGTTTCACTCTGCACTCAAAGGACACAGTGCTCCCTCTCTGCACAACCGCGTACTCAGGCTGTTTAATGATTCTTGTGGGGTCTGAAAGGCAAAGTTCTTTTTAGCCATCGGCAAAGCTGGAGAACTTGCAGCAAGTCACACAGCGCTTGAAAAACGTGCGTTATCCCCATCTCACCTTTGACTTCTAAGCGCACTTCATTCTTGGCCATCCCTAATTTATTCCTAGCAACACATGTGTAAGTTCCTGTACTGTCCTTTTGGGCCACAGGGATCTCCAAAGTTCCGTTGTCGTGTAAAACATAAATGTCTTCACGAAGAGCACTGCCTTTGGCGCCTTTGAACCTGTGTTGCAGAAAAAAAAAAAAATCACAAGGCAAACGAAAACTCGTCACGACTGGAAGATGCCAGATGCCACGTTCAAGGTCAACACAACCACAGTCTGCGTTCAGCTGTCAAGTGCAGATATTTGGAATCTGCATAAGCACATGGCATGCTTGTATGCCAGGAGGTAAGTGGAAAGACCAAACAAAACTGTAAACTCCAACAATACACAGGGCTTATAGAATTAGGCAACACACAATGTTTAAACTGTAAATTTTCCTATTAGAGACTCATGGTTTAATAAATACATTATTAACTAGTTTATCTCTAAATAGGTGATAAAACAGAATGAAGACCGCTCTTTTTGACAGTTTCCAACCCAACTGTGGTGCATTTGTAGCTCTATCTGTAGGCTACAATTCTCATCAATAAGTGAATATCCCAGTTTTCTTTCAAGCAGTCTCCCTGAGCTACTGACTACCCTAGCCCTGTCTCTTCCAGCTTATGCTAAAGTCAGCAGAGTGAGAAGACATAGAGGGTGTCTATCTACCAAGGGTGTAGCACAAGGCCATGGGCTAATACAGGGCATGAAAGGACACAGCAGAGCTTGGCTGTACCCAAGTCAGGAAGAGCCAAGAGGGTCTAAAGGGAAACACAGGTCCCTTTAGCCATCTACATCTGAGGTTCATCTGTGCATTCAAAAAGATTGAAAACATTTGGAAAAAATTGCATTTGTACTGAACATGCACATTTCTTGCCATGGTTCCCTAAATAATACAGTAAAACAAGGTACATAGTATTTACATTGCACTGGGTACTGTAAGTAACAAAGCATGCAGAAGACATGCATAGTTTACATGCAAATATTAAGCTATTTCATATAAGGGATTTGAGCGCTCATGGATTTTGGTTTCCTTGGTGGGGTGACGGGAGGGACCTGGAAACAACACTGAAGGATGATGTCACAAAAGAAATTCTGTTTTTGAACTTATCAAACCCTACCCCACCCCATTTAATATTTCATTATCAAGGAATATCCCTCAACCAGTCTCTCCAGCTACAATGCACAAAGTCCCAGGTGACGCCTGTGGTTCTGAAAATGTAATAATAGCTTTGTGGCTGGCAGAGTGGGCAGCTAAACAGATCATATGGAAGTAATCAGCACACAGCATGTTAAGCATTTATGAATGAAGGAATGAATTTAGTAATAAATAGCACAATGGATTATGTATTACCTTACCCTTCATGTTTTTTGTTTAAAGATTTATTTATTTATTTGAAAGGCAGAGTAACAGAGGCAGAGAGAGTGAAGGAGAGACAGCAAGAAAGTTAGATGTTCCATCTACTGGTTCACTCTCCAAATGACTGCAATGGTTGGGATTGGGCCAAGCTGAAGCCAGGTGCCAGGAGCTTCTTCCAGGTCTTCTATGTGTGTGCAGGTGCCCAAGCACTTGGGTCATCTTCTGCTGCTTTCCCATACATATTAGCAGAGAGCTGGACTGGAAGTGGAGCAGCTGGACTTGAACTGGTGCCCATATGGGATGCTGGCATCACAAGCAGTGGCTTAATCGACCCTGCTACCCACCAACCTGCATGTTCTTTGACTGAAGCCTAACATATTTTGAAATGTGTAGGCTTTAACACATGTAAATACTAAAAAGAAAAAAAAATAGGACAAAGAGGGTCATTACTCACCACTCGATGGTAGGTAGAGGAGACCCAAAGAAAGCACAGTCTAGCAAAGCAGGCCTGTTTGCTATGACCTGGTAGAGCGTGTTTGCAGATGTGAGGATTCGAGGTGGTTCGGCTGAAAACATTTTTAAAATGTACAGTAAATATCAGAATACATTTCAGGCCCACAGTACATTTTTTGCATTTAGTATTAAAACCATTAAAGTTTATAATGAAGCACGACTAATATGTCTCTCCCTTCAACTTTCCTACCAGACATATTAACAGTCACCTAACGTGGAAAACCACAAGGTTCCTCCTTCCATCTCACACCCCATACCTTATACAAGCATGAATTTAATTCTTGACTTACTTATCTCTATCTCTTATGATACTGGGAGTCTTTTGCATGCAGGAAATGGGACTATTTATCCTTTTATCCTCAGCACCGTGTGTGTCAAGAATATTTTTCTTTAATGAGTAACCAATCACAATCCCAGTAGGTGAACTGGGGTAGGGGAAACACATAAGCTGGCAGAGAAACCAGTGATGAATGTGATGACTAACTAATGGAACCAGGGTAATAGAGCAAAACAGGACAAAAGGGATAATAACATCAAACTCAAAAGCTTCTACACAGCCAAAGGAACAATCAATAAGAGGGATAAGACAACAATGGACTGGGAGAAAACTATTGTAAACCATACATCTCAAAGGGGTTAATTTCCAATATACATAAGGATCTTGAACTCCATAATAAGAAAACAAATCATCTGGCCAAAAAACAGAGACTGGATCTGAACAGACATCTATCTTTCTTTCTTTCTTTCTTTCTCTCTCTCTCTCTCTCTTTCTTTCTTTCTTTCTTTCTTTGACAGGAAGAATTAGACAGTGAGAGAGAGAGACAGAGAGAAAGGTCTTCCTTTCCGTTGGTTCACCCCCCCAAATGGCCGCTAGAGCCGGTGCGCTGCACCAATCTGAAGCCAGGAGCCAGGTACTTCTCCTGGTCTCTCATGGGGTGCAGGGCCCAAGCACTTGGGCCATCCTCCACTGCACTCCTGGGCCACAGCAGAGAGCTGGTCTGGAAGAGGAGCAACCGGGACAGAACTGGAGCCCCAACTGAGACTAGAACCCGGAGTACTGGTGCCGTAGGTGAAGGATTAGCCTAGTGAGCCGCAGCGCTGGCCTTGAACAGACATTTTTCAAAAGAAGATGAACAAATGGCCAATAGGTCCATTAAAAAATGCTCAACATCATTCATCATCAAGGAAATTAAAAACACACTGATAGGGGCTAGTGCTGTGGCAGAGTAGGCTAAGCTTCTGTCTATTGTGCCAGCATCCCTTATGGGCGCCAGCTCATGTCCTGCAACCTCTCTTCCAATCCAGCTCTCTGCTAAAGCACCTGGGAAAGCAGTGGAGGATGACTCAAGTGCCTGGACACCTGCGTCCACAGGGGAGACCCAGAATAAGCTCCTGGCTTCATAATGGCCCAGCTCCAACTGTTGCAGACTTATAGAGAGGGAATCAGTGGACAGAGGACCTTTCTCTGTCTCTCCCTGTCTGTGTCTGCAACTCTGCCTCTCAAATAAATAAAATAAAATCTTGAAAAAAAAAAAAACCACAATGAGATATCACCTTACACCTGTTAGAATGCCTATCATCAAAAAGACAAAGGTAGCAAGTTTTATATTTCAGGAATTTTTTTAAAAAAAGAAGGAAATTCTGTCATTTGCAACAGCGTGGATGAACATAAGGACATTGCGTTAAGTCAAATGAGCTTCAAATAAGCCAGGCACAGAAAGATGAATACCATCTCTCTCCCTCATATGTGCAATCTAGCAAAGTCCAGCATAACAGAAGGAGAGTGAAACACAACATCAGAACTCAACACTGTTCCTCAGCGGGCAGCCATCTCTTTACTTAGCTTCCCATGTGAGTGATGACCTCATTTCAGGCATTAAAGAAAAATACCAAGAATTGATTGGCTACCTGGTGTTCATTTTATTTGCAAAGGAAGCACAAATAATCTCAAAGACTTTAAGTGTAATTCCCTGGTACCATGAAAACCATTCTTGCATAAATTTTGACGAGTGTAGTATTTTGATAGCTTTGTCCAATATAATAAATACAATTTTCACATAAACCAATCTCATGATACTCATATGCTTGAGTATGTCATAGTTTTCCAAACATACATTTGCAAATTAAATGCATAGCCATGACTTGGAAAAAGGCTAAGCTTTATGATTAATGGTTTGTTTTTGAACAGTCACAATCACAAAATTGTTATTAGACAAGTCAATTTCTAAAGATGGAAGACAAGTTAACATTGAGTCACTAGGAGCAGACAAATAATATTTTCCTTTTTGAAGGGTTTAACACTTAGTCTAACTATCCATGAATGGAAGAGCCTATTTGATTATGGCTATAATAAAGAAGTTGCCATTATTGAAGATGTGTTATGACAGAACATGAAGATCACATAATGTCCTATAGGGGAAAGTCTGCATTCATCTTCATATACCCTTCACAGCTTCAACTACTTACAATAGATGTTCAATATATTTTTACTGGATGAAAAGAAAATAGCATGAATTTAATTTGCCATTTATGTAATAAAGGAAGAGCTTACCTAGCACATTCACAAATGCATTAGCCAGTAAATATCCGTATTCATTTGAGGCATTGCACTGATACACTGCACTGGATCGTTCTTGAACATTTGAAAAAATAATGGTATCACCATCTATTTTCCTGCTGGGATCATCAGGAGCGACTGTTTGGGTGGAAAAACAGAAGACAACATATACTTATTCCTCTTCGCTAAAAAGATTTCTATTGAGCTTATAAAGCCTGAGATCCACACTACAGTCAGGAGTCAGGAATGCAGAAACACAGATGGCTCTGGGTAAAATGCAGGGAAAAAAAGACTAGAATCAAGGCAGAAACCATAATTTTTTTCTTCCTTAGAATTTAGTTATCATTATGTTAGCGTGGATATATGCTCCATAACTCATTTAGTGTCAAGTGGATGGATTCTGTTAACACTGAATATAATATTGAGAAATGCAGGGGGCAAACACAGGTAAACACTGCACTACAAATTCAGAAAGTATCACCTTGTTCACAAAGAGACTGGTTATTTATGAGGAGGCAAACGCATTATTAAGATAAGACAGCGAGGAGCTACACTGGTGCTGTGGTGCAGAGGTTAAAGCATCCTGTTACTTCAAATTTTGGCTGCTCTGCTTCTTATCCAGCTTCCTGCTAATGTGCCTGGGAAGGCAGCAGGTGATGGCCCAAGTACTTGGGTCCTTGCCTCCCATATAGGAGACCTAGAAGGAGTTCCTGGTTCATGGCTTTGGCTTGGCCCAGACCTGGCTGTTGCCACTATTTGGCGAGTGAACCAGAGGATGGAAGACTTCCCTCTTTCTCTCACACACTCGGCCTTTCAAATAAATAAATAAGTAAATCTTTAAGAAAAGAGGAGAGAGCAAAAGCTACAGAACTACTCTGACTCATCCAAACCTTTCTCTTTCAAGACCCTCTTCTTGAAACAAATATATGAACCAATCAGTCCATAATAAGACTAGGACTAGTCAACAAACGTGAAAACACTAAATAAAACATCCTGAATTGGAAAACCCTAAGGTTAATGTGGAAATAAAGTCTCTAAAATTTCTCTTAAAGACAGCTAAATCACTCAAGTACTTAAAAAAAAAAAAATGTTAAGAGCAGGACTGATCCTCCCTGAAGTGGGATTAAGCGGGCGAGGTAATGTAATAGGTGAGGATTTAGGCCCGGCCAGGCCCAGCTATTTGGAACTGCTGTGTTGTTGGAGAGGAATTCCTTTGTGCAACACTGAACCTGAGGTTGTGACCTTACATGTTTTAAAAGAACACTTAAAGGGAGTTAGGCCCCTGCGGCAGCTTGCGGAGACAACACCTGAATAATAGCACCCTTCTCTGAAACTGCTCTCCCCCCTGAGTCAGCTAAGACTGCCTTTTCACACATCTCCTCTGTCTCTGGTGATGGTAAAAGGATGTGGGTTTAAGACACACTTGGAGCTGCGTGGAGACGCTTCAATCACTGTCACCTAACGGAGGCTTGGCTCACCTGTCGTTTATTAACTCACTTCAATTAACAATAAACCAGGCTACGACTATTCATCTTGCTTTATGCTCATACTGAAGCACCGTGCTCACTCATCCTGCAGTGGCTGCAAAGCTAACGCAGATTCGGCATCATTCGGGTCTACAGAAGGCTGGCAGTCTGACACGGCTCTCGCTGAGCTCCAAACACGGTGCCAGCCGGGCTGCGGTCCTCCCAGGAGCCTCCAGCGTGAGCATGCATTTCCTTGCCTGTTCTAGCTCCTGGGGACATTCCTCCATATCTGAAGCCACCAGTGTGGCTGATCATTCTCCTGCAGTTCATTGCTTTGTGACCGCAGCTCGGAAAGGTGCTCTGCTTTGGAGGGCTCATGCGATTAAACGGGGCCCAGGCCAGATAATCCAAGGTAATCTCCCCATCTTAAAGCCCTTAACTTAATCACAGCGGCAAGGTCCCTTTTGCCATGGAAGGTAACATACTCACAGGTGAGAGATTAGGTTGTGGACATTTTGGGGGAGGGGCAGGGAAGCATCAGGCTGCCTACCACACATTCTTTTCACATTTACAGCCTGGAAGTCTTCTGGATGTTTCATACCTTCCTAAACACACACTGAAGCTTAGACCAAGTTTTTAGCAGCTAAGAATTCTGAACACCCCCGTGTAAGAGTGCCTCCATTCCCGCGCAGGCGTGCTAGATGTCCTTACAACAGTAGCTGTTCAACGTTCTGATCCCCATCAGTAGTTAATTTATGAAGTCATCTCAGCCCCTCGTTTGCCCAACTGGAGATGGAAAGGTGGTGGGATACGCTGGCATTGGCGTCTTACCTCACAGCTGCTGTTAATGGCATTAATAACTCCTACATTGCCTTAAGGAACCAGAATCCAAACACCAACCATACTCCCTTCAACAGGATATGGATTCCATCAAGAAATCACAGCGGAGGACAGCAAGCTCACACTGGCGATGGACGTGAGCCACAACTGTGGCAAGCAGCTACCGGCCTGAAAATGCAGTGTTCCCTGGGTTGGGCCTGTGTTCCTTGTCCAAGATTCCAACTCACATGTTCTCAGTGGCGCACAGCCCCTGCCTCAACAACGCATGCCAGCACAGAGTCCTTGTCAATGACTCTTAGTACTTTTGGAGCTGGCACTGGGGTACTCAGTGTTGGGATTCCTCAGGGAACCCTTGGTGCCCATGCCAACTGCACGCCTCTGTGGATATGCCAGGCAGTAGAACACAATGCTTGGGGATTTCAGATGGTGGGAGGCACAGACAGAGCTCTGGGATCAATCTCTCTTATGAGCAGCAGATTGTGTGGTAAGAACTCCTCAGATCCCTTGAGTTTATCCAGCTTTTAAAGGTTCTACCAGGGGATGGCGCTGTGGCATAGCCAGTAAAGCCATTGCCTGCAGTGCCAGCATCCCATATGGGCACCAGTTCAAGTCCCAGCTGCTCCACTTCTGACCCAGCTCCCTGCTAACGTGTCTGGGAAAGCAGCGGAAGATAGCCCAAGTCCTTGGGCCCCTGTACCCACGTGAGAGACACGGAAGAAGTGCCAGGCTCCTGGCTTTGGATTGGCCCAGTGGGGCCGTTGCAGCCATCTGGGGAGTGAACCAGCAGATGGAAGACTCTCTCTCTCTCTCTGCCTCTGCCTCTCTGTAACTCTGCCTTTCAAATAAAATAAATCTTGAAAAAAAAAAAAAAAAAAGACCACCACATGATGTTTGATGTGTATAGAGTTCTAGTTTTTGCTGCCAAAGAGTTCTGGAGTTCCTCCACACTTAGAGAAAAAACAATTAATAAACACAATGGTACACCAGCATGAAAATGAAAGCAAGGAGGACAGTGTTCCCCGAGTGGAGACCCATCAGTCACACACGGGAGCCGCGTGAGAAAGCCACTCTGTGACTCACATTTGCACTTGTCTTTGCTGTCAACACTCTGGGGAGATCTTCTCTATCTGAAAGGCATCTGACTGTATCTGCCTTCTTTAGGCTAAGTGGAGAAGTCTTCATACAGACTTTTGGCAGGTGTTTAGGACTAAAACAAACCCTATCGGTGAGACTAATGAATAAGCACATCTCTCTCCCTGGAGGTCTGGGCTGCATTTTCCTTGTGCACTTGTGAAAGAAAGGCAAACAAACCCAGGAGCTTTCTCAGCAGCACACAGAGCTCAGTCGGAAGCTGGCCACAGGAGGACGTTGCTACAGCAGAGACATCCAAGGTCTCTGGACACAACGTGCTAGCTCTGGCATGCGAGTTACTCTCCAGCACGCACACCGAGCCGGATTATCCAAAAAAAAAAAAAAAAAAAAAAAAAGAAATCAAGTGTGGGAATAACCAGCTTCATTTGCTGTACCTGAACACTGCAGAAATAAATTTAAGATCATAGAAATCACCATGTATAACTTAAATACTCAACAGTGATGTCCGGAGCTGGGGTGAGAACCTTCAGAAAATAATTCCCTTTAATCTTTTTTGAACTAATCTGATATGGCTGGCTAGACTTATAAATGCTTCCAACATTTAGACAATGAGAATAATAATAATGTCACCTTATGCACACAGATTTTAAAAATGTTCTTATATCCAACACATACTCTTATTTTGGAGAAGAGAAACTATAGACAGAAGCACTTCATGTTTTGTTTAAAAGAGATTAATACTCGGGGCTGACACTGTGGTGCAGTGGGTTAAAGCCATGGCCTGAAGCGCCACCATCCCACATGGGTGCTGGTTCTAGTCCCAGCTGCTCTTCTTCCCATCCAGCTCTCTGCTATGGCCTGGGATAGCAGTGGAAGACGGCCCAAGTCCTTGGGCTCCTGCACCCACGTGGGAGACCCAGAGGAGGCTCCTGGCTTCAGATCGGTGTAGCTCCGGCCATTGTGGCCATCTGGAGAGTGAACCAGCGGATGGAAGACCTCTCTCTCTCTGTCTCTACCTTTCTCTGTAACTCTGTCTTTCAAATAAATAAAATAATTAAAAAAAGAGATTAATACTCGGGTTTTCTGGGTTCAGTCAACATTATAAATGTTTCCATATCTATGCACACTTAGAAGTACTGTAGGACAAGTCTCTGGGTAAAGAGTTGGGTTTTCTTCTTTATCTGCTTATTCTGTTGTCTACAAGGAGATGCAGGCTGAGCACCCTGCTTTTGAGGAAAGGAAGCATGGAGGTACCCAGGAGGAATCTTTGGAACATCCTGGACCAGGCCCCAGGCTCCTGGCTGCTGACCACGTGAGATTGGCTTTCAGTCTCTCCCTTCTATGAGAGTGTGGTATGAAGTATGGCAGGAAGAGGTCTGCCTTTGCTCCATTCCATCCTCACAGCTGGGAGGAAAGGGGCCTTTTAACGTAATAACAATGTGACCTCACACACATTCCATGCAGCAGGGTCTGAGACAACCAACACAAATCGCATGGGGGTGATCAGAGATCTGCAAGGGAGGGTTAGACTCTCCTACTGCCTTCAGGGACAGGAATCATGGTGTTGATGGCCTTGGCCTTGGGGACCATACCAGGACAGCACAGGCTAGGAGGAGGAAGAAGGGACTTTGGGATACTCATTGAAGGAGGACTTCCTGGAGCCAGCAGGCAAATGCTTTGTCCCTTCCTCCTGGTAGCAAGTTCATTTGCTTTCTGGCCCTGGGTTCTACATCGACATCCTCCCAGAAGCTACAGGTCATACAACACAACACAATATAATCAAAGTTCTCCTGCAGCCCAGCAATCTGCCGCTGAGCTCTTGGCCTTGACTTCTGCAGATCATTTGCAAAAAAAGATCTTGAGTGGTTTGGGGAAAATTGTGCATTAACTATATCCTGTGTTTTCTTCAAGGAATGCTTATAGCAACACAGCCAGTCCTGGAGGGACAGGGCTTTCAAAGACATTGAGGTAAGAGCCCAAGGGATTTGGAGTCGATCCTTCCAGTTTTACAAAGCTGTATCTTCCAGGTCTGAAATGCACAATAGCACCACATTTTGCTACCAGGACCCAAGTCTTGCCCCTGCTGTTTCTCTGATCCTGCTTCTCCTTCAACATTGTCTCTGTGCCCTGGGCAGCCAGAGTCTGCAGTGGCAGAGGAACCATCAGTGTCCTTGTGTGATCGTCCTCCAGGCAAAAGTGGGAGCCCCGGTGTCTGGCAGTGCAGGCCCCCAACTGTGTCTTAGCTGGGTGGCACAGGAGACAAAATTCAGGCCCCTATACAGCTCCATGTGCAGTGACACTGCAGCCACACAGCTGCCCACCCTCAGTTTCTGCAGCCTCTGGAGTGGAAAGTATAGTCAGCAAGGCAGCTCACACTCCCCGCTGACTTCTGGGGTTTACTCCAAGCCATCCTGAAGGTTAAAAATCTTCCCTGTTGCCAATTCAGCGCCACTGTGGCAGAGTGTCTGCCTTGGTTTCCTGCCCTTGCTTCTCTGCATTTCTCAGAAATCCTTTCCCCTGTGTGCCCAGCATTGCTGGGTGCATCTGTGGGGTGCACAACTCAGCCAACGACAACCAAGAAATAAGCGCTGGGGTCCCTTGTGTCCAGAATGGCCCCCGATAGCAAAGGCAATTCTGTTTAGAGGCCTCGAAATTCACAGGGTAATGCAAGAAGCATAGGCAGCTCAGGAGTCTACCATCCTTGAGTCTACCATCCTTTAAACAGTTTTCTCTCTCATGTATTCCTCATTTTAGATTGCAGAGGCTGTCTTTGAACTTGGATGTTTAATAAGACTTAGTGTCCTGGGGCCAGCACTGTGGCGTAGAGGGTGAAGCCACTCCCTGCAGTGCTGGCATCCCATATGGGAGCTGGTTCAAGTCCTGGCTTCTCCACTTCTGATCCAGCTCTCTGCTGTGGCCTGGGAAAGCAGTGGAAGATGGCCCAAGTCCCTGGGCCCCTGCACCCACATTGGAGACCCAGATGAAGGTCCTGGCTCCTGGCTTCAGATTGGCCCAGCTCCAGCCATTGCGGCCATTTGGGGAGTGAACCAAAGCAGAAAAAAAGACTCTCTCTCTCTCTGAAATAAATACATTTTAAAGAAAAAAAAAGACTTAGTGTTCACCCAAGAGGCCCCTCGGTAGAGTGACAGATGAACCAGCCACGGGGAGCAGCTGTGGGTGCCTGGGCCTAACTCAGCCCACTACGTGTCAGTTACGAGATGTCCCAATGGCAGTTCGTAAACTTTCAGCTAGGCCCCCAGAGGTGGAGAAAGACCCCTTTCAGGAAAGCCTCACATCACTCAGTATAACTGCACAGCACCTGCCCCAGTGCCAGGGTGGGGAGTGGGGCGCATGCGCCTTGCTTTGCTGCCATGAGTGTGGCACTGTCCCCCGCGTGTCCGCCAGGGTGGCTGTTCTGAGGTTGAGAGACCCTGGCTGCGTGGGAGCTGCAGAACTCCAATCATATCTGTTCTCAGCCTCCTTCTTTCCACCCTGTGAGGTCTCAAAGAACACTTCTGGGATGGAAGAGAGAAACTGAACGGGACTCTGATTTAAGAGATTTTGTTCTAGCGTTTTCCATTCTGGACCTACTCAGACAACTTAGGGTGGCTGTGGAAGGGTCAGACTGGTCTCCACGGGGCCACAACCCCCTGCCCCCTAATCCAGGCCTTCAGCAGTCGATCCTCCCTCCAAAACGTACGCTGAGAAGTGAGTGTCTACGAGCATCATCCCAAAGCTCTTCCTATTGCTGGCGCCACAAGGCTTCCTCAGAGGCACTGCTGCCAGTGTGGGTGTCACAGCCTGAGTATCTGTGGCTCTCCTAGGTTCTGTGGGGAGACCTAACCCTGCCTTGGGAGCAGTACTAACAGGTGAGGCCTTCGCAAGTAACTCATCCTCAGGAACAGGATCAGTGCCCTTAGGACGAACAGGCTGGAGGAAGCCTTCTCATCACGTGTGGACAAAGACAGTGCAGCCTCATCACACACCCCATCTGCTGGCACCTGGGCCTTGGAGTGCCCGCCCTCCAGAACTGGGGGGCTGTTTATACAGTGCCCAGTCTCAGGTGTCCAGGAAGCCACTGGGGCAGCTGGTTTGGAGGGAAGGCTAGCTGAGGCATGCAGGAGGCAGAAGCAGGTCTATTATGTACCCTTGCCCTGGGTCTCTATTGTCCCTCCTCTGGATTGCATTCCTCCCCAGCGGTCTGGTGAGCTCTGTCTCGCTTCCAAGAGTCCATTTAACCTCTCTTAGGTCAACCCAGAACCTCTGAGCTGCACAACAGGGTGCGATGGTGCCGAGCCTCCTCTGCCATTCATCGCCACGTTGCATGCATTCCTAAGAAAGCCACATATCGAGCCTTAACACTTCTCTTGCATTTCTGGGCTTGCTTCCACCTTCCCTGTCCATTTTCATTCATCATCCCTTGAGGGTGGCAGCAGCTTCCTGATATACAGAGTACTCCCTTCAGGTTTCCCTGAGTCTGATCATGGTCAAAACTGGGACAAGAAATACCTGAACCCCATTAGCTGGCCTCTGCAGGATGCTTTCTCCTAGGAGCGTATTCCTCTCACTGTAAACACAGGCTGGCTGTTTCCAAGTTTCTGATAACTACTGTGCTGTGTGATATAAGCAATTGCCCAATCAACAGGTATGGACCAGGCCGTGATGACTCAGTCTACGTCTGCCAATGGTCAGGCCCTCACATCGAGACACAGGGACATGTTTTAAATCTATCACAGTCATTTCCGGATCCATCAGGGGGAAGAGGGCACTTAACTTCGGGAGAGTCAGTTGCATGGGCCTCTGGGTTAAGTGGAAGGAAAACTGGTATTTGATTGTGACTTGGAGGCCATGCAGAGTCGAGCTGCTCTACCTCCTAAGCCTGAAGATCAAGAACATCTTGGCAGATGATCCTAATACTGAGGCTGGGGTGCAAGCAGAAACTTTTATGTTTTTCTGGATCTACAGAGGAGGAGAGCTGACCTCCAAAAAGGAGAACAAGGTTCTCTGATTGTCCCGTGGCAGCAGCTGGAGGTCCATGGGGTCAAAGGAGACTGCTGGTAGGTTCCTTGTTCACGTTGTGGCTGAGCAGTCAGAAGCAGTCAAGTGCAAGACCCACTTTCTGACAAGCCTCCAAAAGTTTTGTAGAACCAAGCCTTGCTGTAACTCTAAAGGCTGATGGAAGAGCCCCTTTGGGGGGCTGCTATGGGCAGCACAATGGCAGCTTGGAGAAAATGGCTAATGAGGATGAGCTAGGAGTGGCGCTGTGGAACAGGGGTGGTGGCTGTGGAGGGTGACAGACAGCCAGGCTGCATAAGCAGTGCTGAAGTCTGACCTCAGTGACACTCAGGGAGGGAACACTGGGTAACCGACCAGGCGTTCTGTATGGACTGGGATCAGAGGATGTGTTCAGGTGACTCCTAGAGCCTGGAGAATTTGGGGACATCTGGGTTCTACATGGGATTGAAAACTCCTGGAGAGAGTTCCTTTCTCTTGTTCAATCCACCTGCTCTCTGCCTGGTCTCCTACCTATCGGTCTGCCTCTGGATCCACAAACCACTGGATGTTTTGAACAAAAGAAGATAATGGGGATACTTCCATGGTATCTATTTCTCACCTCATCTTTTATTCCTAGGACCCAGCTAACAGAGAGTACTTGTTTCCACATCTCAGTCAACATGCACCATTACATCAATAGCATAAATGACACAAAGTTATAAATGTCTAGAGGTAATAAGATAGAACTTGAAAGATATTTTGGTATCTCTGTGTAACTTATAAATGGCTTTGTTCCTTAACCTAAATGATTATCATTATTTTTCATCACCATTCATCCACTGTTGAGACACAGACACACTCTGAAGACATAAAGCAATTAGAGTCAGTCAAGGAAACTTACTTTCTATTGGGACGCCATTTGTTAGCCAGCTAATCCTGGGCTTGGGGTCACCATTGGCTCTGCAGATCAGGGTCCCATCCTCTCCTGGGGACAGCACAAGATTTTGAGGGGCCATGATCCAGTAGGGGGCCGCTTTACAGAAGGAAGAAAAAAGAAAAACACCAAAAATCTGAATCAACTGAAATACTTTAGCAAATTAACATATTGAACTATTTTAAATACGAATCTTTATTTTGCAACACACTTGCTAATCTTTTTTTTTTCCAAAAGAGTGAGTAGATTTATAAGCAGTGCTTTGAAGAACACTTTAGATTTTACAAAGAATGTTTCAAGAGACTCACATGTATTATTTCTAGACCTGTTTGATATGAGTATTGCTGTCTGATTTTCCATGAGAAGTAATCAAAGACATCAAAAAGGTGACTGAGGCATGGGCATCTGGCACAATGGTTAGGACATTTGACATTTGACATTCGACACCTGCATCCTAAATCAGCATGCCTGGGTTCAAGTCCTGGCTCTGCTTCCAGCTAATGCACATCCTGGGAGACAACAGATGATGGCCCATGTACTTGGGTTCCTGCTACCCACTTGGGGACACCTGGACTGAGTTCTCAACTCATGGCTTCAGACAGGCCCAGCCTTGACTCTTGTGGGCATTTGGGGAGTGAACCAGTGGATGGAAATTCTCTCTCTGTCTTTCTGATTTTCAAATAAATAGTTTTTTTTTTTTTTTTAAGAATTGATAGATTTTTCTAAGGTTTACAACAACTAACAAGTATAGGTAGGGCCAGAAATTATCATTTTAAATTTGGAGCCCTGTATGCTACATATAATCTTAAAATCAGGAAACAATTAATAAAACTTTTCCTTTTGAAAGGTTGCAAAGATTATATGAAACACTCACACATATCCGTCCCTCGGCTTCCTCTAATGTTAACGACTTACGTGAGCACAGTACAGCTATCAGAATAAGAGATTAACATCGGTACAGCACTATTAACTAAACTGTACACAGCATCAGGATATCCTCAGCTTTTTCCACTAAGATACTATTTCTGCCCAGGACCCCATCCCAGGATGCTGCACTGCCTTTACCTGTCACATTTCCTCAATCTCCTCTTATCTGAGAGTTCCTTGGTCTCTCTTCGTCATCCACGACTTGACCCTTCAAAAGAGCACTGGGCAGTTATGTCTTAGATTAGACTGAGGTTTTGCTCTTTGGAGAATAACACTACAGGGATGATGGACCCTCTGAGTGCACCACCCTGGGGAGTTCCTGAGGTCCTGACTTGCTACTGGTGAGGTTAACCTGCACCACCTGGCAAAGGTGGCATCCACCAGGCTTCTCCATGGCAAGATGACTGTTCCCAATTCTAACAGCAGTGAGTCTCCGAGTCCAGCCACACTCATGGGGCAGGGAGGTCAACTCCTTCCTGTGGATGGAAGGAGTCCTGGAGAATCAGTGGACACAGATTAAAACTGTCCCAGCAACTAATTTTTGGGGGGAGAGGAACACTTTGAAGCTGTGCAGATATCCTGTTTCTCCTTGGATTTCCATCTGCTGATTTCAGCACTCACTGGTGGATCTTGCCGACAGCAGTTATCACTGTGGGATTTGAACACTGATTTTCTATTTCTGCTATTCCTTCCACATCTATTAACTGGAATTCTTCTGTGAGGAAGGTGTGAAGAAGGGGCTTTTTAACCTGATTTTTAGATACACTATAAAGAGCACTGAGAAGAGTTTCAAAGGTATCATGAATGTGATCTAAACTTACATTTACCTTCACTGAAGGGCATAATCAAAGGCATACTTAATTGACCCTTCAAGGCCTGCCTTGAAGGCAAGAGAAATGCATTTTAACAACGACGTACCTCTAACTGTCACAGCAATGGTGTGATGGATGGCTCCAAGTGTATTTTTTGCTATGCACTGGTAACTTCCAGAGTCTGCTTCTGAAACATGAGTGATCTGCAAGGTTTTCTTAAAGTTTCTATAAAATGTCCGATTGGCGGGTAGTGTTCCGTCCTCCTTTATCCAGTAAATAATTGGGGTAGGCCTGGTAGAATAAATAAATAGGAATGTTACCAAAAACGTAGTTCATGCTCTTGAGGGTTTATTTCCATGCAAGTTCCTAACAAATTCTTTATATAAAGATCACGAGAAACATACAGGTATTTTAATTAGCAACAGATTTTTTATAAACAATGTTCCAAATCTTACATTTGGGTCCATATGTTACCGCTTTCACATAATCAGAACTACAGTAATTTATAGCACACCATCAACTTCCACTTCAACAATGCAGTGTGGATGCTAGCATAAGCTGCTTTACTGAGGGGACCTATTTCCTTCAACGCTCTGATCCATGAGGGGCTCTTGGAAAATTTTCCTGGAAGGTACTGTGTCAATCTCAGGAATTACCATTAACTCACTGATTCTGAATTATAACTGTCCCTCAGCTGGAGTGTAAAATTTGTAGAGAAAGAGCTCATACACATTTCTGTGCCTGCAAACATTTACACCTAAGTCTATAGCGGATGGAAGGACTTTTCTGTTCTATAACAAGCCATCTCGTGATGTGAAGGGGATCAGAGTATAGCATTTTGTCCTTCACTTCATTATTAGTGATACTTAAAAAATGATTACACCAATAGATAAGAAAGACTGAACTCACGTATTACACCATTCTTCCCCCCACCCAACAGGTTGCAATGAAATCATGAGATACGGAGGCAGATGAAGAGCCACCAAACAGGCATGGAGCTGGACGGTCGTTCTCACTTTCCCAGCCCTGTTCCTTTGCCACCTACTTTTTTCTTTCCTCTGATTTTGGATCTCTGACTTCTTTGGGCCTTAATTTTATTGGCTGCCATTAGTAATGGGGATATGCACGCTTGACTTGATCTACTGACTTTAGGAGATTTTGAGGGCAAAATGAAAACCCACTGAGTACAAACATTTCCTATGTACTGAACTATATACCAAGCACTAAGCTGCATGCTGGGAAGATCATGATGAAAGAAGTGCGGTTCAGGCATTCAGAAAAATCACAATGTTTGCTATTTGGAAATGCAAATGGTGAGGAGACATTGTGGCTCAGCTGGTTCAAGTTCTGGCAACTCCGCTTCTGATCCAGCTTCCTGCTAATGCACTTGCAAAGGCAGCAGATGATGTCCAATTACTTGAGTTCCTGCCACCCAAGGGGGAAACCCAGATGGAGTTCCTGGCTCCTGGCTAATGGCCTGGCCCAGACCCAGCGGTTTTGGTTATTTGGGGAATGAATCAATGGATGGAAGATCTCTCCGTCTCTCCGTCCCTCTCTCTCTGTCACTCTGCCTTTCAAATAAATAAATAAATCTTAAAAAGAAAAGAAGGGGGTTGGCACTCTGATGCAGTGGGTTAAAGCTCTGGCCTGAAGCGCCACCATCCCATATGGGCACCAATTCTAGTCCCGGCTGCTCCTCTTCCCATCCAGCTCTCTGCTATGGCCTGGGAAAGCAGTGGAAGATGGCCCAAGTGCTTGCTCCCCTGCACCCGCATGGGGGACCTGGAAGAAGCTCCTGGCTTCGGGTCAGCACAGCTCCGGCCATTGCGACCATTTGGGGAGTGAACTAGCAGATGGAAGACCTCTCTCTCTCTCTACCTCTCTTTGTAACTCTGTCTTTCAAATAAATAAAATAAATCTTAAAAAAAAATAAAAAAAAGAATACCCAACGTGTATACCATTTGCAGGGAGAGGAGTCACCAACTTTAAGAATGGGAACTCCTGCTCCCAAAAGGTTGATGGTTGAAGATGAAACTCTTTTCTAATATGACAAAACTTGTAAGTTTCATTTTTAATTCTGGGGCCAGGCTTTTGGCCTAGTGACTAAGATACACCCATGTCCCACATAGGAGGGCCAGGGTTCAGTTCCTGCTTCTGGCTCCGATTCCAGATTCCCACCAATGTAGACCCTGGAAGGCAGTGGTGATGGCTCAAGTAATTGGGTTCCTGCCATCCACGTGGGAGACCTGGATTGAGTCCCCAGCTCCTGTCTCTGACTGTGGCCCTGGGCCAACCTTAACCATTGTGGGCATTTGAGGATAAACCAGCAGATGGCAGCTTTGTCTGTCTCTCTGCCTCCCAAATAAAAATTTTTTCACACCATGTCTGGTGAGAAGGATGGCTTTCTGACATATTTTTAAAAGGAGTTTTGCTGGTTTTCAGTATGAGGAGTTGAGCAATAATGTACGGTGTGATTTCCTGACTTGACCAGCAGAGGCCTCCACATGCTTCCTAAAGTAAAGTGATTCCCGGATTCTAGGAAGACTGAGACCAAGGAGTGACCAGTCCAGAGACAGCAGGGGTCACAAAACAGGAGGGCAGCATGTGCCTGAGGGTGCATGCAAAGTTGTTAGCAGATGTGCCTATACCCACGCACTTGCTCCAGACATAAGCTAGGGATCATCTAGAAACTCACCTGTAACATGGACCTAATGCAACCCTTGCCCTTCCACCTGATGGAGGCCTCCCTGCAATGCCTGTCAAGGGTGCCTCAGTTCTCAGAGGCTTCAAGGTTGAGGTGTGTCCTGACAACGGGCTTGGCTTTGTGATCTGCCAAAAGGAAGCAGCGGAAAGGACAGTGCCAGTTCTGAGGCAAGGCCCTGTGCACTTGTGCTGTTTGTAGAAAGGCCCAGGGTGAAGGTGTTAGAGCGATGTGAGGAACTCATGGCCAACAGCTCAGCTGCCCCAGCCAGCTAACCCTGGGAGTCCTGAACCTACAGCTGAGCCACTGGGCAGATGCTCACGCCCGTTCAACCTGGGGCAGGTACAGCACAGCAGCCCCCTGAACCTCCAGAAAAACGGCCAGTAATAAGCAGCTAACCAAGTTTCAAGCTGAGTTGTTACACAACAGCCAAATAATACAATCAAATTTTAAAAATCACCATCATCTGATTACTGAGTCTATTTCACATGAACTCTATTACAATGTTGAAATATTTGAACAGTAATAGGATATTCCTAGAATATACTTTGGAAAGAATCACCAATTTGTTCTTGATGCTTGATGGAATTAGCACAAAATGATGACTTTTGCTATGGTATTAACATTTCTCTACCAATCCACTAATTTTTTAAAATAAGAAATGTGCATCAGAGGATAGGCATTTGGCCTAGTGGTTAAGACACGAGTATCTCACATCAAAGCACCCGGGTTTGAGAGATGACCCACTCCTGACTCCAGCTTCCTGCTAACGTGCATCTGGGGAGACCACAGGTGATGGCTCAAGTGATTAGGTCCCTTCCACTCATATGGGAGATCCAGATAGGGTTCCTGGCTCCTGGCTTCAGCCTGCTCCAGCCCTGACTGTCGCAGGAATTTGGGAAGTGAACCAGCCAATAGGAACTCTGTCTATTTGTCTCTATCTCTCAGCCTCTCAAATAAATAAGTACATGAAAAAAAGAAAAATGAAAGAGAAGAAAAAGAAATGTATGTAAGGACAATAAGTGTTAACTCACAGGCCTTCTGCAATGCACTCCAGTGACAGCACATTTCCTCTTAATTCTTCTTTGTTACTTGCATTGCCTTCTGGAGTTAAAAATGTTGGTGGCCTCTCTCTACTTGATTTAGCTGCAAACGAGAAAATCAACATGCATTAAACATTGTGAATATGTATTTCTAGAAACAGCTCGCTATCAAAAAAGAGCTGTCTAAAATTCTAATCCATTTTCAAAACCATTTAACATTGATGGTTAAGTTTGCTAGGCTACACACACACACACACACATGCTGTCTTGCAGATAGCTAACCCTCACTCAGTTAACCAGGAATACAAACAATGTTGGTTGCATGGGCATTAATAGTGAGGGCTGTTTCCCTTTGTGTATTTCTTTAAGTTGGGTTTTTATGAATTTTCTATGGGTTCAAGCATTTTCAAAATGTCACGATATAGAGAAAAATCATGTTATCAAAGCACACTTCCCTTAAGATCAGTGCTCAGGTCAAAGTCAAAATTAACTGTCTATCTTCTGGAAAATGTTGGGTTTTTCAGCAAGGTAGTCTTATGGAAGAGGTATTTTGGTTTACATTGAGGAAGATATTCTAGCCAGTTCTATGGATGAAGCAGATCAAGATCCCCAAACTACAGAGTTTATGGAAAATGCAACAGTGAGAGCTACTGACAGAGGTCTGGCAAACTGTATGCTGTAACTGCAGAATACTGGTGGAGTTCATTGAAATTGGTTTCCTCGTGGGAAAGGCAGAGCCCAAGTCAGAGACCTCAGGGATCTCAGGATGCAACCACCCTCTTATTTGAGAAGGCGTTTCTGAAATGCGCCCTTGACTTTCCAAGGCCTCTCGGAAACACCGAAGGTAGGGACTGTTACCACTTCAGTTTCTGTAAGCCTTTGACAATCGTCTGCATTTTACTGCATGGTCTGTTTGATGCTCACGCACACTGAGTGGAAAGGTCATACGTCAACTATGTCCACTTCTCAGAGGAAACAAACTGAATACCAGAAAAGGCATTGCTTGAGAAAAAAAAATTTTTTTTTAAGAACTTGGGAGATTGTGGGGGAAAACGCTTTTGAATTCATGATGGGAACTGCTTTGAAGCCCATTATTTTCGATGAGTATATAAATCTTAACATAAAATAAAGGCAGGAGTTGTTGCATGTCTACCTTGGTCACTAATGATACCTTAATGCTTTTTACTTCCTAACTCGAGGGTGGCAAGCGAACACAGCAGAGATCCTGACTACAGCTCATTAAGAGGACTCCATATCCAGATCCCATTGTTTTCACTGTTAGATTCTGTAACTGAGAGCTACATTTCTCTTAGGGGTAATTAAATTATTTGTTGTTTAAAAGAAATATTACGCTCTATTTTTATGGCAGAATATTTCCACCGAAGACAGTGACTTGCTTTTAAGTAAAACTAAGAGAAATATTATTGCTAAGTATATTGACAATGGCTTTTGAAAATGGGTAGGAAATGATCCTCTAGTATGAAATCCACTTAAAGTTAGTTGTAAAATAAGAGTTTTGGTGAGTCAGTCGCCAAGGAAGTTAAAGTACTTTGTTAATTATTTCATTCACGAGCAAAATTTATGAATCGGACAAAAAAATGGAAAATTTAATGCTAAACACTCATGAAGGATTTTTCCCCCAAATCACATGAAATGATTCTATGTGAAGAACAGTTACAACAAGTTTCATTGTTATACATACATCATGAAAATGTTTTAGTGACATGCTTGAAAGTACAGCGAAATTTCATACAAAAATACATTAAAACTAGGTATTAAACACATAACTAGAAAGTTCATAAAGAAATAAGGTTAAAATAGCCATGGACGTGAAGTTAGTGAACTACATTCTACAATGAAGGAGAAACAGCAGTTACAATCACCAAAACTCACCACCATAAAACTCAGTGTCACTCAAATTAGCAGCTATAGTGTCATTCAATTCATCCACTGAAATAAACAGAATATTATGAAGAGGGCACAAAAGTAGGGGAGAAGGGTCAAAAAGCATGGGGCAACAAAAGTAAACACATACAGCTCTGCTGAGCAAGGCTATCCTCTTGCAAACAACACTAGTGCTGCCCACTGCATGCGTCATTTGCTCAGCCAACCCCAACCAGTATCAGGTGAAAGACAACCAAGGTCATCATAGAAGCAGTAATCATAGTAACACTTTTACGAAAGGTAAAATCGAGTATTTCGGGTCTGTGCGCACATTCTAACACATAGGCCAGCACTTCAGTGGGTCATTCCCAGGTAGTTTCCTGGCCAGGGACCCTCTTGCCTTCCAGGGCAGCAGTAGAGAAGACGTAACCTATTTTGCATCGATTTGTAAACACCCTTGAAAGAGAGATCCGGGAAGCTGCGCCCTCACCTGAAATCACCCTCACGGAGATGGGCTGCTTCTGCTGGATGGTCTGCGTGTGATTAAACCTGGCGTAGCAGATGTAGTCTTCGCGGCTGTCCTCCGGCAGGACGTTAGAGAAGTAAAGGTCCCCGTTCAGACCTTGGGAAACCCTCTCGCTCTGTGGGAGTCTTTGAAAAGCTGCAGAAAGGCAGAGAGATGATCCAGATCGTTCCAGCATGGTGTGCCCGCTCTCCAGATTAGCCAGAGAAACACGTCTAGTAACATGTCTGTGAACTTGACATAGGTTTTCTCTATAAAGCCCTTTGAGTAGCAGTAGCACAGCACAGGAAAATTCCTCTGTACTTGCCTGGCCCTAGTTCCTCTAGGGTGGAGGCAGAGGTGAGGTCAGATGGTTTTGCTACGTCCCAACCCCCATCTCCCTGATGCCCAGTCTCACTCACCTCCTTTACTCTTTCTGTTCTGAATTCCTCCACCACCTTCTGACATGTCACATGTTTGCATTCTACCTGTCATACGCACTGACACACTGGCTGTCTCTCTGCCCTAGAATTCAAACTCTGGGGAGCAGACACATGCATCTGCTTTGTCCCTTGTTGCCGCGCTGGACCAGCGCCTGGCCCTTCACAGGGGCTTTCAACACTCATTGGGGGAGTAAAGGAATAACCATTAGCACTCTGACTTGGCAGTTTCTAGAACAACCATGTGCTTCTGCTCAGGTCCAGCTAAAGGTGTTATGTCTCCGGATAGGATTTGGCCGGTTTGACTCAACAGGGTGGGCTCCTCCTGTGGCAGGTGCCTGGTCTAACATTTCAGAAAATGCAAAACCATGGTTAAGAGCCTGGAGTCCACCCGCCACGGGCTGGCAAAGACAGGGGAACATGGAGCCAGGCTTGAAGGAACAGCACGGGCTCACTGTTTTAACCAAATTTCTGGGCAAGATGGGGGGTACGGCGGGTTTTGCAAATTCCTGGTTTTAAGCCATTACTTCCCAGGGAAAGGGCAGTTTTTAAAAAATAACTCAGAAAAATAATAGGTGTTTATTTAATGAATGCAAAGAGTTTCTGTTTCTGCTGCTGTATTTTATTATTGATGGGTGTGGGTAGATCAAGTGTAAGGCAATGGGATGCTCAGGTGGTGACAATTTGTCCTTTCACACCCTTTGCATTACATCCGGACACATCCGAGTAATTTTCTAATGCCATCTTGCAGAAAGAATGCTACATAGAATTAAATTTTTTTCTCATATTCTGGATGCAAATCCCTTTAAAAGGTCAGAAGCTTTGCCAACAGCTTAAGATGTATGCAAATGACATAGTCAGCTGTGCAGTGTGGGGAAAAATTAGTTACATATTCAGATGATTCTGAGACTTTCTAAGTGGTATGTCTCTTTATTGATCAGAAAGGTCATGGTTTCTGAATAAGAACCACGAACCAAAAACTTAGCTTCATGTTGGCAGTGACCTTTCGAGAGCGTTATTCTCAAAGCTATAAATCACCGCAGACATTTGGTTTGCTACTTTCCAAACCCATAAAGGCTGTTGCGTGATAACAGGAAAAATATTTATTTATTTGTGTAACTGTTTTTCATTTCTTTGTTATCTTCTCACCACATGATTTCATGAGTCAAAAATGAAAATCAAATACTCTAGCCAAGTTCTCTATTGTATGTATACAGCCTGCGATTTTGGAGCAAACTGAGCCACTCAGAATACATTCCCTACAAATACATTTAACGCTCTCTCTCCTGAACTCCTCTTGTCTCACCAAGCCCTCCGTGCTGCCAAACCTGCTAGACATTTCTCGGACCTCATGTTACTGATCTGTAGCAGCACTTGGAACAGTGGCTCACTCTGTCTTCCTGACACCCTTCGGTCACCTGCTCCCAGACACATCGTTCTCTCTGGGTTCCCTTCTGTCCTCTCGGCTGCACCTGCTCATCTGCCCCGCTGGTTTCTCCCTGAGCTCTCAGAGGCTGCATAGTCCCTCACCTCAGCGTCCCGGGTTCTGTTCTCCACCATCTGTTGGCCCAATGACTCAAGCAGCACTGAGGCCATAATGACTCATACACTGCTGATCTCAGCCCCAGATGTTTCTTCTCACTCACGATTCTGACACCTGCTGGGCATTTTCGCATGAACATCTTGCAGGCCTCTCACACCTCAAACTCCTGTTCTCGGTCCCCAAGCAGAGCCATGAGCTAGCTCTCTCTAGGGTAAGAAGCTAACCCATCAGCACAGGACATTTTGGAGGTGGGAGATGCACAGCAACAATTCCCTCAAGGATAGGAACAGAGGTGGACAAACTTGAAACTGCCTAGTGGGTGACTTCATTTCTCTCTGCCTCACTTTTCTCATCTGGAAAATGGGCAGAATAACTGGATATACCTGATAAAGGTATGACATAAAAAATAATGTGAAATTCTTAGTAAAGGCACTGGCACTTAGTGGAGGCTCAATAAATACTAGGGATTATTGGAGATAAAAAAAATCAAAAACATAAGACATTCAAAACATCTTGATTCCCTCTTGCTGTGGGCTTCTGCTGTTGCAGGAATGGAAATTACATCTTATTACTTATTTATTCTTCAAACTTTGTAATTCCCTGTGATTCCTTTCTTTCATGCTTTCACTCTGACCCCAATAAACCCTGGAGGCTCCACCTTGAAAACATCCCCAGAATCCACCCATTTCTTACCCACTCTGCTGCAACCGGCCAAGTCCCAGTCTCTACCAACACCCGCCTGGATTACAGCGGCCCTCAGGGGTCTCCCCACCTCTCATGTCCTCTATACTCTCTCACGTGAACCCAGGGAAGAGTACTGTCTATTTTATTTCAGGTAAATTCCCTCCTTCATTCACAGCAAAAGCCAAAGCCTTTTCCAGGATGTTCTCATGACCTCTCTGACCTCGTCCATTACCTCCCCTTTGGGGTCCCCACTCTGACCACTTGGGCCTCTTTGGTTTTTTTTTTTTTTAAACACCCACCAGGGATGTCCCCACCTTAGGGTCTCATACCAGTATTCCCTTGTCACTCAGATAGTTAAGTGTCTTGCTTGCTCTCCTATTCCTTTAGCTTTCTACTCAAAAATCTGCTTCATTTTCCCCCAAAGCACTTATTGCTAAGTAACACAGATTTTTCTCATGCATTCATTGTCTTCTTCCTTCCCCATCCCCACAGAATGTGAGTTCACTCAGAAGAAGAGCGTTTGGTTTATTTAGAGCAGTGCCTGGTGCTTAGTAAGTGCTCAGTAAAACCGAGTGGATGAATGAAGTGACACAGCATTTATTCCAACCAGCGGCTATTTTCCTGAGCATGTCCACGGCATTTGGTAAACATTTTATGAGTCACATGACATAGCAATTTTTTATGCCAGTAAACAATCACAAGACTCTTGAAGAAAGAGTCTCTGTTGCTAAAACTTACAATTATCCATCCAAAATATTATAGGTGGTGGTAATCCAACGGGGGGCCTGCAGGGAAGTACTAAAGATTGACCATTTCGAAGTGTTATGGGCTCAAGTTTTTCTTTAGTCCACAATGGTGATCCTATTAAATAAATAAAAAAAACTTTTAAATTGCATTGACAAATCAAAACAGCACAAATTCAAACAAAACTTCTGGGGAAATCATAATTCTGAATCTGTGTACACTGAATTCATGGGAAACTAAGTTCTAAATACAGTGTTAAAAGTAAAAAAAAAAAAAACACACAAGGGGCTGGCACTGTGACATAGCAGGTAAAGCCACTGCTTACAACACTAGCACCCTATATAGGTGCTGGTTTATGTCTCAACTGCACCCACATGGGTAGGGTAGAATCTTGGCTCCTGGCTTTGGCCTGGCCCAACCCATTTGGACACTGAACCAGAGGATGGAAGCTCTCTCTCTCTCTCTCTCTCTCTCTGTCTCTCTGTAGCTCTGGCTTTCAAATAAATAAGTAAATCTTTAAAAAACAATGATCAGTACTATACATGGTCAGTGTTCTTTGAGAACAAGCTTTTCAGGTTGTTAGAAGACTTGGGTAGGGACTGGCACTGTGGCACAGTGGGGTAAAGCCATCGCTTGCTGTGCTAGGATCCCATATGGGTGCTGCCTCAAGTCCTGGCTGCTCCACTTCTGATCCAGCTCTCTGCTATGGCCTGGGAAAGCATTGGAAGATGGCCCAAATGCTTGGGCCCCTACACCCGCGTGGGAGACCCTGGAAGAAGCTCCTGGCTCCTGGCTTCGGATCAGTGCAGCTCCGGCTATTGCAGCCAGCTGGGGAGTGAACCAGTGGACAAAAGACCCCCCTCCCTACACCCCTACCGCCTCTCTGCTTCTCTGTAACTCTGCCTTTCAAATAAATAAATAAAAAGAAGACTTGGGTAGTAACCACTCAGAAAGAGCCATCATGATAGCATGGTAGTGAGACCTCTATTCCTGGAGAAAAACTAGAAACAAATATTTAAAGAAATGACACTTAAAACTTTGGTTACCCATATCATACTGAATGTATTTCCATCCAGCCATAGGAGTTTTGCTTAGAGACTTGAAAAATAAATATTCAGATTAAATTCGGGGATGGAGCCGGCTCTGTGGTACAGCCGGTTAATGCCTTGGCCTGAAGGGCCAGGATCCCCTATGGGCGCCAGTTTGAGACCCGGCTGCTCCACTTCCCATCCAGCTCTCTGCTATGGCCTGGGAAAGCAGTAGAAGATGGCCCAAGTCCTTGGGCCCCTGCATCTGCATGGGAGACCCAGAAGAAGCTCCTGGCTCCTGGTTTCAGACTGTCACAGCTCTGGCTGTTGCAGTCAACTGGGGAGTGAACCATCGGATGGAAGACCTCTCTCTTTCTCTCTCTCTCTGCCTCTCCTCTCTCTGTGTAACTTTCAAATAAAAATAAATAAATCTTTAAAAAAAGATTAAATTTGGGGATGAAATACTCTTGTTTTAACGAAGGAATTTTATTTAGGACTTACATCAAAGATAAATCGTACTGGGCAGTCATTAGGTCGAGGAGCTCATTAGGAGAAAAGGGAGAGGAGCAATGATTTTCATGCAAAGCAATGTCCAAATTTTGGAAGCTGTAACATGAGAGAACTTCAAGAAGTTTGTGGAAATGAAAGTAAAAGAAATGTTTATCTTGGCACAAAAATATTCTTGAAATCTATGCCTATGAGAGGTCCTCAAAAAGTTCACGAGAAAGGCATATATGAAAAACCTGGCTGGGCCGGCACTGTGGTGTAGCAAGTAAAGCCACCACCTGCAGTGCTGGCATCCCACGTGGGCGCTGGTTCGAGTCCTGGGGCTGCTCCACTTCCAATCCAGCTCTCTGTGGCCTGGGAGAGCAGTGGAAGATGGCCCAAGTCCTTGGGCCCCTCACGTGAGAGACCCAGAAGAAACTCTTAGTTCCTAGCTTTGGATCAGTGCAGCTCCAGCCATTGTAGCCAATTGAGGAGTGAACCAGCAGATGGAAGACCTCTCTCTCTCTCTCTCTCTTTCTCTCTCTCTCTCTCTCTCTGTGTTGTGTGTGTGTGTGTAACTCTGACTTTCAAATAAATAAATAAATCTTTAAAAAAAAGGTTATAAAAAAAGAAAATAAAAGAAAAACCTATGGGGCCAGCGCTGTGGAGTAGCGGGTAAAGCTGCCACCTGCAGTGCCAGCATCCCATATGGGCACCGGTTTCGGTGCTCCACTTTCGATCTAGCTCTCTGCTGTGGCCTGGGAAAGCAGTAGAAGATGGCCCAAGTCCTTGGGATCCTGCACCCACATGGGAGACCCAGAAGAAGCTCCTGGCTCCTGGCTTTAAGTCGGCGCAGCTCCAGCCATTGTGGCCAATTGGGGAGTGAACCAGCAGATGGAAGACCTCTCTCTCTGCCTCTCCTTCTCTTTCTGTGTAACTGTGACTTTCAAGTAAAATAAAAAACCTTAAAAAATTTTAAAAACCTGGGGCTGGCATTGTGGCACAGTGGGTGAAGCTGCTGCTTGTGATACTGGAATTCCATATCTAGTTTAAGTCCCAACTTCTCTGCTTCCAATCCAGCTCCCTGCTAATGCAGCCGGGGAAAATAGTGCATGATAGTCCAAGTGCTTGGGCCCCTGCCCATGGACATGGGAGATGTGGATGGAGTTCCTGGCTCCTGGCTTTGGCCTGCCTCTGGCTTGGCTGTTGCAGGCACAGGAGGAGTGACCCAGTGGCTGGAAGGTCTCTTTTTCTCCCTCCCTCTCGCTACTCATCCTTTCAAATAAATAAAGTTTAAAAAAAAAAGAGAGAAAACTATGCATGGATTTAAAAAGTTTTGCACCAATATAAACATCTTCTAACTCCATTTTCCCTACCAACTTCGTGAAGTTCTATGGCAGCATGTGCATGATGTAACACTGGTGTGTACTTTACAAAGGGCTGTGTCTGTCAACAGTGGCACTTACTGGACGGGCGGACGACAATGTTGTTGGAAACTGCAGCTCCGCGTTCATTCCTGGCTGTACACTGATAGACGCCCTCGTAGCTCTCTGCTTTCCCGTCACTCATGATGTTGATTATGAGTGTTCCTGAGCCAGCCTTCATGGAGACCAGAGGGTCTTTATCTATGTCAAAATGAGTCCCATTACGGGTCCAGGAAAAGCTGCCCACACAGAAAGGGTCAAGTTTGTTAATTAACCAGAGAAATGACATTATTATTCTTCAACAAATTTCCACAAGTTTTATGGGTTTCTGGAAATAATAATTAGTTTTTTTAAGATTTGTTTTATTTATTTGAAAGGCAGAGTTACAGAGAGGCAGAGGCAGAGAAAGAGAGAGGTTCCTCCATCCGCTGGTTCACTCTCCAAATGGCCACAAGAGTCAGAGCTGTGCCAATCTGAAGCCAGGAGCCAGGAGCTTCTCCTAGGTTTCCCATATGGGTGCAGAGGCCCCAAGCTGGGCCATCTTCTATTGCTTTCCCAAGTCATAGCAGAGAGCTGGACCAGAAGTGGAGCAGCCGGAACCTGAACTGGCACCCATATGGGATGCGGCACTGCAAGCAGCAGATTTACCCACTATGCCACAGTGCCGGCCCCAACAGGCACTGAAAAAGTATACGGGCTCCATACCTAAAATGTTTTGTTGAATACTAACATAAAAAAGTGGTATGTGTACATTTTAAGGTATGTATCTTCCTTAGAATAATACCACATCTAACACAAATATTTGTCACTTTTCTAAGTCAATTTCTCAAGCATACTATCTTAGAGCCTTGTTATTAGACTTAAAATAATTTTTATTGGGGCCGATGTTCAGAACAGGGTTAAGGTGTCGCTTGGGATACCTGTATCTCATATCAAAGCGCCTGGGTTTTGAGTTCCAGCACCACTTTGGATCCAGTTTCCTGCTACTGTGCAGCCTAGGAGGCAGCAAGTGTTGGTTCCAGTACTTAATTCTCTGCCCTCCTCACAGGAGAAAGGATGGAGTTCCTGGCTTCTGGCTTTAGCCTAGTGCAGCCTTGGATGTTGCAGGAATCTGGGGAATGACCCAGCAGATGAAAGATCTCTCTCTCTCTTTGCCTTTGAAATAAATAAAACTTTTTTAAAAATACAAACTTAGGGGTATTTTAAATGTTGATTATTTAAAAAGAGGTAATTCTATATAAAGCGCATTTTCCAAATTTTAAGTTCTAGATACAATTTTGTGAACTCCTTAGGAGGGATGCCAAACTGTCATGTGAGATTTCTCTCCCTCAGTTTTATTTACATGAAAGCTTGTGTTAAGTAAAAATTCACAGAGCTTGTGTAATTAAACGCACCACCGCCAGTCAGAAGCCAGTTTCATATAAAGGAATGAATCAACCTCTAAATTCAGTGTTTCCTGGACCCACTTGGACTTCCCTTCCTATACAGCCCTTGTCTTCAGTGTGGTGACGGCCACAAGTAGGGCAGGTAGTTCCGGACTGCTACCGGCATCTAGTGGGTACAGGCTGAGACACTGCTAAATATCCCACAATGCACAACACAGCTTCCAGCCCCACAGCAAAGAACTGTCCACTGCAAAATATCAATCATGTTGAGGAGGAGAGATTCTACTTTGCGGATTTACAAGTGGTGTTTAGTCAGTGTGAAGCAGAAGGAAGTCCATCCAAGGCCACCACATCAGGGCTTGTGTGACAGAGTTCCCAAGAGTCTGGTAGAACATATATGGCTTTGAAGGAAACCTCTGATGGAGGTTTTGACACACAGAGAGCCTTAGAACAAGTCAACTTTTTTCACATGTTGGGACAAATTTTTTTCTTCAGGTGGGATAGTTTAATGAGGTCTGTAGAAGACATACTTGGAAACACAACACCTAGAAACTTTCCCTTCTTTATTACTTAAAAGTCCATATTACAGTTAATAGTAACACATCTCTCCAAAACTCCCACATATCACTGGAAAAGTTAGGGATCATCCTCTGTGGGACGCTGGATACGTTACCTAGCATCTCTGGGTATTGGTTTCCATCTGCAAATGTGTGGGCTGCATTACCAACGTTTCTCCCAACTCCAGGATGCTATGCAATGTCATGCCAGGATCCCCAGGGAGAAATGAATACTGATGCCTACCAAGCTTGGAAAAACCATGTAGGACTATGTGATAGGCCGCTGTAGAGGTAGGAGGGATCTTGGGAGTCATCAGACCCCACCTCCTTAATGTACAGATAAGGAAGCCTAAAGCCAGAGAAAAGGGATTCACCCATGTCCATGTCATTGAGGCCACTGGTGTCAGAAGCAGCATGAGACGACTTTTTCTACTGCTCCCCACCATTTCTGACATTTAGAAGAAGGGCATCAGTATAGAAATTCAGTAATCTTTTTTTTTTTTTTTTTTTTTGAGAATGGAGTCATTCTAATTAAGTGGAGAGGCAAAACAAGTAAGCCTACATATATGACACTGCAGATCCTAAGAAGTTATCCTCAATAACTTTGAAGGGCTGAAAAGGGCCAGGAGGTTAGTTAGAGGAATCAAAGGGTAGCCTAGTAAGTCTGAAAAAGCAGTGGTGCGTTACCTTATTGGCCTACCTTATTCTACAGACATTGCCCAACTTGTTCCTATATTCAGAGAGATCACATGATCCCCACAGCACACAGAAAGCAGCACTCACCTTGGAGGAGGTTTGCCTTTGGCCTCACACTGGATTATAATATTCTCCCGAGGGTCAATAATAAAATCTTTCGGAGACTGTTGAGTGATGGTTGGAGGTTGTACCACTTAATTGCAGAAAGAAGAACAAGGTAAAGCAATGAGTCACTTAATAACATAAGTGCAATCATTTTTTCCCCCATAACAAAATCACTTGCCTTACACTAAGATGCTACCAATATTTTCCATAAGTTCTATTGTGGTAGCACATACGTCCGTAGGTTTTCAACTAAAAGTCTCCTAATACTGCGAAGCCAAAGCATAACTTTTCAGAAACCTTACAGCCATTCACAAAGTGCATTTTCCCACACTAAAAGTTTGGGAAAACAAGTACAAACACAAGCCTAATATTAACAGTTTCTTTTCTGATGCAACAATGAGAAATCTTCTGATTCCATAGGTTCAAATGACGGCTTTCAATGAAATGTAAGTTATGAGATAAATTTGCATCTTTTCTCTCTTGGGTAATTGTTGCCATGACTAAACCTATCACTCCCACATTCAAAATCTCAGAAGTCAGCACACATGGTTATGTTCTCTTGTCTGGCCTGTTATTCCCTAGACATCTCTAAGTAAATATCCAAGCAACACTTGGGACATAGGTCAACAGATAACTTCATTACTGTCACAGTACTGTGTACCTATTACAGGATATGGGATGGTATCAGTTTCCCTTCCTTTTAGCAGTATCTCACTCCCCTCAACTTTCAGTTAAGCCAATTGCTCTTCTCAGCCCCAATCGTAGTTGGGGAACACTTGCTCTCCTAGCCCATCATGCTCCAGGGCTGGTTAGCAGTTTGGTCTGGCAGTAAAGAACTAGTTTGTGTCTTACTAGCTGTAAGACCTCAAGCAAATTTCCTAAAGTCTATAATCCCAGTTCTCTGAGAGGCAAATGAGGTCAAAAAGTAGCATCTACCCCCTAGGTTTGCGGGCAGGATTCATAAAATAACGTGTGCTCTGATTACATGGCAGTTACCAACTGCTTTGCTATAGAAAGGGAAAATGTGATTTTACATAATTCTCCTGATGGATCCATCAGCAAAGGAACATTCAAAAAGCCTGAAAATTGACTTTAGCTAGGTGACAGATACTGCTCGGCTGTCAGACGCACCAGAAGTTTTTGCTTAGAGCAAGCTCCTGGGACTCATGTCAGCGTGGGCTGCCTGTCTCTTGCACAGTGTTCTGCTTTGCTGTGTGGCTCCTAGAAACACCTCTACACAGTCCCAAAGGCTAAGAAGGATGAGAGCGAGCATGTAGCTACTGACTCAGATAGCCACATGGACCCATCTTCTAAAAATCACCGGAAGAGGTACCTTCGTTTCAGCAAGAATGCAGTAGCATTTAGAACCAGATCATGCCTCTGAATTTTGTGAATTTTCTCATTGAGTTACATCAGATATGAACAAAGCTTGGAAATTAGTAAAGCAGCGTATTGGTAAAAGAAATTGCAACCCCCGAGTCTTCAGAACTCATGCAGGGAATATAATGCATTTGGCTCCTTGGTACTTAAATGCAATATTGAACTACGGTCAACACACAGGCTTAAAAAGGCACTCATCACAAAACATGAAACTGTGCATGTAATTCATGGTATTAATTCCAAAAACAAAGACATGGCCAAATTTTCACACTGCCCAGCAATTTATAGAAAGACACTTACAGTCTTCAAGAAGTTTTGCTTTTTCCCCATCAATATCAGCAGGTGAGTGGGCAAACAGGATTAAAGAAAATCAGATGTTAGTAATAAGAATGTCAGAGGCCTGAGGATAAAAGGGGCATCTTGTCTATTCAATTTGACCTAAAAAAACTCCAACTAATGAACACCAAGGCTGGGAAGGTGCAAGAGAAAGAAATTTGCATCAATGGTCTTGAGCTGATTCCTGCAGTAGATTCCCCTTTAAACCTAAGGGAAAACAAAAGCAATGCTGTAGGGAAAAAAAAAAGAAGAAGAAAAGAAAAAAGGCTCTTCCAGAAATAAGAACGCTGGACTCTGTTCCATACATGCTGCACTGGACAAGCAATTATGTTCAATTTGAAAAACAGCTGAAATTTACAGTTAATGTGAGTTGTCACACACTGTGTAGTGTCTGATCCCATTACCCCAGACATCACAATGCATGTGGTAATCATATCTAACAATAGGGCGTTGCTATAATGACAATGCTCCATCCAAGCCAAGTCCAACAATGATTTCAGATTTATATATATATATATCCATGGTTAATCTCCAAGTCAAGCCAGTAATTGAACTTTTCAGGCTCTTGGCATCTCTCTGCTTCAGAATTCCTCAGTCACCCAGGGATTGCTGGTGCTAGCCCAGTGAGCTGTTCATGTACCAGGGGAAGGATCTTAAGAAGTAGGGTCAGGGAAGGAATTACAAGAGCATGCAATTGAAATCATTCTGCAGGGCCGCCTGTGATTACTACTTGCAAAGGTTAATAAGGAGCACCTGGGTTATCTGGGACTTTACTTTCATCAGGGTTGCACCTCATCCCCATTAGCAGTGATGACTGAATAAGCCACAGGTGACTGTTTGCCTCTGCTTGTTAGACTGAGCAGTCGGATTAAGACGGAGATTATCTAGAGAGAACAAAGGCATTGCTCTCAAGTGCTTTTATTTTTCTCCTGTGTATCTACTAGGGAAAACGCTTCCATAAACAATCCTACTTCAATGAGCTCAAGCAATCAGACATTTCTGGAATCCTGAACACCACTGGATGAGCATTGTAAAAAACAAGAAAGTACTGTTATTTTCTTCATTCTCTACAAACACAGCAAAGGAACACAACGAAGTGGCGGGGGGGGGGGGGACCACATCTCTTCTTCATGTCTTCGCACTGGCAGATGCAATCTCTGTGACAAAAAAATAAATGACATCCCAACAACTCAACAGCCCCAGGGAAGTGCCATCTCCCTGGCACCTTGGAAAGCTCGCCAAACAGATGTTCTATTCAGGAAGCTAATGGGCTTAAAGAGGTCCATACAGACTAGGGGTAAAGAATGAATCAGTTCTGAAGTACAGTAATTTATCCACAGCTGAAATTCTGCTTTGCATGGCAGGATCAGAGAGTGGCTGAAACTTACATTATCTTTACTTCTCACAAACAGGCCACCCAGACCAGAGAAGATAAAGGGGATATTTCACTATTAGGAAAAGAATGGGCAGATGCAGTAGCTGCTGTTTGCCCTACTTGAGTGTTTTTGCAGATTACTTAACTTATCCTGAACATCTGCAGCACCGTCTCCTGCTCACGTTTCAAGCAAAGACAACTATTCGTGAGGCTCCAGATAAGACACTTGTCCTAGCTCTAGACTCATTTTTAAGATTCAATATTAGAAAGCAAAAAGTGCCTTGTCTGAACTAAGAGGAATGTATTTGGTGTAGGGCTGGCAGTGAGACTGGCCCCCAGTCTTCACAGGGCATTCTCAGCACAGGAGGGCAGAGGCGAAGTCTAGGAGATGCATGGCCAAGTCTAATGTGACTGGGAGCATCTTCTTGCAGATGCTTCTACCTAGAGCCACCTATCCACAGTGATCAGGGCTCTGCACTGCTCACTGCTTCACAGCCGCCCCTGCCTTGGTCCTTTTGAAGGCAATTACCAGGTGCTAAAGGTCAAAGCTGATTTCACTGTGATGGGCTCTTCAGTGTCACAGCCACCTTCTGCATCCACACAACACGGGAGACTTTGGACTCCAGGGCCCAACAGCTCTGAGAGGTTAACACTTACGATCGAGGGGCACTTCCAGCGCGCAGATCATTCGGCACAGGAGGAGGATCAGGGTCACCGGGCCCGCGGGCACGCACGTCCTTCTTGGCATGATTTTAAGCCGTTTTAGCTTCACCTCCTGCCGAGATCCCTGAATTTCCCGTTCGTCTTCCTCAAAAGATTTGAGCGCAACGTTTAAATAATTTTCATGCAGGAAACTGGCAAAGGACAGAGTGAGAGAAAAAAAATGATAATGTATTAAAAAGAAGGAAATGAAGAGAGGAAGTCTGCAGCCCTGAAAATCGGCCGTGTATTATACATGAACTCTAAGAGGGAGCTCACTTTTAAATATTTAACCCTCAAGATTGGAATAATCATTTATTCATAAGTTGGCTAAGATCAGTTCAGAAATATTTGCAGCGATGTCGAGCGAAATCTGTCCCTGATCCCATCCTGATGCGTTTTCCATTTGAAATCTCTGTGCTGTAAGTGCTGAGGCGCCTCCATCTCTTTCCAAAGTCCAATTTATTCCTTAGAGAGCAGATAAAAAGTCATCTCCAAGAACTGCTGGCTGATCATGCAAAGTGTACATCATTTCTCCTCTACTTTCACATTCCTGCTATTTCTTGTTTTAGACGTCATGTCTCCTGCATTGACTGACGGGTAAATGACCGTGTGCGTGTACAGGCTCTGTGCCAGTGTCTCCCCTGTCTCTGTGTCCTGCTGTTCTCCTCTTGCTTACAGAAGCACTCCACACACTGCAGACCAACGGCAGCACATACACAGCCCTGGCTATGGACTCAGGCAAACTCCCACCTGGAATGAATGAGGCTCCATCAGGTCTTCTCGAGAAATCAACACAGGTGATGTGACCAATGGCTCTCTTTCCAGGTGGCAGGGATGCTGTTAATGCAAACTGGGGTAGTTCCCACAAATTTAATCATTCAATTATTTCTGTGGGTTTTATGATGTGTATGATTGTCTATTTTTATAGCAGCCATTGTCCCACTCAAGTGCAGTTCTCTCCAGGGCACGGACTGCACCTGTCTTGCTCCTCACTGATATTTATGGGTAGTTAAATGTTTGTCAGGAAAAAAATTCAATGAAAGGAAGACAAGGAGACTTTAAACATTTGAAGTTGAGCCTCTATTCAGATAGACAGCATGACCACAATCTAGTCAAGCCCATTTATACATTTATACTACTTGGTTTGAAACCCAAACTCTTGTTAGTACGGTCAAATTAGTTGTCATGCCACGTCTGTGTGTGGAATAGAGCTTAACTGTATAAAAGGAGAACGACACAACGCTGATAACAGATGTTCTATTAGCAACTGAAATCTGATTTGAACTTGGTTAAATTTGTAGTAGGATATTTCTTGCAAAACACATCAAAATAATACGCTAAACCTAAATGTACTTCTAGAAAGACTGTTCTGTGAATGAAACGGCCGTACTGTGTGGTTTCATTTAAGAGGCAGGACACTTGTCTCTCCAGAGTACAACCGGGGAACATTCACGGCCATAGAGAACTGAGACGCAGGCATGGAAGCTCACCCAACCTTCTGTGATCCAAACACAAAGCAGTCCATCCTCCTGTGTGTGCAGGGCACACCCAGATCACTGAATCAGATCTACCTAGGTCTCCGTTGAAACTCTAGCTCTGAATTCACACGTCAGCTTCAAGGGAAAATGAAAATAAATGGCACAAGTGGCACTAGGACCAGCGGATCTTACTTAGGACATATACTGATCAGAACAGAGACAAGTGCTGGGAAACCTGGCCTACCTGCCTGATACCTGTGTGAAAGCAATTTATTCCATGTAAATGCCTAGCTCTGAATATGTCCTGGGGGCCAAAACACGTTCCCAAAGATGCACTCATGAATGGAAACACCTGAAAGGTCTTAAGCAGCAAAAATACAACTTCTAGTGTAAGTTCATTTATTAATGTCCTCTGGCTGTCTTAACTGTGTCCTTCAAAATAAGGATGAAACCATGGGACTACTTCATATAAAAGAATCAATCTTTTTTAGCTTGTCAGAGTACCATGGGATATACTCTATCAGCACACCCATCTGATGAAGAAAAAGGGGACAATTGTGAGAATAATGGAGACAGCACTTACTTAAAGAACCCGAGTCAGTGAATCCTCGCAGTGCTGGGAAGCCGCGAACTCCAATAACGGAAGCTGTGCTCTCTCTCCTCAAGACTGCAAGTCAGCTGCCCATGAGCCACAAACTGCACTGTAGGCTCAGCCAGGGAGGACAAAGCCACGGCGCAGCCCACGCTCTGACTCCTGCTCATGGAAAAATCACCCACTCCTCCCACGTACCCCTTCAGTGGTGACCGCGTGCGTGCCCCACACAGCGTGATGGCTCCAGAACACAATCAAACTGAAAACCCTACGGCGACAGCAAACGGAGCTCTCGCTCTCTCCGGAGCAGTAATGTGCTTGGCACACGGCTATGCACTCTCAGTGCCGACGGCAATGCCCTTCCCCTCCTGGAAAATCACGGTCATTCTTCCTTAAGTAGCAATCGCGAACTACAACTAAATTGTTTGTGCTAAGTTAACTGTACTAAAATGGATAAAACACCCAAGTGGAAATAGCTGCATTCTTCCGGCAAAGCTGAGGAATACGTGAGAACAATATGGCTTGTCGTCAGCAAAAATATTTGCAAAAGACATCAGAAAGTACATTTGAATGAGACAAACGGAAGGTTGTCTTCTGCAAATAAATCACTCTAATAATAAAAATTTAACAAATGTTAAAATGATGGAGAATAATGATAAGCAGCAAAGCCATTTAATCTTTCATTTCACTCCATTCAAACCAACTTTTCATATTTGCCTATAGAGCCTGTGAAACTGACATAAAAAATCTCCCCTCCTCAGTAAGCTTTGCATCAGTAGAAAAGAAATGCAATCCATAGTTCCCTGACTTCTTTGGTCTTAAGTTCATATCAAATCACAGAGCAAATGTCCCCTTGCACCATTTATTATATATGTCAAAAGAAAAACCTAAAGTTTGACAAGTTTCAACTCGAGCCCAAGAAAAGGAGGTCTCCTATTGCTTACTTTACGAAGTTCTGTCATGGGGTCAGCGCTGTGGCGTATTGGGTAAAGCCACTGCCTGTAGTGCTGGCGTCCCAATATGGGCAACGGTTGGAGTCCTGGCTGCTCCACTTCCGATCCAGCTCTCTGCTATGGCCTGGGAAAGCAGTAGAAGATGGCCCAAGTCCTTGGGCACCTGCACCCAGAAGAAGCTCCTGGCTCCTGGCTTCAAATCAGCACAGCTCTGGTTGTTGCAGCCAATTGGGGAATGAACCTGTGGATGGAAGACCTCTCTCTCTTTCTCTCTGCCTCTCCTTCTCTGTGTAACTCTGACTTTCAAATAAATAAATAAATAAATAAATCTTTTAAAAAAGGTTCTGTCTTTAGAAAGGAAACCTTTGTTTTTGTCTCAAGTGAAAGATGACATTATTTTAATTCTAGTAAGTCAGCTGTTTACCAGAATAGGAAACTCATGCACTGCTGTCATTCTGCTCTGTGCTTTTCAGTAACACAACACGGGCAGGTGCAATGTTGATGGCACACGTGACAGGACTGACACTCCACACGCTAGCTGACAAATGTGCTCCATGGTGGGATGTCCTATGACACACTACATAGTGCTCTGATGGCCCACAGGGGCCGGCCCTGCTCGGTAACTAAGTGGCTATGACATCATCTTGCCTGGGACAGGTGACTTTTCATAGTTTAAATATTGACCATCAGGCAGAAGCACATGAATGTCCATCCCTGACCTAAGCTGGTGCTTTTCAATCCCAGGTTTTGAGTCTGAGGCTGTGCAGCGAAGGTTAGTAAGACACGGCCAGCTACTAATGAGCAATGCATCAACAAAGTCAGGGTTACTTCTACTCACCTATGCAACCATGAATGCATCTCAGAGAAGTAGTCTGGGGATAGCAAGTATACAGACTGTAATGACCTTTTCCAACAGTGAGGAAACCTATCTTGAGCTTTAAGAAATATGCTGTGTCTACAAATCATACTGAATATTGAAAAACTAATTAAGAATTTAAATTTAAAAATTAAAAAAAAAAAAAAACCTCTGGAGTTGCTGACCACCATCAGAAAGGAAGAGTCTGCCCAAAGGGCCTTGGCCCAGAGGAGAGCAGCGCTGACACACTGTGACCATGTCATTTCAGCTCCTGGATCCTAGCCACGCCTGTACCTCCTACACTTTTAAATTAAGCAGACCAAAATTCTGCACTTTGCCTTAAAGAATTTCCAATTGTGTTTCTGTCACTTATAAAATGAATAACACGAATAAAATCCTAACTTAAACAGCAAGCATGATTAGATAGAGAGAGACAGATTCTGATTTCCTGCTAGACCAAAGAAATCTATAATGAATCTGGAAACTAGTATCTACAGAGGGACTGAAGGGAAAGGTGAACACTTAACAGATGGTTTTTACCTCAATGATTGAACACATCCTGATAATGATTAGTAATCCCCTTGGGTCCAGCGCTGTGGCACAGCAGGTTAATGCCCTAGCCTGCAGCAGCGGCATCCCATATGGGCGCCAGTTTGAGTCCTGGCTGCCCCACTTTCAATCCAGCCCACTGCAAATGCACCTGGGAAAGCAGCAGAGGATGGTCCAAGTGCTTGGGCCCCAGCACCCACATGGGAGACCTAGAAGAAGAAGCTCCTGGCTCCTGGCTTTGGATTGGCCCAGTTCCAGCCACTGGGGAGTGAACCAGCAGATGGAAAACCTCTCTCTCTCTCTCTCTCTACTTCTCTGTAACTCTGTATTCAAATAAATAAAATAATTATTTTAAAAAAGAAACTAGAAATCTCCTTTGTCAGATCACTATAACTGATTATCTTATTTGATATTCATAAGAACCACAGAAAATGGGAAAGCAGGCTTTAATATACCCATTTAACAGATGAGGAAATAAACCAATCACACTGGCTACCATTCACAGGGCACTCTGCTAGTGTCAGGTATTGCTCTGGGTCTCCTCCATGAAATAACTTGTGCCATCTTCCAACAACCTTAAAAGGCGCATGTTATTAAAACTGCCAACTGATAAGGAAAACGTGGTACAGAGTAGTAGGTCATTTGTTTAAGGACACTCGCAAAAGATGTAAAGTATCAGGTTAGCCTCCAGTTCTTTTGAAAAGTTCTGGAACATTTAGCCATCTCCTATTGCCACATTACGAGAAGACCCCCGCCTACCCCCCCATCCTTTTAGTTGTAATTAGCCAATAAAAACACAGAATCATCAGATTTAGTCATGCATGTTAAAAATTTACACAAATTGTTTCTGAATGTCTACAGAAGACCCTCACAGAGTTGTCCACAGCACAGCTGCAGGGACCTCTTCACACTGCATCCGTGTGAGTGGCTCTCCCCACATGCTGATCCTGGCCACTGAATGGAACAGCACGTTAGGACAATGTAGAGAAGACACACTCTGAAAGGTGGGCAGTGAGCACACAGGGTACAACACGCAGAGAGCGGTAGGAAGGACTGCATAAAGCAAAAGCATCAGTCAGCAACCCGGTTTCTCCCTTGGGAGGCAGTAACACTGAGAAGTTTTGTGAATCTTTCCAGACATATTTTGTACAAAAAGAAAGCTAAAAATATATTAATGATATTTTGAGGAATTTTTTCTTTTTTTCTTTTTTTTTTTTTTGACAGGCAGAGTTAGACAGTGAGAGAGAGAGACAGAGAGAAAGGTCATCCTTTTCCGTTGATTCACCCCCAAAGTGGCCGCTACAGCCAGCGCTGTGCCGATCCGAAGCCAGGAGCCAGGTGCTTCCTCCTGGTCTCCCATGCGGGTGCAGGGCCCAAGCACTTGGGCCATCCTCCACTGCACTCCTGGGCCACAGCAGAGAGCTGGACTGCAAGAGGAGCAACAGGGACAGAATCCGGCGCCCCAACTGGGACTAGAACCCGGTGTGCCAGCGCCGCAGGCAGAGGATTAGCCTATTGAGCCACGGCACTGGTCCTTTTTTGAGGAATTTAAAAAAGATTGATTATTTTATTTGAAAGGCAGAGTTACAAAGAGGCTGAGGCAGAGGGAGGCAGGGAGAGAGAGAAAAAAAAAAGAGAGAGAGAGAGAGAGAGGTCTTCCATCTGCTGCTTCACTACCCAGATGGCCCCAGTGGCCAGAGCTGCACCAATCCAAAGCCAGGAGCCAGTAGCTTCTTCCGGGTCTCCCATGCGGGTGCAGGGGTTCAAGGACTTGGGCCATCTGCTACTGCTTTCCCAGGCCATAGCAGAGAGCTGGATCGGGAAGTAGAGTAGCTGGGACTTGAACCGGTGCCCACATGGGATGCTGGCACTGCAAGCAGCGGTTTTACCTGCTACGCCACAGAACTAGTCCAAAGGAATTTTTCTTTCTTTTTTTTTTTTTATTTAGCGGAAAAAAAAAAAACCTGAAAAGTCTTTGGGACACTGAAGTTAGATCATCAAAAATACCAAGGTGTTACAGTGAAATCTAGTTGTTCGCAACACATGAAATTATCTGCCTTTCTCAAATCTCTTTTGTTTCACACAGAATTTGGGAGGACAGAAACATTATCATGAGAGATAATGATAATTGAGAGATCCAAGAGAAAAATCAAAGCATGGCAAATGTAAAGTCCGTAGGTATGAGACTAATGTTGACCGGACCAACCTGTCTACTCAGTTATTTGAGACTAACTGGTAGGCTCGGCCTCAGGGGAGAGAGAGCTGATTGGAAGAAAGGTGACAGGTGCAGTGAGAGAGCAGGATTGGGCCAGGCTGAAGCCAGAGGCCAGGAACTCCACTTGGACCCCCATGCAGATAGGGCCCAAGCAGTCGGGCCATCTTCTAGTGCTTTTCCCAGGCCGTTAGCAGGGAGCTGGATCAGGAGTGAAGCAGCAAGGGGCACAAACCGAGGCCCACATGGGAAGCCAGCGTCCTAGACGGTGGCTTTACCCATCACACCACAGTGCCGGTCCCGGAAGAGAAAGTGTATCCATCTTCAACCCCCCTCCCCCTCCAAATCCAATCACAGCTATCTTAAACAGAGGAGACGACTCCACTCTGAATGCCTGCCATGCTCTCTCTCTGCATGGACCCCTCCATCCTGCCCAAGGCTAAAAGAGTCAGGGTGAGTGTGTGAACATAGCAGGCAGCCAGGAGAGTCTGTGAGATGCTTTAGCTGCTACAGAGGGACGGAGGAGTGAACAGCGAAGCGGTAAGAAATGCGGAGGGGGCGTGCGAGTCTGGAACAAAGAGTGAGTCAGAAGTTCAGAGCAGGAACAAAGGCCAAAGGTCATGCTTAGTAAGCAGAGGATGTGAGGTGTCAAGAGTGGAATGAAGCCAGTGGGCAGCAAAGGATCAGCTGGTGCAAGGACAGGAGAGCCGAGTGACTGCGGCATTGGAAACACTAGACAAATGGTAACAAGCACCTGCTACCCTTCCACTGCAATAGCAAGGCCTCTAAAACTCTTGGTATCCTAACCATGTTCCAGTTGTGTGCGAGGTTTTCCAGAAGAGTGGTGGTGGATGACATGTCTTCCTGTGACTCCACAAGATGATCTGGGAAATCCTGGGGCACGTGTGATGGATCAGTGAATGTTACCATCCCATCACAGAGAGCATGCTCTAGGCAAAGGAAACCTGGAGTCTTTTCTGGAGAGAGTTTCAGAAGTGGCATTTGCTTTTTGAAGATTTTTATTTTATTTATTTGAAAGACAGAGTTAAAAGGAGAGAGAGAGATCTTCCACCTGCTGGTTCACTCCCGAGGTAGCCACAATGGCCAAGGGTGTACCAAGCCTAAGTCAGGAGCTGAAAACTCCATCTGGGTCCCCTTTATCGATGGTAGGGGCCCAAGCACTTGGGCCACCTGCTGCTGGTTTCTCAGGCACAGTAGCAATGAACTGGATTGGAAGTAGAGCAGCTGGGACTTGAACCGGCACTCATATGGGATGCTGGTGTTACAGGTGGTGCCTTAACCTGGTGGCCATAACACTGGCCCCCCAGAAGTGACTTTCTACAGGGCGGCTGTCCTACTGTCTCATCTTAGTGATGAGTCTGGGAGCAAGATGACTGGACGAGCAGAATCAGTGGGTCACCTGCAGCCAGGTGGCTGATACCACCTGCTCTGCCTTCCTCCTAGCTGCATTTCTTTCTCTTTCCCTCCACATACATTTTATTTTCAAAAAAAAAAAATTATCAAGCTTAAAAAGAAGCCCTGCTAGAAAATCAGGACATCCACAGGGAGCACAATGAATCTGTGTAACTCATTACATGGAGATAGAATTCAGTTCTAAGTGTAAAAGCTGAAACCACTGAGCTTCTAGAAGAAAGCACAGGCAGATTCTTTGTTACCTCATGTTAGCAAAGACTCTTTAGATGGGACTCCTAATACTAATCATTTTATAAAACAGTAAACTGCATTTCATCAACATTTGACATTTCTGCTCTTCAAAAGACACCTCGGGGTAGGTGCTGGGGTACAGCAGATTAAGTCACCACTTGCATCGCCTCTGTCTCATATCAGAGGGCTGTTTCTGATCCAGCTTCTTGCTAATGCACCTGGGAAGGCAGCAGACGATGGGCCCAAGTGTTTGAGCTCCTGACACTCCCATGGGAGACATGGTTGGAGTTATTTGCTCCAGGATGTGGCCTGGCCCTGACCTGGCTGTTGCAGGCACTGGGGGAGTGAACCAGCAAATGGAAGAACTCTCTGTCTCTGTTGGTCTGCCTTCCAAGTAGATGAAAATAATTTTTAAACACACTACTAAGAACATTTAAGGAGAGCTAGAAACTGGAGAAAATATCTACATAACATGCATCAAATATAGAACTTGTATTCAAAACATATAAAGAACTCTTACAAATCAATAATAAAAAGACAATCCAGAGGCCAGCTCTGTGGTGTAGTGGATAAAGCTGCCACCTGCAGTGCTAGCATCCTATATCGGTGCCAGTTCGAGTTCTGGTGGCTCCATTTCCGATCCAGCTCTCTGCTATGGCCTGGGAAAGCAGTAGAAGATGGCCCAAGTCACTGGGCCTCTGTACCCACGTGGGAGACCTGGAAGAAGCTCCTAGCTCCTGGCCATTGCGGCCAATTGGAGAGTGAATCATCAGACAGAAGACTTCTCTCTCTCTGACTCTCCTTCTCTTTCTGTGCAACTCTGTCAAATAAATAAATAAATCTTAAAATAAAGACAATCCAATATTAAATCTGGGTAAGGATTTACACAGGCATCTCACAGAAGACACACAGCCAACAAGCACACGAGGAGATGCCCAATACCGCACGTCATCAAGGAAATGCAAACCAAAGCCAAAAGAACTAGAATTCATATGCACAGAGTGATTAAACTAAAATTAATGACAACCCCAAATATCAGCAAGGATGAGCAGCAAAATGGAATTCACATGCATTGCAAGTGGGAGTCCAAAATTGGACCACTACTTTGCAAAAATGTTTAGACTATATCTTATACGGTTAAACATACACCTATTCATGACTTGGAAATTCTGCACTTAACTATTTACCCAAGAGAAGTGAAAACAGGTGTCCATGAAGCATTTTTAAAAGAGAAAAAAAAAATTGTGTTTTTTCCTAACAGCTTCAAACTGAAAATACAACTGAAATATCAATCAGTAGGTGAATCGATTAACAAACTAGGATACTCAGCAAGGAAAAAGAAGGTGTTGTGTTGCCCAGATGGGTGACTAAAGATAACGATAATACACTGTATAATTTTTTTTAAAAAAATAAAAATAAAAAGCCAGGGTCTGGCATTGTGGTGTAGTGGGTTAACCCACCACCTGTGACGTCAGCAAACCATAAAGGGTTCTGAAGTTTCATCATAAATGATTAACCTCTGAGTAGTAGACAGATACATTTACCCTGATTTAAACATAATATGATGTATACATGTATTAAAACATCTCATAGTACTCCATAAATACGCATAATGTTTATGAATCTGTTAAAAGGGAAATAAAAACTACTAATATGTGTCACTCAGCGGATGGATTTCTAAACCAAATGCAGCTGCATTTCTGCATTGCTCATTTCTGTAGCCTGGGCTTTCTGCAAACACGGGGCTGGGGCTGGGGGCTGAGGCAGCAAAAGGCCTAGAGTTAGCAAGTCGAAGGGACATCACTCCTGCCTGTCACAGATTACCGTAATCTCCACAGCAACATTTCAAAATACATTTTGCTAAGGTATCTAGGGCCTGTGTAATCACCACAGGACCATGAAAATGAGGGATAGAGTCTGACACGACATGAAGAATTGTATTTTCCGCTTGCTATCGGGGCTGGGGAAGCTGTATTATCATAAACCAAATAGCTGGAAATCCTTCATTCCACCCAGCGGCTATTTCGCAGAAAGAACAAACCTCAGTCACTTGCTGATCTGTAAGCTGTACTACAAAGGGTTTCCCAGCGAAAAGAGCAGAGTAATGCATGGAATATTTACCTCCTGGTGCATTTAATTTTCTCTAAACGGGCCATGTGAAAAATTTGCATTTATCAAAGATAAATAAATCAACAAATGGCCACTGGCTCCTAAGGAAATACATCAGATTTGCTCTGAGCAACTAGAATATGATTCAGACTCCAGGAAGTTAAAGATGGCTGCTTTAGGAGGCCATGCTCCCTGTAAAAGCCTGAACATCAGAATCAATATTCTCTGTAATGCGAGGTTTAATCAAGTCAACAGTTTGAAGATTTTTGGAATATTTTGTTGTCTGTACTAAAAGACGCTGACATTTCAGGAATCACTTTTTCTATGAGAAGATCATGCTGTCTTTCCACTGCCACTTAAGTAGACCCTATCAAAACCGTATGTTCCACTGTGATGGTGTCAAAGGAATGGCCAATCAAAGAGCAGTGTAAGAATGCCATCAGGAAGAATGTAGTATATCTTTGAAGATTTATTTATCTCTTTGAAAGGCAGAGCAGGTGAGCAAGCAAGCGATCTACCATCTACTGGTTCATCCCCAAATGGCTGCAATGGCTGGAACGAGGCGAGGCCAAAGCCAGAAGCCAAGAAATCCATCCTGGCCTCCCACATAGGTGGTGGGGGCCCATGTACTTGGATCACCTCTATTGTCTTCCCAGGAGCATTAGCAGAAAGCTGTATCAGAAGCTGAGTGACCAGGACTTGGACCAGCCCTCTGATATGGGATGCTGGCTTCCCAAACTTCTGGTTAACCCATTGTACCACAAGGCCAGCCCCAGGAAGAATGTTCTTATTCTGAGAGCGCAGTCCCCAAGAAGAATCAGAACAGAAAAATGTCTGGTTCTTATCAAGCTGGTTGATAAGAACAATAAATCTAGAGTTACTACCTCTTTGTGTCTCTCCAGTTGATTTTTCAGAAGACATTTGTTGTGGGTAAGTTGAGTATGATTCCTAAAGGCAAATATTTGTATCCTCTGGAAAGAGAGCTGAGAAGCCTAAACAAACAAACAAACAAATAAAATAGGAGGACAAAGAAAATGCAACAAAAGAAGAAATGTTATAGATGTAATAAATTTCCAGGTTATATTGTGATGAATGATTTTTTATATTTTTAGAAAGTGAATGTGACTTTTTAAAAAAGATTTATTTGAAAGGCACAGTTACAGAGAGAGAGACAGAAAGAGCAAGATCTTTCATCTACTGTTTCACTCCCCAAATAGCTGCAATGGCCAAGGGATGTGATATGGGAGGGAGAGCCTGCAGACACTCCTTTGAGAAGGATCTCCTGGGGTTGCAGGTGTGTGGTCACTCAGGAATATCTAGAAGATACTGCTGAAGGTTCTGCCCAGGCCAGTCGGCTGGCTCAGGATCCAGCAGGTAAACCTCACTAGGCCCACAGCAGTATCTTATGCAGGCCCAGGTAGTCAGTTTGAAGGAGGCTTTTATGAATTTTACATAAGAGCGTTCTAGGCCCTTGCTAGAGTATCAAGCAGGGATGGTAGGTCTCCAACCCCTCTCACAGCCTTGCAGAGACAAAAGGTTTTGGTTTTGGTTTTTGGAAGGCTACACACCCTTCCAAAACTAGACTTAGCAGCTCCATCAATCCTCAACAGGAGCCCAGTGCTAACTTCTGAGTCTTACCAAAGTTGGGTATAAGAAGAGAACATACAAATTCTCAATGTTTTCTCATATCCCTACAGACCTTACAAGATGGGCTAAGCTATCAAGAAGACAAGCAGGAAGCAAAGAATCACAGTCATGATTGGAAGATACTATGCAAGGGTTGGGTGGGGACAGCTATGCTCTCACCATTTCTGAGCAGATTCTGTTCAGCAGAGGGAAAGTGAGTGACAGCAATCTCTACAACTGGACACTGAACATCTTAACCGCAGGGCAAGCCTATAAAATGGAGAAGAAAGTGCATGATGCTATAAAAGGCAGCGACGCCCGAGTGGAGTGCCAGACGGGCATTTCTAAGATGACAGCACTTAAAGGAGGAAAGAGTTCTCATCTTGACTTACAAGGTTTAGAGCTGCAGCACTGGGGCATGCCTAAGTGCACTTAGCGGGGCAAGCATTTGATCTAGCAGTCACTAAGCCCGCACTCTCTTTCAGAGAGCTGGGATTCCACTCTCAATGCTAGCTGCCTGCTCATGCACACCCTGGGAGGCAGCAGGCGATGGCTCAAGTAGTTGAGTCCCTGCCACCCACAAGAGAGACCTAGATGGAGTTACTGGCTCTTGGTTTTGGTTTGGGCCAGTCATGGCTGTTGTGGGCATTTGGGGAGTGAATCAGCAGACAGAAGATCTTTGTCTCTCAAATGCATTTTCTTAAAAAATGAGTATACTGACAGTTGTAAGGTTGATATCAAATTATCTTAATTAAAAACATTTATTGCCTAACCATTAAGTTTCCGATACCAGGAGAGATTCAAATGTGAATTCAACATAATCCCTTAGGGCCAGCACTATGGCATAGTGGATACAGCCACTGCCTGCAGTGCCAGCATCCCATGGGTGCCGGTTGAGTCCTGGTTGCTCCACTTCCCATCCAGCTCTCTGCTATGGCCTGGGAAGGCAACAGAAGATGGCCCAAGTCCTTGGACCCCTGAACCCATGTGGGAAGTCCAGAAGAAACTCCTGGCTCCTGGCTTTAGATTGGCGCAGCTCCGGCCACTGTGGTCATTTGGGGAGTGAACCAGCAGATGGAAGACCTCTCTCTCTATGCCTCTCCTTCTCTGTGTAACTCTGATTTTCAAATAAATAAATAACTCTTAAAAGAAATCCCTAGCCGGCGCCATAGCTCAATAGGCTAATCCTCCACTAGCGGCGCCGGCACACAGGGTTCTAAATCCCAGCCGGGGCGCCGGATTCTGTCCCGGTTGCCCGTCTTCCAGGCCAGCTCTCTGCTATGGCCCAGGAGTGCAGTGGAGGATGGCCCAAGTGCTTGGGCCCTGCACCCCATGGGAGACCAGGAAAAGCACCTGGCTCCTGCCTTCGGATCAGCGTGGTGCGCTGGCTGCAGCGCGCCAGCCGTGACGGCCATTGGAGGGTGAACCAACGGCAAAGGAAGACCTTTCTCTCTGTCTCTCTCTCTCACTGTCCACTCTGCCTGTTAAAAAAAAAAAAATCCCTACCTCTGAGGTACTCCAATCTGGGCCTAGGAGAGAGAAGTGTGCTCTATGAGAATACAACTAAATGTGAAGCAGTCCATTCGCAGCAGGATCTGAGCCCAGTGTGGGAGCCTGAGGTAGGAGACACCCAATTCTGCTCCAAAGGAAACTTTGAGGGGTGGAACCTGAACTCTGCCTTGTGCCTTGGAAGAGTAACAAGTGCACTCTGGGCAGAGAAGAGGGAAGCCGTAGGGAACGTCACCAGGGACCCAGGGTGCAGTGTGCTTGTCAAGCACCCAGCTGGGGCTGGGGACACAGGACAGGAGGGATCCTAGATGCTGTGCTACCGAGTTTGCACTTTATCATGATTTGAGTTGAATTTTCCAGAACTAAGTCTGTTTCTAAGAGTTCAAGAACTTGTCTTTGGAAGGAGCATCCACAGTGCCACCTTCTTGGGCGCAGAGGAAAATGTGCAGGGAATTTTAGAAGATACAGATTCATCTGAGAAGCAATTCTACCCCGATGCGTGGCTGCCTGCGGCTGGGGCGCTTGCAGAGAAAACTGAGAGCAAACAGGCGGGAAGGAAGTTCTGTAGGCCGGGGATCAGCAGAAGGCATGGCAGACGGCTGCTGGGGCCAAGTTATAATTACTTAAAATGACAACAACACATCCAGCCTCCTGCCACCCATCACGACCACAACCACTGAACCAGAAAGCAAACAGAGATGGCCAAACCCCTTGTTCCAGCATCCAGATGATTCTTAGTGTTTCAAAGAATAAAAATCAATAGTTTTTTTCTGTGTTTTGTTTTTTCATCCTTGGCACAAGACATAGGGAACAGCTCTCTTGGTTAAGTAGGTGTCTTGGATCTGACACTAAAAGAGAAAAACTGATAAGTTGAATATCATCAAAATTAAAACCATCTGATTTCAATAGACACAGATAAGAAAATGCAAGGACATGCATGGAGAGACCCATTTACAAATCACAGGTCTAATAAAGGGCTTATATCTACACCACATAGAACAAATCTTACAAATGAAAAATAAGACAGCGCAATAAAAGAAGAAAATGGCTGAAAGATTTGCACAGATATCTTTTCAAAGAAGATATACAGGGGCCGGCGCTGTGGCGTAGCAGATAAAGATGCTGCCTGCAGTGTTGGCATCCCAAATGGGCACTCTGATACAGCTCTATGTTATGGCCTGGGAAAGCAGTGGAGGATGGCCCAAGTCCTTGGGCCCCCGCACCCACGTGGGAGACCCAGAAGAAGCTCCTCGCTCCTGGCTTCGGATCGGCACAGCTCTGGCCAATGGGGCCATCTGGGGAGTGAACCAGTGGACAGAAGACCTCCTCTCTCTCTCTCTCTCTCTCTCTCTCTCTCTATCTCCCTCTGCCTCTCTAACTCTTTCAAATAAATAAATAAATCTTTTTTAAAAAAGATATACAAATGTCTAACAAACACATATCAATTTTGATAAAGAAAATGCATATTAAAACTACAATCCCTTACCACTTCATATCCACCCACTTGATGGCTATACTCAAAAGGAATGACAACATCCAATGCTGGTGAGAACATGGTAAAATTGGAATCCTGATACACTGGTAGGGAAATGCAAAAATCAACCGGTAAAGGGATAAAATAAAGCAGATAATCATATATTGGAAAACTACACAGAATAAGGAAGAATGAACTACTTACTGATACATGCAACAGCATGCCATGTAGATAAAACCTCAAAAATGCGCCACTGAAAGAGGCCAGAAACAAAAGGCCATCCATATATGGGAACTTACTAGAGAGGCAAAATGATAGACTCAGAACAGATAATGGTGGCTGCCTGGGGAGAGAAGACTGGGGGCCAACAGGTAGGAGGGAACTTTCCCAGTAGATGGTACTGTGCATAACTAGATCAAGGTGAAGTTCACACAACCATTCAACGTGTACTAAAACTGGGGGCCAGCATTGTGGCGTGGCATCCCATATGGGCACCAGTTCTGTCCACTTCAAATCCCCTGCTAGTGGCCTGAGAAAAGCCGCAGAAGATGGACCAAGTCCATGGGCCCTGCCACCCACGTGGAGACCAGGATGAAGCTGCCAGCTCCTGGCTTTGGCCTGGCTCGGCTCCGGCCATTGCAGCCACTTGGGAGTGAACCAGTGGATGGCAGAACTCTTTGTCTCTGTCTCTCCTTCACTCTCTGTAACTCTGCCTTTTATGAAATAAACAAAATCTTTAAAATGTACCAAGTGGCTGGCTCTGTGGTGTAGCAAGTAAAGCTGCTGCCTGCAATGCCAGCATCCCACATGGGTACTGGTTCGAGTACTGGCTGCTCCACTTCCCATCCAGCTTCCTGCTAATGCACCTGCGAAAGCAGCAGATGATGACCAAAGTGCTTGGGTGTCTTCACCCACAAGCAAGACCAGGAAGAAAATCCTAGTTCCTGGCTTCATATCTGCCAAGCTCTGGCCATTGAGGCTATTTAGGGAATAAACCAGTGGATGGAGGATCTCTCTCTCTCTCTCGTCTTTCCCTCTCTCTCTAACTCTGCCTTTCAAATGAAAAATTAAATAAATAAATCTTTTTTAAAAAGTGTATTAAAATTCACATTATACTTAAAATGGGTAAATTTTGCGGCACATAAACTATATTTCAATAAGGCTACAAAAAGGAAAGATAACTTGAACAACTTGAATTTTCCAAATTAAGACACTCATCAAAGGGTGAACTCCTGCTCTTCTGTCCTCTGGTAGGTGACTTCACATATAACATTCACCCTTGACTCAGTGTAAGTTTCGGGGCAGGCGCTATGGCACAGTGGGTTAACGCCCTGGCCTGAAGCACCAACATCCCATATGGGCGCTGGTTAGAGACCCAACTACTCCACTTCCCATCCAGCTCTCTGCTATGGCCTGGGAAAGCAGTAGCAGATGGCCCAAGTCCTTGGGCCCATGCAACCACATGGGAGACCCGGAAGAGGATCCTGGCTCCTGGCTTCGGATCAGCACAGCTCCGACCGTTGCGGCCAGTTGGGAAGTGAACCAGCAGATGGAAGACCTCTCTCTCTCTCTCTCTCTCTCTGCCGCTCTTCTTTCTGTGTAACTCTTTCAAATAAATAAATAAATAAATCTTAAAAAAAGATAATGTTTCTATTTCTAAACAAACAACCCTGAGGGAAAATGGTGGGCAACATGAGGATACTTCTGAGACCCATGGAAAAAATGGAATCAAAAGATAAGTTTATTTATGTATAAAGATATTTTAAAATCTATGCATGTTTTTTTTCATATTATGCATTTTCCATGAACTTTCCTTAGATCCCTTGTATATTAGTAGCAGTTGAACTGAATTATTGGAAGAGTGATTTTAAGAGATACACACAGAGATAGGAGTCCTTTTTACAGAAAAAAAAAGATACCAGTGAAAATAAGCCACATTTGTCAGTTTCATGGAAAAAGTAATTTTATTAAAATTTGCAAGTCAATTTCCTTAATAAGAATTCATGAGAATTTTCAGTTCTCTCAATTGATTTTTATGATATATCAAAGATTCACTTCTATATAACCTTGATTTCAAGTCCAAATTACTTTTGATCTCGCATTCACTTCCAGCTCATGGAAAGTGTATCAGAGAGTAAATGTAAATCAGACAGACAGGATCTGTTCCAACACATTTCAGATGATCGGCTGGCACTATGGCATAGTGGGTTAAGCTGCTACTTGGGATGCCTGCATCCCATATGAGCCCCAGCTGATCCACTTCTGATCCAGCTCCCCAGTAAAATGCATAGGAAAGTAGTGGAAGATGGCCCAAGTAGTTGGGTCACTGATATCCATGTCAGAGATAAGGATAGAGTTCTAGGCCAGTGGTTTTATTTAGCCTTGCCTAATCCTGGCCACTGCAGCCATTTGGGAAGTGAAAGAATGGATGGAGGATCTTTCTCTCTCTCTCCCTCTCTCTCTCTCCCTCTCTCTCTCTCTCTTTCTCTCTGCTTTTCAAATAAATCTTCCAACATGGCCATTGTGGCGTTGCAGGAGGCAGCTTCATCTGCCGTGCCACAACACTGGCCCCTTATCAGTACTTTAAAAGCTCAATGATACTGGGTCAGGCATTGGCTTATGAGTGGAGTCACCAGTTAGTGTGCCTGCATTCCACACAGGAGTACCTGGCTGGGTTCAACTCTCAGTTCCTGACTCCAGGTCCAACTCCTGACTCCAGCTTCCTGCAGATGCAGACTGGACTCTGGGAGGCAGCAGTGATGGCTCCAAGTATTTGGGTTCCTCCTACCCACCTGGGAGATCTGGATTGAATCTCTCACTCTGGGCTTTGGCCCTGGCCCTTTCCAATCTGTGGTGGGCACCTGGAACCAGTGAAACCAGCAGATGGGAGTGAGCTCTCTCTCTTTCCCTCAGAAACAAACAAACAAAATCAATGGAGGTATGCGTTGTGGTGCAGAGGGTTAAGCTGCTGCGTGGGACACACACATCCCATGCTGAAATGCCGGCTGTCGTCCCAGCTACTCTGCTTCTGATTCAGCTTCCTGTTCATGCATCCTGGGAAGGCAGCAAATGATGGCAAAAGTGCTTGGCTCCCCGCTGCTCATGGGGGAGACCTTGATGGAGTTTCAAGCTCCTGGCTTCCACCTAATCCAGCTTTGGCTGTTCAGGGCATTTGCAGAGTAAACTAGGAGATAGAAAAATCTTTTTGTAACTCTGCCTTTGAAGTAGGTAAAAATAAATATATATCTTTTAAAAAGTCAATGCTACTTATTTCTTTCTTGCTAGGCAAAAATTAGGCACCAAAAGTTGAGGTCAAAAAAGAGAGAATCGAGTTTCTGAGAAATTCATTTCCTTGCACGGGGAAGGACTCTGGGGCTCTGCCTGCTGCAGGAGGCAGCTCGCTGCGTGCTACCATGCAAATGGCGCCAGTCTCCTTCAATTAACACCCTCAGTTCTAGGGCTGAAAAAAGCTCGGAGCCGTCCTTTGGCTAAGAGTCCAGTAAAACAGCAGTCATTGCCTCAAGCACAATTCCTGGCCTGCAGTGCTCTCTCAGCGATTCCACCAGGGCTCCTCTTTGGCCTCACGGTGCTCCCAGTCTCCCATAGCTAGCTCGCTCTCATCTTCACTTCTCTTTCCAGCCTAGGACCAATGGGCCACCCCTCATTTTTCTGACCAGTCTTCTCAACCCATTCCCGCCCTTGTTTTTACCTCATTATAGTCTTTCCTAGGAAAATCCCAACCCAGAACAGGCAATGACATAAAGCCCGAAGTCCCCATGGGGCATGCACAAGTGGCATCAAGAGAGAAAATGAAAAGAGGATGGCCCAGGGCTGGCGCTGTGGCCTAGGGGGGTAAAGCTGTCGCCTGCAGTGCTGGCATCCCATATGGGCACTGGTTCGAGTCCCAGCTGCTCCACTTCCAATTCAGCTCTCTGGTGGGGCTGGGAAAGCAGAAGATGGCCCAAGTTCTTGGGCCCCTGCACCCATGTGGGAGACCTGGAAGAAGCTCCTGGCTCCTGGCTCCTGGCTTCAGATCGGTGCAGCTCCGGCCATTGTGGCCAATTGCAGAGTGAAGACCTCCCTCTCTCTCTCTCTCTCTCTTTCTCTCCTTCTCTCTCTGTATAACTCTGACTTTCAAATAAATAAATAAATAAATCTTAAAACAAAAGAGGATGGGCTGGCGCCGTGGCTCAATAGGCTAATCCTCCACCTTGCGGCGCCGGCACACCGGGTTCTAGTCCCGGTCGGGGCACCGGATTCTGTCCCGGTTGCCCCTCTTCCAGGCCAGCTCTCTGCTATGGCCAGGGAGTGCAGTGGAGGATGGCCCAGGTGCTTGGGCCCTGCACCCCATGGGAGACCAGGAAAAGCACCTGGCTCCTGGCTCCTGCCATCGGATCAGCGCGGTGCGCCGGCTGCAGCGGCGGCCATTGGAGGGTGAACCAACGGCAAAGGAAGACCTTTCTCTCTCTGTCTCTCTCTCTCACTGTCCACTCTGCCTGTCAAAAAAAAAAAAAAAAAAAGGATGGCCCATTGCAGTCAGATCCTCATTTAAACCCTGGCTTTGTCAGTTCGAAGCTGTGTTGGGTTGGTTATGTTAAATGAACTCTCTGCGTCTCAGTCTCCACACCTGTGAAATGGGCTAATTTACCTACCTCCAAAGCTGTTGAGAAAATAAGCAAGATGCAATGGGCACAACAACACACCAGGAGTTTAGTGGACTGTCAGTAAAAGGTGACTATTCCAAGTGTCCAGCCTGTACTTACCGTCCAAGGCTCCTTTTTGTTAGTGGCTTTGTCACACAACCCTAGCAAACAATCCCATTCATCTGCATGCTTCTCACTGTTGCTCCTTCTGCTGGGAACATCTCCCCCTCTTCCTCCTCAATGCCCGTCCTTCTCATGGCCTTAGAGAACAACTCACTGCCAGAGACTTGGGCAGTTGACAGCAGTTGGAGCTGTGCTGTCCAGAACACGGCTGCTGGCCCCAAGTGGCCAGCTACACTCAAATCACAATAACCCACACTGGAGTTCATTCCCTCAGTCACACTGTGCACGATTCAAGTGCCCACTGGTCATGCGTGACTGGCCACCGGCTGCCACACTGGACAACGCAGGACAGAAAGATTTTCATCATCACAGGAAGCTCCATGGGACAGAGATTCTTTGGAGGAAAATGTCTTTGTTAATTCTCTCCCAAAGTCCTCACAAGTACGTGACCTTCCTCTGTTGTCTCAGGTTCTGAATACTCATGCATTGGTCTCCTCCATGAAACTGCAAGCTTTCTGAATCAGTATGAATTTGCTAAATGAGTTGCTGAATGATTCATTGAAAAGTCATCTTTTTTGAGGGGGGCATAACTGTCTGGAAGGACAGAGCACGAGTAAGGAGGAAGCCCCCACTTTCAGGAGCTTGTCAGAATGTTTGTCTTGTTTTGCTTTCCCCTCAATTTCTTTTTTTTAATTCTTTTTTTTTTCTTTTTTAGAGAGAAAGGTCTTCTTTCCGTTGGTTCACTCCCCAAATGGCCGCTATGGCCAGAACTACGCTGATCCGAAGCCAGGAGCCAGGTGCTTCCTCCTGGTCTCCCATGAGGGTGCAGGGCCCAAGCACCTGGGCCATCCTCCACTGCCTTCCCTGGCCACAGCAGAGAGCTGGACTGGAAGAAGAGCAACTGGGACAGAACCGGCACCCCAACCAGGACTAGAACCTGGGGTGCTGGCGCCGCAGGCGGAGGATTAGCCTAGTGAGCCGCGGCACCAGCCTCTTTTTTTTTTTTTAAAGACTTACTATTTTTTTTTTTATTTGAAAGGCTGAGTATGGGGAGGGGGAAACAGGGAGCCACACAAAACCACACACATACACACAGAGAGAGGGGGAGAGAGAGAGAGAGAGAGAGAGAGAGAGAGAGAGATCTTCCATTCGCTGGTTCACTCCCCAAATGCCTGCAACCATCAGGGCTGGGCCAGATGGACACTTGGAGCCAGGAGTTCCTTTCGGATTTCCCATGTGAGTTGCAAGGATCCAAGTACTTTTCCATGTTCTGTTGCTTTCATAGGTGCATCAGCAGGGAACCGGATCAGAAGCAGAGCAGCCACGATTCAACCAGTGCTCCGATACAGGATGTGCCGCAACGCCAGCCCCTCCATTTCTTAACCCATTTCTAATCCTTAATTCAGTCCCTGCCTTGTTGACTCACGGTCGTTTGTCTCTTTTCTGAGGTATATCTCCCCAGATCTGCTTCTCCATCCTGCTCTTGGGGGCTCCAACCCTGGCTCCTCTCCTGAGCTTCCCTCTCTGCTCTCTTGTGGGATCACAATTGTTCAGGCATTTCTTGACGGCCCCCAAGAAAGGGAGTTAAACAATAGCACTTCCAAGAAAATACCTGACATCAGAGAAGGCACTGATTATAACAGTTCATCTCTGCACTCTCAGTGGCCCAGGCAATGTCTGGCACATGGTGTGTAACTTACAAGTATCTGTGGGAAAGGATGAATGGGCTACGATTTTATCTTAGGGAGGATCGGAGCAAAAGGGGAGAAGCCAACATGGAGAAGGAGGCTTAGCTGCTGCCCTCCAAGGACTGCTGAGTCCACAGACCACACTCCTAAGAAGCTAAATAAACTTCACTCAGAGCCAACCCAATGATGGAGTGGGGAGAGGGAGAATTCTTCTTCTCAGGCTCCACTTGGTCAAAGGTTGATCCCCTTGCACATCCGGCTGTGCATTCCAAGGCATGGGCGCTGGTGGGTTCTTCAGGTGGGAAGCGCAAAGAGTACCAGGGGAGGGGAGAGTTGGTCAGAGCCCACCCAGAGCTCAGGAGGTAAAGGCTCTGAAGTGGTGCATAAAATGTGCAATGTGCATAAATTACCTTTCAAATTATTAGCAGTACTTAGAGACCAAAGGACAGGACATTTCGAGAAGGTTTACAGTGCAGGGTGTTATAGTAAATTCACAATAAACAATGGTTGATTGCTTTGAGGCATCTGAGCAGTCCATCAGGGCACTAGGTTCCTGGACTAGGAGGACTGTGATGGAGGCATAATGAGTGTAGGGTTGGGAGAGAACCCTGGACAGAGAGGGGCTGGAAACAACCTTTATCACTTTATCATTTTGCCTGGAGCAAGCCAAGCTGAAAGATTTCTGGGGCCAGTGCTGTGGCATAGCAGGTAAAGCAGCTGCCTGTACTGCCAACATCCCATATGAGCACCAGTTCGAGTCCCAGCTGCTCCACTTCCGATCCAGCCCTCTACTATGGCCTAGAAAAGCAGTAGAAGATGGCCCAAGTGCTTGGGTCCCTGCACCCACATGGGAGACCCAGAAGCAGCTCCTAGCTCCTGGTTTTGGAATGGCCCAGCTCTGGCTGTTGCAGCCACTTGGGAGTGGACCAGAAAGCGGAAAACATCTCTCCCTCTCTCTCTCTCTCTCTCCCTCCCTCCCTCTCTGCCTCTGCCTCTCTGTAACTCTGCCTTTCAAATAAATAAATAAATATTTAAAAAAAATAGATTTCTCATGTCCTCTCCTTTGTTCTCAAATCTTTTTGGTACCCCTCCAAAGCTTCACCATAAATGAGAATTATTAAATAATAACAAAAACCACTGAAGGCCCAGGCAATGGTGCTGGTACTAAGAACCAAAATCAACTGACTCTTCATTAGATTGTCCTCAAGCCCAGTTTCTGCTTTCTTTGTCTTCAAGGTATATCATAGCCACTTATGTTAGGTCTGTTGTCCTCCAAGTAGACACTGGGGAGAGCTATATTTTGTTCCATCCCTTGCCTGTAGTTGGCAGACGTCTCTCCAAGAATAAGAGTAGCAAATACCATTGTTGTGGTTTGCTGGGTTCATTCACATTTTATTAGCCAACAGATTTTTATCAAGTTTTGGTTTCATCTTCATGAATCAGAGATTTGGAATGCCAAAGACACCCCCAAAATTACGTATTTCACCACCTTTGGTTCTAGGCCAAACGATGAAACAGGCATCTCCTTCAGACTTGGTGTATTGAACCCTCTCGTGCACCTCTTCAAAAATGCTCTCAGTGGCTCCTCTTAGTTCAGTGGCAGTGTAGGGACCTGTTGTCTTGCAGGCTTTGCACATGTTCAAGGGGACCACGGCTTCACCTTGTTCCTTGATTCCTGCCCTGGCCATCTTTAATCTTCAGCTGAATCATCCCAGGAATCCACACTCAAGCATGCTCCGTCCAACAGTATTTGGAAGTTTGTGCTATGGGGGCCAGTTTAGACCAACGAGAATCTACAATTCAGTGGATAAATGCATCCCCACTCCATTTCCCGTAGCCAGCTCTGAGCTGCTTCATCAACTCCATATCCCAGGCCCCAGGAAATCAAACAGCTGATGTAATAATGCATCCTTGTGCTGACTCCTCCCTTTGCTGCTTTGCTCCCCCTGTCCTGTACTTTCTGCTCCCTGGGATCACATCTCCAAACAATGAAGCTACCTGTGCACCTGCCTTGGTCTCTGGCTTAGCTCTTGGGGGACAAGACAAGTGGGCAGCAGGCTTAGGCTGAACTAGCAGTCTCAACTCCAGATTCACGCTCTAAGAGTACAGCACCCGCGAGTGGCCCCTTTCATTACCTGCAACTCTGCAGGAGGATGACTCAACTGCAGTGCGTAGTTTCTTCTTTCCACATCTCAAACAGGAAACAGGAAAGAAACAGAAACACCCTGAGCATTTAGGCATCCAGGTTTGTTTTGGTTTTCTTATAGAGATGCCAGGAAACTCATCCAATATCATGTAGCAAGAATTCAAACTGGGATTTGAACCTAGTCCTATGGATTCAAGCCTATAATTATGTCACAATAAGAGAAGAACAGAGAAGCCCTTATTATTACAACTCTTGAGTATCCTTTCTGTTCCACATCTAATCCCTGAAGTTCTGTTGGACAAACCTTGTTCAAGGCATGTATTCCTAGAGGTGCAGATTCGCTCTCCTCTAGGTCACTTCTTCTGGGGACTCTCATTTGGTTCTCTTCCACTAACTCGTGACTCACTCTGACCTTGGGCATGGAAAGTCTGCTACATTGGCTATGATGTCCCCTCCTAGGGCGGCATTATGATATAGTGGGTAGGGCCACTGCCTGTGACACTGACATCCCATATGGGGACTAGTTTGTGTCCCAGCTGCTCTGTTTCTGATCCAGGTCCCTCTCATGGCCTGGGAAGGGAGCGGAAGATGGCCCAAGTCCCTGGGCCTCTGCCACCCACGTGGGAGACCTGGAAAAGGCCCCTAGCTCCTGGCTTTGGCTTGGCCCAGCTCCTGCTTTGGGTCATACACTTAGACTGTGAAGGTTCCAGGCCTAGCTTTTTATTCTTCACCTTGTTGGAAACATAACTACAGGTTCCAGGGAGCACATTCTTTGTTCCTATGCAGCTTGGAGAAGCATTTCCCAGACATCTCCAACATGTCCTCAAGCTCAGCTACCAGCCTGTCTTGAGGGAACACCCCAGAAGGAAGGCGAACATCAGCCAGCCCGTGCAGACCACTTGGACATGCCCCATCTTCCAAGGTGCTGGGTCAGAGCAAGCACGTGGGCTCTACGGCCCCCTCAGAAACCATATCAGTGCTGTGTGGCAGCAAATGCCTGGTTTCATCTTAGACTCTAGACTCTGGCAGGAACAACCAGATCATATTAGTCCATCTGTCTGCTTCATTTCACCGGGGCATTAAACACCCTCGCTGAGAGGTCATTACTTGCCTTGACGATCATGTGTGTGTATGTGTGTGTGTGTGTGTGTGAATGAAAACTTATATCCTCTCTCTTCTAGCATGGGGAGGAGAATAACATGAACGCCAAAGGTTCGTGAGAAATCCTCTGCCTACGAATGACACAAACGGCTTAGCCTCTTCCCTAGCAGGTGCAGAGTGACAGAACAGCCCAACGCAATAGATTGCCATAACTTGGCGCCTCCTCATCAGGCAAGGCCGAAACAGGGCCTGCTCGCTTCCTGCCAGCACCATCTGGCAGGTGTTGGCTTTCTCCAGCCACGAACCAGTCTGGATAATTGCCTCAAATCATGGGGTGCTTCTCTGAAGCCCTTACCCCTGCTACGAGCCCAACTGTCACACAGAAACCACTTAGGAAGCTAGAAGTCATTCATCTGACCCACTCCACATTGCTCAGCTCCCAGGCTCCCAGGATGACTTAATCAGAAAAGCTCATTTTCATGCTGGGTGGGTGCCACCAGTGAGGAGCACGTGTGAGACAGCTGCAGGTGACCTGGGCCAGGCTCATGCCAGTCCAGCAGCCTGGAGGGGTCCTGAACCGTATTTACCTCGTAAGGTGAACACACACAAGTCTTCCTGTAGTCAAATTCTCCATGTTGCATTACCTGCTATTTTTAAAACATTTTACCACCCACATCACCACTATATTCCATGCTACACACTACATGCAAATAGAATATGGTCTAGCATCTTTTAATTTTTACTTCCGGTATAAAGCTCTATTTTTGTTTACATAGGAAGACATCTTTGGAAATCACTGTTTCATTTTTACTTACACTTTTTCTAAGCTGAGAAACACATTTTCTTGGCTTAATCCAAAGAGATAACGTAAACTGGAGCTCCTGGAAGAACTCACAGGACTCCCACTGGGGCTCACAACCAACCAGATTATTTTTCTACCTTCACTTGAAATAGCCACTCTAAAAGTGGTCCAACCATGGTAACAAACTGGGATTTCAGAAAACATAGTCACAGTCCACGCTGACTGATGCAGTATTTAATGGTAACTGGCATCAACCATTTGTACAGCTCCTATCTTTATTAGTCTCCCAAAGGCAACCATTGCTCTGTAAGGTCTTCTTGGTAGCTAGGACTGAAAACAGAGTATTTCTCTGTTCCTGTAAGAAACACTTTACCAACTCTGTTTTCCTGGGTTCTCCTCTCCTAACCAGAAGCCAGTCTATTTATAGTGTTATTTATTAAGTGAAGGCTTCATGAGTTTCTAGGTTTGTAATCCTCCAGTTTTGGAGGGTTAACAATTATTCTCTGTCTCAGGGTAAAAACACAACCTTCCCAGCACCTCTTCCTTCCAACAGCAGATGGACACTGAGCGCCTCCTACTGGACAGGTCGCAGACACTGACCTTACTGAGCTGAGACGTGTGGGCTTGACGCCCCTTGGGGGTTCCCAAGAAATCTCTCCCAGATCAGGGTTCACCTCAGCTGCACTTTTTTTCTGGAAGGTTCTCAGAGCTGGCTGTGTAGCAATTATGTCTCCCACAGGGCTTCAGGAGACAGAGCTGCAGTTAGAAAGTGAATGGTAATCCCTACAGCACATTCTCCGTCATGCCTCTGTCATTTGTGGAACCCTGGACACTGCAGTAAACCCTGCTTCGGGCTCCCTCCATAACAGGCTGAGGGCAGCTGACCTTGCAAACAGCCTCCATGTTCCTCTCTGAGACTACGAAGATTTCCCCTTTTTTGAGGTCTCATCTGGCCCAGCTACAAGGATAAGCTTTCTCCACTGACTCTGAGAAACCAGTTCCACATATCACCTCTGTTTCGTGCTTCCCAAACTACACAGCAGAATCTGACTTCCTCCTACAAACTCCTAATGTCCAAAACACTGACAGCTGATAAACTGTTACCTCTCTATGGTGACAGTCAGCATTTATTTAGCACTTACTATGTGCCAGGCCCTGTGCCAAGAAGTTGCACGTGTTATCTTGTCTGATTCTCACAGCCATCCTCTGCGTTGGGTGCTTTCAGTAACAGTTAATGGCTCATTAACAGAAAGCTTCATAGGCACATAGCAGAGTTTGCAAGAAACTCCCCATCTTGTTTTCAAGAACTAACAGGCATATTTGTACTCTGAAACAGAGACATTCTCTTCCAGTCATGTCTGTCTTAACAATATCTCTCACAGGAAAACACACCCTTGATGGTGAGCCACTGAAAGCATACCTATTACCAAACAAACAAACAAAAACTGGTGAACAAGAAAACTAGTCGTGAAAGTGTCAAAGACACTGCACGTTCTGAATAGTTCAGGATTACGAAATCATTTGAAATGTCTTCTCTTCATCCATCACATCTGGTTTTCGTGGTTCATCATGAAAAAGTGTGTGTGTGTGTGTGTGTGTGTGTGTGTGTGACAGCCTGTTGCACCTGCCGATGAGAAGAGCCGTTTGCAGCGTTCCCTCCGAGGTTTCCCCAGGTGGTTGTTTTCAGAGAGGCTTTCTGATTCCCACGCTGGGGAGAGCAGCTCTGGGCTAGCTCCACTGTTCAGGCTGACACACCCTCAACTTAACCGTTCTGGGCAAAATGCAGACGTTTCTAAGTAGTGTAGCAGAGCCATTTCCTAAAGGTGTATCTATTCTAGGAAGGCAGATATGAAGAACACACTGTCGTATCTGACTCCTAACAATGCAGACTTAGGATCCTGTAATGGTGAGGCCTGGGCATGACAGCCACATTGAGCTATTAGAACCTGGATGACGCTTAGGGTCACCTGTTCTGTCTCCAAGAGTCACTGCACATGAGGTGTGTCCAGGTAATACATCTTCTCTATCCCTAGCTACACAAGAGCTTCACAAAGAGACAAGATTCTGCAGACACCAATTCTCCCTAACTCATCTATCTTCCTTATGTAGAACCGGGTCTCCTCCATCTGAGGCAATGATCTTTATCTAGGCACTGCAGTTTAGGCCATCTGCCATCCACTTGAGGTCAAGTACAGAAAAAAAAAAAGAGCCATCATCTGTACCTTTTAAAGTACATTCCTGTTAATATGTGTCAATTAGGGCCTAAGGTTTTTATCCCACATATGAACTAACCAGTTAAGTCTGCTCCAATTTTATAGACATCAGCCAAAAACATGAGACTCTGCAGATAAAAACAAAGACATACTATTAGTCATATCCAAAGCATTACTTTTTTTTTTTTAAAAGATTTACTTATTTATTTGAAAGGCAGAGTTGTAGAGAGGCAAAGGTGGAGAGAGAGAGAGAGGTCTTCCATCTGCTGGTTCACTTCCCAGATGGCCTCAATGGCTGGAGCTGCGCTGATCCGAAGCCAGGAGCTTCCTGCGAGTCCCCAACGTGGTGCAGGGACCCAAGGACTTTCCCGGGCCATAGCAGAGAGCTGGATGGGAAGGGGAGCAGCCAGGACTCGAACTGGTGCCCATATGGAATGCCAGCACTGCAGGCAACGGCTTTACCTGCTACACCACAGTGCAGGCCCCACATTATTATTTTATTGCACTGGTCCCTAAGGCTCCAGTCCCTACTGGGTGACATAAAGAAGAGCAGGTGAGGGGTGGGCACTGGCACAGCAGATGAGACCCGAATCGGGATGCCTGCATTCTGTACTGGAGTGCTTGGGTATGAGTCCTGAGTCCTGGCTGTGTTTCTTTCTTTCTTCTTCTTCTTCTTCTTTTTCTGGATAGGCAGAGTGGACAGTGAGAGAGAGAGACAGAGAGAAAGGTCTTCCTTTGCTGTTGGTTCACCCTCCAATGGCCGCTGCAGCTGGTGTGCTGTGGCTGGCACACTGCGCCGATCCGATGGCAGGAGCCAGGTACTTATCCTGGTCTCCCATGTGGGTGCAGGGTCCAAGCACTTGGGCCATCCTCCACTGCACTCCCTGGCTACAGCAGAGAGCTGGCCTGGAAGAGGGGCAACCGGGACAGAATCCAGCGCCCCGACTGGGACTAGAACTCGGTGTGACGGCGCCGCAAGGCGGAGGATTAGCCTAGTGAGCCGCGGCGCCGGCATGGCTGTGTTTCAATTCCAACTTCCTACTATTGCACATCCTGGGAGACAGACAGGTAGGTGTGTTCTAGGGTCCTGGCTTTGGCCTGGTTCAGTCCCAGCTGTTGTGGGCGTTTGGGGAGTGAATCAGTGGATATAAAGATCTCTTTCCCTCTGTCTGTCTCTATTTCCCTCCCTCTGTCTCACTGCCATTCGGATAAGTAAAAACAACAATTACATAAATAAACAAAGAGGGCCACGTGACACCTCCAAACACAGCACGTTGGTTGGTTCGTTTACATGAGAGGCGCTCTGAGCTCAGGGAACCAGAATCTTTTATAAGGCACAGTGAGCAAGCATGTTCACTGTTCTGGAAGAAAAGTTGTCTGCCTCTCGGGGTTATTCATGATACAAGCACCGGCAAAGGGTCACAACAAAGGCAACCAGTGCCCCTGCTTGCTAGACAGGCAGCAGAACCATGCAGACATTTCTCCCACGGGGCCTTTGGTTTTGTTGCTGCCACAGAAAGGCACGCTGTGTGGTGACACAACATAGCGACACCCCTTCCACAGGCCACCACGTGCTTTCAGCCAGGGCTTTTGGCTCCAGCGCCATGAGAATCTCACAGTTGCCAAAGAGAATATAAATGAAAATCGTGATTTTTAAAATTATATGTGTCCATTTAAAGGGATTCTACTTGAAAAAGTAACTTGGGAGGAGGGTGGTGGGACGGTGCTATGGCGTAGTAGGTTAAGCCTCCACCTGCAGTGCCAGCATCCCCATCTGGACACTGGTTCGAGTCCCAGCTGTTCCACTTCTGATCCTGCTCCCTGCTAATGTGCCTGGGAAAGCAGTGGAGGATGGCCCGAGCACTTGGGTCCCTGAACCCACGTGGGAGACCGGAAGAAGCTCCTGGGTCCGGATCAGCCCAGGTCCGGCCATTGTAGCCATTTAGGGAGTGAATCAGTGCATGGAAAACCCCTCTCTTCTGCCCTCTGTCTATAACCCCGCCTCTCAAATAAATAAATAAATCTTTAAAAAAATGTAACTTAGGATTTCATGGCAAATGCTCCAAATCAGAATAACTGTGACAACAAAACATACATCCTTAAAGGGAACAGCTTTCATTCTTTATGTTTTCTCTGAATTGGAACACTGAATTTAAATTTAGTGTATCTGGGTTCTTTGTGAGATGCAGAAAGATTCTTACATTTACATATAATCTCAGATAGAATATAAAAAGAGCTCATCAAAGGAAAATACTAATTCTAGGTGAGAATCCTTCTTTCTTCAAATTGTTAATTCAAAGCTTGAGGGTAAAACAAGCAGAAAAATCCGTTTATTCATTCTAAGATGTGGCTTGTTTCTTCCATGGTATAACATTATTTTCCCTAGGGCAGTTATTATATTCATACACAGAAGCTACTTTAGCAAAAACATTACCTGCTTAACCAGAAATCTATACAAGGTAATTAAATTCCTGCCATCTCACACAGCTGCCCCTGGTTTTATGGAATAAATTAGTGCACATCAGGGTTTTTTAAACTTGAAACTGTCATTTAGTCCTTTTCAGCTTGGTATCTTTCTGTAAAATTCACTTGCACTGCATTTCCTTACTTTTCAATGAAAAATTTCCCATTTTTTGCTTTGTACTTTTAGAATGTAAAAACAACATCCTGACAGATAGATAAGGGGATGGATGATATTTTCTATTAAAAAATAAAAGGTTCTTTTAGGGGCCAGCATTGTGGCAAAGCAGGTAAAGCCACTACTTGTGAAGCCAGCATGCCATACGGGAGCACTGGTTCGAGTCCCAGCTGCTCCACTTCCAAGCCAGCTTCCTGCTGATGTGTGGGGAGCAACCCGGACTAGACTGTTACTGGAATTAAGACTTATTCTATGCATCTGCTCTCCCACAATATGGCGCTGAGAAGGGAGAAGCAGCTTCTACACAGCTGCCTCCAGTTCAACCAATAAACTGTAGGACCTGCTCCTGATTGGAGGAGAGCAGCGTACTCGGCGTGTGGGTAGCCGAGTTGGGATTGGCGGAAGAGGACTATAAAGGAGGAGAGAGACAACATGCACCAGGAACATCTAAGGGGAACATCTATCTGAAGGAATACCCGAGCAGCCCCCGAGAGAGCCGGCCGGCGGTGTGCCGCTCCCCCGCGGAAGTGGGGAAAGTGGCAGGGGGAACCGCCCTTCCACGGAGGTGGAAGGGTCGGTAGCTAACCCGGGAAGAACCAGCAGCAAACCCGGGGAGGGCCGAGCAGACGAAAGAACAGCGCAGGGTCCTGTGTCGTTCCTCCACGAAGACGGGGAGCGACACTGATGTGCCTGGGACAGCAGCAGATCACGGCCAAGTACTTGGGTTGCTGCCACAACAAGAGGGAGGAAGAGAACACACAGCGAGCAAGTCTTCCACTTTGAAAACCTACGACCCCGTTGGCTGTAGGACAGTGCTGAGGGGTGTGTGTGGTTGTGTATGTGCATGTGTGTATGTGTGTGTGTGCACCTTCGGTGGACATGGAGGGAAAGGCAGACTGATGGCAGCCTGATGAGTTTACATCTATGGGGTCCAGCTCACAATGAATCACGTAGCACCTGCAACAGTCTAGAGGCCTTGTCCTCAGATGCGCTTCTTAAATGCATGTCTGGCATTTAATGCCAGGGATCACCTCTACTGCATTACAAACCTCATAACAAGCCTATAAAGTATGGGTTGAGCATCCCTAATCTGGAAATCTAAAATGCTCCGAAATTCTCGACTTCTTGAACACTACACACAGAAACTTTTGGATTGTGGGCATTTCAGATTTGGGATTTGGGATGCTCAACCAGTCAAGTCTAGGCAAATATTCCAGAACATCAAAAGCTCCAAAATCTGATGCATTTAAGGTCTCAAGCATTTTGGATAAGGAATACTCAATATGTATTATTATTATCTCTACCTTACAAAAGGGGAAACTGAGGCACAGTATAACCAGCTTGTTCAAGGTCACATGGCTTGTGAGCAGCAAAACTAGAATTTGAACCCGGGAAATTTGGCTTTGGAATATGGGTGGGAGAGGTGATACACATGAGGCAATTCCCTGAGATATAAAAGTTTATGGAGGCACCAGAAACTCAAAACTAACAACACTCAATGCAGTATTTAGGAAAAAAAATTAATGCAAAACATCCACTGAACAAAATAAAGTTTAAATAAAGACAGGATCAGTATTAGTCATTCCCCCCCCACACACCTTTTTTTTTTTTTTTTTTCCTTTTCCTGTTTCTTAAAAAAATAGAAAATTAGACAGAGACATCTCCCCAAATGCCTGCAACAGCCAGTACTGGGCTAGGCAAAAGCCAGGAGCCAGGAACTCTATCTGGATCTCCCATGATGGCAGGGATCCAAGTACTTGAGCTATCATCTGCTGTCTCTTTGGGTGCACGTTAACGGGTACCTGGATCTGAAGCAAAGGAGCCAAGATTCCAATCAGGCACTCCAGGTAGGATGCAGGCATCCCAAGTGGGGTCTTGACAACCACTGTACTGATGGCCTGGCCCATTTTCCCCTTATGTCTCAAGCCCTAATATGGCTTAGCACAGCACTGATTTGGAGCCCATGTTTTAAACTATTATTATACACCACCTGCTTTCCAACATCTCTTTTTTCATAGCTCCGATTTCAGTGTTTAACTGTCAAAATGTGGTGAGTTTGGACATCTTTCATCCAAGTTAGGCAAAAGGAAAGATCTGAATAGGAAGGAGGAGATGAGTGACAGGGAAGTGGCCCAGTGCTTTAAGAAGGTAAGGGACATTCCTCCCACAGGTTACACATTCAAACACCACATGATTACAGATTGAAAAGACAATGGATTCAAAGACAAAACTGTAACAAGTTATATGGTGGAACAGTACACTGAATCATCAAGCAGGTAAATCACCAAAGAGCTACCTATATGTCCAAATCATAGGAGAAACTGGGCTCAAAGGAAGATGGAATTTTTATTACAACTGAAAGTATAACCCAGATGGTAGCTCATCCTGTAGCTGTATGGTCCAGCCTTTATCATTACAGCACTTGTGGGAGCAGGAATAAATGAATGAAATGTTGAAGCCATATAAAAAGTTTTGAAAATGCTGGAAACAGAGGCTGGCACCGTGGCATAGAAGGTTAAGCCTCCAACTGCAGTGCTGGCATCCCATAATGGGTGCCAGTTCGAGTCCTGGCTGCTCCAGTTCTGATCCAGCTGTCTGCTAATGCACCTGGGTCCAAGTGCTTGGGCCTCTACACCCATGTGGGAGACCCCGAGGGGGCTCCTGGATCCTGGCTGGCTATTTGAGGAGTGAACCAGCAGATGGAAGATTCTCTCTCTCTCTCTGCCTTTCAAGTAAATAAATCTGAAAGAAAGAAAGAAAGAAAGAAAGAAAGAAAGAAAGGAAGGAAGGAAGGAAGGAAGGAAGGAAGGAAGGAAGGAAGGAAGGAAGGAAGGAAGGAAGGAAGGAAGGAAGGAAGGAAGGAAGGAAGGAAGGAAGGAAGAAAGAAAGAAAGAAAGAAAGAAAGAAAGAAAGAAAGAAAGAAAGAAAGAAAGAAAGAAAGAAAGAAAGAAATATGCTGGAAAATTTAGCAAGCTTTCCTTAAATAGCAGCCATCCTTACATCAGGATCTGACAGAGAAGTTGGTCCTCACAAGGACTCCATGTGCATTAGAGTGCAACGTATTCAATAGATTCAACTTGTTTTCACAGCCCACTTTTGAGCTTGGAGTAGAATACGTTTCCCTCCTCTGTACATCTCTGTTACCCTATTCTGTAAGGAGTTATCTGGGTGCTTACATGCAGGAGCAAGTCTCTTGGTAAAAGGCAACAAGATAGGAAGGGCAATCATGTGAAACTCATCTCAGGGGGGAAGCCAACCACTTCCGTTTCTAGTATGGCCTGGAGCCTGAGGTTGAACTGATTATCTAGTGCGGTCCTGGGGTAGGCTCATAGCCAGGGAAAGGATCAAGCTTTCCCTTCTGAAGGCTCCCTGCCGGTGGAGCAGAGGCACCACACAACTCACAGATAGGCAACAGGTTAAAAGATTCAAGTTGCCCAGTTAAATCTGAAATTTAAAGTTGCTAGTTATCCTGAATTTCTACCATCCAGACTTTAATGCTTCAGCCTGGCCCAGCCCTATACACTGCGGGTGTTTGGGGAGTGAACTGCAGGAGTGTGCTTTCTCTCTCTCTTTGCCTCTCAAATAAATTTTTAAAAAGGAAGGAAATTCTGACTCCTGTTACATTAAGAATCAATCTTGAATGCATTTTGCTAAGTGAAATAAGAGTGTCACAAAGGACAAATATTGTACAATTCCACTTCTATGAGCTGCTTGGGATAGCTAAATTCCTATATGCAGTAGAGTTAAGTGTTTAGTAGGCATGAAATTTCAGCTGGGGAGAATGGAAACGTTTTGGATGGATGGTGGTGATGGTTGCACAGCAATGTGCATGTACTTAATGGCTCAGAACTGAATGGTTGAAACGGTATATTTTATGTTATATATATTTTATCACCATAAAAAAGACCAAGACCAATTAAAGATGGCTGAATAGGGCATGGCCACACTAACTTCAGCTGCTCTGGGATATGAAAAGAACAAAGGAAAGATTATGTTTCCAGGGAACCGACTGATGGAAATTTTCAGCGAAGAAGTGGGAAAAAAACAGACTCCATGGGACCAGAGGAGAAAAGATGAAGATAGCGTCGCAGGCCGGCGCCGCGGCTCACTAGGCTAATCCTCCGCCTTGCGGGTTCTAGTCCTGGTCAGGGTGCCGGATTCTGTCCCGGTTGCCCCTCTTCCAGGCCAGCTCTCTGCTGTGGCCAGGGAGTGCAGTGGAGGATGGCCCGGGTCCTTGGGTCCTGCACCCCATGGGAGACCAGGAGAAACACCTGGCTCCTGCCTTTGGATCAGCACGGTGCGCTGGCCGCAGTGCGCCAGCCGCGGCGGCCATTGGAGGGTGAACCAAGGGCAAAGGAAGACCTTTCTCTCTGTCTCTCTCTCTCACTGTCCACTCTGCCTGTCAAAAAAAAAAAAAAAAAAAAAAAAAAAGGGCAAAAAAAAAAAAAAAAGATACCGTTGCAGCCAGGCACATGGTATGGCCAGCTGCTGGCTGTGAGCAGCCATCTTACCCTGTCAAGGTAGGAAGATGCCAGGCACAGCCATTCAGTTTCAGCTGAAAGGTTAATTCCAGAGTTACCCACTGACTTTTACTTCAGTATGGAGAGCTGACTGCGCTCTGAGCCACTAATGGGCCTGGAGCAGAGAAGCCCCCTTGCTTCCTTCCCCCCTCCCCACACAGAGTGCCATATTCAGCAGTTCAAAGTCACAGCACACCTCTGTTCTTCTATCAGCATCATGGTTGAGTCAGGGCAACATGTCAGGCAAAGGACAGAGCCCCTGCATCCTGCAACTGTGGGAGTTATTGGGCATCAGCCCAAGAGCCATGCTCACGTATGCTATGTGAGCAAGGGGGATTCAACTTAGCTTCGTGGGACTAATACCAGAAGCAGCCCCATAAAAAATATCTGCTCCCACCTGGGATATCTGGGTAATGACCCCACTGCACCCTGCAACACCAGGACTGTAACAATTTGTTCTAAATTTCTTGATGCCACTGGAATATACCCAGTGGGCATAGGGAAGAACCTGCTCCATGTCTCTGTGCTCCTCCCCTCCAGAGTCAAGCCTCCTGTATGTCTATAGTTCTGGAACAGGGTTCATTTCACATCCTGTAGTCCTAGGACTGGGGCTGTAGGTATTAGAAGCCACAGCACCAGCTGAACTCTCCTAGCAGGACCAAAGGAAGGATCAATCCATCTGTAGCACACAGCCCTAAAGCAACAGCAACTGGGGCCACAAATCTCAACATCATGCAGGCTTGCCAGTAGCACAAGGGGACAGCCACCCTGGCTATCACATTCGCCAGGGAGACTGACACTGAACTCTCTGTAGACCAAAGATACAGGTCCAACAAAACCCTCATTCATCTTGAAGCCATACTTCTATCCCTATGAACGGCACAAGACTAGTTCTCTGTGTCACTTATAGACACAGCTGCCACTGATTAGGACAAAAGAAATCACTTAGACACTACACTCCTGGGCTCACCCAGAACCCCAAGCCAAAGCAACAAAGTGATACTCTGCATTCCCGCTAAATCATAAACTGTTTTTTTAAAGATTTATTTATTTATTTGAAAGTCAGAGTTACACAGAGAGAGGAGAGGCAGAGAGAGAGAGAGAGAGAGAGAGAGAGAGAAAGAGAGAGAGAGAGAGAGAGAGAGAGGGATCTTCCATCTATTGGTTCACTCCCCAAATGGCCGCAATGGCCGGAACTGAGCCAATCTGAAGCCAGGAGCCTCTTCCAGGTCTCCCACGTGGGTACAGGGGCCCAAGCACTTGGGCCATCTTCTACTGCTTTCCCAGGCCATATCAGAGAGCTGGATCAGAAGTGGAGCAGCCAAGACTAGAACCAGCACCCTTATGGGATGCCGGCACTTCAGGCCAGGGCGTTAACCTGCTGCGCCATAGCGCCGCCCCCCTACTCCATAAAGCAGAATACACCTGATGGGCAGACATCAATGTCGGGACACAGGAAACATGAAGAAGCAAGGTAGCATGACGCCTCCAAAGGAACACAGTACTCCTCCAAAATTAGATCCTGAACTGAAAGAAAGCAGTGGAAGATGGCCCAAGTCCTTGGGCCCTTGCACCTGCCTGGGAGGCCCAAAAGAAGCACCTGGCTCCTGGCTTTGGATCGGCGCAGCTCCAGCCATTGCAGCCATCTGGGGAGTGAACCAGCAGATGGAAGACCTCTCTCTCCCTCTCTTTCTGCCTCTCTGTAACTCTGCCTTTCAAACAAAATACAGGATACCATTAAAGACCAAATATTCTTATTATAGGTATTTCTGAAGGAAAAGTGTGTTGAGAACCTGCTAAATGAAATAATACTTGAAAATTTCCCAAGTCTTGAAAGAGACACGGGCACCCAGATACAAAAAGTTCAAGAACCCAAGCAGACTCAACCAAAAAAGGTCTTCTCCAAGGCACATTGTCATCAAATTGTCAAAAGTCAGACAAGGTGAGAACCCAAAGGACAGCAAGAGAAAAGTGTCAAGTTACATATAAAGGGAAACCAATTAGATTAATATCAGACTTCTCAGTGGAAACCCTACAGGCCAGAAGAGAATGGAATGATATATTTAAAGTCTTAAAAGAAAAACACCTTCCAACCAAGAATATTATATCCAGCAAAGCTATACTTCAAAAGTGAAGGAAAAATAACGTATTTTCCAGATAGGCAAAAACAGAGTATTCACCACCACCATATTAGCCTCACAAGAAATTCTGAAAGGCATCCTGCATTAGAAGCAAACATTAGGGTCATCTCATAGAAGCAGAGAAAGTATCTGATAAGATTCAACATACTTCATGATAAAAACCCTCCATAAATTAGGTACAGAAGGAACATTCCTCAAAGTTATAAAGGCTATATATCACAAACCAACAGCTAATATCATACAGAATGGGGAAAACCTGAAAGCAGAAAGTATTCCCCTTTAGATCTGGAACAAGACAAGGATGTCCACGTTTGCCACTCTTATTCAGGTTAGTACTAGAGGTTTTAACAAGACCAGTTAGAGAGGAGAAAGACACAAAGGACATCAGAACTGGAAAAGAGGAAGTCAAATTATCCATGCCTGCCAATGACATGATGTTATATGCAGAAAAAACCTAAACACTCCACCAAAAAGCTGCTAGAATTGATAAATCAATTCAGGAAAGTTGCAGGTTACAAAATAGATACACAAAAAACAGTAGCTTTATTGTATGCCAATGATGAACTCACAGAAAGAGAAATCAAGATAGAAATCCCATGCATAACAGCCACGAAAATTAAATATTTAGGAATAAATTTCACTAAAGAAGTGAGAGATCTCTACAATGAAAACGATCAAACATTGATGAAAGAAATCACAAAACCACACACACACACATACACACATACACACAATGGAAAGATACTCCTTGCTCATGAATTGGAAGAATCAATATCATTAAAATGTCTATACTACCTTAAGCAATCTACACATTCAATGTAACATCTATTAAAATGCCAATGACATTCTTTACAGAGTTAGAAGAAAAATAATCCTAAAAATTCATATGCAATCACAAAAGACCCTGAATAGCCAAAGGGATCCTGAGCAAGAAAAACCAGGCTGGAGGTGTCACAACGCCTGACTTCAAAGCATACTATATGCTGTCAGAGTGCTAACAAATAGGAAGGGAGTGAGGGAAGACGTGTTTATGTAAAAATCCATGGGTGCTGCCACTTTATGCAGCATTTAGCTACCTAAGTGTTGATTTCTTTATTAAACAGCTTTCCTCCCACCCAGACTATAGGCTCTGGAAGAAGGTGGACCTTGTCTTATCCTGGTTTCCTCCACTCCTGGTGCAATGTCTGGATTTTAAGGCAGTGCTTGATTGATATTTGTGAGGCGACGTAAAATCCATCAGCACATCACTCCTATAGGCAAAGCGGGAGGACCAAGGCTGCCTGGAAGCATCATTGACAAACAGAAGGCAACCTGCCTGTCTTGGTGAGCCGGCTCCCAAGGGCTCCCACAGAGCAGACAGACCAGCCTCAAGTCAGACCCTCTCAGTTCTCACAAGGATTCATTCGTTCATTCAACACTTCACATGGGCAGGGAACTCTGGGAAGCACAGACCAGGGAAGAAGACGTGCAGAACCCTGGAGACCACTGTTGGCTATTACCTCAAGGCCTACAGGAGACAGCTTTCATTCCCTGGACCTGAGGAGAAGCAGAGCCCCTGCCTGGGCCCACCTCATACCAGTTTAGGGGACCAAGGCTCACCTACACTGACCTATAGCTTATTATGTGCTAAGTGTGGTATCTTAGCATGATAAATGACACCCCTACTACCCGCCATTGAGCGTATGAGGAGGGAAAAAGAGCAGTATAGATAGATTCTGGGAAATCTCTACCTACTTCACAGAAAAGCAGCAATGGCCAGGATGGGTCAGGCTGGAGCCAGGAGCTAGGAGCTTCTTCCAGGTCTCCCATGTGGCTGCAGGGGCGCAAGCACGTAGGCCATCCTGTGCTATTTTCCCAGGTGCATTAGCAGGGAGCTGGATTGGAAGTGGAGCAGCCAGGACTCAAACAGCATCCATATGGGATGCCAGCATCACATGTTGCATTTCAACCTTCTACGCCACAACGCAGGCCCCGACCTATATAATGTTAAACACAACTCTGGGAAGGGGCCACTCTCCTCTGAGTAGGCCCCCATGCTGTCTGTGGAGTGTAGATATTTGCTTCCCCCTAATAAAATATTATTTGCTATTCAAAAAAAGAAAACACATACTACAAAGCCATAGTAATTAAAACAGCTTAGTCCTGGCATAAAAACCTGATACAAAGATCAGTGGAACAGAATAGAGAGCCCAGGAATCAATCCACATACATACACCCAACTAATTTTTGACAACAGTGCTCAGACCATAAAGTAAAGTAAGGACAATTTCTTCAACAAATGGTGTTGGCAAAACTGGATGTATATATGTAGAAGAACAAACTTAGATACATGCCTCTCACTATATAAGAAAATCAACTCAAGATGAATCAAAGACCTAAACTTAAGACCTGAGACTATGTAGTTGCTGGAAGAAAATGTAGGGGAAACATCTCAAGACAGTGTAGGGGATGACTTCCTGGACAAGACCCCCAAAGCACAGGCAACAAAAGCAAAACTAAACAAATGGGACTGTATCAAATTCAGAAGCATTTGCACAGCAAAAGAAATGATCAGAACAGTGAAGAGACATCCAACAGAACAAACTTTTGCAAACCACCTATCTGACCAAGGATTAATATCCTGAATATATCAACAACTGAAAAAAAAAAAACTCAACAGAAAAAAAAAAAAAACAATCCAGTTGAGAAATGGGCAAAGGACCTCAATAGACAGTTCTCAAAAGAAGAAATAAAAACGGCCAGCCAACATATCAACATATGAAAAAATACTCAATATCATTAGCCATCAGGGAAATGCAAACCAAACCCACAGTGGGATATCCCCTCACCCCTGTCAGAATGGCTAAAATCCAAAACACAGAGAACAACAAATGCTGGCCAGGATGTGGACAAAGGGGAACCCTTATGCACTGTTGGTGGGAATGTAAATTAGTGCAGCCACTGTGGAAAACAGTGCGGAGATTTCTTAAAAAGCTAGAAATAGACTTGCCATCTGATCCAGCAATCCCACTGCTGGGTATATACCCAAAAGACTTGAACACAATGTATCAGAGAGATACATGAACCACCATGTTTATGGTAGCACTGTTCACAATAGCCAGTTTCAATGATCTGTGATTACTTTAAAATTACCGTAGGGGGTGCTGGTTCATATCCTGGCTGCTCTACTTCCAATCCAGCTCCCTGCTACTGCACCTCGGAAAGCAGCAGAGGATGGTCGAAGTCCCTGGGCCCCTACAACCATGTGGGAGAACCTGAAGAAGCTCCTGGTTCCTGGCTTTGGTATGGTCTAGCCACAGCTGTTGCAGCCATCTGGGAAGTGAAACAGTAGATGGAAGACATCTCTCCCTCTCTCTCTCCCTCTCTCCTTCTCTCTTTCTCTCTCCCTCTCTCCCTGTCCTTCTCTCTAACTCTGCCTTTCAAATAAATAAATCTTAAAAAAATTTACTATATATGGGTGAAAAGTTCACTTTTCCATGCAACTTCTGTTTATAGGTATTATTTATATTCTCACTAAACTAGGGTCTTCTGGCTTTTTACTTGTTAAACTTCTTTTTCAGTGAAGTATTAATCCTTCTTACTGTAATACAGATTTAAAATATGTCATCTCAAAAACTAAAAAAAAAGGGAGAAGGAAGGATTGTGGGAGGGAGAGAGGGGGAGACAGGGAGGGAGGGAAGAAGAAGGGAATATCATTATGTTCTTAGAATTATATCTACAAATCACACTGAATGTGTTAAAAACTAATTAGAAACTAAAATAAAAATGTTTTTTAAAAGATCAAGCAGTTGCCACTAAAAAGTGAATTTTAAAAAATTATTCTTTCCAAATGTAATGCAAAACAGGTAACTTAAGAAAAGAATGAGGAGTGAGGGTCTGACTTGGTAGCTGAGATGCTGGCTAGGATGCCCACGTCCCACCGGGGGGTGCCTGGGTTTGATTCCCAGTTCTGGGTCCTGATTCTGGCTTCCTGCCAATGCAGAGCCTGGGAGGCAGCAGCGACAGCTCACGTCACTGGGTCTGTGCCACCTAAGAGGGAGACCCGGATTGAGCTGCCAGCTCCCAGGCTCTGTCTGGCCCAGCATCTGGGAAGCGAATCAGTGGAGAGCAGCACTCTCTCTGCTTTTCTCTGTGTTTATACCTCTGCCTCTTAGACACATAACATTTTACAGGATTATGATCTACGTACTTCCAAAAACAGGAGGATATACTAGAAAAGAGGTTCTCAAAAGAAAAAAAAAAAAAAAGATTCTTCTCCTGGACACAATGGATGGCATTTGGCCAAAGCACATTCTTGCACCATGTTGCTTCCTTTTGGGAATACAGAGTATTAGAATCTAACAAAGTGAGAGGGTAGTAACCAGAGGGTAGCCCATTTATTTTGAAATCAAAATAATTGACAATCTCTGGTATTTTATCCCTGGTAGAATTTCTCACGAGGCCTCATCCTGAGCCTGGTACACCAGTGTACGGACAGCTGTGGCACAAAAGGCACATGGAGCCTAAGCTGGACAGGCAAAAAGTCAACACACACACCGAGGGCACTGCAGGGTGTTCAGACACTCGCCGACTACGGGGGTGATTGATTACACCCCCTCAAGTAAGAATTATGGGGAGAAGAAAAGAGCTAAAAATGTCTTGGTTCTAATTTTAACTATTTGCAATTGAAATCTCATTTCCTGTTCTAAATCTGTAATTCTCACCTTATCAATCATCACAGAGTAGAGTAGCAGATCTAAAATTACTCACGAAGGCATCTGTGCCCCTCTGAATATTTTTTTGAAGAACAAAGTTCACCATCGTTATTTACAGTACCACAGGGCTTTTTATGAAATCCAGTGGGTATCAGAAATGTATCCTGAGTAGAACTCCTTATTCACATTCTAATGTGTATAAGAGATGAGAGCCACATTATCTACCATTAATTTGGATAAATATGACAGCTACTGTTGATGGAGTAACTGCTGTTTGCCCAACAGACACCATCAAATTAGGGGCTCACTCAGGTTCATGGTCATTTCTCCAAAATCTCTGAAAAACACAAATTTTGGTAACAAAACTGCTCTATTTATAGTTGTCATTTAGTTCACTGAATTTAAATATTGTACATTTTAAGGAAGAACTACTTATAGGGTGCTGTTCTAGACCCCACTGAAGGTGTCATCTAACATTCATACTCACATGGGCACTGAGTTCAGTTTCTAAACAAAATTCTAAAATTACACTACATTCTAAAACTCATTCCAGAAAAAAAAATGATAAGCTCCCATTTCACAGATGGATAAACCAAGGCTCAGAGAGCAGCAGTCTTGCTAAGCCCACATAGCAAGTAAGAGCTGGAGGCACTGAAAGAGAGCTGGGTGCTTATAACTTACAATGCCAGTGCCTTCCCATTACACCAGGCAGTAGTGAGATATTTATCCATATAAAGATTCCAGTGCAAGAGATTAGGTATTTGGTGTTAATCTACGTGGGCTTCGGGGCCAGTGCTATGGCTCACTTGGTTAATCCTCCGCCTGCAACACCGGCATCCCATATGGGCGCCGGGTTCTAGTCCCGGTTGCTCCTCTTCCACTCCGGCTCTCTGCTGTGGCCTGGGAAGGCAGTGGAGGATGGCCCAGGTGCTTGGGCCCCTGCACCCTCATGGGAGACCAGGAGGAAGCACCTGGCTCCTGGCTTCGGACTGGTGCAGCACGCCAGCCGTAGCGGCCATTTGGGGGATGAACCAACGGAAGGAAGATCTTTCTCTCTCTCTCTCTCTCTCTCTCTCTCTCTAGATCTTTCTCTCTCTCTCTCTCTCTGTCTAATTCTGCCTGTCCAAAAAAAAAAAAAAATTTAAGCGGGCTTCCTGGTATAAATGCAGTATGAATACAATAGTAGGGAAGACATTGATTAGCTGAATGGGAACATGGTAGGATTTTCCATGAGCTTAATCACAAGGTTATCAATTCTATTTCATTTTAATTCCCTATCTTGATGAAAAAACTTGGAATTTTTATGCACTCACAAATCAAGTAGGATTCTGGTTTATGTTTCACAATCGCCGTGGTTTATTTCATAGGCCTTTAAACTCTATATACGTAGAATATAAAAATATGTCAAATGAATATTACATTCTCCATGGATGAGAATCTGGGGATGGGAGAAGACTTAGTTCCTCTCCCATGAGCAGACGTGTGCAGCCCGCGCTTCCTGAAGGAGATGAGTTGTACCTGTGATTTTACGGCAGGGTAACGGGCAGAGCGCGGTTTAAAGTGCATTCGTCTCAGGATCGACGCCGAACCAAAGACTGTTACGGTGCATTTTCAGCTGCACGTTCAGTTTCAGAAACAACACTGCCAACAATTTCTATCGAAAACAAAAGTTGTGGGGCAAGTGTTTAGCCTAACAGTTAAGATGTCAGTGAAGACACGCATACTCCATACCTGAGTGCTGGGGTTCAGGCCCTGGCTCCTGACAATGTGCACACTGGGAGGCAGCAGACGATGGCTCAAGTAGTTGGGTCCCTGCCACCCACCCACAAGAGAGACTTGGATTGAGTTCCTAGCTCCTGCTTCTGGCCCCTGCAACCCTGCAGGCATTTAGAGAGTGAACAGGTAGATAAGCGGTCTCTCTTTGTTTACTTGTATCTTTCTCTCTCTAATAAACAAAAATGAAAAACCAAACCAATTACCTGTCTCTCCAGGTAATTTTTATAGCCAAACAACTGAATAGTGACCATAAGAAGACTAGAATGAAAAACCTCCACTGGAACCTTCTGGGCTAAGGGCTGGCCACCTCGTGATAGCAAATTCATCATTATCTTTCCTTTGGTAGTTTAAAATGAAATTATTCTTCCCACTGGGCTAATGAGCCACGAATGCCCAGTCACTCTGGCTCCCTCCACCAGAATGAAGGCCAACCTGCAGTAAACAGAAACAGGGCTGAGCTTCCTAGATGAGGAAAAATGATACACTGAGTTTATGGCATCAAAGCCCCCTGCTGTTGTCTGCCTTTAGGCCAAGGATAGTTGGCAAATGGCAACAGCAACCACCCTAAGGGTGTCCAGCAGGCAATCAACTGTGCTACAATTGCTTTGAAAAAGAGCTGCTGACATCACTGACCATTGGGAGTTTGGAGTGGAGCCACCCCACTGAACAAGGAACACTCTGCACCCCAAGGTTGTCTTCACTGCACTGTCTCAAAAATCATGATGAGGTCAACCCAGAACTCCCATTATTTAATTTCTTTGGTGCTGCAGGAATGAGTCTGACCTCTGCCCGTTTTAAACCTGAGTGAGGGGAACAGCCATGTCACTGTTCTTTGCAAAATGGAATCAGAGATCAGGTGACACAGCCAGCAGCTGCCACACAGAAGACACAAATGCCACCTTAATATGATTTCTTAAATATTTGATAAGCTGGGTTTTAGTCTGAGTGTGTGTGCTCACCAGCGCTGGGGCAAATAAAGATAACAAAACAATGAATTATCTTCTACAGGAAGGCAGGGAAGGGAGATAGGCAGGCAATGGGCCTATTAAGTTAAAAGCTCTTAAAACGGAGAAATTAAATACAGTTAAAAATTAAATGGTAAAAAAACCCGTTTTTCTAAAGTCCCAAGAGTCTTTGGATGGGAGTTCCTTGGTAAAGGAAATAAATGCTTTGCTGCCTGCTCTTGGGTATAACACAATAAATATGGTAATTGTTTCAGGAAACAACATAAATTATTTTAGACAAACTGCTTTGAATGGATATATTGGTTTCTTCCTCAAAATATATAAATTTATAAAAACACAAATCTACTTTTTCCTCTTAAGCTGACAAAATAAACAAAATTAAATACAAGGGTACTTCAAAAAGTTCATAGGAAGATGATGTACCTTCTCCACTGATGTTTTGAAGATCCCTCATACTTGAGCAATTTCCTCATGCCGTCATTATATTCTTTTTCACATATTTAATAACTTGTGATAATAAGCTAAATATCTTATATATACCTTAATTTTAATATATATGCATATATATTATTTTATCTGATAGGCAGAGAGATAGATCTCCCATCTGCTGTTTCATTCCTCAAATGCCTGCAACACCTAGAGCTGGACAGGCTGAAGCCAGGAGCCCAGAACTTAATCTGGGTCTCCCACATGGGTGCCAGGGACCCAGGTAGTTGGGCCATTACCACTGCCTCCCAGGAAATGCATTAGCAGGAAGCTGGGTGGGAAGTGACCCTGGGGGTGTGGGCATCCCAAACAGCTCAATGGCTGCAAAACACACACACCCCTTAGTATCTTGTTATTTAAACACCACACACACACACACACACACACACAGGTTAAAAAAGCATGATGAGTGGGCTGGGGCTGTGCCGTGGTAAGGCCACGCCCTGCAGCACTGGCATCCCATATGGGCACCGATTCGAGTCCTAGCTGCTCTACTTCTGATCCAGCTCTCTGCTATGGTCTGGGAAAGCAGCAGAAGATGGCCCAAGTCTTTGGGCCCCTGCACTCACATGGGAAACCCAGAAGAAGCTTCTGGCTCCTGGCTCTTGGCTTCGGATTGGCCCAGCTCTGGCCATTGTGGCCACTTAGGGAGTGAACTGGTGGATGGAAGATCTCTCTCTCTCTCTCTCTCTCTGTCTCTGCTTCTCTGTAACTCTGCCTTTCAAATAAATAAATAAATCTTTAAAAAAAATTCAAAAGTTTAAAGAAAAAAGCTTTCATGGGGGCAGGAGCTTGACAAGGGTTGGAAAGAACACTGGAGGTCCACGTGACTGCTGGGGCGAGGGAAGGGTTAAAACCCACCCACCAGAAATGGCAGGTTCAAGACCCCCTTGGCAGTGGAAGGCAGAGTTGAGGTTCTTCTAGAGCACTCTGGAAGCAAAGGCTGCCGGGCTTGCAGCCTGAGCCAGAGAACGGCAAAGCCTTGGTGTGAGTCGGGCTGGCAGTTTCTGATGGGTACACTGGACACGGTAATGACCGAAAGGAGAAGTGTTCCAGGAATTCAAGTGTCTGGAAGACTTCTGATGAACCTCCAGTGAGTGGATTAAGTGCCCGAGATTTCTTCTGGGAGCAGAACTGGCATAGCAGGCTGCCGGGGCAAGGGTGGGAAAAGTGAAGATTCTCTTGGTCACTACCCCTCTCACATAACAGCTACATAAACATAGGAAAGCCGTACGTAGCAGCAGCCCTTAGTACTTTAAAAGACCCCGACTTCTGTGCAGCCTAATACAGCACAGCACAAAGAACAAAAGACACGACTACTACTCCCTTTCTAACTAAATGACCAACAGTGAGATTTTTAATGGAGAAAGTAAGCGGGAGCTCTCGCTGTCACCATTGTGGTTATGAAACACAGCTGGGGTGCTTTAGCAATGTCTGGATTGAACTGATGGATATCTGAGTGCTTATCCAGCCGTCTCCTTCACGTCTCTGTAAAGAAAGAAATCTTTCTATACGCTTTTTGTCAGGAGACATAATTATCAGAAGTGTATAATACCAGGATAGTAGCGTTCATCAACTTTTTTTTAAGAAAAATTTTTTGCTTAGCTAGAATTTACTAAAAACAAAGTTGAAATTTCACCTTTGCACTCTGAACAACATTTGTGAACCTCAGAATTTCAGCATAAAATGAGAGATTTTCTATCAAGCAAGACATGAACATTTTAAACATTCAAGGTTTTGCTGTTTGCTGGCAATTGGCCAAAGCAACACATTTATGAAAGAGATTGGTATTTTTCCCCTAGCAGAGATGAGATCTCTGTCAGTCATCCTTTGGGGACTGTTCTCTTATAGATTGACAGCTTCGGGGGAAAAAAGAGAAAGAAAGGGACTACAGTTTAAGACAAATTTTCTGCTTTATTAACGACACGCATGTTTCAAAGTAGAAACAATAAATCATCACTAGGGAAAGATGCGATCTTCAAATGGAAATCAGCTCATCTCCGCTGCACAACAGAACATCTGAGGAGACTCGCAGAGCCCGCCCAACCAATCTCACCAAGGAAATCGGCTTGGGGGGAAGGGGTGGGCAGGGCTGAGCCTCCCCCGAGTTCCACCTGCTGTGGATGGTAGCAGCCACACCAGGGCACCCTAAAGCTCTAATGAGGCTACCCGCCTCCAGCTCCAGTTCCTGCTCCTGCAGTCCTCCGGCCACATGCATCATTACATGTGTCCTGACCACACGACTCCCTTGCTCAGGCTCCTGGGTCCCCAGGACCATGTTCAGGCTTTTTTTTTTTTCTTTTTTGACAGGCAGAATGGACAGTGAGAGAGATAGACAGAGAGAAAGGTCTTCCTTTTGCCATTGGTTCACCCTCCAATGGCCGCCACAGCTGGCATGCTGCAACCGGCGCACCACGCTGATCCGATGGCAGGAGCTGATCCGATGGCAGGAGCTGATCCGATGGCAGGAGCCAGGTGCTTCCCCCTGGTTTCCCATGGGGTGCAGGGCCCAAGCACTTGGGCCATCTTCCACTGCACTCCCGGGCCACAGCAGAGCTGGCCTGGAAGGGGGGCAACTGGGACAGAATCCGGTGCCTCGACCGGGACTAGAACCCGGTGTGCCGGCGCCGCAGGCGGAGGATTAGCCTAGTGAGCCGCGGCGCCGGCCCATGTACAGCCTTTCTACCTAACACCTAAGGCTGCTTACGATGTGCTCACTTCTAACGTGATCCCCTGCCACCTACACACATTGTTCTAGGCATCCCAACCCACCTGCAGCTGCTGGAGTACACTGTTGTTTTAGGGTTCATGCCTTCCTAAATATCGCTTCTCCTGCACAGCTCTCATTTTCCTCCAGTTCCCATGGTTCAAGTCCTGACCTTCTCCCTGGAAGCCTCTCCAGACACCTGCTCTGAGTCAGATGAAGATCCTCCTCTGTGCCCAGTGCAGGTCAGTTCTCTTGAGCAGCAGCCACTCATTGACTGGTCTGTTCCCCAGCCTGCGATTTTCACATGCACAGACAGGCATCTATGGGGAGCCCTCCACGCTGCACTACACTTGTTTACAAATCTGCCTCTGCTGGGACGCTGGGAGCACCTCACTGAGGAGTGCAAGGGCATACTCCTTGTTCTGCTTTGTGTCTCACCCACTTAGCATGGTGCCTGGCACATGATCAGCACTCTGCTGAATGAATGTCCAACTAATCAGGGCTGGGCAGAGAAGGACTCATTTATTCTAGCCAGTGAGTGACTGGGGCATCAATGAGAACAATAGACTGGGCAAAACAACGAGAGAGGAGAGGAATTAGATGCCACTGTGAAAAGTCAGGAGAGCCCATGCAATCAGTGAACAGCGTGCTCTAACTTATTAAATCACTGGCCTGTCTAGTCTGACTATCTCGGCTTTAAGTCTGCCCAATGGCTTTCATCCTATCTCCTCAGTCTCAGTCACTGGACACTAAATGGCACAGGCTTCTGGTGGGGGTGGGAGGAGGGAGGGACCTCCGACCCTTTCCTACTCACCTGACTCCCTTCTTTTTGGAGTAAAATCTAGTCTACGAATCCTCACAGGAATAGCTGATTGTCTTCAACTGGAAACCACATGCATTTACTTATATGGGTAAAACACCAGTACTGGCTCCATCAGAGGTACTATCAGGGAATATGTGATCAGTTTCGGTCTGTTTCTTTTTCTTTCTTTTACAATGAGTCTGAAAGTGGATATTTTATCTGGTCCGTCCTTCTGCTAAAGAGAAACAATTGAATTCCCAGCCTGCTGAGAGAGGGGATGGATTGCCCAAGGAAACAGACAGACTAGGGGAGGGGAAGGATTTGGATGTTTTTGAAATGTAGGTCCATTTCAGCTGTCCACAGGTATTGTTTCAGTGAAACCTTACTGTCCTAATCTGCCACAGACCAATGCCTTGATCCTTCTGTAGATAAAGTTGTCTAAAAGCATGAAGAAGCTGGTAACAAAACTCCTTTGGATGTATGTGTCATTCACTACATTTTCTCAGGAGTTAATGGCATGATGAGAAGAGCAGAGGTGGATTTAGGTCTTTGTATCAAAACTATAGGCAACTGTATCAGAAATTCCATCCCCTGTCCCCTGGAAAGCTTGTGCACATAGTTTAGGAAGCACCATACTCATTCTAACCCTGCTGTTCACACCCCCACTGCGAAATGCCCTGTCCCGAGAAAGCTCCAGAAACAAATTAGAATGCATACCTATTCCATTTCTTTAGAACAAGAGTCACAGACTTTTTCTGTCATGGGGTCATATAGCAAATATGTTATGTTTTATGGGACATACAATCCATGTCAGCACTACTTAGGTGTCATTATTATGTGCAACCAGAGACAATACTAAACAAATGTGCATTGCTATATTCCAAAAAAGGTGTATTTATGGACACTGAAATCTGAAATTCTCGTAACTTCCACATCATGAAACAGTCTTCTAGTGATATTTTTTCAACCATTTGCAGAACAGGTTGGGGAGTTGGTTGTGTCCAGCAGCAGTGGTTTGCAGGTCACTACTTTAGGACAACACTCATCAGCCTCACCTGCTCGTGTGGGGCTGTTTCAGAAATCACTACTAAAGTAGAGGAGAGGGGAGCGATGTAAAGACCAATCTATAAGGAATAAAGCATCAGGAGGATTGGGCTGAGACCCCCATGAAAGAAAAATTATCTAGGACGTAGGGTGATCACTGGGCACAATCTTCTGTCTCAGAATAAACTTTAGAATAGCTGGAACAGTGTAATCATATGAGTGTGTCATTCTGTTAGGAATCCAATGTTAGGAATACATTAACCAACAATGTAAGCCAAAAATTTATAAACAGCTTTGCTGCCTGTTTAGTATAGTTACCTAGGTATCTGAAGGATGTTTGTATGGTTTTTAAACTGACAGATAAAATTGAACATATTTTTCATGTATAACATGCTATTTTGAAATAAATATATATGCACTGTGGAATGGCTAAGTCAAACTAATTGGTATATACCTTATCTCACATAAATTACAGCAGTCCATTACAGGTAAGAATATCTATTTTCTAATAGATTCAGAAGCCACTTCTAAATTCTGATATGGGATCCCTATCCTCAAAGAGTTGTGTCATCATGGGAGTTGATGGCAATTCCCATTCCTGCCTAATCACTTCGCCCCTAGTTTACCACATAGATGATATTTTCATCTCTACCAGTTTTTAGTGCTACCATAATGTCTGATTCCTTTACTCAGCTTTTCTCAGGTTAACCATCCTTAAGTCTAAATCTTCTATTTTGATGCCAATGAGTACCAAGACAAGATCCAAGCTGGACAATCTTCCTGTTGAAATCCAAAATACACTAGATCCTCAGATCTGGGTTCAGAACAAACCTACATGGGATACACATGGCAGCCCCATCACAGTCCTCTGAAAAGTCAAGGTAAGGTTTCCTTATCAACACTGACACGTCTTAAAACCTGAAACCAAGGAGTAGGGACTCCAACCTTTGATTAATAGTGTCAATGTCCCCCTGCAATATCCCCATTCTGCCTGCTTTAAACCAAATGGGAAATACCAAATGATTCACGATCTCATGGCCATAAATGAGACTGTCATCTCAGTTCATCCAAATCTCTATCCTATCTTAGCCCAGACACCTGAAGGTAGCACTTTGCTCACAGCCCTAGACCTGACAGATGCCTTCGTTTGCATAACCATACACCCAGAATCCCCATATCTGTTTGCCTTTGAATGGACTGGTCCATCCCCAAATATGATTCAACAGTACACCTGCACAGTGCTTGCTTAAGGCTTTAGGGATAGCCCTCACTTGTTTACAACACCCTCTCCAGGGAACCCAGAGAGTTCAAATTAAAGGCTGGAGCCATTTTGTAATAGGTAGACGACTTCCTCATCTAAGTCCCACCAAGGAGAACCTACGTGAAGACACCACTTAGGTCTTACATTTTTTAGGGGAATGGGGATCTCTAAACAGGGACATGTCTTGTCCCCTGGAAATTATGCCTTTGCTTGCTAAACTGGGTATAGAGCTGCCAGAGACAACGGAGCAGCTAAGGAAATTCCTGGGAATGGCAGAGGTCTGCAGGATCTGGACTCCAGGATCAGAGGTGATAGTCAAATCCCTCTGTGAAGGCTTTAGGGGCCTGATGTTGACCCACTCAAATGGTCAGGAAAACACCATAAGGTCTTTCAAAAGATTAAGGGTCTGTTGACAATGGCCCCTGCACTAGAGAGTCTTAATTTAGACAAGCCCTTCACCCGGTTTTTAGCTAAAAGGCGACGAATACCCTTGAGTGTACTAACCCAAAAACTGCATCCACCTGCTGCAAGCAATGACATGCTTTTCTAAACAGCTGGATTTAGTGGCCACAGGTGGCCTGGATGCCTGAGGGCAGTTGCTGCTACCATTTGTTGGGCTGTGGAAACCACAAAGTTGACTTCAAGCCAATCTCCTGATGTTTAAACTCAATATCAAATACTAAGGGTTCTAGAGATGAAAGGACAACAATGGCTACCATTATGCCTTAGTAAGTACCAGGATCTCCTTTTAGATTCGTAGGGGTAAACTCTGGAAGTATGCCAAATCCTTAGTGTGGGGAGCAACTCGGACCTAGACTAAGTTACTCGGATTAAGACTTATTCTATGCATCTGCTCTCCCACAATATGGCGCTGAGAAGGGAGAAACAGCTTCTACACAGCTGCCTCCAGTTCAACCAATAAACTGTAGGACCTGCTCCTGATTGGAGGAGAGCAGCGTACTCGGCGTGTGGGTAGCAGAGTTGGGATTGGTGGAAGAGGACTATAAAGGAGGAGAGAGACAACATGCACCAGGAACATCTAAGGGGAACATCTATCTGAATAACACCTGTGCAGCCCCCGAGAGAGCCAGCCGGCGGTGTGCCGCTCCCCCGCGGAAGTGGGGAAAGTGGCTAGGGGGAACCGCCCTTCCACGGAGGTGGAAGGGTCGGTAGCCCACCCGGGAAGAACCAGCAGCAAACCCGGGGAGGGCCGAGCAAACAAAAGAACAGTGCAGGGTCCTGTGTCGTTCCTCCATGAAGAGGGGGAGCGACACTTAGTCTAGCCACCCTTCTTGTCATCTGAAGATCCTGAAAAGCTGGCTTACTCCTGTATAAAACTATTGAGCAGGTCCAGAAATACCTCGAGAAAAATGGATGTTAAATGGTTCACTGATGGCAGTAGCAAGAAAGGTAGGATATGCCATAGTAGATCTTTCTTAAGTGGTGGAGGCCCAGGCATCACCATCCAACACCTTGGCTCAAACTTAGCCCCTTGGTTAGAGCCTTGATTTTACTAAACACCATGAAGCCACTTTCAGACCTGTCTGCTACTTTAGGTCACCTAGCCCAGACTGCTGGGGTCATGCCTTGGAGCAGCCAAAAGATTCTTTATATTCCCCAGCTAAAATGGTCATGGACAACCAACTAGCCCTAGAGTACCTACTGGCAGAGCATAACAGAGTATATGCAGTGAGAAATGAAAACTGCTGCACTTGCACTAACAACAATGGGTCTGTGGAATAAGATATCAAAGGATTTATGATCAAATGAAGTGGCTCCATGATTTTGTTAAGGGAAGCTCTCTCAGTTTCCACCGCCTGGGAAGCAACATGGTTCTGACATGGTTCTTATTCTTGCTCCTTTTTGGCCTGTCAAATTTGTCTCTTCCAGAATTCAACAGTTTCATGTCAAAATGATGATCAAGCAAGGATGCCAGCCATTACCAACAACTGGTGGCAAACCTCTTGTTCCTTCAATGGGACCTCTAGATCAGTTAGCAAGGAATTTTTATTCCCTGGCTATGTAGGGCCTATATCCTGATACAACATGAAGAAGTTATAAAACATAGATCTCCTTTACTCAACCTTCCATAAAGATCAAGGGACAAAAATCTCAGGGGAGAAAAAATGCTGTAGGCAAGGAAGTAGACAGCAAGGAGGACCTAAGGACACCAGCCTTCCCTGCAGCCCACCCACGCTTCAGCCATACGTTCAGAATCTAACGCTTCTTCCTTTCCATTCAGGGAAAACTGCAGCTTCTGTCAAACTGCAGCTCAGAACTGACATTGGTCAAAAATAACCAACAAGGCCACTGGCTGCATTCCTGTGATGAACTTTAGCTCACTATAATAAAACCACTATGGATGACACTCCTGCTCCCATCATGCACCTGACACTTAGATATTTCCAAAAAAGATGGCAAGCAAATGGGTGGGACTCAAACGCTGGCCCCTTTAAATATTCATTTACACTCCATCCCTCACAACACCCTTATGACTCTAGATCATATAGAGAAATGACTGATTTTTTTTCCAACACAGCCCACTCTGTGTATGCCTGCATTCTTTCTTGAGTGTGTACTCTTGCTTTGCCTGCAAATAAACTTCACTTTTCAGCTGAGATTTACCTACTTCTCATCCTCAAATTCCTTCCTGAATCAAAGAAAAGAACCTGGATCCTGCCACCCCCACAATACTCTTATCTAAATTAAATTTTGTAACCCTTGGCCAACATCTGTTTGGTGAGCTTTCAAAGAGCAGTCTTTATCTGACTCACATTTCTCTTTTCAAGTTGAGCAGTGTCTACCGCACAAGAAAAAAATTTTAAAAAATAAATGGCATCAACAAAGGCACAGAAATTAAGGCTTAATTTAGAGCCTTCTCTAAGAAATCCTCAGCATCGGAAGTGTTAACACGTGACAGGTAAAATTCTCCTAGCTTTCTGGGCTCTGAAAGTGCGGTGTCCATTAGCTTGTCCTACCCCAACCAAACCCCATGAATCAGAACCTCTAGAAGTGGGTACCAGAATCTGTATTGCTATACAGCCTTCAAATGATTCTGATGCACACGAGCATTTGAGAACCACTGCGATCTAACAAAAAAAAATGGTATCTAGAGGCTCTTCCTTTCCTAACAGAAAACCCATGAAGAGGAAGAGATTCATTCCCCAGATTTGGGACCAGTCTGTCATGTCCCTAAAGATAAAATCGGTCAATTCGATGATAATAAGTAGGTTTATACATTAATCTCATCACATTTCAAAGGCTCCACTTCATCTCAAAGTCTCAAAGATCAACAGCCAATGTGAGCACACGCCACTCATTTTCAGTAGAAAAAATAACCCTTTCCCATCTTCCTGCCCAAAATGTAGGTGTTACCAGTGGTCAAGTTAAAAAGAGTGAGGAGTGGAAGCACAGCCAAAGGAAGAAAAGCAAAAACAAATTGCATCACATGCCCTGAAGGGGACGCAGGGAGTGTGTCACATCCTTCCCAGTCGCTGACCAGCACATAGCTTGGCACTGAGCAAAACCACCACCGCTTCATTGTGCTCATCCGTTTTCAGGTCTGTGTCAGCTGAACACTACTGCACTCTGACACAAAAGCTAAATACCACGGTCCTCACACATGGGAAAAGGAGTCATTCAGAAAGTGGAATCAGCAACTCTCCGCGTAGGACAGAGCTGGTCAATGGTACAGAAGAGAGCCAGCATTTCTACTCTTTGTGATTACAACTGTCTAAACATTTCTGACAAATTTCATGTGGTAATGTCTTTCTGAATGTCATCTTACAAAACTTCCACAAGAAAGAATTACAGTGGAAACTTGAAAAAGCTAATCAAAGAAAATGATTGTAATCATTTTTTTTGGAAGCTAAATTGCATCAACATTTGAATATCCAGTATTTCTTTCGTCATTTCAGCATTGTCTGCTATCATTATCTATTCTCTCTGGGTTTTGAAAAGGCTTTAGAATCTGCTGATTGTCATCAATGAACTACTGAAGCCACAAAGCTCGGGAATACCACTGGACCATGACAAATGTAAAAGACAGTTAACTACTGCAAATAGGGTTTCTGTTGCCAGATAAACTGCATTACAAAGCTGGAGTTACAGTGCTCACATCTGGGCATTTGCAGACAGCAATCCACACAGAAGCATGAACAAAACCTCCTGGGATTAGTTGCATTGCCAATGGTTCTGCAGCGAATGCTGGCAAATCCAGAATCTAGTGGCTTAGCTGTTGGCAGATAAAATACACAAGATCAAAAAGAAAAAGGCTGTATTCTGGGCAACCTTTTCCTCTACATACCCCTAATCCAACACCAAATTAATTTGTATTGCGTGAGTGTTTTGAATTAAATATGCTATGAAAATATTTTATTATCTCCTGCACTTACTTTGGGTAAATACTACTTAATTTGAGTCCCTTCTGAGTAATTAAAAATGCGTTATCTCAATGGGAAATAGAATTAGTTTCATTACACGATTTATTTTTGAATTAAAAATAGCCAGATAGCAAACAAATGGTTAGAGGTCATAAGCCTGATGACACAGAATTAGAAAACCAGATATAACATAATGAATGGCACAACAACAAAGGGAAAAACAAGATGATTCCACATAGCTTTGTTTTTCCAAAATGTCTTTCTTGATACTTAAACAAAAGACATAAGACTGGGTAATGACAGTATCACTGAATGGTGTTTAATTGTATTTGTCAGATAGTTGTCTAATTACTACATGTAAATGAAGAGCATGGTCAATGTGTCTTTGACCTTGCCTGAAACTAACACATTACCACAATTTCTCTAAGAAGGGATGGAGGGAAGAAGAATGAGGAAGAAAGAAAAAGACTCAATTTGGGTACAATCTTATTTTTGTTTTTAACATTCTTTATTTATTCATTTGAAGGGCAGAGTTTCAGAGTGAGAGGGAGCAACAGAAAGACAGATCTTCCATCTGCTGGCTCACTCTCCAAATGGCTGCAACAGCCAGGGTTGGGCTAAATTGAAGCCAGGAGCCTGGAACTCCATCCGGGTCTCCCACATGAGTGGCAGGGGTCCAAGCACTTGGGCCATCCTCTGCTGCCTTCCCAGGCACCTTAGCAGGGAGCTGAAGAGAAGCCAGGAGCTGAACTGGTGCTCTTATGGGATGCCGGCATTGCAGCCAGGGGCTTAACCTGCTGTGCTACAACTCAGCCCCTTGGCTATAGCCTTAAACTAACATATTTTTTTTTAACCTGTAAGCTGAATGAACATCCTTTTCTGAAACGAAAATGTGATGTTGCCAAAAGGAGACTTGATAGGAATTGGGATGCTTTTGTTTCAAACTGGTAGTCTCGAACTCAAATGCCTGAGGACATCAAGCACCTCAAGATACAGAAAGGATCTGCCAAGGTAAAGAGGGACCCTCGGATCCCGCTTACAGGGGCAGCTGTTACTCAGCTGCGGGTGACTGGGGCCAGGAAAATACTCACCCAATGTTGCCAGACCACCCAATTTTTGTTAGCACCACAAAATCAAATATTTACATGAAACTCACTTGTGGGGAGCAAACCGGACTGGACTGTTACTGGGATTGGGACTTGTTCTATGCATCTGCTCTCCCACAATATGGCGCTGGGAGAGAAGTAAACAGCTTCCGCACAGCTGCCTCCAGTTCAACCAATTAACTGTAGGACTTGCTCCTGATTGGAGAGCAGCGTACTCGGCGTGTGGGCAGCTGAGTTGGGATTGGCGGAGGAGGACTATAAAGGAGGAGAGAGATGGCATGCACCAGGAACATCTATGGGGAACATCTAAGGGAACCCATGCAGCCCCCGAGAAAGCCGGCCGGCGGTGTACCGCTCCCCTGCGGAAGTGGGGAATGCGGCCAGGGGGAACTGCCCTTCCACGGAGGTGGAAGGGATAGTAGCCAACCCGGGAAGAACCAGCAGCAAACCCGGGGAGGGCCGAGCAGACGAAAGAACAGCGCAGAGTTCTGTGTTGCTCCTCCACGAAGACGGGGAGCGACATAATGGTGCCGTGACTCGGATAGGAAACCTGACTCGGATAGGAAACTTAGGACGGATATGAAACTTAGGAGGGAAGAAACGGGAAGAACTAGGGAAAATATCGGAGAGAGAAACTAGCAAACAGCCTAGGGAAAAGCCGGACGAAAAAGGAGCCGGAAGAAGCTATTGAAAGCCTAGGCATAGACTCGGATACGGACTACGGGGGGAAGCTGGGAGAAATCTCTAAGGTCGAAAGCGAAAGTGAAAGCTAGAACAAACAGACTCGGACGCGGACTGTGGGGAGAGGCCAGAAGAAATGAGGGAGGAATATCGTTGGAGGAAAGTTTGGGGAAACATACCGGGTAGAGAAAACTGTTAGGGAAATTGAAGCCGCGGGGGGCAGGCCAAGGCGGAAAGGAAAGCCACTTTGGGATTCTCAAGTTAGCCCGGGAATAGGGGGCGAAAAGTTGAAACCAGAAGCTGAGACGTAAGCCAGATTGGGATCCGTCTGATTAGCCCGGGGAGCAAAGGACGGGAAGCCAAATCGTGGGGCGGAGACGTACGCTGGGTTGAATTCGCCAGGCTAGCCCGGGGAACTTGGATTGAATGCTAGTGGTGGAGACGCAAGCTACGCTGTGTTACTCGCGGAAGCCGCAGAGAGAGCACGGGGCGTGAATAGATAGGGAACGCTGTCGTAGGCCGTGGTTCAGACGCGAAAGGGTTAAGCGTGGAGACCGCGGAGCGCGCGAAGCCGAGCCGCGCAAAGCCGGGAAGCTGCGCAGATGAGAGAGGCGCGCGGGCTGAAGCGGCGCAGAGCCGGGAACCCGCCGGCAGGGCGAGGCGCCGGAAAGCCGCAGGGATAAGAGAAACAGAAGTTTTAGAAGTAAAGTGAGAAAAATAGGAATGCTGGAAGATAGAAGTAAAATGGGAGAAATAGGAATGCCCGGAGATAGAGAAATAGAGAAATAAAAAGGCCTCCCTACAACACTGCAATGTGAGAGCTTGGATTCGGTCTGCCTAATCAAGTGAGGCGATGAGCACCTGCGGGCAGCTAGCAGCTTATGCGCCGCAGGTCACCGAAGACAGGCACGAATTAACATCAGTAAGGCTTCCCCACAATACAACAATATTAAGCTTGGATTCGGTCTGCCTGATTTAAGGCGGTAAGCGCCAGCAAGCAGCTCGACCAGAGTATGAGCTGCAGGTCACCGAAGATAGGCACGAACCAACACTAATAAGTCTCCCCCACAATAAGGCAATGAGAAAGCTTGGATTCGGTTTGCCTGATAGGTCTTGTAAGTCCCCTGCAGGCAGAGCAGAGCATGCGCTGCAGGGCACCGAACACAGGCACGCATCAGCGCCTAAAAACCTCCTCACAACATGGCGAAGAGAGGACCCGGATTCGGTTTTCCTGATTGATAGGACTTGTAAGAGCCTGTGGCAACTCTAGCAAGTAGAGCAGAGTGTGTGCCGCGGGACACCGAAGACAGGCGCGTATCAACGCCAAAAATAAAAAGAAAGGGGGATCTGTGGGGAGCAATCCGGACTGGACTGTTACTGGGATTGGGACTTGTTCTATGCATCTGCTCTCCCACAATATGGCGCTGGGAGAGAAGTAAACAGCTTCCGCACAGCTGCCTCCAGTTCAACCAATTAACTGTAGGACTTGCTCCTGATTGGAGAGCAGCGTACTCGGCGTGTGGGCAGCTGAGTTGGGATTGGCGGAGGAGGACTATAAAGGAGGAGAGAGATGGCATGCACCAGGAACATCTATGGGGAACATCTAAGGGAACCCGTGCAGCCCCCGAGAAAGCCGGCCGGCGGTGTGCCGCTCCCCTGCGGAAGTGGGGAATGCGGCCAGGGGGAACTGCCCTTCCACGGAGGTGGAAGGGATAGTAGCCAACCCGGGAAGAACCAGCAGCAAACCCGGGGAGGGCCGAGCAGACGAAAGAACAGCGCAGGGTCCTGTGTCGTTCCTCCACGAAGAGGGGGAGCGACACTCACTGTTATCAAAATGGTAGCAACTCATTGAGAAGGACTATGAGAGACCCACATCCTAGGTCAGATCCTGTCTACTTAGCTATGGGGTCTTATGGAGACCCCCTTTTTAACTATAAAACACACACCCAAGTTTCTGTGGCACCAGATACCTATTCAAGTCTTTTTATGACCAAGTTTCTTTTTATTAAAGATTTTATTTTATTTATTTGAGAGGTAGAGTTACAGACAGTGAGAGGGAGAGACAGAGAGAAAGGTCTTCCTTCCATTGGTTCACTCCCCAAATTGCCATAATGGCTGGAGCTGCGCCCATCCGAAGCCAGGAGCCAGTTGCTTCATCCCAGTCTCCCACACAGGTGCAGGGGCCCAAGGACTTGGGCCATCTTCTACTGCTTTTCCAGGCCACAGCAGAGAGCTGGATTGGAAGAGGAGCAGCCAGGACTAGAACCAGAGCCCATATGGGACGCCAGAGCCGCAGGCAGAGGATTAACTCACTGTGCCAAGGTGCTGGCCCCTACACCAAATTTCTTTACTTGTGAACAAATTGTTTAGAGATTCTAATTCTCAGTACATTGAAGTATGGGAATAATACCAATATTGGAAAATATCTCCAAAGGCAGATGCAACCTAAGCCTTAGTGGTTTGATGGCTGATTCAGGAGTATGATTTACTCACAGAGGTTTGTGTTGTCACACAGGTCATGTAGAGTTAGGTGAACAGTCTCGAACAAGCAGAGACAGACAGATGCTTCCATTTTGGAGAGGCAATGCTGAACCAGTTTATGGGGGCTTGGGGCATTTGGCTCAGTGGTTAAGCTGTCCCTTGGGACACCACAATCCACATCTGAGTGCCTAGGTTTGAGTCTCAGCCAGGCTCTCCATTCCAACTTCCTGTTGATTCGCACCCTGGGAGGCAGTTAAGTGATGGTTCAAGAACTTGAGTTCCTGCAACCCACATGGGAGGCCTGGACAGAGTTCCAGGCTCCCAGCTTTGGTCTGGCCCAGGCCTGGCTGTTTCAGGTATTTGGGAACTTTCTTTCTCTGCCTTTCAAATAAATAAAGAAGTAGATAAAAGTGTCTGCACCCATGTGGCAGACCCAGAAGAAGCTCCTGGCTCCTGGCTTTGGATCAGCACAGCTCCGGCAGTTATGGCCAATTGGGGAGTGAACCAGCGGATGGAAGACCTCTCTTTATCTCTCCCTGTAACTCTTTCAAATAAATAAATAAATCTTAAAAAGAAATAACTAGTGTAAAACAGCTGAAGTCTTCAAACTGAAGAGCTAACTCCACCAAATCTCCTCCACTGGTTGACCTACAGTGTTTTACTCTATACTATGTAAAAAAAAAAAAAAAATCAAATCTACTCTTCATCCAGTTCAGGCTCAATAAAGCATTTACAAGTTACTCCACTGAGAGACTGCAAATGAGACAGTCCTCAAAGACACAGCAGAGGTCAGCCTAGGAAACGGGGTCAATGCAGCGGAACAGGGGCCACGCGGCATCAAACAGGGAGTGAACGCCTCATCCACTGTTCCCACCCCCTTGTGATTAATTAGCAGCCTACTGCATCCACCCACCAGCTGTATCCTAGCTCGCAGGCTGACCCTGACTGAGGACTACAACGGCATAATGAAAACTGTGCTTCTAATTGTCCAGCAGGCCATCATGGCTTGGCTAGGAAAGGCTCTTTCACTCCCCTCCTTTCTGATTAACTAGATGGCTTTTATAAATCCCCTTAATAAGTTCATTTGTGTAACCCACGGCGAGCTGCCCTTCCTTCCTGCTGCTGAGGGCTCAGCTGCTTATCTTTGGATGTGACCCATCAAAAGAGAATTGTTAAAGATCATTTAAAATCTGCTAAATTGACAAGTAATGCTGATCTCACGGCTCCCTTGATTCAGTCCTGCTTTCCTGTGTCATAAAGCAAGCCTGTGCAGACAGTGAGCTGTGGGCCGGGAAGACATCTTTCTAGTTTATCAAAAAGCCCTTGTGATGGTCTCCCGAGCAGGGAATTCAATAATTACCAATAGGCCCGTGGAAAGTTATTAATGTTCATACAGATCCTCACCATTTCTAGTTGTTTTCCATATGTATTCTCGCACCAGCTGCTCCCAACAACCGTGAGGCAGCATTATTAACACAGGCATGGAGAGGTTGAGCAACCTGTACAAGAACCCATGATTGCCTATAGTATTGCTTTGAGTCGAGGTCTTCTGATTTTAACTACAGTGCCTTTTCCATTATAATGTGTCAAACATTGTTGTGTTGTTTGCCAGCCACACACCTGTCCCTCCCTATGCTGTACACCTAAGGCTAGGAGCTTGTAATTCACATTTCCTACATCTCCTTCCCATTTGTCTTCCCACTTGGTTCTGGTAATTGGTCAGAAGATTCTTGGTTGTGATGCTTAAAATGAGGCAGTGGATGCAGTTGCTATAGGAACAGTGGGGCTGCTGTGATGCTGGGACCTTACACCCCCTAGCCCAGAAGGGTCAGTGCTTTTCAGTGAATCGCCAGAATCAAATGCAGTGTCTCCCACCCACTTGCTGGAGCATGTTGTGGGCTCCAACCCTGGGATGTTAGCTGTTCTGCTCTGGGTATCAAATCTTCTATCATTTTGCTCCCCCAAAAGGTCTTCTGTAGTTCCATTTCCAATGCATTCCGCTGACATACCTCAAGTGGCTTCGATTTGCCTGCTGAATCTTGCCTTAACATCCACATCTTCTACATGGCACCCCTCTAGGGAAGTGGAAGACCCTATCCTTACCTAATAGAACCGTATAATCTATGCGGGTAATAGAGCCAATGCATTTGAACCCAGAGCAGACAAACACAAGGATCTAATCAAGGGTGCAGGGAAATGGGTGATTTCACACTAACTCTCTTTGCTTGGCGCAAGGAGAGGGACTTGCAGTTGCTGTGTTTGTTCTGCAGTATGAAGTCAAGTCCGTTCTCAGCCAGTCCCGAGAGCAGTCTCTTAGTCTCCCGTCCAGCCCACCCTTCTGGTCTTCCAAATCACTTCTCTCTTTTACACTTCCTGCCCCGCAGCCATCTCTGGTGCCAAGTTGTCTGCCCCATTCTTGTTCGGTTTCCTGTTCATTAACTTCTGGCTGATTATCGCATTAGCATCCCTGAAGTCCACATTTGCATCACCATACATAAGAAACTTTTTGTCTGTGGCAAAAAGGGGCACAATTATGACACATATAATGTGGGACAGAACTACTAATTCCAATGGAGTTAAGAGTGGGAGAGAAAGCGATTAAATGATTGTTGGACTGTAGAATTTTTTCAGCCTTCATTGAATCAATTGATTTTTTACTTTTTTCTCCCCTAAAATGAAGAATTCTATGCCACTTGTGATTGAGTTTATTTTGTTGGTTTACTTTTTAAGGATTTACTTACTTATTTGAAAGGCAGAAGGACAGGTCTTCCCTCCACTTGTTCATTCTCCAAATGCCCGCAGTAGCCAGGGCTGGGCCAGGCCAAAGCTAGGAACCTGGAACTCCATCCAGGTCTCTCAAGTGGGTGGCAGGGGCCCAAGCACTCAAACCATCCTCTGCTACTTTCCCAGGCACCTTAGAAGGGAGCTGGATCAGAAATGGAGTCACAGGTGGCAGCTTAACCCACTATGCCACAACGCCTGCCTCCCATTACATTGGTGATTGCATTTCAGCATTAAAACATTGAGGGAACACAGCATTCACATTGTGGCACCCATGCTCTTTGTTAGTGGAAAAGCTGGCTCTCTTGTTGTCTGACCACATTGTCTGACTTCAGTCTGTATGCCTGAAACACGAAATTGCTGCTCTCCACAGATGGGGAACAGCATTTGTGACAACCACTGAAGTGCCTTTGGGCAATGCCCTTAGCCAGGGAATGATATCAAGGAACATCACCCGGGTGGGAGAGGCTCCCAGACAACTCCCCTTCTCTGTTTTTTATGCTGAGATTCTGCATGGGGCTGCATTTGAAGAGGGCTCAGCTGCACCTGTGGCAGGAGTGCACTTGAGCTTGTACAAAGCTTCCACAGTCATCTGGGAGAAGCAAAGGCTATTCTTTGTCCCACATGGTTATACATGGCAAGTACACCTCTGCCTGATGCTCTTGCAGACATTTCAAGGTCTTACGAAGGAAACAGAAAATACAGTAGCTACTCAGCAAACCACAGGTATTCAAGCCATTGGTATCCTTTTATCCCTGCAAGTACGGGCAAAGCTGGGTCTCTGCAAAACTGGGAAGTTGGGAAAGTTTCTCCGTGGTACTTCTCAGTTGGGGCCTCTTCTTAAACAGGTGCTAGCCTACCTTCTCTCCCTTGAGCTATTCGGTATCTTGATATCTTTGCCAGGGAGTAACTGAAATACAGAGGCACTAAAGCAAGACACACGGATGAGAACTCAGAGGTTTCATTTCAGCGGGGATCAAAGCACAAAGACTATGGTATCTGGGAGTGCATAGGAGGAAACTCAGGGCTAATCTGGTGTCTGCTGAGTGACCTGAAGCAGTAGCAGCTCGGCAGATATAGAACTGAATGGAAGCCCTAAGGAGAAGTTCAGGCACTAGCCAGTAGGTTGGGTTGTGTTATTTTGGAGAGAGGAGGGCTGTGCACGTGGTGGAGATCCAGTATTCTGAAATGACAGCGTGAAGGTAGGATCAGGCATGCCTGGGGCGTAGATGAAGATTCCTGCTGTATTAATAGGAAACATGCTGGCATCAGTGCTATTCCAGAAAACACAGATCGCATAATTGGGAGGCCATTAAGAACACTGTTCTGATTCATGTGGTGTCTTGTGCTTTCACAACTAGCAAATTAAATGAATTAATGGGGAAAAAACCCTTTAAGGCACAAATAATGATAATATCTCTCCTCAAACAATCTGTTTCCCTCTGCCATTATAGAAACTGCCATGACTTTGGTTGAATTTTTAACATTATTTATATCCTCAGGAATCAGCAATGCTTTCTTTTAATCCAAAAAAAAAAAAGACGGTAGGCAGAAACCCTGATTTCTTTGAGGACTAGGTTTTTACTTAAAATGTACGTGGCTGTGCCAGTGAGGAGTCCTCTCTGTGTAAGTTCCAGAACTGAGTCACAAACCAAATGCCCAATCAGTCTTGTAAACTTCAGATTAGCTTTCAACCCAACACAGCCTGCGACTGTCACTCGGATATGTGCTTCTCCTGCTATTGGGTAAAGGATCAGTGACACACTTCAAAGATTTGGGGAACAGTCTCTGTCCTTTCCAAAGAGCATTTGTTCTCTCAAAAACAAATGCTGGATCTGTTCGTTTGCCTTCCCCCCCCCCAAAACGAGGGGAACATTTCTTTTGATTGTTTTCCAACACCACCTCCGCATTTTAACAATGGAAAGCCATAGCACCCGTTCCTCTTGCTAGCGGAGTTTGTGAGTAAACTCAGTTCCAAAACCTATGTTTCCAAGCCCTGGGAATTGAGAAATACTACACAAACTTACGAAGGCAGAATTTATTTAACTAATGCTGTTGTCTGATTAATGGCTGAAACTGAAGTTTCATAAATCATCGTTCATTGATTGAGCAAATCAAGCATCTACTATATGCCAGGGACTATTCTTGATACTGGTATACATCAGTGAGCACAACAGACAAGATTCCTGTCCTCATGGGCTTTACATTTAGTTGGGGGGACGGATATCAAAATAAGCTGCAACTTATGTTGTTTGTTAGGTGGTATTATGCCACAAAAAAGAGGAGATACAGGAATCCCTAGGGTGCATGTGTGTGATTGTGATTGTGTGTGTGTGTGTATTCATGTGTGAGCACATGTAAGTAATCCACAGGATAGGGAAAAGTTCAGCAAAAAATGACTTTTGACATTGTCATTTTTAATGTCAATCAGTGTATCTATGTATTGGGAAAACATGAAATATTATAAGCATTTCTCCAATTGGGTTGGATATTGTAAAATTAATTCTTAAGTAATTATAAACAAATAAAAATGCTATTTGAGCGAGGACTGAAGAGCCAGTGGGTTAAGGGGAAGTATGGAGGAAGAGTACTCCAGAGACAGGGACCATCACTGCGAAGACCCTGCGGTGGACCTGTCCCTGGCTGGTTCAAGGAGCACCAGGGAGGCCCACGTCCCCGGGACACAGTCAGGGAGAGGAATACGAGCCGCAGGCAGGGAAAGGGCTTTGGCTTTGTACAAACTTAATTAGGGCAAGGAAAAGGCAATTAACATCCAGAATGAAGTGCTCAATAATTAAGAGATTATTAATAAAACAAAATACAAATTTACATAAAAATTCATACTGCAAAATCATACTTTCCTATTAACGATCCTATTTAAATAAAAAGCACATACATAGAAACAATTGATAAATACACACACACACACAAATATATATAGTTTTAAGATTGAATCAGATGCACAAGAAGCATTTACTGTAATACCACCTCATATCAAGCAAGCATTCCTACCCTACTGCATTGCTTGGCCTCAAATTTCTGTTCTCTTTCTGCAGCACCATTGATTGTATATGATGTACATGACCATGGTGTTGTAACAACCCCGACAGTCTTCAGATTTATTATTCAATGTGTACGAGCAGCAGGATAATAGCTTTGACTTCCATATGAGACCTTATTTGTCATGTACACACAGCACAATGAACAGAGACTCCCAAGGCCAAGTGCTTCGTGTCTGAACTCATTAAGTATTCCGGTAGGTACATCTCCTGCCCAGGCAGAGGTGCAGTGGGGAAGCACGTGGACTCTGGAGTCAGACTGCCATGGTTTGGATCCCTGCTCTGTCATTGACTAGCTCTGTGTACGTAGGCAAAGCATTGAACCCTGTACCTGTTTCTTCACACCTCTGTAATAGGCTACTGTGGGGATAAAGTGAGATAGAGCACAGGAAGTGCTTAGATGATATCCAGCACCTGGCAAGCCTCAGTGAATCACGACCGTTACTCTCACAGCAGAACATAACGTGTTCACAGGAGGATATCACCGGCAACAGCCAGTTCCGCTGTAAACATATGACTGCCTACATTCAAATTTAGCTCTTCTCAAAACTTCTATTGATATTTTTCATGGCCACGGCGCTGTGGTGCAGTGAGTTAATGCCCTGGCCTGACGCGCCGGCATCCCATATGGGTGCCGGATCAGGACCCGGCTGCTCTACTTCCAATCCAGCTCTCTACTGTGGCCTGGGAAAGCAGTAGAAGATGGCCCAAGTCCTTGGGCCCCTGCACCCACGTGGGAGACCTGGAAGAAGCTCCTGGCTCCTGACTTCGGATTGGCGCAGCTCTGGCCGTTGCAGCCAACTGGGGAGTGAACCATCAGATGAAAGACTTCTCTCTCTCTCTCTCTCTGCCTCTCCTCTGTGTAACTCTGACTTTCAAATAAAAATAAATAAATCTTTAAAAAAATACAAAAAATTTTTAAAAAGATACTTTTCATAGCCAAAGACTGAAAAAAGCAAACAAAAGCCCTGAAAAAATATTTTAAAAATACTACTTAAGGCATATTTTGATGATTCTCAATTGTTATTATAATGCTATGTTAATTTTAACTTATTAAATATTGAAGGAGGGACATCACCATTTGAAAGAAGTTAAAATATTTCATATGAGATTAAACTAATTTGTCTTCATGCAAGACAACATTAGAGGATCCCAGATGCTATTTTCCTAAAAGGTCATTGTGTCATGTGTGTGCCACCAAAACAGAGAAGCACAAGACAAACGCCTCCCTGGGTAAGTTGAAATACCTTCCAGGAAATACCTTTCCATCTTGCATGAACCTAGGGGCAACACTGACACGGATAAATCAAAGGAGCATCTCCACAAAAGAATATCGAACAAGGCAGACACTGGGGCTGAGACACCCAGACCAGGCGACAATGTACAATAGTCACAAAGAAGAGTGGTAAACTCTGTATCAAATTTGATTTTATAATCTGGAATTCCTCCATTTTATTTTCTAATTTATTGTAAGACTGAAATTATTGTGCTGATTTGGGGGCATTAAAATGTTTATAAATAAAGGTCAGGATTGTTGTTAAATTAGGTACTTTTTTAGTAAAAGCTTTATTTACTTATTTTGAAAGACAGAGCAACAGGAGAAAGGGAAACAGACAGGAGAGAGATCTTCCATCCATTGGTTCACTCCCCAAATGGCTGCAACAGCCAGGATGGAACAGGTTGAAGTCAGGAGCCAGAAATTTCATATGAGCCTTCCCCTGACTAACAGGGACCCAAACACTTAGGCCTTAACCACTGTTTTCCCACTCCCAGGAGCATTAGCAAAGAGCTGGGTTGGAAGTGGAGCAGCCAGGACATGAACCGACAACCTAATATGGGGTGCCAGCTACGCAAGCAGCTGCTTAATCCACTGCACCACAACGCTGGCCCCTAAATTCAATACTTTTGACCAAAATACAATGTTATCAGTTCAGTAGCAGAAAGCCTTTCTTAGAAGTTGTTTTATATTTTATTCAAGAAATAAGTTTGACTTATAAGCAATGTATATTTTTATAGAACTAGATTTCATTAAATCATAAATTTTCATTAAATATTTTTAAAAAACTGAACAATGAAACTGTACGGGATTGTTCATATTCTATTCATTCAATTATAATGAAGAAGTATACAAGGTAGGGGCTGTTGTGGTGTAGTAGGTTAAGGTGCTGCCTGCAATGCTGGCATACCAGTATGGGTACCAGGTTCAAGTCATGGCTGCTCCATTTCTGATCCAGTTCCCTGCGAATGTACCTGGGAAAGCAGTAGAAGATGGCCCAAGTGCTTGGGCCCCTGCCACGAGACCTATATGGAGTTCCTGGCTCCTGATTTTGGCCTGGCACAGTCTTGGCTGTTGTGGCCATTTGGAGAGTGAACCAGCAGATGGAAGATTCTCTCTGTCTCTCTCTGTCTCTCTGTCTCTCTCTCCCCCTCCCCCTCCCTCTCTCTCCCTCCCTTTGTAATTCTGTCTTTCAAAAAAAAATCTTTAAATAAAAGTATACAAGATTTAACCATATAATTCCAAGAAAAGAAAGGATAATTTTGATAAGAAAATGAACTTAAATCGTAATGATCTGTTTTGTTTAACATCACCTTCAGGAAGGGGAGAGGGAATGGGAGAGGGGAGCGTTGTGGGTGGGAGGGAAGTTACGGGGGTGGGGGGGGAGGAAGCTATTGTAATACATAAGCTGTACTTTGGAAATTTATGCTCATTAAATAAAAAAAAAATCTGCAAAAAAAAAAAAAACACATCACCTTCAAAGATTTACATGTAATTTGAACAATTTAAAAATAGTGCTATTGTACATTCTAAGAAACATTTATTTTCCATTCTTTTCATCAGGAAGCTAGCTGATGACAGATGATAAACGTAATTTCAGTACAGATGTCGAAGTGTGTTATACACCAGCAAGATTCAGAAATGCCAAGTAAAATAGGGCAAACCATAATGTTTTTTCAATGCATATCTATTTATTTTCATCTTCTTAAAAGACACAGGGAAAAGAGAGAAAGAGAGACAGAGAGAGTTTCAATCTGCAAGTTCACTCCCCAAATGCCTGCAACGACCAGAGCTGGGCCAGGAGCCAGGATCTCCATCCAGGTTTCCCGTGTGTGTGGTAGGGGCCTATGTACCTGAGCCATCACCTGCTGCCTCCCAGGGAGGCGTCTCAACAGAGGTGCTGGAACTTGAACCCACATGGGTCCAACATGGGATGTGGGCATCCCAGCAGCTGCTTAACCTGCTGCCCCACAACACTGCCCCTAAAAGCTTTCTCCCATAGATAAGATCTAGAATTAAGTTTTAGCTCGTTTTCCAGAAAACAGGATCCATAACTGACACAGATCGCCAGGATGACTTCTAGGACAACAGGAACTAGCGGGAAATTGGGACCTAGGCTCGTGGGCATCTCCAGTACCAGGAAGGCCTGACTGGCATGAGCTGCAGAAGGGAACGCGGGGCTGTCCCGAGGCACGAGTCACGGCACATCATGGAATAAACAGCATGCATGTAAAATTAAACGTGGGGATTTTTTAGGCTTATCTTCTATACACAAGAAGCAGAAAGCAAATCAGATAATTTCCCTATTTTGGAGAAAATATGGCTTCTTTTTCCATTTGATCAACTAAAGATGCATGAACAGCAGCATGAATTTCGATTAAGAAATACCCAGGAGCTCAAAATAAACGTGTGTGGATATAAACTGCCATGTGGACCATTAAAATTATGACTTTGTGCATTAATTACAGCAGGATTTGTCCCCACGTATCTGTGAATTCCCTCTATAGCCAACACATCGCTTTAGGCCAGCATTTCTGAGACTTGTGATTCATTTTCCTCCGAGCCTCAGGCTTAAACTGCCTTTCATCTCAGTAAACCTGAGAGAATTATAAAGATGCAACCGCTTCCTGGACATAACCTCCTGAATCGTCGGGCGTGTGTCTAACTGATCACCGTTTCCAAACCGTGACCACAGGACGAAAGAACCGCCACAGAAACAACAGCCCTTTTCCTGCAAATCTGACTCAAATTTGTCTGCTTAGTTATAATGACACATTGTCCCATGCTATTGCTTCAAAAATGTTGCCAGTGACCCTTGGGAATGCTGTGTACTGTTTGCCTTCATTCCTGCCCTTGGCAAAAGTTTCTTTATTCAGATCACCGAGAAAATCATTTCAGTCTGAATTGTGTACATTGTCGGACCTCCAGTTAATAAGAGTTTTTGACCTTTGGGTTTTCGCAGCCAGTTCTTTTCTTGGAGATGATTGATGGCATTAATTCTTTTCACTTGGGGTCCCCAGGAAACCACTTCCCTTCTTCAAAAAAGTGCACCAATTCTCAGGACAAACTGGGATGACCAGTCATCTGTGCTGCGAACGCAGTTCTCTGAGTCCCAGGAGTCAGAGGTGTCTCAGCTAAAACCACATTCACAAGTTCAAGGTAAATTTAAACAAAACAGCCAAAGGCGAGGGCTCCTGTTCTCCGGGGGCAGCCTGCCTGACTCTGGCATCTCTGATTACCATTCCTGCAGCCCCTCCCTTAGCTCTGGATCTTAGTATAAACATTCTCACCAAAGTAACTGTTTCCAAACTGCTTTCCTCATCTTTCATGTTCCGTCTTCGGATTTTGCTAAAACATGATGCCAGGTTAGCTCTCTCGAAACAATGCTGAGCATACATCTCTCCCTTCTACTCAAGAACTGAATGGTTGAGGCCAGCGCTGTGGCATAGCGGGTAAAGCCGCCAAATGCAGTACTGGCAACCCTTATGGGCACCAGTTCGAGTCCCGGCTGCTCCACTTCTGATCCAGCTCTCTGCTATGGCCTGGGAAAGCAGTAGAAGATGACCCCAGCACCCATGTGGGAGACCCAGAAGAAGCTCCTGGCTCCTGGCTTCAGACTGGCCCAGCTCTGGCCACTGCAGCCATCTGGGGAGTGAACCAGTGGATGGAAAATCTCTCTCTCTCTCTCTCTCTCTGCCTTTCAAAATAAATCAATCTTTAAAAAAGAAAAAAAAAAACCTGAATGGCTTCATAACTGAGTACAATTCAAATTCAGTACACCATAATCACAATGAGATATTGTAAATTCCACAGATTGACATCAGAACTCCACGTCTCCCTCTGAGAAGCAGCCTTCCCCTGCATTTCCTATTGTGATCAGTAGCACACGGTCCAGCCAGTCTCTAAAACCAGAGGTTGCTCCTCCTCAGGCTTCATTCACAGTGGGCACATGGGTCCACTCAAATATATTGTTAACCGTCTCCTTCTCAACCCTTTTTATGTGGCTCAAGTTCTCCATTTCCAACCATCTCTCTCCTCCCACTGGTTGCCGGTGTCCAATTATTCAGCTCACATCAAGCTGCCAGACTGTTCTAAACTCAGATCAGATCAGGCGAGCCCAGACTCAAAAGCCTTAAATGGAAAATCCTACAGCCCATCTCCAACTCCTGGCTCCAGCCAAGCTCTCCAACCGGCTTTCACAGCAAATCCAACTTCTCACCTTCAGTCAAACGATGCAAGCAGAGTGAACCACTGCATGGCTGCACGTAGGTGTCTACTGGGCTTCTGCTGTCCCACAGCCTGGCACGTCCTTGTCCTGCACGACTGCCAGGAAGATGCCTACTCATGGCTGATGTTCTTTCTCCAGAATTCTGTACCACATGAAGACTCAATTTTTACCCTTATACCCTGACATGTGTGTGTCTACACATACACATACACATCAATATCTATACACATATGATTTGGACATTTTTGGACTAACTACACTATATTGTAATTATTGTGCTGAAATGAATAAATGTTGATTGATTCACAAAGAAGGAAGGAACACCTCTCCAGAGTTATTTCTAACCCTTCTGAGGGCTACATTCTGTTTCACATTGGTTTACTTACTTTCCCTTTTTCCATGCAAATACCATGCTTATTTCCCTCCCTGCTCAAGACTGCCATTTTTTCCACTTTTTTAAATTTATTCTGAACCACTCTTAGAACCATTCTTCCTTCATGATCAGTTCAAGTCTAAACCAATCATATACCCTGGTCAATCTCCCAGTACCTACTGGTCACAATTTTAGCCTATATTGTAACTTCATCCTCCAGTAATGCTATTCCATGTTTTTTAATTTTTAAATCATTTTAAAAAAATAATTTATATAGGGGCCGGCGTTGTGGCACAGCAGGTTAACGCCCTGGCCTGAAGAGCCGGCATTTCATATGGGTGCCAGTTTGAGACCAGCTCTCTGCTATGGCCTGGGAAAGCAGTAGAAGATGGCCCAAGTCCTTGGGCCCCTGCATCCGTGTGGGAGAACCTGAGGAAGCTTCTGGCTCCTTGCTTCGGATCAACACAGCTCCGGATGTTGCAGCCAATTGGGGAGTGAACCATCGGATGAAAGACCTCTCTCTCTCTCTCTCTCTGCTTCTCCTCTCTCTGTGTAACTCTGACTTTCAAATAAATAAATAAATCTTTAAAAAAATAAAAATGATTTATCTATTGGAAAAGCAGAATGACAGAAAGAGAGAGATCTTCCATCCACTGATTCACTCTCCAAATGGCTACAACAGCCAGAGCTTGGCCAGGATAGAGCCAGGAGCCAAGAATTCCATCCAGGTTTCCCACAAAGAAGGCAGGGGCCCAAGTACTTGGGTCACATTCTATTGCGTTCCCATACAAATTAGTAGGTAGCTGGATTGGAAGCAGAGCAGCTGCGACTCGAACCTGCAGTCTGATACGGGACACTGGCATTTCAAGCAGTGGCTTCACCCACTGCTCCACCAGGGCCTTACCATGCTTTTTTAAATGTATATACGTAGTACAGACTTGACTAGGCTAGCACTTGATTTGCACATACATAACTAAAGGGTGTGAGTCGCTAAAAGGCAAGAGTTACATGTGGGTCTTTTTGTATTCTTACTACCTCTCACAGCTTCTGCACAGGTCACAATCAATAATGTTTATTAATGAAGATGGCCACAATACAGGTTCCATTGAATGTACGGCCTAAGACAGTATTTCATGTATATTCATGAAATTCAAACAGCTTCAGAATAAATTTTGACTTGCTATCCATAAAATGTTCTGATTCAGGGTTTAATTATGGGACCATGGCAATGGGGCCGCTACTCATTCAATGGTTATTGAACAGGATACGTTTGAGTCTCAGCTAAGGGAAATCTAGTCTATAAGGACAATCTTCCCATTATTTACTCTTTAGGTCCTTTCAAGTCCTAAATACTGCATCACTTACTACATTAAGGTAGTTACATTTCCTTAAGAAAAATAATTGGGGCAGAACCAACAAGCTCATTTGAAATATACTTCAAGATATTTGAAATCAACTTCTTCATTGAACTTGGAGATTGAACTACAGAAGAAAAAAAAGGAAAGATTTGTTTTTGGGAAAATGAAAATGTCTTTTTTTTTTTTTTTTTTTTGACAGGCAGAGTGGACAGTGAGAGAGAAAGAGAGACAGAGAGAAAGGTCTTCCTTTACCGTTGCTTCACCCCGCAATGGCCGCTGCGGCCAGTGCACTGCGGCTGGCGCACCGCACTGATCCAAAGCCAGGAGCCAGGTGCTTCTCTTGGTCTCCCATGCGGGTGCAGGGCCCAAGGACCTGGGCCATCCTCCACTGCCCTCCCGGGCCACAGCAGAGAGCTGGCCTGGAAGAGGAGCAACCGGGACAGAATCCGGCACCCTGACCAGGACTAGAACCTGGGGTGCCGGCACCGCAGGCAGAGGATTAGCCTATTGAGCCGTGGCGCCGGCCGAAAATGTCTTTCAATGGATCAAAAGTTGCTTTAGGTAACCAACATGCATCAACAACACATGAAGAAAACCCAGAGAGGGCCAACGTTTCTCTTAGGGAAGACATCTGATGGTGATGAATAACAAGTATTCAATGGCAACTCAACACAAATTTACAGAGTGTGAGCTGGGCACCCAGCCAGGGTCCTGTAAGAGGCCGCTGAGCCTGGGCAAGAAAGTTTTTCAAGTGCCTTCAAAAACATACCAATAGAATAATTTATTATTTTATACACCAAACCAATTCACAGACTGTTCTGTATGAAAGCATGTCTGTGGCTGCATTGACCTTTGTTTGAGGGAGATGTTACATAGTGAGGAAATATTTTATAGGACGCTAGGAATGTGGATGTATTTTCCAGGTCATTTGAGTCATTTAAATATTATAGTTTGGTCTAGTTATATTTGTCAAATTCTTTCTCATTTTTTTTTTGCCCCAGGGAACAAAGCTATTTAGGAAACTATATTAACTGCATCTCCTCTGTATTTTCTGACAACAAAATGAAAAATACGAACTTGCAGCAACCATTTCTCCTGTTCTTCTTCTCCACATTGGACTGTTCTCTGCCTTCCGTTCTCTGCTTTCATAAGCCGTTTCTCTGGCCTTTCCCCCACCATGCTAACCGCTTCTGTCAGCAGGCTTTTATTCAGTACAGTATCAACAGCTTTGCAGAACAACAGATTAATCATGTTCATTGCTTCCCTTTGTTTACCCCTTCAGTTCTTGCTGAATGGAAGCAAACCAAGAAAATGCACATCTCATCACAATGCAAACGTCCTCTTAGCTAGCAGTTTCAGTGCATTTCTCTCTTAAATGTACCCTACAGTTAAAGGTTCTCTGAAAAAAAATACCTTTCCTGTGTAAGATGGGTTTTATAAAATGTATCTTCCAACCAAATAGATTACAACACTTTCAACATATATTTTGTGTATCACAAGTTCCAAAAGTTTATGTAAGCAAATACCACAGATGTAATTTATTTTCCTTTTCTATTTTCCACAAATATTTTCTTGTAAGACAGATACAAATATTTAAAAATAACAGAAATCTGGGACCAAATATTATGAATCAGCTACCAGAAGTCATGTATTCTATGAACCTCCAAAGTAGACCTTTGAATGGTCCTGTCTCTGATTTATCTAAATGGAATAAAGAATTCTCTTTGAAGACTTGTAAAGATCAGAATACTGGGCAGGTGTTAGGTACAGGAGTTGGGATGCTGCTTGGGCTGCCTGCATCTCACATTGGAGTGTTTGGATTCCAGCCCTAGTTCCAGCTTCAAGCTACTGCAGACCCTGGGAGGGAGCAGGTGGTTCAAGTACGTGGGTCCCTGCCACCCGTGTGGAAGACCTGGATTGAGTTCCTACCTCCCAGCTTCAGCCCAGTTTAACTCTAGCTGTTACAGGCATTTAGGGAATGAAACAGTGGGGGAAGAACTCTCTCTCTCTCTCTCTCTCTCTCTGTCTGTCTTTCTGTGTGTCTTCCTCTTTCAAATAAATAAAATAAATTAAAAAAATAGAACTAACAGAATGCCATCTGTCACCACTGATTTCATGTCAAGATTTAAATGAGACAAATCACTACTTTGTATAATAGTTTCACACAATAATTTTTTAAACATATTTATTTGAAAGGCAGAGAGAAAGAGAGAGAGAGAGCTTTACTCTCCCAAATGGCTACAACAGCCAGGGCTGGCTCAGCCTGCAGCCTGGAACTCCATCTGTGCCTCTCAGTACTTGGGCCATCTTCAGCTGCCTTTCCTGGCTCATTAGTGGGAAGCCGGATCAGAAGCGGAGCAACTAGGACTTCAGCCAGCACTCTGAGATGGGATGCCGGCGTCACATGTGATGACTTAACCCGCTGTGCCACAATGCAGGCCCAAAACAGTAATTTTAATGTGGCAATTCCCTCTTTTAAGGATGAACGTATTTGCTTTGCTTTTCTCAAAAGTACTTTTTTCTGTCTGCCCACCTCGCTTTCTCTGCCTCTCAAATACATAAAATGTAAAAATATTTAAATTATTATTAAATTATTATTTAAATGATTAAACTATAAATATTTAAATTATTATTTTTAAAAAAGGATCTTCCTTAATGTCTCTGAAATATCAGAATGACCCTTAATATTATGCCAAGATTTAAACGAGATAAATCACTTCCTTAATAGCTTCACACCATTAACTATTACATGAAGGGGCAGAGCTGTGGCACAGTAGGTTAATCCTCCACCTGTAGCACTGGCATCCCATATGGGTACCGGTTCTAGTCCCGGCTGCTCCTCTTCCCATCCAGCTCTCTGCTTTGGCCTGGGAAAAGCAGTAGAAGATGGCCCAAGTCCTTGGGCCCCTGCCCCGGCATGGGAGACCCAAAAGAGGCTCCTGGATCCTGACTTCGGATTGGCGTAGCTCCAGCTGTTGCGGCCATTTGGGGAGTGAACCAGCGGATGGAGGACCTTTCTCTCTGTCTCTCCCTCTCACTGTTTGTAACTCTACCTCTCAAGTAAATAAATAAATAAATAATAAATAAATAAATAAATAAATCTTTAAAAAATATTACATGAAAACAAAATCTCTCTTGTTCAGGATGAACTTGTTGTGCTGTCCCCAGTGTTAAAAGTAAATTCTGGCGGGCGCCGTGGCTCACTAGGCTAATCCTCTGCCTTGTGGCGCCGGCACACCGGGTTCTAGTCCCGGTCGGGGCGCCGGATTCTGTTCCGGTTTCCCCTCTTCTAGGCCAGCTCTCTGCTGTGGCCTGGGAGTGCAGTGGAGGATGGCCCAAGTGCTTGGGCCCTGCACCCCATGGGAGACCAAGATAAGCACCTGGCTCCTGGCTTCGGATCAGCGCGGTGCGCCGGCCGCGGCGGCCATTGGAGGGTGAACCAACAGCAAAGGAAGACCTTTCTCTCTGTCTCTCTCTCTCACTGTCCACTCTGCCTGTCAAAAAAAAAAAAAAAAAAAAAAGTAAATTCTTTGCACAACACGGAAGATCTCCCCTGTTAAATGCTAGGGTGGGAGCCTCAAGGCATAGCAGGCAACATCATCACCTCAGCATCCCTGGGCTGTTGCTTTATGCTGAGACCTTCCCTCATCACTGTGGAACATGCTTTTCTGATTGTCTTTGTTGTCTTGCTGAGAATTAAATGGTCGGAAAGATTTTAAAGTAGCAGTAGAATGCTGACATCTCAAATGAAGTCAAACGTACTAAACTCTCACTCATCTTTTTTCAAACCATTAGCTAAGCAGAACCATATGAAGATGACCCTTTTTGGAAACATGCTATTTAGAAAAAACCCTGCATTTTAATGGGATTTCAGAATACAGCCAGAGAAGTGACAATGCAGAATGAATAGACCGGGAAGGGGTTTGCCCTGGCTGGGCTGATGGCATCCATGGCCCTGACAAGAGTGGCTTCCCAACTGAGACACCACGTGTCTAACGGGCAGTCCACTTGCACATCCCCTCCCACATCACCCAAGTATGGAAGCCTTTAGCATTTTATCTTTAGAGAAACTTGATAGAAAGGAAGATGGAACTCAGGGCAGAACTCAGGGCAGAGGTCCGGCGGATGCCACTTCTGTTCACACAGAGAGCATTCTTCCCAGGGAACCCCACCATGGGAACAGCGAGCATCCTTGATTACAGCCCAGAACACCTCTGCAAGACGGTACACTTTCTGTAAAAGATGGAATAGATCTGTGGTTTTCTTTATGAGAACTCTGGTGTGAAATAGACGTGCACAGAAGCTCCAAGTGCAAATGGCCCCATGTGAGCGAAGCAGCAGCCGGGGAGAGGGCACCTAGCACACACCTCAGGTGCAGTGAAGCTCACGGAGGCACCCAGGAACACATTAATCCACACAGTCAAGGAATGCATTAATCAATACTGCACGCCCTATTGTCTAACTGTAGCATGCTAAAGAACACAGAGCTGGCAATCTGAATGTGAATTTCCAACATGCTGCAAGAAACAAAACCCTTTTCAGAACTGGCTCCATGCACCATATCCTTACTCCACTCTTTCAATAGAAATCATTCTCTCCTGTATTTGCGGTAGTTTATGGACTTGCTTTCTGCCACAGTCAACCAGAAACAAAGGATCTTTACAGACCAGCTGAGTTTGACAAAAGCCATAGAAATGCCTTCTGCAGATATGAAAACTCGACTCCATCCAAGAGATTTTTTTTCTTTGCTTTACAAAATGAATGCTGTCGTGAAAGGCGAAATAAGACAAAACAAAGCGAAAAACCAAACAAAAATCTGAGCAACCTATTTGTGTCTGCAGTCACTTGTGACAACAGCATTCTGCATTAGCAGCAGGGGCCTGGGTGCAGCCTCCTGCTCCACACTGGGCTTCATTTTCCTCCTGGGTTGTTCCCTAGATAACCCTCCTGTCAGGATCTCACTCTCTCCAAAAGCAGCCAAGGATGAAATGTCCAGATGCTGGAAGAACAGGATATGATAAAATACCCAGAAACCCAGGCACCCACGTCCACCCCTGCATTCACAGAGTGCACACGGCCAGAACACATGAGGCTGCCCAGGCGTCGCGCTGTGCGACTCGCTTCACGTGGTCATACACACAGGCCTCACTCAGTAGCTTGCAATGATTTTGGTGATAAAAACGCTAACATAAAGGCTGTAATTCTCAATGAACAAGGAATGCCATTGATAATCATCACTGGGAATACACTTCCTCTCTGGGGGGAAGAGTTTTTTCAATTTTTTCTTTTTTTATTTAAACAGATTTTTAAGTTTTATTCAAAAAATGAATGATAACATCCAAAATTTACAAAAGTGAGCTGACACTTGTCTACACCACTCCTGGGAAGGTACCGCAATACACCAGGAAAATAATTTAGCAACAGTTAACAAGAGCCTTACCAAGCTGTTCTCTTGGGGACAAGCCTTACATATACAATATTATTTTTTTAATTTATTTTTCCCCAAAAAAGAAACCTTTTATTTAAGGAATACAGACTTCATGTATTTCATAAGTACAACTTCAGGAATACAGTGATTCTTCCCACCATTCCCGCCCTCCCACCCACTCTCCCACCCCTCCTCCTCTTCCCTTTCCCATTCCCAGTACCATCTTCCACTAAGATCCATTTTCGATTAACTTTATACACAGAAGACCGACTCTATACTTAGAGTTCAACAATTTACACAGTAAACAAACAAGAAAACAACAACAACAACAACAACAAAACAAAAACTGTTCCTCAACAGCTCAATAGTCAAGACAAGGACTGGTCAAAATCATTGCAACTTGAAATTAGTTTTACTTTTTTTTTTTTTGGAAACGTAATTAACAAAGTACCCAAGAGTGATACATCTTTTGGAAGCACTTAGACATAGTTATAATACAATTCTCTGAGGACAAAAGTCCTACATGGGAAGTTAATGCCCAGTGACTCTTGTTAATTTAACAATTAACACTTTTATATATGATGTCATTGATCACCTGAGGCTCTTGACATGAGCACCTAGGCTATGGAAGCTTTTTGAATCAACAGATTCCTTCAGTATTTAGACAAGGCCGTAAGCAAAGTGGAAGTTCTCTCCTCCATTCAAAGAAAAGTACCTCCCCTTCTTTTATAACCACTTCTTTCCACTAGGGTCTCACCCACAGAGATCCTTTATGTAAGACATTTTTTGCCACACTGCCTTGGCTTTCCTTGCCTGAAATGCTCTTGTGGAATTTTCAGCCAGTCCAGAATGTCTTAAGGGCTGTTTCTGTGGTCAGAGTGAAGTGACTGTCATTCTATGAGTCGGCTGTGTGGACTGCTTCCCATGGTGGAGCATTAATTCTTTTTTAATTATATCTATTATTATTACAAGACTCTTAACCCTATCCATATGATCACTTGAACACTGAAGATGGTATTTTTCCCACGCAGCTGAAGGGGATTTTGGGTCCTATGGCAATTTTTTAAACTGTACCCTTAGAAATAAGTCCATAGGAATGTATGCAGAACTATACAGCTTTATAGTTACAAACTTCATACAATTCATAATTACAACTCTAGGAACATGGTGATTCTTCCCACTGTGCTGACCCTCCCACCCATACTCCCACTCCTCTTCCTCCTCCCTCTCTTATTCCCACTCTTATATTTTACTGATACCTATTTTCTTTTGACTTTATACACATATGTTTAACTCTATGTTAATTAAACAGTTCAACAAATAGTATATATATATTAAAAAACCTGTTCCTCAACAGTCAAGACAAGGGTTGTTCGTCATTGCTTCTCCAAGTGTCAATTTTACTTCTACAGATTGCCTTTTAGGTGCTCTATTAGTTATCATAGGTCAGGGAAAACATGTGGTGTTTGTCCCTTTGGGACTAGCTTATTTCACTAAGTATGATGTTTTCCAGATTCATCCATTTTGTTGTAAATGAGCAGATTTCATTTTTTACCACTGTATAGTATTCCATAGTGTACATATCCCATAATCTCTTTGTTCATTCTTCAGTTTTCATTCTTCAGTTAACAGGTGTTTGGTTTGATTCCACATCTTAGCTATTTTGAATTGAGGGGCCATAAACATGGGGGTACAGATAACTCTTTCATAGGCTGATTTCATTTGCCTTGGGTAAATTGCCAGGAGTGGGATGGCTGAGTCATATGGTAGGTCTATATTCAGATTTCTGAGGCTTCTCCATACTGTCTTCCACAGTGGGGAATCTTTTCCCCACATTCTTGCCAGCATTTGTTGTTTGTTGATTTCTGTATGAGAGCCATTCTAACAGGGGTGAGGTGAAACCTCATTGTGGTTCTGATTTGCATTTCCCTGAGGCCTAGTGATCCTGAACATTTTTTCATATGTCTGTTGGCTATTTTGATTTCCTCTTTTTCTGTTGTTGCCTCTTCACTTTCCTGTTTTTTTTGTTTTTTTTTTTTTTGTTTTTTTTTGTTTTTTTTTTTTGCAGTACAGAAGCTTCTCAATTTGATTTAATCCCATTTGTGAATTTTGATTTGATTGCTTGTGCCCCTGGAGTCTTTTCCAAGAAGTCTTTGCCTATGCCAGTGTCTTGCAGGGTTTCCCCAACTTTCTAATAATTTGCTGGTCTTGGATCATAGATTTAGGTCTTCAATCTACTTGGAGTGGATTTTTATCTAAGGTGTAAGGTAGGGGTCTTGCTTCATACATATGCATGTGGGAATCCAGTTTTATCAGCATCATTTTTTTTTTTTAATTTTTTTTTGACAGGCAGAGTGGACAGTGAGAGAGAGAAACAGAGAGAAAGGTCTTCCTTTGCCGTTGGTTCACCCTCCAATGGCCACCGCGGTTGGCGCGCTGCGGCCGGCGCACCGCGCCGATCCGATGGCAGGAGCCAGGAGCCAGGTGCTTTTCCTGGTCTCCCATGGGGTGCAGGGCCCAAGCACCTGGGCCATCCTCCACTGCACTCCCTGGCCACAGCAGAGAGCTGGCCTGGAAGAGGGGCAACCGGGACAGAATCCGGTGCCCTGACCGGGACTAGAACCCGGTGTGCCGGCGCCGCTAGGCGGAGGATTAGCCTAGTGAGCCGCGGCGCCGGCCTATCAGCATCATTTCTTGAAGAGACTGTCCTTGCTCCACAAATTGATTTTAGCTCCTTTGTCAAATATAAGTTGGTTGTAGATGCTTGGATTGATTTCTGGCGTTTCTATTCTGTTCCATTTGTCAATCCATCTGTTTTTGCACCAGTACCAGGCTGTTTTGATTATAACTGCCCTGTAGTATATCTTGAAATCTGGTATTGTGATGCTTCCATCTTTGTTTTTGTTGTATAAGACTGCTTTAACTAATCGAGGTCTCCTGTGCCTCCATATGAATTTCAGCATCATTTTTTTCTATATCTGAAAAGAATTTCCTTGGTATTTTGATTGGAATTGCGCTGAATCTGTAAATTGCTTTTGGAAGTATGTATTTGTTGTATCTTCTTCTATTTCTTTCTTTCATGTTTTCTAATTCTTATCATAGAGATCTTTGACATCCTTGGTTAAATTTATTCCAAGATACTTGATTTTTTTTGTAGCTATTGTGAAGGGGATTGATCTGAGAAGTGCTTTCTCAGCCATGGCATTGTCTGTGTATACAAAGGCTGTTGATGTTTGTGTACGGATTTTATATTCTGCTACTTTACCAAACTCTTCTATGAGTTCCAGTAGTCTTTTAGGGAGTCTTTTGGATCCCCTATATATAGAGCATGTGATCTGAAAATGGAGTTAGTTTGACTGCCTCCTTCTCAATTTGCATCTCTTTGATTTCTTTTTCTTGCCTAATGGCTCTGGCTAAAAGCTCCAGGACTATATTGAATAGCAATGGTGACAGTAGGCATCCTTGTCTGGTTCTGGATCTCAGTGGGAATGCTTCCAACTTTTTCCGATTCAATAGGATGCTGGTCATGGGTTTGTCAATCGCCTTGACTATGTTAAGAAATGTTTTTTCTATACCCAATTTGCTTAAGAGTTTTCCTCATGCATTTTATCAAATGCTTTCTCTGCATCTATTGAGATAATCATATGGTTTTTGTTCTTCAGTTTGTTAATGTGGTGTATCACATTGATTGATCTGTGAATGTTGAATCATTCCTGCATACTAGGGATAAAACCTACTTGGTCCGGGTGAATGATCTTTCTGATGTGTTGTTGGATTTGATTAGCTACAATTTTCTTGAGGATTTTTGAGTCTATGTTCATCAGGGAAACTGGTCTGTAATTCTCTTTCTCGGTACATCTTTTTCAGGTTTAGGAACTAAGGTGATGCTGGCTTCATAAAAAGAATTTGAGGGCCAGGGCTGTGGATCAATAGGCTAATCCTCCGCCTTGCAGTGCCAGCACACCGGGTTCTAGTCCCGGTCGGGGCGCCGGATTCTGTCCCGGTTGCCCCTCTTCCAGGCCAGCTCTCTGCTGTGGCCCGGGAGTGCAGTGGAGGATGGCCCAAGTGCTTGGGCCCTGCACCCCATGGGAGACCAGGAGAAGCACCTGGCTCCTGGCTTTGGATCAGTGCGATGCACCGGCCGCAGCACGCCAGCCGTGGCAGCCATTGGAGGGTGAACCAATGGTAAAAGGAAGACCTTTCTCTCTGTCTCTCTCTCTCACACTGTCCACTCTGCCTGTTAAAAAAAAAGAATTTGAAAGGATTCCCTTCCTTTCAATTGTTCTGAATAGTTTGAGAATAATTGGAGTTAGTTCTTCTTTAAATGTCTGGTAGAATTCAGCAGTGAAGCCATCAAGTCCTGGGTTTTTGTTTGTTGGGAGGGTCTTTATTACTGATTCAATTTCTGTCGGTTATGGGTCTGTTTAGGCTTTCTATGTCTTCATGGCTCAATTTAGGTGGGTTACGTGTGTCCAGGAATCTATCCATTTTTTCTAGGTTTCCCAATGTGTTGGCATACAGCTCTTTTTAGCAATTTCTGATGATTCTTTTTATGTCTGTGGTATCTGTTTACATTTCCTTTTTCATCACTAATTTTACTGATTTGGGTCTTCTCTCTCCTTGTATTGATTTGCTGGGCCATTGGTGTGTCAATTTTGTTTATTTTTTCAAAAAACCAGCTCTTAGTTTTGCTGATCTTTGGTATTATTTTTTTGGTTTCAATTTTGTTTATTCTCTAATTTTATGTATTTGTTTTCTCCTACTAGTTTTGAGTTTGGCTTGCTGTTGTTTTTCTAAATCCTTGAGATGCATTGATAGCTCATTTATTTGGTGCCTTTCCAATTTCTTGATGTAGACTCCAATTGCTATAAACTTCCCTCTTAACACTGCTTTTCCTGTATCCCTTAAGTTTTGATATGGTATATTGTCGTCTTCTCCCTAACTCTTCCCTGAGACTGCACTCACTCCACTTTTTTGAAACTATCTTCTCCTAGACTACAGTGGCAAGCTCCCTCCCTGCTCTGCCATTGTAATCCCCTCCTCGGGAGAGTTCTTTCAACAGCAGCTGAACTTGCTGAGAACAAGGCCGCAGGCTGCCCTCTCTATTTGGTAGCACTGTTCTGGTGATTTCCATGAACCACAAAGTTAAAGTTATGGCTCATGGCTCTAGCCTTATTTTATTACCAGCTCTCACTCTGGTGACCTGAGAAAAGATAAAAAGTACAGGTCAAAAGAGCAGCAGCAGGGGCAAGCATCGCAGCACTACAGGTTAAGACACGTCTTACAATGCCCGCATCCCATACTGGAGTGGAGGCTGGAGTTCTGGCTAATCTGCTTCTGATCTACTTTCCTGTTAATGTATCTGGGGAGACAGAAGATTATGGCTCAAGTGCCCAGTCCCCTGCCACACACATGGGATACCTGCCTGGTCCAGCTCTGGCTATTGTAGGCATTTGGGAATGAAACAGCAGACAGAAGACCTTTCTCTCTCTCTCTCTCTCTCTCTCTCTCTCACCTCTGTCTCTCTGTGTAAGCTATTCTGCCTTTCTAGTACATGGATTTTAAAAAAACTGTAGCAGGGAAAATAAATTTGATCCAAAAGATTTTTGCAAAGGGCTATTTGTAAGGTTACTGCATCAGCCCTTTGGTGTATCAATTCTAAGGTTGCTACCCATTTTCTTTACTGGAGTAACTTGGGCAACTTTCTCCTTCCGATTTGAAAGCAGAACATTCTCCCCAGCAAACTGCAGTGGGAAGAGAGGAGGAGCACATCAGCGAAGAAGGACTCCCACCGACCACCAGCATGAAGGCTGCTGCCAGAGGGATCGCCCCCTTTCTCACCCCTCTCACCACTGCTCTGTCTCCCACCCAACCCTCTCCCAGCAGCGTTGATGTCTTTCTTTAAATACCTTCCAACTGCTCTTTTTTTGTTTTTCTTTAAAATTTTATTTATTTATTTGAGAGGTGGAGTTACAGACAGACAGGTAGAGACAGAGAGGAAGGTCCTCCATCTGCTGGTTCTCTCCCCAAATGGCTGCAGCCAGCAGAGCTGAGCTAATCTGAAGCCCAGAGCTAGGAGCTTCTTCCAGGTCTCCCATGCAGGTGCAGGGGCCCAAGCACTTTGGCCATCTTCCACTGCTTTCCCAGGCCACAGCAGAGAGCTGGATCAAAAGAGGAGCAGCCAGGACTTGAACCGGCACCCATGTGGGATGCCAGCGCCACAGGCAGAGGCTTAGCCTACTACATGGCAGCAAAAATGGCCCCTCAGCTGCTGTTTCTGGGCCTTCAGAAGTGGCTACCAAGCTGAGAGCAGCCCAGGATAGCAGAGGAAGTGGGAGGGACGTAGGGGCATAAGAAAAATAGTCCTGTCCCATACTATCCAGGACAGGAGGTGAGAAGCAGAGAAGACTTACTCAAGAAGGCATCTCAATCATGGAAGCCATTATAACTAAGAGAAAAGAACCAGGAAATGTATTATAATCCAGCCTCCCTCCAGAACATTGTACAGGACATCAGATACGCTTCCAGCTAATGCCAGGACCCAGGACATCGCTCAGATCCATCGAGAAGGGCAAACTGAATGGTGGTACCCGGGAAGGAAGGACAGCCCCACCTCACCCCAGCGTGAGGCAGCTTCCAGGGGTGCTGCTCCGGGGGCGGGGCGGGGCAGCCACGCTGTGCAATTTGCTACAAGCACAACAGAGAGTCTGTGCACGTGCGTTTATGTTTCACAAGAGGCTGCTTAGATGAAATCTGAAGCTTGCTCTCCAGACAGCAGAGTGGAGAGGGAGGAAGTCAGTATAAGAAAAGATTGTTCTGGTTTTCTAACTTGCTGTGGACTCAGATTTGGTTGCTAGAAAACAGTACAGAGGTAAGTATTTGTTGAGACTGAGAGCCCTGTCTGGATACCTGTCAATCCTAGGATCTCTTCTCCCCCAGGTAACTGCTTCCCATCCAGAAGCTTTTCCTCACTAGTTTCATGAGGGCAAATATTCTTTCTGTGGATGCAGTACCTCTGGATTCAATCGGTATTAAGTAACGTGAGGCAAAACTCCTTAGCTTTAGGATGATCCTGTGGGACTGCTAGGCAGGAAATCAGATATGAGCTTATGAGTGTGACACAAAGGCCTAAACAGCTGACATCTAGGTCCAGCATATGCATCTCAAAGTCATCCCATAACCTTCCAGGTGCAGCCCAGTATCTGCACTTCAAACGGCCGGCCCCTTCTACCCTATAACCATCCCTCCTCTGGGGGAAAACTCAGATAGGAATTTTTCGTATTTACATCCAAAAAGTCCTTTGTTCCAGGAGGAGAAGAAGCAGGAAGGCAAGACCCATCCCCTTAAAACCCCCAGCCTCAACCGGACTTCGCACTCAGCCCTCTGCCTCTCTGCTGAGCTGCCCACCTGGCCTGGCCAGGTGTACTCTGCCCACTCAATCATGTAAACTCGCTCTCCTCCAGTCTGAGCAACTGGGCATTCTCTCTCAGGTTCTGTCTGGAAAGGTGCCCATCCGTTCTTACAGATGTCCCCGCCCTAATAAACCTTGCTATTTGCTTTCCACTTACTCTCTGTCTCACGCCTGAATTCTTTCTTGAGCGAAGACAAGGACCCTGCAGTTCTCTGGTAACAGGACAAGATTTTGATAAGCCTTTTTACTGTTAAAGAGAATTAAATTTATATTCCTATTTGGACTTTGTAATAAAATATGGTTCTCATTTACAAATATACTTAATTATAAGATAAAATCTTTCAGCTCTTGTCAGTTTTATTGTCTACTCAGAAGATGATTAGCCTACTGCTAAGATGTATGCATCATTGTGAAAAAAAAAATACTGCAAGTCTACGGAAGAAAAAACAGCTTTCAAGTCATTAATGAAACCCTATCGGTAAACCATTGCAATGACCAGCCAGATTCTTCTGTTCCCAGAGTATGCCAAATGGGCACATGCTTTTAAGGTGTAGCATGGCCATTATTTCTCAGACTCATTATGGTTACAATCAATACCAAACTTACCTAATGCACACCTGTATGCATTCAATCACCAAAGAGGAACTTGCAAGAAAGAAAGAAAAAAAGCACTGAAGGAAAGGAAGAAAGGAAAGCCCATGGTACAGGAGAAAATTTGGCATAAAAGTAAAGAAGAGAAAAAGCCAAAAGGTTACAAATGTGGCCAGGGCAGAAAGCCAATGGACAGCAAGAGCTCCCTGGGTGGCCTTTTCACTCTGGCTGACTGTTGGCATTCCACTGAGTCTGATATAGGCAGGCAGATAGGATTAATTGATTAGATTTGTGAGCTGGAAGACCATGCCCTCCACCACCACCCTCCTGTGTGATCCCAGGCCCCTGCCTGACCTCACCTGGACGCCTACCTGCCAATCAGACTACGTAACCACTCCCCTTTGGGAGTAAATAAAAGGCCTGGAGCACAGTGGGCCCCTCCCTTGTTGCCCTGCATCTCTGCACCTCTGGGCCTGCGGCCTTTTGGCTACTGCCCTGCCTCTGCTTTCCTGCCCGCACGCTTGCTCCACGTGGCTCCCGGCCTGCTCTCTGCCTCGGATGGACCCAACTTAGCTTCCAGACTTCCTTCTCCCCTAGATAAAGCCCTCACCTTCCTTTGCATTCCTCTCACTGAATCAAATGTTCAGTACTGACCATGCCACCTGACCCACTTGAGCTGATATTCAGAATTCTTCTCTGCATAGACAGCAAGAACTCAGAGGATTATTAATATCTACAATTATGAATAAGACTGGACGATATCAAGTCCTGCATAGCAGCTCATGTACCCAAGGCCGGTGGAAGGCAGACTTTCCATAAAGCAAGTGCACAACCCACGGGCGCACAGCTGGTACGCGCGACACACGCACTTGCACAGGGAAGGATGAGAGAATGAGGGATGGCAGCAGAACCCGGCCCGCCACAGGCCACAGTTTCTGGCCACTGCCATCGTTCCCAGAGGATACAGGACACTTGTGGTCCTGGGAAAGACTTCTGGGTGGGGAGAGGAGGACTCTAACTAGCTGCAAAAAACAAACAAACAAACAAACAAAAAAAAAAAACAAAAAACAACAAAAAAAAACCCACAACTTTTCCATTCTAATGTTAGAGGTTGAGCTCTTGAATAGCCTGGGGACAGGCTGAATACAAGCTTGCTTTAGAATTTCAGGAAAGTGCAGCAAGTCTTTGTGAGGCAAAGGAAAGATTTAGGGAGGGCACTTGGCATTTGGTTTCTGCCCCCAGGAAACCATTCACAGGGACCAAGCCAGATATTTCCGTGGTTCTGTTAGCACCTGACAACTCAAAGTCCCCCCGCAGTCACTTCACAAGCGGCTAACCAGAAAGACCAGTCAGAGAGAAGGGAACCTTTTCCTTTGTTGCTCTACAAGCCCAAGGTTTTAAATCAAATGTCTGGTGGGAAATGGAAGAAAGAAAAAAAATAATGGAGCCATCCAGGGGTCACCCAAGGGAGGGCTACAAAGTAGGGAAGCGCCCTCAGTTGGGTCCCATCCATTGCTGCCACCTTAAAAGGGACCAGGCTTTCTGGAGGAGGTCCCTCTGCCTGCCTTCTCTTCCTGTGTTCTCTCTCCGGGAGAAACCACATTTAAAAAAAAAATCTCCCACTCTTCCTTTCTACCTTTCGTAGGTACCACACAATATATCATCCATAGAATCTGACCTAGCTTACTGCTGATAATGGTAAGCCACACTACTTAACACCATTCCTACTAATTACCAATTTCTATCCATTCCAATCCGGCGTATACATCATCCACGTCCCTCTCGGAATGGACAGAGTTGACAAGTGCACTGCTTTACCTTTCAGCTGTTCTTTATTTGATGAACATATAGACAACTGTCAGACGGAGGGGTACATTAAAACTCCACAAAACGTCATTTTCCATTTACCAAGGCAGTTTTCTCTTCAAAGAGCCCCTTATCCAAAATTAAGGCTCTTTTGGCATTGGTCACAATCACCTAACTTAATTTTGCTTGTCTTCAAATTTTCACTATTCAAGGAGGAAATGTGTGCTACGTATCTGACTTACAAAGCAACATTCTTTGTTTCCAGGCTACTGATGTAGGACTTTCTGATGACATTTGGAAACACCCTAAGAACGAGTCATAGGAAATCAGCTCCAGTACAGCACAATGGAAGTGAATTCAGCTGAGGAATGAATCATTTCCTCCCAATTACAAAACGACATCTCAATGGATCAACTCACTAATTCTCCAGAAGGGAAAACATGCTTCCCAGAAGGATTTTACCACCTCAAAATCTTTGATAGAATCTTCTTTTCTGAAACCTATGAAGTAAGGACTAAAAGTTGGAACAATCATGCTTTCATATTCCTTAAGAAAGCCTTTATTGGTTGAGATACAATGCTCTTGAACTGTGTTCCAGATCGCCACTGAAGATATTCTTCATCAAGTTCAGTGCCATAACAGACGGCCTTTCAAGGCACCACAGCCTGGCCGGGTCCATTGGAGAGCTGGTGATTCTCAGGGGCACAAATGGCAATGGGTGGGCAGTGGGGGTGGGGAAGGAACTTACAAAGCAGAAAGCACCAAGTGATGTGTAAATGTTCAGAACCAACTTTTTATTACTTGGACTTCTTAGTGAAAAGTCATTTATGGATGGATGTACTCAGATGTGTGACATGTGAATATCTTCAAAGGAAATTCTTCTCTTGTACATTTACTCTGTAGATCCTGACTTCCTCTCTGCTGCTTTTTGGCCTTTATGAGTCATGATTTTGTAAAACAAAACTCTTCTACTGCACTATGAGAGGACATGAAGGGCTGGTTTTCTTCTCTACATATCTGATCCAACCTCTTTGACAAGTAATATGATTAATGTTTTTGCATCTGTATTCCTACTCCCTGTCTTGAATCATATTCTCTGGATTGAACGCTATTAAATAAGACAATAATATTACATAATCACATCGTTTTATGGTATAATTCCCTTCTTTCACGGTTACAAAGTTGAACGTTTTAAGAAGACAAACTCCTACCTTCGCAGAAGGTCTTATCCAAAGTTGTTCTTCCTTTTAATTCTTTAAGCCAAAAAAGCTCTTCTTAGCATTGCTCTGTGGGTTGAAGAGAGGGGAGGAAATGTTAACGAGACACTGGTAGTCATCAATCACCGCACACTGTCAATACAGAAGCTCCAACCAACTCCCTGATGGGCAACACAATTACAGAGAGCTCTGCAAGGAAAGACAAATTATGAATAGATTTGCCAAAACACATCTCTGCTGACTTCAATCAAAAGTGACAGCATGGGGCGGGTATCTGGCGTAGTGTTTGAGTTGTCGGGTGGGAAACCACATCCCGTATCAGAATGCCTGGGTTCACGCCCTGGCTCTGCTCCTGACTGTAGTCTTCTGCTAACGCAGATCTGAGGAGGCAGCGGCAGGTGAAGGCTCAAGGATTTGGGCCCCGTCACCCACTCGTAAGAACCAGACTAAGTTCCCTGCTTCCAGCTTCAGCCTGGCCAGGCCAGGCTGTTCTAGGTATTTAGGGGAGTGAATTAGAGTTCTCTCCCTCTCTCTCTCTCTCGCTCTCTGTGTAGCCTTACTTTCAAAGAAATAAGTACATAAGTATTTGTTAAAAAGTGACAGCAGCGAGGTGACTAGAACTCTGGTGATCATACTATTAATGGATTCCATCCTCAGGAAACAGAAATGATTCTATTTTCAGTTTGGGATTTTTATAACTGCATATATTACACACACACACACGGGTAAACTACTTCCTTGCTGTGAGCTCATTATTATTGTTATTATTTTTTTTATTTAGTAGCATAGAAATTCCTTCACCTATATTTGAAAGGTTCCAAATTTTCAACGAAGGCCACGAAGAGAGGATTGGAACAGATGAGACTCAAGACTGTTCCTCCGGGGCTACGACATGCTCAGCTATCAGTGCCCACAGAGCTCCGCAGTCCCTAGCTCTCCCCTTCTTATCCTTTGCAAGTATCCAAGCTGAGAACCAGCCAGCAAAGGACAGCATGGGTGGGCAGTAGGACAATCACAGCTGGGCACAGGCTGCTTCAGTTTTTAGAGGGCTAACTCAGTGGTACCCTGGGTTTTCCAAGAGTGGGTTTGTGCCTTTTTGGACTTTGGATTTTTGGAAACAGAAGTCATACTATCAACCTCTGAAAAACCTTTCAGAGAGGGAAACAAATGTCAATTCAGAAACTCTGGGCTGCACTCAAATGTTAGGATGACGATGAATCACAAAATTATTCTGCTTGTGAAAATATAAAGACATGTCACAATCTCAGCTGTTTCAGTGTATACATGTGTTATAAAACATTTTCTTTTTTTTTTTTTTATTGACAGGCAGAGTGGACAGTGAGAGAGAGAGAGAGAAAGGTCTTCCTTTTCCATTGGTTCACCCCACAATGGCCGCTGCGGCCAGCGCACCGCACTGATCCGAACCCAAGGAGCCAGGTGCTTCTCCTGGTCTCCCATGGGGTGCAGGGCCCAAGCACTTGGGCCATCCTCCACTGCACTCCCGGGCTGTAGCAGAGAGCTGGCCTGGAAGAGGGGCAACTGGGACAGAATCCGGCGCTCCGACTGGGACTAGAACACGGGGTGCCGGCGCCGCTAGGCGGAGGATTAGCCTAGTGAGCCACGGCGCCATCCTAAAACATTTTCTTATTAAACTGCAAGAAAAAGCTTTTAATGGCATGTAAAACTATTCTTATAGATTTCCATTGCATCAAGTGCGATGACATTTTATCAAGACAAAAGATTAGTATTGTGCAAGTGACTCTTCCTTGGAATAGAAATCACTATTACAGAAAAGAAGGATTTTTTTTTTTTTTGACAGGCAGAGTGGACAGTGAGAGAGAGAGACAGAGAGAAAGGTCTTCCTTTTGCCGTTGGTTCACCCTCCAATGGCCGCCATGGCCTGTGTGCTGAGGCCGGCGCACTGCGCTGATCCGAAGCCAGGAGCCAGGTGCTTCTCCTGGTCTCCTATGGGGTGCAGGGCTCAAGCACTTGGGCCATCCTCCACTGCACTCCCTGGCCACAGCAGAGAGCTGGCCTGGAAGAGGGGCAACTGGGACAGAATCCGGCGCTCTGACCAGGACTAGAACCCGGGGTGCCGGCGCCGCAAGGTGGAGGATTGGCCTAGTGAGCCACGGCGCCGGCCCGGATTTTTTCCTTTTCATTTAGTCCCCATTTTAAAGAAAACACCTCAGAAGTGTGTGGGAATCTATGGGAATCTGAAGTTATGTCTACAGTAACCACTCAAGTCAACAGACTTATATGGAGTATTTAATATGCATCTGTCAATATATTGAATAAATACAAATAAGGAAAAAAGAATACAATATCAGTAAGACATCTTTCTTATCACCAGGGCTGCAGTATATATGCTGATGGGGAAGACGGTCAGAACTGCCTCCAACCTTGAAGAAATGCAGTGCTTAGACAGCATATTGCAAAGCCACAGAAGAAGAAAGAACAATTTTGCAAGGGAGCACCAAGGATGGCCTCCCATAGGAGACAGCAACTGAGCTGAATCCCGAAGCGAGGAGGAAGGGAAATCGGGGCAGACAGAGTGTAGCAGCAAAGGAAATGCACTGGCCAGGTGAGCAGTGTGTGCCCAGTGAAGCTGCAGGCAAGGGCCTGGAGAACATGGCAAACAGGGCGTCTCCCCATGTCCCCTGGGGCCAGAGCACAAGGGGTCTTCACTGCCCCTTGTGCTGCCCTTTGAACTGGAGAACAATGCAAACCCACTGAAGGCTGACACCAAGAAAAAAAGACAGTTTATCAGTAGTGTGGGTGACCAGTGGCGATTAGAACTGGGAAGGGCAGACTGCTTAGGAAGCGTTTCCATAACCAACGTCTAAGACCCTTAGCTTCCAAGGGTAACCCCTGCCTCCCCCAACAACCACACACTGACTTACGGGAATCTGATTTTGCCTAAAAGAGGACTTGGCTTTCAGGCAATTGAAACCCACCTCCCTTAGGAGAAAGCCGCCTGTCATGTCTTCAGCCTACTGTAACGGAGCTCTGCTTTGAGATTGAGACCAAAGCCTCGTCTTGCTAGATCAATGTCCCCACTACAAGTATCTCTTTGGGGTAACCTCGCAGGCAAAGCATAATGTAAGCACTCTTGGGCCCTGGATGTTCTCCAGATAATGCCTGGCAGGGCAGACACAACACAGAAGGGTAGCCTGTTCCTTCCTTCTTAAAGCCTCTTCTAAAACAAGTTTCCGTCTGTGGCAAAATCAAGAGAAACCTAAACAGTGCTAGACCAAACTCTTTAGGGGAATTATCACCCCAACAGTCTGGCATCCCCCACTGCGTTTAAATACCTACACTAGACTGCTGTGCAGCAACTAAACTCTATTTCATAGACCACAAGAGTTTACAGCTAACTGCTGGGGAGTTATCCAATTAAAGTTGTCAATAAAATGAATGTAATTTTAAGGACATGTTAGAGGAAAGAAGAGAACCAACATTTAGTGAGCTCCTACTAGGTTCCAAACCTGTAAATATATTATAGCAGGAGCTGCATGAATTCTGGGAGATCAGTGTCATCATCTCTGGCACAGAAACCGAAAGGGAAGCACCGGCAGGTGGAGTCAATGATCCTGATCACACACCTGGCAGGCAGTGTTGCTGCAAGACAAAAACACTCGTGTAGGCGTTCAATGGCCACGCATTTGCTATTTCACCCCGTGGCTCTGGAGAGATGACGAGGAAACTTGGGGTGGTGGAGCTGCTGAGATTTAAGAGGAGGGTGGCAGAGGAGGAAAGTGCCAGAAAGAGTGGCCAGGTGGAAAGGAGCCATGGAGAAAGCCTAGAAAAAGAGGGTCAAGAAGGGAGGCAGTCTCAGAGTGGAAACACAGGAAGTAAAAAGCACCCCCCGAGTGCTACAGCTGCTGGCTCAAGTACTTGGGTTCCTGTTAACCCATGTGGGAGGCCTGGGCTGCATTCCCGGCTCCTGATGTTAGCCCTGCCCAGCCCTGACAGTAAACTAGCCTGAGGGAGTGAACCAGTAGATGGAAGCTCTTTTAATCTCTCTTTCAAATAAAATGAAAATAAAGAAATGAAAACAAGCAAGCCCTTTGAAACACTGAAGGAAGGAGGCAAGTGGGGAAACCTGTGCAGCTGTCAGTGGGGAGACCCCGCAGCCCTGAGCAGGTGCTCTCTTTGTCACCACCACAAAAGCCCCTGGCAACACCTCCTGCACTGTCACTTCCAAGCTTCTCCACCAGGTGTCATTTTTATTAATAATATCCCACAAAAGGGGCAGGCACAAAACGTTACTGGGTAGGGTTCAGAAGAAGTTGCTTTTGAGCACAGATTTTATTTATTTTATTTTTATTTTATTTGAAAGGCAGAGAAACAGAGACAGAGCTCTTGGTTCACTCACTAAATGCCCACAGCAAGCTGAGGCTGGGTCAGGCAGAGGTGAGAAGCCGGGCACTCAATCCGGGTCTCCCATGTGGGTGACAGGGACCCAAGTACTTGAGTCATCGCCTGCTGCCCCCAGTGCACGCGTCAGCAGGAAGCTGGAACTGGAAGCAGAGCACTCTGACCCAGGCACTCTGACACGAGATGTGGGCATCCAAAGTGGCAATTTAACTGCTGAGGCAAACACCTGCCCCTGAACATAGACTTCAAAAAGAAGTCAAATAAATGTGGGTTTTGGGGTAAGCTTTAACAATTTTAAGCATAATATAATTCTGGGGAATGCATTCTGACAAGAGCATTTCAAGAAACTTCAAAACAGTTCATGGAAATGGAATTACAAAGTATGAGCTTCATATGCATATGATCAAAAAAAAAACCTATGCATGAATTTTAGAATTGTTTTTGCACGCAAATAAAATACGCTTTCAATTCCATTTTCCGCAACCTTTTGCAAGTGCCCTCACATATTCCTGATTTCATAGGTACGGTTCCAAGGCAGTGGGAATATTGCTTCATCTTGGCTTTCACCTCCTTGTGGTGATTTATAACCTCAGGACTTTGCAAGGACCACCAGAAGATTACACATTAATTGCATCACCATGTCAGCAATTATGCACTTCTGGGGAAGGAATTTGTGTGACATTCATTACTCTTGCTTTGACAACTATGTCAATGGCTTCTGTCACACAGAAACAAATTTAGGTCGATAAAGTAGGGTAATACATCATTTCCAAGGACTAGTTGTCCAATAGCTAAGTAGCAATTTAATTTTTTAACCCAAATACAATCAACTTATCCTATTACATAAAACCAGTCCTAAGTCCAAAGGTCAAGATGAGATCTCATGTATTTTTAAAGAAGCCTTCAGAAAAGATGAATGACATCCAGGTGAAAAATGTATGGAACCAAAAGGCCACAGTACACTAAACAGGCCAATCATAATAAAAGTCATTGAGTGGTACACAACTTTAGCAAAAAGATTCATTAAGCCAGAAAAGTGAATATGTGCCTTAGCAACTCATGGCACAATAAAATAATGAACTTCCTAACTACCCCAGATTCAACTGTTAGTGTTTGGCATACAATTGGCAGGGTTTGGTTGGGGTAGAGGAAGCTTTTGTTCTGTTTTTAAAATGAGAACCCGTAACATTCAATACAACCGAAAATCCATTATAGCAAACACTCTTTGTAAAACGCATCAGCAAGAAAAACACCGAAAAATCTCATTTGTTTATACTTTCTGGTAGAACTGTGAAGACGTTACTCTTTGGTTTCTTAGAGGTTGATTTCCAAAAACCAGCCTTTTTCACAAAACAACAAAGTGTAGATTACACTGAAATAGTAAGCATTTGACTCCTTCCAGCCAATTCTGGCTTTCAACTATGATGATTATTTACCATTGACACTCTTCAAAATGAATATATCTGAGAAATACTTTTAAGACACCAACTTTGAAAATTTTACTGTAACAATATATTTATATACCTGTGCTATTATGTACTGTGCAGCATGCAAAACTGATATGATGGTAATTTATAAACTTATTTTTAAACTTTGGTCTTAACAAAGCTTGAGTGGCAGCAAAATCACCAACTAACACACAAACTCTGGTTTTTCTTAATTTCCTGCCTTTCCTGTGATCCTAGGACTGAATTTGGGGTCCATTCACTCTTTTTTTTTTTTTTTTTTTTTTTTTTTTTTTTGGACAGGCAGAGTGGACAGTGAGAGAGAGAGACAGAGAGAAAGGTCTTCCTTTGCCATTGGTTCACCCTCCAATGGCCGCCATGGCCGGCGCGCTGCGCACCGCGCTGATCCGATGGCAGGAGCCAGGTACTTATCCTGGTCTCCCATGGGGTGCAGGGCCCAAGGACTTGGGCCATCCTCCACTGCACTCCCTGGCCACAGCAGAGAGCTGGCCTGGAAGAGGGGCAACTGGGACAGAATCCGGCGCCCCGACCGGGACTAGAACCCGGTGTGCCGGCGCCGCAAGGTGGAGGATTAGCCTAGTGAGCCGCGGCGCCGGCCTTCCATTCACTCTTATTACCTGGAGAAAAAAAGATTAATCACCAACCCCCTAAAATTAGCATTTATCTTTGATCTCTCTGGGCTGTGCCTATTATCCAAGGCTTAATTCATCTTGGCATGGTAAAAAAAAAAAAAAAACCACAGCCTCTGAAATCCAGTGCTCCCCTTTGCCTGTGAAACAAAATGCATTCCAAAAAGCAGAATGTGCAGTCTGAAATACAGCAGGTTCACCAGTCAGTAGCTCAAGCAGATGATACCCGAAGGGGACCACCTTGACTACAGCCTGGCTACCTGGGATCCTGAAGACACAGGGCTCTGGCTCAGGCCCCGAGTTCAGCACCAAGGTCAGCCTATTCTTGCAGGTTGAGAAAACTTGCTGGGACTTGGGATCAACCCCACGATATGCACCTTGTAAAAGTCAGGGCAGAACAAGAAGGGACCTATCCCGACACATTTCAGTGAGCTGGTGTGTGTCATGCTTTGGCTTTCAGAAAAAGGAACTCACTGATCACTCGATAAATCAACTTAGATAGACTGAAGGCTCATCGACCACAGATTAGCTCAAGAGACTACCATTTGCTAGCATGTGGACTGACATCCAGCAGTGAGCAAACTGCACTGAACTGAAGGCATGTTGGGCAGACATGTCAATGCACTGGCAACTGTGCTGTCATACACATGACTGTAACATTTCATGCTACTTAAAGCATGGGGCTTCCCAGGACTGTAGGAGGATGTTCAGCATGCAGGAATGGTGGCCTGTCAACCCAAGACTCATGTCCCCATCTGTCATGCACACTGGCGAAGTGACTCCTCTCCATGGTCTACATCTCCACCTTGGATCTGGGTGAGACCATGAGATGGATGGGAGTTAGCAAATGTCCTATCTTTGCTCTGATCTTTAGGAAGCAAGTGTGGCTCTTCCACATCATTCTTTGCACTTGTGGCTGGATGTCAATGCCAGTGTTAACCTGAGAAGTCCCACCGCACGGCATCCCTCAGTGTGCGTCCCTGCCAAGCAAAGAATACAGATGCTTCCCTCCACACTGCTGCCTGCCATCCTCACTCACAGCGAACTCTGTGTGACATCTCCACAACTGGGGGTTTGTTCCCAGCTAGCTCTGCCCTACTGAACAGAGTCAGCACATTGTGGGCCTCAGAGAAACCTGACATGAAATCTCATCTCCATGGGTCTAAGTTGTGCCTACAGTCTATGAGAAACAGATTTGATCTTGAACTATTGGTGCATTCCAAACACTAGAGCAAAACATGACTAAAAGATATGAAACAAATCCTCACAGACACAGTGAAAGTAAGTGTTGACTTTGCCCATGGGAGAAAAGAAAGTAGGCTGAGCTGTCAGCCAGTGAACACATAAAGGTCTTAAAGTCTGTATCCCAGACAGTGGGAAAGCTACTTTTCAAGTTCACTAAAGATAAAGCAAGCACTTACAGAAGGATTTACCTGACGGCATAGAGAGTAACACTGTACCTAAGAAGCTGGAGATGACTGAACATGGAGCTTTGCCAGACTCTGCTTCAGCAGAGAAGGAACCTGGAAATCCACTCTTCTACTGGCCCAGGGAGTCTGCAGCACCCACAGCAACAGGAGAACATCTCTAGGACAACAATGGGTAAGCTGCTGCCTGCTATGCTGGCATCCTGTAAGAGCACAGGCTGGAGTCCCAGCTGATCAACTTCTGATCCAGCTCCCTGCTACTGCACCTGAGAAAGCAGTGGAAGATGACCCAAGTGTCTGGGCCCCTGACATGCACCTGGGAGACCCAGATGGAATTCAAGGCTCCTGGCTTTGGCTTGGCCCAGCCCCAACCATTTTGGCCATCTAGGGAGTGAACCAGCAGATGGAAGATCTCTTTCGCTCTGTCTCTGCCTCTTCTCTCCCTTCTGTCTGTCTCTCCTCTCTATAACTCTGCCATTCAAATAAATAAACCTTTAAAAAATAGTTTCTAAACTTTTTCATACACAAAGAGGAAAACATATTTGTCAGCAAACATGGTAAATAGAGCTGTGGCAATTTAGATATAGTCATGATCCCAAAGCAGCTCACAGGATTGGGAGAAGGACCGTGAGTGTGAGAGTGAGAGTGAGTGTGAGTGTGAGTGTGAGTGTGAGTGTGTGTGTGTGTGTGTGGAGTCAGCGAAGAGGGAGAAATGAGGATGACCTCTGGGTGTGAGAGGAGGGGATGAGGTCTCATTCCTGGGTGAGTGGCCCCAGCGACCCCAGTCTCCCCAGGCATCCTTGTATGACAGATGACATCATCACCAACCCAGACACAGAATACAACAAAGTCAAGGCACCCAATCCTATTCGACAAGCAAAAGCAGCTCATGGTCATGCATTTTACCCATCAGACTTCCACAGAAATTGTCTGAGAAGAAAAAACTATATGACAAAAAAAAATGTTTTATGGAGCCATGTTGCCGGGAGAGTTACAGTTCAACGGGTACAGACTTCCAATCTAAGATAGAAAAGAGTTCTGGAAGTGGACATCATGATGGCCACACAACAGGATGAATGCATTTAATGCAACCGACCCATGCACTTAAAAGCAGTCACAAGGGTGAATTTTGTGCAATGTATAATTTACCATGCTTAAATGAAACATGGCTATAGGCTTCCTTTCAACTCTCTAGGTGAAAGAATCTAACAGGACAATTGTAGGGAAAAATATCAATTTCTACTCTCCCCCATCAGTACTTTCTGTGTAATTGAGAAGTCAGGAAAAAATTACTTTATTCAACAAATACGAACGAGCAATCACCACGGCCCTGGTGCTGTTCTAGGCACGGAGGAAACACTAGTAAAAACAGAAGAGAACAAAATCCTGCTCTCATGGGGCACTTCCTTATGCATCCCCTCACATATTCAACATTTATTCCATGTCCATCATTCTAGTACAACAGCGGAAAAGCAGTGGAAGTCCAGAAAGCCAGATCCTTCCTTGCTCTCAGGGAGCTTATTGTCGCCTGCAGGAGACAGATCCTCATCCAATAATCCCAGAAATGGGTGTAAAATATCAACTACGGAAAGGCAGAGGTGTGACGTACTCTTGAGAGTGTTGTCATGGAAACTGGCTAGGCCAAGGATGTCAGTCTTGCCTAAGGTAACAGTACCTGAGCTGCCATCTCCATGGCTGGGAGGCAGACAGTGCAACCGGAATACAGCAGAACTGGGAGACTGGGAACAGGCCCGTGACATTGGAGCAGCAACCAGAGGCCCTGCCACTCAGCACCCTGCAGGGCTTCCGTCTTCACCTTAAGGACCACAGAAGCCAGGGGTGTATTTTAAGAAAGCTGAGAGGAGCCAGCACTGTGGCATGACATCTGCAGTGCCAGCATCCCATATGGGCACCTGTTCGAGTCCTGGCTGTTCCATTTCTGATCCAGCTCTCTGCTAATACACCTGGGAAAGCCCTAGAAGATGGCCCGGCCGGCGCCGCGGCTCACTAGGCTAATACTCCGCCTTGCGGCGCCAGCACACCAGGTTCTAGTCCCGGTCGGGGCGCCGGATTCTGTCCCGGTTGCCCCTCTTCCAGGCCAGCTCTCTGCTGTGGCCAGGGAGTGCAGAGGAGGATGGCCCAAGTCCTTGGGCCCTGCACCCCATGGGAGACCAGGATAAGTACCTGGCTCCTGCCATCGGATCAGCGCGGTGCGCCAGCCGCAGCGCGACGGCCGTGGCGGCCATTGGAGGGTGAACCAACGGCAAAGGAAGACCTTTCTCTCTGTCTCTCTCTCTCACTGTCCACTCTGCCTGTAAAAAAAAAAAAAAAAAAAAAAAAAAAACCTAAAAAGAAGATGGCCCAAGTCCTTGGGCCCCTGCACTCATGTGAAGGACCCAGAAGAAGCTCCTGGCTCCTGGCTTTGGATCAGCCCAGCTCAGGCCGTTGCAGTCATTTAGAGAGTGAACCAGTGGGTGGAAGACTTTGTCTCTCTTCCTCTGCCTCTCTGTAATCCTTTCAAAATAAATAAATAAATCTTAAAAAAAAAAAGAAAGAAAGCTAGCTAGCTAGCTGAGGGTAGGAGAGGAATGATTTGACCAGAAATAACACTTCTTTTGCTGCTTTAACAGTTTAAAAACTACCAATTGAAAATGATGGCAAAACCTATAAAAACAGGGGAGACACTTTGAAGCTTTCAGATGAAAGGCAGTATTTATCATATCAAAGAATTATCGTGACCAGATAAGAAATTATAAACAGCACTCCAATGTTTAATTCTTCGGTATTGATCAAAATACGGTCTCTTGTGGTTCTAAAATATAATCTACTAATGAAGCTATATTAGATTAAATTTGAATTTGCAAGCCTGGTAAAATCACATTGCACACATGTGATTAGTTTTATTTTAAGTGGATATTTGGAAAGAAAAAAAAATCATGCAACTATTTGATCAAAAAGATGAAATACATTAAGCTTCACAAACATGATTACTTAGGCATATTTTGTTGACACATAAGATAACAGAAGGGAATTAATTATTGTAATACTTTGACTAATTTAAGAGCTTTAACAAAGAATCAAACATATCCAGTATTTCTTCCTTTAGAATATCATTATCAATGCTAATATATACTGTTGAATGGGGAAAACTTCATATTAGCATTACACTTCTGTGTGCTAAGAGAAAATATATGCGTATTACGAAGAGCTATTTATGGATTTCAAAAACATTTTGCACCAAAATAAATTTATCTTTTAATTTCATTTTTCCATGAACTTCTTGAAGTTCTCTCGTGCATGATATTAAGAGAAACTCCACCTTTTGTGTAGAATCAAGTTGGCCTGGTACTCACTATTCTGATTTACAGAGGTGGCAGACATTTATTTGCATCTCAAATTCCAGGTTAAAAACAGTATGAAACACCAAGTTTCAAACTGTGTACGGAGCTAATCTGACCTCTGAACAACACAGCAAACTTCCAGACTATCTCGCAAAGATCAGAACTTCACTGACTTGACTTTTAATTGACATGTTTCATCTTTTCACCAAATTGTTATTTATACAGCTCAAATCTATTCATTTTTTCTGCTCCAATTACCTTAACAATGCAATGCATATAGTCAGAGGAAGGTTCTCCATGTGCTTTAGCCATGCTTTACTGTAAACCACCTATCAAGTCCGGCTTGGTTGCTACGTCCTAGAAGCTGTGGCCTACTTGTAAAGAAGCCCCTAGAAAATACTTTTGTGAGACTGACCTCAGGATGATCTCAATTTTACAGTGTAATCTGACTTGATTTAAAATCTAGTAATTTTTTAAAAATTTAACAGGCAGAGAGAGGGAGAGAGATTGTATCATCTGATTCACTCCCCAAATCTCTGAAACTGTCAAAGCTGAGCCAGACAGAGCTGGGAGCTGGGAGCTAGGAATGCAAGTCCAGATCTCCCTTGTGGATGGAAGCAACTCAATGACTTGAGCCATCACCACTGCATCAGGATGTGCATAGCAAGAATGCTAGAACTGGGAATCTGTATTCAAACCCAGGTACTCAGACCTGGGACAAAGGCTGAGAATCTGCTCCTTAACTACTAGGCCAAATGCCCACCCTTAGACCTAGTCATTTTGTTGTTCTATCAGATAACACTCAGATCTCACCAATGTTAACATACTTGGAAACAAAGACTTAGAAACAGTTCATGTGCAAAATCCTTCTTTAAGACACACTTTTAAATGCCCAACTCAATTGGTATCAAAAACTGCAGTTCATGGTCTAACAGATATGACAAATAAGAAATCAGATTGTAAAGACAGGAATAAAAAATATAGTAAATCAGATTCAGGAAGAGAAAAGGGTAATGAATGCATTTTCCTTAAAAGAAAAGGGAGAATGCATTTTGTAAAAAAAAAAAATTAAAAGTATGACTTGGCTGTGCATTTTGTGGCTCATAAAGATGAAATGGAAAGAGGTTTTAAAACACTTTCAAATGTTCGGCTGAAGATCACACATTTCTTTTTCCAAAGCTGGCAGGTTATTTTTGGTTCAAAATTCTCTTTAAGATGCTCTAGCTCTCTAGTCTCTTCTTGATACAGACACACACGTAGAAGTAGTCACCTCGCTTTACATTTCCTCATCCTCCCCTGAGCATTGGACATTGAACTGAACTTGAGGTCTACTCATAATCCTTCTCTGGGAAGAAAAAGGAGTGAACCATACAGAAACAAACTGCAATGAGTCCTAAGAATGACTCTGAGATACCTTCTCTGATGCTTGTCCTGCATTACCTGTAATGTTGGTTGGCACCCGGGACCTACCAACACGGATTTAGTTTCTATTTATTATTTATTGATGCAAACACCAGTTTGTTTTAGCCAAATGGAATTTTCTATTATTTGTTTTATTTATTTGAAAGGCAGTGAGTACATCCATCCTCAAATGCCCTCAACAGTAAGGCCTGGGCCAGGCTGACGTCAGGAGCCTGGAACTTAGTCTGGGTCTCTCTCTTGGGTGACAAGGACACAAGTGTTTGAGTCATCAACGTGCAGCCCCCTAGGGTGCACATGAGCAGGAAACAGAATCTGCACTCCACCAAGGGATGCCGATATGGGATGCTGGTGTCCCAAGTGGTGTCTTGAGTACTGTGCCAAATGTCCATCCCCCAGATGGAACTTTCTGAGCCTAAAAACAAGCGAATTCTAACAGGATTTAGACTATGGCTTGGAAGGCTGACCACTGTATTCATAGATTCCCCCAGAAATCTGAGCAGAGTGGCCTAATCCTGGTCAATATGAAAAGGGCTTTTGGAATCTCAGATGATTCAGTTCTCTAAATCAGTCTCCTAACTTAGCTGATGAAAGGCCTGCTCTTATGGCAATCTGCAATACAATCCGTTCCAGGTCACTAACCACACTTAAGTCTACCTATGAAGCTGTCTGATTAAAAGAGTCTATCTTAATGTAGCATGACCTATATTATTCAAACCAGTATTTATAAATAAAGCAATCAAATTATGAATTCAATAGCTTCCCAGACAACATTAGGCAAATTACTCCTTCTGTGTGTACAAAATGGGGTTAATAATCCTGACCAATCTCTTAAGGTCTCTGGGGAAAATTCATTTAGGAATTGTCTAAGTGCTGTACAAATGCTACTGATGTTATGAGAGCTTGGTTTTATTGTTGTTGGAAGGCCACTACCATCAAAAGGAATTCAGAGGTTTGATCAGAGGTGAATTAACAAAGCAAGGTCTACGCTAACACAAGCACCCCCCTGACCCCGGATCACTGGGCCTGAAAAATGGCACAGATCAGAATGGGTTCCTGTTAACTGATCTATTCTGTCTCTTTGCTTTGACAGTCATTACTTTGGAAGCAAGATAACTAATTTCCATTTTTGTTTGTTTGTTTGTTTGGCTCAACATCCTTTACATTCAAGCATAAGTTTGGAGGCACCCAAATCTCACTCAGGAACTCATCTGTCAGTAGACACAGGCTACATATAAACCAGATCTCTTTCATTTTATGGTGGTGGTTGTTGTTGATGGTTGTGGTGCTGGTGTTGGAGCTGGGGTGGGTGTATATGCCTGCAGCCTCTTACACTTTCATCATTCATAGGGAAAGTTAGATCTTCTACCTACTTACCTTTCCTCAATGTATTTATGTATTTGACAAATATTTTCTTGAGTACTTATTATGTAGCAGGCACTGTCCTAGGTGCTAGTGACAGCAGTGACTAAAAGTGCTAGGGATCCCTTCTCTCTTGTAGCTTCCATTCTAGCAAGTGAACACGAATAATAGGCTAAATAAATGGGCAAGTAACTATTTATGCTGGCATGAAAAAGTAAACTACAGTGACAATATGGGAGTGCAATGGTGGGCAGGTGCTGTTACTTTAAATATGAAGGTGAGACAGCCTTGGTAGGCCTTTGCAGGCGGGGTGAGAATTCCTGGTTAATGCAAAGGCCCCGATGCAGGAGCTCATTTGCCTGTTTGAGAACAGAATGGAGGCCAGGACAGCTGAGCGGGTTGGGCAAGGGAGTAGAGAGAGGGGACATCAGATGATCTAGAGCTCCAACAACACTGCAAGGCCACTGGCTTTCATCCGGAGTGAAGTGGAAGCCCCCGAGGTGCTTTGAGCATCAGAGTGACAAGATCTGACTTCCCTTCTGCAGGATGGAATAGGCTGTATTGAAAGGATGGAAGGGAGCAAGGGTGGGATGGAAAGACACCATGAAAGTCTATTACAGGGGCTGGAGCTGTGGCATAGTAGGCCAAGCCCCTGCCTGTGGTGCCAGCATCCCATATGGATGCTGGTTCTAGTTCTGACTGTTTCTCTTCCAATCCAGATCTCTGCTTATGGCCTGGGAAAACAGTGGAGGATGGTTCCAGGTGTTTGGGCCCCTGTACCTGTGTGAGAGATCTAGAAGAAGCTCCTGGCTCCTGGCTTTGTATTGGCCCAGCTCCAGACATTCCGGCCATTTGAGGAGTGAAGCAGTACATGGAAGACCTCTCTCTACCTCTCCCTCCCTCTCTGTAACTCTACCTCTCAAGTAAATAAATATTAAAAAAAAAAAAAAAGCCTACTACAGTGGTCCACAGCAGGTGTTAATGACTTGATCCAGCAGAGGGTAAGCATGGGGAGGGTTCCCAGCTCTCAATTATTGAACACATCTTCTTTTCTCACCATGGTTTCTTGATTGATTTCTTTCACTTCCTAAGGAAATATGTTTTCTACAGAACTTCCCCTTCCCAGGACCCTTTAAAAAAACATTTATTTGAAAGGCAGAGTGACAGAGAGGGAGAGACATAGAGATCTTCCATCCGCTGGTTCACTTCCCCAAATGGCCACACAGCTGGGACAGGGTCTCCCACATGGGTGGCAGGGACCCAAGAACTTGGGCCATCTTCCACTGCCTTCCTAGGAGCACCAGTAGGAGGAGGCTGAACTGGAAGTAGAACAGCTGGGACTTGAACATGCACTCCAGTATGAGATGCCGGTGTTGCAGATGGGGCTTAACCCACTGTACTAAAACAGTGACTCCAACCTTCCTATTAATAATAATGCTTTTCTGCCAGTGCCGTGGCTCACTTGGCTAATCCTCCGCCTGTAGCACTGGCACCCTGAATTCTAGTCCCAGCTGGGGCGCCGGATTCTGTCCTGGTTGCTCCTCTTCCAGTCCAGCTCTCTGCTGTGGTCCGGGAAGGCAGATGAGGATGGCCCAAGTGCTTGGGCCCTTGCACCTGCATAGGAGAGTGGGAGGAAGTACCCGGCTCCTGACTTCGGACAGGTGCAGCGCCGGCTGTGGCGGCCATTAGGGGAGTGAACCAACGGAAGGAAGACCTTTCTCTCTGTCTCTCTCTCACTGTCTATAACTCTCTCTCTGTCTCTCTCTCACTATCTTCTATAACTATCTCTCTGTCTCTCTCACTGTCTAACTCTGCCTGGCAAAAAATTAAAAAATAATAATAATAATGCTCCTCCTCACATCAGATCATTTTCAGCAATGGTCACAACACATCAAATTGGGCAAAATAAAATCAGCATGAAGTCACTCTCCAAAAATACAAATGACTTGACAGGATGCTATTGAGGCTCTCAGGAAAGACTTGTGCCTCTCTCCAAGAGGCTCTGCATCACTGAAGTGGAAGCCTCCCATCTGAGTGGTGAGGCCCGGAGTGCACTGGGTATAGAGGTATGGGATGAGGCAGCAGCTTCTGTTTTTAGCAACTGCTACAAATCCACTGGCATTTCCACCTAAGACCCAATACTGGTGCACAAAAACATATTTGAAGCAAATTACTCACCTGTTTTAATAGGCTGACATGTCCATATTAACCAAAGAAATACTCACTGGGGGACTGGCGTTGTGGTGCAGCAGGTTAAAGCTGATGCTTGCAACAATGGCATCTTATATTGGAGCATCAGTTCAGGTCCCGGCTGCTCTGTTTCCAATCCAGCTTCCTGCTAAGGTTACTGGGAAGGCAGCAAACGATGGCCCAAGTGCTTGACCTGGGCTACCCACATGGGGATGGAGTTCCTGGCTGCTGGTTTAGCCTGGTTCTGCCCTGGCTGTTGTGGCCATTTGGGGGAGTGAACCAGTGATGGAAGATGTCTCTCTTTCTCTCTAACTCTGTCTCTCTCTCTGCTTTTTAAAAAAATTAATTAATTTAAAGTCAGAGTTACAGAGAGAGAAGAGAAACAGAGACAGAGATTCCATTTACTGATTCACTCCCCAAATGGCTGCAACGGCCAGGGCTGGGCTTAGCTAAAGACAGGAGCTTGGAACTTCTTCCAGGTCTTCAACATGGGTGCAGAGGCCCAAGGACTTGGACCATGCTCCATGGCTTTCCCAGGAGCATTAGCAAGGAGCTGGATCAGAAGGGGAACAGCCAGGACTCAAATCAGCGTCCATACGGAATGCAGGCATTGCAGATGGTGGCTCAACCCACTGAGCCATGGTTCCCTCTGCTTTTCAAATAAATAAATAAATAAATCATATATAAATATACATAAATAAATACTATTTCTCTGTGTGTAAAATTTAGTATATTATTAGTTTTAAAACTAACTACAGCCAGGGCCAGTATACCCAGACACTATGTACCAGGTGAACCTAAGCCCTAAAGCTCAGACTACAAGAACAACAGGAGCAGAGCCTCCCTTCACCAAATGCAAGGAAGGTACCTGCATCCAGCACCATTCCATGGTCTCTAGAAAGGTGGATGTGAGGGCTACCTCCCGAGTGAAGACTCTAGAAATGGCCCTTGTGGGAGAGGAGGCAAACACGTGGATCTTTTCAAGAACTTCTCAAGAAGAAAAGTTCTTGGCAACTGCAGAGCCAGTGAGAAGGAGGAATTCTGGACTACCAGAGCATCTACTCAAGGTAGCCGGGAGGAAGTATCTCACTCTTCGTCTGGGTCTCTCTCTCTCTCTTTTTTTTCCCCAGGATAGTTAAGAATGAGAACTTCCATAAGTGGGATATGTCTTTTATTAATGGATTATTACTTCAAATGAATTTTCTCTTTTCTTCTTCTTGGGTGACTTAGTAGGAAAAAAACTCTTGAGAGAGAGCAGGCATTTAGCCTAATGGTTAAGAAACCCATGTCCCACATTCAGTGCCTGGACTGGATTCCTGGCTCCAGCTCCTAGTTCCAGTTTCCTGCTAACACAGATCCTGGGAGGCAGTGGTGAGAGTTCTAATAATTGGGTTCCTGCTACCCACCCGGAAGTTCCTGACTCCAGCCAGCCCAGCCTCATCTACTGGGCATTTATGAAGTGAATCAGCAGATGGAAGTTCCTTCTCTCTCCCTCTCTCCTTCCTTCTCAAATACATTTAAATTTAAACAAACAAATAAATAAACCTGTTGCCTGACATTGAGAAAAACAATTGTTTCGCTAACCTGCAACTCTAGCCCCTCCAAGTGTTTACACAACTTGCTCTCCCACCTTCTGCGGAACTTGACTTGCTCATCACCTCCATAAGGGCTTTTTTGGCCGCTGGCCCAAAGAGCAAGCTGCACCCAAATCCCCATTTCCTTTCTCTTCGTTATATTTCCCATTAGTGCTTATCGCCGTCGAACACTTTGTTTTTCTAAATGTTTAGTTATCCACTTTCATGTACTTGGAAGGCATAGCAACAGAGACAGAGATAAGAACACAGAGATGGCCGGTGCCGCGGCTCAATAGGCTAATCTTCCACCTAGCGGCGCCGGATTCTTTCCCGGTTGCCCCTCTTCCAGGCCAGCTCTCTGCTGTGGCCCGGGAGTGCAGTGGAGGATGGCCCAAGTGCTTGGGCCCTGCACCCCATGGGAGACCAGGAGAAGTACCTGGCTCCTGCCTTCAGATCAGCGCGGTGCGCCGGCCGCGGCGGCCATTGGAGGGTGAACCAACGGCAAAAGGAAGACCTTTCTCTCTGTCTCTCTCTCTCTCACTATCCACTCTGCCTGTCAAAAAAAAAAAAAAAAAAAAAAAAAAAAAAAAAACACAGAGAGATCTAGCCATGGGTCTACAACAGCCATGGGTGGGCCGGGCTGATGCAAGGAGCCTGGAGCTCCATCTGGATTTCCCATGTTAATGGCAGAGGCCCAACATTGAGCCATCATCTGCTGCCATCATGCATGAGCTGGGAACTGGAATGGAAGCAGAGGAGCTGTGACTGGACCCAGCACATCACAACACAACATGGGTATCCCAAATGGTTGTTTAGATTCCTACGAAACAACACCTGCTCCTAACATTTTCTTGTTTATTGTTCATCACCAGGACATAGCCTTTATGAGAACAAGGATTTGGTCTTATTTGTTCAGGCTAATCTCCAGTGCCAAGAACAATGCTTAACTCACAGCTTTAATAAACATTTGTTGAATGAGTGAATTAATTCTACTAGGTGAACTGATAAGACTGTTAATTTGAAATCTATCTTTAAATGATCAGTTTTGGTCAGGACATGCTTAGAAAGTGCTTCTGGAAGGAAACACAAAAGACTGACAATAACATTTATCTTGGGGGAAAAGGACTTGAGGGCAAGATATTTACAGATGATGTCATAGCTTTAGGGGCAGGTGTGTAGTGCGGTGGGTTAAGCGGCTGTTTAGGAAGTCTAGATCTCATGTTGGAGTGCCTGGATTCAAATCCCACTTCCACTTCGGTTCCACCTTTTCGCTAATGCACATCCTGAGAGAAAGCCGATGATGACCCAAGTCCTTGAGTCCCTGTCACCAATGTGTGAGACGCAGATGGAGTTCCTGGCTCCTGGTCTCAGCCTAGTCCAGTCCTGGCTGCTGTGAGCAGTTAGGGAGTGAAATGGAGGATGGAATATCTCTCCCCATTTCTCTGCCTTTCAAATAAAATGAACATAAATAAGTATAGCTTTATGTACTGGTCAATCTCCCCCCCCCCCCACTTGTAAGAGAAACTTCCTGTGGCAGGTTTATTCAATCCTTATAAAAAATGGCATTTTGGAAATATTTTCCTTTTGGAAGCAGCAGCTGCAAAAAATGGACACTGGGTTAAATCTGAAAATGTGACATGATCATGACACAGGGTCAGGATACCCTCCCATACTGTAAATTTTCAAGCAAAATTCAGTTATAAATGTTTGTACTTGGGGCCAGCGCTGTGGGATAGTGGGTAAAGCCTCCACATGTGATGCTGGCATCCCCTATGGGTGCCGGTTTGAGTCCTGGCTGTTCCACTTCTGATCCAGCTCCCTGCTAATGGCCTGGGAAAGCAGCAGAGGATGGCCCAAGTCCTTGGGCCCCTGCCCCCATGTTGGAGAACCAGAAGAAGCTCCTGGTTCCTGGCTTCAGACTGGCCCAGCTCTGGCCATATGGGAAGTGAAACAGTAAATGGAAGAGTGCTCTCTCTCTTTCTCTCCCTCTCTCTTACTCTGGCTTTCAAATAAATAATCTTAAAAAAAAAAAAAGTTTGCATTGCCGAACCCAAAGCCCAGCAAAACTTCCCATCATCTCAGAAAAGGTGTTTTCCATATCTGCACAGCTACATCCAGCACTCCTCTTTCAAAGACTCGACTTTACACCTGTAATACTGCACAGCATGTTTTAAACACCAACACACAGCTCCCTAACAAGACGAAGACAAAGCCTACCTTATTAGAAACAAGATAAAATATGGAACACCGTGAATTTGTGTGCCATCATTGCATGGGAGCCATGCTGATCTTCTCTGTATCATTCCAATTTTAGTACATTATCATCACTCACACAGATGCCTGAACACTGTGAATTATGGGCTAATTTTTAGTTCTTTGTATAATCTTCACTGACCAAAAATTAATAAATGTTAATTTTACAACAGATGCATACATGTACACAAATCTACACAAGCATATGCTGTTCTGGGAGCAGCACGCAAAACTAATATAAAAAGATACAGCTAATAGCTATTCTACATTTTGAGTGTCCAAGCAGAAATCATACATGACAGTATTAACAGGACTGGCTGGGAGGTAAAGACAATGCCAAGGGCAACTGTGATGAGTGAGGACTTCCCACTAATCAGGCCATCTGAACACTGGTGAAGGAACCAGGGAAGGAACCACACCTTCTTTATTCTAGTAACAGGTGGTTGGTTTTTCAGTTGGGGTCAGGCTTTGAAAAGCATTGTAGTTTTCTTCTGAATTCCAGGGTAAGTCTAAATGTTACCATAATATAGTATCCATAATGAGATTTTTCTGGAAAACATGAGAGAAAGCCATGAAAACCAACGGACAATCGGTAGAGAGAAGGGGATTGACAAAGGAGTAGAATTAAGCTCTAAGAGGACAGTCACTTGAAAAGTCAGAAAACTCAGAATGAAAAGAAGCTAAGTGACCGTAACTCAGTGGCAGCAATAAATATTACTTTCAGTAGAATTCAAGGACACAGGAGACCCAGGCCATACATACCACGGGAGGTAGATTTACAGATCTGATCATTTATTTTCTGTGAATGAAACGTAAATATCAAGGTTTGGGACAGAGCCCCAGACTTCTATTTGTGATGAACAGCAGTCCGTCTGTGGCGACCAGGCACAGAAAGCTCAGCAGAAGCCAAGGACAAGAGCAGACAGCAGTGAGGGTGGGAACTTGTGTCGAAGGACGGGAAAGGAGGGGCGCGGGAACCTCGCACATCACGCTGCCTGGGCTCCACACTTCCTGTCACAACACACAGTTATTCTGGCACCTTCTCTCTCCTCTCTCTTGCTCTCATTCTCTTGATGATTCTACTTCCCCAACCAAACAGGATTTGATTTTTAATCTAACTATCACCAGCTGTTGCCAGAGCCGTCTTATTAAAAGGCTTAGTCCAAACAGTCTGATCATTAAAGCAAACAGGGAGCAAGTACACGGAGCCGCACTGCGTTTCAGAAGCAGCCTGGGTGGGAATCAGACCCGCAAGTCCCTGGCCGGGTGGCCTGGGCATGTCGCTCAGTCTCTGCAGATGTCATGCTCTGTGACCCCTAAAGGTGGCTGACACAGCCTGCTCTCTTTGCAACAGATTATTAAGAGGATCAAACCAGACAGTGCAAATGTCCAGGGCTGTGTACAAACCTGTTTGTTATTTTTTTTCATGGAGACTTCCATGTTATTTTGCCATCGTCCCTAGAAAATAGAAACAGGAACACTATCCTAGGAAAACAGCAGTATCTTTTAATACACTTGCTTCATGTCCAGCCATAACAAAAACCAGATGAGAATGTTTCAGGGGTGCTTCTACAAATACAAAATATTGGTTTCAAGACATCAACTTGGTTGTATTAGCATAATCATGCCATGTTTCATTCCACGGGGTGCAAAAAACTAAGAGACATTGAATACAATCTTACAGATGATCTTTGAAGATATCTCATGCCATAAAACTAACAAATCCAATTATGGCATTAAAAAAAGGGGGCCCTAATCCAGCTTTTCTCATCCTTTTGACCACTGAACTCTCTGGAATACAGGAGAATTAAAGGGAAACAGTGTAAGGTAGAGAGGATGACAGCAGAATTTTTTTTTAATCAAAAAGGTACAGGAGTAAAGTTTATCACATCCTTTGCACACAGAAAGTGTTGTATTATAACATCCTGACAAACAAGTGCATAAAATTAGGGAGAATGAGGCCTGGTTTGTTTTCAGGGAATACAAAATGACCCAGGAGACTATTCAGAGCAAGTATCTACCCAAAGAATGACAAAATACATTGGCATGACCCATTACCACACCCTGTTGATGGACCCTAGCATCAAACTTAAACCTGCTAGCACTTTATTCTTCTTTAAAATATGTTCATATTTTGGAACTAAAAATACTCTCACCAAATCCACCTCCCATCACCCTGCCAAAGCTCCTCTTTTAAGTGTTGAACTGGCAAAGGGAAAAAATGATACTGATTTTTAGAACAAACTCCACTGACCACAGCATGGCACTAAATAAAGCCAATCAATGAACAGACAAGCCTCGGGCAGGTGGAATACAATTCTGACTGTGGCTTCAGTTTTAAACAAATCATTAGAATGATAACCCGAGAGGAGAAAGAAAAATCAATTGGTCCCAGGAAACAGGACTGTCAAACATCAGTTGCCTCTGCCCCAACGCAAGCACAGATATTACCTTACAAATGAAGTCATCTTCCAGCTTCCCACTGCCTTCCAGTAGCAGAAGGGAAATCTTACACAAAGTGCCCAGCCCAGCGCATTTCTGCAGATAAAAACGCTGGCAATTGGGCCCTGCTGCGGCCGGACCCTGTGCAGCAGAATGTTCAAGTCCTGCTTTCGCCAGCCAATCCGAGGCGGCTCAGCCAGGCTCCCAGGGAGCTCAGCCTGGCTTTGTGGCAATACAATGGGGGGTGAAACACATTTCCTGCCATCCGTTTAGAAGCAAGAAAACCGTTTAGTTGCTCAAAATCATTTAGCAAAACACACAGTGGGTTATGATTGGATGATACCCTGCATTTCTACCTATGCAGACAAAATGCGGCTAGTTTCTGCTTTTATTTTTTCAACACCTAATAGTAGGGGGAAATAACATTTTTGAAGCCCTATCTGGATGTTTAAACGGCCATTCTTGACAGTGCACATAAATGTTTGAGGCTTGATTATGTCGGCATCAGAATCCCTATCACAAGCACACAGAACCTTCCATCCACAGGACTCGCCAGTGTCAGGTCTAACTTTTATCTTTCATGGTAGCCTAGCAATTCTACAAATCTAATGTGAGATCTTAGGAAAAATACATAGTGTAGCCAATCTTCTTTCCCTCTACTTACTTCCTTCTCCATTCCATCTCTCTTTGGGGCTTCCCTAGTTTGTATTTTCATTAAAAGTCACATGAATTTGAAAATTTGGGCTATGATTATTCTGGTAAACCAGTTATTGTTGCTCTAGGTAGTACAGAGAACAGCACGTTGTGGCCACAAATCGTGAAGCCACCTCGTTTTGCTTGCGCACATATCATGATTAGTTTTCAAGTCCGCAGGTTCTCTAGGGAAACTTCCAGAGGAGCCAGTTTGGAAGTCATTCGCCAGCTCCGATTCAAGCTTAGAAAGTCTCTGTCGCCTGCATTTTCAATCGTAGTCATTCACTTCTGAGGAGCAAACCTAAAAACCCATTCCACATTTGTAACAGTGCCTGCCGGCTGTGAACAATGGGTGGGTACATTTCTTTGAGGCATGCTTTTCAGTATTTCTGGAGACCTGCTTAGAATACTGCCCCTCTTCTCAAAAGTACAAAGACCATGGAACATAACCTCCTTCAGAGCTTACTGGCAACGAAATCAACAATCACACGGCCAGAAGGATCTCTGGAACCCAACCAAGCAGAGACATCAGGCAATCCTGCCGCCTCTTCCCTTTCCACTCTGCTTCTCTGCTTCCTACGCCCTCCTCTGCTTTGAATCACGTGAATCAGGACTTGAAGAAATAATTGTATGTTTTACTTCTGTAGCAGGCAAGCCTTCAAAGAGTTTTATCCTCTAGCTTATCCGTATGCGGTTCGGGAGAGGTGAGGTTCGTGGTTCCCGCTGACACAGGACAGAGAAGCGTGGGCTGCCAGCCCTGATCCCGCACGTGCTGCTCTCACGGATCCCAGGCCAGGGAGCCTGATCTACAGTTGCTGCCTCTTTGCAGGGAGAGTTTCCAATCCTCCCTTGGAGGTGCATGAAAACAACTTCAAATCAACACTTCCTTTGGAAAGTAGAATTTGCCCCAGGGTTTCCTCTTCAGCGTGTTAACACCACCTTTTCCTAGATAACTAATAGCCCAAGTACTAAGAAGGCTCAGGCAGCATCCGAAAACATACGGAAGGCTGAGCACAGGCTCTGCACCACGCCTGTGCTGGCCCGAGCCTCATCGGAATTCTCTCTGCACGCTGCCCTACAACAGCCGTGGCCTGCACGGTGCCTGCGCCCTGCAACACAGGCTGCTCGGTGTGCTACTGCAGTCTATGGTAGATAAAAGCACTGGGTTTCAAAGGCGCCTCAAGCTCCACCAGCCAATCTGTCAGTATATGACGAGAATGGCTCCTGTTCCACTAAAACAGCCCCAGAGCATCTGCCAATGTAGATGTAGTTTGTTCAAAAGACAAAACTCTTGACCTTGCAAAGTACTTTTGTAATGAAAGTTGAAGTCATGACAGCAATTACTCCTTCTACCAAAGCAGCTATTTTTTAAAAGTCTAAGTTTTTAAGGGCCAGCGCTGTGGTGTAGCGGGTAAAGCCTCCATCTGCTGCCCCAGTATCCCATATGGATGTCTGGAGTCCCGGCTGCTCCTCTTCCGATCCAGCTTCTTGCTATGGCCTAGGAAAACAGTAGAAGACGGCCCAAGTCCTTGGGCCCCTGCACCCATGTTGGAGATCCGGAAGAAACTCCTGGCTCTTGGCTTTCAATAGGCCTACCTCTGGTTGTTGCAGCCATTTGGGAAGTGAACCAGAAGATGAAAGATTCTCTCTCTCTCTCTCTCTCTCTCTCTCTCCCTCTCCCTCTCCCTCTCCCTCTCCCTCTCCCTCTCTCCTCTGTGGGGAGCAACTCGGACTATACTGTTACTGGAATTAAGACTCATTCTATGCATCTGCTCTCCCACAATATGGCGCTGGGAGAGAAGAAAACAGCTTCTACACAGCTGCCTCCAGTTCAGCCAATAAACTGTAGGACTTGCTCCTGATTGGAGGAGAGCAGTGTACTCGGCGTGTGGGCAGCCGAGTTGGGATTGGCAGAGGAGGACTATAAAGGAGGAGAGAAACGGCATGCGCCAGGAACATCTAAGGGGAACATCTAAGGGGAACACCTGTGCAGCCCCCGAGAAGAGCCGGCCGGCGGTGTGCCACTCCCCTGCGGAAGTGGGGAAAGTGGCCAGGGGGAACCGCCCTTCCACGGAGGTGGAAGGGATAGTAGCCAACCCGGGAAGAACCAGCAGCAAACCCGGGGAGGGCCGAGCAGACGAAAGAACAGCGCAGGGTCCTGTGTCGTTCCTCCACGAAGAGGGGGAGCGACACTCCTCCCCCCATCTCTTTGTACCTCTGCCTTTCAAATAAATAAATATTTAATAAAATATACAAACAAAAGTATAAACTTTTTAAAGATAGGTTTATTTGAAAGGCAGAGTGACAGAGAAAGAGAGAGATGGAGGATTCTTCCTTCCACTGGTTCGTTCTCCAAGAGCCTGTAGCAGCTGAGGCTGGGTCAGCCCAAAGCCAGGAGCCTGGAATTCCAGGGACTCGAGGACTCAGGCTATCATCTGCTGCCTCCTAGGACGCAGCCGGGACTGGAGCCAGCGCTCTCCAGTGGGATTTGAGTGTCCCAAGCAGTAGGTAAACCCCTCTGCCCCAGGAGGTCTGCCCCCCAAAAGTACAATTTTAGATACGCTGTATTTCACTCATTAGGTTATTAACTCACCATCCTGCTTAAACATTCTCAAAGAAGTAGTTCCACCTAGGGGGCCAAGTGAGACCACTTAGGCAGCAAATCGCACACTCGGCTTCTGTCTGTGGTATTTGATCTCTCAGGTTGGGCAGAGCTCTCGTTTTCTGGTTGTGTGACTCCTTCTCCATCACACGACTTGGTAATCATCTTAACGTATGTGCCTAAGAAAACGAGGTGTACTTTTTCACAGAAACACTTCTTTTTTTTAACTTTTATTTAGTAAATATAAATTTCCAAAGTACAGTTTATGGATTATGATGGCTTTTTCCCCTCCATAACTTCCCTCCCACCCACACCCCTCCCATCTCCCGCTCCCTCTCCCATTCCATTCACATCAAGATTCATTTTCAATTATCTTTATATACAGAAGATTGATTTAGTATATATTAAGTAAAGATTTCATCAGTTTGCACCCACACAGAAACACAAAGTGTAAAATACTTTTTCAATACTAGTTATAGCATTAATTCACATTGAACAACACATTAAGGACAGAGATCCTACATGAGGAGTAAGTACACATGACTCCTGTTGTTGACTTAACAATTTGACACTCTTGTTTATGGCATCAGTAATCTCCCTAGGCTCTAGTCATGAGTTGCCAAGGCTATGGAAGCCTTTTGAGTTCACTGACTTCGATCTTATTTAGACAAGGTCATAGTCAAAGTGGAAGTTCTCTCCTCCCTTCAGAGAAAGGTACCTCCTTTTTGATGGCCCGTTCTTTCTACCGGGATCTCACTCACAGAGATCTTTTATTTAGTAACTCTTTTTTTTTTTTTTTGCCAGAGTGTCTTGGCTTTCCATGCCTAAAATGCTCCCATGGGCTCTTCAGCCAGATCTGAATGCCTTAAGGGCTGATTCTGAGGCCAGAGTGCTAGAAACACTTCTTCATTTCAACCTAAGACTATGTATCTAAATGTTCATGAAGAGAGATGTAATCAGAAAAAAATCACTTTGCACACAAAAAATTTTTCACTTTTATGCAAAATTTATAGCTTGAAATGTCACATTGCATGTATAGGGTAGTTGCCCTGGGTGCCCCAGCAGCCACATCTATAAAACGAGGACAATACTGTGCCTTCTTCAGAAAGTTAGTGCAAGGCGGGGGCAGGCCCTGTGGTGCTGTCGGTTAAACTGTGTGTTGCATGGTCTGAGATTGAGTCCCACCTCTGCTTCTCATCTGGCTTCCTGCTAACGCACCTGGAGGCAGCAGATGATGGCCCAAGCACCAGGCTCCCTGCCACCCACGTGGGAGACCTGGATGGAGTTCTGAGCTTCTGGCTTTGGCCTGGCCCAGCCCTGATTGTTGAGGCCTTTTGAGGACTGGACCAGTAGACAGGAAGATTCTCTCTCTCTCTCTCCCGCTCTCTCTCTCTCTACATGTGTGTGTGTCTTCCTCCTTCTCTGTCACTCTTTCAAATAATCTTTTTTTTTAAAAAAAAAAGAAAACTTTTTTGAGGATTAAATGAATTAATATTCACAAATCACTCAGAACAGTGCCTGGCACAGAGTAGATGCTCTCTGAGTGTTTGTTTTTAATAAACACAACATAATCAGATAGTTAGCTATCTATGAATAAGAAGGTGATCACATGATTCTTCCGGGCATTCTTCCACTGGTTTACCTCTGTGGACTTCATTTTTGTCGTCATCCAGCCAGCAGCCCTTTGTGTTTGCCCAAGCTCACACTCACTGCTAGTGCCCTGCAGAGTTCAGAAGGGTCTCCTCGAGTGGAAATCGTGGCTGCTTTTCTTTTGATTCTCTTTGCAGGAAGAATAAAGGGTCCCGATGAGCTGGATGAGTGTGAGACAGCAGTTCCCTAATAGCCCACAGGATGGGTGGAAAATAAAGCAACCCTAAAATGCAATGCCGTGTCCAGGAGCTCACGGGTGTCAGAGCTGCATTCTGCATGGTGCAGAACAGGTGCGGTGCTACGTCACGTGGCAGCAGAGCCACGTTGTTTGGTGACAGTGCTACAGGAGTCACCTGTTTCTGTAAATACAGGACAGAGACCCAGGAACCACACTGATAACTCAACAGCACAGCAGCCGGGCATCCCGTTGCTTTTTCGTATCTTCTGACAGGCAAAAAGCTTCAAATTCTAGGGAGGCATTCAGAGGCTGTGTTTAGGAGAAAGACCAATGGGAAGTGGTTTCTGAGGTGAACTGTCACATTTTTAAATGCTTCAAGAGAAGAGCAAAGATTGGATTTCTTTCTAAATCTATGGCACCACCAAAACTTAAACTGACTTGGAGACAATTACCTCACATTTATTAATTTTTTATTAATTTATATTTATTTATATTTATATTTTATTAATTTATATTAATCTTTTCCATCAATTCCCATCTCCTGGCTACTCTGAGAGCACCTTGTTCAGACTTTACAAGCCACTGCCTTCGAAAAGGAGCTCCAGGGGGCCAGTGCCATGGCATAGCAGGTAAAGCCGCTGCCTGCAATGCCAGCATCCCCTATGGGCACCGGTTCAAGTCCCCCCAGTTCAAGACCTGGCTGCTCCACTTCTGATCCAGCTCTCTGCTGTGGCTTGGAAAAGCAGTACAAGATGGCCCAAGTGCTTGGGCCCCTGCACCGCATGGGAAACCTAGAGGAAGCTTCTGCCTCCTGGCTTTGGATCAGCTCAGCTCTGGCCGTTGCAGCCATTTGGGGAGTGAACTAGTGGATGGAAGACCTCTCTCTCTCTCTCTCTCTCTCTCTCTCTGTGTGTCTGCCTTTTTGTAATTCTGCTTTTCAAACAACTCTTTAAAAAAAAGTTTCACTTCTGACATCTAAAACCTGATCTGGGCAATGCAGAAGAACTTCATTCATAAAAATACAATAGAAAGAGACGTGATAATTCTACTGTAAGAAAACTCACCAAGGCCGGCACTGTGGTGCAGAGGGTTAATGCCCTGGCTTGAAATGCTGGCATCCCATATGGGTGCTGGTTCAAGACCTGGCTGCTCCACTTCTGATCCAGCTCTCTGCTATGGCCTGGGAAAGCAGTAGAAGATGGCCCAAGTCCTTGGGTCCCTGCACCCACATAGAAGACCTGGAAGAAGCTCCTGGATCTTGGCTTCAGATCAGCACAGCTCCAGCCATTGTGGCCAATTGGGGAGTAAACCATTGGATGGAAGCCCTCTCTCTCTGCCTCTTCTTCTCGCTCTGTGTAACTCTTTTAAATAAATAAACAAAATAAAATAAAATAAAGAGTTACAGTTAAGAGAGACAGATAGAAACAGAGTTCCAACTTGCTGGTTCACTTCCCAAATGCCTACAACAGTCAGAGCTGAGCCAAGCCAAAGTTAAAAAGCCAGGAACTCAGCCGGCGCCAGGGCTCACTAGGCTAATCCTCCACCTGTGGCAGCAGCACTCCAAGTTCTAGTCTCGGTTGGGGCGCCAGCTCTGTCCTGGTTGCTTCTCTTCCAGTCCAGCTCTCTGCTGTGGCATGGGAAGGCAGTGCAGTGGAGGATGGCCCAGGTGCTTGGGCCCTGCACCTGTATGGGAGACCAGGAGGAAGCACCTGGCTCCTGGCTTCGGATCAGCGCAGTGCGCTGGCCGTAGCGGCCATTTGGGGGTGAACCAAAGGAAAGAAGACCTTTCTCTCTATCTCTCTCTCTAACTTTGCCTGTCAAAAAAAAAAAAAAAAAAAAAAAAAAAGAAAAAAAAGAAAAAAAAAAAACCAGGAACTCAACCCCATCTTCCAGCAGGGTGGCAAGGACTCAGCTGCTTGAGCATCAACTGTTGCCCCTCAGGGCGCATGTCAGCAGGGAGCTAGAATTGGCAGATGAGCTGAGACTGAAACTCGGGGACCACATAGAACCAAGGGCATCCCAAGTGGCATTGAAACTGCTAGGCCAAACACCTGACTCCCCCATTATCTTCCACAGAACTGCATTGCTCTTTCCAGTTCAACCAGAGCGTATGTGATTGCTTTAACATGCTGCAGCTATGGAAAGTATTTTAAAATATTCTGGCCGGTTCAATAGATGTCACACATGCCAATATTCCCAGACGCCAATCAGCCTCTGTTACCTACAAGCTATGAGATTCCATTGCCTGTGGACAAACATCTTTGATCTATTATTCAAAGCCCTTTACAATCCAATTCCTAACTATGACTCCGAATTGATCTGCCACCAGTCCTTATTTATTTATTTAAAAGATGTATTTACTTTTATGAAAGGCAGAGTTACAGAGAAAGCGAGAGGGAGAAACAGAGTGATCCTCCATCCACTGATTCACTCCCCCAAATGGGTACAAAGACCAGGGCTGGGCCAGGCTGAAGCCAGAAGCCAGGAGCTTCTTCTGGGTTTCCCACATGGGTGGCAAGGGCCCAAGCACTTGGACCATCTTCTGCTGCTTTCCTAGGCACATTAGGAAAGGCTCTGGATTGGAACGGGAGCCAGGACTGGAACAGGCACCCATATGTGATGCCCACATTCCAGGCGGCAGCTTTACCCGCTGTACCACGTCAGCCCCATACCAGCAGCCCCATACCAGCGCTGCAGCTCAACAAGTCTGTGATCCTGACCCTAAACACCCCAGGCCCATGCCACGGGTGTCTGTTCTGCTTCCAGACGCCACTTCAGAGCAGGCTCCTTGCTCCTTTCCTTATGATGGAATCTCCCTTCCACCAACACAGAGATCAAGCTGATGTGGTCCCACAGTGATTTCACGATACAGCCAGCAGCAAGTGACCCCTCTGTCCTTGACCCTTCGTCATCTAGTGTTTATATTACCTTACACGCACCACTTTGTGTTAGAAACTAACTTTTGTGAAACATGTAGTTGTCTCTTTTCCTCACCTTGAATTATAAATGGTTTCTGTAGCTCTGACACCAAGCCCTCTGCTCTGCAAAGTGGCTACTCATGCACCGTGACATCCATCAGTGAATGTGGGATTCAGTGCATAATTTTGCTTTACCAGATACGATTCTGTCTATGAACTCACATGTAATTTGAGAAAACATATCCATTCAAGTGAAATGCAACCACCTTCACCTTGTCACACACTGGTTAGGTGACTAATTAGTCCCTGGCTACCTGTCCTCACTGCTGTGTTCCTCTGGACCCCTAGTCTTTCCTTTCATAGTCCTTCACTCATTCCATCATTCATAACCAATTCACCTGTCTTTGTTTTCCTTTGTTCATACAGCTGTCCTCTTCCTTGGTTATTCTGCCATATTTCCACTTCCTTCTGAGCTAATTTCTTCCACATATTCATAAGCAGGCACAGACAGCAACAGCCTTGAGTTCAGAGACTGACTCTGTCCCCATCTACTAGTTTGTGACGCCAGGCCCCTTGCCTCTTCAAAACTCATTTGGGGTGGGCAGGGGGAAGCATGTGCTACAGCAGTTAAGATGCCTTTGGGGACACCTACATCCCACTTCAAAGTGTCTGGGTTTGTGGTACCAGCTCTGCTCCCGAGTCCAGCTCCCTTTCAACGTGCACCCTGGGAGGCAGTGGGTGATTGTTCAAGAAGTTGAGTCCCCCCATCCACGTGGGAGACCTGGATTGAGTTCCCTGCTTCTGGTTATGGCCCTGACTGTTTGCAGACATCTGGGGAGTGAACCAGATGAGATCTCTCTCTGTTGTTCTCTCTGCATTTCAAATACATACATACATACATACATATACACATATGTACATAAAACTCATGCATTTGTAAGTGGTCATAACAGTTGCAACATATCTCACGAGTTTCAAGGGAAAATATTACAATAATGCAAAGTACTAGTTATTTATTAGACAATACCTTTAGTAGTCACCTTATATCGCAATCTGCCTTTTATAAATTCTTTGTTTTCAAATTTTATCACTCTCCCTCATTACTTTTTCCCAACTAATCACACAAATCCTTTCCACTTTAGATTTCCTTTCATCATTATGAATTGAAAAAGAAAATGGAAAATAAATGTAATAAAAGCAAAGTAGCAATACGAAATTATTGATCAAGCAAGAAAACAAAGCCAGAGGCAATTTTGTTTACTTGTAACTCTTTTATCTAGTGTTCTCCATTAGCTTTTGTCTTTCCCAGGTCACTGCATACCTGCTATTACATATATATAATACATATATTATATATATATGTATATATGTATTTTATATATATACATATATATAATACTTATACATAAATATATTCACGCCTGCCCACTGACACAGTTCCTTCCCTTCTCTTCACAGTCATGGCCCCCTAATACTTCGCATGTTCTGGAGTTGGCAGCTATGAAGCCCGCTCTGGTCCAAGCTATCCTTTCACAAGTAATGAAATGTCCACAGAGGAAAGGGAAAGAGATGCTTGGGAGGAACAGAGTGAGCGAAGGTGAGGAGGACAGCACCCAGCTTGACCAGGAAACAGAGCTGCCCAGGACTGGCTCTCGTGATTAGTTCAAAGGTAACTGATTAGTCTGTGATTAGTTCAAAGGTGACAGGCATGGCCGGGGGGCGTGGCCCACTGCACAGCTGGGGCCCGTGACTCAGATGCACCCAACAGAGGGAACTGCCCCTCAAAAGCACTCCGCCCACGGGGCCTCTTCAGATTATTTTAAAATAAAAACCAAAACAGCATCTAGTAATCCAGAAATAAAAATAAAACGGGACAGTCCAGACAGCTAACTTTTTACATAAGGTCAGGAATGGGAAATGAAGAGACATATTAGAAAATGGGAACACTTGGTCATTTTGTTATCTTTATTATATTAGGATAAGGCATATGCTGAACCTTCTTGTACTGTTTTGGGCATACTGGCATCTATCAACTAAGCTAATCCTCACAGGGACAGCATGATACAGACCCGGTTACTACTGCCACTGCATAGTAGACACCGAGGGACAGAGAAGTTAAGCAACCTGCCTAACATCACACAGCACGAAAACAGAGGAGCTGGAATTAGCTTGAGTGCATTCTTTCCAAACACAGCACCATCACAGCAGACCTGGGATAAATTTCAGTTTGGCCAGGCCAAGTACACCAGAATCACAAGCTTTAGGAAGCGAGAAGGGCTTCTGCCACGGATACATCTTCCTCCACAAGAGATTTCCTATTTTTTCCCCCAAACCATCACATAAAGAAAACTGAAGACAACGAAGTGGAAACTTCCCCTTCCAATTCCTCACCTGGCTGGTTCACATCCTGTGAACTGTTCTGCCAGCTGTCTTTTTTTTTTTTTTTTTTTTTAGTTTTCACTGCCCAGACAAGGAGCTGGCCAGCAGCCGAGTCATTCTGAGAACACTTGGGAGAGCGTGGATTTAACCGTTTTCATCTCTCTCTCTCAGCTTTGGATATGGCGACTGCAAAGTGTCCAGAGATATGGAATCTCCTTTTGTCTCCTTAGAGTTAACTAGAGGGCAGTGGAGTGAAAAATGTTTCTGTGTGACTTTCATATGCATTTTCCCCCCAGCTGCAGCACAGAAATCCAAGTGTTGCCACAGACCGGCTGCACAGCATCCTCCCATCCCTCAAAGCACCTGCCTGGGGGGGACCGTGGCTCGCACACAGGACGCATGAATGACTCAGCGTCTCTATTAACTGCTCAGGGTTTCCCTTTGTTGCTTCACTCCTTCTTCCCCTTTCTCTTTTCCACCAGCAGCAGAAAGCCCTGCCCTTGATGGGCATTAGTAACCAAGAACAAAAGCGTATTTTCAATGACCTGGCTTCCAATCAAGACACCAAATCTGAAAATGCCCCACCCCCGTCTAAGTGGTCAAACACGCCCTTACCCGCAGATGCAACCCCACTGATATTTGATAGCTAATGACTCATATTTAAGAGGTTGTCCAACACCATCCAACTCATTTGCATAACTGAGGCAAGCCAGTCCATGATGGGATCGTAAGCTTCTTCCACCCACCGAGTGCCCATCCCCGGCTGTCTAATCCAATTTGACACTTTTCGGGGCAGAGCTTCTGTTATTGGGGGGAGGGGATATGTTTGCATCCATTCTATGAATGGTTGCAGTGTTGACAAAAATATCATAATGAGAAGCACAGAAGTCTCCTGAAAGGTTGCAAACCAGAGAGATTAACTGAGTTTTAAAAATTCATAGGAAATAACAGCTAAAATAACTAGTCTTTCAAACAATATGGTTGCTGAATGTTTTAAACCCTGGGTATTGTGGAAATAAGTTAAAAGTTAAATGGCTCCCTTGATGTACCTTCCTCGCCTTCACTAATGTGTTAGACAATCACAGTTTACCAGATCCTTCTAGGGTTTGCTAAAACTTCAAAATGTTCCAAAGGATTTCGTACGTAGAAACATGGTTTGACTCCATGTAGATCCAGGAAACTTATATCCAAGGTCTCTCATCTTCCAGAAACATTGTGAAACTCAGGAAAGAACTGCATGTGTAATCATTTCAGCCAAAAGGCGACAACTTTTGTATTTCTTAAATAATTGCAAATAAATAAGTAGTTACAAATGAATAACTACAGATAGTGAGACAGATTACTTTCTAAATTAAGAGATAATTCTTCAAAAAATTAGATAAAATCGAACATTCTCAAGAAGGAATTTTCCAGTAAGTGATTAACAATAAAAACAAATAAAATTTGAATAAAAATCCTGTATTATTGTGGAAAGCCAATGAACACATCTGATTTTCCATAACTCATTTCTTTTCTGTTAAGAATAGTTACAGCACACATGACTCTCCTAAAGAGGTGGAGATTCTGGCTGAATCCCTGAGCTCCAATGTGATGGTGTTTTTTTTTTTGTTTTGTTTTGTTTTGTTTTTTGACAAGCAGTTAGACAGTGAGAGAGAGAGACAGAGAGACAGGTCTTCCTTCCGTTGGTTCACCCCCCCCACCCCAATGGCCGCTATGGCTGGCACGCTGCACCGATCTGAAGCCAGGAGCCAGGTGCTTCTTCCTGATCTCCCATGGGGTGCAGGGTCCAAGCACTTGGGCCATCCTCCACTGCACTCCCGGGCCACAGCAGAGAGCTGGCCTGGAAGAGGGACAACCGGGACAGAATCTGGCGCCCTGACCGGGACTAGAACCTGGAGTGCTGCTGCCGCAGGCAGAGGATTAGCCTAATGAGCCATAGCGCTGGCCACAATGTGATGGTTTTTAGCAAAGGAACCTTTGGGTGGTAGCAGTCATGAGCTGGGGTCTCCATGATGGAATTAACACCCTCATAAGAGGGGACAGGAGAGAGGTGATATCTCTATCTACCTACCTACCTATCATCTATCCATCTGTGTATCTCTATCTCTCTGCCATGTGAGCAGACGGCAAGAGGTGGCCCTCTGCAAACCACTCCTGTCTTCATCAGAAACCCCATCAACTGGCACGTGGACTTCTCAGCCTTCAGGACTGTAAGAAATAAATTCTGTCATTGTAGCAATCTGAGCAAACTGTGGAAGTCCCCAGAGCTAGGAGGTACCCTGCAGGCTTCCCCAGCCCAACACAGCTTGAACAAGGGGTGGGGGACAGGTGAAGGCAGGCCATGCCAACTGCTGTGGGCCACAGGGGCCACTTTGGGACATCAGGCATGAGATGATCTGAGTTCTACTTAGAAAGGTTTCTTTGACGGCTGTGAGGAGGACCGGATGGACTGTGGAAGTAGCTGGGGAGACGAGCTGTGGTAATTCAGAGGAATCACACAGCTTCAAGTGAAGCAAAGGAGAAGGAGTGGAGACCACGGCTGCAGGATTCATGTCAGAGGCAATGACAGCACAGCTTAGGAGTGGAAGGAATTTACAGCTACCAGATCCAATGCCTCCATTCCACCAGCGAGAAAACTGGGGGCTCGGCAGTCCTATGTACTTTTTTGTTGTTGTTGTTTTGTTTTAGATTTTATTTATTTATTTGACAGGTAGAGTTACAGACAGTAGGAGAGAGAGACAGAGAGAAAGGTCTTTCTTCTGTTGGTTCACTCTCCAAATGGCCACAATGGCCAGAGCTGCGCCAATCTGAAGCCAGGAGCCAGGTGCTTCTTCTGGTCTCCCACGCTGGTGCAGGTGCCCAAGGACTTGGGCCATCTTCTACTGCTATCCAAGGCCACAGCAGAGAGCTTGACTGGAAGAGGAGCAACCAGGACTAGAACCCGGCGCCCATATGGGATGCCGGCACCTCAGGAGAAGGATTAACCAAGTGTGCCATGGTGCCGGCCCCTCCAATGTACTTGTTCAAGAGCCTAAATTTAAATATCAGCAGGACTGAGATTAAAATTATTTGAGTATCCTGACCTGCAGTGCTCTTCTCCTCTCCACAACGTAGTATTTTTGTATAATCTAAAATGTTTTTCATATGAAACATGTATATTATCCAGTATTAGTTTTCTTCATTATCGAGACCAAATATTTTATCATGTGCATGAATCCAGATTTCTAGTCACCACACAGTCAGGCAGCTAGCTAATTCCACTAGGTTGATTTTTTTTTAAATTATACACAAATTTGTTGGAGACTTAAACATTCTGTCTTTCTGCCTCTTAGTGATAAACAGAGGGAAGAAAGTAGTGGATCTGATGTCACCTCTTACAGTGATGACGGTCTTTTGGCCAACAGACATGAGATCTGGGGAGACTAAGCGACAGGGAGGAGACAGGTGTCTGGCATCTCTGGGAGAGCCTGGTTTTCACCCTGGCTCCACTCTCCATTCCTGCTTCCTGCTGATGCGCACTCTGGGAGGCAGCAGATGACATCAAGTAGCTGGGTCCCTGCAGCTCACATGGGGAACTGTGAGATCCCAGCTCCTGGTTTCAACCTGGGCCTACCCTGGCTGTCATGGGCATCTGGGGAGTGAATCAGTTGATGGTTAGCTGATGGGAGATCGCGCTCTCTCTCTCTCTCTCTCTCTCTCTGATGGGAGATATCTGTGTGTGTGTGTGTGTGTGTGTGTGCTTAAATAAGTAAATAAAGGTGTTTAAAAAATGACAGAACTCCTGGAGCAGGAGCCCAGACAGGTTGTCTCATGTCCAGAATGTGCTGTCCAATCCAGTAGCCACTAACCACAGGTGGCAGCTGAGCACTGGAAACACAGCCAGTCTGTACTGAAACATGCTGCATGGAGATGCACGTGCTGGATTTTGAAGCCAAAGCAGGAAAAAAGCACATTATGAGACATATCATTAATTGTTTAATTTTCCCTACATGTTAAATCCTAACCGTATAGATTTATTGGGTCAAATAAAACATATTAAAATGAACGTGGGGGCCAGCAGCATTGTGCAGCTGGTTGAGCCACCATTTGGGATACCCACATCACATATCAGAGCTCTGGTTCGAGTTCCAGTTACTCCACTTCCAATCCAGCTCCCTGCTAATACACATGGGAAGCAGTGGATGATGACTTAAGTACTTGAGGCACATGGGAGACCCGGATTGGGTTCCTGGCTCCTAGCTTCAGGCTGGCCCAGACCCAGCTTGTGGGGCCATTTTTAGAGAAAACCAGCAGACAGAAGATCTCTCTCTATTGTTCCACCTTTCAGATAAATAAAGAAGTCTTTTTTTAAAATTAATTTAATCTATTCCTTTTTTTTTCTTTTTAAAAATGTGGTTACAGGGCAGACACAGTGGTTTGCATCCCAGTTGCTCCATTTCTGATTCAGCTCCCTGCCAATGTGCCTGGGAAAGCAGTGGATGATGGCCCAAATGCTTGGGCCCCACACCCATGTGGGAGACCAGGAGCTCCTGCTCCTGGTTTTGGCTTTGCCCAGCCCTGGGCATTACAGCCATCTGGGGAGTGAACCAACAGTTGGAAGATCTCTCTCTCTCCTTCTCTGTCTCTGTCTCTGTCTCTCTCTCCCTCTCTCTCTGTAAATCTTCAAAATAAATAAATCTTTTTTCAAATGTGGCTACTAGGGATTTTAAATTATATATATGGCTCATATTACATTTCTATTGGAATGTGATACTCTAGAAATTCACAATATATTTTCAGGAAATAACACATTCAGAAACAGCATCACACCTGCCAGGTAAGAGGTGCAAGAGGCTAGAGAGATAAAGTGTTTCCAGTCAGAAACCAGGTTCCATCCCCAAACCACTGCAAAAGAAGATCGCAATAAAGCCCTGGCTTGCGTTGTGAGAATCTCAAATTCTGGAATGAGAATCATCGCCTGAGGATTTGATCCAAAAGGACTTTCTAAGGATATACCAGCATATTCCTCAACTAGGAATCAGGCCTCAGATCCTACACATTCCAGAGTTGAGGTGATATTTTCTTAATTTAAAGACATCCATGGTTTGCCTAGGTACAGACTTCTTTAAACCAGACAATTCTGCTTACAGGGATGCAGCCTAGAAGGAAACTTTGAGCTGCTTCCAAAAACTGTGTGCAGTGCCTCAGGGCTGGGTGCACATGGCGCTCTCCTTGGTGCTAAGACCTTGTCCTCTGTTTCAGCTCAGTCTGGGATTCCCTATGCCTGCAAGCTGAATGTCTCTACCTTGACCCCATCCTGCCTCATGTGCTCTGCCCAAACCCACCTTCCTTTACCACCACTATAACTTGTACATGCTTTAACCATCACACTCATCATGTTCTACTGGGGTATATATATACATATATATGTGTATATATATATATGTGTGTGTGTGTGTGTATATATATAGGATACACACACACACAACTCATCTTTCTCCCTGGATTGAGGCCCTCACGTACTTTCTTTAAAATTATTTATTTATTTATTTCATTTTGTTTGTTTGAGAGAGACAAAGATCTCACATCCATGGTTCGCCCCCCAAAATGCCTGCAACAGCCAGTTCATGCTGAAACCAGAAGCCCAAGATTCAATCCGGGTCTCTCACGTTAGTGGCAGGGACTCAAGTGCTTGAACCATCATGGCTGCCTCCCATTAGCAGGAAGCCAGATCGGAAGCAGAGTACCAAGACTGAACCCTGACAGTCTGGTAGGGGAGACAGGCATCCCAGGGGCAGCCCAACTGTTGTGCTCTATTTACCCTGGTACCTCAAGTACAGAGATGAGTATGAAGTAGGCCCTTGGCACATAAATAAACGCCTTGCCAATAGCTGCAGTGTGCTATGTTACAGTCCACTTATTGTTTCCTCCGAGAGGCTGCACCAAGCATAGGGAAGGCTTTCACATATACTGAGTTGCAATTTTTTGTGTGTATGGACAGAGATGGTTCATGGATGGATGGATGGGTGTGTGTGTGTGTGTGTGTGTGTGAGAGAGAGAGAGAGAGAAGAGAGAGAGAGAGAAATGTGTGTTGGAGACATAATAAGAAATTCCAGAGGAGAAGAAGGGTCGGGCCAAGACCCAGAGGGTGGCAGCAAGTATGTTCACAGTGAGATGAGCTCTGTTAAGCTGAGGGTGGGACTTGAGGAAGGATGGGAATGGAGCCTTACCTGGCCGCTAAGGAGATTGGTTCTTATCCTTAGGCAAGGAACGAGGGCCTCGGAAAGATGTTATTTAGGGGCTAAGAGGATAAAAGGAGTATTTTAGGGGACAGTGTGCTGTGGGACAGAGGATCAAGTCCAAAAATAGCATCAAAAGTTACGGGAGTAAAAAAACCAAGAAGCAGTACTGGGGAAATGAATGGGGGGGGAAGGCTCTCAGGTTTGATTTTTGTGGTTGAGCTTGCAGAAATTTTAGAACTGGGAAGAACAACCTTTAGAGGTAGGCACTGGAAACATAAGATATAGGAAAGTTTTTCGACGTAATGGGTTGTGCAAAATCTCGATGCACAAAAACCTAAGTAGCTTACATTGTGTTTTGGGGATTTCACAGTTGGACTTCTGAGCAGCCAAGAGAGTACCAGCCTGCCATGCTGTAGATGGGTTGCATTTTATTTTTATTATTGCTCAAAGCCTTTTGGCTCTTGGAACTTCTCACACATTTAGTCATCATTCTTGTTCCTGCTCTTTACATATGCACTAGCTATTAGCTCCCAAATCTTGTTCTAAGTCAATGACCCAATCTATTTTTAGATTTTAATTGCGATACATTTCATCCTTTTACTACTGGATACCACTTTTGCATGAGCAGGAATCACTCCCCGCTCCACTGTGAGACATTTCTTACTGTGTTAGTTCTATTTCCATGCTCTAAGTCACACCGTCTCTCACCCGGATTTTTACAACAGCCTTCTGAGCCATGTCCCTGTTTCTATATACATTCCCACACAGGAGACATGGCGAGCTTTTTAAAACAAACACAGAGCATGCATACCACTCAAAACCTTCTCATAGTTCTAATAATATTAAAAAGAAAATCCAAATTGCCGATCAAAGCAGTAAGGTTCCAGCAGGTGCTGTGACATAGTAAGCTAAGCTTCCATCTGTGGCTCCAGCATCCCATGTGGGTGCCGGTTCAAGTCCCGGCTGCTCCTCTTCCAATCCAGCTCTCTGTTAGTGGCCTGGGAAAGCAGTGCTTGGACCCCTGCACCCATGTGGGAGACCTGGAACAAGCTCCTGGCTCCTGGCTTCGGATTGGCACAGCCATGGCCACTACAGCCATTTGGGGAGGGAGCCAGCAGATGGAAGACCTTTCTCCCTGTCTCTCCCTCTCACTGAAACTCTACTTCTCAAATACATAAATAAAATCTTTAAAAATTAAAAAAAGCTGTAAAGTTCTACAGATTGGACCTTTCTCAACCCAACCTCGTCTACCATTTCTCACATTGGTTGATGACACTTTACCCAAAATGATTCCTTTTTCCCCAAACCTACCAAATTTGCTCCTGTCTTAGGGCCCTTACACCAACTGTTCCCTCCACTGGAGACTCTTTCACTTGGGTCTATCTGTTTCAACCCCCAACATTCAGATTTCTGCTCATATGTCACTCTCTCAAATGCTATCTCATTCACCTCCTGCTCCCAACTCACACACACAGCCTTACTCTGCTTTTCCTTTGTAGTGTTCACTGTCATCTAAAATTTCTGTTCAGCAACTTTAACATGCTCATTGTTGGTGTTCCTCCTATGTCTCCCTTGCACCCACCCTTCTGGACACACTGACCACTTCCTACTGCATGCATCTGTGACTGTCCACCTGTGGGGTGTCCCTGGAGTGCTCAGTCCACGTGCAGGTTAGGCCTGAAGAACTCGGGAGTTGATACGTGAACTGATGTGACATTACAGCCAATGACCAGCAGGCAGTCAGCAGATAAATATCCTAGCTGCCTTAACTACTTGGGTGGGACAACACGAAAACATATTCTAAACCAACTCCCAAGGCTTCCAAGGAGAAGGAATCCCAGTTGCCGACAGTAGTTGTCTGTTCATTTTTAATCCCGGTTGGCTTTCTCCCCTTCCTGTCTCACACACCCACTTCTCTGCTGATGCATCCTGGGACCAGCTCCATTTAAGTTACTTGCACTCAAATGCTCATCTCAGAGACTGGTTTTGGAGTAATCCATCTTCCTTTTCCTTTCGTCTTATCTGTATTCCCTTCCTTCTTTCCTCTCCTCTTTCCCTCCCATCTCCTTGTCTTTCCTTTTTCCACAATTTAACAGTTTTAAAATTCTGATCACCTTCCAGGAGTTGGCTAATTATGGTTTAGTCATAGCATCTTTCCTTTGCTGATGTTACATAGGATAGGTTATTTACTGGTTGCCTGTTGATTGGGACTCTAGTTAGGCATACGGTACATAGAGAAACTTGTGCTTCATTCTTCATTCTCTGCTATATCCCTGGTATGCTTTACAGGCCTTTGGAAAATCATTTAATCAGGTGCAGAATTGTGAGGATGGTATTTCCATCCTTCTTCAAGAGCTACAACTTACTTTCAGGGAAATGTCATAGTGGGATCAGCATTGGGTGCAGCAGTTAAGATGCTGCTTAGGGTTCACACAGCATACTCACAGAATGACAATTGCTCTAAATAGTACTCTGACCTCAGAATCAGCCCGTAAGGCATTCTGGTCTGGCTGAAAAGCCCACAAGAGCATTTCAGGCATGGAAAGCCAAGACACTGTGGCAAAAAAAAAAAAAAAAAAAAAAATGTTCTACAAGAAGGATCTCTATGAGTGAGACCCAGGTGAAAGAAGTAGCCATCAAAGAAGGATGTACTTTTCTCTGAAGGGAGGAGAGGACTTCCACTTTGCTTATGGCCTTGTCTAAATACTGATGGAGTTTGTGGTCACAAAAGGTTTCCATAGCCTTGGCAGCTCATGTCTACAGCCATGGGTGATCACTGATGTCATACATAAGAATGTTAATGGTTAAATTAACGACAGGAGTCACTGTGCACTAACTTCCTATGCAGGACTTCTATTTTCAGTGAGTTGTATTATGAGAATTAACTGTAAAACTTGTTCTCAAATAGGTTGTGTGTTTGTGCTTGTGTGTACAAACTGTTGAAATCTTTACTTAGAAAAAATAAACAAAAAAAGATGCTGCTTGGGATGCCCACAACCCCTGCCTCTGCTTCTGATTCCAACTGCCATCCATGCAGGAGACCTGGATTGAGTTACCAGCTTTCTGGTTCCAGCCTGGCCCAGCCCCAGCTCTGTGAGCATATGGAGAGTGAACCACTGGATGGGAGATGTCTGTCTCTGTTTCTCTGCCTTACAAAGAAATTTAAAATAAAACTAATAAATAAGGCCAGCACTGTGGCACAGTGGGCTAAGCCTCCAATCCCATATGGGTGCAAATTCTAGTCCTGGCAGCTCCTCTTCCCATCCAGCTCTCTACAATGGCCTGGGAAAACAGTGGAAAATGGCCCAAGTGCTTGGGCCCCTGCACTCATGGGGGAGACCCAGAAGAAGCTCTGGCTTCTGGCTTCAGATCAGCTCAGCTTTGGCCATTGCAGCCATCTGAGGATTGAACCAGCAGAAGGAAGACCTTTCTCTCTGTCTCTCCCTCTATCTGTAACTCTACCTCTCAAATAAATAAATAAAATCTTTTAAAAAAAACTAATAAATAAAGGTGAACTTCTAAAATAAGGGATATTGAAGCTCCTTGAATAACAGACGACCTGCACCACTGACCTGTGGAGCACCAAGGAGCAGGTGCAGAAAGCAACAGCTGCTGACAGGCTGATGGGATTCGGGCTCTCTCTAAGGAACACAGGATCTAGGGTAGACTTAAGCACTGGAGTACTTGAGATCTCATATTTGTTTCACTTTATTTTTTGACTTCTGAGAAGCAGGAGTGAACCCGTAGAGGGAGGTAGCAGAGTCATTGCTAATGTGGCAGGTCTAATCAATTAACAACAGACATTCTGGAATGAAACAGTAACTGTCCCTCAAAAGCGTGCAGTGGCCATCTAGGTTATTTCATTTTTAAAAAAAAATAAATTAGGAAAGGATATTTTTGGAAAAAGATGAAAGGTAAGTTTAACAAAAGAAAATATTTTCCTTTTTTGTATTTCCAGGGCAAGCACTGCGGAGCAATTATGTGGATGGTGCAGACCCATTAGTCATCCACAGAGAGGCCACTAAAAGACAATCTCGCAGAAAGCAGAGACAGCTGTGCCATCACCCTGAGAGTGCCTGGGGCCTCGGGGACCCCCTGAAAGCAGAGATGAAAAGACCACTGGCTCCCTAGCTGTGGAATCATTAGTGCCCGAGTGGCGCTAATAACAAAGCCACCACTATCTGGATTACAATTATTATTTGTCAGAATTTTCTGTCTTCTAACAATTGACCTGAGACTACTTATTTCAACATATTCAACAAAAGCTTATCAATCTTGGTTGCCAAACTGTCAAAATTGTGAATTTTGCTTACTTGGAATGCAAGATGCTACACTGTATTGTCAAATCTCTGGAGTCCACCAGTCCATTAAAATAATGAGGGTTGTAATGTTTCCTTTTGCAATATTAAGAGCATCTTAATTACTTAATCTCCAGTGAGTGGCATACATACAAATTTCAAGCATTACACAAAAGAGCTACCGAACAGTGTTCTGTGTTAAAGTCAAAGGGAATTTTCCTCCCAAGGTGACGCTTGGTTAGCTAGCATCTGAAGAATGATTAAAGAAGCTCAACATGGACTAGCAGGTTTGCCTGGATGTCACAGAGGGCTGCTCTGCCTGTGCAAGACAGCCTGGCAGTGACGGTTCTATGGATGAGACAGATTGTTCACGGACATGCTTGGAGTTTTTAGAATAAGCACCTACAGAAGTATTTTTACATATTTTGCAAAATGTTTCCTGACAATGTTGTTGGCTTGCCAACAGAATCACAGTGGCTCATTTTTACTAGAAGTCAATTTTTGCCCCGCTTTGGGGGAAAAATCTGCTCCTCCCCTAAACAGTCTTATTTCAGTAAATATTATGACCCACTTGTCCAAATCATAAAACTAGGAGTCAGCCTGAGTTCTGATCTTTTCCCATACATATTTATAGTAGCCACAAACAGCTAAAAATTTAAGTTTAAAAACCTCTAACATTCATCCATATATATAATACATCGGCAAATCCCTTTGTTTCTGAAACAGATCTCAAACTCATTCATTCTTCAGGATTGCTTAGTGCAAGATACTGCTGCCTCTGGCCTTGAGGACTATGGTAACCTCCCAGCTGCTTCTACTCTACATACAGCACCACAGTGTTCTCCTTAAAACATAAACTAGGTCACGCCACCTCCATTCTGGAAACCCATCCCTAATTTTCCATTTTCTTCTGGATGAGTTATTATCCGCCCCTCACTACAGGAAGGTCAACTTCATGAAAATAAGGCCCTCTGCTGTCTTATTTTTTTCTACAAACACACCTCATTTTATTGCACTTTGCTTTACTGTGCTTCACAGAGCCTGCATTTTTTTGTGAAAAATTGAAGGTCAGTGGCCAAGCAGCCTATTAGCAGCATTTTTCCAACAAATCAGATGACTGATATCATTTTTAGTAATAAAACATTTTGTAAATTAATGTATGAACATTTTTAGGCACAATGCTATTATACAGTAAACAGACAACAGTACAGTATAAACATAATTTTTGTATACACCAAGAAACCCACAAAAAAGTTGGTGTGATTGCTTATTGTGATATTCACTTCACTGTAGCGGTCTTTTTTTTTTTTTTTTTTTTTTTTTTTGACAGGCAGAGTGGACAGTGAGACACTGTAGCGGTCTTGAACCAGACCCACAGTTCATCCAAGGTATGCCTGCACAGCCCAAGTTCCTGAAACAAGTGGCAAATGCGCAGAAAGTTATCTGTTGAAAGAATTAGTGAGCATGTCCTTCATAGGCAGGGCACTGTGTAAAGCACTTGACATACAACGTTGCTTTGGGTCCCCAGCAACCACATGAGATGGGCATCAGGGCATCAGCTCTACTGTACAGAGGATCCTGGGCTCACACATAAGCGGCAGAGCTGCAGAAACCCAGCAGCTACAGTGAATGCCTCCAAACCACTGTCTAATGTGTGATGCCCGACTGGTCATTTACTGTTTTTAGGCTCCAGTTTCCTCCTCTGAGGAATGATATATCTTTCCTAAAGTCCTATATAAATCAGAGAACCACCGAAAATAAATCATGGTTATGAAGCTATGAGTGAGTTTAGGTAGCCCTCAAGTCTAGTTCCCGATTCCACCACGCACTGCTGAATGACATATTCAGTAACGCATTAAAATGTAAACACACAGATGACATTTTCAAGCATCACACAAATGGCTCAACACTAAGAAACTTAGGGAAGCAACTCACCCCATAACCAAGGTGAGAAGCTGTATGCTTATTAAGTGTAGAAACTATTCAATAAAATTCAATACTTGTTCAGAATAAAGCTTTTAGAAATCTAGAAATATAAAGGGCCATCTTTAATCTAACCAGAGAAATTAAGCAAACGCCTCTATTCTATACATTCTACAGTGACATGTTGGAAGCATGGTACCTTTAAAAGAAAAGGATAAGAGTGCCCATCATCACAGCTTCTACTCAACAGTGCCTAGAGATCCTCGTCAGAAGAAATCGGTTATAAAAAAGGAATTACAAGCAGAAATAGTGAGACTGAGAGGCAAATCCAAGCAACGCTTTCAGACAGTATGATTTGCAGTACAGAAAACTCAAGAGCATCTAGAGAAATACTAATGGAGTTTATAGACATAAAGCAATTTCTTTGGCCATAAAAATAACATTTTAAAAAATATGAAATTTCAATTCCATATACTAGTAACAGACTGCTCAAAGATGTAAATTAAAATACTATAACACAACATATAAAATATGTAGGATTAAACACAATGCAGGATGAGTGAAACTATTGTATAGAAAATTATGAACCTTTCATTGCAAGATTTTAAAGGGTTCATTGATACATGATCTTCTTATCATAAAGATGTTGGCCATCAGGGCCAGTGCTGTGGCGCAGCAGGTTAATCCTCTGCCTGCAGCACCATAATCCCATACAGCCACTGGTACCGGCTGCTCCTCTTCCAATCCAGCTCTCTGTAATGGCCTGGGAAAGCAGTAGAAGATGGGCCAAGTGCTTGGGCCCATGCACTCAAGTGGGAGTCTGGGAAGAAGCTCTGGGTTCTTGGCTTCGGATCAGCTCAACTCTGGCCATTGTGGCCATTTGGGGAGTGAACCAGCAGAAGGAAGACCTTCCTCTATGTCTCTCCCTCTCTCTGTCTGTAACTCCACTTCTCAAATAAATAAATAAAATCTTCATAAAACAAAAAAGGCTATCATTTATCTCCAAATTGATCTGTAAAATTTCAAACAAACAAAATGTCATGTAATTTTTCCAAGAAATTTGATAAGCTGAATCTACAAAAAATATAGAGAGAGTAAAAGAGCAGTGCCCCTCTAAGTGTCCAAAAAACAATGCAGAGCTTACAAGATCTTGAGGAACAGACACAACCTGAAGACAGTTGTTATCTCTGGAGAACAGTCTGAAAGCAGCAAAACTGAGGAACTCATACTTCTTGTCTGTATAATTACTGAGAAAAATCTTTAAAATAGTGAGTACACACTCACATGCCCAGGAGTACCATACAAATAGAAAGTGATGAAAAATGCCTGTGTGATTGCTAAAGTGAGCAGGTGGAAGCCCAAGTGCGAAGAGAAGCATGATGCCTACACCCCTTCCACAAACGGCCAACAGCAAAATGCTAAATGGCTGTGGAATAAACATTGGTTTAACCATGAGCTCTGAAAAGACATTGAAAAAACAACAATGACAGAACAAAACAGTGGTTTGAGTCTGCCAAAAAGGGCTACATAGACCCAAGAGGAGCCAGAGTGTTCACTTAGATTGATTTATAAACCAGATGCACAGCCCTGTGGAAGATGGGTCCATGGAGCTGAATGTTCCCGAGCTGAGCAGGAATCTGCACCCAGCCTGGACAGAAGGTGCACACTCTGCAGCATCTCAGGCGTGGCCATTTTGCTAAGTCAGCACTCCAGTCAGGAAGGGATGTGCTATGAAATGGACTCTTGTGTCCATTCTCCAATGCACGTGTTGATCACCCTACTCTGCGATCATGTTAGCAGATGGGGACCTTTGGGAGGTATTAGGTTGTGAGGTGGACTCTTATGATGGGACTAGTGCCTATGTAAGAGACCCAAGAGAGCTGGCTTCCTTTCTCTGTGTCTGCTGTCGCTGTCACGTGACAATGTGGTGAGAAGACAGCCGCCTGCAAACCAGGAGGGGTTCTCAACACTAGACACCGGATCTGACAGCACCGTCATCTTGACCTCCAGCCCCCAGACCAGTGAAAAAGAAAACATGCATTGTTTAAGCCACCCAGTCTATGTATTCTGTTATAGTGGCCTGCACTAAGACATGACAGCCTGAAAAGAGAGGAAGTCTCAGCTGTGAGCTTTACTCTATCAACAACGGTGTAAGCAAAAAGTGAGCTCATGTGCTTTTCTGGGTTTGAGTTCATCACCTTCTTTTTTTTTTTTTTTAAAGATTTATTTATTTATTTGAAAGTCAGAGTTACACAGAGAGAGAAGGAGAGGCAGAGAGAGGTCTTCCATCCACAGGTTCGCTCCCCAATTGGCCACGATGGCCAGAGCTGTGCCAAGCCGAAGCCAAGAGCCAGGAGCTTCCTCCAGGTCTCCCACATGGGTGCAGGGGCCCAAGGACTTGGGCCATCTTCTACTGCTTTCACAGGCCACAGCAGAGAGCTGGATTGGAAGTGGAGAAGGCGGGACTCGAACCGACGCCCACATGGGATGCCGGTACTGCAGGTGGCGGTTCCACCTGCTATGCTACAGAGCCAGTCTCATGGCCTTCTTTTAAAAGCTCTTCTTAAGGGCTGGTGTTGTGGCTCAGCTGGTTAAGCCACTGGCTGTGATGCTGACATCCCACATGGGTGCAAGTTTAAGTCCTGACTGCTCCATTTCTTGCCCGGCTCCCTGCCAATGGTCAGAAAAAATAGTGAAAAGTACCTGGACCCCGATGCCCACCTGGGAGACCTGGAAGAAGCCTCCGGCTGTTGGCTTTAGCCTGCCCCAATACTGGCCCTTGAGCTATTTGATGAGCAACCTGGAAGATGGAAGATATCTTTCTCTCTCTCTCTCTCTCTCTCTCTCTCTCTCTCTCTCTGGTTTGAGTCCTGGCTTCTCCATTTCTGATCTAGGTTTCCACTATAGCCTGGGAGAGCAGTGGAGGATGGCACAAGTCCTTGGGCCCTATACCCACGTGAGAGACCCAGAGGAAACTCCTGGCTCCTGGCTTCGGATTGGCCCAGCTCCGGCTGTTTCAACCATCTGGGAACTGAACCAGTGGATGGAAGACCTTTTCCTACGTCTTTCCCTTTCTCTCTCTCTGTAACTCTGCCTTGAAAAATCAATAAATATTTATAAAAATAAATAAATAAAATAAAAGCTCTTCTTAGATTTTCATTGTTCCCAAGTCATTTCACAACATGATAGGATTGAAGAGTATCTTTTCTCTTAAATGGAAATGGCCAGAGGCCATTGTTTTAGACTTAACTCCTGCACACCACAGCGCCAGCCCCTGCCCACTTTTTTGAACATAATTTTTCATTATACCTTTTACCCCAGCCCTACAGTAGGATGTAGGCCATTCTAGAAATTGTGAAAAATGTGAGATATCCTCCCCCGTAGTCCACTTTTGCACATACTTTAAGCTTTCCAGTTCACCCACCCATCCAGCCATCCACGCACACATCTATCCATTTAATAAAGCCTTATCTACACACATCTGATAGAAATATAGCAGATGAGGGCCAGTGCTGTGGTGTAGTTGGCTAAGCTCCACTTGCTGCACCAGCATCCCACATGGGCACCACATAGTGTCCTGGTCGCTCCTCTTCCAATCCAACTCTCTGCTATGGCCTGGGAAAGCAGTGGAAGATGGCCCAAGAGCTTGGGCCCCTGCACCCGCATGGGAGACCTAGAAGAAGCTCATGGCTCTTGGCTTCGGATCGGCCCAGCTCTGGCTGTTGCAGCCATTTGGAGAGTGAACCAGCAGATGAAAGACCTTTCTCTCTGTCTCTCCCTCTCTCTGTCTGTAACCCCATCTCTCAAATAAATAAATAAAAATCTCTTTAAAAAAGAAATGCAGCAGAAGTAAAATCTGCCCTTAATGGAACTTAGCACCTGACATGGTAATAGTATATTACTAAACAGTCCCTGGCACATGCATAGCAACATAAACAATTGCAGTAAAACGAGGGAAAACCTGAGAGTGCCATAAGAGAAATGCAAAATGCTACAGGGACAGGTGTTCAGAAAAGGGGGCAGCTTCTGATAGGGAACTTGAAGATCATTCTAACACAGTGATTGGTGACGAGCCACAGAAGCCCTCCCTGCCTAAGGAAAAGTGAAAGCAAAGGGAAAGAACTGGAAAGACATGGAGCAAGTGGGCAGGAGAGAGCGAGAATTTCATTTCGCTGCAACACAGGGTAAATGAAGACATAGCAGGAGAAACTTGGGAAGGTCAGTACTGGTGTCACATTCCCAAAGGCCCTCAATGACAAAAAGTTTGTGTGATGACGGTGACTCATTTCTTAAAAACCCGGTGTAATTCCATACAGAAATATGCACAGATCTTTGGAGTTTAGTTTGGTGAACTGCAACAAATGTCAGTGTCCATGCAACAATCAATGATTAAAAAAAATACATGCCCCACCCTGCCGAATTCACTCTTGTCGCATTTAAAGATAGTCCCCTCCCATCCTCCAGCAGCAACCAGGGTTCTGAATTTTATTCCCATAGATTAGTTCGGTCTGTTCCTGATTTTTCACAAAATGCAATCCTACAGCATGTACTCTTTAGTATCTGGCTTCTTTCACACAACATGTGTTTGAAATTCATCCATGTTCCCAACTGCTTTCAGCCAGAAAAAAAATATTATGTTTATAAGTGTACTCTGTATAATTAATCTGTCCCTAATGTATGGAAGTTTCCTGGGTTGTGAAAATCATCTCAGCGGTGTTATTTCCGGGTAGTGAGAGCTGTGCAAACAGGATTGGATTCAAATGATATCGGCGTGGGTGGAGGGCCACAAAACTTGTCAGTTAACAGGAAAGGAAGAGATGAGAAGGAAACAGACAAAGATCCCTGTACACATAACCCCCTAAAGCCTCTGCAAGGCTGATGTGGGCTACTTAACAAGCAAAGAGAGGCTGGTTTAGCTCACTGTTTTGGAGGTTTAAGGGCACCCTTTCCCGCATTGCCTCATTTCTGGTGAGAATATCGTAGTGAATGGCAGATGGAGATTGTGTGTGTGTGTGTGTGTGTGTGTGTGTGTGTGTCAAGGCAAGCGATGACACCTCAAAGCAGGAACAGGGTGACACTGATGGGGATCCCATATCCCTTCCAAGGGCAGGCTACCAATGATCCAGGGATCTCCCAATAGGCCCTGCTTTTCAAAGTCTCCATCACTTCCCAAAAGAACCACCCGGGGGACCACACCTTTAGCACATGAACCCTTTGTGGGGTGGGGGTGGGAATTACCCCCATATCCAAACCACAGCAAAGGCCTAAACATAAGTCAGCTGATGCTGCCAATGGGATGAATTAACAGCTCAATACTGGGCGTGGAGAGACATAGGGGAAGACAGGATTATCGAAAAGTGCATAGAAAATGGAAAGAAAAGATAAGCTTGGAGGAGCAGCTGTAGCTGCCTCTTCCCTGAACCCCCCTTTGGCCTCTGGACTTCTGTGGGGCCAACAGCCACCCCACTAGGGGCGCCGGGCTGCGGGCTCTGCCACCGGCCATGGCCTCCGGGTCCAACGGGCAGTTTGCAGGTGGCTGCACCAAGGCGGTGGTGAACAAGCCACAGCTGCCGCACTGGGCCACCATCTGTAAGTAGTCCACACTGCACATGGGCTTCGCGGCTTCCTGTCCGTGACTGCTACACTGACCCCTCGATGGACATCTATATGCACCAGGGTAAGTTGCACACAGAGACTTCTGGAGCGAGAAGGAGGGTGAAGCAGTGGAATTCACCTTGCAGGAGTTCATCAAGGCCTGGTGGGGTGTTCTGTATTGGGTGCGAGAGGTGGCCAAAGGGGGAAGAACAGGCAGAAATACAGATGTAAAGGAGACAGGTGCTACAAATGTGGAGGTCTGAACCATCATGCCAAGGAGGGCAAGCTGCCACCCCAGCCCAAGAAGTGCCGCTTTGGCCAGAGTCATCAGCCACACGGTAGCCTCGGGCCACCCTGAAGGCCCAGCAGGCCCCCAGCTCCCAGGGGAAGCCAGCTACTTCCGGGAGGAGGAGAAGAGATCCACAGCTCTGCCCTGCTCTCTGAAGCCCAGAGTTGTGCCACAGGGGGTGGAGACTGTTCTTCTGCTATCAGGAAATTTAAAGGGGCAGGCATCAACCACAGAGTGGAGAAAGGGAGGATGGGGTGGTTTGGGGGGAACTGGCATTGCTATGTATCTCACGGTGGGGTTCACAGCATCACCCCTTCTCCCCTCTTGCTGGGAGTAAGGAGTGAGACAAAGGAATTCCAACCACACTCTATCCACATGCAAGTGAGGACTTTGGAGGGGGACATCACCCTATAACCTGCATGCTTTATCTGAGGCCCTGCGTTCATAATCTCCAGCTTTAAAATGCAGCCTGGATGGGGAAGTTGTTCTCTTTTCAAGGAAGGATATGGAATAATACTTCCCTCACCAGGGTTTAAAAGATTGTTTGTGGGACCAGATTACCAAGAAACAAGCCGCTGCGTTCTGTGGGAGGGAATCTCTCGGGTAAGGCAAGGTTTTCCACATCTTGTTTCCTCATTACCCAGCTCTGGGATAGGAGACTGGGAACTAGCCCAGGCAATGGGTTGGAATAACCAGCCAAAAGGGTGGTTAAGGGAACAGCCACAGACCACTGTTGTTAAGCTCATTCCCACCCCTCTCTGGGCCAATGTGATTCTATTTATTTGCTCCCCTGGATAACTGGACCTTGGGTCTCACTTTCCCTAGCCTGCCAACGGCATTAACTGTATGTGACTGATGTATCCTGTGCATTTGAACTTATTTTTTTCCTTAATATTCTGGTTTTGTGTTTTTGTATATTTTAATCAAAGGCCCTCATTCCTGCACTGTGTTCTCAAGTGCACAAACAATCTAAGGGTAAGTCTGCAACCGCTCCAGGTCTGCACAGCAGGAAGACTTTTTGTTGTTTTTATCACCATGGAGAGCAATTCTGTGGAGTGCACAGCCTACTGAGCTACCTCACTTTGCTAGGTACAGCTGGCTTTTATGCTGCCGTGTCCTCTTGAAACCACCACCACCACCACCAAGCCTTGAAAAACTTTCATGGGAGATGAGGTATCAAAAGGGTTGCCCATGACCTTGATATCCAACCTCCTGGAAGATGGCAAGTTAGTGTAAGCAGGAGAAAGTGGTGCAGAGAAGTTAAGAGAGGCTGAGACAGGTGAAAGGCCCAGAAAGGAAGACATGGTCAGGTTTGTCTGATCTCAGGACACGGGTCTTTGGGTTCACATAACAATTCCATCCAGATAAGGCCAGGCCCAGTACACACAAAAGGGTGTGCGTGTGCATGCACACATGTGTGTGAAAAATGTGAGTTGGCAAGGACGAGTATGAAGACCAATACCCCTGTAGCCACCCTGTGCTGTCCAGGGATAGAAACATGAAGCAAGGACTAGAATTCTTAACCTTTCCCAGGGAGACCCACAAGCGAGGGCCTCGTGGTGTCTGGAGCCAGTGTCCTGCCTTGGGACAGAGTATAGCAGTAACCAAATGAGAAGAAGGGGGTTTTGTTTATATATCGAGAGACCACTGCAAACTGACCTCACTGTTGAAACAGGACAGATGCAATAGAACTCACTGGGTGATGTGTGTCTGGCCCTGGCTTCCTGTCTCCCCCAAATGCTGCCCCTCCTTTAGTTACTGTATTTGTCTGGGCTTCACAGGACTTCACTGAGTCCCTGAGTTGGGGACTGCCAGGTGGCCTGGTTTGTGCAGATATGATGTGTCGGTCTCTCTCCATGTTCTGCTGGGGTTTTATTGTTTACAACCTTCTTTTTGCAGTGAGAGAAAAATAACCAAAGCATCTGTGGCAGAAGGTTCTGCACCAGGCAAAAGGACCTGAAACATTAAGTTTGGGGGCTCTCTTCTTGAAGTGGGGTTCCTAAACCACCTTTTATTTTGTGTTCCCTTCCCCTATCCTATTTTGGATTTCTACCCTTAAAAATTTGACTCCTGGCCGGCGCCATGGCTCACTAGGCTAATCCTCCGCCTTGCGGCGCCGGCACACTGGGTTCTAGTCCCAGTCGGGGCGCCAGATTCTGTCCCGGTTGCCCCCCTTCCAGGCCAGCTCTCTGCTGTGGCCAGGGAGTGCAGTGGAGGATGGCCCAGGTGCTTGGGCCCTGCACCCCATGGGAGACCAGGAGAAGCACCTGGCTCCTGCCTTCGGATCAGCGCGATGCGCCGGCTGTGGCGGCCATTGGAGGGTGAACCAACGGCAAAGGAAGACCTTTCTCTCTGTCTCTCTCTCTCACTGTCCACTCTGCCTGTCAAAAAAAAAAAAAATTGACTCCTACCTAACCCTCTTCTCCACTCCCCCATCCACAAAAGGAAACCCTACACACCTACACACCAATATTTAATTATTGGGGTGTCTCCACAACTCTAAAGGATTCATGCAAAAGTCCTGGAGAATAGGAGAACTCCACCCCTTGCTCCCAACTTCCTCAATCAAGACCATTTATAGATGACATTCCTGCCAAAAATGTAAGACATTGATGTATATGATGGATCAAACCTACTTAATTTGTATCCTAAAGAAGAGAAGCTGCCTTCTGTGTAGAAAGTGGGGTTTGAGAATATAAATGTATACCCAAGTCACTCAGAAACTTTTTTTTGACAGGCAGAGTGGACAGTGAGAGAGAAAGACAGAGAGAAAGGCCTTCCTTTACCATTGGTTCACCCTCCAATGACCGCTGCGGCCGGCGCACCACACTGATCTGAAGTCAGGAGCCAGGTGCTTCTCCTGGTCTCCCATGCGGGTGCAGGGCCCAAGCACCTGGGCCATCCTCCACTGCACTCCCTGGCCACAGCAGAGAGCTGGACTGGAAGAGGAGCAACCAGGACAGAATCTGGCGCCCCGACCAGGACTAGCACCTGGGGTGCTGGCGCCGCAGGCAGAGGATTAAGCCCATTGAGCCACGGCGCCGGCCCAGAAACTTTTTTTTAAGATTTATTTATTTATTTATTTATTTGAAAGGCAGAGTTACAGAGAGGCAGAGAGAGAAAGAGAGAGGTCTTTCATCCAATGGTCCACTCCTCAAATGGTCACAAAAGCCGGAGCGGAGCCGATCCGAAGCCAGAAGCCAGGAGCATCTTCCAGGTCTACCACGCAAGTGCTTGGGCCATCTTCCTCTGCTTTCCCAAGCCATAGCAGAGAGCAAGATCGGAAACAGAGCAGCTGGGACTCCAGCCAGGACTCAAACCAGCACCCATATGGGACGCTGGCGCTGCAGGCTGGGGCTTTAACCCGCTGCACACAGCACCAACCCCACTGGATCATTTTTATATACTTGCTTGGCATTGATAATTACTTACTTTATGGTTAATATGGTATATGCTAGGGATGAAAGGGTTTGTTTTACCTGGATTTCCCCACATGCCAACCATTTTGGATAAATGAGTATTTATATGATACCTTGTGCTTAAATGAACACTTTTTTAACTCTTCCCCAAATTTTCACTTAGAACAGACTGCCATGTTCAATGTTTAGTAGTTAGCGGTTTGCACGAGTAGGTGAGATTGTGGTGAGTTCTCTTTTGGTTGACTTTTTATGGGAAAACTTATCCTACGCCAGGCACCATGCTGAGTCCTTTGCATGTTTATTTTCTTCAACCCAGAATAAGAGTTTTATGTGGTAGAAGGTGTAACGTCCATCGTATAGATGAAGAAACCAAAATTTGTAGAGGTTAAGAAACCTAACAAAAGGTTAAGAAAACTAACAAAAATGTAACTCTCTCTGTCTCTACCTCTCTGTAACTTTGCCTTTCAAATGAATAAATAAATCTTTTTAAAAATAAGATAAAATAAAAATGACATAAGCACTAACATATTGCACAGTTTCATTTTTTTGTGTGCACAGTATCAATATCATGCCTTTTAACCATGGCTGTACAGGTGAAGAAACCCTCACCTGAAATGCTTGAGACTAGAATGAGAATCATTTTACATTTTGGAATATTTGTACATACATAATGAGGCATCTTGGGCATGGGATCCAAGTCTAAGCACGAAATTCATTTATGTTTTATATTCACCTCATATGCATAGCGTGAAGATAATTTCACACAATATTTTCAATAACTTTGTACAAAAAATGAAACTTCATGGTGTGGAATTCTCTAGTTGCGATGTCCTGATGCCACTCAAAAAGTTCTAGATCTTGGCACACTTCAGGTTTCAGATTTTCAGATGAGGGAAACACAGCCTGTACACAGTTCTCTGAGCTCTGAGGCTGACTCTCTTCCAGACAGAGGGGGTTAACAGGATTGTTATTTTTATCTTGATCCAAGCCAGGTTTGGGATGTCTGCCTGCTCCCACTGCGCTATATTAAGGCCCGGCTCTTCCTGCAACAGCCTTGGCCGCAGGAATAGCGCTTCCAACCCCCACGCCTGCTGAGCACATCAAACTAAGCCCTGAGACCTGGTTTCTGACCAGTTCATTTCTGCTCACCAAACACGGGCGAAACATCTTTCAATGTGACGTATGTACTAAATGAAGATTATTAAACCCTGCCCAACGCCACCTGACTTGCTTGGTGTAGACACACACACACACACACACACACAATTTTTTAAATAAAGTAAAAAAATATTCTCCAAGGTAAAAAAGCAAATATTTCAGAGGACAGCAGCCGGTATTTTCAGTGCCCCTGCACAGCTCACACTGACGCGTATGTTTGGTTTGTAACAAGAGCAGCCTAATAAAGGTGACCAGGCATCTATTTCCCTTGAATGTTGCTATGGAATCCCACCCTAACTGAAAATTAAATTTCACCATCTGTTTGCATGACTTTGTAGTCATTGTAGTGCCAAGGGCCAGCTGATCTAACAAACATGCAGCTGAACAGATTCCTCAAACCAGACCAAAGGAAAAAAAAAGTGTGAAGCAGAGCAAACAGCATGAGAAGCCATATAATTTAGAGGGATTCGTTCTCCAAAAGGCACACTGGTGTTGCTCAAACTGCTTGGATGCTGTTTAGGCTGCCATCTGACACGGGCAACTTACTATATAAACCTCCCAGTGGCACAATGAACACGGTCTGTTTAGGAAATGCTGGAAGTCCAAATATTGAACTGCACTGTGATCAACTCAAAAAGAGTGGATTAACGCACACAATTCGGTCCTGATTTGGGTTGTATCTTAAAAGTATTGAATGTGCTTCATGTAGTTTACTCTTTCTGAAAGCAAAGATTCCTCAATAAAAACAAAACATTGTGATATAAGCAATGAATACAACTGTATGTTAACTTGCCATGTATTTAAGATATAATTCATATTAGCAAGCCCCTGAATTTTCAGACTATAAACCTATTCCAACTAATTCTAACTATCTGAGTAATTTTGTATTTATATATATTTGTAATTACTTTATATCTAATTTATAAACTTATCTATTAAAGCAGACTTAATAACACTATTATAGAATTCTTATCTATAGTAGCAAATTTGTAAATTTATCAAAATATTACAGACTAAATTACTGATATTTTCTTAAATTTTTTTTAAATTTTATTTATTTATTTTATTTATTTATTTTATGAAGTATAGTCAACCGAAAAGTCTTTGAATGTATTTTCCTTTGAACAATCAACAAAAATTACCTTTAAAGATTTTTTTTTTGAAAGTCAGAGTTACAGAAAGAGAGAGAGAGGCAGAGAGAGAGAGAGAGAGATCTTCCATCTGCTGGTTCATTCCCTAAATGGCCACGACAGCCAAGGCTGAACCAGGCCAAAGCCAGGAGCCTGGAGCTTCATCTGGGTCTCCACATGGTTGCAGGAGCCCAAGCACTTGAGTCATCTTCCACTACTTTCCTAGGTCATTAGCAGGAAGCAAGATTGGAAGTAGAACATTCACAACTCAAACCAGTGTCCATGTGGGATGCCAGCACTGCAGGTGGGCCCAACAAAATTTTTAACAAATTTAATTAAGCTGTGTTCCTACAGAAATATCAAATTTTATAGACACATTACCTCCTCCTATTCAAATATTTTTCCTGTATAGTTTTTTTAGTTATTTGTTATACCATGCTTGTATATTCTGAACTGCAGGTAATTTCATTTACACACAAATTTTCCTGCCCCCACTGTACTAAAAAGTTCAGAGATAAGAATATAAATGTTGGGGCCAGCGACTGTGGCTTTGTAGGTTAAGCCTCTGTCTACAATGCTGCCATCCCATATGGGTGCTGGTTCGAGTCCCGACTGCTCCTCTTCCCATCCAGCTCTCTGCTATGGTCTGGGAAAGCAGTAGAGGATGGCCCAAGTCCTTGGGCCCCTGTACCCACATGGGAGACCTGGAGGAAGCTCCTGGCTTCAGATCAGCTCAGCTCTAGCCATTGTGGCCATTTGGGGAGTGAACCAGCAGCAGGAAGAACATCTCTCCCCTCTCTGCTGTAACTCTGCCTCTTGGATAAACAAATAAATCTTTAAAAAATATATATATAAATGTTTGAAGATCCATCTTTGAATTCTGCCTCATTAATACATTCTCTTACACTGAAATATCTGCTTGCGGATTAGTTTTCACAAATAGACTCAAACTAAATTTTCTCTTAGAAACCATTACACTTTAGATATTTTAGCATCATTTGGCACAAATGCTGTCCAATGAAATCATCAGTCTTACTTGATAATTTCAGGTTAGTTAAAATAGTTTTTTTTTTTTTTTTTTTTTTTTAGACAGGCAGAGTTAGACAGTGAGAGAGAAAAACAGAGAGAAAGGTCTTCCTTTCTGTTGGTTCACCCCCCAAATGGCCACTACAGCCGGCGCACTTCACCGATCCGAAGCCAGGAGCCAGGTGCTTCCTTCTGGTGTCCCATGCGGGTGCAGGGCCCAAGGGCTGGGACCATCCTCCACTGCCTTCCCGGGCCACAGCAGAGAGCTGGACTGGAAGAGGAGCAACCGGGACAGAATCCAGCACCCCGACCGGGACTAGAACCCAGGGTGCTGGCACCGCAGGCAGAGGATTAGCCTAGTGAGCCGCAGCGCCAGCCGATAAAGAGACTTATTTAAAAAACTACATTTTAATAAACAATTAAGTAGGTGTGACACTCTGGCACAGTGGGTAAAGCCACCACCTGTGACAATGGCATCCCATATGGACACCAGTTTCTCTCTCTCTCTCTCTCTGTCACTCTGCCTCTCAAATAAATAAATCAATCTTGAGAGAGACAGAGAGGGAAAGATAGACAGAGAGGTTCTCCATCCACTGGTTCACTTCCCAAATGGCTGCCAATATTAAGCTAGGAGCCAGGAGCTTCCTCTGAGTCCCCGATGTGGGTGCAGGGACCCAGGCAGTTGAACCGTCCTCTGCTGCTTTCCCAGGCCATTAGCAGAGAGCTGGACCAGATGCAGATCATAACACAAATAGGCACCCACATGGGATGCTGGCCCCGCAGGTAGAGGCCCAACCTACTATGCCACAGTGCTAGTCCCAATAAATAAATCTTAAAAATTTTTTTGAAGAAAGATTAAAAGATTCAACCCAGCTGTCTGAAAACAGAAAAAAAAATCATGCAGTCTGGTGAGACTGCTGACTTATTTCTTAAGTATGGTAAAGAATTTAATCATATTTCTCAATATCCTATCATGCTTTTTCTAACAGAAAAATAAGTGCCTCAAAGATACAATGCAACTAACACAAATAATTACTAGAAAGAACTTGAGCATAGTTCAATAATCTTGGGAGTGATCTAAGCTTGAGCCAGTATATTCTGAAGTTTCAAGTTGGAGCTGTTGCAGACAGACTGGGCTTGGAGTTCATTGCTAGACACATGGAGAGCGTTCTTTGCATCTCACTTGCTGTATCAAGTGTCTCAGACTCCTCAGAAATAGAATCAGGGAGCGAGGCAACAGAGAATGTGTTCATGTGTGCCTTAATGTTTTCCACTGTGTTCTGGCCCTACTGTGAAAGAGTCATTGCCCAAAGTAATAAGTATAGAAGGCAAAGAAAAATGATTTTCAGAAGAGTGATTAAACAAATGTAAGCAGGGTATTTTGTCAAAACTCTCTAGGACAACAAACTAGCACTCAACATGCTACACAACATGCTAAACAATGATAAAATTTTTTTATTAATAAAAACTATTTTATAAAATATTAACAATATTTTCATATGGCTACATGTGTAATGCATTAGCTCCTATTTCCTTAACATTGGAATAACTCTTTTCTTATGTTCCAAAGTAGCAGCAGAAGTAGAATGAGTAAGAATCCAGCATTTGTTGTATCTATTTCTGTAACACATCTCCCACATTATATGTACAAGTTAAAGTTCCAAGACTGTTGTTAATTGTAAGCTAGTCAAGAAGGCAGCACACCCACATTCCCAGGCTTAAAATATCACATCTTTCGTAACTACTTCTTCCCTCCTTACAGAATTCACATACACTTGCAATCACATCAAAGATCTTTCTCTAGCCAGAGTCTGCTTATATCTGCTCACAAAAGATTTGCTTGTTTTCTATGCACCAGAATTAGTTTTCTGCCATAAATAAATAAATCTGTCACAGGTGATAGAGTTAAATGAGAAAGAGTAAGAGAAATGACCAGCTGCCTCCTATAAAAACTAGATTTGTTTCTCCAGGTTAAAACAAAAGAAAAACCAAGGGTAACTCAGATGTACTTCTTTTTTACAGAAACTCTGAAGCTTCAAGCTAGTAAGTTATGAGAACGAATTTTACCTTGCAGATGTTAGAGGCACATATGCAGAGCCCAGAAATAAATCTGCATATACACAGTCAACTGATCTCAATAAGGGTGCAAAGAATACACAATCGGGCAAAGGCAGTCTCTTCAACAAATGGTGTTGGAAAATCTCAATATCCATCTACAGAAGGCTGAAATTGGAAAGTTACTTCATACTTGAAAACCAACTCAAAATTAATTGAACACTTAAAGATAAGATCTAAAGGACACAGAGGGAAAACTGCATGACGTTGGTCTTAGCGATGGCTTCATGCATGCCAAAATCAAATGAAACAAAAACAAACAATTGGGACATTAGACTGAAAATCTTCTGCACAGCCAAGAAAATAGTAGAGTTACCAAGCAATCTAAGAAATAGGAGAAAATATTTTAAAACTATATATCTGACAAGGAATTAATCTCCAAAAAATAAGGAACTCCTACAACTCAAAAACAAAACAAAACAAAAAGCTAATTATCAGTTGAAAAATGGGTTAACAGTTGAGCAAACTTCTCCAAATAAGACATACATGTGGATGATAGGAATATGAAAAAAACTGCTTAATGTTCCTAGTCATCAGAGAAATGCAAACCAAAATCACAAGAAAGTGTCTCCTCACACTTGTCAGAATGGTATTACAAAGACAAATGTTGAGGAAGATGTGGAGAAATTGAAACTCTTACACACTGTTGGTGGGAACACAAATCCTGCAACCATTGTGGACAAAAGTATGCAGATTCCTGAAAAAAAAAATCTAAAACAGAACTACCATACGGTCCAGAAATATCACTTCTAGATATTTACCCAGAAGGACAGAAATCAACATTTCAGGGATGGTGCTGTGGCACAGCGTCTTAAGCCAACACCTGTTAACACCACGTAGGCAAGAGTTTAAGTCCTGGCTGCTCCACTTCCCATCCAGCTCCCTGCTAATGTGCCTGAGACCGCAGAAGAGGATGGCCCATGTGCTTGGATACCTGTCACCCATGTGGGAGATCCAGATGAAACTTCTGGTCCCCTGGCTTTAGCTTGGCCCAGCCACAGCTATTGTGGCCACCTGGGGAGTGAACAGATGGAAAATATGTCTCAGTCCCTTTCTCTCTGTAATGCTGCCTCTCTAATAAATAAAACAGCAATCTTAAAAAAAAATCAGAACCTCAAAGTGACAATAACGTCCCTGTGCTGACTGCAACACTAATTCAAAATGGCCACGTTGTGGAAATAACCTCACTGTCCCATGACAGATGGAAGGGTAAGGAAAATGTGATGCATAGAGTGGAATATTACTGTGCTTTAAAAAAAAAAAGAAGGAAATAGTGCAATTCAATACTATTTGGACAAACTTGAGGACATTATACTAAATGAAATTAGCCAGGTACGGGAAGAAAAACACTGAAGGATTTCAGATAGAAGTGGTATCAACAACAGTCAGATTCATAGAACTGCAGTGGAATGGTAATTTCCAGAGGATGGAGGAAGGGAGAAATGGGAGCTACTGATCAATTGGCATGCACTTTCCATTAAATAAGGTAAGTTCTGGAGATCTGCTGTATGACATGGTCCTATAGTCCACAGGGGTGGGGTCTCAAGTTGGGTGTCCTTAGTTCAACATGATTGTTTTGCATTGTGTTGCACTGTGTTGTGGGTTTGGTTAATGTGAAAAGGCTGTTTCAAAAAAGCAAAAGGACATTAGTGTGAACAGATCCTCTTCTGGGATCCAGATATGTTCCAGGGCCATTGGCAGCTGCCTCTTACTTTCGATTTCCGACCCAAATCCACCATGAGGAGCAGCTTCCCATGAGCAGCTGAAGCACTGGGGCCAATGAAATGGAAGGAGACCAAGAAAAATCAGTTGTGGCTGCCAGCACGCTAGGGTTATCCCAGCAGATCCTGCATTTGGTAGGCAAAGGAGCCACTGGGAATGCAACAGCCTTCTCCACGGGCAGCAAAGAATGTTCCACATATATAACACAGGGCCAAGGTCTGTGAACTATAAAGCTGTGGTTATTACTGGGATGTGAGTGGGTGAGCCCCATGGGTCCTCTGGACCTGAGATGATTGACAGCCTAACCTACCGTGAGGGTGGGATGCTTAATGATGTTACATGGAAAGTACCATGGCAACCACATTTGTCCAAAATAGGGAACACACATTAAGCTTGAGTTTTATTTTATTTGTTTAAAGATTTATTTATTTATTTATTTATTTATTTGAAAGGCAAAGTTAGAGAGAAGGAGAGGCAGAGAGAGAGAGAGAGAGAGAGAGAGAGAATCTTCCACCTGCTACTTCACTCCCCAAATGGCCACAACAGTCAGGGCTGGGCCAGGCCAAAGCCAGGAGCCTGGAACTCCATCCAGATCTTTCACAGGTGGCAGGTGCCCAAGCACTTGGGCCATTCTCCCCTGCTTTACAAGGCGTATTCACAGGGAGATAGACTGGAGGTGTAGCAGCCAGGACTATAATTGGCACTCATGTGGCATGCCAGTGTCATAGCTGGTGACCCAACCTGCTGCACAACAATGCTGGCCCCCAGCTCAGATTTTAAGGTAGTAATTCTTTTTGTCAAACATATTAATTTCTTTCTTTAAAAATGTCTGTCCCATTACTAAGAGTGCAAAACAGTGATGCCAGCTGAGAGACACAGCCACCCAAGAATTAAGAAGCAATACCCAGACCAGGAGACAACATTGCTTCATACAACTCTTTTCAAGTAAAGCAGGGAGCTGATATTTTGCCAGCTATATTAAAGAAAAGGAAAATCTCTGACCGACATCACCCAATTCTTACTACTTAAAGTCTATTCTTGAAAAACTGCATGGGTTAAGAATAAGCCAACTCAATGGCTTGTAACAAGGGGTTGGAATCTAGAATGTATCCCAGCAAAACAGGCCACAGTGGAGCAGGTAGGACCCAGGGGAGAGTCTAGGCTGGATGAGACTTAGCCTCATTCACTAAAAGCTATCCCACTCCCTGATGAGGAGCAACTGATAACTGATGAAAGTCTACCATACACACACAGTATTTGTGGCAAATAGTTTGGGACACTATATCATTCCAACGACTGAACTGTCATCCCATAAAACTCCTCGCTAAGTACTGAAAAGTAATGTAGTGACACCTGGAGCAAAAGGAAGACATCACTTGAATTTTCTAATCATTGCTCTGTTCCTAGAGTGAACCACAACAGGTCATCTGAAGTTGGTACATAGCCCCCTCTGAATGAGGCTCATTCCTATCTGATGTTAAGATGTTAAGCACACATAGAAAGACAATGAAACAAAACTCTCAAATCATATTTTGATTTAACAGTTATTAAGCTATGTGCAGAAGCTCTGCTGCACACTATGAATAATGAGCAAATCTTGTTCCAAATGCAAGGTAAGCCCATAAGCAAAAAGATGCCATGTGATGAGAAAGGGGCCATGAGAGACAGACTCACAACAAGGTGTGGGTGTGAAGAGATTGTGATCGGGGCTGGTGCTGTGGTGCAGTGGGTTAGCACTGGTTTGGGTCCTGGCTGCTCAACTTCCAATCCAGCTCCCTTGCTAATATGCCTAGGAAAGCAGTGGAAGATGACCCAAGTACTTGGACCCTTGCCACTCACATGGGAGACCCGGATGGAGTTACGGTCTCCCAGCTTTGGCGTGGCCCGGCCTAGCCCTAACCATTGTGACCACCTGGATAGTAAACCAGCAGATGAAAGATCTCTCTAACTCTGCTTTTCAAATAAAAAATAAAATACATCTGCTTTTTTTTTAAGTGAGGCTTACCAAAAAAGAAGTTTGTGGTCAACGATTAGGGAAAACTCCAAGCAGGTGTGTGAGGGCTCCAGAAATAATACAAATATTAAATTTTCTGCTCAGCAGTGCTCTCAGGCAGGAGACAGCTTCCCAGTGTTTTGTCCCTTACTGATTCTCTGGAATGAAAACTCTGCAGTTTTAGCTATAAGATATTTGTTGAGAGTCAGTGCACGAAGTGGTCTAAATGTCAGAAATTATATGTACTATCTATAACAGAAAATATCAGAAGTTCAGGCTGCCTGTCATGGTAGGTTTAGCTCATTTTCAGTATAAACAAGCTCACTAATTCTGACTAAGGAATCCCCAGTCAGCGGCACACACAGCTGCGCACCGCCTCCTGGTTGACTTTGCACTACATGAGAATGGCGATGACACTTTCCAACTCAGTGCATGACAGAAAAGACGCTTGGTATCTGACTGCTGCATCAATCAATGACTCTGTACCTAGAGTACCACTCTGCAAAATCACACAAAGTTTGAAGCCCTTTAAGGGAGGATTCGTCACACAACTTCTTCTATTAATCAAGACGTGAGAGATTTAATTGGAAGACCTAAGGACAATGTTTGCACATTCATCACTGTGCAAACTGTGAGTTAAAACTACTCTCAGCAGACTCATAGAATGGCAGATGTCCTAAATAGCACTCTGGCCTCAGAATCAGCCCTAAAGGCATTCGGATCTGGCTGAAAAGCCCATGAGAGTATTTCAGGCATGGAAAGCCAAGACACTCTGGCAAAAGATCTCTGTGAGTGAGATCCCAGTGGAAAGAACAGGTCTTCAAAGAAGGAGGTAGCTTTCTCTGAAGGGAGGAGAGAACCTCCACTTTGACTATGACCTTGTCTAAACAAGATAAGAATCGGAGAACTCAGAGGGCTTCCATAGCCTTGGAAACTCATGATTGGAGCATAGGGAGATTACTGATGCCATAGACAGGAGTGTCAATTGGTAAAGTCAACAACAGGAGTCACTGTGCATTTTCTCCTCATGTAGGATCTCTGTCCTTAATGTGCTGTGCATTGAGATTTAATGCTATAACGAGTACTCAAACAATATATTTCACTTTGTGTTTCTATGGGGGTGCAAACTGTTGAAATCTTTACTTAATGCATACTAAACTGATCCTCTGTAAAAAAAAAAAAAAAAAAAAAAAGAAAGAAAGAAATTATCAACTCCCAACTTGACTCTCACTGGAATTAAACATGACAATAGGTCTGATCTGATTTCATCATCATTTAAAAAAAAATCATCTATTATTTTTCACTTTATGTTTCTGTGTGGGAGCAAACTGTTGAAATCCTTACTTAAGGTATACTAAGCTGATCTTCTGTATATTAAGATAATAGAAAATGAATCTTGATGTGAATGGAAGGGGAGAGGGAGTGGGAAAGGGGAGGGTTGTGGGTGGGAGGGACGGTATGGGGGGGAAGCCATTGTAATCCATAAATCGTACTTTGGAAATTTATATTCATTAAATAAAAGTTAAAAAAAAAAAACTACTCAGCATTTGCTTGAATTAAAGAGTTATAGTTTTGAAGATTCTCATTGTCACCACTTTTCCCTATTCTAACGTAAGCACAGGGCCCAGCACTGTGATGTAGTGGGTTAAGCCAATGCCTGTGACTGCTGACTTCACCTATGAGCACCAGTTTGAGTCCTGGCTGCTCCACTCCTAATCCAGCTCCCTGCTAATGTGCCTGTGAAAGCAGCAGAAGACGGCATGAGCATTTGGGCCCCTGCTACCCACATAGGAGATTCAAACGGAGTTCCAGGATCCTGACATTTGGGGGGAGTGGATGAACCAGCAGACAGAAAATCTCTCTCTCTCTGTCTCTCCCTCTCTGTAACTCTGCCATTCAAACAGACAAACAAATCTTTAGAAAATAACATTTAATATAAACACAGAAAAATGAGGTACAAAAGACAATTGATGGAACAGTTTTAAAACTCTCTTGGGACACATTTCAAACTTACCAAATTATAGCTTATTTTGAGTTCTATGTTGCTCTGATAGACAACCAAAATAAGAATGATGAAATTAGTTAACCCCAGAAATATCATTATACTTGCTAGATCCTTTATCCCACTGTCCTTCAGACATTATTCCTATTGCATTTGGTATATAAAATATGTAACATTTAAAGAATGTCATCCATCCAATCTCTTGTGAGGAAACAAGGTGAACTGACATGGCTAAAAAGCAAAAGGAATAATAAGAGAAATACACCAAAAAGCTTCAGATAAATTGCTAACAAAACCCAGAAACATTTAGACACGACTTTATGAGAGATGGATGGTCAGATTTTAATGTTAAACTGCCGTTGCCTCAAACACTCCAGGAACTCACAATTAACCAGAGGTTGACATCTGTCGGTGTTTGGTTGCCTGTGAACCATGCCTTGCTCCTAAGCACACCACAGATTTCTTTCCAGGCATTATGTTCTACTTTGGACATAGTCAAGTGGGGCTCTGACTCCAGTTTCCTGGCCTCTTCAGACAAGAGGCAGCCATGTGACTCCAGCTTGATCAAGCAACCACCTGCTGGGTATTCCAGTTCTGAGCAGTTCCTGAAACCCTGGCCCCAGGGAACACCTGTTGTACTGATTCCTGCTCTCTCGAAACAACCTGCCTGAGGTCTGGTCCCATAGTTATCCTGTAAGTTCTGAGCTCACCTGCGCATCTTCCAGGAATCTGCTTTTCCTTTATGTTGGTCCAGGCTGCATTTGTCATGCGCAGGGGGAGTGTGGGTTGGTGCTGTCTGAGAGGCGTGTAGGTAGGGTGCTGCTGTTGGAGATAGGGGATACCTGTTCTCCTGTTCCCTAAAACCTCTGGCAGCCTGAATCTACCAATGAGCATGCAGAAACCGTGCTGGGGAATGCATGCCTGATTCTGTTCTCTTTCCCAGTGAAGGCCTAATTAAAGATGAGTGTCAGACAAGACCACTGCTGGGACACTGTGAGAAGACCATCCTAATTCCTTTCAGTATGTTGTCCTAACCAGCAGCCAAAGTCAACAGGTATATAAAAGTGATTCCTTCCAGAGTAGCAAGGCTGGAGAACCATACCAAGGAAAGCTGGCGGACTGTGGCTCCAGCACTCTAGTGGCACTGAAAACAGTGGCTAGAACAGGACTGTCGGAGAGTGAATGGAACACACACACTGTAAACGGATCTGCATATTGCATTCTCCAAACAGAAACTTGAACGTCGGGCTCTTTGTAGTCAGGACAAAACTGAAAGCCACTTAATAAGCAACCCATATTCCACAAAGAAGCAGCACTTTCACACTCGGGAGCCCGGTTTACAGTCTTGTGGATTGGAAGATGTATGGGAAGAATAATTAAAGGATGCCAGGGATGACCGTCATGGGGACTAACTACAAATATCCTCAATGGCAACACTGACTTTCCTTTGGGAAGTTATTAACTTGAGAGTAAAGAAGGCCAGGCAGGAATGGGAAAGATCAAATTCAGAACATGGAGGTGACGATTTAGAAAGTAAAGCAAGCCCAGGGTCTCATCCCTCTTCCCAGAGACTCGGTAAGTTAACAAGGCCCTAGGAGTGTGTTAGAATTCCACTGCCCTCAGTCCACCCAGAGCACATGTGCCATCCTTCTCCATTATCAAGCTCACAGCAACGGTGTTTTTATATACTTATATAATAAATATGTAGCCAGACATGTTAAATACAACTCCCAATCTCTAAAGATACCTTCAAATAATCCAAAGACTTATCTACATAGTGCAAAAGTTACTGCATCTATAGACTTTTCGTTTCTTATACACTCCTGTTTTAAGGATACATACACCAGCACAACCACTGTGGGAAAGAATTCACCATTCCACTGTTACCCTTGTGCATCGAGACAGGTATGAGAATTTTCACAGCCACCTCTCTCATATCACTCAAAATATAAAAACAACCCAAAGAGATACATAATTATGACATAAGCATAAAATGGAATACTGCTAGCATTGAGAAAACCACCCTGAACAGATCTCATAAACATAATACTAAGTAAAATTATTAGGACTAACAATAAGGTTCAAAAATACATTGAATTCAAGTATGTTTTAGGAGGAATTATCTATAGGAGGAAGGAAAGGGGTTATGATCAGTGGATAAAACACAGCAAAATAGTATTTCCTTTGCTGGCCATATGTGGCAGTAAAATGTTTGTTTCTTTTCACTTTGCTTGAAGGCAGAGTCAGAGAAACAGCTGTTGTGGCAGAGCACGTGAAGTCGCCACTTGCCACGCCAGTACTCCACATCTAGTGCTAGTTCCAGTCCCTGCTGCTATGTTTCTCATCCAGCGCCCTGCTAATGCACCTGGGAAGTCAGCACATGATAGCCTCAGTGCTTGTGCCCCGGCCACCCATGTGGGAGACCCGGATGGAGTTCCTGGCTCCTGGCTTTGGCCTGGCCCAGCACTGGCTGTTGTACCCATTTGGGGAACAAACAAGTTGATGGATGGACATTGTCTTTCCCCCTCTCCCTCTCTCTGTTGTTCTGCCTCCCAAATAAATTAAGTCTTTTTGAGGGGGAGAGGGTGGGAGGGAAAGAAGAAGGAAGGGAGGGGGAGGAAAAGAGGAAGGGAGGGAGGGAGAGAGAGAAACTTTCAGCTCCTGGTTTACTCCCCAAATGCCTGTAACTGCTAGGGTTGGGCCAGGTTGAAGCCAGGAGCCCAGAACCCAATCCAGGTCTCCCTAAGAGTGGCAGGGACCCAAGTACTTCAGCCATCACCCACTGCCTCCCAGAGTGTGCACCAGCAGGGAGCTGGATTAGAAGCAGAGGAGCTGGGACTCAACCCAGGCACTCTGATACAGAATAAGGGTATCAAAAGTGACACTCAATTGCTGTGCCAAATGCCTGCCCCAGTTTTTTATTCTTTTTACCTTCTATTTATGTTTTTTTTAAGATTTATTTATTTATTTGAAAGGCAGAGTTACAGAGAGGCAGAGGCATAGAGAGTGAGAGAGAGAGAGAGATCTTCCATCCACTGGTTCACTCCCCAGCCAGAGCTGTGCCGATCCAAAGCTAGGAGCCAGGAGCTCCTTCCAGGACTTCCACATGGATGCAGGAGCCCAAGGACTTGGACCATCTTCTACTGATATCCCAGGCCATAGCAGAGAGCTGGATTGGAAGTGGAACATCTGGTACTCAAACCAGTGCTTTAACCCACTGAGTCACATGCCAGCCCCTCCATTTATATTATACCATTTATTTAAAAAAAAAAAAAATAGCTGGGCTGGTGCCGTGGCTCACTTGGTTAATCCTCCGCCTGCAGCACCGGCATCCCATATGGGAGGTTCTAGTCCCGGTTGCTCCTCTTCCAGTCTACCTCTCTGCTGTGGCCTGGGAGTGCAGTGGAGGATGGCCCAGGTGCTTGGGCACCTGCACCCACATGGGAGACTGGGAAGAAGTGCCTGGCTCCTGGCTTCAGATCGGCGCAGCGCGCCAGCTGTGGCAGCCATTTGGGGGGTGAACCAAAGGAAGGAAGACCTTTCTCTCTGTCTCTCTCTCTCACTGACTGTAACTCTACCTGTCAAATAAATAAATAATCTAAAAAAAAAAGCTAACATTTTATTGCTTAATTATAACAATAAAATGAGTAATATCCTATTTTATACCCACTCTGTACATGGGGAATTTAGGCACAGAAAAATTAAATGACTTGCCCAAAGTTCCAGGCTAGCAAATGGCATGGGTGACCAGAATGTAGGCAATTTATATCCAGAACAAATGCTCCTGAGAAAGCAGTTATACTCCCTCTGTTGTTGTATGTAAATAATATTTTCCACTTTAACATTTTCAAAAGCATTTAAAAAGAGAAAAATGTTTAGCATTAATACTTCAAAGTCCATTAAAACTGTTTTGCCACTGGATATGTGTATACAAGGGATCTTGTATACAGTATATCAGTATATTCACAGAAAATGTGTATTATGAAAAAACCTGCATTTCAAAATTTTTTTTTGTACAAAATCAGCTTATCTTTTCATTCCATCTCATGTGAACTTTTTGAAGCACCTGTGTGTATGTGTCTGTGTAAGTATCAAAAGTTAACAATCATTTTGCCTGTGTTATTTTTATTCCCTTTACATTTTTCTTCATTTTCCAAATTGTCTGCAATGAACATGTATTACCTTTATACTCAGGGGAGAAAACAAGACTATTTAAAAATACTCTTGGGGGCCAGCACTGTGGCGCAGTGGGTTAAAGCCCCAGCCTGCGGTACTGGCATCTCATATGGGCACTGGTTCAAGTCCCTGCTGCTCCACTTCTGATCCAGCTCTCTTCTAATGCACCTGGGAAAGCAATGGAAGATGGCCCAAGTGCTTGGGCTCCTGCACCCACGTGGGCTCAGCTCTGGCTGAGCTGGTTGAGGTCACTTGGGGAGTGAATCAGCAGATGGAATACCTCTCTCTCTCTACCTCTCTAACTCTGTATTTCAAATAAATAAAATAAATCATTAAAAAATAAAAATTTTCTTGCCCTTAGCTTTCTTCTTTTAGTAGCATAGCCTACAGCACATTGCAAATTGCATAGGAAGTCTAATTACATCTTGTCTGGAAGACAAAAAGACAACCATGATTGTTACTGCTTTCCAAAAAGGGGCCTTCTTTTGTATACAAAGGCAAACAGTGTTTCAAGTCCAGGAGGCTAACCTTCACAATGACCTTGATGGATTTATGTGGCTTAGGGGAAGCCCCACCCTTGCACAAGGTACCTGGGGCTCTCCCGCCTCCAGCGACCATGCCCCATAAGGACAGGCTCAGAGCAACTATCAAGAGACCAGACTCACAATGCAAACAGATGAGCTGTGTGACTGACTGGCCAGCTTGGAAAAGCCGTCCTTCAGTGCGAATGCGCGGCTCCAGCTCAGACAGGCTGTGAAGGGGTGCAGGGCAACTGCTAACCGCACACCACAGGGCTCCTTCAGAGCGGCATCTGCTTAGCCTTCCAGGCGAAAAGGAAGGAACACATTTCTGGGGGTGGGGAGACTCTTTAGAGGCAGATAATAGAGTTTGGTAAAGTCTAGAAAACAGGAACTAAAAGGAAAGCCCACAGAGATTCTGGGCCAGTCCTGGCATGCCAGTCCCCCCAGCAGGCAGCCTCAGGTTTAAGCAAAGGCAGGAGAGGCAGACTGAGCTCTGAGCAGCCCAGGTTTGCTGGCTTTTTTTTTTTTTTTTTTTTTTTGACAGGCAGAGTTAGACAGTGAGAGAGAGACAGAGAGAAAGGTCTTCCTTCCGCTGGTTCACCCCCCCAAATGGCCGTACAACTGTTTGAACAAACCAGAAGGAAAACCAATCAACTCTATTAGCCCACTGCTAATTTTTTTCTTTTTTTTTTTTCTTTAGATTCATTTATTTATTTGAAAGGCAGAGTTACAAAGAGAAAGAGAGAGACAGAGAGAAAGGTCTTCCATCCACTGGTTCACTCGGCAAATGGTCGCAACAGTTGGAGCTGGGCCAGGCTGAAGCCAGGAGCTTCTTCTGGGTCTCTCATGTCGGTGAAAGGGTCCAGGCACTTGGCCTACCTCCCACTGCTTTCCCAGGTGCATCAGCAGGGAGCTGGATAGGAAGTGGGCCAGCTGGGACTCAAACTGGCGCCCAAAAGGGATGCCGGTAACTTAGGCAGCAGCTTTACTTGCTATGCCACAGCGCTGCCCCCCTCCACACACACACTGCTAATTTCCATGGAACAATCTGAAGACCAGCTGCAACATCCATTTTATAATATTTCCCATCACCTGCTCCCATACCTTCATGTCCTGGCTTACGAATTGGAGCACATAACTCACTCTCCCCAAGCTTTGGTCCACAATTGTGAGGTGCCACTTACTGCACTGTACTCTTGAGAAGTCTGAGTGAGACTGTGGATGTAGCACCTAGCACAGTGTCCCTGCACATGTCCTGGAAATGTTCCTTGCATTCCCATCCCATCTGCTCACCTGCTGAGCCGCAAGCCACCACACACACACACACCACACACACACACACACTTAGGCTGTCCCTTTTCAGAAGGTGGGAGCCTAGTAAAACAGCCTTCAAAAGTCACTGATGGCCAGCTCAGGACTTCCAAAATCAAGATTAAAAATGCAGGGCTGTGTTTCAGCATTGCTCATCAAGTCACTGCCAGCAATACGGACACCCCATATGGATGCCGGTCCGAGTCCTGACTGCTCCACTTCCAATCCCAGCTCCCTGCTAATGCCCTGGGAAAAGCAGCGGAGGATGGCCCAAGTGTTTGGGCCCCTGCCACCTTCATGGAAGACCCGGATGAACCTCCTGTCTCCTGGCTTCACCCTGGCCTGGCTCTGGTTATTGCAGCCATTTGGGGAGTGAAGATCTCTGTCTCTGTCTCTCTTTCTCCCTCTCTCTCTCTTTAACTGACTTCCAAATAAATAAATAAATTCTTTAAAAACATTAACACTGAGATATATTAAAAGGAGAATTGAGAGTTGTTTTTCACTTCAGATTTCATTTAAAAATAACGAAGTACCAAAGAGTAGCTAGAAAGGGACCTGCTAGTGAATATTCATGAAGATCACTAGCCAGAAATAAAGACAAAAGCTGCCTCTTCTTGTCACATTAAAGTGAAAACAAACATGATGCAGAGGAGGCAACATGAAAGCTAAAATGAAATTCTCATCTCAGTGAGGAAACCAAGGAGTCAGAAGCTTGCTAGAACACAGAGCAGGGACCGGTGACACAGAACCCTCAGCAATGCAATCAATGAACACGACCCAGGGACAGAATTCCATCTGGAACATCCGAGGAGGTCATTTGGCTCCTGGTGAATAGTCGTAGCTCTCAGCTTTCTGAGCCAAAGAAGATGGGGAAAGTCAAGCAAAAATTAAGAGCAAGAGCTTTAAAAAAATTTTTTGTCCCTAATGAAGCCCAGTCTTATGGTTCAGCAGCAGCTGTGGTTTATGTCAGAGACAACCATACATCCTCCTTGGGCCAGTAACTTGGTGAACATATTAAGAAGGTCTGAATTTGCTCATTGTTCTGTGTTGGCTCTGGAAGCTTGAGTTTTGCTCAGAATTTCACTGGAGTACAAATGGGACAACTGCATTTCTTATTCTGAAAAGTGAACGTTACTCTGTTATACCGCTGAAAATCAGGGCCTGGAAGGCTTGCAATTGAAGTCTAGATTGAAGAACAAGCGAAAAAAAGAAAAAGAAAAAATTGTTGAACAGCCAAGCTGGTTTGAGGGGCAGGGAAGCTTTGATTTCCATAGGAGTGTTAAGTTTCAAAAATGGACCAGACCATGTTTAATCTTTTACAAATCTTCAGATAACTAAAAAAAATCTATCTGATCTGCTAAAGACTCCTTCAAAGGAAAAGAGATTAAACAGAGCAGACTGGAAAGCAGTGATGGGAATAAAAATGGAATACCCTTCTCACGTTTTGTACCTTTGAGGCTGAAACCGTCCCTTAGATCACAGCACTCTTCCAAATACGTAGGAATCCCGAGGCTTCTTGTTAAAATACAGGTTCAGATTCAGCAGGTCCAGGACAGGCCCAGAGATCTCGCATTTCTGACCAGATCAACATGACCGTGTCTGTTAGAACACTGAGACCCACGTCACTGGACTGGACACTAGCTTAGTAATTAGGAGGGAGTCCCAGAAAACCAGGGTAAGGTTTTGTAAATTACTCCTCATGAGAGAGGTAGAGCTACCTGAAGAATTTCAGCACAAGATTAATGGAAAGAATCAAAGTAGGCATTTGAATAGAATTCACTGGGGAGAATACTGAAGCAATGGGACTACAATTTTTCTTGAGATTTACTTATTTATTTGAAAGGCAGAGAGGGAGACAGAGACAGAGAGAATCTTCCATCTGCTGGTTCACTCCCCCAAATGGCTACAACAGTCAAGGCTAGGCCAGGCTGAAGCAGAAGCCAGGAACTCCCACATTGAGTGCAGGGACCCAAGCACTTGCTTTCCCAGGCACAAAAGCAGGGGGCTGGATCAGAAGTGGAGCAGCCAGTACTCAAACCAGCACTCCAACCAGCAGCTTAACCCACTGCATCACAATGCCAGCCCCAGTAAGAATATCTTTAGGGGCCAACACTAAGGTTAGGCCTCCACCTACAGTGCAGGTATCCCATATGGGTGCTGGTTCGAGGCCTAGCTGCTCCACTTCCAATCCAGCTCCCTACTAATGTGCCTGGGATAGCAGTAGAAGATGGCCCAAGTGCTTGGACCCCTGCAGCTGCATGAGAGACCTGGAAGAGGCTCCTGGCTCCTGGCTTTGGATCGGTACAGCTCCAGCTGTTCCAGCCATTTGGAGAGTGAACCAGAGGATGGCAGATCTGTCTGTAACTCTTATCTTTCAAACAAATAAATATATCTTAAAAAATATCTTAAAAACTTGTTTTTCTAGCAGTGGGCACATTTAATCAGTGAAGTCTTACATAGAAGTTCTCCTTGTCTATTTACACAGAGAGAGAGGTATGGAGACACAAGGAGAGATGGAGACAGGGGGAGAGGGAGAAAGGAAAAGGTGTGATGGGCTCCCAGGCTGTACGTCTGCAGGGTGAATCCTCAAGTCTACTGACTTTCTTTCAGAGGTCACTGTCACAGGATAGGCATCTGTCACAGGATACAGAAAACCTTTACAGACATGCTTTAGAGGGGAAAGAACAGATCACCGGGGGCTGCAACAGGACCAGAGTCAGGCTTCCAGTTCATGCTCTTTCATCCACCTCTCTCCTAATCTCCCTCTCCCTTCTACTCTCTCCCTCCCCCTCCCCCTCCCCCTCCCCCTCCCCCTCCCCCTCTCCCTCTCCCTCTCCCTCTCCCTGTCCCATCTCCCCTCTACCTCTCCCTTTCTCCCTATTACTATTTGACAAGATATGCCAAGGAGAAAAATGCAAAATCCAATATACTTAGTAGTAATTTAAAATCTTCTAAGTGGCTTCCTCTTATCTTCTGACACTGAGCTCTTACAAGAGCATTTAGATTGATACCCTAGTTTCAGATCCGTTCTTTTCTTATCTTTAAGCAATTAATTGGTTTTAAAAACCAATTTCTCCTCTAAAGTTTCAGACTTCTGCTATTGTTCTAAAGCCTTTCATAGTGATTTAGTACTTATTAGTGTTTTAGAAACATCATCACAAGATCTGAGATATGACAGTATTTATATTGGGTATGAATAAATGCCTAGGAAGGCAGGTTTTTATTTATTTATATTTTAAATATATTTTAATATATTTTTTTTGGGGGGGGGAGAGAGAGAATGCATTCCCCTTGGCTCATTCACTCTTCCAAATCCCTGCAACAGCTGAAGCTGAGCTGGGCAGATCAGGAGTAGGAACTCAATCCAGGTCTCCCACATGGATCTCAGGGACCCAACTACTTGAGCCTCCCAGAGTTTGCATTAACAGGAAGCTGGATTCAGGGACTGGATTCTGATACTGAACTCAGATACTCCAAGGTGTGATGTGGGCATCTTAATTTTTTTTAACTTGTATTTAATGAATATAAATTTCCAAAGTACAGCTTATGGATTACAATGCCCCCCCCATAACTTCCCTCCCACCTGCAACCCTCCCCTCTCCCGATCCCTCTCCCCTTCCATTCACATCAAGATTCATTTTCAATTCTCCTTATATACAGATCAGTTTAGTATATATTAAGTAAAGATTTTAACAGTTTGCACCCACACAGAGACACAAAGTGAAAAATACTGTTTGAGTACTAGTTATGGCATTAAATCACAATGTACAGCACATTAAGGACAGAGATCCTACATGAGGAGTAAGTGCACAGTGACTCCTGTTGTTGACTTAACAAATTGACACTCTTGTTTATGGCATCAGTAATCACCCTAGGCTCTTGTCATGAGTTGCCAAGGCTATGGAAGGAAGCCTTTTGAGTTCACCAACTCTGATCATATTTAGACAAGGTCATAGTCAAAGTGGAAGTTCTCTCCTCCCTTCAGAGAAAGGTACCTCTTTCTTTGATGACCTGTTCTTTCCACTGGGATCTCACTCGCGGAGATCTTTCATTTAGGTTTTGTGGTTTTTTTGTTTTTTGTTTTTTGTTTTTTGTTTTTTTTTTTTTTGCCAGAGTGTCTTGGTTGTCCATGCCTGAAATACTCTTATGGGCTTTTCAGCCAGATCCAAATGCCTTAAGGGCTGATTCTGAGGCCAGAGTGCTGTTTAGGACATCTGCCATTCTATGAGTCTGCTGTGTATCCCGCTTCCCATGTGGGATTGTTCGCTCCTTTTTAATTCTATCAGTTAGTATTACCAGACACTAGTCTTGTTTATGTGATCCCTTTGACTCTTAGACCTATCATTATGATCAGTTGTGAACAGAAATTGATCACTGGGACTAGTGAGATGGCATTGGTACATGCCACCTTGATGGGATTGAATTGGAATCCCCTGGTATGTTTCTAACTCTACCATTTGGGGCAAGTCCGATTGAGCATGTCCCAAATTGTACATCTCTTCCCTCTCTTATTCATGCCCACTCATTGTTTTAATATTGAATATAAAGAGATGGCATACAGCAAGGTGGAGAACTCTGATAATATCTAGCAGATTTTAAATGTACATAAAGACACTTGTTTAATGAAAAAAGATTTCTTACATTTTCAGCAAAGCACATACAAGGTGTGTTTGGACACAACGATACCATAAATTTAGTTACGGAGAAAAGGATTGTGGATAATAGTATTTATTTTCTACCATTTGTAAGACAAGACATATGTGTTTGAATTTCTAGGAAGCATCATCTCTGAAATCTCAGACTCACAGAGTTCTTAAATTCTATAGAAAGAATTTCATTTCTGTGACACAGATGAAATGTTCTCTCTCTCTCTAAGATTTTTAGAATTGTGTATTCTATTAGCTCTTTTAATTTAGTCAAGAGCAGAGGAGCTTCTCAGATGCAAACCCAATGATGTCCCTCCTTTAATTTACATCCATTTCTTCTTGATCCAAACCCCATGAACATGGACAGAAAAAGTTCAACTCCTCCTCTTAAAAGACTTAAACTGACTTTAAGTGGGAAGGCAAGATCTATCTCAATTTCCTTATCTTAAACAGTTCCAAGGTGTTTAGCTTTCATGCTCAATAGGACTTCCTTTTCATCTATTTTTATTTATTTGACAGGTAGAGTTAGAGAGAGAGAGAGAGAGAGAGAGAGAGTGGTTTTTTTGTTTGTTTTTTTTTGTTTTTGTTTTTTGTCAAGCAGAGTTAGACAGTGAGAGAGAGCGAAACCTAGAGAAAGGTCTTCCTTTCCGTTGGTTCACCCCCCAAATGGCCGCTATGGCTGGCGCATTGTGCCGATCTGAAGCCAGGAGCCAGGTGCTTCCTCCTGGTCTCCTATGCAGGTGCAGGGCCCAAGCACTTGGGCCATCCTCCACTGCACTCCCAGGCCACAGCAGAGAGCTGGCCTGGAAGGGAGCAACTGAAACAGAATCCAGTGCCCTGACCAGGACTAGAACGTGGGGTGCCAGTGTCACAGGCAGAGGATTAGCCTAGTGAGCCATGGCACCGGCCAAGAAAGGTCTTCCTTCCACTGGCTCACTCCCCAAAAGGCTGCCACAGCCAGCGCTGTGCCGATCTGAAGCCAGGAGCCAGGCGCTTCCTCCTGGTCTCCCATGCAGGTGCAGGGGCCCAAGCACCTGGGCCATCCTCCACTGCCCTCCCGGGCCACAGCAGAGAGCTGGACTGGAAGAGGAGCAGCCGGGACTAGAATCCGGCGCCCATATGGGATGCTGGCACTGCAGGCAGAGTATTAACCAAGTAAGCCATGATGCCGCCCCCCTTTTCATCTTTTTAATCACTTCACTCCATTGGGAACCCTGCCCAATTTCCCCATACACTTTATTAAGGGAGACTACCAGTGTTGAAGCACTATGCAAATTTGCAGATGATGCACCTCTATACTCTACTAAATATTGTATTAAAATATATTCCTTATTGTAACTGACTAGTCAGAACTGGGACACTACTTAAGGATAATTTATAGGTAACTGCTGGCGAGTACAATAGCTGTAATGTATTGAATGCTTCCTATGTGCTAGGCACTGAATACTTTGCTATCAAATCCTGGCAACAACTCTTAACCATCAGGTGTTATCATTCTTTATTGCAGCAAGGGCCCAGGCTAGATTGTCCTAGATCTAGAGTCTGACTTCAGAGCCGGAACCTATCATTCTGATGGGTTCAGAATGCCATACAGATACACAACCGGAAGCAGGTGTTTGGTGTAGTGGCTGAGACATCCCTTGGGAATCCTGGCTTCCGGAGGGAAGTACCTGAATTCTAGCCCTGACTCTGGTTCCCAACTCCAGTTACAGTGCAGTCACTACAAAAGCTTCAGCCAACTCTTCTGGTCCTAGAAGCTGTCCTGAATGGGGACAAGGGTCTTTGCACTCCCAAATGGAACAGATCGGTCAGAGCTTTGCATTCCGAAGCCAGGAGCTTCTTCCAGGTCTCCCATGGGGGTGCAGGGACCCAAAGACTTGGGCCGTCTTTCGCTGCTTTCCCAGGCCATAGCCGAGAGCTGGATCAGAAATGGAGCAACCAAGACTCGTACTGGAGCCCATATGGGATACCGGCACTGCAGGCAGCTGTTTTACCCGCTATGCCACAGCGCCAGCCCTGAGGATATGGTTCTGCTCCCTGTTGATATGTTTGCAAGTTACAGGCCATGCAGCTTTAATGTCAAATAAATCAAAGAAATAAGATGAAGGGGAGAAAAGAACCTCACGTTCGGCTTTGATTTACGTGTCAGGTAGGATGAGGCTCTGTCTCCCCTGTCAGTGGTATTTTTCTTTTTTCTGTCTCGTACCCTGTTTGAGAGACACACACACTAACGTGCTGAGTAAATAAAACATGAAACCCCGGAGGGCAAGGAGAGGAAGCATGCAGAGAGAGAGAACAATTCGAAATATTATTATCATAATATAGTATTATCATCCTGGTGGATACTGCCTTTCCGAGCAGTCCTAGCAGTAATAATTTACACATCCGCGAAGATAAAAGGTGTTACACTGCCTGAGTAAACCCTGTGAGTTCTGTATTCTTAACAGATTGTACTTTGTAAACCACATGCGAAGTTGTAATTGCTCAGGATGGACCCTGCCTTAAAGCAAACAGCACAAACCTTGTACTACTGTTTGTAAAGATGGATTTCTATTCTCTTTTTCCATTTTCTTTTTTTTTTTTAAGATTTATGTATTTACTTGAAAATCAGAGTTACACAGAGAGAGGAGAGGCAGAGAGAGAGAAAGAGAGAGAGAGAGGTCCTCCATCCACTGGTTCACACCCCAGCTGGCCGCAATGGCCAGAGCTGCGCCAATCCGAAGCCAGGAGCCAGGAGCTTCTTCCAGGTCTCCCACGTGGGTTCAGGGGCCCAAGGACTTGGGCCATTTTCCACTGCTTTCCCAGGCCACAGCAGAGAGCTGGATTGGAAGTGAAGCAGCTGGGACTGGAACCAGTGCCCATATGGGATGCCAGCACTGCAGGTGGCAGCCTTATCCTTACCCTGCTAAGCCACAGAGCTGTCCCCCACCTTTTCCATTTTCTAAGTGAAAACAATATGCAGTGTTTTTAAAGTTTAATATCAAAAAAAAATTGGATTTGTTATCTCCTGATCTAGTATGTAGAAACTCTTAAAAAGAAAAAAAAAATCCAGTCATCAAGTAGCATGAAGGGTAGGTTGGTCATGAATCTGAAATAGATCCCCAGGGGGAAACAAATCCAGATTATATTATGGGAAAATGTGAAGAGTCATTAATTCCTATTAGGCTTCTGGCTATTCTGCTTAACTAACACAACAATGAATTTGCCAGTCACCATTCTCATTTTAACAAGTGCAGCAAGACATCAGTGCAGTAGCTGTGGTTCAAAAGTTAGTCGTAAACCTGAATCAAGAATAATTTTTGTAAAGTCCCGGAACAACAAAAGGCAGCGCAGAGTGAAAACCCCAATGCAGCAGGACGCTATCTGATTAGGAGTCCACTGTCATTGTCCTCCACCAGAACGGCTCGCAAATCGCTGAGGCAAAGTCTGTGACCTCGATGCCGGCACTGCATTTCTACCAAAAGTTGGTAGCTCAGCATTTCCTCTCCTCGTTCTTTTCAAAACCCCACACGACAGGAGGGCATAGGGCAACACGTTTTCCTGCTAAATATGATTTGAGCCTGTTGGAAAACTACCCACTCCGAAGTGTCAGCCTGGCAACCCAGCCATAGAAAGCTTCTGCCTTCCAACAGGAGTGCCCCCCACTCACACCCCCAGCTCCCTGTGCTGCCTTCTAGGGAGAGGGAGGGTAGTCCTGAGCGACATTTCAAACTCTCAATACTTCGAAGTGGCAATCCCCAAATGAACACACAATCTGTGCGTTGTTTTGTTTGCGAAATGGCACTCGTCGCACTCGCTTGGAATCTGAGCTGAAAGCAGCCACCCCACTCTGCTGTTACGTTCCGTACTTCACCCACGGGGCGAGACAGTGGAGAAGACACCACCATCAAGACCAGACCAATGACCCTGGGACAAGCTGACCTCGCTCTTGGCTGTCATCACACCACGTTGTGTTCGCAGTCTGCACCAGGCTCCAGGCCTGTTCATCTTCTGCCCAGTGCAGCCAAGCAATGCAAGAAGGCAGACATTTCAGCACATGCCGAAGTCTCTCCCAGCCCTCCTCCCCGCCTCCCCGGGGCCAGTTCCGCAAACACACACCATCAAAGGGTCTCCTGTGCAGGAGTCGTCCGTGTGTGTCTATCACACAGAGAATCTGAGTGAGACAGCTAAAGGAGAACACAGGGAAAAAAGAGACAGAGGCAAAGAGAGAGAGTGAAACAGGGAGAAGCAGTCCTCGTGACTTGCACATGAAGGAGTGGAAACTCCTTTCCTTACCGGCAGCTTCTGGGCCGAGTGAATCATGGTTTGGACAGGCACCCTGCCGATGGACAGCCCACTGGTTTCCCAGCAAAGACTGACCCTTCTGTGAATTCCAGAGAACAATTCACAGCTTTAGGACCACCTACAACTTGCATGCATGGGCCGCCATTCTCTGTTACGCCAACTCAGCATTTCCATAAAGTCATTTTCCATACAGAAAACTGACGCACGTTTGCAGTGAGATTGGCCAAAGCGGAAACTTCCTGTGTTGAAACTGTTGGTTTTAAAATCCTTCATGAGTGTCTCCCAGCTGGAATTTAAACCTGAGTGCTTCCATTCTACTCCAACCCTTCATTTTAATGGTGGACCTCTCTGCCTCTCCTTATCTCTCTGTGTAACTCTGACTTTCAAACAAAATAAATAAATCATTTTTAAAAATCCACATAAAATAATTTAAAAAATTAAGAAAGACTTGGTCAGAACCTAAAGTATGAAAGACAAATGTGCTCATGGAATCAAGAGTGATGAAATGGGGCCGGTGCCGTGGCTCACTTGGTTAATCCTCCACCTGTGGCGCCAGCATCCCATATGGGCGCCGGGTTCTAGTCCTGGTTGCTCCTCTTCCAGTCCAGCTCTCTGCTGTGGCCCGGGAGGGCAGTGGAGGATGGCCCAGGTGCTTGGGCCCTGCACCTGCATGGGAGACCAAGAGGAAGTGCCTGGCTCCTGGCTTCAGATCGGCACAGAACCGGCCATAGCGGCCATTTGGGGAGTGAACCAACGGAAGGAAGATCTTTCTCTCTGTCTCTCTCTCTCTCACTGTCTAACTCTGCCTGTCAAAAAAAGAGTGCTGAACCAAAGCCAATGTTATCAGTGCAAACTAATGGACTTCGTTCAATTTTCTATTTTACAGTAACTGCACAGTTCCCTAACAACTTGGAGTGAGAAAACATGCTGAAATGAAAAGGCAGAGTGAGGATCAGGACATCAGGGGTAGGTAAGTCAGGGTTAAGTAAGTTATTTAATTTTGGTTCAAAACAATTTCCGTGTGCATGATCATGAAAGGGAGGGACTAGCTGAACTTCAAAGTGCCTGAAAAGAGGGTTAGCGAAGCAGATTGCAAAGAGTAAAATGGGAGGATTCTGCCATTTCCTAGCAGGTCTTGAGGAAAAATGTCATTAAGCTCATTAAGACCACAGTAGCCAGATAAAAATTCATTCAAACTGTACTACTGTTAAATATTATTTGACTTTAAAATTTGTGCCCATGACATTCTCTCAAAGGAGGCTCTGAGGAATGAGTCTCAGCCCAAGTCTGGTGGACTCGCTCTCAAACAGTGCAGCCTCTGTTCCTACAGACCCCTCTCCATGTTCTGGGTGGGTGCTGGGAAGATCCACGGGGCGTGGCCCTGCTGCCACCCCCGTGAAGACTGCAAGAAAGACCCTGCTCAGACTTCCAGAAGCAAGGCCCAGCCAACCACAGAGCAGCCAATGTGAGGAGCTGCGCAGGCGCCACCACCAGCTACTGCGAAAGAACTCCCGGTAGGAAAGCAAAGCAGCTTTCCTTACCGATGTTAGCAACTTCTGCAAATTACAATGAAGCATGGCACTGGCTTGTAATCCTCCTAAATCTCGGGCTGCATGTTTTTTAAAAGATCTATTTATTTATTCGAATGGCAGAATTACAGAGAGAGATCTTCAATCCATGGGTTCATTCCCCAAACAGCTGCAATGGCCAGAGCTGGGCCAATTGGAAGCCAGGAGCCAGAAGCTTCTTCTGGGTCTCCCATGTGGGTGCAGGGGCCCAAGGACCTGCACCATCTTCTGCTGCTTTCTCAGGTACATTAGCAGGGAGCTGGATTGGAAATGGAGCAGCCAGGACTCAAACCAGCAAATGGGATGCCAACATCGCAGGTGGCAGCTTTGCCACAGCATGGCCCTACATGTTTTTTTTTTTTTTTTTTTTTGAAACTATTGTTTTATATTTCCTTTTATCAAACTGCAAAATCAGCACTTTTGTTCCAGGATAGATCCTAATTTTTTATGCCAAGGAAACAAGACTATCAAGTACAGATATGTCTAAATAAAGTGGAAACGGAGGACATGGTGTGTTATCTCAAGCATATGAATAAATAATATTGAGGCTTAAATTGCCAAATCAAGTTTGGGTTAAATAAAATATTTTAAACCCTTGAGTAGACCTCCCGAGGCAGTGTTTCTAGTCCTGTATCTGACAGCTCACTTCCAGCTGCCTGGTGGACACAGCTACCTAAATGTCCCCTGTGTGCTTCCAAGTCCTTCCCTCCCCAAGAACAAGCCTGCTTCCCGCTGAAATTCCCCTCAAGGCTTCAGCACGCTCTCAGTCAGCCAGAGCGGCAGCCAAGAGCCCCAAGTCCTGACACCATCCCACTCCCCATGCCCAGTCATCCCCCAAATCCAGCATATTCTTCATAGCTGTTTCGACTTCCTTCGTTCTCTGCTCCTCGCTGCTTCTACCCAGGCTCCAGCTGTCCTGTCTCTTCCCTAGATCGTGACACAACCGATCGGCCCATCCTTCAACCTCCTCACCTCTAGTTCACCCTCTGTGCATTCTCTAGGGTAACACCTCAAACACCCATGACCTCCAACGTAACGCCCCTGCCCCTCAGCCACACACACACACACACACACACACACACACCGCCTTAGGATTCAACAATTCTACACAATCTGTTACTCCCATACGTGGGTTTCTCCCCCCTAGCCCACTACTCCCTCCTGCAGTGCCCTCTTCCACCCAACCCTGTTGGCTCGCTGCCATTCACCTGTCAAGAGCCATTTTGGGAGCTACGTCCTCCAGGAAGCCTGCCTTTATTACACACACTGTCCTGCAGACCCAGGCTGAGTATGATGCCTGTTCCACTCCTTTATGCACTCTGCATTTACTGTTACCATACAGAAATCAGCCACATTGATGCATACAAGTACGTCCAAAAAGCTCATGGAGAGTGTGTATTAGGAAAAATTGTGTGTGGATTTCAAAAACTTTTCAACAATTGTTAACACTTTGCTATATTTGTTTCATTTGTAAATATTACATATACACATACATACTACTTTTAAAGCAGGAGTGGATATATTAATATCATATTCTGTGGGATTTGTGACATAAATTATAAAATGAGGGAAGAAGGCTATATATTATTACTATACATTATATAATTCAGACGTGTCAATATTTAAATTATCTATACAACAAATAACACGGATCCACTTTTTTTTACTATATGTATATATTAACTTCTGAATATAAGAGAGAACATGTGGTTTTTTATCTTTCTGTGTCTAGCTTATTTCACTAGCATAATGATCTGCAATTGTAACCATTTTTGCAAATGTTAGGTTTTAATTCATTTTTTGCACCAAAATAAACTTATCTTTTAATTCCATTTTTCCACAAACTGAAGTCAGTGTGTATCTGTCTGACAGATATTCCTTGAAGGCAAAGATTTAGGATCTTTGCCTCTTGACAGTTTAACGAAGTTTACTGAACTGAACTGAAAATGAGCAAAACTACTGGGAAAAACAGATTAGTGGGTATGAGAGTATCCTGGAGGATCACAAATGTTTGGGTACGGTGGCAATTGTTTTTCTTTATTATTATTATTTTTTTTTGACAGGCAGAGTGGATAGCGAGAGAGAGAGACAGAGAGAAAGGTCTTCCTTTGCCGTTGGTTCACCCTCCAATGGCCGCCACAGCCGGTGTGCTGCGGCCGGCGCATCGCACTGATCCGATGGCAGGAACCAGGTGCTTCTCCTGGTCTCCCATGGGGTGCAGGGCCCAAGCACTTGGGCCATCCTCCACTGTACTCCCGGGCCACAGCAGAGAGCTGGCCTGGAAGAGGGGCAACTGGGACAGAATCCGTCGCCCCGACCGGGACTAGAACCCCGTGTGCAGGCGCCGCAAGGTGGAGGATTAGCTTAGTGAGCCGCGGCGCCGGCCAATTGTTTTTCTTAACTGTACAAATAAGACTTCATGGTTTAGAAAGTACTTTCCTGTAAATTATATCATTTGATCCTTTAAACAGTTCTGGAAGGCAGGGAAAAACAGATATCGAGGCAGACAGAGATCCTAAATACATAAGAAATTTCTCTAAGAAGAGAAATACTATTAATTTTTAAAGAATGTGTGTCTGTGTGTGTGGGTGGGTGGGTGTGGGTGTTTGTGGGTTCACGTACATGGGTACTCAATAGATCTGCACTGATTAGAGTTCCAACTCCAAATACATTCCTGTTCGACCAAAATCGACTTCTTTCGCAGCTACTAAAGAGAGAAGCAATTCACTCTCACCTTCAGAAGGTGCACTGGGCCGAGACCCTCCCCAGCGTTTCGGCGACTTCAGAAACTGTCCTGTCCTGGGGTGATGCCAAGTGCTGAGGGCAGCTTTGGTCAGAAGTCTCCAGCTAACAGGGCTAACAGGTGCTGAGGAAGAATACCGCAAAGGCTCCTGAAAAGGCAAAAAGAAAAATACACAGAACATTGTAAATTGTCTTCGGCCAGCTAATTCTATTAAGCTGAGATTTAATTTGAATATCCTATTAAAATTAACAAGAGGAACTTAATACATGCCCAACACCATGATTAAGTTTAACCAAGCATTTTTTGTACTTAAGGGCATCAGTGTCTAAGAAACGTTAAGCAATGTAATGGCTACAGGTAATGAAAAAAAAGGTAACATAATCCCAATTACATTTCAGTGCAGGATAGAAGTCTGAATTACCTCTCAATAGCAGGAGACAACCGTGCACACAAATCAAAAAGAAAAAGAAAAGGACTTGACCTTCTTTTTCTCTAATATTTCATGGGAATACAGCACACCTTACGGTCACATCAACACACAGGCCGTGACTGGGGAGAATCTAATACAGACGGCAAAGAACAAACAAAGAACAAACAAAGAAGGACGAAGGAGTTGATGGAAGCTGACAATGTCAGCGAGGACCTCAGTAACGCAGTTACATTTTAGAGGTGGCTTTGAAGGCGATGAGAAAAGAAGGCATCTGGGAATAAAGGGGTTGCTGAGGACACCATTGTAAGAAAAACACAAAACGCTGCGTAAGGTTAAGGTAGAACTATGCAGAATGAAACCTTAATTAAACAGATGCCAACCAAGCCAAGTGCTTGAGTCGTATGTTTATTTACAACCTCACTGCTCTGAGAATGGGTGCGAGCAGAGAGAGAAGCCAGAAAGAACGTGGAGTCCGGCTGGTGCGAGAAGGGCAGACGCCAGGAGCTCCGGCTCGGCCTCCACTGACAGTCTCACCTTGCTAAGAGCTTCTCAATCCTGCCTCCCATCAGCACCACCGTGCGACCTCTTCAGCAATATCCATCTGGGCCAAGCAAATGCCTGACCAGTTACACCAGCCTCTCGAGGAGTGGGATGAGCCCTCCAAAGGACAGAACCTGGACGAAGGCATGTGATTCCCTCCTCTGGCCCTGGGGTTCTCTTTTGTCACACTCAGGGCACCCAGTAGCGCCTTTGTCTTTAAAATAGACCCATATTTAAATTAATAGTATCCCCAAATTTAAGACCTTGTAACAACATCTTCCATTTCTCGGGAGGAGGCGACCAGGAACCAAGAGGGAGAGAGCCATACACGGGGGCCCGAGCAAAGCAGCTACATCAGGAGGACACCAGGCCTCTAGGGGAGGGCAAATCCAGATCTTGCGCTGATGCAGGATGCAACTGTTATAAGCCAGGCTGGGGAGGGTCCCAAGACACGGAGCCCCACTGTTGAGGGGGACTGAAGATGCCCTTGGCTCTCTAGGCAGAGGATGGCATGCCTTGGAGTCCCTGTTGCTGAAGGTACAATACAGAGAGTAAGATTCCTGGGTGCTACATTATTGAGCAAGGTGTAGGAACTAAACACTGTGCCAGGAAGCACTTGAATTCTCCCTAGAGCCCTCTGTCCCGGGCACTATTATCATCCGCATTTTACAGATGAGGGAACGGGGGTCCCAGAAGGTTAGTCTTGTCCTGCAGGTGCTGGACCCGGAATCCTCACACAGCTAGTCTCTCTACAGGGACCCCTGCCCGGCCCTGCCACCCACCTGCCTTTTCTTCTCGATGCATTCTCACCACGGAAGGTAGAAACAGAAGCATCCTAGACTCCCCTTGGTGCTGTCCCATGTTCTCAGAGTTGAATAACTTCCGTTTTCGAGAGAGCATTAGTAATTTATGGAATAATATTTTGTATTCTCCCATTACAAATTAGTAGCGTTCAAATGCTTAAGTGCTTTTTTTTTTAATGATTTTTATTTGAAACGCAGACAACAGATATAGACAGAAGATAGAGACTGACAAAGAGATAAGGATAGAGAGATACAGAGCTCCCATTCGCTGGCTCATTCCTCAACCGCCCTCAACCTCTGCGGCTGGGCTAGGACGAAACCAGGAGCTGGGACTCAATCCAGGTCTCCCATGTGAGTGGCAAGGAAGTACTTAAGCCATGCCTTGCTACATCTGAAGGTACAGTACACAAGAAGCCAGAACCGGCCGGTGCCGCGGCTCACTGGGCTAATCCTCCGCCTAGCAGCGCCGGCACACCGGGTTCTAGTCCCGGTCGGGGTGCCGGATTCTGTCCCGGTTGCCCCTCTTCCAGGCCAGCTCTCTGCTGTGGCCAGGGAGTGCAGTGGAGGATGGCCCGAGTACTTGGGCCCTGCACCCCATGGGAGACCAGAAGTACCTGGCTCCTGCCATCGGATCAGCGCAGTGTGCCGGCCGCAGCGCGCCTGCCCCGGCGGCCATTGGAGGGTGAACCACCGGCAAAAGGAAGACCTTTCTCTCTCTCTCTCTCTCTCTCTCTCTCTCACTGTCCACTCTGTCAAAAAAAAAAAAAAAAAAAAGAAGAAGAAGAAGAAGAAGAAGAAGAAGCCAGAACCAGGATCAGAATCAGGAGTTGAACCCAATCACTCCAATACAGGACCCGGGCATCCCAAACAGAGGTTCAACTGCTGTGCTGAACGCCCACCCCTGAATGTAAGATTTCATTACACTATTGTGGAGAACCTCAGCCTTGATGACTATCTGAAGAGTCATAACTGAAATCTGCCCTAAGTGACTCAGTCTATCATGATGACTGAGCTTAAAGGCCCAACTGAAATTTCTGGAACATTACAATTTATTTGGAAACAAATTTCCAAATATAATCATCATCAATCATCTTGGAAATACACCCACATTACAGTTAGTTGTTCTGTCTTATTTACATTGTCTTCTTTCCTTTCTTTTGGATAGCATAGTTATGGACTATAATAAAACCTAATTTACAAAATATTTCACATATGAAATATACTTAAGGGGCTAAGGCAAAAGCATTGCTATTTCTGACACATCAGGCATATTCTGATTATACTGTGTCAGAATTATTTTCATGGGGTTGGTGTTGTGGCACAGTGGGTTAAAGTCACAGCCTGCATCACCAGCACCCCATATGGGCTCTAGTTCAAGTCCTGACTCCTCCACTTGCCATACAGGTCCCTGCTAATGGCCTGGGAAGGCAGCAAAAGATGGCCCAAGTGCTTGGGTCTCTGTATCCACATGGGAGACCTGGAAGAAGCTGCTGGCTCCAGGCTTCGGCCTGGCTTAGCCTCCATTGTTGAAGCCATTTAGAGAGTGAACCAGCGGATAGGAGATCTCCCTCTGTAACTCTGCTTTTCAAATAAATAAATAATCTTTTTAAAAATTTCTAAAAAGAATTATCTTCTTGGTTCATTTATGGAAAGATGGCTCTCATGAGACTCTGGGAAGACATAAAATAATGATAAGAAAAATAAAAACATAATTTTGGCAGGTGGAAGGAGCCTGGAAAATCACTGAATCCAGCCATTGACTGTGGCCCAGTGCAATTTTTTAGGGAATTCTGCAAGAGAACCTTTATCCTGTGGCTTTCACCCTTGATTCCAGTCCTGGCCCTTGGAGCCACACCAGGATGCCCATCCTGCTGTCAATGTCCCCAACCACAGCCTGTCATCCAGGAAACCAGAGAGCAGCAAGATCAGCGTGAGCCCCTCAGAGGCTGGGGGTGAGGGGACCCAGGGTGTGGCTGCATGAGACGGTCTCTGCCCTAGAAAGGAGATGGTAAGAAGCCGAGTTCATCAGACCAGCTCTCTCTGGGATTTGGCTGAGACGTCGGGAGTGGGAGGAGAATCTATGGAATATGCAGAGATAAGTGGAAAGGCCAGAAGAGAGACCCTGAGAGAAAACAGATAGGCTGGGGCTCCCTCGGTTGCTGCCAACTTCCTAATCCTTCGACTTGAGCAGGGGGTCCAGGTGAGCCCTTCCTCCCTCGAGTGCCGAGTGGCCTCTGTTCTCAGTGACAGAGCCTAGGACGACAGCATCTCATTCCCCGGCCCTTCTTGTAGCTGCGTATCATTCTGACAATAGCGCCCATGCCTTTTTATAGTCCATCTTGTTAGAACAAAGGGAAGGCTTTTTTTTTTTTTTTTTTTTTTTAACAGGCAGAACGGACAGTGAGAGAGAGAGACAGAGAAAAAGGTCTTCCTTTTCCATTGATTCACCCCCCAATGGCCTCTGCGGCCAGCGCACCGCGCTGATCCAAAACCAGGAGCCAGGTGCTTCTGGTCTCCCATGCGGGTGCAGGGCCCAAGGACTTGGGCTATCCTCCACTGCACTCCCAGGCCACAGCAGAGAGTTGGACAGGAAAAGGAGCAACCGGGACAGAACCCGGCGCCCCGACTGGGACTAGAACCCGTTGTGCCGGCGCCGCAAGGCGGAGGATTAGCCTTTTGAGCCACGGCGCCGGCCATGGGAAGGCTTTATTTTCATGCCATCAGTATTTCACCTTCTTAGATTGGCCCCATGACTCTAACCTGCCAAAGCTCTTGACTTTTTAATTCTGCCCTTACCAAAACTCTTGCTAGGCCTTTCTCCTTCACATCGTCTCCATACTCCACAAGCATACCATCTAGAATGGCATTCAGGCTACAGTGGCGTTAAATGGTGAAAACCAAAACTGTTCATAAATAAAAATACATTTATCTTAACGGCCAGGTCATTCCTTAAAAGCAATAATTACCATTTCTCCAAATTGACTGCACATTTTCCTGAAGGTATAAAATGCTACATAAACTGATTCAACCAAGCAATTGGTTTGCTGGACAAAAAGGTTCTAATTTTTACTGGTTGGAAATCACAACCCTTTCCCCCCACGCACTCAGCAAAAGAGAAAAAATTAGGTTTTGGCATCAGTAGAGAAAATGAGGCCATAGTTGAGATAATTGGAACATGAACTCTGTAGTTAATTACCTGTGCAGTAGAGCAAGAAGTTATGCTTGAAAAACATATTGCAAAAATAGAGCTATGTTTGGTTTCGCCTTCCCCAAGGCAATCAAGGAAATGAGCAGAAGCTCTTGTTTTCAGTCATCTGGTATACCCGTGCCAAAGCAAAACTTTTTTGTCTAATTCAGTTTTCAGTAAGCTTTGTGAGATTTCGCCTTAGAGTAGAGAGCCCCACACTGAAAGGCTTTTTGAGTTTCCCTGTCTGCTGTTCTTGGCTCCTCTCTCCACCATACTCTCAAGGTGCCCAGCTGTTCCTTCTCAGGCAGTTGGCATGCCTGCCTGGAGCAACCCAACCCAGGATCCTCACTGCTCTTCCCAGGGCTGGCTCTAGGGTAAGCTTCAGGCAGGGCTCGATGAGCCACTCTAGACAGCAAGCACAGGAGTTTGTGTATGGATTTCACGGCTTCCTGGTGAGCATGCAGAGCCTTCTTGGCTTTGCCTGATTTTTCTCAGCTACACCGAATGGCTGAACTGTTCATTCAACAACCACAGTACCAGGAGTAAGGCACTGCCTGGGAGGCACAAGAAACACCAAGATGGCTGGGGCTGGTGCTGTGGCGTAGTGGGTAAAGCCGCCACCTGCAGTGCTGGCATCCCATATGGGCACCGGTTGGAGTCCCAGTGGCTCCACTTCCAACCCAGCTCTCTGCTATGGCCTGGGAAAGCAGTGGAGGATGGCCCAGTCCTTGGGCCCCTGCACCCACATGGGAGACCTGGAAGAAGCTCCTGGCTCCTGGCTTCGGATCGGCACAACTCCAGCCGTTGTGGCCATCTGGGGAGTGAACCAGCGGATGGAAGACCTCTCTCTCTCTCCCTCTGCCTCTCTATAACTCTGTCTTTCAAATAAAATAAATCTTAAAAAAAAAAAAAAGAAAAGAAAAAAAGAAAGACCAAGATGGCTGAGATGCACCAGCTTCTGCCCGGGGCAGGGATGAGAGCCACAGCCTCCTGTGCTCAAGGGCCTTTTCAACTCTATTTTGCCCCGGGTTAATCTCAGTGAAGACTGCAAAGGGAGTGTTGCTGTGGCACTGTTACGGATTAAAACAAAAGGTAAGTTTCAGGAAGGGTAACTTCTAAATGACTCCACAAAGCTGGGAAGTGGGCTTGTGACTCTCAGTGCACACCCAGGGCCACCCATTACCCATGCAAGCAAAATGAAGACACAGCAGCAAAACGAGTGCTCACTCCGTTCTGGGTGCAGCTGGCTGGCAGATACCTGATTCTTGTGACCCATTTCTGAACTAGGCAGTTTTATCATCCCCATTGAATAGCCAACAAAACTGAGCCACAGAAAGTGGCCTCCTGGCCCGACGTTTCGTGGCTCCCAGGTGGCAGAAAGTGACAAACACCCCGAGAGGCATGCCACCCAGAAGCAATGCGGAGGAAGCTGCAGGATCTGTTGCTAGGAAGAACGCTAGGCGAGTTCTGGAACGTTTTCTGGCTTTTCCAGAACAGTGAGACTTTTCTTCTCTTGTAAATCCCGTGAGAAGATATTGGCATCAGAGATGAGGGAAAGCTGGCGATTCCCAGAAAAGAAGGAAATGTGGTTGCCTGCCCTGGCCCGGGGCTACGGCTGTGGATGTGTTCAGTGACTTGTGGCATGGAGAGAGCTTACAGCACGTGAACACCATACGCTGTGCTAATGAGCGCCATGTATATTTTCTGATGCTTCCAAGTCAGATCACGCTGGTCAAGCAAAGCAGAGAGAATAAATCCTTGTCATGTGCGGTCCTATATTTGGGCTTTGCAGCTTCACAGTGAATGCGCAGGAGCCTCCTAAGGTGTAGTGGCTCTGCACTTTGCTGGGCTATCAGTTTGAATGACACAAACTCTCCAGTTTCCCTATTCTGCGCAAGCTTTCAGGTACAGAAGGGGCGGGGGGCGGGAAGAAAGGAAGAACTGTCCAGCCTTCAGCAATTGCGTTTCATACTCCAGACTCACAGCTGAGGGCTCCCCACATCATATTACTGTGCATCCTCACAGGAACGCAAAATGCAGGCACTGTTGCAACAATTTCCTATCCCGGCTTGTCACAGCACAAAATCTCACAACACACCGTGAAGTCGGAGGGCTGGTCCAGGTCACAGACAACACTGAAACCTGGAACCATGGGACCCTGGGCTGTGACATGGCCTCCTGATGTTTCTCCTTTATAAAAACTTATTTATTTACTTTTATTTGAAAGGCAGAGAGGCGGACACAGTCAGAGATGTCCTATCAACCAGTTCACTCCCCAAATGACCACAACAGGCAGGGCCAGGCGAGGCCACAGCCAGAAGCCAGGAGGTTAATCTGTGTCTCCCATGTGGGCCACAGGGACCCAAGTACTTGAGCCATCTCCTGCTGCCTCCCAGGGTGTGCACTAGCGGGAAGCTGGAACTGGAAGCAGCGCTGGGACTTAGACCCAAGCTCTTTGTAAGGGATGTGGACGTGAGGTCTTCACCAGTCCAGCAAGCACTTGCCTCTGGCCCCTTCCACTCCTCTGGAGCCATCTCAACAACACAAACAGAAGCATTGCAAAGGGGAAGGAAAGCCACCGGGTGAGCGGGAAAGCAGTTAAGTTCAGATGTGCGGTATATGCAAAAATCCCAGGACACTCAGTGGAAACGTGTTCCAGGAAAATTCAGGAGCTTCTACAACTTTTCCAATATCCCTGATGTAAGGGACGCCCTAAGGTCTCAGAAATCAGTCCCCACAGAGACTGTTGTGTTTCTCAGAATTCAGAATTGGAGGGAGAAATGTGTCGAAGATCAGAACACACCTATCCTGCCACCCAGGGAAGGCAAGGAGGGTGTGATTCACACGGACACCATGAAAGAACCACTTGGGCAGTGCACAAGGGGAGGGGCAGGGGATACTTCCAGCTAGGATCAGGCAGTTCATACTGATGACCTCCTTGAGACTTTGGCAAAGGAGGAAAGAGAAGAAACAGAACAGTAGCTCTAGGGAGTAGCCGAGACAGCAAGTGACGTTCGGTCACAGGAGACTTGAGCATGTTTGTAGGCTGAGAAGACAGATCCAACAAGGGCAGAGAATGCAGATGCAAATTGCCAAAGTCATGGAGAGAGGCAAGGTCCGGAGCAGAGGGCTGGGAACAGGCCACACACAGGGATTTAGGGAGTTCCTTCTGTGTCGCTGTGCATATCATAAACATGTCAACCGCTCCAACAGGATAGGGGATACAGAGGTGGACTCGTTCCACGTCTTCTCTCCTGCGGGAGAGAACACCCCTGCACTGAAGCATTTCTGAAATGAGCAAGAACTAATACAACAGCCCCCATGCAGAAACCTGCTTATTTGCATACTGCACAGTCTTCTTAGTGAAAAACAGTTGGAATCAGTCAAAATGAAATGGAATGCCAACAAACTTCGACAGTAATACAAATGCCTTGCAACCTCAAACTGGAGTTTAATAGAATAAACAAAACAAATTTGCTTTGATGACTCTGAAAAGCAATTGAACTGGTTCCAACTTGAGCGGGGTTTGTTTATTTTGCTTAGCTCCAGTCCTTCATTAAAATCACTCAAGGAACATTTAGTGAATGGTTACTGGGTAATGCACACTGGTTCGAAGCTAGCATGTTAATGATTTTTATATTCTATCATTTTGACAGGCTTGTTTGGGACAGGGTCTTGTTTTTCTTGAGGGAACTTTTGCAGCTGATTTTTCAAATCACATTTATTCTTTCTGATTAAGGTATTTTCATTTTTAAAAATATGAAAGGTACAGAAAACTTTTTATTAAATTTTTTTGCGCCACTAGAAATAGTAATCGTTAATGCTTTGGTGTCTTTTTTCCAATCTTATTTTGCCTGGGTGGATGTGTGTCTGCATATGCTTTTTTCAAAACAGAAGTGGTATCATTCCACACACACTGATTTAGCAACCTGCTTCCATCACTTAACAATGTACAACGAACGTTTCTCCAACACATTAAATATTTATAAAATCAGACTGTGTAACATTCTACCATATAAACAAAACATCAATTCAACCAATGCCCTCACACCGGATTTTAATGCTATTACCAGACTTTTTAAATATAATTTTCTTTTCAATCTTATTTATTTGAGGAACAGAGATAGACAGGCAGGCTGAGACATCTTTCCCATCCACTGGTTCACCAAATGCCTACAGTGGCTGGCATCAGTCTGGGCTAAAGACAGGGGCTTGGGTCTAAGTCACCGCACTGTTCCAGTTCCAGCTTCCCTTCAACTGAGGTCTCCCACATGGGTGGCAAGGATCCACTTATTGGATCCATCACCAGTGTCTCTCCAAGGGTCTGCCTTGGCACGAAACTGAAGTCCAAGACCCAGAGGCAGGAACTGAACCCAGGCACTCCATTATGGGAGCCAATGTTATAACTGCTGGAACCAAGGCCTGCCCCTATATCATCTCAATCAAGATGTGCTGTTTTACTAGCATGGACCAGGAAATGGCTAATCAATTGGAAAGTTCTATCTCTCTCATTTGGATTTGTGACCAGTTGATTTAAGAGGGTATTAGGCTAAGTGCCTGCTTGGCTCAAAGCCCTGGTCAGCTCTCACCTTTCCCCATTGGAGCTCTACCTTCACCATTGGCTGTCCATCTGTAATGAGCCATCAAGCAGCAGGTTAACACCCTGGCCTGAAGAGCCGGTATCCCATAAGGGTGCCAGTTCGAGACCTGGCTGCTCCACTTCTGATCCAGCTCTCTGCTATGGCCTAAGAAAGCAGCAGAGGATGGTCCAAGTCCTTGGGCCCCTGCACCCGCGTGGGAGACCTGGAGGAAGATCCTGGTTTCTGGCTTCGGATCGGCACAGCTCCAGCCATTGCTGCCAGGGGGAGTGAACTGTCGGATGGAAGACCTGTCTCTCTCTCTCTCTCTCTCTCTCTCTCTCTCTGTCTCTGTCTCTACCTCTCTCTGCCTCTCCTCTCTCTCTGTAACTCTGACGTTCAAATAAATAAATAAATAAATCTTTAAAAAAAAAAAGAAATTAAGATCCCAGTTGCCCAAAACCCATAATGGAGGCTCTGATATCACTGGCCTAGGGTGGAGCTCCCCTGGTGGTTTTAATGTGAAACCAGGAATGACTGATCTAAAATACAATGAACCTTAACTAATTTAAATTGCCAAACTGATGCAACTGACATGCAATCAGTAAAGGAATATTTTTAAAGCAAAGAAATTTAGTGTCTTGCTCCAATGATGGGTAAAAATTCACTAACCAAACTCTCAGGGCCCACGGAGCACTGGACACTGTGTTAGGCAGCACACACAGCACGTGGAGTATGCGGAGTCAACATTTTTTAAGATTGTAACATTCTCTTAAATAGATTAAATTCGCCAAGTAGTTGAAGTATTGATTTATGCAGGAAAAAACGAACCACGGAAAATATAAAAACGAACTTGGCTTGGCTCCACCGTGTGATCACAGATTCTCTACGAGCAGCCGTTCCAATCCAGGAGGTTTTGCTCTATTTGCCAAGCTACTGAGCTGGGCACAGGCTATTAGCAGAATGTGGGAAAAGCTGTCCCACGAAACTGGAAGCTTCTAGCCAGAGGGCACCATCATCCACTCCTGACAGGTGAGGCTCTCTGCCAGTGTCTTCGTGGACACCTCCCATCCATAATAGAACAGCCGAGCCCTCTTAGAGAAAGCGAATAGTCAACGTTAGCTCACATATGCCTTTACCCTGCTTATTAATAAGAAACCTGGAACATAATTAGCATTGGCTTTCAGTGCAGTTGGGAACTGCACCCAGCTGGAAGGCGGCCAGGGAGCCTAGGGTTTCATTCCTCTCCAAGCTGAGACTCTCTGAAAGGGATCAGAAGATAAAGAAATGGGGCCGACCTCATTCAGAAAGAAACGCTCTCCTTGAGCTCCTGCCACCAGGGTGTGTGTGGCTGCTACGAGCATGGCCACCCCCTCACCTCCAGAACACTGTGCAGAATGAAATCCGAGGAATGGATTTCATGTGAGAGCAGACACGTGCAGAGAGCTACTCCTGGAAGACACCACTGAACACCTGCCTCCAATGACAGGGTAGCCAGGAGCCGCAGGTGCTCCAGAGGGACGAGGCCCCTTCAGTCAGAGGGTGGAGGCCGGGCAGGAAGCAGAGGTCAGTGTCTCTGCATGCAGAGAAGGAGAAATGCAAGGTCAGGTCTCTGGACTGCTGACCACTGATGTAGCTCCAGCGAAACAAAGCAACACTGAACTGCCTCTCTGAACGGAAATGGGTGAGATCTTTTATTCCTCTGATTAGGAAAACACTAAGGATAGCTGGCAACTCTCTCACAATAACCAATCAGGGCACAGCTCTCTCTTCCAAACACAGCACCACACACTCAATACTGCAAACTGGACTCCAGCTAAGACTTCCCTGGGCTGGATACTCGGCTCCTGCTCCCGACTCCAGCTTCCTGCTAACATGGACCCAGGGAGGTATCGGCAATGGCTCCAGTACTTGGATTCCTGCCACCCACATGGAGAGACCTGGATGGAGTTCCTGCCTCCTGGATTTGGCCTGGTGCAGTACCAGCCACTGGGGGCCCTAGGGGAGCACTTTCTCTTTCTCTCCCTTTCAAATGAATACAAATTTAAGAGAAGAAAAAGCAAACCTGGGCTTCTCCTAACAAACCCCTCCCCGACCCCACAGTCCCCACACAGTACCTGGCCTCGTGCAGCGCCTCTTTAGATCCACTCCTGGGCCAGTTCTCAGGTTACCCAGTCCCCAGACACAGGACTTGAGGACAAGTTACCCCACCTTCATCCCAATGCCCAGCTTAGAAACCCAGTTTTTCAGCAAAGGGCCACAACAGCATTGCCTGCCCCCTACCATACACTCACATGGTTCCCATGGTCTGAACAACACCTGAAAGTGACCTGGGACAGCCCCTGATTTCAGTGGTGAGAAATTCAACCTTGGGGCCAACACTGTGGTGTAACAGGTAGAGTTGCTGCCTGCAGTGCCGGTATCCCATAGGGATGCTGGTTTGAGTCCCAGCTGCTCCACTTCCGATCCAGCTCCCTGCTATGGCCTGGAAAAGTCCTTGGACCCCTGCACCCAGGTGGGAGACCTGGAGGAGGCTCCTGGCTCCTGGATTCAGATGGGTGCAGCTCTGGCCGTTGCAGCCATCTGGGGAGGGAACAAGCAGATCGAAGACCTCTCTCTCTCTCTCTCAGCCTCTCTGTAACTTTGCCTTTTCAAATAAATAAATAAACCTTAAAAAAAGGAAATTTGACCTTAAGAAAATTTCCCCAGGCAAAACAGAACAAAAGTCCTTCACACCCATAGGAGCTGTGAACATAAGGCTACGCTTACCTTAACTTGCCAGATAACACAAAATGCACAGGCTTTTGGAGGGAACTTAAATTCAAACACAATCCACATCATAATTTCTAGTTCTCACTTCTAAACCTTAAACAGTAATGGTACTTTGCATGTTATATCCTTCTTCTAAAGAAAAAGATTTATTTATTAATCTGAAAGGCAATTACAAAGAGGGAGGGAGAGACAGAGAAACAGAATCTTTCATGCTCTGGTTCACTCCCCAAGTGGTTGCAATGGCCAGGGCTGGGCCAGACCAAATCCAGGCGGAGCCTGAAACTCCATCCAGGTCTCCCATGTGGGTGGCAGGGGACCCGGTACTTGGGCCATCTTCTGCTGCTTCTCCAGGTGCATAAACAGGGAGCTGGACTGGAAGCAGAGCAGCCGGGGTTCAAACCAGCACCCGCATGAGTTGCAAGCAGTGACTTAACCCAAAGCCAGTCCTTATAGCTTTCTTTTAAAAGGCTGTATTCAGATGACTCGTTTCCCAACAAACAGAGCCAGGGACGTGTTCCACCTTAGGCTTATTTCTGCCACTGCCTTGAATCTAACTGAAAATCATGACACAGAGCAGAACCCTGAGCCACTGAAAAACAGAGGCAGAGCTGAAGGAACCTGCTCCATTGGTAGGTTTCTGTCTCAGGCAACTCTCAAAGCCATATCCCCGGGTTGCTTGGTTGTACAATGGCTGCGACCATGCCCATTTTCAGTTTTCAAGTGAACAAACATCATTTAAAGTACAGATAGAAAAACAGATGCCCGCACTGCACAGCCCTGTCCTAAACTTTGCTCTGTTTCCTTTTTTTTTTTTTTAAGATTTATTTATTTATTTGAAAGTCAGAGTTACACAGAGAGAGAAGGAGAGGCAGAGAGATCTCTGTTGTCACCGAGAGATCTTCCATCCGCTGGTTCACTCTCCAATTGGCTGCAGCGGCCGGAGCTGCGCCGATCCAAAGCCAGAAGCCAGGAGCTTCTTCCTGATCTCCCATGTGGGTGCAGGGGCCCAAGCACTTGGGCCATCTTCTGCTGCTTTCCCAGGCCATAGCAGAGGGCTGGATTGGAAGTGGAGCAGCCGGGACTTGAACCAGCACCCATATGGGATGCCGCTGCTACCCCACAGTGCCAGCCCTTGTCATACAGTTTTAGGAGCTCCAAATCTGTTTCGGCCAAGCTCTTATCCAGAAAAGGCTTTGTAAGGTGGTTTTTAGGATGAACTGGCACTCAGCATACAGACCTTTAAAACATTCCAGGTCGCTTTCTGTGAACAGGAATAACTTTCATGGAGAAGAAGGTGAGACATAGGAGCACTCTTTTCAAAGGTGATGCATTGCCGGTACAGTGGTTGGAAAATCCTCCATGTACATTTAAAGTACAGATACTCTGGGGCTCTTACAGAATTAGGTTGGTGGTGCCGGCGCCGCGGCTCACTAGGCTAATCCTCCGCCTAGCGGCGCCGGCACACCGGGTTCTAGTCCCGGTTGGGGCGCCGGATTCTGTCCCGGTTGCCCCTCTTCCAGGCCAGCTCTCTGCTGTGGCCAGGGAGTGCAGTGGAGGATGGCCCAAGTGCTTGGGCCCTGCACCCCATGGGAGACCAGGAAAAGCACCTGGATCCTGGCTCCTGCCATCGGATCAGCGCGGTGCGCTGGCTGCAGCGCGCCTGCCCCGGCGGCCATTGGAGGGTGAACCAACAGCAAAGGAAGACCTTTCTCTCTGTCTCTCTCTCACTGTCCACTCTGCCTGTCAAAAAAAAAAAAAAAAAAAAAAAAAGACTACTCAGAACTGAGTAACAAGCAGAAGCATCCAAGGACAGCACAGGGAGCCTGTAGAGGCTGAGATCCCTTGTCACAGCAAGTGTGGAAGGAGGGGCCTCGCACAGGGTTCTCAGATCCTTGGAATGTTTTCCTATGCTAGTTCCATGCAAAGTCAGAGTTTAAGGTAAAACAAGCAAAGAAAAACACCTTGTTTGCAATGTCATCCTTGGAACATAACAGTTTGCTAAAACCTTCCATACTGTCCACATGAAACCCATTAATTTGTACATAAAATCAAAATTTTGTTTCATTGAGCATGACTTGTATTTTAAAGATTTATTATCTGAAAGACAGAGTCATGGGAGTGGGGGAGGGAGAGAGAGAGAGAGAGAGAGAGAAAGGGGGGGGAATCTTTCATGTGCTGACTCACTCCCCCCAGATGGCCACAGCAGCCAGGGCTGGGTTAGGCCTAGCCAGCAGCCTGGAGCTCCATCTGGGTCTCCCATGTGGGTGGCAGGGGCTTTCTGCTGCTTTCGCAGGCACATCAGCAGGGAGCTGGACCAGAAGTGGAGCAGCTGGGACTCGAACTAGCACTCATATAGGAGGTGAGCATTGCAGGTGGTGGTTTAACCTACAGGGCCACCTCCCCAGTCTGTAACTATATTTTTTTAAAAAAAAAGCTTTCCTTGGTGCCAGCGCTGTGGTGTAGCAGGTAAAGCCGCCACCTGTGATGTTGGCATCCCCTATGGGCACTGGTTTGAATCCCACTGCTCCACTTCCAATCCAGCTTCCTGCTGATGTGCCTGGGAAATCAGAGGAAGATGGCCCAAGTGCTTGAGCTCCTGCACCCATGTGGGAGACCCAGAAGAAGCTCCTGGCTCCTGGCTTCAGGTCAGCCCAGCTCTGGCCATTGCAGCCATTTGGGGAGTGAACCAGCAGATGGAAGATCTTTCTCTCTGTCTCTGCCTCGCTATATATATAATTCTGCCTTTCAAATAAATAAATAAATCTTAAAAGAAGAAAGCTTTCCTTCCACAATTCATTGAATTATCACATTACAATCTGCTGCTTTTCCCAGCTTTCCACTATTTCAGCCTAGAAAAGTCCTTTTCCAAGGCGCTGACATTTAGTTTTTCTTCAACTCCTAATAAAAATCCTTCATCCTAAACATTCTGTGAAATATCATTCATACAGAACCACCTCTGGCTTCCTTCCCAAGTCTGTTCCCTGTTCTTTCTGCTGAAAGACTAACATGAAAATGTCTTCTGACCCTGTCTGACTTGGACATGAATTTTGGTTCTTATTTAAAGGATGATACATTGGAAGTTTTCCACTTAACTTTAAAAGGTGAACAAATGCAGAAGCAAACAGAATGGAAAAGAAGATATGCCTTCCCAGCCCCAGCCCCAGGTTGGGACTTTTAAGTTTTTCCCTTTGCTGCTTCTTGTACAACTGGGCAAATATCATATGCTGCCTTACTATCTGCTCTTGCATCGCCACAACTTGTCTTGTGATAGTTCAGTATCCATAGCTATGGGCCATGTTTTAATGATCCAAAGCACAGGTGTACCTTAGTAAATGATCCATTCAACTGGTTACAGACAGGTAAGTTGGGCCCATTATCAGAAACAAAACAGCAATGAAAAATCCTGTGAATACATTTACAGATTGCCCCAAAAACAGGTTTTCTGAGGTCAATAACTTATTTGTCCTCCAAAGAGTCTGTGATGGTTTACATGTTCTCAAGAACGTGTAAGAAAACTATTTCGCCACCTAATTGCCAGTACCAAATACCAACCATTTGAAGCTTTCCAACTGCCACAGCATAAACAGCAATTTGCTAGATTATATTTACATTTTACAAAAAATAAAAAAAGGCAAACAAAAATGATGAGGCTAAAGTAACACAGCAGACTGTCTAAGATCTCCCCCACGTGTGGTATTCTGCTGATATTCCAGAAATCCATGAGACCTCTATAGAGCATTGCTTGCTCTTTATAAACCTTATTACAGCCTTCAATTGGCAACTCAAAACTCCCTCCTCCAGGCAGCTTTCCCTGATTAATCACCGCCATCTCACACATTTCTTCTCTGACCCCTCAATAACTGCATAAGTCAACCTTTTAAATCTCTTTTACTACTTCCTAATAACACCAAGAAGGCAGGAACCAACTGAAGTGAATACTTATCAAACAATTACTATAGTTAGATTACCAGCCAATATTAATTTATTGAGTTCTGTATTGGACCTGAGTCATAAGTGTTCATGCCAGAGTCATCTATAATTGCCCACACCGTTCCTCGGGTTCCTTGTTCGACGCCAAGCCCCTGCCGCTGCCGCCGCCACCCTCGTCTGCCAACACCTCTGCTGTCCCAGCCTCCCCGAGAGCGAGGGCTCTGGCTCAGCTTCTGCCTCATCCACGGTAGCCTGCAGGAGCTGCCACAGCTCTGGGGCCCTTGTGCAATGGCTCTCACGGAGACGCCTCTTCCTCGGACCGCTTCAGAGACCTGCCACCGTGGGACCTAGGACCCGGCTTCCCCGGAGGCTGACCACAACCTGGAAACAGGGATTCAAACCCAATGGGCTAACTTTGACCAGTGAAATACAAGGAGTTGGGAGTTCCTCCCGGTGACAGACTGTTAGAAGATGCAGCAGTTCCAACAACAGCGTGCGTCACTGAGCAACCACTACATGAAGCTCTGGACAGCTCCACAACACGCTGCCTGCTGCGGCCTCGCTCCCCCATCCCTCACCATCACAGGGCTGGAGCTGCTCCGGCTCAGAATGCTCTCTCATGTGAGCTTTACCTGGGCTCCGTCTGCCTGGGAACCCAGCTAAGATCCCCTCCCTACTCCTGTCTGCATCCACTCTGCACCACACACACGAGGCCAGGGCAGGGAGAGGGCTAATTAACTGCTGTGGTTGCCCCACACCCTAATTTCCGCCCAGAAAGGGGAGTCAACAGGGTTTTGTGACTTCTGTGCGGTTCTTCCTAGCTGCCGCTTTTTACACTGGCGTGTTTTTAATCACGACCCCCTCTGGCTGTATTTTTACCCTGGCGTCTCCTTTTCCTCCGAGAGAAGCCATAGACATTGCAGGAACATTTCGTTTGCCTTCTGTCCTGCCTAGAGCGACTCCCACGACAGGATGACCAGCGGCTCCTGTGAGCCCTCTGCATCAGGACGACCGGGACGCGCCCCTCCATCTAGCACAAATAACCACAGGAGGCAGAATGCCACATGTACTTTCAACACAGCAAATAAAATTCCAGGAGCAAAATACTGATAGCAGAAAGACGATGCGTTTATTTTATAGTACCACGGCACCTACTCTAATCAGCATCTTACACGTGTTTTAAGACATCACTCTCATAAAATTGACCTGCCTGCCAGTGCTAGAGAGAATGGCCCCGCAGGGAGAGAGAAGGAAACATTAAATCACAGGTGAGGAACAAGGGGGCCTGCTTTAGCACGCCCCTGCTTCGTCATCATTTCTGAGATCACAGAGCTGTTTCTATGACAGCAGACCTGGCCAGAAGGTAATCGTGCAGGGAATTTTTTTTCTTTTATCTTATGTCTAATTGCCTAAGACTTTAGGAAAGAGACAAATAATAATACAAAAGCCTTTCTCAACTGGACAGATTCATACCCCGAGGGAGGAAAAGCTGGAGTTTTTATACTACGATGGTCCAGATCTGAATCTCAAGTCCATGCGTGTAATTGAAGGTGTGGGGCTGCCTCCAACAAAGCCAAATGAGAGCAGCGGAAAGGAAAAGGAGCCTTGACTTCATCTCAGCCACCACAGAGCGGCTCACACACGCCGTTAATTACCGCTGCCACTCATAATTAAGGGAGGTTCCCCACGGACCGGCTGGCTGTGCTGTCAAACAGCACCGACTTTCAGGAACCACGGAAAGGGGCTGTGCTTCAGCTCCAAGCCATTCGCTGCCCTGAGCAAGGCACCGGCAACGTCTCACACACACAGTCTCCCAGAAAAGTCCTCTTTTTACAGCATCGCTCCTCAGATGCTGCTACGGGTGCCATGGACTGTCATCTACTCCACGTCCCCCAATGACTGGATGCATCATGATTCCCTGCTTTTGCAACACCCCGTACTTCCCACAGCCTGAGCACTAACACTGGCGTCTCCAAGAATCCTCGAAGCTCACAGCCAAATGGCCTACGATGAGTGCCATGGATGAAAGAAACAATTTTCTAGTTTTTTTAAAAGATTTATTTATTTATTTACTTGAAGGCAGAGTTACAGAGAGGCAGAGAGAGAGAGAGAGAGAGAGAGTCTTCCATCCGCTAGTTCATTCTCCAGATGGCCGCAATGGTCAGGGCTGAGCCAATCAGAAGCCAGGAGCCAGGAGCTTCCTCTGGGTCTCCCATGAGGGTTCAGGGGCCCAAGGACTTGGGCCATCATCTACTGCTTTCCCAGGCCACAGCAGAAAGCTGGATCAGAAGTGGAGCAGCCTGGACTCGAACCGGAGCCCATATGGGATCCCGGCACCGCAGGCAGCAGCCCCACTCGCTACGCCACAGCGCCAGCCCCGAAAGAAACAGTTTTCTACTAAGAGGTAATTATTAGCTATTCAATCTGGAGCTCATGTCACAATTACCTAAAGAATTTTTTTTTAATTCAGATGTTTAGAACTCAACCCCCAAATCTCTGTCCACTGAGTGGAGGGTTCTTTTTTTCCTGTACAAGTTACAGAGCAAACTCTGCTGTGCGTACCTGGTGGAGCACCTCTGGCTGATGGCTTGTCGCCCATCTTTCTGAGACTGTGACAGCCCTTAAGCAAGGGTGTCTGTCCAATGTGGACGCAGAGTGTGCTGCAATTCTCAATGTCACCCACCAAAGTTAACCATCATCAGCCTTTCAGCTCTCAACATTGCTATCACCAACCCTGAGCCAAGGAGATCCACCGTGATTTCAGCAGAGGAACGAAAGCCTGGCCCTGGGGAAGCCCCAGGGCTCTGCGTCACACCCGCCACACTCACAACCAGAAACAACCTCCAGGTGATGGGGAGAGGGGCGGTCACCCAAGTCCTCCAGAGCTGTGGCCTCCACAGATCTGCGCTTCTGTGGGCTTCTCGAGTTCAAGGCCAGAGCAAAGGGACGCACTGCCTTCTGTTTCTGAGGCAGAGATTCCCTCCCAAACAAAAGATCTCTGTGCTTCTATGAGCTCACACCATCAAAGCATATTTTGAGAAGAAAGACAAGCCCACTCACAGAATTCAGCACTGCTGGGCTCTTGGGTCAAATGTTTTACTAAGGAGCACAGTCACAATCAAGAGATGGCATTCCATCCTAAAGTAGTCAGCGCCACACAGCCTGATGCATGAAAGCCGCAGAGGCCTGACACATGCTGGTTGGGAGGGGAGATTTTTATCTAGTATATATCTAGGACATATCTAGTAAATATGAATATTGTATGTCACTCACACACAAACACCAAGCACCTAAGCCCTTAGAAAACATACCACCAGGAGCTGGTGCTGTCACGTAGCAGGGTTTTAAAACCACCACCTGCTATATGGGCATCCCATATGGGCACAGGTTCATGTCCTGGATGCCCCACTTTTTTTCATTTTTTTAAACAAAGATTTATTTATTTATTTATTTGAAAGGCAGAGTTACAGAAAGAGAGATACAGAGAGAGAGGAAGAGATCTTCCACCTACTGGTTCACTCCCCAAAATGGCCACAATGGCTGTGGCTGGGCCAGGCAGAAGCAAAAAGCCAGGAGCTTCATCCAGATCTCTCATGTGGGTGGCAGGACCTAAACACCTGGGCCATCTTCCACTGCTTTCCCAGGCCATTAACAGGGAGCATTATTGGAAGTGGAGCAGCCAGGACACTATTCAATGCTTATATCAGATGCATTTGTAGCAGGTGGCAACTTAATCTGTCGCTTCACAGTGCTGGCCCCTGCCCCACTCCGATCCAGCTCCCTGCTAATGGCCTGGGAAAAGCAGTGGAAGATGGCCCACGTGCTTGGGCCTCTGCCCCTACATGGGAGTTCTAGAAGAAGCTCCTGGCTCCTGACTTCTGCCTGGTCCAGACCCTGCTGCTGCAGCTTTCTGATAACTGAACTAGTGAATGGGAAGATCTCTCTCTGTCTCCACCTCTCTCACTTTGATTTTCAAATAAATAAATCTTTAAAACACACACGGGCGCACACACACACACACACATCACCATTCTCAAGTTATGACAAAGGCTACTACTTCAACTTGATAGATTAAATATGTTTAATACAGGGGTGGGCATTTGGCACAGCAGTTAAGATGCCATATGGGGGGCCAGCACTGTGGCACAGAGGGTTGAAGCTCCAGCCTGCAGTGCCGGCAACCCATATGGGCGCCAGTTCAAGTCCCAGCTGCTCCACTTCTGATCTAGCTCTCTGCTAATGCACCTGGGAAAGCAGCAGAGCTTGGCCCAAGTCCTTGAGCCCCTGAACCCATGTGAGAGACCCAGAAGAGTCTCCTGGCTCCTGGCTTTGGATTGGCCCATTGCGGCCATTTGGGGAGTGAACCAGCCTATGGAAGACTTCTTTCTCTGTCTCTACCTCTTTAACTCTTTCAAATAAATAAAATAAATCTTTAAAAAAAAAAAAAGATGCCATATGGGATGCCCACATCCCGTACTGGAGTGCCTAAGTTTGAATTCCAGCTCTGCTCCTGATTCCAGCTTCCTGCTAATGAGCTCCCTAGGAGGCAGCAGTGATGGCTAACTCGATAGACCTCTGCCACCCACATGGAAGACATGGACTGAGCTCCAGGCTCCTGACTTCAGCCTGCCTCAGCCCTGGCTGCTGTGGGAAGCACGTGTGTACCCTGTTACCCTGTCTCTCTCTTTTTCTCTGTCTCTCTGCCTCTCAAATAAATTAAATGTAAAAATGTTTTAATATTTTATATAATTTCATCATTTAACAAAACCTTGCAGGTTTTCCCAGGCTTCTTTTCCAGTATGAAAACTTACCTGACCATCCATGTACTGGCTTTTGAATATGACACAAGTAATAAGAGATAACAGAATATGTGGTAAGAGAAAATCACGCAAAAACATTCTGCTCTGAATTGAAAAATTACTTTGAGACTTTCTTAGGAGTGATTGTTGGTTACCCATCACATCAAAGACTATCTCCCAGTACTTCTCGTAGTGGGGCAGACTAATAAGAGAGAGATATAAATCATATATATAATTATATACATAAATGTTATATATATAAAATTTCATTACAACAATGAAAACTCCTGCCACGTGCTGACTCTGGTCAATGCTTGTCACATGCATTTCCCTTCTTCCTTCTCTGACTCACTGCTCCATCGTTGCTTTAGGTGAAAGGCCTTCCCAGTGTCCAGGACTGGGTCCCTAACTGTTCTTACGAGATAGTGAGACAGCTCAGTCTTTGTGTTCCTGTAATGTGCTTCTTACCTGGCAGCTGATCTCCCCAGAGGGCACTGCAGCTGTTTCATTTTCAGATAATCTCCAGTTAGCTTCTCCTCTTTGTTATCCTGCCCAGCCCACTTTCGTAATTTTCTGCTGAACCTCCTCTCTCTCCTGTTGACCTATGTCTTACATGTCAGGGAAGGTATAGGATTTACGTTGTTTTTCATCCTGCCTTGCTATTTTCTTGTTAGAGATTTGAGCATTTGCTGTCTGAAATGCAAAGTAAAATATTCCATCAAATGTTGCGCTTCCTGTCTGAGCTCACTTAGCACTTGATCTTTTATTTTTAATGAGTTTCACAGGGTATTTCCGACACAGATTACAGAGGATCCTGATAAACAAGACAGGCCTGAGACACAGGGGGTGGGATCTCCCCTAGGAGCTCGCATATCAAAGACATACCTTCTCAGCAAAACTACACATCTCCACTGTCAACCCCCAAAGTTCCTCAGGCCAGGAAACCACCTTTTTAATGTCAAGACTAGAGATGGAGCTTAAAACACAGCAGGTAACTATGATTTAAATTTTTGCTAATGGGCTACAGTTGCATTCTTTCTTGAGCATGGGTTTGGACAACAGGGCAAGGGCAGCCCATGCACCAATAGCACCTCAGGGGAGAGGAAAGACAGTAGGCACAAAGGGGAAATGGAGGCCCTGAATATGCTTTCTTATTTAAAAAGGAAAGAGAAAAATTATTCGAGAGACAGAGAAAGAAAGCAATCAAGACAGAGAAAGAGAAAGCTCCTATCAGCTGGTTCACTCCCCAAAAGTCTACAACAGCTCATACTAGGCTGGGCTGAAGCCAAGAGCCCGAAATTCAACCGGAGTCTCCCAGCTCCTTGAGCTATACCACTGCCTCCCAGGGTCTGCGTTGGCAGGAAGCTGGAGTCAGGAGCCATAGCCAGGGACTGAACCCAGGCACTCTGAAGTGGGTGTCTTAACAGGCATCTTCACCACCAGGTCAAGTGCATGCCCACCTGTTTTCCATTTTTATGTACAACAGAAACATCTTCTAGCCACTCAGCAGCAACCGAGACTGGCACTGAAGAATCTATACAACACTTACACTTCTTCATTTCTGTGCATGTATTGTTAATTTGCAGGTACTTGAATTTACAAAAGTATATATATTTTTAAGAACATCATGCCAGATTGAGAAATCTTGGAAAGAGAATAAGTGGACTGAAATGCATTGGCCTTAACCTTTGTCTGGCCTTGGTCAATATCCACCTTCTCCATCAATCAATAGAAACATCTGTTAGCATCTCCTACTACAGAAATCTCTGCTCTGGGAACACGGACAACAACTCTTTGCAGATGCCTGAGGACTGCCGAGCATATCCTTTAAGCATTTCTACTTCTCAGAAGATGTCTATCCCCAAATAGCGAGCAATACTTTGCTAAACCCAGGAAACAATCTGTGTCCTCTTATCCAAGTATGAATTGATTTTTAAAGTATGTACGTGGACAAATAGGTCTGACTCACCTTCTTCTGGCCACATAGTTTACAGGAATTCTGAAGTCTTATATGTGAGGGTACTTCCAAAGGTTCTTGGGAAAATAGAATTAAAAGATGTTTATTGTAGGGCAAACAAAACAGAAATCTGGGTGCTGGGACCTTGGGTGCAGTGGGATAACCTGCCACTTATAACACTGGCATCCCATATTGGAGGCTAGTTTGCGTCCTAGTTGCTCTGCTTTTGATCTAGTTCCCTATGAATGGGCCTGAGAAGGCAACAGAAGATGGCCCAAGGGGCCAGCACTGTGGCGTAGTAGGTTAAGCCACCAATTGCAGCGCTGGCATCCCATATGAGCACTGGTTCGAATCCCAGCTGCTCCTCTTCCAATCCAGCTCCCTGCTAACGTGCTTGGGAAAGCAGTGGAAGATGGCGAAGAGCTCGGGTACCTGCACTCACATGGGAGACCCAGAGGAAGCTCCTGGCTTTGGATCGGCCCAACTCCGGAGACTGCGGTCATTTGGGGAATGAACCAGAGCACAGAAGACCTCTCTCTCTGTCTCTCCCTCTGTCTGTGATTCTGCCTCTCGAATGAATAAATAGATAAATAGATTAAAAAAAAAAAAAAAAAAGATGGCCCAAATACTAGGACCCCTGCTACCCACGTGTTAGATCTGGATGGAGTTCTAGGCTCCTAGACATGGCCTGACCCAGCCGAGGCCACCATGACCATTTGAGGAGTGAACCATGTCTCTCTCTCTCTCCCTCTCTGTCACTTTGCCTTTCAACTATAAAATTAACCTTAAAAATGGTGGAATTCTGCTGGCACCGTGGTTCAATAGGCTAATCCTCCGCCTTGTGGCGCCGGCACACCAGGTTCTAGTCCCGGTCGGGGCGCCGGATTCTGTCCCGGTTGCCCCTCTTCCAGGCCAGCTCTCTGCTGTGGCCCAGGAGTGCAGTGGAGGATGGCCCAAGTGCTTGGGCCCTGCACCCCATGGGAGACCAGGAAAAGCACCTGGCTCTTGCCTTCGGATCAGCGCGATGCGCCGGCCGCAGTGCGCTGGCCGCGGCGGCCACTGGAGGGTGAACCAACAGCAAAGGAAGACCTTTCTCTCTGTCTCTCTCTCACTGTCCACTCTGCCTATCCAAAAAAGAAAAAAAAATGATGGAATTCTATTCCTAGTTTCTTCATAATGTGCACTTCCCATGAACTTTGAGAAGATCCCTCATAGAGTCTTCTTTCTTTATGAAGACCCCTCATCAAAGAGTTTCTCAGCTATATAGAAAGAATTGGGAATAATTCCCCAGTTGACAAAAGATTTCTCAACTCCAGCAGTACCCATTGCCCAAAGACCCATCTGACACTTGGGGTGAACTCACGTTTCACCTGACTTTGGCGATCATGTTTTGTTCCGTTGGTTTTCTTTATTCAGTTTTGCTGAATCCCCCACGGCCCAGAGCAGAACCCCAGGGAATGCCTGGTTAACCTGGATGTCTCCAGGCTCTCATTCTTACATTCTTTCCAGCACATGACCCCATCTCAGAGCCCTCTAAGTTAGTATATTTCAGAATCCTGTGTGCATGTTTACAGATTGGCATGGCAGGGGGAGTGTATTCACGGTAAATATCTGTCTACTATAGTAACAACATGTTGTAGAAAAAAAAGTGCCTGTTGGGGCCAGTGTTGTGGTGCAGCTGGTTAAGCTGCCAACTGGTATGCCCACATCCCACATCAGAATGCTGGTTCTAGTCCTGGTTACTCTGCTTCCAATCCAACTCCCTGCTAATGGGCCTGGAGAGAGGCACATGACAGCTCAACTACTTGAATTCCTGCCTCCCCTGTGGGAGAGACCTGGGTTGAATTCAGGGCTCCTGGCTACAGCCTGACCCAGCCCCACCTGTTGGGACCATGTGGGGAAGGAACCAGCATTATGGACATTCTCTCTGTCTCTCTCTTTGTAACACTTTGACTTTCAAATAAGTAAATTATTTTTTAAGTGTTTGTAAACCAAAGGTTCATGAAAAGCAGTCTGAAAGCAAAGGCCTAACTCTGTTACCTCAAACCCTCCAAAAATAGCATAGATAGAAAGGTGACTGTACCATCAGGCAAGAAGGTTCTCTGTGACTGTACTGAGAATTCAACGTTATGGGAGATGTTTGATAAAGCAAGATTCTGTATGTGTGCCTGTGTGTGTATCTGTGCATAAGATGTATGCTAAACAGCATCTGGCATTGGGGCACAATGGGTTAAGCCACAGTTTGGGATGCCCACATTTCATATCAGAGTGCTGATCTGAGATCTGGCTACTCCACTTCTAATCCAGCTTCCTGCTAATGCATCCTGGGAAGGAAGCAGATGATGGTCCATGGGAGACAAAGATGGAGTTCCTGGCTCCTGACTTCAGCCTGGCTCAGCCCTGGCTGTTGGGGGCATTTGGGAAAGTTAATCAATAAATGGAAGATCTTTCTCTCTTTCTATCTCTCCCTCTCTCTTTTTCTCCATCCCTCCTTCCCTCTCCCTCTCCCTGTCACTCTGCCTTTCAAATAAGTAAAATAATAATAATCACATTTTAGGTGAAGTGGGATGGGCTGAAAGAATTGTAAGAGAAATCAGTGTGAACTAGGTATCAGCATATTCTCATTTAACTTGCAAAAACTAACTGGCTTGTCATACTAACATGTTTCCTATGAGATACATGATTTAACAATGTTTATGTGTTCCACACTCATATATTCAACCATTAACCATTTGTAATTATTTTGTAATATGGGCAATTGCAATTTTATTTAGAACACACAAATGTTAATTTTTGAAGAGTTTAAAATAAATATTATAAACTATGTGACAGAATTTCCAAAGGAGTGAGCAAATACTTAGTAACTGATGGTTTAAAAACAAAAAGTTCATTTATTTATTTATTTGAAAGGCAGAATGACACAGAGAGAAAACAGAGAGAGGGACAGAGATCCTCCATCCACTGGTTCATTCCCCAAATGACTGCAACAACCAGGTCATGGGCAAAGCCAAGAGCCAGGAACCCCAATCTTGTCTTTCATGTGGTGGCAGGGAAGTCACCTTCCACTGCTTGCCAGGCACATTAGAAGGAAGCTTGATGAGAAGCGGAGTAGCCTGAACTTGAACTAGAATTCTGACATGGGATGTCGGCATTGCAGGCAGCAACTTAACTCACTATGCCACAATTCTGGCCCCTAACAACTTCTAAAAATATATCAGCACATTCCAGTAAGAATGTTTGCATCAGTGCATGAAGAAGCAAGAAACTATATTTTAAAAAAGTTTACCATTATCTGTCCAGTGAATTTTAAATTCTTTACAGATTAGTATTAAAAGAAAGAACATGTTTATTAGAAAAACCAAGTTTCCTTTAATAAGAAATATAATTAAACTTTGTAAACAGATTTTCTGGAGATGAACAAAGATAAAGAATGCAAAAGCATCTGTAGAAGGAAAGTCATTATTGAGGAAATGGGCGTTACCTTCATCAATAACACTGACATCTTAGTAATAAAATTACTTGAAGAGTAGAACACCAAAGCCGGATACTGGTCTACCTCAATTCTGTTTTGCTTTGTTTTTCGGTAAAGGAGGGAAGCACCATTTCTCCTGTATTCTGTACAGAGAACTGAAGCTCTCAACCCACAACTCAAGGGAAAAAAATCAATGGGTAGTAACCGCCGACAGAGGCAATCATCCTGTTCTTCAATCATCTTGGCTTTCTGACCAATCTACACAGCTTATTTCAAGAGTTCTGTGGTTTTAGCTACTCTTAGGGCCTGGAGAGTTTACAGTCTTCTGACCTGCCAGGAGGAAATGAATGACATATTCGATCCCAATGTGTCTCAGGGCAGGCAAGAGAATGACCATCAGAACGGCACAGCCTCTTCGGGTGAAATGGAGGGGGGTGTGTGTGGGTGTGTGAAAGAGGCCACGTGGAGTGGACCAGGAGGGGCAGGTCTACAGGGGGCTCCCATCATCCTTGGCAGCTTCGTGACACTGCGTGGACAACACATCCTCAAGAGCGGCCTCCCAAGGACACAGAGCTCAGAGCCCTCTCTCCCTTCCATGCCTCTTCTGTGAGCTGCAGCGGTAGTCACACAGCCTCCAAACCCCACGTTCCACCCAAAAATAAAGGCTTCCGAGAAACTGCATCGTGACTTCATGTTCTAAACTCAAAATGCCATGTTCCAATAGCTAACATTTATTTAGTGCTGTGTGCCAGACACTGCAGTGAGCATTTTACACGATTTCATCTCATTTGATAAATAGCTCTGGGAGATGGTACTCTGATTACCTCCGCTTTCATATATTAAAAAAAAAAAAAAGCAAATCTTGGAAAAATTAAGTAAACTGCTTAAGGTCACCCAGCCAGGGAATGTCTGAACGAGGTCTGGCCAAGGTCTGTATCCTTCCGGCCTAAACTCTCTTGTGCACATCACATCTTCCAAAGACACTGAGAAACAGAGACTACAAAACACATCACCTAGCTCTGACACAAAAACACTGGACTGGAAAGACAGACAGCATTCTTGACATAAAAATGCCTTTTGAAGGTAAGAAAAACCCCTTTCTTTCAGATTTATTTTAATCCAAAAAGAAAAGGGCAATACTGAGAAGAAGATAGAAGTGAATTTGCATCCCCATGAAGAAAGTCCTATTAAGCACAGTGCAGACACGGAGAAAGCGCTTAGTTCACCGGACACAGAACAGTATTGTCCTCTCCAAATACGCAAAAGAGGCCAGGGAAGACGACCTGAATGAAAACACGACTCCCAAATGAAGAGCAATGCCGCCGCAATCTGCAGCAGAAGAGCAACCCTTTCCCAGCCGCTTTGCCTCCTGGCTGCAGGAGCGGGAAAGGCCTCAAGCTGCTGTGTCCTCACCATGCCCCACCCCTTGTTGTAGCCTCGGCAGACAAGACAAGACACCGCTGCACAGGCTGAGTGCAGGGAACAGCATCCCTGGGCCAGTGGAACAGCGTGATTGGGACAGCGTGAGTCTAAGACCACAGGGCTTCTCTCTGGGGAGAAGCAGGGGAAGGGGATGGAGTGGTGGGTAGGATGTCGGTTAGGTGTGATGTCTGGAGCAGAGAGGGCAGTGAGCTCCTAAGTCCTTCTTGATCTTTCCGACTGTGGGAAACAATTCAAAAGATACGCAGCATGAAAGAACAGAGGTAGCTGAGGGGCGGAAGGAAGGTCTAAGGAGAGAAGCAAGCAAATGAAAGCCTGTGGAAGACGAAGGTAAGAAGGACAGGGAAGTGAAGGTGGAACGAGGCGGTGCTGGGTAGAGAGAGAAGCCGAGGCACAGAGAGAGAACGAGGCAAGAACACAGGCTTCAGAAGTGACCTCTTCCCAAAAGAGGGGGGATTCCAAGTCAGAACAAAAGGAAACATGAAATTACAGGAGCCGGTGTGTGGCACAGTGGGTTAAGTAGACACCTGCGATGCTGGCATCCCATACAAGTGCAGTTCAAGTCCCGGCTGCTCTACTTCTGATCCAGCTCCCTGCTAATGGCCTGGAAACTCAGCAGAAGATGACTCAAGTGCTTGGCCCTGCACCCACGTGGGAGGCCTAGATGGAGCTCCAGGCTCCTGGCTTTGGTCTGATCCAGCCCTGGCCATTATGGTTATTTGGGGAGTTAACCAGCAGATGGAAAATCTCTCATTCTCTCCCTCTCTGTAACTCTGCCTTTCAAATAAATAAATAAACCTTTTAAAAAATAAAAATATGGGGGCATATCAGAGTACTTGGGTTCAATTCCTGGCTCCAGTTCCCATTTCCAGTTTCCTATCCATGCAGACCCTGGGAAGCAGCAGGTATGGCTCAAATACGTGGGCCCTGACACTCATGTGAGAGACCTGGCCTGAATTCCCAGCTCCTGGTTCACGGCCCTGGCCTCATCCTAGCAATTGAGCGCATTTGGGGAAGAGAACCAGCAGGTGGGAGCTCTGTCTGTTCCCATTTCTCAAATAGAGTTTTTCTTTTTTAAATAAAATTCTGAGCAAAATTTCAAACATGACTATATGCTTTGAACCTGTTTCAAAAGAGAATTCAAGCAGCATGGTCTGATTAAGCAGGCTCCAAGACAAAAGCAAGCTGCACCCGAGCCATTGAGTGAGCGTCCATACGTTAGGTGACAGAGTTGGCCCTTCAGGCTCAGATGAGATTTGGAGGCAATGCTGCTAAATCACGCTACACCTCATGGCCGTGAAGAGAAGCTGAGCTTTTCACTATCACTCAGGCTCACCCCAAGAACGTGAGTGGCACACTCAGCAGCTCCTGCTGGGAAACGGCTGGAACCCTTCTCTCAGCGCTACTGAGTGGGAAGCTCACAGAATGAAACCCTTAGCTACGGAGAAGCCAGATGACTGACCCACGTTGACATCAGAGGGTCAAAATGCACTTTCTTTTTTTTTAAGATTTATTTTATTTATTTGAAAGACAGAGTTACAGAAAGAGGTAGAGACAGAGAGAGAGGTCTTCCATCCGCTGGTTCACTCCCCAGATGGCCGCAATGGCCGGAGCTGCGCTGTTCCGAAGCCAGGAGCCAGGAGCTTCTTCCGAGTTTCCCAGCTGGGTGCAGGGGCCCAAGGACTTGGGCCATCTTCTGCTGCTTCCCCAGGCCATAGCAGAGAGCTGGATCGGAAGTGGAGCAGCCAGAACTAGAACTGGCGCCCATACGCGATGCCGGCACTACAGGCCAGGGCTTTAAACTGTTGCGCCACAGCGCTGGCCTCCAAAACGCATTTTCTATAAATTGATCTTAGAGGTCTGCCTGACTGAACCTACTGACAAGTCTCAAATCTACTTCTGTCACTTCCGCATGAGCACTGCGGTCAATGCACAACCCCAAAAGTGCCCAGGGCAGTTGTTCTGATCATCCATCTTTTAGCCCATCGACCATTCTGATAAAACAAACAAACAAAAAAAAATCATCACTTCATAGGCACAAGTCCTAGGGCCTGGATTTAGTTCCACCTTGATTAACTGGGGCAAAAGTTTATGAGGAGTGGAGCAACAGTGAGCCAGTGAAAAGGAGTAAGGGCCCAACACTGTGGCTTAGTGGGTAAAGCTGCTGCCTGCAGTGCTGGCATCCCCTATGGGTGCCAGTTCAGCCCCAGATGCTCCACTTCTGATCCAGCTCCCTGCTAACGTGATTGGGAAAGCAACAGAGGCTGGACTAAATACTTGGGCCCCTGCACCCACATGGGATACCCAGAGGAAGTACCTGACTTCAGCCTGGCTCAACCCCAGCTGTTGCGGCCATCTGGGGAGTGAACCAGCAGATGGAAGGTCTGTCTGTCTCTGTAACTCTACCTTAAGAATAAGGTTTTTTTTCTTTTTTTTTTTTTAATTTTTTTGACAGGCAGAGTGGACAGTGAGAGAGGGAGACAGAGAGAAAGGTCTTCCTTTGCTGTTGGTTCACCCTCCAATGGCCGCTGAGGCTGGCGTGCTGCGGCTGGCACACCGCGCTGATCCGATGGCAGGAGCCAGGTACTTATCCTGGTCTCCTATGGGGTGCAGGGCCCAGGTACTCGGGCCATCCTCCACTGCACTCCCTGGCCACAGCAGAGAGCTGGCCTGGAAGAGGGGCAACCGGGACAGAATCCGGCGCCCCGACCGGGACTAGAACCCGTGTGCCGGCGCCACTAGGCGGAGGATTAGTCTAGTGAGCCGCTGTGCCGGCCAAAAATAAGTTTTAAAAAAAGAAAAGGAGTGAGCTGGAAGCTGCACTTGTGCCCCCCCCATAGCATCCCAGGTGAGACAGGCGAGATAAATGGATGGCAGCCACTCCAACGTCCACCAAGAAACATCCACTGCTTATGGTGGCTGCCTGGATCCCAGAAGAGATGGAGGCATACACACGGCTGGCATCTCTGACTGACCACCACAGTGCACCAAGTCAGCACTAGCAGAAAGGCATGTCACCTGCCAGGCAGGAAAGCACCGATGCGTGGGAGCAGAAAGGGGCCCGCACACAGTGTAAAACACATTTTCAAAGTTCACAGCTCGTGTCACTGGGGTTTACAGTATTGTTCCTGATTTTAAAAACTGAATGTAGGTAATATTATCTATAGTTTGAATGCATGGTTCTCCAAGGTGCCTGGTAAATAGTGGGCTCAGTGGAACCAAACAAGATTCATTCCAACAAGAAAGTATCAAGGGAAAAGAACGTACCGGAACAGATTATTGGAAAAATTTTTTTCATTGCTATTTATTTCATTTTCTTTGAAAGGTCAGAGACATGGGTGGCGCCACGGCTCACTAGGCTAATCCTCCGCCTAGCGGCGCCGGCACACACCGGGTTCTAGTCCCGGTCGGGGCGCCAGATTCTGTCCCGGTTGCCCCTCTTCCAGGCCAGCTCTCTGCTGTGGCCTGGGAAGGCAGTGAAAGATGGCCCAAGTGCTTGGGCCCTGCACCCCATGGGAGACCAGGAGAAGCACCTGGCTCCTGCCATCGGATCAGCGCGGTGCTCCGGCCGCAGCGTGCCAGCCGTGGCGGCCATTGGAGGGTGAACCAACGGCAAAAGGAAGACCTTTCTCTCTGTCTCTCTCTCTCACTGTCCACTCTGCCTGTCAAAAAAAAAGAAAGAAAGAGAGAGAGAGAGAGAGAGAGAGAGAGAGAGAGAGAGAGAGAAAGGTCAGAGACAGAGATCCTCCATCTTCTGACTTACTCCCCAAATGTCCACAACAGTCATCGCTGGGTCAGGCTAAAACTAGGAGCCTAGAACTCAATCCTGGTCTCCCACGTGGGTGACAGGGATTCACGTGTTTGAGCCATCACCTGCTGCCTCCCACAGTGCACATTAGTGGGAAGCTGCAATCAGAAGTGGAGCCAGGACTCCAAACCAGGCACTCTGCTATGGGACATGGCTGTGCCAACCAGTGCCCTAACTGCTGCACCAAATGCTTGCCCTTAAACACACACAATGATTAGACCTCAAATTTGTATATTACTTTTGAGCAGCAATGACTTTAAACTTAGCATACATACCCCATTCATATACATTATGAATCTATATTACGTATGCACTAGCAAGTGTGTATCAATTACTTATTCATACAAATAATATATATGAATTATATACCATACATACATTTACACTGTGACTAGCACAAATACTATATTCATATACATATACAGCCTTTTCCCACCAAGATTTCACTTAAGGCTGAAAGAATTCAGCTGCAGGGGCCAGCACTGTGGTGCAGCAGCTTAAGCCTATGCCTGTGACACTGGCATCCCACATGGGTGCCAGTTTGAGACCCAGATGCTCCACTTCCCACCCAGCTTCCAGCTAATGTGCCTGGGAAAGCAGCAAAAGATGCCCCAAGTGCTTGGGCCCCTGCATCAACATGGGAGACCCGAAGGAAGTTCCTGGCTCCAGGCTTCAGCATGGCCCAGTCCCTGTCGTTGTGGCCATCTGGGGAGTGAACCAGTGGATGAAAGCTTTCTCTCTCTCTCTCTCTCTCTCTCTCTCTCTCTCCCTCTCCTCCTCCTCCTCTAACTCTTTCAAATAAATAAATCTTTAAAAAAATAAAGATTAAAAAAACATTAAGCTGCAGAGAAAAATAATTTCCATGACTACTTTTTCAGTTATCTCAAAGGTGGCACATAGCCAGTGCATATATGATAAGTTAATTCATTACATTTAATGAATGCCTTAGGATATTAGGGTTTGGCAAAGTTCATAAACCATCCCATACCTTCCACCAAATGTCACAAAAATTTTGCAAATATGTGCACTCAAGAAATTGTCTGGGGTGAGGCACTGTAGCTTTTATAATACCTTATAAACAACCATCCAAAAGGGTAAAAACCACTATGCCAGAATATTAAAATGACAAGGCAATATGAAGTTTATGAAAAAGAATAATAGAAATGAAATATTAAAATATAAAGTTTGGGCTGGGCATGGTGGTGCAGCAGGCTAGGCCACAGCTTAGGATGCTCATCCTCTATCGGACGGCCTGGGTTCGAGTCCTGCCTCCTTTTGTGATCCAGCTTCCTGCTAAGGTGCACCATGAGAGGCAGCAGATAGTGGCTCAAATGCTTGGTCCCTGCCACCCACACAGGAGACTCAGAAGGAGTTGCTGGATTCCGGCTTCAGTCTGGCCCAGCCCAATTGTTGCAGGCATTTGGGGAGTGAACCGGTGGATGAAAGATCTGTCTCTGTCTCTCTGTCCCTCTCTCCAACTGTTGCTACCTTTCACAAAAAAATTGTTTTAAGTCTTATTTTCCCAATGTTTATTTTGTATATATTTCCAAACACTGGATTGTTTTCTCTCTCTACACATGGAGATTTAAGGGCCCTATGCAATTCTAACCCCTCAAATTCCTCCTCCACAGCTATGAGCTCTGGGAATCTGACCCCCAAAGCGGTGACACACCAATCAGTGAGTTTTACTTGTGGTGGTTCAGGTGGGTTTCCTAATTTAAATCTATGGTATGCCCATTATCTTCACAACGTAAGGTATCAGGCTGTCAAGATCCAGACAGACATCCAAACAACTCTGCTGTTTCAATTGACTGTCCCGATACTACAGTTCTTACATATACTCAAGACATACACTCTCCCCCTAACGGATCCAAATTCAAGATTACCCAGTAAGATACAAAATGGCAGTTACACAAGGACATACAAGCATTCCATTGGCCTGTCTGGTCCCACCGACCATACTGAGAAATCATGAGTGGTTCTCCTTACTGAGACAGTGCAGTAAACTGTGGACGGCATGCATGATCTGCAAGCACTGTGAACAGAAATGAGTGGAGAGAAGTTCAGGTGTCAGGGAGAAATGCAACATCCCCTTCCCAGAGCCTGGGAGAGCAAAGCACAGTGCTCGCTCTCTCTCTCTCTCTCTTCCTTGATCGTGCATCCCTGGTTTTCTTCAGGACCTATGGCAGCTGACCTGAACTGCTATTGGCTTTATTTTTGAGCAAGGCATTTTTCAATTGTCTTCTGTACAAGGATGACACTAATGCAGTTAACGTGGTTTTTGTTTTTGTTTTTTTTTTTTTTTTTTTGGACAGGCAGAGTGGACAGTGAGAGAGAGAGACAGAGAGAAAGGTCTTCCTTTGCCGTTGCCATTGGTTCACCCTCCAATGGCCGCCGCGGCCAGCGCGCTGCAGCAGGCGCACCGCGCTGATCCGATGGCAGGAGCCAGGTGCTTCTCCTGGTCTCCCATGGGGTGCAGGGCCCAAGCACTTGGGCCATTCTCCACTGCCTTCCTGGGCCACAGCAGAGAACGGGCCTGGAAGAGGGGCAACCGGGACAGAATCCGGCATCCTGACCGGACTAGAACCCGATGTGCAGGCGTCGCTAGATGGAGGATTAGCCTAGTGAGCCACAGCGCCGGCCACAGTTAATGTTTTAAAACCTGAATTCAAATTTTCAAGGGGGTACAGTGGCTAAGAAGACAGGTACGTCCAGAAGTAAACAGCAAGCAGCAAATAGCTAACGTGATCACTGAACACTCAAAACACATAACTCCTTTCCATCTTTTTCCTTTTTTTTTTTTTAATTTATTTGAAAATCAGAGTTACACAGAGAGAAGAGGGAGAGAGAGAAAGAGAGAGAGAAAGAGCAAGGGAGAGGTCCTCCATCCAATGATTCACCCCCCTCCAATGATTCACTCCCCAGAGGGTCACATCAGCTGGAGCTGGGCCAATCCAAAGCCAGGAGCCAGAAGCTTCCTCTGGGTCTCCCACATGCATGCAGGGTCCCAAGGACTTGGGCTGTCTTCTACTGCTTTCCCAGGCCACAGAAGATAGCTGGATTGGAAGTGGAGCAGCTGGGACTTGAACCGGCGCCCATTTGGGATGCCGGCACTGCAGGCGGCAGCTTTACCCAGCCCCTGCTTTCCATCTTATATGCTCTTATGATTGCTGCTGAATTTCTCGCTGTTAAAATTCTAGATGTTACTTGGGCACAAGGGAACTTTGCCTTCATTATTACCATGCCTTAGGCACAGGCTTAAAAAGAGTGAGCCCTTCATACTTTTTTCTCCTTTGATCATCTACAATAACTATTTAACCGAATGCCTTCACAAAGCGTTCTACTTCATGGTGCCCCTGTGGGAAAGCTGTTTGACCAAATGAAGCCTACACCATTTTTCTGATTTCGAGCTGAAGCCTCATTTGGGTGGGGCTTAAGGCCAACCACTTATAAAGCCAGAAGGACCGGCATGGGGTGGAAAGCCAGTTATTTCAATCGAGGGAGACCCTGACTTTTCTCCCCAACAGCAGATGAAGACCACAGGTCATCTGGTCTGAACAAAGGGCACACAGGCTCATTTTAAAAAAAAATTTATTAATTTATTTTATTTGAAAGGCACAGTTACAGAGAGAGGGAGAGACAGAGAGACAGAGAGAGAGATTTTCCATCTGCTGGTTCATTCCACAAATGGCCACAATGGTTGGGGCTGTGCCAGATTGAAGCCCAGGAGCTTCTTTCAGGTCTCTCACGTGGGTGCGGGGCCTAGCACTTGGGCCATCTTCCTCGGTTTTCCCACACCCATCAGCAGGGAGCTGGGTGGGAAGTGGAGCAGCCAGGTCTCAAACCAGCGCCCACATGGGATGTCAGCATCATAGATGTCAGCCCAACCAGCTACACCACGGCGCCGGTCCCCATACTCATTTTCTTTTCTTTTCTTTTTAAAGATTTATTTATGTATTTGAAAGGCAGAGTTACAGAGGCAGAGAGAGAGAAAGAGAGAGAGAGAGAGAGAGAGAGAGAGAGAGAGAGAGAGAGAGAGAGAAAGTCTTCCCCAGATGGCCACAATAGCCGGAGCTGTGCCGATCCAAAGCAAGGAGCCAGGAGCTTCTTCTTGGTCTCCCACACAGGTGCAGGGGCACAGGACTTGGGCCATCTTCTACTGCTTTCCCAGGCCATGGCAGAGAGCTGGATTGGAGTGGAGCAGCTGGGACTAGAACTAGCGCCCATATGGGATGCAGGCACTGAAGGTGGCGGCTTTACCCACTACACCACAGCACCGCCCCCCCCCAACATATACTCATTTTATTCAGCAAACAAAACATGTAATCAGAGCCATAACCAGGGGTGGGGAGCCTTTTATCTGCCAAAGACCATTTGGATATTTATAACATCATTCATGGGTCATACAAAATTACCAATTTAAAAATTCGCCTGCTACAGATTTACTGAATGTTGAGTCCTGCCTGCAGTTGCCAAATGATGTTGAAGGCATTACACAGCCCAAGGGCCAGACGTTCCCCATCCCTGTCATAACCCAAAATAAACACTTGCTTTATTTGTTGTTTTAAAGCATCTATAAAACCAGACTTTACTTCAAAGTTCATAAATATTTATAGAGGAGGCAACACTGTGAAAAGCACTGTGTGATGTGCAAACTACACAGGGACCCAGCTTTTATTTTGCAGTTAGAAACCCCGTCAACAGTGCGGTCATTGTCTTGATGATTTCATCAAAGCCCATTATGGTTCCCCATTGTCCAGGGATGTCCCAACAGTTGGCTAAAGCAGTTCATCACAATTTGGCGCACTTTACTCATCCAACCCGCTTCTCTCTGTTCCTAGCACAAAAGCTCTACAAGTCGGTACTCCTTACTGTCCCCTTAACCCGGTTTTCTGGTGACACTCCCTCCCTCTAGCTTCCTCACTCCAAGTCCTGGGGTCCCTGAAGGCCCATGGCCATTCTTCTTCCAGGAAGTCTTTGCCAACCACCATCGCCTCCAGGGAACACTCTCTGCCCTGAAGACCCACAGCAGGCACAGACTCGTCTCCAGGATCTGCCACTAATTAGTGAGCAATGCAGCAGCATTGTTTCAGGTGTGCTAGTCCTCGATCCTCCAGGAGATGAGTTCCTAGAAGGTAAACCTTCCCTGTGCCTCCCACAAGGCAGCTCTAATTGGATAGATAATGGGCAAATTGCCTCACTGTGTTTCCACGGAAAAGAAATGCTCTCTCTCTCTTTTTTTTTTTTTTTTTTAAGATCTATTTATTTATTTGAAAGGCAGAGCTACAGAGAGAAAGAGAGAGAAGGGGGGAGGGGATCTTCCACCCTTTGGTTCACTCCCTAAATGGCTGAACAACCAGGGCGATGTCAGACCAAAGCCAGGAGCTTCTTCCAGGTCTCCCACATGGGTGCAGGGTCACAAGCATGCATTAGCAGGGAGCTGGATTGGAAGTGGTGCAGCTGGGACCCGAACCGGCACCCACATGGGATGCTGGTGTAGCAGGCAGCTGCTTAACCTGCTGCACCACAGCACTGGCCCAAGAAATGTATTCTTGAGATTAGTGGTTCTCAAACTTGAACTTACATCAGAACCAACCAGGAAAGTTCCTTTCTGATGAACTGCTGAGCCCACGTCCAAGAGTTTCCCATGCAGTCAGTTTGGGACGAGGGTCATGAATCTGCATGTCTCACAGGTCCCAGGTGCTGCTGGGGTACTGAGTTGAGGAGCATACTCTGAGAATTTGGCGTGGCTCAAAGACTTGAGCAGCAGCTCTACTCAGCAGAAGAAACCCGGGGAGGGCGCAATACTGGGACCCAGAAGAAAAGGGCTCCTCTCATTAGCTGCTTCCTGGCCTTGGCAAGTCGTGGTGTGCTCAACGCCTTCCACCTGTACAGCTGAGGTAACACTGTCCAATCCTTTGCTTAAGACTGTTGTGAGAGGGGTCGGTGTTGTGGCTGCAGTGGGTTAAGTCACCATCTGCACCACCGGCATCCCAAATGGGCACCAGTTTGAGTCCCAGCTGCTCCACTTCCAACCCTGCTCTCTGCTGCTGGCCTGGGAAAAGCAGCGGAAGAATGGCCCCTGCACCTACATGGGAGACCCAGAAGAAGCCTGGCTGCTGCAGCCATTTGGGGAATGAGCCACTGGATAGAAGATCTTTTTCTCTGTCTTTCCCTCTCTGTAACTCTGCCTATCAAGTGAACAGATAAATCTTAACAAAAACAAAACAAAACAAAAAAAACTGTTTGGAGGATCAATGTGAAGGAATGATAACACTAGGAACAATTCTATATAAAAGCAACAGGTGAAGTAAGTTACTTCACAATGTGCCTGGCACCCAAAAGGGGCTCAGTAAACATTTAATACGTTGTTTTATTATTTGGCCCAGTATTTCAATTCTAACTCTAGCTTCTTGACACATGGACTAATTTTGTTCTTTAGTATAATTTCACTGGCTGCAGAAAAAAAATTTGACGAGGATTACCTATTACACATACCACCAATTTTACCTTTGCAATAAAGAAATTTATTTGATTACCACGTTCATTTCACTTCAAATAGCTGAACTCTATACCATATTTTCTGCTTACATATAAGAATTTCAAAACAAACAAACAAAAGACAAGGACCTTGAAATCCTTCACTCAACGGCAAGAGACAACCACTAATACAAAAATCTTGCCAGTTCTTTGTCTAGAAAGAAACTGCTGGCTGGCAGCAGAAGTGATTGTTTTAAAAATAAACAACAAATGTGACAAACTCTACCAAACAGGGTTAATCCCATGTTGTTCTGGATTTTATCATTTTTAACCATTTTACTGCCAACTCTCATTTCATTTGAGTGATTAATCATCAATCAAGTGGTCAGATTCCCTTGTGGTCTCACAATCTGTAAATTAGGAAAATGAAATGTCTCCTTTTACCACAGAGTTGAGATCCATGACCTTCTTAAGTACGGATAATAAAAAGGGGTCATGGGTCATTAATGACAAATGGGCTTTGTGATGGATGGCTGAAACCAGAGAAAAGACAAGATAAAACACAAAGAGAAACACTGTAATACCTCACAGAACCAGAAAGAAAGGGCATAAAATCCATAGGTATCTGCTGACACTGATCATAGCACCTTGCAATTATACATATAAAAACACTCATGATGGTACATGCATAGTTGCAGTCTTGCCCTCATTGTGTAGTCACGATGCATATTTTAACAATCTAATGAAGAGGAAAAAGCATGCGGACCAATCTGCTGCCCTAAGGGACAGAGAGCTAGGATACTGCACATGTGACCTTTTGGCTTGTGAAAAGCCTACATGCTCTTGCAAATAAACTCACAGAGGCTGCAAATCAAAATGATGCCGAGATCTTTGGACAAAAGGAAGGCAGAGGAGGAGGAGAGGGGGCAAGTGAAATTGAAAATGAAACAGAACCAAGCAGTGTAATCATTACACATCATGACAGACTCAACAGAGCTAATGTGTAGTACACCAAAAGATATAGCTTACACAAAATGCCCTTGATCTCAACACAAGTAATCTCATATGGTTCAGTAAGCAGGTTCCCAATAGCTCACGTCTCTTTCCTTCCAGACTTTGAAAGCTGTCATCTGCTTTTTCACCCACCTCCCTTCGTTTGCACCTATTTTTCAGCTCCTGTTTGGCTGGCTGAAGTGGAGAGTGGAGACATTTCTTGACTGGCAGGTGGAAGCCACAGTATTTGCCAAGGACAAGAATAAGAAATACTCATGTCATTTTGACCTAAAATTTTCTTTCCCTTTTTTGAAAAAGGGCCCCAAATTGGTTCAGTGGCCCTATTCTCTAGATTGTAAAGAGAAAACTCAGTGGCCTCATGCAAACTTTGCTTTGTTCGCAGGGCCTAGAGAAATACACGTTAAGTTCTAAGAGCTTAATTACTAAGATTTAATCTTCAAAAATTTGAACTGCAAAGTCAAGGTGTCAGGGTGAAGGAAATTCCTCTTTCACCCAGATGTGTCTGCCTACAATATATACAAAAGAAAGACTCTGGTTCATTTTTATTTCCCCATTTTATAGATCATTTGTGAGTCTCCTCATTGAAGACAGCACAATTCTCAAATTGCAAGCAGTCCGGGATAATTATTTCAGGAGTACCCACGTCTCCTCTCAGAGCTACGTTCCTCAATGTCATGTCCAGTGACTGCTTCTTTTATTCATTCAACAGGTATTTGCTAGAATGGAAATGTGTACGGAGCATAATTCTATGTGCTTGGGATACAAAGATCTCTGGCCTGTGAGGCCTAATTTCTTTTCTTTTCAAAGACTTATTTTATTTATTTGAAAGGCAGCATGGAAGAAAGACAGAGAAGGACAGACAGAGAAAGAGCTTCCTCCCATCCTCCGGTTCACTCCCCAAATGGCCACAACGGCAGGGCCTGGGCCAGGCTGAAGCCAGGAGCCAGGAACTCCACCCAGGTCTCTCACATGGGCACACAGGCCCAAGCACTTGAGTCATCTTCTGCTGTTTCCCAGGTGCATCAAGCAGAGAGCTGGATCAGGAGCCCAACACCCGAGACTCCAACCCCACTGTGATATGGGATGCAGGCATTGCAAGTGGCAGCTTAACCCACTGTGCCACAGTGCTGGCCCCAGAGGCCTAAATTCTTATTAGTGGAAGACAGTTGAAAAGTGGTCAGTAGGGTGGGGGTGGGGAGACTACAATAAGCTAAAGAGAATCAAGAGTAGGAAGTGGGAAGCTGCAATTTAAATCGGGTGAGCTGCATAGGTGACATTAAGAGGAAAGACATGGAAGAGTTGACAGAAGAAGGGACAAGTGGATCTAGGAAAATGAGGTCACAGGCCTAAGACTGGGCCAAAGCAAAGACGGATGCCAGAGAGCTGAGCGAGAAGAGCAATGAAGGACGAGGCCTGAGAGGTAGAGTGGAGCGTCTCGTGGCATTTTTTTTTTTTCTGATGAAAATCCTGCTTTTACTCTGAAAGGAACAGAGGTTACTGAGAGAGATGAGAACCGATTTAATTTCAAGGGATCTTCTGTTCCCTAGGATGAGAATAAGACGTATCAGCAAGGCTAGAAGTGGAGAGAACAGCAGCTGGCAATAGAGGACGATGGCCTGACCCAGGAGAGAACCATCAGGGGTGGGGGTGAGAAGCAGTCAGACCCTGGATATGATGCGAAGGCAGGCACCAGGGATTTCCTGACAGACTAAACACGGAAGAACAGAGTCAAGTGTCACTTCAAGGACCTTCTTCAAAACAACTGGAAGGTCGGGATTTCCATCAACTGAGACGAGGCAAGTCTGGGGCCGAGGAGAAAAGCAGATCAGTTTTGGACGAATCAGATCCAGACTACTTCTTCCAATCTATCTAGCGCTTAGAACACAAGTGGCTGCAAACAACGGCTCTATAATCCAAAATAACCTCACGCACACTCATACCACCGTGCATTTGAACACGCTGATCTCTATGCCTGGGACGCCCCTTCCTTCCCCTCCAGTCTAGCAACCTGCTACTCATTTTCCAAGGGCCAGGTCAGAATCTCCTGTATGTGTGACAACTTTAACGACCCCTCCTGCAGAGTTGGTCACAGCCACTTCTGTTCACGACTAGCATTTTGTTGATGTTGAAACTCCGGACCTACCCACGTTTCACTGTAAGGACCTGCCTGTGAGTTCCCAAGAAGCCACAAGACCTGCGTCATGGGTCATGGAGACACCTCCTGGTGTACTGATGACATGCCTGGGGCATACTTGTTTGCTCAATGACTACAGACACAATACCAGTATCTGCCACACTGTTTTCCTTATTGAAGGCACTCTCACTTATTATCTCATTTTATCTCAATAATAATCCTGAGAAGAAAGGGCAGTATTGTTCAGACCAAGATGGGAGAATGAGGTTCAGAGAGTCTGACTTGCCCAAGGTCATGTTATTTCACGGTACACTGAACTTTGGCCAAAGCCGCCTGACTCTTTGCCGAGTGTTCCAACAGCTTGGGGAACTTTCACTGTCACCAGGTCTGTTTGGGTGGCCAACATCAGCACCTCCTTATGATATGCATACTGTGTGTGGGAAACTCGGAGTCTGCTGTGGCCAAAGGTTGCAGCACACTCCCCAGCAAGTGCCTACAGTCTTTCCCTCTGATCCTGACTCATAGCTCCTGCAAAGACAGCAGAGAACACAAGTAGTATCACATCTGCAGGATCTGGGGAGGTAGGGGCCGGGGTAAAACTAAAAACAGGACAAGGCCAAAATATTGCCAAAGGTTAGTTTTAAGATCTATTCAAGGCGGGCCGGCGCCGCGGCTCACTAGGCTAATCCTCCCCCTAGCGGCGCCGGCACCCCGGGTTCTAGTCCCGGTCAGGGCGCCGGATTCTGTCCCGGTTGCCCCTCTTCCAGGCCAGCTCTCTGCTGTGGCCAGGGAGTGCAGTGGAGGATGGCCCAGGTGCTTGGGCCCTGCACCCCATGGGAGACCAGGAGAAGCACCTGGTTCCTGCTTTCGGATCATCAGCTTCGCCACAGCTGCGGCGGCCATTGGAGGGTGAACCAACGGCAAAGGAAGACCTTTCTCTCTGTCTCTCTCTCTCACTGTCCACTCTGCCTGTCAAAAAAATAAATAAATAAATAAAATAAAGATCTATTCAAGGCTACTTTAGCGAAACTAGGAGGTGGAGGCACAGGTAAGTTGGCTTTCGTGAGTGTAGCTGCATCAGGTGTCAGGCAATTCTTCAGCTAAATTGAGAAAGTTCTGGAGTTGGCAGCTGGGACCAGTGCTGGCAGAAGGTTAGCAGGCAAGGGAAGGAGACAGGCGAGAGGAAGTACTGAGGATTTTAGGAAACAGCCTCAGTGTCCGTTGCTCTGTTTGTCAGCATTACTGTTTTGCATGGGTTGTCCTTACAGAAGGTTGACCATCTCAACCACTGCTCTCTGTCCTATGTCTGCTATGTCAGCCTTCCTGGAAGCTTTAAGGGAAGAAAGGAAAGTTTCATGGCACTGATCCTCAAGAGGGATCATTTTAAAATGGAATAGCAAGTACTGGTTATTTCCATTGAATCCTCAGAGCCAACACTAGTTTCTTCTTTTTTTTTTTTTTCCAAAGATTTATTTATTTACTTGAAAATCAGAGTCACACAGAGAGAGGAGAGGCAGAGAGAGGGAGAGAGAGAGAGAGAGAGAGAGAGGGAGAGGGAGAGAGAGAGGTCTTTAATCTGCTGGTTCCCCTCAACTGCTGCAACAGCTGGAGCTGCGCCGATCCAAAGCCAGGAGTCAGGAGCTTCCTCTGGGTCTCCCACGTGGGTGCAGGGGCCCAAGGACTTGGGCCATCTTCTACTGCTTTCCCAGGCCATAGCAGAGAGCTGGACAGGAAGAGGAGCAGCCAGGACTTGAGCTGGCTCCCATATGGGTTGCCGGCGCATCAGGCCAGGGCTTTAACCCACTGCGCTACAGTGTCAGCCCCCTAGTTTCTTTTTAAGATTTATTTTATTTGCAGCCGGTGCCGTGGCTCACTAGGCTAATCCTCCGCCTTGCGGCACCGGCACACCGGGTTCTAGTCCCGGTCGGGGCGCCGGATTCTGTCCCGGTTGCCCCTCTTCCAGGCCAGCTCTCTGCTGTGGCCAGGGAGTGCAGTGGAGGATGGCCCAGGTGCTTGGGCCCTGCACCCCACGGGAGACCAGGAGAAACACCTGGCTCCTGCCTTCGGATCAGCATGATGCGCCGGCTGCAGTGCGCCAGCTGTGGTGGCCATTGGAGGGTGAACCAACGGCAAAGGAAGACCTTTCTCTCTGTCTCCCTCTCTCTCTCTGTCCACTCTGCCTGTCAAAAAAAAAAAAAAAAAGAAAAAGAAAAAGATTTATTTTATTTGAAAAGTAGAGTTACCAAGAGAGACAGACAGAGATCTTCCATCCATTGGTTCACTCCCTAAATGGCCACCTCGGTCAAAACTGAGCCGATCCAAAGCCTGGAGCCAGGAGCTTCTCCCAGGTCTCCCATTCGAGTGCAGGAGCCCAAGCACTTGGCATCTTCCACTGCTTTCTTTCTTTTTTTTTTTTTTTTTTTTTTTTTTTTTTTTTTTTGACAGGCAGAGTCGACAGTGAGAGAGAGAGACAGAGAGAAAGGTCTTCCTTTGCCGTTGGTTCACCCTCCAATGGCCGCCGCGGCTGGCGCGCTGCGGCCGGCGCACCGCGCTGATCCGATGGCAGGAGCCAGGAGCCAGGTGCTTTTCCTGGTCTCCCATGGGGTGCAGGGCCCAAGCACCTGGGCCATCCTCCACTACACTCCCTGGCCACAGCAGAGAGCTGGCCTGGAAGAGGGGCAACCGGGACAGAATCCGGCGCCCTGACCGGGACTAGAACCCGGGGTGCCGGCGCCGCTAGGTGGAGGATTAGCCTAGTGAGCCACGACGCCGGCCTCCACTGCTTTCTCAGGCCATAGCAGAGAGCTGGATTGGAAGTGGAGCAGCCAAGACTAGAACCGGCACCCATATGGGATGCTGGCACTGCAGGCTATAGTTTTACCTGCTATGCCCGTTAACACTAGTTATAATATATGATCTCCTCTTCCTCTTGTTCACATAATTGATAAAGCAAGGCTATCAATTGCCATCAAGGAGTAAGCACGCAACAAGATACATCTTTGCTACAGCACTAAGTACTTCTCTAGAAAAACAGAGAATTGCAAAAGTTATCAAAAACACAATGAAAGTGCATGGGTATTGTGGCACAGTGGGTAAGCATCTGCTTTCCACACTAGCATCACTTATTAGAGTCCCAGCTGCTCCTTTTCTGATCCAGCTTCCTGCAAATGTTCCTGGGAATGGCAAATGACGGCCCAGGTGCTTGGGCCCCTGCTGCCCACATGGAGACCAAGATGGAGTTCCTAGCTTCTGGCTTCCGCCTAGCCCAACCCAAGCACCTAGAGGTATTTGCAGGGTCAAAGAGCAGATGGAAGATTCTCTCTCTCTCACTCTCGCTCTCTCTCTCACTCTGACTTCCAAATAAATAGATAAATCTTAAAAAAAAAAAAAAAAGGAAAATACAGTAAGTGCAATGAAGAATTCCATTGAAAATCTGTTGCTACACTTCAAGGATTTACTAAGCAAACTGAAGGGGAAATTAAAAGTATTCTCTCAGGCTCCAGTAGAGGTACAGAAAAGAAAAAGAAACAGAACATCTGGAGTCGGTCCAATCTGTTCTCAGGCCCACAGACAGTGATGTTAACCAAACTGTTCCTGAGATACCTACAAAGAGGCCTACTCCTATCTCGCAGCAAGAATGTCCCAATCTCAGCTCTGCACCATGAGATGCCCTGTGCTTCGGTAAGTAGAAGCCCAAGTTTTCCAAGCTTTTTCTTCCATATCACACTTCCCCATTTCCCTGACTCCCCGCACTCCCCCTTCATCCCATCATCTCCTGGCTTCCGCTCCAGGCTGTGGGTGTACACTCCTGCATCAGCCAGAACTCACAGACCCAGTCAGGTCCTGGATGTCACCTCCAGCTCTTCCCACAGGGAATCTGGGGTCTCCAGGAACCAGAGCAAGGTCTACAACCTTGTGCACACAAAATGTTGTGTGGGAACCAGATTTGCTACCTTATTACTCTAATAGAAATATGGAATCTCAGGTCCCACCCTAGACCAACTGAATCGGAATCCGCAGGATTTTCATAAGATGCCCAGGTGATTCAGATGCACAGTGAAGTTTGAGGAGCACACCAGACACCCACTTGGTCTTTGGAATCCTACTGCAGAACACACCCAGCTCCAAGGAGAAACACGGTAGTCATCTATTCATGGGCTCAGGGCAGGAGTGCTGGCTGTCAAGCCCAAGATCCTTAATGCTCATGAAGGATTTTCCTGAGATATACATTATTAATCTAGAAATGGGGGCCGGCGCTGTGGCACAGCAGGTTAACGCCCTGGCCTGAAGCCCCGGCATCCCATACGGGCACCAGTTTGAGTCCCGGTTGCTCTTCTTCCAATCCAACTCTCTGCTATGGCCTGGGAAAGCAGTAGAAGATGGCCCAAGTCCTTGGGCCCCTGCACCCATGTGGGAGACCTGGAAGAAGCTCCTGACTCCTGGCTTTGGATCTGCACAGCTCTGGCCATTGTGGCCACCTGGGGAGTGAACCAGCGGATAGAGGACGGCTCTCTTCGTCTACCTCTCTCTATAACTCTGTCTTTCAAATAAATAAAATAAATCTTTAAAAAAAAAAAAACTAGAAATGCTGATTGTTAGGCTTACTAAATTTAAGACTTCTCAGAAAAATGAGATACCTGGTAAGTTCAATGCTACCTGAGTGGGGGTTGATGGGTAGCTATTTGTTACCACTTGAGCCTTGTAATCTGCAGTAGTTTACTACTCTACTGGAAAAAACAACAACCATTTTGGTGCTGTGCTCAGAAACTGACGGAAGGCATTCAGCAAGCTGAGAAGTATTTATGACAACTATAAAAGTCAGGGTGAGATCAGAGAGTCTGTTCTTGCCTGGATCTGCTTCCATGTAACATCTCCTCCCCAGGCCCTTCCCCTGATGGTGCTATTATTATGGTAATTCAGTCGACAAGGACTGGACAGACTGAAAGCCAACTTCTCTGCATCTGACAGAGAGGTCTCACTTGATTAAGGCATTTAGAGATCAAGTGGAAGTAACTGGAAAGCAAAGAGAAACACCAGCAGCTTGGATAGTCCAAGGCTGTAGTCATGTTTGGGACAAACAAAAAAAATCTAGCAGACTAATCAAAGGTTTAACAGCAAGTTCCAGTAGGCGAGCCAGACATAGAGGGCACTAGAAGAAAGTTTCATATACTGGCCACCCAACACCCAAGCCATCCACCACTGATGGACAATGGAGCTTGCACACACAGAGAAAAGATGCAAGAGTCCAACGCTGCGAGAAGACTTAAAAATGGCACAAACTTTGAATGCATTCCCCGACCACACATAAATCCTAAAGCATACAGAAGTCTTATTAGCTGGAGGTGTTTGAGCATGAGTCTCATCAATCATGGGCCGACTATTTAGTTATGAAGCAACAGGAGTGAACTGTATGAGGCCAAGTGGTTTGTTTTCTTCTGAAAAAAAAAAAAAAAGAAATTCATAGAAGACATCAGCAGTCATGCACTGTAGAGAAGACTTGCAATAAATTTAATACAAACAAGTTATCAAATAAACGACAACCTCAAATCCTTCAAGGGAGAAAAGGCAGAATCCACAGTTGCTAAGACATATCTAAAATGTCAGCATCCAACAACAAAAAAATAATGAGACAAGCAAAGATAAGGGAAGAGTGCCGCATACACAGGGGGTAAAAGCTGTCAATAGAAAATGTCCCTGCGCAGTCCTAAATATCGGGTAGAGTCAGCAGACGAAAACTTGTTTATTTAAAGATTTATTTATTTATTTTAAAGTCAGAGTTACAGAATCAGAGGGAGAGACACAGAGACAGAGAGAGACAGAGAGAGAGAGAGAGAGAGAGAGAGAGAGAGAGAGATCTTCCACCTGCTGGTTCACTCCTCAAATGGCCACAACAGCCAGTGTTGGGCCAGGCCAAAGCCAGGAGCCAGGAGCTTCTTCCGGGTCTCCCATGTGAGTGGCAGGGGCCCAAGCACTTGGGCCATCAGCAGGGAGCTGGATCAGAAGTGGAGCATCCAGACACATTGGATGCCAGCATCACAGCTGGCGGCTTTACCCACTATGCTGCAACGCTGGCCCAAGCAGACAAAAACTTTAAGAAGCTATTATAAAATATGTTAACAAAATAAAGGAAAACATGATGATAATTACTTAACTAAGAGAAAATCCCAATAAAATGTCAAAATTATTTTAAAAACTCAAATAAGAAATTTCAGAATTCGAAAGTCTAACACCTGCAATAATAGAGGCAAAATTTGACCAGAAATTTGAAAAGAAAATAGCAAATTTGATAGGAAGAAGGCAATCAGTGAACTAGAAAACAAATCAACAGAAATTATCCAATATGAAAAACAGAGAAGAAAGGATGAAGAAAAATAAACCAGCTCAGAGAGCTGGGAGGACAGCAGTAGCCCCAAGGACAACAGCAGCCCCAAAAGAAGAGGAGAGGAAGAGAATAGAACAGAAAAAAAAAAAGAAATAATAACTGAAAAATTCATAATTTGATGAAACATATTAATGTATAGATTCAAGAAGTTCAAAGAACCCTATTAGGATAAAAGAAATCGGTACCCAGGTACATCAAAATCAAGCCATGGAGAATGAAAGGTAAACAAGATCTTGAAAGAGCAAGAGGAAAATGACTCATCACCTACAGTGGAAAAAACAATCCAATGTATGACTTCTCATCAGAAACAATGGAGACCTGAAGGCAGGGGAACAAAATTACCAAAGTACTGAAAAAAAATATTTGCCCATCAAGATTGTATCACATGAGGTGGGTGTTGTGGCACAGCAAATTAAGCAGCTGCTTAGGACACTGCATCCCAAATCAGAGTGCATGGATTGGGGTCCTGCTTCCAACTCTGATCTAGCTCCCTGCTTATGTGCCTGGGAAAACAGCTCCAAATCTGATCTAGCTTCCAAATCTGATCTAGCTCCCTGCTTATGGCCTGGGTGCTTGGACCCCCGCCACTCACAAGAGAGACCATGATGGAATCCTGGTCCCTGACTTCAATCTGGCCCAGCCGTGGCTACTGTGACTGTTTGGGAAGTGAATCAATGGCCTGAAGATATCTCTCTCTCTCTCTCTCTCTCTCTCTCTCTCTCTCTCTCTCTCTCTCTCTCTCCTTCCTCTCTCCCTCCCATCACTCTGCATTCCAATAAATCTCTTTTTAAAAGATTTACTTATTTATTTGAAAGTCAGAGAAACAGAGAAAGAGGGAGGAGGCACAGAGAGAATCTTCCATCTGCTGGTTCACTCCCCAGATGGCCGCAACAGCTGGATCTGGGCCAGGCTGAAGCCAGGAGCCCAGAGTTTTTTCCAGGTCTTCCAAGTAGCTGCAGGGGCCCAAGCACTTGGGCTATCTTCTACTGCTTCCCCAGGTACATTAGCTGAATTGGAAGCAGAGCAGCTGGGACTCAAACTCGTGTCCAGGTGGGATGCCGGCACTGCAGGCAGAGGCTTAACCCACTGTGCCACAGCACAAGCCCCAGTAAATAAATATTGAAAAAGAAAAAGAAAAGAACTATGGCGGAAAATAGTAAAATAGATCCAAAGAAAAAATAAGGAAGGTAATAATGAATTTAGAGTTGAAGTCAAGGAAACCAAACACAGGATTAAAAACATCAACAAAGGGCTGGCGCTGTGGCACAGCAAGTTAAAGCCCCAGTCTGCAGCACCTGCCTCCCATATGGGCGCCAGTTCAAGACCCGGCTGCTCTACTTCTGATTTAGCTCTCTGCTATGGCCTGGGAAAGCAGCAGAAGACGGCCCAAGTCCTTGGGCCCCTGCACCTGCACCTGCACAGGAGACCCAGAAGAAGCTCCTGGCTTAGGATCCCTGTAGCTCTGACCATTGCAGCCATCTGGGGAGTGCACCAGCAAATGGAAGACCTCTCTGTCTCTGCCTCTCTGTAACTCTGCCTTTCAAATAAATAAATAAATCTTAAAAAAAAAAAAAAAAACAAACAAACTGGCAAACCATAGGTCTAGACTAACCAAGAACATGGAAGAAAAGGCCAAAAACAAAACAACAACAAAAAGAGAAATGAAAATGAGGACATCCATATTAACTATAAGCCAACAAATTGTACAACTTAAATTAAATGGAAAGAGTTCTAGAAATATATAAATTGCCAAATCCAACTCAAGAATAAAAAGAAAATCTGAATTGATTTATGACAAGCAAAGAAATTTAGTTACTAATTTAAAATACTCCAAAAGGGGCCAGCACTGTGGTGTAAGGGATAAAAGCCACCACCTGCAATACCGACATCCCATACGGGCAGTGGTTCGAGTCTCAGCTGCTCCACTTGCTAACTTCAATGGTAAATTTTATTAAATATTTACAGAAGAAATAGCACCAACCCTCCACAATTTTTTTTCAGAAAATGGAGAGACCACTTCTCAATGTAAGCAACATGGTCAGTATTATTCTGGTCAGTATTATCTACATTAAACCAAGACAGTACAAGAACACAAAACTACAAGTCAACATCTCCTAAGAACCTAGAAGCAAATATGCTTAACAAAATACAAGTAATTTGAATTCAGTAACACATAAAAAGGATTATACAACATGACTCACTGGGGTGTATTACAGAAATCCGAGTTAGTTTCAACATCCAAAAATCAATTAATGTTAACATATAGTGTTAATAGATTAAATGATGAAACTATATTATAATTCTTGTATAATTGCAAAAAATGCATTTGACAAAATCCCACACGTGTTCATGATAAAAATTTTCAACAAGCTAGGAATAAAGTAACAGATGAAGGGTTTCCATGAGAACTCTGCAGTTACATACTTCATGTGAGAGGGAGGGCCGGTGCTGTAGTGTGGCAGGTAAGGTCACCACCTGTGATGCCACCATCACATATGGGTGCTGCTCCTCTCCTGGATGCTCTACTGCCAACCCAGCTCCCTGCTAATGCTCTTGGCTAAAGCAGTAGAAGATGGTCCAGGTGCTTGGGCCCCTGTCACTCATGTGGGAGTAAAGTTCCTGACTCCTGGCTTCAACCTGGCTCCACCCTGACTGTTGCAGCCACTTGGGGAGTGAACCAGCACGTGGAAGGTTTCTCTGTCTCTCCCTCTCTCTGTAACTATGACTTTCAAATAAATAAATAGACAAAGTAATAATAATGTGAGAGGGAATACATCCCCTTAATATTGGGAACAAGGTAAGGTTATCTACTCTCACCACTTCTATTCAATAGTGTGTTGCAGCTTCCAGTTCTTGCAATAATATAAAAAGTGATGACATCCTGGTGCCAGTATCATGGTACAGAGGGTTAAGCTCTTGTAGAAAACATTTTGGCACTATTTTGAAAAGCTAAACATAAATATCCCATACAACCCAACAATTCCATTGCCAAGTGTGTGCCCAAGAGAAATGAAAACACTGCTACACACAAAGACTTCCATGCTAATTAATGTTCATAGCAGCCCCATTCATAATGTCCCAGACTGGACACAATCCAAGCGTGTATCCTGGTAAATAGAGAAAACACAGTGTGGTATCTGCTTATGAGGGAGCACCACTGACACGTGTTAGAACATAGAGGAATCCCAAAAACGTGCTCGGACACAAAAACTCCATACCATATGATTGCATTAACGTGAAATGTCCAGAAAAGGCAAATCTGGAGACAAAACAGCAGATCACTGGCTACCTTGGGGTGAGACATTTTTAACTGCAAATGGTCTCCAGGAAATCTGAGGGGACTGCTGGTCTTTTTTTAAGATTCATTTATTTATTTGAAAGTCAGTTATACAGAGAGAGGAGAGGCAGAGAGAGAGAGAGAGAGAAAGAGAGGTCTTCCATCCGATGGTTCACTCCCCTATTGGCCACAATGGCCAGAGCTGCGCCGATCCAAAGCCAGGAGCCAGGAGCTTCTTCCGGGTCTCCCACGCAGGTGCGGGGGCCAAGGACTTGGGCCATCTTCTACTGCTTTTCCAGGCCATAGCAGAGAGCTGGATCGGAAGTGGAGCAGCTGGGTCTCAAACCAGTGCCCATATGGGATGCCGGCGCTTCAGGCCAGGGCATTAACCCACCGAGCCACAGCACCAGCCCCTGCTGGTCACTTTTCAAGCTGGACCATGGTTGCTGTGTTAGTCTTCTACTGCTGCCTAACAAGCTACAACACAAGCAAAGACTTAAAATGCCCATTTATTATCTTGCAGTTCCTCACAGGTCAGCGGCCCAGCCATGGTGGAGGTGGGTCCTACTGGGCTGAAATCAAGGTGTCAGCTGGGCTGTGTTGCCACCAGGGTCCCCTTTCAAGCTCGGCTGGTTGTTGGCGGAACCCAGCTCCTCGTTGTGGAAGGACAGAGGCCCGGCTCCTCCACTGTCCGCTTCCTCGGTTCAGCAGGAGGGTCTCTCTCTTATGCCAGTCCCCTTTCAGGCACTTACACCTGATCAGTTCAGGCCCAGCCAGGATATTGTCCCCTTGCATTAACTAATAAGATGACCTTAATAACACTTGCAAAATCCCTTCACCTTTGCCATGCAATGCCACCTAATTAAAGAAGTGACACTGTACTCATTCACAGGGCCCACTCTGGTATCCCACAAAGAGCATCATACAGGGCACAGACACCAGCACTGGGCATCTTAGGGGTCCTCTTCAATCCTGCTCACCACCGCTATACAGCTGACAAATTCACTAGAACTCACCAACTGTATACACACCATAGGTTAATTTTATGTTATGTAAATTATACCTCAAAAAGCTGTTTAACAAGTGTGGTGAAAAAGAAAATGGTGGCTGGCGCCGCAGCTCACTAGGCTAATCCTCTGCCTTGCGGCGCCGGCACACCAGGTTCTAGTCCCGGTCGGGGCGCTGGATTCTGTCCTGGTTGCCCCTCTTCCAGGCCAACTCTCTGCTGTGGCCCAGGAGTACAGTGGAAGATGGCCCAAGTCCTTGGGCCCTGCACCCGCATGGGAGACCAGGAGAAGCACCTGGCTCCTGGCTTCGGATCAGCGTGGTGTGCCGGCCGCAGCACACCGGCCACGGCGGCCATTGGAGGGTGAACCAACGGCAAAGGAAGACCTTTCTCTCTGTCTCTCTCTCTCACTGTCTACTCTGCCTGTCAAAAAAAAGAAAAAAGAAAAAGAAAAGAAAAGAAAAGAAAATGGTGTCCAGAGAGCTGTAATTCTCACTTTTTTACTTGGGCTACATTATTTTTCTCATGAAATGAACCAAGCCCAGGACTGCCTTTTCTAGGAAATGATGCCACAGAGAGCCAAGTTTTCCACACTCATCAGCCATGTCCTTTGTAATTGGTTATGGCAGCTACTTCACAGTAACCACTTCCCGTATGCACGGCAGCCAACTCTTCCACTACCGGGCTTCAGTCTTGGGTCGCCGTCTTGGTAATGAATGGGGGCTCACTTAGACTCAAAGACTTCGGATCTCCATAGAGAGGAGTCACCCCGGATGAGAGTTTCCACTCTCCAGTTTCTCCTCTGGGGAGTGGCTCTACTTTGAGTTGCCGTCAAACCAAGTGGGAACAATGTGTAGTCACACGAGGCCCCCTTTATGCCAGCTGTATACTCTGCAAAATGTCATCACCCCAAAGGTCAGAAACTATGAGTCGTGGAGCTCTCTCTGAGGACCCCGGAGCCTCTTTGAAGTGGAACCGCTCTCCTCTCGTGCTGTCTTGTGTATGCTGAACCAGTGTCTAAAACCAAATGTTTCCCAACTTCAGGCTACTCTGAGAACCCTCAGCCTTTAAAGAGCTTGCTTGTGTAGAAAACACAGCAGGGCTTTGGGGGAGCGAACCTGCGGGTGGGTGCTCTCTCTGTGTCTGTCTCTCTCTGTCTCTCAAATGAACAAGCAAGCAAGCAAACAAACAAATAAAAACACACAGCAGGGCTCGCTAATTCCACCTCAGGTGCTCCCATGACACCATGAAGCAGTGCGCACTCCCCAAGGGGACGCCCAGCAGGGTCAACTGGATGGCTATCTCCTAGCTGGCTGTTCTCAAGCCAAACTGAACTGTCACCATGGAAACGCAACACAATGGAGCTGTCCCTCCTGGAGAAAAAAACGTTTAGAATCCCCCATTCAAGGGTTTAATGTTAAACATAAGAGAAACCCTTCTGCATAATTTATTTTTATGAAAATAAGATCCTTTGTATAAGCAAACTTTAAGAAATAATGACTTAACTCTTGAGAAAATAAATTAGGGTCACTGGCTTTTTACAATCCTAATGACGAAAATGGCCACCGTATCAGATCATTTGAAAAATCCTAAAAGCTTCAATTCAATTAGCCAAAGGTGCAATCCCATTCCTCCAACGTGCTGTAGATCAGATAAGACTCTACACTTACCTAAGTAGCATCTCTGGGACACAGGCTGACACCGCGCCCTATGCAATGCTTCCCTGGGACGTTTAGGTCGTAACCTACAACTCACAGCACCACAGAGGCGTGTATTCCATTCTCTCATCATTTATCACATCAAAGGCAAATAGTCCATTCCCTTGTTATTTATTATGTCAGGGTAACACAGCAGCTCACAGACTGAGAGATAAGGGTCAGACTCCTTGGGTTCCCAATCCCAGCTCTGCAACTTGGCAGCTGTGCTATTTTACCTAGTTAATTACATTTCCCAAGCCTCTACTTCCTCACCTTTAAAATGGGTATAACAGCATAAAGCCAGAGTCAGTAAACTATGACCTACATGCCACCTCCACTTTTGAAAGCAAAGCTTTAACAGAACATGGTCACACTTATTCATATACGTATTGTCCATGACTGGGTTCAGAGAGATTGTGTGGCCTGCAAAGCCTAAAAGATTTACCTTATGGCCCACTACAGAAAAAAATCTGCTGGCTTCTGACAGGGAAGATTCACGGGGGATTCAATGAGATAATTCATGGAAGGTGCTATATGCAGTTAAGAAAACCACAGTTGAGGCCAGGAATTACCATGGTTTATTAATAGCAGTAAGTTGTAAAACTCTTGTGATCTCGTGTCCTAAAGCTCAGATACCTTGATCAAGAACAGCCTGGGAGCAGACTGCCTGGGAAGTAACACCTGGGCATCAGTAGGCTGTTTCCAATGTGCTGCCCACGGAGGTGGTGAGGTGGTGTGAACGCAGGATGTGACGGGCAGCTGTCAGTGCAGGCAGGGGGCCTGGGGAGGCCACAGACGGCAGCTGCCACAGTCACCCATGTCACATAAAAGATACTCTGCCCTTCCTTCATGGAGGAGCTCTCGGGCACAGGTGTGAGACACATGCATATTCATGGCTGGCCTCACTCCTAACTACCCAGAGGAGACCACAAAGGGACTAGGAAGGCTGCGATGATGCTTGGGTAATGCCCAGAGCAGGTGCAGGTAGCCACACAGAGCCTAGTTCCATTTTCCTAGGCAGTCACTGGCTTCCCAAGTTGTCTTTTGCTTGTCCAGAATAGCAAATACAGGCAGTGGGCTAGAATATGAAATGTTTAAAGGTCACGTTCCTGTCACAAGATCTAGGTTTACAATTCAAGATGCCAGCACGGCTCTACAGCTGGGCCTATAGTCACACAACTGGCACAGCTGGCCTGAGTTAGTACATCTGCAAATAAACTCTGACTGATCATCACACGTTGCAATGGGCCCCATAAATCTTTCAAACGGGTCTCACAAAGTTGTCTTTCAAAGCAACTACATAAAAGATCTAAGGAGTTCCTGCTAACAGGGAGGCTTTCACATACGAACGACCGCCTGGACTCTGTCTGCTCCCGTCTAGGGCTTGCAAGTCTCACCTGGGCAAGTCTGCCTCAGTGCCTTGTGTGTTAAAGCAAAGTTGTAAGAACACGCAAAATTAAGACAGTTGTTATTCAAAGTGCTGCATGCCGGTGGATTCTCATTAATCTGTCCCAAAAGGATCATAAATAAGCTCAAGGAGGAAACATTAGCCCCAGGAGGAAACCCTAATTTCACCCATGGTTTCTAAGTTGAAGTGGAACTTCCACATCACACAAGCTCACGAGTTGTGAAGTCCTTGATGTTCCTCCCAGAAACTTTCCAACCAAATAAATCATCTCACAGTGTTTTTAAAAATTTGGCCCAGCGGGTTAAGCTTCAGCTTGCAACAGTGATATCCCCTATCAGCGTGCAGGTTTGAGTCCCGGCTGCTCCACTTCTGATTCAGATCCCTGCTAATGCACCTGGGAAGGCAGCAGAACAAGCCCAGGTGCTTCAGTCCCTCCCATCCAGGTGGAAGACCAGGATGGAGTTTCTGGTTCCTGACTTCAGTTTGGCCCAGCCTGGGCTGTTATGGTCATTTGGGGACTAAATCAGCAGACAGAACATGTCTCTCTCCACACGCCCCCAACCCCGTTCTGTATCTACATAAAAAAAGGAAAAGGAAATAAATAAAAAGTAGGCCCTTTGTTGGCTATAGGAGCTGCTTAAAAGCCATACACTGGCCGGCGCCTCTGCTCACTAGGCTAATCCTCCGCCTAGCGGCGCCGGCACACCGGGTTCTAGTCCCGGTCGGGGCGCCGGATTCTGTCCCGGTTGCCCCTCTTCCAGGCCAGCTCTCTGCTGTGGCCAGGGAGTGCAGTGGAGGATGGCCCAGGTGCTTGGGCCCTGCACCCCATGGGAGACCAGGAAAAGCACCTGGCTCCTGGCTCCTGCCATCGGATCAGCGCGGTGCGCCGGCCACAGCGCAACAGCCGCGGCGGCCATTGGAGGGTGAACCAACGGCAAAAGGAAGACCTTTCTCTCTGTCTCTCTCTCTCACTGTCCACTCTGCCTGTCAAAAAAAAAAAAAAAAAAAAAGCCATACACATGACACCAGCTGTTACGTTGGCTGCCCTAGAGGAGCTTCCTATCTGAGATGGACCAGGCTGTCCCTGGTGGAAACAGAGGCTGGGCAATCACACCACGTGGGCAGATATCACAACGGACCAGCCGCAGAGGTCTCAGCGTTTACAGTGTATCCAACCTGATATTCAAGTTGCACCAAAACACTTGGCAATTCTGCCTGACTACAGCTGAGCCCCCAAACCCTCTGCAATAACATTCTTTAACTTTTTAAAAATGTATATAAAGGGAACACATTTCATGTATTTCATATATACAGCTTGAAGAACTTAATGATACTTCCCACCCTACCCTTCCTCCTCCCTCTTTTCTTATTTTTCTTTTAGGTTCTACCGTGGCATACTTTCTTTCTTTTCTTTTTTTTAAAGTCTATTTATCTACTTGAAAGGCAAAGTCAGAGGCAGAGACAGAGGTCTTCCATCCTCTGGTCCACTCCCCAATTGGCCACAACAGCCAGAGTTGAGCTGATTTGAAGCCAGGAGCCAGGAGCCTCTTCCGTGTCTCCCCACATGAGTGCAGGGGCCCAAGGACTTGGACCATCCTCCACTGCTTTCCCAGGCCACAGCAGAGAACTGGATCAGAAATGGAGCTAGCTGGGACTCAAATCGGTGTCCACATGGGATGCCGGCACTGCGGGCAGTGTTTTTACCTGCTACCCCACAGCGCTGGCCCCCATAGCATACTTTCAATTCACTTTATAATCAAGAGCTTAACACTCCAATAAATAAAGAATTCAACAAGTAGTAAGCAGAAAACCCACTGTTCCTCAAGAGTACAGACAAGCGCTATAAACAACAACCAAATCACAAATAACCTCCTTGAGGCTGCCCCATAGCACGCCCGTTTGGACTGAGGATGGCAGAGGGCCCACCCAAGGCTTTGCTTTCCCCAGCACCAGTGATCAGCAGCAATGGACCCATTTTTCACGTCAAAAGCCTTCTGATGAGCGTGGAGCAGCAAGGCGCCTGCAGAGACTCCACCACCACACAGCCCCTTAAGTTCCCAGCGGATGACACTTTACATGTGCTTAAGGCAGCCAAGTTGGAGTCAACTTGATAGACAAAAAGAGTAATCAACTAATTCAGCTGCCTATTTCACACGGTTGTCCAGTTAATAGAAGTAACACCCTACCAGCTCTTCCAGGCCTTAATTTTAGGGAATAAAGGCTTGTTATTTACTGATTTATTATTTATTTATATATTTGCAAGTCAGAATTAGAGAGAGAGAATCTTCCACCTGCTGGTTTACTCCCAAAATGGCCCCAAATCCCAGGACTGGGCCAAGCTGAAGCCAAGAACCTGGAGCTTCATCCGGGTCTCCCACGTGAGTGCAGGGGCCCAAGCACTTGGGCCATCTTCTGCTGCTTTCCCAGGTGCATTGGTAGAGAGCTGGATGGGAAGTGGAGCAGCTGGGACATAAACCAGCACCCATAGGAGATGTCAGTGTCACCACTATGCCACAACATCAGCCCCACATTCTCATTGTTAAAGCACTATGTCCACACTCATGCTAAGTATGATGATGATTTGTTAGTACTAATCTCTTCTCTGGAGAAGGGACAGGCGGGGACAAGAGGCAGGGACAGGCAAAAAGAACCATAAACACCGAGACACACAAACCTGGTCACAAGTCTCACGATATGTTTCTCTTGACAGCAAACTTTAAGTATATGCAGATTGTAAGTTGGATGAATTTAATCCACTAAAATGTTTTCACGCTTTACTGGCTTGTGTGATTGCTAGTTAGTCATGGCTGACACAAAAAATTACTGTCTTCTCGAAAAATATGAATAGGATTACAGCTTAAAATAAAACACAGTCAGATTTCAAGACTATTAGTGACACTGAATGCAACTGGGAAAAACGTATTTGCTGAATTTACATCCTTATTATATTACCTCAATCTGCTTTTCACATGTTATAATTTGTTGAAGGTTAAGAATACAGTTTGTGCTTTGAAAATAACTTCATCACACAGCATCAGTAAGCAGTATCAACCTCTCCGCAAAATGAGACTACTTCATTTATTTAAAATCCAATAGGTACAGCTGGCACCTCGACTCAATAGGCTAACCTGCGGCGCCGGCACACCAGGTTCTAGTCCCGGTTGCTCCTCTTCCAGTCCAGTTCTCTGCTGTGGCCTGGGAAGGCAGTGGAGGATGGCCCAAGTGCTTGGGCTGCACCCACATGGGATACCAGGAGAAGCACCTGGCTCCTGCCTTCGGATCGGTGCAGCACACCGGCGGCAACGTGCCAGCTGTAGTCGCCCCTTGGGGGGTGAACAAACGGAAAAAGGAAGACCTTTCTGTCTCTCTCTCTCTCACTGTCCACTCTGCCTGTCAAAAGAAAGAAAGAAAGAAAGAAAGAAAGAAAGAAAGAAAGAAAGATCCAATAGGTACAAATATTGCCAAGGATGCATGATGTGTGCATATCCCTGAAGTAAATTTTGCCAGAACACTGGTGGAAAAAGCTGACAGGTGCATTCTAGCTAATAACAACACCGTCTGATGTCATCTCTGTTCTTAGCACTTCCATTGTTATCATCGTTTGCTATAAGAACATATCCTGGGTGATGAGAAAGTTTTACCTCCATTTTCTAGCTCAAGAAAGAGAAGTTCTAAAGCAATTTTTGCAAAGCTATGCATTATGAGAAAACTTCAAAAAGTTCACAGAGAAGTGGAATTAAAAGGTAATTTAATTTTGGTGCAAAAAAGTTTTGAAATCCATGCATAGTCCTTTCATAATATACACTTTCCAAGTTCTTTTTGAAAACCCCTTATACACTGAGGTTTCTTGGTCTATATAGAGTAAACCAGTATCTTTCAAACTTTTTTTTAAAGATTTATTTATTTTGAAAGTCAGAATTCCAGAGAGAGAAGAAGAAGGAGAGGAACAGAGGGGGAGAAGAGGAAAGGGGGAGAAGGGGAGAACAGGAGAGGGAGAGAGAAAAGAGATATCATCCATCCACTGGTTCACTCCCCAGGTGGCAGCAACAGCCAGCACTGGGCCAGGCCGAGGCCAGGAGCCAGGACCTTCATCCAGGTCTCCCACACAGGTGGCAGAGGCCCAAGAATTTGGGCCATCTTCCACTGCTTTCCCAGGCCGTGAGCAGGGAGCTGGATCAGTAGAGCAGCAGGGATATGAACGGATTTCCATATGGGGTGCAGGCTCTGCAGGCGGGAGCTTTATCCACTATGCCACAATGTTGGCCACAGTTTTCACCTATCTTTTTACTCCAGATGTCTCTCAAACATGTCATCATTTCCTTGAAGTCAGTCCCTAAAACCCACTAGCCAGTTGGAAAACGCTATGCTGTAACTCAACTCACAGCTCAGAATATGAAGAAGAACACACGTAGGAGGGTTTAATGACCAGCTTCAAGGGGGAAAAAGTTGCATCTCTGAAGCTGCAGCAGGACCACTTCTGATCAGCATCACACGCCAGCGTTACAACTTCTCATTCCAGTCCTGGGTGCCTCGCTTGTGATTTATCAAATGCAGATGCCGGAACGCAATCTCAGAAAACGCTTAACTCAATCAGTGTGCAGCCACCCAGGCACCTCCGGAGGGAAATGACAAGCGCCGGTTTTGGACAGTGAAGGGGAAAGAAAGCCTTGTGCAAATCCGGAATCATCTGTCATGAGCAAAGGTGGAAAATTATAGAGGAACTCCTTTGGGTTGCAAAGATATCATTTAGGATTCCACAGCGGCAATTTAATAAATGATAGCCTTCTGGATTGAGTGATTTCACCTGCCTCCTCAAGTACCTAATTTAGGACCAGGGAGCAATTACAATCTACAGAGTCAAGGCATGGAATTATAAATGTCTGATTTACCATGGTCAAGGCTCCATCTACGTCTTCAAACCAGAGCGGATGACAACATCTCCCCATTTTCTCTAACAAAAGATCCACCTGACGTCTGACACTTCTCAATGTTCACGTATTCAACGATTCATCCTTGCATTCACTCATTCATCAAACAGGGGCATCTCACAAATGGGCCACCATATGCACAATGAGAAAAGTCATTCAGGCTGCTAATGAACAGAACAGGGACTGGGTTTCCACAGTCAGAGACCTGGGAAAAGCTGACAAGATTCTATTATGAGCAAGGCCCCACAGGCGCGGATGACTACTGAGGTATCTGCTTCCATTTATCATGTGGAACCTGGCCCTCTCGATGCTGTCTGGAGCAAATATCAAATATTTTCATACAGCTGAGGCTCTCCTGTTCACTGACACCCGTTCAACTGAGCTTGACTTTGCCTCATTTGGAAAGGCTTTACCTGGTATCTTTCCATAGACTGAAGGAACTATGAAATTAGATGTTTCTCGAAAGCTGTTTCTGAATTGAACTTTGATACGTCATAGGAGCTCACTCATCACATAATCCCTGTGCAGAATGAAGAATCATATTTGTTGTGAATAATCACCCCCAATGGGTCTGTTGGGCTCACAACTTTCTCCAGGTGTGACTCCCTGTTACAAAGGAACAAAATAGGTGGAAGGAAGAGCTGATTTGCCTAAGAACTGGATTGTGCTACACTCAAATAACTTTAGCTTTGACTTAGTGTTCTCTCAATGTGATCCTTTTAGATGCAAATGTATTTCCTCATTGCAGGGTAATTTATGGGTTATTTCTATTGTATGAAGTCAAATTACTTCAGTGACCTGAAGTACCTCAATAAAATAGCTCTAAAACATTTAGTATGGAGTGTTATAAAATGGGGACTATTCTCCATTATACAAGTCATCACTCTAAAAATTTTAATAGATCTATTTTATTTACTTATTTGAAAGGCAGAGTGACAGCAAGGGGGTGAGGGAGAGACAGAGACAATGAGAGAAACACATACAACTGGTTCACTTCCCAAATGGCCACAAAAGCAGGCAAAGCCAAGAGCCTGGGACTCCAACTGGCTCTCCCACCTGGGTGGCAGAGGCCCAAGGACTTGGGTCATCATCCGCCACCTTCCCAGACACATTATCTGAGAGCTGACTGGAAGTGGAGCAGCCAGGACTGGAACTGGCACTCGGATATGGGATGCCAGCCTTGCAAGCAGCAGCTTCACCCACTGTGCCAGGACACCTGCCCCACTGTAAAAATGTCCATGCTCATCCCTTTCTCTTTCTTTCTGATATTAAGCTATCACCTGCACAGCTCTTTACTCTGTCTCCTTATTATTTAAATCGTCTCTCACGCCTTCTGCCTTCAGACACTTTTTCTGGATATCACAACTCTCATTACCCACCCGAGCCTCTCCTCCACCTGCATCCTGTATGTGCTCTCAAGGCTCCTCTTCCAGTCTCAGTCCAGCAAATGAATGTGGCCGTGAACTCCCTGTCTGCTGTTCAATGACCCCTGCAGTGCTCTCGGACAGTCTGACACATACTTACCTTCCACTATAATTTAGCATCATGGTAACCGTTACTGGAAACAGATATAACCATGGGGTTCAAAAGCCCATATTCCGTCTACTAACATGCGGTTTGCCTTAAGGATTTGTGAGACAAAGTTCGAATCATCATTTATATAAAATATATACACCTTCTCATAGAAGCTAACACAACCAATACGGAAATAAAATTAGCTTTGGTTTACGTTACGGTATTAAGTATCTCTAAATTTCCACTTTACTACTTTGTTCATATTATTGCCATATCCATGCCTTTGACCTCAGAAGCAGAAATATTCAATTGGATGTATTAAATATATTTACAGAATCGCTTTTAATCCTCATGCTAGTAACATCAGGGCAAAAGACAACCTTATCAAGCCACTTAGTCGAAGGCACAAAAGCAAAATTCGGTACATTTTCAACATTCAATTTTCCATCTTCCAAATACAATTTTTCAGTTTCCAATTGTAGCTTTAAGAAACACTAGGAAGAAGTTCCAATTACCTCAAATTGTTTTCTACCGCATTACCTTCTGGCAACCTCGACTTCGCAGCAACTATTTTAGTGTTCTAGTTACACACGCAACTAAGTTCTCCTATGGAAATGCTGTGAGAAGCAGGTGCTGCCTACCAAATTGAACAGGGAACCGTGTGTCGTGTTCACAGCGTCAACGGCAAATGCAGGAGTGAGGGTCGCCTCCCACAAGCAGGGAGTTGCAGTCACTCTTCATCAACAAACCCACCCAGGGAAGAAAACACTGGCTATGTCAATATGGAGAACAGCTTTACCCTGTCCTATCTCGAAACACTCTCACTCTGTGGACAATCCCAAAACACTGTAATGTGTTTTTTACAAAAGCAGCTGGCTGGGCATTTCTGTATTTATTCAATTAGACAGCAGAGGGGAAAGTCTCAGCACTGTCAGAAGAATATTTGCAATGCAATTAGGGGGAGGACAAGTGCATCTGAGTGGATGCCAGACACAGGGGCCTCCCCTTAATTCACACAGCCCAACGTCTTTCTGCGGCGTGCAGCATCCAACAGCACTTCCTACAGTTTTCAAACTTTTGTCAGTTAACTACATGCTTACCGGGCGCCTCGTCTGGACACTCAACACTGCGGGCTCGGCATCCAGCACTGTGTACCTTGTTCCAGCACCATCTGTCACTTAAGCTTCCACAGATTCAAAAATTTCAATGCAAACTCATCTACGCGGTGGCGCTCACACTGAAGCTATAATTCAAATTTCGACGTGCAGCCTGAATTCCTTTTCAATGTTCTTCAACTTTGACCCAGCTCCCCCCACCCCCTTTGCTGAAAAGGGCCAAGACAACAGCCCAGCAAGTGGGGCAGGCAAAACAGGCCTCCTTTGTTCACTTTTGTCCTTTCAGCTCTCTATTGAGGTGAGGAACTGAAAAGGCTCTGGAAGGCAGCAGGCTGCTCACAGAACCGCAAGACTCCAGGAGGAAACTCTCCAGAGTCCATTTGTACCTTAAGACACAGTTAGTAAGTGCAAGGTTAGTGCTTTGCCTTTGCCTTGCACGAGAGAGAGAGGGACAGAGAGAGACAGACAGAGAGAGACTGAGACTCTGTTCATGCTGTTTAGCGTGAGTTTCGTGACATTCATCAAAAACGCATGCTGTAAGTTATACCATTCAAACGCCAAGGGCATCTGGAGCAGCATGAAATTAGCTTTATAGTTGAGATTTGGAGGAAGGATCACTGCATGAATACATCTACTGGATTTTTTGAATGCTCTCAGCCCACTGGAGAAAGATAAATCAAATTCACTGCATATCAGCCAGTGGAAGACCTCCTACAGGATTCCCTCAGATTTCCCTGGGAATAGATTCTTCTGGCTACAATGGGTTTTGAACCAATACATTATGCCCTCCCATCATTTAATAAGAAGAATCTTAGAAGTATCCCTTTTGTCGGACAGCAATGGGCATTTTCCTTCTCATGTAAACTAAACAGTGCTTTAGTATAGGTCAGTATGGAGGGAAACCAGGGAGCAGGGATGCAAGAGAAGATCTCACCCGTTTGCCAACTGAGTAAGACTTGGGATGATAAGTGGAGGGGAGTTAGTGGCCCTAAGTCTGTTCCCTTGCCCCTGGCATTCCGTACACTCACTCGCATTTTAGCCACTTGAGGGAAACCTTCCGTCACACTGTTCAAATTTATCTTTTTCTAATTTGAAATTCCAATCTTGTAGCCCAGTAAAATAGGTCAATTAAGTTGACACCGCGTCTTTCTTATTAGCTCAGCGAAGCAATTCTAATTGGGTGGTGACAGTGTATGCTGTCACCTTTGAAGCTTCCGTGGTGGGGCGAGGCCCCCAACGCAGGGCTCCAGCACACCTCCAAACAGGCAGCATCAGGAGATCCCCTACTTAGGTTCACACTGCACGCAAATTTACTCTCGCTCTGGATCGCAATAATGTCATGTCCAAGCAGTAAAACAAAAGCAAACTGATTAATTAACTCATTCAGCACAAGTGCCCTACAGACATAGATGCTAGCAAAGTAGTAGAGTAGTAAGAGAAAACAGTACCGAATAATTTAAGGGTATTACTCCCTTGTCTTGACGCTCCAACTCAACATTTAAGAAAATCACAAGGATGCATGTCACCAAAGCTGTCTTATCCTGGACTACCACGACACACACGCTCCACAGCAGCTATTTCATGCTTTGCACTACGTGTGGGGTCAGGGAATGCCTGCTGGAAACTGTGTGTCTTCTGATTAATAAAACTTAACCCAGAACTTAGAAAATCCTGTGAACGACGCATTCATAAGGCCCAGTAAATTAATAAACGTACAGCTTTAAAAAGTAGCAGCAACTTCACTTCACACTCATTAGGATGGTGCCAGCAAGAAAGCACAAAGTAGCAAGCGTTGCTGACGATGGGGAGAAACCGGACCCCTGGTGCATGGCTGGTGAGAAGTCGAAGTGGCGCAAATGCTATGGAAAACAGCAGGGCAGTGCCTCTGAAACACAGAAATCGAACCATCATAGAATGCAGCAGTCTGGTTTCTGGGTGTACACCCTAAAGAACTGCAAGCAGGGACTTGACGGGTATTTGCACACTGATATTCACAGCAGCATCACAGCAGCCAAAAGGTGGAAGGAACCCAAGTATCAGTCAACAGATGATTGGGCAAACTTAATGCGGCATATACAGAAAACGAAACAGCATCAGCTTTCAAAGGGAAGGAGATCCCGTTACACGGGTGAACCGTGGAGACACTACACCAAGGGAGATAAGCCAGTCACAAAAGCACGAACACTGTATGAGCCCACTCATCTAGGGTACCTAGAGTGCTCAGACGCACAGAGATAGAATACGGGACGATGGTTGCCTGGAGCTGCAGGCAGAAGAGACAGGAATTAGTATTCCCGAGTCCAGAGTTCCAGTTTAGGAAGATGAAAAAAGTCCTGGAGGTAGATACATACCATATGAATGTACTTAATGCCATTGAACTGTAAATCTAAGAACAGTAAATCACGTGCTATACATTAGCACAAAGCATTACCTTTCATATAAATATACTGCATTGGCCCCTCTGATAATGAAGGAGTTGTGGTTGCCAAAGCTGGAGACAGAGTCCCATGGTTTCCTCCTTCCTGCACATTTTGAGAGGGAAACACTCAGCAGCTCACTTGGTAAGTTTTCCTAGAAACTGCACTCAAACTCGCAGACACAGAGTAGGGTGCTAATCACCAGCATGCAGCAGCCAGGGCACAGGAGGGACAGAGGGGTGCAGGGTGGGACATGAGGGGCTGTGGGTCCAAGGGTTCCAAGTTTCAGCTGTGCAGAAGAAATGCAGAGTGGTGACTACCAAGAATAACACTATTGTACTCTCGTGACATACTAAGAATACAGGGATTGTAAATATCCTCATCATAAAAATAAAAAGAGGTAAGGCCAGCACTGTGGTGCAGTAGGTTAATCCTCCACCTGTGGCACCAGCATCCCATATGGGCGCCGGTTCAAGTCCCAGCTGCTGCACTTCCGATCCAGTTCTCTGTAATGGCCTGAAAAAGCAATGGAGAATGACCCAAGTCCTTGGGCCCCTGCACCCATGTGGGAGACCCAGAAGAAGCTCCTGGGTCCTGGCTTCAGATTGGTGCAGCTCTGGTCATTGTAGCCAATTGGGGAGTGAACCAGTGGATGGAAGACATCTTTGCCTCTCCTTCTCTGTGTAACTCTTTCAAATAAATAAAGAAATTTTTTTTAAAATAAAAATAAATAAAAAGAAGTAACAATGTGAAGTGATAAATATGTTAATTACACTGACAGTGCATGTGTATCAAAACATATTGTAGGGCTAGCGCTGTGGTGTAACAGATTAAGCCGCAATGCTGGCATCCCATGTGGGCACCGGTTTGAGTCCCGGCTGTTCCACTTCTATCCAGCTCCCTGCAATGGCCTGGGAAAACAGTAGAAGAGGCCTGGTTACTTAGGCCCTGCACCCACATAGGAGACCTGGAAGAACTGCAGCCATCTGGAAAGTAAACCATTAGATGGGGCCGGCGCAGTGGCTCACTAGGCTAATCTTCCGCCTGCAGCGCCGGAACACCGGGTTCTAGTCCCGGTCGGGGTGCCGGATTCTGTCCCGGTTGCCCCTCTTCCAGGCTAGCTCTCTGCTATGGCCCGGGGGTGCAGTGGAGGATGGCCCAAGTGCTTGGGCCCTGCACCCCATGGGAGACCAGGATAAGTACCTGGCTCTTGCCATCGGATCAGCGCTGTGCGCCGGCCGCAGCGCGCCGTCCACGACGGCCTTTGGAGGGTGAACCAACGGCAAAAAGGAAGATCTTTCTCTCTGTCTCTCTCACTGTCCACTCTGCCTGTCAAAAGTAATAATAATAATAAAATAAACCATTAGATGGAAGATCTCTCTCTGTATGTGTCTCCCTCTCTCTCTGTAATTCAGCCTTTCAAACAAATAAATAAATACATAAATCTTTCTTTAGAAACCATGTTGTGTGTCTTAAGGGCTAGTGTTGTGGCAAAGCAGATTAAACCACTGCCTGTAACACTGGTATCCCATATAAGCACCGGTTCAAGTTCCAGCTGTCCCACTTCCCATCCAGCTCCCTGCTGATGCACCTGGAAAAGCAGCAGCAGAGAACCCAGGTGCTTGGGCCCCTGCCACCCACATGGGAGACTCAGAAGGAGGTCCTGGACCCTGGTTTCAGCCTGGCTCAGCCCTAACAGTTGCAGCCATTTGAGAAGTGAACCAGTGGACGGAAGATCTCTCCCCCTAACTCTGCCTTTCAAATAAATGTCTTTATGAAAATCATGTAACATATCTTAAATATATCCAATTGTTATTTGTAAATTGTATCTCAATAAAGCTGGGGTAGAACACGAAACTTCAGGCTCAGGTGCCAACAAAGGCTTTTTCTAAATGAAAGGGCTTTTCATTCATCAGGTAAAATGTTAATTTAAAAAAACCATCCACAAGATTTTTGCCTATAGCAAAATCCAGAAAGCTCTCTCGGCCTTATCTGCCAGAAAGGTTCAAGGCTCCTTCAGATGCGGAAGTACTAAATTTAAAAGAAAAAGAACACCCAGATGTACTTAGTAACATTCAATTATTACTTTTTCATCAATCATCTCAGCGGTTGAAGGTCAACCTGAAGAAGTCAGTGGATCCAAACACTGGAAACTTACATAGAACAAGAACACAGGCACCCGGAGTTCCAGTTTAATTGGCTCTGAGTTGGCAAGCATCTCAGATGGGAACTGATCTTGGAAAATGGGGAAGGCTGCTGACAGAGGGAGCAGATGAGGACTTCAGGGTGATGGTCTCCGCCTGCGTGTCTCAGTGGTTCTGCTCAGGGGTGAGTCATGACTAGGAGGGACCACAAGGGGGCTTTCTCCCACGTTCCTGTTTTGTTTCTTGATTTGAGTGCAAGTTCATCAAGCTGCACGTTTTTAAAAAAGATTTATTAATTTTATTTGAAAGGCAGAGTTACAGAGAGAGGAGAGACAGAAAGAGAGATTTTCCCATCCATTGGTTTACTCCCCAAATGGCAGCAACATTGGGAGCTGGGACAGGCCAAAGCCAAGACCTTGGAGCTCCACCCCAGTCTCCCATGTGGGTGCAGGGGCTCAAGTACTTGGGTCATGTGCTGCTGCTTTCCCAGGAGCACTAGCAGGAGCTGGATCTGCAGATGCACCTGGATGCCAGCATTGCAGGTGGCAGCTTAGCCCGCTGTGCTACAATGCTGGCCCAAAAATAGAGGGGGGGACCCTGTTGGGGAAGTTTGTAGCCACAGATGATAAAATCAGAATCAATCTCCTTGAGGGTAGAAACTTTGTTTGCTTGCCACTGTGTCTCCAGTGCCTAGAAAAGCAGACCATGCACTCCTTAAATACTTGTGGATGAAATGAATGGGTCTGTTTACCAGAAAATCTTGTGTAGAGTTCCATTTAATAGCTAGGTTGTACACAGATAACCTAGTCTCTGCAGATTTGATTTACACTCAACCAATCATACTGGGGAAAAAAAACGATGCCTATACAAAAGTATTATTTAAAGGCATTCTTAAGCCCAGGTGCACACATTCAAGTACCTTCTCGCACTTAGCCATGACCGTCACCATTGTCCTACTGGCTTCACAGAGGGGACCTGCATTTTACATACCACCGCTGCTGCAATAGCAATGACGTGGTGTAAGGGCACTCTGGCCCTAGTGTACCACCAGCCTGCAATCCCAGGCTGGGCCACCTCTGTTTCACTGACTGGTCTGGAAACCTGAGTGTTAGATACAATGTTGCCTGAGTTCTTTACAGCTCTAAAAATCCTGGATTATCTGAAATGTTTAGCAACTTCCCTGTGAAGAAGTAGAAAGGCTGGGGGGGGGGGGGGGGAAGAAACACGAGTCAATAGGATTACTAATGCAAAATGAACCCATTTTTCCAATTGATTGGTTAATTACAATAATCCTAAAAGCTATTCTGGGAATAGCTGATTTCACGTTAGTCCGAATTCTTCTTTCCTACTAGGCAACCTGGCGCATCTGTGTAAATGCACCACATATTCCTGTAATTCAGGATACGGGATATTGTTCTAAAAGTATATGCTAGAATCCTCTTCAAACTCAATATCCAACTGGAGGAGTAACTCTCCTGCAGTCAGAACAGTCTAGAAAGGGCATTCAGGGCTTGGAGTCTGAAATAAAAAGGTATGCCAAATAGATGCCTGGCCTTTCCTTAAGGAAAAAAAAAAAGGTTTTCTTAAAAATTACAGTGTGCCAGAAGCATCACTTTGCAACTTCAGGGGGCTCTGGTTGCTAAGAACAATATACAGGCTGTAAAGTACTGAATTGTAGGTTAACAGCCATGCACTTAAAAGCTAAAGGGAATAAAAACCTGTAAAGGAATTCAGGGTGAAACAGGGAATAAAAGGCTTTTCCACAGTACAGTTCTCCGAATTACAACATCGCCAGCTACTGTGAGGTCTGCGGGAGTCAGCACTAAATGGACTTGTAACGGCAAGCCCCAGCTTTGAACAGTAGATGGTCTGGGGCTTCTCCTAACCATAAGCCTTTGAAAGGCCACGTTTTCACAGGGCAAGTACAGGGGGCAAATGGTGTATCCCATTGCTCCCTAATCTCCTAGCTGTGTGGCCTTGGCAAGTCAGTTGACATACCTAAGCCTCTATCTCCTGCTTTTTAAAATAGGGTTATGGGAATTAGACGATCACGTATATTAGGCATGGTGCCCAACGTATCTGCAACTCAAACTATGCCATCAGTACCATTAAAGTAGAAAATGTCTGGCTGGGCACTTGACAAAGTTGTTACAATGCTGGTTGTGACTTGCGCATTCTATATCTGATGGGTATCCTTGGAGGAACCTACAAGGTTGATCACCTACAAGGCTGCCACCTACAAGGGAGATCCAGAATGAGTTCCTAGTTCCTGGCTTTGGCCAGGCCCAGCTGTTGGAAGCATTTGGGGGGAGAAGCAACAAAGGATCTAGCCCTCCCTCCTACCCTCCCTTCCTCGCTGCCTCTCTCTCTCTGCCTTTCAAATAAAGTAAAAACACATTTTAGGGGCCGGTGCTGTGGTGTAGCAGGTAAAGCCACTGCCTGCAGTGCCAGCATCCCACATGGGTGCCGGTTCGAGTCCCGGCTGCTCCACTTCCAACCCAGCTCTTTGCTATAGCCTGGGAAAGCAGTAGAAGATGGCCCAAGTCCTTGGGTCCCTGCACCCACATAGGAGACCCAGAAGAAGCTCCTGGCTCCTGGCTTCGGATCAACGCAACTCCAGCCGTTGCGGCCAATTGGGGAGTGAATCAGTGGATGGAACACCTCTCTCTCTTTCTCTCTCTCTCTCTCTCTCTCTCTCTCTCTGCCTCTCTGTGAACTCTTTCAAATGAACAAATAAATTAAAAAAAAAAAAGCACACTTTAAAAAAAATTTTTTTTTTGACAGGCAGAGTGGACAGTGAGAGAGAGAGACAGAGAGAAAGGTCTTCCTTTTGCTGTTGGTTCACCCTCCAATGGCCGCCGCGGCCGGCGCGCTGCGGCCGGCGCACCGCGCTGATCCGATGGCAGGAGCCAGGAGCCAGGTGCTTTTCCTGGTCTCCCATGGGGTGCAGGGCCCAAGCACCTGGGCCATCCTCCACTGCACTCCCGGGCCACAGCAGAGAGCTGGCCTGGAAGAGGGGCAACCGGGACAGAATCCGGTGCCCCAACCGGGACTAGAACCCGGTGTGCCGGCGCCGCAAGGCGGAGGATTAGCCTAGTGAGCCGCGGCGCCGGCCCACACTTTAAAATTTTTAAAAAGAGAGACCACCGTATACCAAAATAAATAAATAAATACATGAGTAGAAAGTATCCACGTGTGTAAATCCTCTGTGGCACTTCTGGAAGGCTTTTCGCTCACGAGCTGTGATTACAGTATTTTAATAGCAGGCCCCGGCCAGCCTAAAGCAAGTCCCCTCCCAAGCAGCCCAGCCTCCCTAGGTTGGCATTCAGGCGGCTACCATGCTCCTTCCCAGGACAAACTCAGTGGGCGCTCCCGCTGCGGAACCAGAGCCTCGCGCCCCATTTCACTTGGCTCCACCTCTTCTTGCCACAGCCTCGGGCCAGAAGGGGCCCGGCCCTTCAGACCCGCACTTCTGAGCATTAACCATCTGGGACCGGGAAGGAACAAACGCCTCCCTCTTAAGACCACTCAGCGCCGGGTGGTGCCTACGGCGGGAGCTGCTGGTGCGAAAAGGACAGGAGGGAGGCTCGGTGCCTCCCTCCGTGCCCACGAACGCGCAGCGGAGCGGAAGACACGGCGGTGGGGCCGGCGAGGGGACCCGGGGAAGGGACCCAGGGAACCTTCCCGCCGCTCCGGAAGAAAGGAGGACACCCGGTCTCTCTGCGCTCTGGCAGATGTGGGCCAGGGTGGCTGAGCCAACGAAGACCGGGGCGCCCACCCGCGCGCGCGGCGCGCAGGGGGTCCGGGAGCGCCGCCCGGCGCAGATGGCGCTGCCGGCGACATGGATGCTCCGGCGCGGGCAGTCACTCCTGGCTCAAAACAGCATCCTTGGGCGAACTGTTGCCAGAGCCCACCGCTGGGAGCCCGGGCAGGGCAGGACGGGAGGCGGGGGTCTCTCCAGTCAACCTCCAGCCTGGCGAGGCGGCCCTGACAAGTCTCAGACCTCGGAAGGCTGCACGGCTGGCTGGGACCCCCGGAGACCACACCTGCAGGCCAACAAAGCCCCCCGCATGCGCTCCCACCCTCGCTGTCCTGTGTCTCTCCCGTTCCGCCTTTGGTTCCCTGAATCCTCTTTAGGGCAGCGAGAGTGGAGCAAGGCGTCGGCCTCGCCCCCTTGAACCGGGCGATGCGCGCAGGTGTCGCACATCCGAACAAAGCCCACGCCCAGATGTGTCCGTGGGGACCGGAACGCGCACACTCCTGCGCGCGCTCAGCCCGGCCCCTGCGCTCCTTGCCCCACCGGCGCCTGGGCGAGACACCCGGCACCCTCCGGGTCGCTCGCTGCCCGGGAAGGGGCTGCGCCGGGCCGCAGCAACCTCTCCACGCCCGGCTGCCCACGGGGTGCTCTCCACGCAGAGCTTCCCGGAAAACGTGGGACGAGGGCACGGACGCCGAAGTTGGCCACGGACGGGAGGAAGCAGCGGGTGCCCGCCCGCGCCACGGGCGCTGAGCCTTTCGGCTGTGCCCTCGGCCGGGCGCCCGCGGATGTGTTAGGGGCCTGTGAGGGAGACGGGGCTTGGCGACCTGCTTCGCCAGCGTGGAGAGCGCCCGGCAGATGCCGCGGCTGCTGTCCTAGGGCACCCAGCAGTCCCCCGCGCCCGCCTCCGCTCCTGCCACCGCCCCCGGAGCAGGACCAGGTGTCACCGCCAGACGCGCACGGAGCCACTCACGTTCTCGCGCCGCGCCCACCGCTCAGCGACCCGGCGCCGACTGCCCGTCAGGACGCTGCAGCGCCGATGGCGTTCAGTGCCGGAGGAAGCTGTCGCTTCTGGTGGCCCAGCCGGGCCGCCCCTGCGCTGGTGGCCCGCGCCCGCGCGTCTGACGCTCGGACTGCGGCGCGCGTCCGCCCGCGACCCCGGCGAAGCGAGGCTGGCCCCGCGCCGGCGCACGCCCCGCGTCGTGCTGCGGCCCCTCCTGCCTCTCCTCCGCGTCCTCAGTCCCCCGCCCCGCACTCCTCCCCGGCGCCTCCCCCCCCTTCCCTCCCGGCCAGCCCCTCCCGCCCGGCGGTGGCGCCGGCGAATGGGCTGCAGCCACCTGCGTCTCGGGGGACTGGGGGCGCTCACCTGAGCCGCCAGGCGCGCAGCCGCCCACCTTCGTCCTCCCGCGAGCAGTGCGGTGGTGGGTGCGGGGATGGGTGTGGGCCGAGAGGCGGGAGCGTTCCAGGACCGGGGCGGCTAGGATCTAGCTTCTGTAGATGTTCCAGAAAATGGGCGGTTTTTAAATGCCACTCTTGTGAGTTTAGGTTTCTGTGGGAGGTCTCTGATGTTTTTCCCCTTTTCTTTTCAAGCGTTCTTATTTCTGCGAAACTCATCCGCCGTTGAGATGGGGTGGGTGTTTTGTTGTTGCTGGTTTTGTAAGCGTGCTTTGCAAACCGCCCTCAACAAGGGGAGAGCCCCCAGCAGATGTTGTCTGTTCGCAGCAGGCACGGGGTCTGATCTGGTCCCAGCCAACAAGGTCAGGTCACATTTGCTTATTGCAGATTTAGGAGAGTTATGCAGAATGTGTTGCAATATAATTCAGAATGGAGATTTTTCTAGAAGTCTAGAGTTTGAGTGAACAATGCACGTCGCATGGTTCCAGCCCCGGAGCCCCCCTCTCCTCTGTGTCCCACACCTTTAGCCTGACACCCGAGACCCCCGTACTCTCCTGGGGCGGGTGACCCCAATCACTAACTTGCCAGCTCCCGCCCCACTTGACCGTTGAGAACAGGCCCCGCTCCTGTCCTCTGGCTGCCCCTCCCCCTCAGCCACTATTTCGAGACAGGAGTTTTCTGTCCACCTTCTTTTCCAGCGAATTCCATAGGACAAAGCTGCGAGATGGGGAGGGGACAGCCTTTTCTGCTCAGTTCTTGCCAGGGTTCTGTGTAGGAACTTGTGCCTGGAGCACTGAAGCAGCACTCTGGAATCCTCCTGTGTGAATCTCCTAAACTCTCCCCTTAAATGATAACCTCTGCTTGCAGTTGTGTTTTGTCTTCTGGCCTTAGCCCTGGTCCTTGAAGGCCAAACAGAGCAGACAGCATGTGGATCTGGTGGGGTCAGGATACGGAAGTGGTCAGGGGTTGCTGAAGGCATGAGCACGGGAGTTGAACCTCGGGCATGGTTTTCCCCATCTCTAAAGGTAGAATAGCAATGCACAGGGTTATTGTCAGGGTCAAATTTAAAGCACCAGACTGCATCTAGGACATAATTGGTGCTCGGCAAATTCTAGCTTGAAAAGCAATTGTTTGATAACATGCTTGTCAAACACAGGCGTGCTTGAATAGAAAGCACAAAGCCAGAAGAGGGAAAAGCTCTGGAGAAAGTGGTAATGACAGCGATAGCATCAAAGATTTGATCCTGCACAGTAGTTGTAGTAATAGCAAATTATTGTATCATTTTAATTTCCAGCTTATTATTTCAACTGCATTGCAGCCCCGCATGGCTGGGGATTAGTCTGTGGAGAGGATGAGCTGCAGGGAGAACCCAGCAGCTGCTGCAGGACGAGCTGAATTGAAGGCAGCCTGGGAGGAGGGGCCAGAAGAATGATCTGAAAAAGGCTTAGAAGGACGCCTGATTGGGCAAAAGGACTTTCTACTGCCGACGATTGGATTTGCTTGGCGATGCACGAGGCATTCTGATGTGGCTGCACGTGGCCAGTGTTACTCACAACCTCCTGGCCCCAAGTGCTCGCCCCTGCCCATCCCTAAGCCTATGCTATCCTCCTAGCCCTTACATCCCAAGCTTCACTCCATCTCCTAACCCAAGTGAGGACTGGGTAATAAAGTACATCTTTGCCGTCATCGCTTGATGGTAACAGAATGTTCCTTGTGCCTGGTGCTGCTGTAAGGACTTTGCATTGATTATCTCACTTAATCTACAGCTCTCCCAAGTGGTGTGTGCTTTTATCGCTCCTGGTTCAGAAAATGAGGCGAGAGAGGTTAAGCACTTTGCAGAGGTCACAGTGCTGGCATCAGAGATGAGGCTCGGGTATGATGGCTCTGGGGGCAGCAGTCTTAGCGCTGTGCCACACTGCTGGGCAGAGACAGCACACGGAAAGTTTGCTGGTTTTGACAGCCACATCATCAGAGTGCCCATGCATTGAAACAGCTAACATCAGGAAGTCTCGGAGCCCCCCAGTGGTACCCACAGTGAATATGCCTCAGCTTTGCTCCTTTCCTCTTTTGCAATCCTCTCTCTCTCTCTCTCTCTCTCTTTTTTTTTTTCTCAGAATTCTCCCTCTCTTTCTCTGCAGGTCCACTTCTTCCTTCTCTCACCTAGTTTCCAACCTAACTTTCTTTTTTTTTTTTTCTCTTTTTTTTTTTTAAAAGATTTATTTGAAAGACAGAGTTCCAGAGAGGGAGAGATCTTCCATCCGCTGCTTCACTCCCAAGATGGCCAAATTGGTGGATCTGGGCCAATCCGAAGCCAATAGCCAGGAGTTTCCTCCGGGTCTCCTACGTGGATGCAGGAGCTCAAGGACTTAGGCCATCTTCCACTGCTTTCCTGGGTACATTAGCAGGGAGCTGACTCAGAAGTGGAGTAGATGGGACTCGAACTGGTTGCCCATATTGGAAGCCAGCACACAGTGCCACTACACCCCAGCGCTGGCTCCCATCCCAATTTTCTTATCCCACATCCTTGCTGCAAGCCTTTCCTGTCTGAAAACCTGATATTCTCCAAACCTTAACACGGACCCAGCTAGACGAGCAATGAGCCGGGTGCCCACAAACAAGTTACTTCCCATCTCAGAGTCTCTCCACGCTAAGTGGGGAAAGATGGGGCTAGGTGACGCAGAGTTCTCTGAGCCATATCATTCTGTGACTCCAGTGCTAAGCAAGAGCTTAGATTCCTCTAGTAAAATTCAGATGAAAGTTGGCTGAATTCTAGGTAAAGAAGATCGGTGCAGTAAAAACAAGTTCCTGGGGCCGGCGCTGTGGCGCAGTGGGTTAAGCCCTGGCCTGAAGCGCCGGCATCCCATTTGGGTGCTGGTTCTAGTCCTGGCTGCTCCACTTCCAATCCAGCTCTCTGCTATGCTCTGGGAAAGCAGTAGAAGATGGCCCAAGTGCTTGGGCCCCTGCATCCACGTGAGAGACTGGGAAGAAGCTCCAGGCTCCTGGCTTCATTTAGACTGGTGCAGCTCCGGCCGTTGCAGCCATCTGGGGAGTGAACCAGCAGATGAAAGATCTCTCTCTCTCTCTCTCTCTCTCTCTCTCTGTCTCTACCTCTCTCTGTAACTCTATCTTTCAAATAAATAAAATAAAATCTTTAAAAAAATTTAAAAAAAGTTCCTGAAGTAGCATAACCAGGTGTACAAGAATGGCTTGGACCAGTGTCCTTGTTTTTCTCAAGATGATATTCTGTGGCTGGGCATGCATTAGATTTCTGATAAGGGTGTGGTGAAGGTAGTAATTGCAAAAGCTCTTCCACTTGAAAGGGTAGTATATCTAATCCAACATTCTCAATAAAGCATGGTTATTATGATGGGCAGCTCCTAAGAAAGTTCCCAACCTCTTGGTGTTGATGCACCTATGTCACCCTCTCCCGGTGAAGATGGACTGAACCCAGTGGCGCACTTCTAATGGGCAGAATATGACAGAAATCATGGATGTCACTCCTGCTCCTGCTTTGCAAAGGCTCTGGCTTCTGTCTTGTTTCTCCTCTTTACCTTGCTCAAAGGGAAGGCAGCTGCCATGCTGTGAGCCTCCCTACGGAAAGGCTCATGGGGCAAAGAACTGAGCAAGGGCTCTGCCCAGCAGCACGTGAGGAAATGAGGCGCTCAGTCCCACAGCCACATGCAGAAGCCCGGGAGCAGATCACACCACTGAGAGGACTCCAACCCGACTTGGCTCCTTCACTGCAGTCATGTGGGAGACACTGAGCCAGAGGACTCTGTTCCTGGCACCCAGAAACTGGGAGATAATATATGTCTTTTGTGGTCCAGCTGCTAAATTCATCACCCATACAGTTGCTAACGTGCACTTCATAACCATGAATTTGCACCCAACCCAACCACACAAATAAGCTATATTTTCTGGATAGAAAAGGGGCCAAATGATCAGCTCCCACCGTAATAAGATGCAGCTTTGGTGCTGGATAAAGATATGATTGTGGAACAGAGAAGACATCAGTATGGTGTGTCTGATGAAACCTCAGAAGCTCCTAGCTCCACACCCCAGCAGCACACTCAGCTCCTCCAGCCAAGCTTCGGCTGACTAGCCAAGTTCCCTACATAAAGCTGGTCCTTTGTCCTCCTGGACACCAGCTACAGTCTACACTGGCTCTTGAAGCTTTGTAATGGGTGATTAATAATCAGATACGTGCCTATATGTTTATAATATATAACTAATACTAAGATGTGCACAGTCATCCCTCTCCTGACCCCTGAGCGATGGAAGTTTCTGCAGATGCAAAACACCAGTTGCTCGCCCATGCTTTCTCACCATCTGCCACACAACCACAGAATTCTGTGTGCCAGTCTGATGCCATTTGGGCACGTGTCAAACAGGAACCAGAAATAGGAAACCCACTCCTTGTCCAGTGCTTGGCAACACAATGTCTCCATACCTAGCTGAAGGACACAGTGCTCAAGCAATTGGAAGAAAATGTGACCCAAGCAGCTGCCATATGTGGATTCCTTCTCTGGGAGTTCGTGAGTCACTAGGATGGCTCTGCTTGGCTCAACCCACCCCCGTGCTTGGGGAACCAAGCTGGAAAGAGGAGGAACATTTTCAGTGATAATAAGCACATTCTGGTAGCCAGCGCTCCCATCTGTTCCTACGGTTTCTATCTGCAGGAATGTTAAATGTTCTGCTGAATAGATGGAGAACTCATCAAGGTCAATGTGCAATCAGCCATTGCAGATGGGGCCATCCAAGAGGAGGAAGTGCCTCCATAGAGAGGCTGAGAAGTGCTCTTGATATGTGCCCGTCATTCTGGCCCAAGTGTGAGGGACAGTGAACAGGAAGCCGCTTCGTTTGGAGGAGGAAAAGGAGGCAGCCTCTGCCACCATCCTCTAGCATCTAAATGAATGACTTATTTGGCTATTTTTGCATCTATAAGAAAAAAATGCACACTGATTTCTACTTCCATTTTCTTTTAAGCCTTGATTTACATGTTACTTTCGATGTTTTTCAATATTTTTTGAAATTGTGATGCAATATCCATGACATAAAATGTACTGTCTTAGTCATTTTTACGCATACAGTCCAGAACCATTAATTAACTACATTCACACTGTAATGTGACTCTCCCCACTACCCACCTGCGGAACTCTTTTTATCTTGCAAAACTAACACTCTATGCTCTTTTTTTTTTTTTTTTGACAGGCAGAGTGGACAGTGAGAGAGAGACAGAGAGAAAGGTTGGTTCACCCTCCAATGGCCGCTGCGGCCAGCGACCAGCACACCACGCTGATCCGATGGCAGGAGCCAGGTGCTTCTCCTGGTCTTCCATGCGGGTGCAGGGCCCAAGCACTTGGGCCATCCTCCACTGCACTCCCGGGCCACAGCAGAGAGCTGGACTGGAAGAGGGGCAACCGGGACAGAATCCAGTGCCCTGACTGGGACTAGAACCTGGTGTGCCGGTGCCGCAAGGCAGAGGATTAGCTTATTGAGCCGTGGTGCCGGCCTCTATGCTCATTTTTTAAAAGATTTATTTATTTATTTATTTGAGAGGCAGAGTTACAGAGAAAGGGAGAGACTGAAGGAAAGGTCTTCCATCTGCTGATTCACTCCCCAGATGGCTACAACGGCTGGAGCTAGGCTGATCCAAAGCCAGGAGCCAGGAGCTTCTTCTGGGTCTCCTATATGGATGCAGGGCCCCAAGCACTTGGACCATCCTCTGCCTTCCCAGGCACATTAGCAGGGAGCTGGATTGAAAGTAGAGCAGCTTGGCTGGTGTTGAGGCTCACTAGGCTAACCCTCTGCCTGCGGCACCTGCGGCGGTTGGGGCGCCAGATTCTGTCCCGGTTGCTCCTCTTCCAGTCCAGCTCTCTGCTGTGGCCTGGGAAGGCAGTGGAGGATGGCCCAAGTGCTTGGGCCCTGCACCCCATGGGAGATCAGGAGGAAGCATCTGGCTCCTGGCTTCAGATCGGTGCAGTGTGCCGGCCGTAGCGGCCATTTGGGGGGTGAACCAACGGAAGGAAGACCTTTCTCTGTCTCTCTCACTCTCTCACTGTCTAACACTGCCTGTCAAAAAAAAAAAAAAAAAAAAAAAAAAAAAAAAAAAAAGTAGAGCAGCTGAGACTCAAACCAGTGCCCATATGGCAGCGGCTTAATCTACTACGCCACAGCACCGGCCTCTCTGTACTCATTAAAACAAATCCTCACTTCCCCATCTCTCTCAATTCCAGTAACTACCAATGTACTTTCTGTCTTGACGAATTTGACTGTTCCAAGTAGAATCTCACACTATTTGTCATTTTTGTGATTGCATATTTCACTGACATAATGTCCTCAGGGTTCATCCCTTTTGTAAAGTGTGACAGAATCTCTTTTCTTTTTAAGGCTGGATAATATTCAATTGTAGGTACGTATGTTCCACGTTTTCTTTATCCATTCATCTGTTGATGGGTATTTGGTTGCTTCTCTCTTTTGGCTCTCATGATTAAGGCTGCTATGAACATGGGTGTACAAATACTTCTCTCTCTCCAGGATTCTACTTCCAATTCTTTTGACTATCTACTGAGAAGTGAGATTGCTAAATCATATGGTAATTTTACTTTAAATTTTTTGAGGAGCCGGCGCTGTGGCTCAATAGGCTAATCCTCCGCCTTGCAGCGCCGGCACACCAGGTTCTAGTCCCGGTCAGGGTGCCAGATTCTGTCCCGGTTGTCCTTCTTCCAGGCCAGCTCTCTGCTATGGCCAGGGAATGCAATGGAGGATGGCCCAAGTGCTTGGGCCCTGCACCCGCATGGGAGACCAGGAAGAGCACCTGGCTCCTGCCTTCAGATCAGCGAGATGCGCCTGCCATTGGAGGGTGAACCAACGGCAAAAGGAAGACCTTTCCCTCTGTCTCTCTCTCTCTCTCTCACTGTCCACTCTGCCTGTCAAAAATAAATAAAAAAAAGATTTTTTTTGAGAAGGAGCTGGCACTGTGGTATAGTAGAATAAGCTTCTGCCTGTGGCATTGCCATCCCATATGGTCCTGGCTGCCCCACTTCCGATCCATCTCTCTGCTATGGTCTGGGAAAGCAGCAGAAGATGTCCTAGGTGCTTTGGTCTCTGCACCCACGTGGGAGACATGGAGGAAGCTCCTGGCTCCCGGCTTCGGATCTTCCCAGCTCCAGCTGTTTTGGCCATTTAGAGAATGAACCAGCAGTTGGAAGGCCTCTCCCCCCACCCCCCACTCCTGTAACTCTGCCTCTCAAATAAATAAATCTTTTTTAAGAAGTTTTCTTTTAGGAACCCTTATTGTCTTCCATGGTGGCTGCAGCATATTTTCATTTCCACCAGCTGTGTAGAAGAGGCTTCCAAGTTTTCTGCATTCTTGCCAACACTTGTTTGCTTTGTTCTTTGATAGTAGCCACCCTATTGGGCACAGGGTCTTCTAATATTTAAATGTCAGATATTCATAGGACACAAGCAAGTCCAGTACTTTGGAAAGCCCCAGTCTGGCCCTCCTAGAATCTGTGCCATTCCCTCCTCTCCTTAGAGGACACTGGAGTTTCTGGAATCCAAGAATCACAGAGGACTGCAAAAGCCCCTTCCCCAGCCTCCTGCTCTGCTGGTGTGCACAACTGGAGGCCTCACAGGTGGCTGATACAGGGGTGAGTAGGCACTGGCAGCGATGTGGAAAGCACTTGCACATGGACTAGGGTGTTCACCCAAAGGTGCTTGAGGCCTTTGAAGGGTGGATCCTGGGCAGGTTCTTCCTATTCCACCACATTCTCGTATAGAACTCTGAGGAGTCTAAGAATTCCACACTCAGGCCTGGAGCTCAGCACTTTAACTTGTAAATATCCAGATTAGAAGGAATAAGACTGTTTTATGGGAAGATTGGATAAGGGGATTTCCATAGGGCTCAAGGGGAAAACCCAAACCCAAACCGGTGTTTTAAGTCAGTGGTGGGAAAGCAGAGGAGTGGATGGAATGAGGGCTGTAGCCTAAGTGTCAGGTGCAGGAGGGCTCTAGGCTGCCAGCAGGAGGCACCCTAGAGGTAGGGTAGGGCTGGGGACTAAGGGGGCAGGGCAGAGGAAGCTGCGATTTCTACATCTGGGGTTTGAGATGCAGTTGCAAACCCCACAGGGAGGAGATCAAGGGGTACAGAGCATGGGAGAGGGGTCTGGGCTGGGGTCTGTCAGGTCCTGTAGGACAACTGAGAAGATGGTAAGGAGGAGTTCACCCAGGGAGCAGTGAGGAGAAGGCTTGAGGACCTCCGACTTCTCCGCAGAGATTCGAGATGTTCAAGAGGGGAACAGGAAACTCTGGGAAGGGTGGAGTTTTTAATCCTCAGAAAAGTCCATTTCAAGGAAGGAATGTTTGGCACAGTCAAAAGAGAAATGAGGGGGCTGGTGCTGTGGCGTAGCGGGTAAAGCCATCGCCTGCAGTGCTGGCATCCCATATGGACACCAGTTCGAGTCCCCACAGCTCCACTTCCGATCCAGCTCTCTGCTGTGACCTGGGAGAGCAATGGAGGATGGCCCAAATGCTTGGGCCCCTGCACCCATGTGGAGACCCGGAAGAAGCTCCAGGCTCCTAGTTTTCGATTGACTCAGCTCGGACTGTTGCAAGCAGATAGAATCTCTCTCTCTCTCTCTCTCTCTCTCTCTCTCTCTCTCTCCTCTCTCCTCTCTCCTCCCTCTCTCCCTCTGCCTTTCAAATAAATCAATCAATCTTGAGAGAGAAAGTGTGCAAAGTGTGCACGCTGGAAAGCTGGTGGTTAGGTGTGGACTCTGGCTGCCCCAGGGAACCCTGGACAAAGACAAGTCACGGGAGTGTTATTAGGAGCCAGTCCGGAGCTGCAGAATGAGAAGATTACAAGGCGGAGACAAGGAAGCAGTGACAACTTCTTGGCAAAATCCAGCAGTGATGGGGGAGAAGGATGTGGAGACAGGGGAAATGTCTGTTATTAAAATGGGGAGACTAGAGCATTTCAATGCCCACGGACTGGACAAGAGGGGAAGGTACGATAAAGACATGAGGCATGTCTTTAAGCAACAGTGAACAAATCTGGTGCAGATGCTACAGACCCGCGACCTGGGGGCACTTGCACTGGTGATTAACAGCTCTTCAAGTCTGCAATAAGAAACGGCCTCCAATGAAAGTACAAACAGAGTGGAAAGAATGAAAAGGTCAAAGAGGCAGAGCCTGAAGACTTTGGGGAGGAGAAAGTGTTGGATGTACGTGTGGTGACTGGGAAGGTGGAGTTTCCTGAAGTGGAAGGGATTTATGGAACTGACAGCCCAAGTCTTCCCAGAGGTCCTGATCCTGAAGACATAACTGATGCCACTGACAACAGTGGAGAAGTGGCATTTCCCATGACACAGAAAGATGCAGACGAGGCTGACTTGGTGCTGGCCAAAGAGACAAATATGAAATATCCTCAGACTGTAGTTGCTTTTTATGATGAGAAACTAACTTGGCATTCTTTTTTTTTTCTAAAGATGTATTTCTTTATTTGAGAGGTAGAGGTACAGGCAGAGAGAGAGGTCTTCCATCCGCTGGTTCACTCCCCAAATGGCTGCACCGGCCAGAGCTGGGCCCATCTGAAGCCAGGAGCCAGGAGCTTCCTCCAGGTCTCCCACATGGGTGCAGGGGCCCAAGTACTCGGACCATCGTCCACTGCTTTCCCAGGCCATAGCAGAGAGTTGGATTGGAAGTGGAGCAGCTGGGATTCGAACTAGCACCCATACGGGATGCTGGTGCCCCAGGCGGAGGCTTAGCCCACTACGCCAAAGCACCTGCTCCCAGAACTTCATTTTTAACTCACATGCCTAAGGAGCATTCTGGGTTTTTTTGTTTGTTTTTGTGTGAACACATAAAATACATATATAAATGGTTTTCTCTTTTTGTTTTTTAAACAGTCACCAAAGGAAAACCCGTTTCTGGGATGTCATCCTTCTGGGCAGCCTAAAAAAGGAGTCCCTTCAAATTCAACTGAAAATCTTCCTGAAGCCATAACCTTTAAAAGCAATGAATCTCAGTCATTTGGAAAGCTTTTTGTCTCCAAAAGCTGTGATATTATGTTCTCATAAACAAGAGTGGGCGTTGTTTATGTCCTCAAAGTAAATCCTCAAACGATAATAACTAGTCTTAATGATCTTAGCAATGTATCTTGTGGTGTGATATAAAAGAATAAGAAGAGGTAATGAAAAAAAGAACAGGAGGTCCTAACAAATGACTCCACAGTCCTTTCAAAGATGGGGTGTGGCGGGGAGAGAGTGTGGTGTAACTGAGATCTGTGACACTGTCCCTGAGAAAAACACACTTTGGTTTCAGAGTCATATATTTTAGTAAATATTCTTAACATATTGCTCTTTCCTAATTTCCTAGAAACAAATACTGAATATTTAGGAAGCACCTACTGCATTTCAGGCATTTTGACTACATTATTGCCAGTGTGGACAACACCACTCATTGTGCAAACGAGCACACAGTTTCTTAGAGGTTAAGTAACTTACCCAAGGTCATGGTTTGGACCCACGTTCGTTTGTTTCTAAGACCTTCACCTTAACACAAAACCTATTATGTCCCGTGGGCTAGAAGCAGGAACTTCAAGAAAACCAGACACACAGCTGCACAAGCATGCGGCCTGCTATTCTATTTGCGTACTTCCAAAGTGGGTAGGACACTGCTTACTAACGTTGTTTTATTTCTCAGTCACCTGGATCTTCACAGAAAATTGAAAGGAGAAAATCCTTGATGTAATTCAATTGCATTTAGAATTAGGTTAACGATAGAAATGGACACTTAACAAATGGCATTTAGATGATGTTATTTTCATTCAAAGAAAAGCAAATACCACAGAAATACACCTCTCCCATGATATCAGTGGGAAGTCAGGCCGCTGATTATGACCTGAGCTTACTAATTGCAGCCAATGCCCCCTTCCCCAGCTGCTCTTGGGAAAGCAGTGAAGAGTCCTAGGCTAGTAATCCAACAGACCAAGTCATCAAATGCAACAGAATGCGCTCACACAAGCCCTTGGATTGTCCAGTGCCACACTTTTCTAAGTTCTTTGTGGGACAACAAGGCTGGCCTTAATAAAGCCACAAGATGGTCATCAGAGTCAAATGAGGAAGCATAGTTGAAGGTGCTTTAGAAAACTATGTAGGGCCGGCGCTGTGGCGCAGTGGGTTGAAGCCCTGGCCTGAAGCATCTCATGTGGACACCGGTTCCAGTCCTGGCTGCTCCTCTTCCGATCTAGCTCTCTGCTGTGGCCTGGGATGGCAGTAGAGGATGGCCCGGGGCCTTGCGGCCCCTGCTCCCATGTGGGAGACCCAGAAGAAGCTCCTGGCTCCTGGCTTCGGATTGGCACTGCTCCAGCTGTTGAGGCCATCTGGGGAGTGAACCAGCAGATGGAAGTCCTCTCTCTGTGTCTCTACCTTTCTCTGTGTAACTGACTTTCAAATAAATAAAATAAATCTTAAAAAAAAAAAAAAAAACAGTTGTAACTGATTTATCCAGATGTGCTAATTGCCATTCTCTGATTGTACAGAGCTCTCTTGCCCACGAATTTACTAAAAGGCTGTATCTTTAAGAATCTTGGCCACAAAGTAACCCAATAAAAAGATTCAATCTGACAAAATGAGAAGGTTCCAAATTAGGGCGTAGTGATAAGGAACACAGGTATGTTTTACAGTGGGTAGAGATATTGATCAAAAAGAGATGGAATCTCTCTCTCTCACTGTCCACTCTACCTGTCCAAAAAAAAAAAAAGAGTGAGAGAGATAGAAGGGTCTGGGCATTTGGTCTCGCTTTTAAGATGCTGCTTAAGGGGCTGGTGCTGTGGCACAGCAGGCGCAGCAGGCGCAGCAGGTAAAACTGCTGCCTTCAATGCCAGCATTCCATATGGGCACCAGTTCGAGTCCTGGGTGCTCCACTTCCAATCCAGCTCTCTGCTATTGTCTGGGAATGCAACAGCAGATGGCCCAAGTGCTTGGGCCCCTGCAGCCATGTGGGTGACCCGGAAGAAGCTCCTGGCCCCTGGCTTCAGACTGACCCAATTTCAACTGTTGCAGCTGTTTGGGGAGTGAACCAGCAGATGGAAGACCTCTCCCTGCCTCTGTGTCTCTCTAACTCTGCCTTTCAAATAAATAAATCTTCAAAAAAAAAAAAAGTTTCCTACTTCACACCAAGAAAAATGATCCCAGCTCAGGTAGCCAGATTTTCAGATTTTAAAAAGAAACCATTTCAAACAGTACTTTAAAAAACATGTTCATCTCCCCAGTCTCCCCATAATGGTGTTAAAGCAGATGAGTCAGCTAAGCCTAATTTAAGAAAAATATTAAGCAACTATAATGTAGCTTGCAGTGTCCTCGAAGCTGTGGGAGATTCATAAGAAGCATATGGCAAGTTGCATTGGGAATATGTACATAATTAGAGAAAAATTTTTTAAAAAACTGTGCTATTTCGGTTATTTATTGCCCATGAGAATTTCTGCCTTTTCTCTCATACTTCATCAAGAAGCAAGTACAGTGGTCTGGACTACAAGTTTTAAAACTTCTGGGTGCATATAGGGTGCTTTTAGAAACAAGCAACTACCTGGTTGCAAAAATGACTCAAAAGAGGTCAGAGGTGGAGCTCTTATTCTTCCTTGAGCTGATGACTATGCTTGGGGTACACTGGAGGAAGCAGTCGTTTGGCCATGGTGCTTGAAGATCAGGACACAGCCGCCCGCTCACGTTCACAAGACGAGAATGGTGTAAGCCGGCGCTCAGAATTTCCATACTAGCTCAACGTTATCAAGACCTCTGAGGCATGTATTGTCTTATTATACTTTCTGTGCACATGAAAAAAAAAAAAAAAAGACTTGTATGGGATGCGAACATGGTCTATAGTTCCCTCATTTCCTTAGATTTTTAGTGTCAGCACTAGGTATTTTGTGGGGGGGGGGGTTTAATATTTATATATTTATTTGAAAGTCAGAGTTATGGGGGGGAGAGAGAGAGAGGGAGAGAGAGAATCCTGCACCTGCTTGTTTGCTCCCCATTTGGCTGTAATGGCCAGCACTGGGCCAGCCCGAAGCCAGGAGCTTCATCCGCATCTCCCACTTGGGCCCTCTTCAGCTGCTTTTCCTACACCATTAGCAGGCAGCTGGATTGGAGCGGAGCAGCCATGGCACGAACCAGGATGCTGGCACTGCAGGCAGCAACTTTATTCACTGCACTACAACACTGGCGCCAGCGCCGGCTGTTTTCTTCATGATCCAACATGGGGAAAGGGTGAACAGAGACGTGTTGAGATGTGTATGGATTAATTGTATCCTGATACCAAGCGTGTTCATTCAAAATTAGCAAAATAACAGCACCTGTGATTTACAAGAATATAGCTTCAACGATGAGAAATAGAAAAGAAATGCAGTTTTAAATGACTGCCTATTGTGCTGGCATTATAAAACAGTTTGTGTTTTTAAGACAACTCTGAAAGGCAGAGGGGTACATGACACTGGTTTTGTTTAACTTTTTCAATTTTAGAGATTTTTGGATGAAGAATTCCTTGGAGTGTTCATATTTATGACCATAAACACAAAAGCACAATGACTGTGCTTGTTCCCTGAGAACACTTTTTTTTTTTTTTTTTTTAATGTGGTCCAATTGCACAAAACAGAATGAAAGATGACACGGACCCCAAGCACATGGGTATCTTGGCAGGGAACATTTGGTGATTTTTCTTTTTTCCTTTTTAATTCTGTTCTGTTAGGTCAATGTATGGGTTAGTTTTAACTGATTACACTTTTTAAAATTATTCTGATGGCCAATTTAATTAAAATGCTATATCAAACACTTCTTTTGGATCCAAGTATGATAGGAATACAAAGCAATGTAATTAATTTAAGACGACAGAGTCTCCCTTTCTTCCAAGGTAGCTGGGTGGCTTCTGGATTGTTCTAATCACTTTGTCTTTTATGAGCATAGTCTGTGGTGGTCTATGCTGTAAGAAAGAGTGTTACCAAATAGCAACTGTTAACTTGTAATTTTATTCTGAGTACCTTTACCTTGGTTACATCTTTAAAGACTACCTAAATAATAACAATCAGGCTTTTTTTTTTTTTTTTTTTTTTTTGACAGGCAGAGTGGACAGTGAGAGAGAGAGAGACAGAGAGAAAGGTCTTCCTTTTGCCGTTGGTTCACCCCCCAAATGGCTGCTACAGCCGGTGCGCTGTGCCGATCCGAAGTCAGGAGCCAGGTGCTTCCTCCTGGTCTCCTATGCGGGTACAGGGCCCAAGGATTTGGGCCATCCTCCACTGCCTTCCCGGGCCACAGCAGAGAGCTGGAATGGAAGAGGAGCAACCGGGACGGGACCAGTTTCCCAACCAGGACTAGAACCCCAGGGTGCTGGCGCCGCAGGCGGAGGATTAGCCTAGTGAGTTGTGGCGCTGGCCAACAATCGGGCATTTAAACTGTGATGTAGATTAGATCAGAATACATTGTCTGAAAGGATGTCACAGTATTTGTAATTCTAGGAAAGATGGCCATAAAGACACATACGGTCTACAAGGTCTTATTGCTATTAAGAAAGCAGTCAAGAAACAAGACTTTCTTCACTAACATCATTTCATTGTTATTACACAAAATAGAGACAATGATAGTGCCTATCCCACGATTGCAGTTAAGATTAAATGGCAATGGGGCATACATCGTCATGCAGGGGGTTAAGCCACCGCTTGTGACCAGCATCCTGTACCTCCAGGCCAGGCCAGTCCCAGCTGATCTGTTTCCAATACAGCTCCCTGCTAATGTGCCTGGATGTGCACTGGGCCCAAGTACTTGGGTCCCTGCAACCCACATGGGAGATCCAGGTGGAGTTCCAGGCTCCTGATTTTGGCCTGGCCCAGCCCTGGCTGTTGCAGCCATCTGGAAAATGAACCAGTGGATGGAAGATCTCTTTCTCTCTCTCTCCCTCTCTTTCTCTATCACTCTTCTTTTAAAAAATTAAATGGCAGTACATGTTAATAAATAAACAAGTATTAATGGAACTTTCACTTTGTCACATAACCTGTTCATATTCAGAGTGAGATATTTAAAATACATGTTAATATTTACATTGTCTAAAGCAAATAATGAAATTGTAGCATGTTAAATATTTATCATGAAGGTAAGTCAACATTACAGTCAATATTTTCTATTTTTTAATATTTTTTAAAAATTTAAAGTGCAGAGAGAGAGAGAAAAACAGAGAGATCTTCCATACGCTAGTTCACTCCACAAATGCCTACAGCAGCCAGGTTTGGGCCAGGCAGAAGCCAGGAGCTGGGAACTCAATCCAGGTTTCCTACATGGGTGGCAGGGACCCAACCACCTGAGATATCACCTACTGTCTCCCAGGGCACACATTAGCAGAAAGCTGGATTTAAGAGCAGAATCAAAACTCAATTCCTGGCTGGTGCGGCGGCTCACTAGGCTAATCCTCTGCCTGCGGTGCCAGCACCCTGGGTTCTAGTCCCGGTCGGGGTGCTGGATTCTGTCCCGGTTGCCCCTCTTCCAGGCCAGCTCTCTGCTGTGGCCCGGGAAGGCAGTGGAGGATGGCCCAAGTGCTTGGGCCCTGCACCCACATGGGAGACCAGGAGAAGCCCTGGCTCCTGGCTTCGGATCAGCGTGGTGCACCCGCTGCAGCGGCCATTGGAGGGTGAACCAACTGGTAAAGGAAGACCTTTCTCTCTGTCTCTCTCACTGTCCACTCTGCCTGTCAAACAAACAAACAAACAAAAAATCAATTCCTGACACTCTGATAAGAGATGTGACCATCCCAAGCAGCATCTTAACCACTGAGCCACACATCTACCCCAATATTTTATTTTTAACAAACTACTTACCCAAACTAATAATGCATATCTGTGTAGTGTAACGAATTTCAATGCACTTGCATCAGCTGAATTAAAGTTATAATGAACAAAGCAATCAGTGTGACTTCTGAGAGAGACACATTTATCAAACCTTGGACCAACACACGCAAACAGTTTAGTCTAGGGACATCTGTACTCTGTGACTCTATTTTGGATGGTGGGTAGTTCCTGCCAGGAACAGAACAAACTGTTTTTTAATGTGAACCCCCTCCTTCCTATTTCCTAGTCATGAAACAGTAATTGCCATAGATTTGCTCCAAAAAAGTTAACATCAAATGAACGGTTCAGTTGTATTTAAACTTGGCCCCCCAAAAAAAGGAGAGGAATGAGGAGCAATGAATGCAAAAAGAATTCTTGTTGAGATGAAAACAGAATGAAACTTTTCAAATGGTCTATGCACCCTAATTCAATTTCTTGTGGAAGAAATCTATCACTTGCTTTTTGTGGATAAGCAGCTCAGGGTTTCTGAAAGGGCAGAGTTTTGGGTGGGTGCATTCTTATGAGGAGCTCTATGCCTTGCAGAACACTTACAGTTCTGAGTTCTGGGACACTAACTTCTGGTAGTTGCCCCAGCAACCTTCCTTCTCCCTGGTGCAGCCATTTGGGAGAGTGAACCAGCAGATGGAACATCTCCCCATCTCCCCTCTTTCACATAAATAAAATAAACCTTAAAAAAGAAAAAGAGCATAAGAAATAAGTGCGCCGACACCGTGGCGCACTAGGTAAATCCTCCACCTGCGGCACCAGCATCCCATATGGGCGCCGGGCTCTAGTCCCGGTTGCTCCTCTTCCAGTCCAGCTCTCTGCTGTGGCCCAGGAAGGCAGTGGAGGATGACCCAAGTGCTTGGGCCCTGTACCCCATGGGAGACCAGGAGGAAGCACCTGGCTCCTGGCTTCGGATCAGTGCAGCGCCGGCTGTAGCGGCCATTTGAGGGGTGAACCAACGTAAGGAAGACCTTTCTCTCTGTCTCTTTCTCACTGTTTGTAACTCTATCTATCAAATAAATAAATAAAAATCTTTTAAAAAAAGAAATAAGGATGGGAATACGGGCACATACTTAGGTGCATGATACGTGATGTAAGAGAGAAGCTGTGTTCAGAGTACAATTCTGGATGTACTGTTGAAGAGAGAAATGGCCAGCCAAGCACAGACAGGGAAGAGAGACAACTTCAGCAGTAAACCAGATGAACTGTGTCAGGCTAGAGCGAGAGAGACTTTGTGATATGATGCAAACATGTAAATTGCACACAAAGCTTTCCCTCGAAATAGTCCGATCTCTAATTATGATTGAATTATGTCTACTCTCATTTTCTTCCAAGCTGTCCTAGTTGAATATGAACACAGATATTTCTGTGTTCTGAAAAGACTATTTACAGTCTCTTTAGAATAACTGCTGGTCCCTTATTTATTTATACTGTCTACAAACTAGATGATTTTGCTGTAAAAGGTTTCAAGCTAGCTTTTCTGATTTTACACCGGAGATGTCTGAAGCACGGAGTTTGTCTGCCTTCCTCTGCATCAGAGGTCCCTGCAGCACGGCCAGGATTTGCACCCACTCTCAACTCCATCCAGCACTCTTTGCACTACTGCCCCTGTGGATCAGCTTCACAAAGAAGCCTTCTAACACTGCAGGCAACAGGGCTTGGCTTTAGTTTATTCATGTATGTGTAAAGTGAAGGACAATTTACCGTCATTCACTTTTCTTGAGAAATTTACAAGGCAAATGAGAGGTAACAAAAATGTATTTGTTTGGCATAGGACGTTTCTGGTAGATATGTATGTTGTTAATCTCTGTGAAATTTAGACCCTGAGGGAGTTAATAGGGTGAAACAAGGCTTATTTTTTTAAGTTTTTAAAATTATTATTATTTATTTGAAAGGCAGAGTTACAAAGAAGCAGAAGTAGAGAGTCTTCCATCCACTGGTTCACTCCCTAATTGGCTGCAACAGTTGGAGTTGCACCGATCCGATGCCAGGAGCCAGGAGCTGCTTCTAGGTCTCCCATGTGGATACAGAGGTTCAAGCACTTGGGTCATCTTCCACTACTTTCCCAGGGCATATCAGAGAGCTGGATCAGAAGTGGAGCAGCAGGGACTTGAATCAGCATCCATATGGGATGCTGGCACTGCAGGTGGTGGCTTTAACCACTATGCCACAGCGCCGGCCCCAATAGGGTAAAACAAGGCTTCCTTTTTTTTTTTTTTTTTTAACAGCTGTGTTCTGTTGATAGATATATCCAAATGTTATCCCCAAAATGAGGACCTATGGTATGAAAAATAATTTAAAAATAGCACCGGGGTGGGGTTCAGCTTAGCCATTAGGACACTGGCTAAGACATCTGTGTCCCACATCCGAAGACCCAACTCAACACCTGGCTCCAGCTCCCTGCCAGTGCTGATCCAGAGAGGCTGTGGTGATACAGCTCAAAGAGGCTGGGTCCCTGCAATCCATGTGGGAGACCTGGGCTGAGTTTCCAGCTCCTAATTTTGGCCTGGTCCAGTCCTGGTTGTTGTGGGCATTTGGAAAGTAAACCAGTAGATGGGAGCACTCTCTGACTCCCTCTCCCTCTCCCTTTCTCTTTCCTGTCTCTGTCTCTTTAAAAAAAAAGAAAAAAAAAACTTGGAAAAAGTGACATTAGCCTTTTAACACAGATTATTTCAATATTTTATTTCTGTTAATTATAGGAATATTTTCTCAGTAAATTCAAACAATGAATTTGGGAACAGCAGATGATAAGTCAGAGCTAGACCAAGAAAGTTCACACACAGTACTCTTGACATTTCTGGGGGAAAAAGTGGTTGGCTGTAACGTGGCCTTTCTTTTTAATCAAACAGCATTGAAATAAGCAATTTTTGAATAGAAAACTGTACCTGTTTACTTCATATTTCAAATGTAAAAGTACTTTAATAGAGAAAATTCTACTTTCTGAATCTACTTAGATGGTATTACAGCCAAAGTTTGCATGTGGATTGCAGAGTGTGACTAGTGAAAACATAAGTAATGTAAATTTAAGAAATTAGCTTTCCACATGAAAGAAAGCCAATGATCACATAATTCAACATGATTATGATGAGTTAAGCAAAAACACAAAATATAATATGATAGTCTTCAGTTTCTTATTTGGCACATATATTAATTTTCAAACATCAAACACTTTAACATCAGTATCTACTAAAACCAACTAGGACAACAGTACAATTCCTAGAGCTTAATTATTAACATCTTAAAAATCTAATTTCTATAGACACTCTGTGACCGAGCTTTTCCTCTGTGCTATGAGAGCTGGTTGAAGCACCATCTTTTTCAGGATTCCCCAGAATTCGTCACTACTTCAAAGTTGACTCATGTTGAGGCCCACAGTTCCTACTGAACTGGGTGGATCTTCCGTGCGCAGGCCCTCATTAGAAAAGATACACATATGCTCATCACAATTTTGAAAAGAATGGAAGGCCTTCATACATGTCAGTTTTTAATTTTATCCAATCATTAATTTTCTGCAGGGTTGTTTTTTCTTGACTCAGTATTTTTGCAACTTTCTTCATCTTGTGTTCATTTCTTTCTATGTACTTCGAGCCTTCCAGCTGCAGCTGATCCAATTTCTCATTTCGACTCTCATCCAGAGGTATGTTTTCACACATTACGGGATTGAATCTAAAATAGGTGTCAGGAGGTAACAGGCCATCCAGCATGATATGGACCTCTGGGGTAAGAAAGAAGGGCATGGGGTGAGTTATTCTGCAATGGTTTATTATCTTTACTTAATACTATCTTTTTAGACACATTACAGAAACTTACTTTACCACTCACACTAATTAACAGTAGAAGAAATCCACATGAATGAAGAACACTACAAAAAGAAATTTATCTTCCAAAATATTTAATACTATTTGGCTAAATTAAGATACTTGTTCCAGTATTCTCATCTCTCTGTGCTTTTGGTCATACTGTTCACCACTACTGAAATGCCTTTCCAAGCTTTCATTTTTGTTTTTCATTTTTTCATATCATCTTTATTGAGATATTATCTAAATACAATAAATTTTACCAATTTTTTAAAATGACTGATTTGCAGAGTTACAGAGAGAGAGGAAGAGACAGAGATCTTCCAACTGCAGGCTTACTCCCCAACCACCACAACAGCCAGGGCTGCACCAGGTGGAAGCCAGGACCCTGGAACCCCATCCAGGTCTCCCACATGTGCGCAGGAGCCCAAGAACTTGGGCCATCTTCTGCTGCTTTTTCAGGTGCATTAGTAAGGAGTTGGATTCAAATGGTGCAACAGGAACTTCAACAGGCCCCCACATTGGATGCCAGCATTGCAGGTGGCAGCTTAACCTGCTACACCACCATGCCAGCCCCCAAATTCACCAATTTTAACTGTATAATTTGACACATTTTGACAAACTATACAATGTATACACTTGTGTAACCAAAATAATCACAATACAGACTACTTCCATCACTTCAAAAAGTTCTTTCAGCCTCTTTGTAACTGGTTCTCCTGTACCCACTTCCTTGGTTTCCTATGAACAGAATCCTATGTTTATAGCTTTTTCTCTGTCCATCTTTGTCATGTAGTCACATGCTTTTAAGACTCATCCATGTTGCAGCTATACCAAGAGACCCCTGCTTTTTATTGGTGGGTACTATCACCTTGCACAGATATTACATGTTCTCTCCAGTTTTGATCTGGCTGTCTTCAGTTTTTAATTATTAATAATAATTCTGCTCTAAACATGTACATAGATCTTTCTGTGACTGCATGACTCCTTTGCTCTTAGCTAAAAGCCAACGGATGAAATTGCTGGGTCACACAGTAAAATATGTCTTTTTTTTTAAGAATTGCCACAGTCTCCTAAAATGATGGTTCCATTTTGATAAGAATTGCACTGAATTGACAGATCAAATTTGTGATCTGACACACTAACAATATTAAAATTTTCAACAATGAGCATAGTGTACCTACTGATATGTTTACACTTTTTAATTTCTCTCAGTAATGTATCACAGTTTTTGCTGTTATATCTTACATATAATTTGTTAAATAACTCTCTAAGTATTTGATATTTTGATGCCATTAGATCTAAGCACATATTTAATTTTAATTTCCAATTGTTCATTGCTACTATGCAGAAATATAATTTTTGGGCTTTTTAAAATCCTGTACTCTTCAACCTTCCTACACTCACTTATTAATTTTAGATTTTTTTCTTTCTCCATCTGCTTGAAAGGCAGAACACCAGACAGAGATAGAGACTGTGGGAGAGCTCTTCCACCCACTAGTACATTCCTCAAATGCCGGCAACAGCCAGGGCTGGGCCAGGTCGAAGCCAGGAGTCCAGAACTCCATCCAAGTCACCCAAGTGAGTGGCAGGGGCATTAGCACCAAGCTGGACTGGAAGCAGAGTTGCTAGCCCTGGAACTGAACTCTGATATGAGAAGCAGGCACTTCAAGCAGAAGCTTAACCTGCTGTATCACAATATCAGCTCCCACAGTTCTAGCTTTTTTTTTTTCCCCATAGATTCCTTAGGGTTGTCAACATAGGTAAATGTCCTAAACACAATGTCCATAAAATTCTACTTCTTCCTTTCTAATCTATCTTCCTTTTATTTACTTTCTACACTACACAGTGTTGACTGGAAGTGATGAAAACAGACATCTTACTCTGTTCCTGATCTTAGGTGGAAAGTATTTGATCTTTTACTATTAAAACATAATGCTAGGGGCCAATGCTGTGGCACGGTGGGTAAAGCCACCACCTGCAGTGCCAGCATCCCATATGAGTGCTGGTTCAAGACCTGGCTACTCCACTTCCAATCCAGCTCTCTGCTATGCCCTGGGAAAGCAGTAGAAGATGGTCCAAGTGCTTGGGCCCCTGCACCCACGTGGGAGACTGGGAAGAAGCTCCAGGCTCCTGGCTTCATTCAGACTGGTGCAGCTCTGGCTGTTGTGGCTATTTGTGGGGTGAACCAGTAGATTGAATACCTCTCTCTCACTCTTTCTCTCTGCCTCTCTGTAACTCTTTTAAATAAATAAATAAAGCTTTAAAAAATTATATAATGCTAGCTCTTGTTTTTGTAGATGCCCTTTATCAGGTCGAGGTTCCTTTCTATTGCTAATTTTCAGGGAGTTTCTAAAATCATGAATGGATGCTGGATCCTGTCATTTATCTTTTCTGCATTTATTGAGATGGTATATACTTTCCCTTTTTCAGTCTGTTAACATGGTTACATTGATTTTTAGAAATGTTAATCCCAAATGAACCATACTTGAACATAGTGCATTCTCCTTTTTATACATTGCTGAATTAGATTTATTGTATATCTTATGAATTTCTGCATTCATATTAATGGAATACTGGTTGATAGCTCTCTCTTTTTCCAAAATATTTTTGTCTGGTTTTGGTATCAGGTTAATGCTGCCCTTAGAGAATAAAAACAACAACAAAAAAAACTAAATTTTTTTTTTTTTTGACAGGCAGAGTGGACAGTGAGAGAGAGAGACAGCGAGAAAGGTCTTCCTTTGCCGTTGGTTCACCCTCCAATGGCCACTGCAGCTGGCGCGCTGCAGCTGGTATATCGTGCTGATCCAAAGGCAGGAGCCAGGTGCTTCTCCTGGTCTCCCATGGGGTGCAGGGCCCAAGGACTTGGGCCATCCTCTACTGCCCTCCCAGGCCACAGCAGAGAGCTGGCCTGGAAGAGGGGCAACCGGGACAGAATCTGGCGCCCCGACCGGGACTAGAACCGGGTGTGCTGGCGCCGCAAGGCGGAGGATTAGCCTAGTGAGCCACAGCACCGGCCTGGAATTTCCTTTAGATAAACAACTGTATGTGTATGTGGTTATGAGTGTGTATGTTTTTATCACCTTCAAACAATTGGAACCGTATATGTAGAGTTGGACTGGAAGAGGGGCAACCAGGACAGACAGAATCCGGTGCCCCGGCACCCAGACTGGGACTAGAACCCAGTGTGCCGGCGCCGCAGGCAGAGGATTAGCCTATTGAGCCTCGGGGGTTATCATTTAATGAATGAAAATCCTCATTTAGGTTAATGGCTCAGCCAAGTACATGTTGATATGCAAAGAATGGCATTTAGAAACAACAGGCTAAGTGATAACGGTAAAAAACACCCAGCAACATAATTCACGCATGACCTAAAAGTAAGAGAGTAAAATGGGGCTCTAAACCTCAAGACCAAAATCAGAAACTGAACACACTGGCAGAATGCCTACTATGTGCCAGGCATTCACTCCATAGCAAAGCAGGTACATCAAAGTTCAGTGGCTAAGTTTTTCCCTTGCATTCCTGTGGGACAGAGACAATAAACAGGTAAAGAAACGAAAGAGAAGACATATCCATGACAAGATAAATGCTCTAAGAGGAAGACAAAGAAGTTGCGTAAAGGGTGAGAATGAGTGGGGAGGGAACTGGAAGAGCGGCCGGGAACAGCTGCACTGAGGAAGTGATGCTTGAGCAGAGGCCCGAGTGAAATAAGGAGCAAGCATCAGAAGGTACTTCAAAAAGCATGGAAAATGGAATTGAAAATTAAGTTTAATTCACTGCAGATAATACCTGAAATCCATGTATATGAGAGATCTCCAAAAAGCTTATAGCAAATACATATTATGAAAAGATAACACATGGATTTAAAGAAGCTTAGTTCTTATCAGGCCTGGAAAACTTCAAAGAACAAGGCTTTGGGATTTTGTTGCAAGTGTGATGGGAAGCCCAGAGGGCACTGAGACTAGGAAAGAGGTCCCGACTGGCATTTCAGAAGCACCACTTTGGCCTTTGCCTGCAGACTAGGCCACAGGAACAGCAAAAGCAGAAGCAAGAACTTACTCGAGTTCCTGTTTGTCTCTACATTACTAATCTTAACTCCACGAGTCCTACAGCACCCTCACTGTTACCACAAGTATCACTGAACCGATCTAACTCTGCTTGTCGCCTTTCCCCTCTTCACTGGCTTAAGGGTCTCCGGTGAAGCTTTTAAGTTATCTCCAAAGGTCGGCAGGCAAAGGCAGCACCAGCTCCAAGATGAACAGTCGCTATTCTAGGGTCTCTTAACAAGAGATGGATGGCAAGAAAGGTAAACAGCACAACACTTGCTTCCTCATGCTTCTGATGCCTACAATGCAACACCCTTTCACAGCTGGGATGAGCATCTTCTACTGGAAACCGAATGCCAGAGGTTGAAGTGTGGCAAGGTAGCAAACAGACTAACCTTCTGTATCTGTAGCACTGTTGATAACATTGGAGAGTTTGGTTTTCAGACTTGTGTATGTTGTATTGTTTCTCACATCGCTCTCGTACCGGCCGGTGCCCAGGGACACTATGCACTCCAACGGCGCATCTGGCCAAAGACATTTACACTCATGCATTGCCAGTGCTGAAGGGTTATTCAGGAGCAAACCTCCGTCCTGCAAAAGGCAAAGCAGTGAAAAAGAAATCGCAAAGCGAAATTGTACTTTGTAAATAGGACAACAGAAACTGCATTTTAAACCAACTGACATTTATTTATCAGGAAAATTAGAATGTTTAATAAGCTAAACAACAAACTATTTAAAAACAAGAAGTTACTTTGAAATAAATATATTTTATACAACATAGTTGCCAAAAAAAAAAAAAAAAAAAAAACTGTGAAGACTCACTGGCTGGGACCAGAGTCATGGTACAAGGGGTTAAGTCACTGCTTGTGATACCGTCATTCTATATCGGAGCACTGGCTCAGTCTTAGCTGCTCTGATTCTGATCCAGCTCCTTGTTAATGGCCCTGGGAAGGCAGTGGGTGATGGGCCAAGTGCTTGGGACCATGCCATCCACATGGGAGACATGGATGGAGTACCTGGATCCTGAATTCAGCTTGGTCCAACCCGGGCCGTTCAGGGAGTGAACCAGCAGATGGAAGATATCTTTCTTTCTCTCTATAACTGCCTTTCAATTAAATAAAAAAATATTTAAAAAATTTAAGTCTAACAAAAGAACTGTGGTTCTACCAAACAATTAAAATTAAAGTTAAAAATCTTTCCTCACATATCAAACATAATCAAAATAATTCTGAATGGAAAGAAATTTTTTTAAAGATTATATAGTAAAAAAATCTTTTTTTTTGGAGTATAGGTTTGGGAATTTTAATGTACATGGAGATTTGACTACTATCACCATCAGGATATGGAACTGTGCCATAAATACTCCATAAATACTCTTATCTTATCTTTTTATAGGCACACCCTCTTCCTCCGCTCCCAAACCAACAACCACTGCTCTGTTCTGATGCCTCACAGTCAGAGCAATGGAATAATACAGCACGAGACCTTTAGAAACTGGCTTGTCTTATGCAGCATGTTATCAGGTTAATCAATAGTTTGATATTGTGATTATAGGAGTATCATATTTGTTTATCCAGATGTTGGCTATCTATGTCTGTGGCATTACGATTACTATAGCTTTAGAGTAAGTTTTTAAATTGGACAGTGTATAAGGCTGGCGCCGTGGCTCACTTGGTTAATCCTCCGCCTGCAGCTCCGGCATCCCATATGAGCGCCGGGTTCTAGTCCCGGTTGCTCCTCTTCCAGTCCAGCTCTCTGCTGTGGCCCGGGAAGGCAGTGGAGGATGGCTCAAGTGCTTGGGCCCTGAACCTGCATGGGAGACCAGGAGGAAGCACCTGGCTCCTGGCTTCAGATAGGTGCAGCGCCGGCCGTGGCAGCCATTTGGGGAGTGAACCAATGGAAGGAAGACCTTTCTCAGTCTCTCTGTCTATAACTCTGTCAGATAAAAAAAAAAAAAAAATTGTTAAACTGGACAGTGTAACTTCTCCAAACTTGTTCCTTTTCAAAAATGTGTTTTAGTTGGGGGCTGGGCTGTAGCATAGTAGGTAAAGCTGTTGCCTGCAGTGCCAGCATCCCATATGGGCACCGATTCAAGTCCCAGCTGCTCCACTTCCAATCCAACACTCTGCTATGGCCTGGGAAAGCAGTAGAAGATGTCCCAAGTCCTTGGGCCCCTGCATCCACGTGCGAGACCCAGTGGAAGCTCCTGGCTCCTAGTTTCGGATCAGTGCAACTCCAGCCATTGTGGCCAACTAGGGAATGAACCAGCAGGTGGAAGACTTCTCTCTCTCTGTCTGCCTCTCCTTCTCTCTCTGTGTATCTCTGACTTTCAAATACACAAATAAATCTTTTAAAAAACTGTTTTAGCTATTTTAACTCCTCTGCATTTATATGTAAGCTTTACAATCTCATTGATGGCTAAACAAAACCCTATCACACTTTTATTAGTGCTATATTATATTTACAAGTCATTATGAGGGTAACTGATATTTTTACTGTGTTGAATATTTTAATCATAGTATAATGGCCATTTATTTGGACTTCTTTTATTTCTTTCACCAGCATTTTGTTGTTTTTAACATACAGCTGTCGGGGCTGGCGCTGTGGCATAGCAAGTAAAGCTACCACCTACAGTGCCGGCATCCCACATGGGCGCTGATTGGAGTCCCAGCTGTTCTACTTCTGATGCACTCTCTGGTATGGCCTGGGAAAGTAGTAGAAGATGGTCCAATTCCTTGGGCCCCTGCACCCACATGGGAAGCCTGGAAGAAACTCCTGGCTCCTGGTTTCAGATTAGCCATTGTGGCCATTTGGGGAGTGAACCAGAGGATGGAAGACCTCTCTCTCTCTCTCTCCCTCCCTCCCTCTGCCTCTGCCTCTCTGTAACTCTGCCTTTCAAACAAATAAATAAATCTTAACAAAAAAACCATACAGATGTCTATCTTCTGCTAGATTTATACCAAGTACTTATTTTTTTGAGCTATTATAAACAACACTGCTTTTTTTGGTTATATTTTTAGTTTCCAATTAGCCATTGCTTCTATATAGGAATATAACTGATTCTCCTAAGTAGTTTTGTTTTGCTGTATAAAGCCATCTATCCCACATCCACACACTAGCATCAACACTACTGTTCTCTGGAAGTAATAAAATACGTAGGATTTTGTTCTACTAATGAGGTATACTACTGTTACTAAAATTCCTCATGATACGTGAAGGAGAAACACCCCACATATTTTTGTGAACCTATGCTTACTTATTTTAGGGAGAGTGACAATGTTTATTTCATGAAATCATAACCAATAATAACTCTTCAGTAATGCATTAACAATAAAATAACTTTCACAAAAAGATATATCTCAAACACTATTCCAGTTAGATCAGTTAGATCCCACTAGAACACACACAGAAATGTTCCAAAATGTCAGCCTCACTTCCCAGTGAAGAGCTGAGTGTTTAGTTACGGGCTAGCCAGTCTGAGGCTAAGGGACATTAGTTATCACATACATCATCACCAATGTGCAGCTCTGCACTATCTTTGAGACAGCAGCGACACACAGGGCTGGGCTGACTCTCAGAAAAGCAGTGTGCCCACGTCCCTTCATTGCTTATTCCATTTTCCACTTTAGCATGGGCTGCTGGCTGCCACTTCCAGCCCAATTTCTACCTTCCCAACCACTCTCTAACTACACGTCTTCAAGAGAATGTGTCTTAGGTTTCCTGTTGTGGTTTTCATGAGAAGATGCTATCCTTTTGAAAGTTATCTCTTGTCCTTAGGGGTCCATGTTTTCCATAATCCCACCATATTCCAGGGCTTTAGCTCTGTTACCATCTCTTCGTGGCTGAGATGGGCCTGAGCAGGGCATTTTCTGAAATCTAAACTGCACAAGGATGGTCTGGGCACAGCCTGGGTTTGAGGTGACTGGGGTTGGGGGAAGTTGACCTCGTTTGCCACCTGACTTGCAGTAGCTCTCCTACAAACAGTGAAGCCTCGTTCCCTTGGCTGGGTCCAGGGAGAGGTCTTTGTATGAAGAGCAAAATGAGGGTAGCAGATATACTGGTATTATGTTTATCTTCGTTATGGATTCAAAACAGTGACTTTCAGTGTCGGTTCTAATAAACAAGTTAAATACCTATCACTCCTCAACTCAAAGTAGCATCGCAGAGAATATGCACCAAAGATCAGAATCCTAAACTAAACGAGTTAAGAATGTGAGAAGGAGGCCTTCTCTGATACCAAGTAGTTTGTTCCAGTTGATTGATTAAAAACCCAACGTCAGAATACGAAGCTTGAAGTAACTGCAAGTTTTAGGGAGTGCTATCCTTGTGTAGGCTGAGTTGAAGGCAGGTGAACTGAGATGTTATCTGCTGGAAATGATCTTTTGGCCACTAAGCCCACTTGTCTCAAAGAACTAGTACAGGCTGAGTTCACATGTCACTCTAAACGCTAAGTGCCTTCATCCCCATAATAAAATTCAATTCTCTGTGCTTCCCCTCCCCCGACATCCTAAAACACTTCCCCACTGTGCTCTGTGAAACTGTTCCACTGTTAACATTCCCAGTGGCATAAACTGCTCTCTTCCTCTATGATTTTACAGGAATATGGCTTTTCCCTGATACCATCTCCCCAAGTACTTGTTGATTTTCTTATTATCTGATGGACTTTGGGGCTAGGAGGTGGAGTGTTACTTTATTTGTTCTGTAGTGCTTTCTTCTAGATCATTAGTCCCAAACCACCTGGAAAAGATATGCTTTTTGTGGGCTGTGCCATTTAGGCTCCTATCTCCTCTTCACCACTGTCCATATATCAATCTCCAGTCATTCCTTCTCACTCAATGAATTAGGCCAGCACCAGAATTCCTTGCCACCTAAAGTCATTATGATATCCAATGTGACTTCAACTTATTTACAGTACCTTGAGATCTTACTTCCTCAAGCTCTTATATTCTGAAAACTATTCCATTTATTCTCTGAAGGCCACACCCCAGACTTTGTCATAAAGGTTAACGGGATCATACAGCGCACACTCTTTTGGCACTACTTCTTGCACTTAAAATAATGCCTCTGAGATTCATCCATATTGCTGTAAATGTCAGTAATATTCCCTCACCACTGAGCAATAATCCATTATTTGAAAAATACCACAGTTTATCCATTCATCAGTTGAAAGGAAGTTTTAAAAAACTGTATTGATTTATTTGAAAGGAAAAGAGACAGAGAGAGAAGTGGAGGGGGGAGAGGGAGAGGGAGAAGGAGAGAGAGAGAGAAAGAGAGAGAGGGAGGGAGGGAGGGAGGGAGGGAGAGAGAGAGAGAGAGAGAAAGAGAGAAGGAGGGAGGGAGAGAGAGAGAAAGAGAGAAAGAGAGAAGAGAGAAGAGAGAGGAAAGAATCTCTCATCTGTCAGTTTACTCCCCCAAATGCCTGCAACAGCCAGGGCTGGGCCAAGCTGAAGCCAGGAGCCAGGGGCTTCATCCAGAGCTCCCATGTGGGTGGCAAGGACTCAACTACTTGGGTCATCACCTGCTACCCCCCAGAATGCACATTAGCAGGCAGCTGGAATCACAAGTGAAGCCAGGACTCAAATCAGGCACTTTGATGTGGGATACAGGTGTGCTACATAGCAACTCCATACCTGGAACTATTTTTAAATTTAGCTACTTTTATAGAGTTAGCTACCTTTATAAACAGGTCTGAACTGTTTAACTTTGTGAAAATCTACCGGATTCCTTAAATGTAGGTAGTAATTATTTCCTACAAGTTTTCTCAAGTACGAATTTTAAGTTAATTCTTTTTTTTTATTTTTTATTTTTGACAGGCAGAGTGGATAGTGAGAGAGAGAGAGACAGAGGGAAAGGTCTTCCTTTTTGCCATTGGTTCACCCTCAGCCATTGTGGCTGGCACGCTGCGGCTGGCACGCTGTGGCTGGCGCATTGTGCTAATCCAAAGCCAGGAGCCAGGTGCTTCTCCTGGTCTCCCATGCGGGTGCAGGGCCCAACGACTTGGGCTATCCTCCACTGCACTCCCGGGCCATAGCAGAGAGCTGGACTGGAAGAGGGGCAACCAGGATAGAATCCGGCACCCCGACCGGAACTAGAACCTGGGGTGCTGGCGCCACAGGCAGAGGATTAACCTATTGAGCCGTGGTGCCGGCCTCAATTTTGTTTTAATTAATATGACATTAGAATGATACCTGGTCCATGACAGAGGTAACACTTTTAATTTTAATATAGCAAAAGCATTATTTTTGTGACTAAAGCATTTTTATCTTAAATTCTACAGTTGTTGAATTCTGTATGATTTGAAATCAATGGGCATCTTAGAGGAAACAGTCTTTCATTATTATAAAAGACCTTAAGCATGGATCAGAATAGCAGAAGAGATGAAAGGCAAATGAGGTTAACAGAATGAACCCCAGAGTTTAAAACTGCCAGGTTTCCAATGGTTTCACCAGACGTTTTCTGTTCCTTCAAATCTGCCCACTTTTCATCAAAAAGGTGGAGCAGTTAAGGTCTGGGGCAAGCACGGCTGTCCCTAAAGCCCTGCTAGCAGTCAGCCTGCTCTCCTGGAGCAGTCCCGGGGCAATGTCACATCTGTGGCATCTCCTGGGACCGTCCCAGTCATTCAACTATTCAAATTTACAGTTATTCAACTACTATGGACTTGGTATGTGCCATGCACACTGTTAAGTGCTGAAGCAGCACAGACTTCAAAAGTAAAATGAACCGGCCATTACAGCCATCTGGGGAGTGAATCAGCAGGAAAACCTCCCTCCCTCTCCCTCCTCTCTCTCTCTCTCTCTCTCTCTCTCTCTCTCTCTCTCTCTCTCTCTGTTTCTGCCGTTAAAATAAATAAATAAAAATCTTTAAAAATGAAATGAAATCAAATAATTTACCAATTGTCTCTCAAAGAAATACACAGTCAGGATTCTGTTTTAAGTACACTACATTTATATATGCTTAATAGCCTAAAATGTAAATATACTTTTTCTTGCTTTTAATGTATATATTTCATCATTTTAAATCACAGCATCTATTAGAAAATAAGCACTAGTCAAGGTCAATGCCTCCTGATTATCTCATCTTCTTGCCTTTTTTTCTGAGTTTTTTATTTCTGAGTTGTTTCAAAAATTCTTTTTTACCCCTATCTTTTTTTTTTTTTTTTTTTTTTTTTGACAGGCAGAGTTAGTGAAAGAGAGAGACAGAGAGAAAGGTCTTCCTTCCATTGGTTCACCCCACAAATGGCCGCTATGGCCAGCGTGCTGCGCCGATCCGAAGCCAGGAGCCAGGTGCTTCCTCCTGGTCTCCCATGTGGGTGCAGGGCCCAAGCACTTGGGCCATCCTCCACTGCCTTTCCGGGCCACAGCAGAGAGCTGGCCTGGAAGAGGGGCAACCGGGACAGAATCCGGCACCCAAACCGGGACTAGAACCGGGGTGCTGGCGTTGCAGGCGGAGGATTAGCCAAGTGAGCCGCGGTGCCAGCCTACACACCTATCTTTCTATTACTGAATTTCTCATTTCATTATATGACTATGCTTATATTTTGGAGCCTGGACTATTTTTTTTTTTATTTGAGAGGCAGAGTTAGAGAGTTAGAGAGAGAGAGAGAGAGAGGGAGAGATAGAAAAGATCATCCATCCACTGGGTCACTCCCCAAATGATGGCAATAGCCAGGGAGGGGTCGAAGTCAGACAGAAGTCAGGAGCCAGGAGCTTCTTGCAGGTCTCCCACAAGGGTACAGGGGTCCAAGAACTTGAGCCATCTTCCACTGCTTTCCCAGGTGCATTAGCAGGGAGCTGGATCAGAAATGGAGCAGCCAGGACTTGAACTGGTGCCATATGGGACACCAGTGTTGCAGGCAGCAGCTTAACCTGATATGACACAACACCAGCCCCTAACCTGGGCTATTTGTGTGGGTAGGACCCAGGAAACACAAACAATATACTAGCTATAACTGAAAACCTTTATATCCTTCATGGCTAGCAGAGTGCCTGGCATTGGTTAAGCACTATGTTCCTATTCAGTTATAATGAAAATGACAAATTGTGGTATGGCACAGGTATAATTTGGCAAGTGAGAGGCAGCCTCTTTCTGCTGAAAGCTCTCTTTATCTGAAATATTTAAATGAAATTTCATAATTATTTTTTAGATTAATACCTTCTAAACTCAGAAAATAACCTTCTAAAATGTAAATAAAGCCTAAGAAGAATAATACATTAGAATCAGTCATCAAAACTTTAGTGCAAACCAATGTACTGGATTCTTTCTTTAGAGATAGGGGATGAACAATTGTGAAGGTGGAGATGGAAACAGGAGAAATGAGGTAATTTTGTATAAAAAATACTATTTGAAGATAAATTCTATGCTGCTACTTGGGTAGTGGGGAGGGACTGCAGCTCATCAAAAAGAACTATTCCCACTTTCCAATTTTCTAGAACAGGTAATGTACTTTGTAAATATTGTAATAATATTCTTTTTATAGTCAATGGTGAGTGAAATCTCCCCATCCATCTAGTCTAGTCACTAACCTATAATTTATATTTTACCTGACTCCGGAAAGGATGTGAAGTAAATTACATTAAACATAAATCAGACATGACAGTTAAAAGGGATTTTTAAAGAGACTGGAAATACTGAATGTAATTATTCAAAGAATTTAGGATGATGAGTAGGTTATAATACGAACCATATTTTTTTTTAAGATTTATTTATTTGAAAGTAAGAGTTACAGAGAGAGGACGGAGAGAGAGAGAGAGAGGAGAGGGATCTTCTATCTGCCGATTCACTACCCAAGTGGCCACAACAACCAGGGTTGAGGCAGGTCGAAGACAGGAGCCAGGAGCTTCACCCTGGTTTCCCACATGAGTGGCAGGGACCCAAATGTTTGGGCCATCTTTTGCTGCTTTTCCTAGGCCATTAGCAGAGAGCCGGATGAGAAGTGGTGCAGCAGGGACAAGAACCGACAGCCACATGGGATGCTGGAATCACAGGCGGTGGCTTTACCCACTATGCCACAACATCAGTTCCCATATTTTAGTTTTAAATATGGTTTGTTATATGTAATCAACAGAAACTTGAGAACTATTTACTCCTAAATAAAGAGCGACCAAAATAGCTTCTTTTGAAGTCTGGAAACACGATCCTTAAATGTAGTTACTTAAGACTTTGGTTACTATTTGGTGTAGCTGAAAGTTCATAGGATAAAAACCACCTTGAAGTAATACCTTATAAGCTCTATTACATTTTAGACACATTGTCTAATTTATTTATTCGATTATGACACAGTAAGAATTTAAAAAGAACAGGGGGAAACAGCTGTTAAAAGCAGCAAGCTAGGGGCTGGTGCATGGAGTAGTGGGTAAAGCTGCAATCCACAGAGTCAGCATCCCATATGGGCTCCAGTTCAAGTCCCGGCTGCTCCACAGCCAATCCAGCTCCCTGGTAATGCACCTGGGAAAGTAGCAGAAGATGGCCCAAGTGTCTGAGCCCCTGCACCAATGTGGGAGACCCAGATGAAGCTCCTGGTTCCTGGCTCCTGGCTTCTACCTGGCCCAGCCCCAGCTGGGGGCTGTTCACATTTGGGGAGTGAACTGGTGGATGAAGATCTCTCTCTCTCTCTCTCTCTCTCTCTCTCTCTCTCTCTCTCTCTGCCTCTCCTTATCTGTAGCTCTGACTTTCAAAGAGATGAATAAATCTTAAAAAAAAAAAAAACAAAAAAAAAAAACCAGCAATATGGCCCGTGCTGTAGCACAGCAGGCTAACGTCCTGGCCTGAAGCGCGGCATCCCATATGGGTGCCGGTTCGAGACCAGGCTGCTCCACTTCCGATCCAGCTCTCTGCTGTGGCCTGGGAAAGCAGTAGAAGATGTCCCAAGTCCTTGGGCCCCTGCACCCGCATGGGAGACCCAGAAGAAGCTCCTGGCTTCAGATTGGTGCAGCTCTGGCCATTGCAGCCAACTGGGGAATGAACCAGTGGATGGAAAAGCTCTCTCTCTCTCTGGCTCTCCTCTTTGTGCAACTTTGACTTTCAAATAAATAAATAAATCTTTAAAAAAAAACCCCAGCAAACTAAATATTAAAATAAAAATTTAATCTTGACTATAAATCCTTAAATCAAAGAAAGAAAGAAACTGAACAGCCAGTACTTTCTGCCCTGAGAGGGTGGAAGTAAAAAGGAAAGGCAAGAAGGGGACATGCCTTCCATAATTCAACAATGACTGACCTGACAAAGTAAGAAATAGTTTGAACTCACTCCAAAGACAAAATGAATTCTATTTTAATCCCTGCAGTACAAAGAGTATGACGTTACTTTTAGAAAAATAAAAAGATAATGGGATAGCTTACAATGATATGTTAGAATATAACTAGGCTTTTCAATCAAAATATAGGGAATATTTTAGTTATTACAACACTGACACATGTAAATTAAAATTATCCACTAAAAAGTTCTAAAATTTATATAGCCTATAAATATAGTTGGTGCAGAATACTAATGTATGAGCTTTCAATGCTATCTGAAAAATCCTTGTCAAAAATATTAGATTGTTCTCAATAGATATCTTAATAGCAAATAAATAAACAGAGCATATACATTTCCATTATTAGAGAGCACAGGATTACTCTCTCCATCAAATGAGACTGAGTTTAAGTGGGATATCAAATAATAAAAAATATTTATTTTGGAAATATCAACTCAAAAGATTTACTGACTTCATTTTTACCGTTTAGTAAGTTATGAATTAAGAGTTCCACAAATAATCAGGGGCAAATTGTCAGAGAAAATTTTTAAGTAAATGAGTCTATGCAACAGAAAAAGAAAAAATTATCAGACATAATACTATACAAATAATTTAATCACAAATTTAGAAGCTGTAATTACAATAGCATCCTAAGTCTATGACTTGAGAGCTGGGATTCCAATCCAGTTACTTAGCTTTTCTTAGGATTCTAATTCCTTAGTGTAACACAAACTCTCCACCTCGTAAGTAGTGATAACTAAGTGAGACAATACATAGAAAGCACTACATCTGTCTGGCACATAGCTAACCTAATGAGTGTTCACGATTATGTCCTCTCCTTCAAAACAGGCCCTCCAAAATTGTCAGACTGGGTTCTGCATTTTAGGAATACATTCTTCGTTTTTAAAGTTCTTATTATTTACTGATTTGAAAAGCAGAAAGACAGAGACCACTCATCTGCTGGTTCTCCCCTTACATGCCTGCAATGGCTGAGACTTGGGCCACGCCAAAGCCAGGAACCAGGAACTCAATTCTGGTCTCCCACACAGGAGGCAGGTATTCAAGTACTTGAGCTGCTATCTGGTGCCTCCAGGGGTGCGCGTGAGAAGGGACGTGAAATCAGGAGAGGAGCTGGGATTCTAATCCAGGCATTCGGATATGGGATGCAGGCGTCCCAAGCAGCATCTTGGCTGCTGCGCCAAAGGGTTGCCCCTTATTTTTTGTTTTTATGTTTGGAAAGCTAATCCTACATCCAGCTTCATTTTTCTCTCATTAAGATGACCATAATACAGTGAATTCCATCATACTGAATAGACCAAAACAAAACAAAAAAAACTTTTGAAAAACATGCTTTCAAGTCAAGAGTCTTATTCAGTCAAGAAGAGCAAATGCCTTGAGTTGTACATCTTTTGGGTGTGGAAATGCGGACGTCTCCCTGGCTGACCCGTCTGCAGTGCAGCGACGCTGGGTCAGTGCTGAGTCCCTGAATCCCGGAACACATGCAAAGGGAAGCCACACAGGCCCACGTACCTGATGGAGATCATTTCCCAGGGCGTATTCTGCAAAGTAGCCCGGAGCAGCAGAGGAGGCTCTGATGGCCTGCCACATCTTGTACTGACAGCCTCCCAGGTAATGAGACTGGCTGCCGGGGAAGTGACCGTAGTTCCGGAACACAAAAGCTTTCGGCGTTGACCCTCGGTTTACTATGGTGCTTACAGCAGCTACCTGGTGAATGAAAAAGTGAAGACCACCACAGTTAGCAGCAATTTTTGCAATCTGTGAACATCAAGTACTATTTAGTAGTATGAATAAACAATCTACAACTCTATCGAACATGGTAAATGAGTAACAAATAAAACATTGAGCAAAGGGAACCACATCTTTCTTAAGTAGCTGATTTCTTTGTGGTACTGAGAGAATTCTGAGACATGTATTTTAAAGGAACAATAAGAAGAGATGTACTTGACTGTATAATTTAAAAAGACATTCAGGAGGGCATCTATTTCCAGACCTTTAATAATAACTGGCGCAGTGCTGGTCTCAACGGCTGACACCTTAGACATGAGACACTATGCTATTTCCATGGGGTCGTTACGGTGTCTTTGTTTCTGTGCTCTTTGAAAGCATCTGTACTTCAGTAAAGCCGAGCTGCATCATTACACAAACTCCTGGGACTTCCAGATCAGTTATTAAAAAACCACGTCAGCCACCCCGCGTCTCAGACTGCATCGCTGTCAGCTGAATTTTATAAAATGTGCTGTATTTGTTAATGATCCGAGACACAAACTTAAGAAGTTGGAAGGTACTGCTGAGGCTGAAGTTGCTAGTGTCCTGTGCTAAGCCCTGCTGGGAGCCTATTTACTTGCTATTTAATTAAAAAAAAAAAAAAAAAAAAAGAGTTATATCCCAAATTCCTGAGAGTAATTCAAGTATGTCTCTGGGCCACCCTGGAAAAGTGTTAGCCATACAATAAAATCTGGAAGGGCCGGCGCTGCGGCTCACTAGGCTAATCCTCCGCCTTGCGGTGCCGGCACACCAGGTTCTAGTCCCGGTCGGGGCACCGGATTCTGTCCCGGTTGCCCCTCTTCCAGGCCAGCCCTCTGCTGTGGCCAGGGAGTGCAGTGGAGGATGGCCCAGGTGCTTGGGCCCTGCACCCCATGGGAGACCAGGAGAAGCACCTGGCTCCTGCCTTCGGATCAGCACAATGCGCCGGCCGCGGTAGCCATTAGAGGGTGAACCAACGGAAAAGAAGACCTTTCTCTCTGTCTCTCTCTCTCTCTCACTGTCCACTCTGCCTGTCAAAAAACAAAACAAAACAAAACAAAACAAAACACCAAAAACCAAAAAACAAAACAAAACAAAACAAAACAAACCAATAATCTGGAGGGATTTTCTACAATGAGTACATATTAAGGGCTAATTAAGACAAGTTTGGGTGGCTGCTCCATTTACCATGATGAATTAGTTTCTGAGGTGGCTGAAGCTTCCACACACTCACTCTGTTTTTTTTTTTTTTTTAATGACAGCTTCACAATTCAAAAGCAAGCAAATGAAAAAGGAGCCCTGGACATACAGGTGAATACACAGTGATGCAGACTACACCCGAGGATGCTCTCCCAGAGAGCTCAGTCATCTCTTTATTGATACCTGCGAGGCCCTGTGTGGTCTGACCTGCTCACCCTCCAGCCTCACTCCACACACCGCCCTTGCACCCATAGCCTCTAGTCTTCAGGAAGCCTTTTGCTCCTGGGAATTCTCCACACCTCCTCCTCCACAGGTCATTCCCTTTACTAAAGATTCCATTCAGGGGCCTTCCCTTAGGTCCTTCTAAATATATGCTTTCAACCAACTGTTTTTGTAGCAATTGCACTGATTTCAGGGAAATTATATCTTATCTGTGTGACATCTACATTTTGCCTACACTGCCCTATGGAGCTAATAAATAAATCTATGTATTTGCTCACTAACATGCCCAAGGTGCATGGCACAGTGCATATATAATTAATATTTCCAGGATCAATAAATGTATTACTATGCCAGAGTTTAGGAATGAACAGAGTGTTACATGATTTCTCATGGCTATAGCTTGTCATCTGAGAATAAATACAAGCTGCCTGGGTTTCCAAGGTACAGAAATTCTATTCCTAAATCAAATATTAAAGAGAACAGAACTCAAGCAAATCTGAAATCACTAGGAATAAACAAATAAACAAGTGAATGGGAGCCACAGTGAGATGTATCTAAGTGACATTACATTTTTTAAAAGCGGGATTCCATTTGGACATTAATCTAATCAAACACACACACACACACACACACACAAATATACAGGAGGCACATAAAGTTCTCTTTAAAAATCTAAGAGAAAAAAATGCCATAACTTTCCTTAAATCACTGGAATTAATTTAAATAATTGTGATAAAGTAAATCTTTCTTATTTTTAGTCCTAGTTTTTCACATTCTTATGTGTTTATTATACTTTTACTGGATACAGAAAAGGTTTAATGATTGCATTCTTTATCTTCACGGAAGAAGGAATTAGCATATAATCCACTAGAAGAAATTCCAAAGAATTTTCTTTCACCCAAGTGGCCTACAAAATGTTCATGGAAATGTGTATTATGAAAAGACTATGTACGCATGGACTTTAAAATACAATTATGGGGGGCCGGCACTGTGGCTTATTGGTAGAGCCACTGCCTGCAGTGCCGGCATCCCATATGGGCGCCAGTTTGATTCCTGGCTGCTCCAATTCCAGTCCAGCTCTCTGCTCTGGCCTGGGAAAGCAGTAGAAGAAGGCCCAAGTCCTTGAGCCCCTGCACCCATGTGGGAGACCTGGAAGAAGCTCCTGGCTCCTGGCTTTAGATCAGCACAGCTCCCAGCTGTTGCAGCCATTATGGAGTGAACCAGCGGATGGAAGACCTCTCTCTCTCTCTTTCTCTCTCTGCCTTTCCTCTCTCTGTAACTTTTTCAAATAAATAAATAAATCTTAAAAAAATAAAAAAAAAACTGCACCAAGATTCATTTTTAAATTCCATTCTCCATGAACTTTTTGAAGTACTCTCGGAAAAGGGCCCTCACAGACCTTCATTTCCATGGAAGGGTTGTATGTAAGAGACTCAGAGCTTACCTTAGGACACATGGGGTTTCTTGCCGTTTCAATCATTAGTGCAGATCCCATCCTCTCCCTTAAATGAAGGAGAATAAAGAATGTTAACATAATTTTATCTCCTAGCAATCGGGGAACATATACCAGGCAATTACTGCCTGCCCACAGCATTGTCAAAGTGCGAGAAGGGACAAAGAAGTCCAAGAATATCCTTAGGAGGCTTCTGGTCCAGTTAGTGAACAGGGAACAGTACAGAGCTATTTATTCATCTATGATTCAAACTGGAAGCACCCACAGTTCAGAGACGGAGCTATCAATATAGGCCGCAATAATGGGGAAAGATGCAGAAGTGTAGCTTGAGAAAGACACCGAGAGGTGGCATGGCAACGTATTCAGAGCCAGGACACCCGCAGGGTAAAGGCACGAGGCACAAGAAACCATTCGCGGGGTCCCACTGACAGGATAATGGAGTTGTGCTAAGACTGCAGAATTGCATCCACACTAGTCACTTACCCAACAAACCAGGTCAGGACATTTAGACATTAACCTTGTTTCGGCAGGTAGTACAGAACAGTGTCATCAAGAAACTGCTTTTAAAATCATCTCAGTTGACATTTAAATCACTAGAACAGTACAGAAATGGTCTTGGGTGGCAATTTTCATGAACAGGGAATTTTATTTCAGCGCAGACTTCTTCTAGACTTAAAAACGATGAATCTGCCCCGGCTTTACCAACTCTCTTCAAGAGTAAAGCCATTTTTTCTAAAGACATTTTTCAAATATGACTCCCATTTCTCAACTAGAACGTTAGGGAATCTCACACAAAGGAAATACTAATAAACTGCTTCATGATGTAGCCTTTCCAAGCTTTATAAACATCAGTGTGCAGTGCTTCCCAAAGCGAATGTAATCCTTGTCCTTCCCAACCTGATCTGTTTCCTCTGCAAGAAGCTGGTGGAGTTTTATCTTTGTATGGGCCTTTATCTTTTCCTAGAACTCTTGCTGGAAAACTAAAACAGAAATTTTGGGAGCATACTGCATTCACATTTTTAAGTAAAGTTCATATTTATTTTGTATTTAAATATTGTAATGATCAAACAGCTAAGATGCTTTCATGAATCAGGTTATAAATTCAGAGAGTTAGGAATGATAATTGCTTATTTCAGAGAAACATGAAAATAATTTAAAAAATCCTTATAATTCCTAGATTCTACTGATGCTATGATTAAAAACAGTACCTACAAAATAACAAAATCAGGGCTGGCACTGTGGTAGGTTCTCTGCCTGTGGTGCCAGCATCCCATATGGGTGCCGGATAAAGACCCAGCTCTTCCTCTTCCCATCTACCTCTCTGCTGTGGCCTGTGAAAGCAGTAGGAGATGGCCCAAGCACTTGGGCCCCTGCACCCACATGGGAGACTCGGAAGAAGCTCCTGGCTTCAGATCAGCCCAGCTCTGACAGTTGTGGTCATCTGAGGAGTGAACCAGTGGATGGAAGACCTCTCTCTCTCTCTCTCTGTAACTCTACCTCTCAAATAAATAAATAAAATCATTATCAGAAAAAAAAAAACACAAGTGCTGTCAATAAACGCAAAGAAAATTTCATATCAAAAAAGGCCAGAGGGCAGTTGTGGTAGAATATGACAGTAATAGCCCCCAATACATCACTGCTTCCTGGTCTCTATGTATTTGTATAGAGGCCCTTTCCACATACATCCTCAGTTCTAGAGGCTTTGGCCAACAGGGCATCAGCAAACATGCAATTGAACCAAGGCTTGCTAAATGCCTTTGCACTGGGGCCTGTCCTCGGGAAACCCTGACACGGGGATGATGAAATGAGGCCTGGGATGAGAAGGGCCATGTGGAGGGGCAGGGGGTGAGAGACACAGACCCAGCTGGCCCAGGCATATTTGCTGAGCTCTCTGCAGCCAGCCTAATGAGCTCAGGCAAGAACAGAAGTGCCCAGGCAGACCAAAGAACTCTGAGCCGAAATCACCACTTCTTTAAGCCAGAGTTTTGGAGTGGTTTGTTTTGCAGCAAACGCTGAGTGAGAAAGTGGGGGTGGGGAGGTAGGGGTACTGAATACACTTATGAAGTTTATTTTATCAGTGCTGTGACCAAAAATAAAAATCTCTGAAAGGGGAAGAAACAAAATATGCATACACACGAAGGTACTTTCTAAGTAACTAAATGAAAAAAGCATTTCAGAGCAGAGAAGCTGGCTTTACACTAAATGTTTAAGCCTTCATTAAAAATTGTTACTAGAAAGTATCATGATTTTATGATTTCATGAGAATTCATATATATTTTTTTAAATAAAATACAAGACTGAAAAGCAGCCAACATACAATAATGATGGGAAGATTTCACAACTCTAAAGATGTCAATATTCCTCAAAATATCAGTGGAATTTTTTATGCAATAAAAGTAATCAAAGGTTCATTCTGAAAGTTAAGTGAAGAGCTAAGAGAATTACAAACAAGAAGTAAGAACAAAAGACTTGCTGTATTGATATAAAGACATCATACAAAGGTACAACAATTAAATTTACAGAATGTATACAAACATAAATCAATAGAAAAACAAAAACTTGAGCATTGACTGTAATGTACAGAAGAATTTAATACAACAAAAGAGGGATCTCAAATCAGTGAAAAAAAGGAGAAAATACTTGGCAAGTGGTACTGGGGTATTTAATATTTGAGAAACAAAATAAAGCTTGATCTCATTACAACATAGATCAACATAAATTTCAGGTGACTTAAGAATTAAATATAAACCTAATAGGGGCTGGCATTGCAGCATAGTGGGTTAAGCTGTCACTTGTAATACTGGCATCTCATCTCAGAGGGCTGGTTCGAATCCCAGTGGCAGCTTCCTGCTAATGCACCCAGAAAATCAGTGGACAATGACCCAAGTACTTGGACCCTTGCCACCCACAGAGGAGACCAGGATGGAGTTCTAGGCTCCTGGCTTTGGCCTGGACCAGACCAAACTCCTGAATATTTCATTTGGGGAGTAAATCAGCAGGTAGATGATCTCTCTCTCACCTACCCTCTTTTTTCTGTCACACTGCTTTTAAAATAAGTCTTTAAAGAATATACACCTAATAAAACATTAGGATTATAAAATAAATTACCTGGTTTCAGGATAGAAAATAGTTTATAAACATGAAAGTAAAGTTAAAACTCATTAAAGAAAAAGATCTGACTAAATAAGGATTTTAAAATCCTCTATATAGGCGATGGTATTGTGGCACAGTGGGTTACATCCTATATGGGTGCTGGTTTGAGTTCCAACTGCTCCATTTCCAATCTGGCTCCCTGCTATGTGCCTGAGAAAGCAGCAGAGGATGGTGCAAGTGCTTGGGCCCCTGCATTCACTTGGGAGATCTGGAAGCTACTGGCTCCCAGCTTCAGAGTGGCCAAGCCCCAGTTGTTGCAGCTATCTGAGAAGTGAACCAGTAGATGGAAGACTCTGTCTCTCCCACACTTTCTGCCTTTTAAACAAATAAAATAAATCTTTTTAAAAATCCTATATATAATAAAAATAATTAAAAGGCATTTTCAATATATGATTGACATTTTTTTTTTTGACAGGCAGAGTGGACAGTGAGAGAGAGAGACAGAGAGAGAAAGGTCTTCCTTTGCCGTTGGTTCACCCTCCAATGGCCGCCACGGCTGGCGCACTGTAGCCGGCACACCGCGCTGATCCGATGGCAGGAGCCAGGTACTTCTCCTGGTCTCCCATGGGGTGCAGGGCCCAAGCACTTGGGCCATCCTCTACTGCACTCCCAGGCCACAGCAGAGAGCTGGCCTGGAAGAGGAACAACGGGGACAGAATCCGGCGCCCCGACCGGGACTAGAAACCGGTGTGCCAGCGCCACAAGGCAGAGGATTAGCCTAGTGAGCCACGGCGCAGGCCAATATATGATTAACATTTACAATATAATGAGAAATATTCCAACAGAAAAATGGGCAAGGTTGATGACCTCAATATTCACCAAAAAAGAATATAATTAAAAGTTTAAAAAGCATCTAAATTCACCAGTAATCAAAGTGATGCAATATAAACTGAAATACCAGTTTCAAAACATCTCAAACCGATAGTTTTTTTTTTTTTTAAGATTTTTTATTTATTTGACAGGCAGAGTTAGAGAGAGAGAGAGAGAGAGTCTTCCATCTTCTGATTCACTCCTCAAGTGGCCACAATGGCCAGAACTGGGCCGAGGGTCTCCCACAAGGGTGCAGGGGCCCAAGCACTTGGGCCATCTCCCACTACTTTCTCAGGCAAGAAGCTGGATCAGAAGTAGAGTAACTGGGACTCAAACTGGTACCTATATGGGATGCCAGCACTACAGGCAGTGACTTTACCCACTAAGCCATAGTGGTAGCCCCAAGTTTTAAAAATTAAATTGTTTGGTATTTATTTCGTAAAGATAAATACAAACTGATGCTGGTCAATGAGTGAGTTAGCACATCTGGATTAATATTATTTTTTATTTGAAAAACAAAGAGAAAGCCTCCACCCACTGGTTCACTCCCCAAATGCCCAAAATAGCTGGTGTCAGGCCAGAGAGAAACCAGGAGCCTGGAACTCCATGCAGGTCTCCCATATGTGGTAGGGACCCAAGTACCTGAGCCAACCTGCTGCCTGCCTCCCAGGATGTGCATTAGCAGGAAGCTGGATTGGAGTTTGAGCCAAGAATCCAACCCAGGCACTCTGATACGGATGCGAGTGTCCAAAGTTGCACCAAAAATCTGCCTCCGGACAACTATTTTGAAGAATAATTCAGTTATATATGCATGAAGATCCATCCAACCTTCCTTCCTCCCTCCCTCCTTCCCTCTTTCTTTCTTTCAGAGGCTGAGTTACAGACACAGAAGGAGAAACAGAGAGAAAAGTGTTCCAGCCATTGGTTCACTCCCCACAATGGCCACAATGGCCAGAGCTGGGCTGATCTCAAGCCAGGAGCTAGGAGCTTACTCCAGTTTTCCCATGTGGGTGCAGGGGCCCGATTATTTTGGCCTTCCTCCACTGCCTTCCCAGGCCACAGCACAGAGCTAGATCAGAAGAGGGGCATCTGGGACATGAACAGGTATCCATATGGGATGCTGGCACCACAGGTGGAGGCCCACCCTACCACATCACAGCACTGGCCCCATGTATGAAGATCCTGAAAACATGTCTGTTCTCAGACCCAAAACTTGCTTCCAAAATTTAACTTAAAAAAATAAAGAGATTTAAGTAGAGACGTAGGATATCCATCAAAATTTTATTTTGAACTATAGTTTTCTTTCCAAAAGGGAATTAAATAAAAACATAATCTGGGGGCCAGTGCTGTAGTGTAGCAGGTAAAGCTGCTGCCTGCAGTGCCAGCATCCCATATGGGTGCTGGTTCTAGTCCCAGCTGCTCCACTTCCAATCCAGCTCGCTGCTATGGCCTGGGAAAGCAGTAGAGGATGGCTCAAGAACTTGGGCCCCTGCACCCACATGGGAGACCTGGAAGAAGCTCCTGGCTCCTGGCTTTGGATTGGCACAGCTCCAGCCATTGCGGCCTTCTGGGGAGTGAATCAGTGGATGGAAGACCTCTCTCTCTCTCTCTTTCTGCCTCTGCCTCTCTATAATTCTGCCTTTCAAATAAATAAATCTTTAAAAAAAAGAAAAACAACAACATAATACGGGGCCAGCACTGTGGTGTAGCAGGTAAAGCTGCTGCCTGCAGTGCTGGCATCCCGTAAGGGCGCCAATTTTTTGAGTCCCAGCTGCTTCACTTCCAATCTAGTTCTCTGCTATGGCCTGGGAAAGCAGTGCAGGAAGGCCAAAGTGCTCAGGCCCCTGCACCGACATGGGTGACCTGGAAGAAGCTCCTGGCTCCTGTCTTTGGATTGGAGCAGCTCCAGCCATTGTGGCCAGCTAGGGAGTGAACCAGCAGATGGAAAACCTCTTTCTTTCTGCCTCAGCCTGTCTGTAACTAGGCCTTTCAAATAAAATAAATAAATCTTAAAAAAAAAATAGTACATCTACAAAATGGAAGAATAAACAATCATTAAAAGGTTTTTCAAAAACCAATAAAGGCATGGGAAATAATTTATGAGACAAAGCTAAGTGAAAATGCAGGATATAAAACTACATATACGGTCCCAATTGTTTGAAGGTGATGAAAACATACACACTCATAACCACATACACATACAGTTGTTTATCTAAAGGAAATTCCAGGCCGGCACCGCGGCTCACTAGGCTAATCCTCCACCTAGCGGCGCCGGCACACGGGTTCTAGTCCCGGTCGGGGCGCCGGATTCTGTCCCAGTTGCCCCTCTTCCAGGCCAGCTCTCTGCTGTGGCCAGGGAGTGCAGTGGAGGATGGCCCAAGTGCTTGGGCCCTGCACCCCATGGGAGACCAGGAGAAGCACCTGGCTCCTGCCTTTGGATCAGCACGGTGCGCCGGCCGCAGCGCATCAGCCGTGGCAGCCATTGGAGGGTGAAAGGAAGACCTTTCTCTCTGTCTCTCTCACTATCCACTCTGCCTGTCAAAAAATAAATAAATAAAAAAATTTTTAAAAAAGGAAATTCCAGAAATATCTCACCATGTTAATAGTGATCACATTATTTTTACTATTAATATATTCTCTACTTCCCATAAAATAATATATTTTTCAAACACACTAACATTTGACCAATAATTAAGCTTCTTATAAACTGGATAAACTGGCCTCAGGGAGGGGAGGCTTGGCCTACTGGCTAAGATGCCACTTGGGACACCAATATTCCATATCAGAGTGCGTGGGTTTGAGTCTCAGCTCTGCTTCCAATTCCAGCTTTCTGCTAATGTGCACTCTGGGAGGTAGCAAGTGATGGCTAAAGTATTTAGGTCTCTGCCATTCATGTGGGAGACCTGGATTGAGTCACTGGGTCCTAGCTTCAACATAGCCCAGCCCTGGCTGTTGCGGACATTTGGGGAATAAACCAGCAGATGGGGGATTTCTCTGTCTCTGAGCTTCTGCAGATAAATAAAAACAAGTAAATAAAAATTAAACTGACATACTGACATATTTCATAATGTGGACAAAACATAAAGTGTCCTATCACAGTAATTTTCAAAATCACAGAAAATTATGGTCATCATAAATATCCTAAATATCCAAAATGGAAATGGCTGAGAAAATATGGCACCATCATACTATAGAATAAAGCACATTTTAAAAAATGCTGGCGCCCAGCATTGTGGCATGGCAGACTATGTTGCTGCCTGCAATGCGGGCATCCCATATGGGTACCACTTCATAACCCGGCTGCTCTACTTCCAATCCAGCTGCCTGCTAATGGCCTGGAAAAGCAGCACAAGACCAAGTACTTGAGCCTCTGCCACCCATGTGGGAGATCCGGATGAAGCTCCTGGCTCCTGGCTTTGGCCTGGTACAGCCTTGGCTGTTGTAGCCATCTGGGGAGTGAATCAGTGAATGGAAGGTATCTCTTTATCTCTCCCTCTCTATCTCTCCCTTGCTAACTCTGGCTTTCAAATAAATAAAAAAAATTTCAAAAAAAATGTGTCAAAGAGATTTTAATAAAGTTGGGAAAAGAGTAACACAAATTTATAATTTCAATTATACAAAATGTATTTTGAAATGTATATATGTCTGTCAAAAATCAGAAGGAAATATATTATAAGGTCTATGACTGAATAATAGGATTGTGCATGACTAACTTTCTACTTTATGGTATTGTATTAACTGTAAAGAAATGATTTGTCACGAATGACTTGAGAACAGATTAATATGTTTAGTAAAAACAATAAGATGCAAATATGATCAATATGCTAGTCTGTCACTTTTTCAAGGAAGAAATTGTAACTTTTACATGCAAATCTCACACACATGAAACCAAAAAATCAATGACTAGAATATGACTCACTAAAACAGCAAGTGTTACCTCTAATTAGTGTGATTAATAATTTAATATTCTTTATATTTTTCTCTATTTTTCAAATTAAAATCTGTACATTTTATATTTATAATTAGAACATTTTAAAAAAGAATCACCATAACTTACTTAAGAATCTTCTCCCATGTCTGACTATCATAAAATGCATGGCTCCAGCTCATTTTCACTGTTCCAACGATGACATTTTGTGAAAATATATCTGATCCTAGTTTTCGATAAAGTTCTTCACATTCATCCAGTGGCATATGAAACAGTCCTAACATGAAAGCTAATATGGCACCTAAAAAAAGAATTGTTACTTTATCAGCAGCAATGTTACAGCATTAGGATTGTAAGGTCAGAGTCACAGTCCTGACTTAAATTCTAGCTTTGATATTGTCTAGCTAAATCACAAATTACTTAACTTCTCAGAACCCTGATTTCTGTAAAATAGGAATAGTGGGGCCAGCACTATGGTGTAGTGAGTAAAGCCGCTGCCTGCAGTGCTGACATCCCATATGGGTGCCAATTCTAGTCCCCGCTGTTCTACTTCCAATCTAGCTCTCTGCTATGGCCTGGGAAAGCAGTAGAAGATGGTCCAAGTCCTTGAGCCCCTACACCCATGTAGGAGATCTGGAAGAAGCTCCTGGTTCCTGGCTTCGGATCGACCCACCTCCGGCCATTGTGGCCATTTGGGGAGTGAACCAGCGGGTGGAAGATCTCTCTGCCTCTCTGTAACTCTGCCTTTCAAATAAATAAATAAAATCTAAAAAACAACAACAACAAAAAAGGAATAATAACAAGTAAAATGCATTGAAACAACAAATGTATAGGCCCCCAAAAGATTAAAATAAATGCTGCCCAACTGTAGTAATGATGACAATTTAAAACATTATAAAAAACATGCTACTTAAGGACTGGCACTGTGGTGGAGTGGGTTAAGTCACCCCCTGCAATGCTGGCATCATACATGGGCACTGGTTTGAGTCTTGGATCTGTACTTCCGATCCAGCTCCCTGCTTATAATAAGCCTGGGAAAGCAGTGGAAGATGGCCCAAGTGCCTGAGCTGATGGGAGACTCAGTTGAAGCTCCAGGCTCCTGGCTTTGGCCTGGTACAGCCCCGGCCATTGTGGTCATTTAGGGAGTAAATCAGTGGATGGAAGATCTCTCTCTCTCTGTGTGTTTCTCTCTCTGTTACTCTGACTTTCAAATAAACAAATAAATCTTTAAAAAATACATTATTTAACATGAAATAGTATATAAGTAAGATGTTGCGATAGATAATGGCGTTTCTAACATTAATTGCTAGTTTCAGTCATAGAATACAGTGTATTTGACAACCCACCAGTTCATTAAACAATTACTCCTTCAGCTGGCCCTACAACCAATGTAATTAAAGAAAATAGGTACTCTGGGATGGCCTTCTCAATAGCTAATTTTATATATACTAGCTGTAACTGGTAGGATCCACTGCCACCTAGTGGACCTAATTAGCCTAACCTAGGGAGCAAAACGGGAGGAAAAAGCTGGGGATATGAGAGGACAGGATGAGGAAGTATCTGCTGACTATCACCGCTCATAACCTGTGAGCATGAAAAAATACAAAGAAAAAACTATCAATATTATGCTATCAGAATATATTTTAAATATTTAACATATTTTTTATACTTGGTATTATTCTAGTAAAAGATCAGGCAACTTATGTTTTAAATATACATAGTTAAGCTATAACAACAGAAATTTTTTAATATTCAGAAAGCCTATAATTAACACAATAAATAATTTTCAAAATATTAGATTTTATCTTTTTAATAACTATAAAGATGAACATACAATCAAAAAACAAATTACTTTTATTAAATTGGTAAGGACATTACCTTGAACTAAACATGTATTAACTTTATAAAAACTAAGTGCAAAAAAACTTAAAATACACAACATTGAAAAATAAGATTATAAGCGTTGTATTGCAAGTTACGGTATTGCAAGTTAAGGTAGCATGGAAAAGACACCATGATAAATACAGAAACACATGTATTATGTAACTTGATATTCTACTCCAAGGATGATCTGTGCTTTGAGATTCTCTTTATTTAGAATCCACCTTCAACAACAGTGCCAAAGCGAGAAGTTAGCTTGTACATGTGTTCAAACATGTGAAACACTAGGACCATTCTGAAATTCAACAGAAATGGTCTGGCTAACATTTCCCCAAAATGTAACAAAAAGTACCAATTTTGAGAAATGCCTCTTTAGATATTTGGAGTTAAGACAATTTCAGATATACATACTTGAATTTGTACTATGTGTCTGACATATACATATTATTTACAGAAGTTCTTCTGTTAACAAATAAACACACCTGTTTAGCCTCCTTTAATCCAGTATTTTCCAAATTTGCTAACACCCCGTGGAAGCAGTGTTCAGTGATTTCTTATTCCAGAGGATTCAAGCATAAAAAGGCCAGGGATTCCTTATGCTTTCAGTCATCCTTGCAACTGCTGTCATCATTTAGTTTTGATAATTGAGCAGCAAGTTCCCTGCCCTCTGGGAATACTTCTCACACTTGTCACGGGTAACCTAAAGAAATATTTGGTTCTGTTTGTAGTGGTCTTCAGAACTACTACTATAATTCTAATGTAAAGTGTGAAATGATCAAGTCAAACAGTAAAACACGCTGCAAGATCTGGGATTTTAGTAGTCCTGAGTGCTACCTGGGCAGTGAGCAATAGCCAATGGTAGCTGGAGAGTCTTATACAGACCGCGGGGAAAAAGACAAAAAATAAAATAGCTGAGACAGTCGATGTTGAAAATAGAATAAAATAACACAGAAAACAAAATTCATTTGATGATGAGCCAGCAAAAACTAAGAAATTATTCAGTAACAATTATATCCTAAATTGCCAGTTTCTTCAATACAAACATGAAACTATAATTTTAAATGTATATCAACTAGAAATATTAAAGTAGCTTTTTAAAAATATAGGTTCTCACATTTATCAATCTAAATTCTGCCTTCAGACAACCAGATAAATGATTCAGCAAGCAACATCTTCACAAACAACTCTCACCAAAAAGCAACATCTTATCTATCTTTAACTCAGTTAAAGTACAACAAGTGAGTACCCTCCTTCCTTCCAGCCATTACTCTCCTAAAAAGGTGAATATATCATAAAGCAATGGGTAATTTGTATTTGTGATTGTGGCTTATTAAGATATATTAGAAAAATGCATAAAAATATATTTCCAAAAATTAATATACTCAAAATGAACATTTTGTTTTAAAGTTCATTAAGCAAACTGAAGGATTATTCATTGTCAAAGCATGAAACTAATTTGTATCATTTCTGTGACTCATGTTCTTTTGCTTCATGTGCAGCTGGAACACACCACCTCTCTATATAATACGCAGTAATTACCTGTGCTGACACCACAAATGTAATCAAAGAGCTGATGAACCGGCTTCTGAGTAAGTTCAACTAATTTTCTGAGTGTCTGAAGAGCAACAACACCCCTGTAGAAAAGTCAAAGGGAAAACGAGAATTTCACTACGTTTTTCAATAAAGCAATTCTAAAAATTGCCTTTGGATCTTACAAGCTAACAATGAAAACTACTAATATAAAAATGGATCAGAAAAGATTGTCTGACCAAATTTTTAGGAGCACCTCTGAAAAACTAGTGTCTAAATTGTGGTTTAAACCTGTCCTACAGTAGCACATTAAAAAATTTGTACTAGTATTGCTTTAAATACAAAGACAATGTAAGATACTTTCTTAAACATCCCCGCTCACCAAAAACACTTAAAACCTCCATCCACCAGTTGTTGGGTGCTGGTGTGCTTTATATCTCTCACTAGCCAGGTTTTGAAGCTCCCTTTCAATGATTTGTTTTTCCAAAACTCTCAGTAACCTTAGGACAGTACTCTGGATTAAGGGTGTATTAATTAATGCTGAATTTGTTCATTTCTGGATTCTTGCCAAAGGCACTAAATATTTCATGAAGGAATGTGAAAGAAGAAATAGCTTTCAGGGTGTGTACATCACATGGATGATGCCTAATACTGGATAATAATACTTAATACTGGATGGTTACACTAAAGCAATGGAATAAAGGTGTGGGGAGAGTAAGACCTGGAGCATAGCAACACAGCCGTCACAAAATAAAATGCACAGCGTCAAGTTCTACTTTGATACTGCTAACAGGAAGCCATCAACAGATTCAAGTAGAAAACCAAACATGTTGAATTTTTAATGATAACAAATAAAGTGGATTTCAGGAGAGGTAAGACACATCAATTCAAGGTGAAACATGACAAATGAAAGACAATGCTGGATAAAACATATTTAACATACTTAACAATGTGACCTATATTATCACAAAAATTAAACACATATGTATGTATATATATTCACACAGAAAGACTGGAATAATTCAAAATATTTAAATCATCTTGAAGTTGTTAGAACTAAATTGTTGAGGCTGGCACTGTGGCACAGTGGGTTAAAGCCACCACCTGCAGTGCCTGCACCCCACAGGGGTGCCAATTAAGTTCCAGCTGCTCTACTTCTGATCCAGCTCCCTGTTAATGCGACTGGGAAAGAACTGGAGGATGACCCAAGTCCTTGGGCCCCTGCCCCCACCTGGGAGACCTGGAAGAAGCTCCTGGCTCAGCTTCAGCTATTGCGGCCATCTGGGGAGTGAACCAGCAGATGGAAGACCTCTTTCTCTGTTTCTACCTCTCTCTATAACTCTTTCAAATAAATAAAATAAATGTAAAAAAAAAAAAAAAAGGAATTAAGTTGTTTTCTTCTTTTTCTCCCTTTTAAACTTTCCAACTACTTGTATAATCAAGGGCAAAAATCTGTTAATTCAGAATGGACTTAAAAATACATTTGTCAGGTTGCTACTACATGCCTAACACTGTATTAGCAGGCTCTTTCTTTTCTTTAATATTTATTTAGTTACTTACTTATGTATTTATTTGAAAGAGAGAGAGAGAGAGCATCTTCCATCCCTGGTTCACTATTCAAATGCCTGCAATAGCTGAAGCTAGGAGCCAGGAATCCACCCTGGGTCTCCCATGTGGGTGGCAGGGATCCAGCTACTAGAACCATCCCCTGCTGCCATCCACAGTGCATTGTGTGTTAGCAGGAAGCTGGAATCAGGAGTGGAGTTAGACTGAAGCTCAAGTACTCTGATATAATTATAGGAAGTCAGGGTTTTATTTTTTTTTTTCAATTCCTAAAGCTAAACTTAACCTGTAGTTTTTAAAAATAATTTGTCTAGCCTTACCTTGTTCCTCCACCGTCAATTGTAAGAATTCGAATTCCTCTCCCTTTCACTGGATCCACATAGCCAATCAAGGCCAAAATTTCTCTAACTGCAGCCTGAAGAGTTTCATCCTTCATTTGTCTCAGCCGTAATAAACATGGAATAAGTCGTTCCTATATTTAGAAAAAAGATATTTTGTTGCTTTTGTCAAAACAAGGGTAAAAAATGCATGATGATTTTTAACCAATTTCAGTAGATCATCACATAAAATTAAGAAGCGAATGTTCAGTAATCTTAAAATACAATTTTTTTTCAGTTTAAGGTGGGGGGGCTAGGCAGGTGGAGAATATGAAACTGCCGTTCACAGGTTCACTCTCAAATGGCCACAACAGCTGGAGCTGTCACCGGTAACCTAAAGAAATATTTGGCTCTGTTTGTAGTGGTCTTCAGAACTACTACTATAATTCTTCTAGTGTAAAATGGGAAATGATCAAGTCAAACAGTAAAACACGCTGTAAGGATCTGGGATTTTAGTAGTCCTGAGTGCTACCTGGGCAGTGGGGACAAGAGGGAAGCCAGAAAGCCTCCCATGTTGGTGGCATGGACCCAGCCACTTGAGCCATCACCTGTTTCCTCCCAAGGGTATGCATTAGCTGGAATCTGGAATGAGGGGTGCCACCAGGACTTGAACCCAGCCACTCCAAAGAGGGGATGCAGGTGTCCCAGGGAGCAACATACCTGCTACACCAAACACCTGGCCCTAGACTAGTTTTTGACACAGTAATGTCAGTTAATATCTAAGATGTATTTGTTCTAACATCGAGGACAAAAATTAATCTCTATCCAAAAAAGTGCTCAAAAATTAGAGAAATTGGGGCCAGTGTTGTAGCGTAGCAGGTTAAGCCTCCACCCGTGATGCCAGCATCCCATATGGGCACCAGATTCAGATCCGGTTGCTCCACTTCCAATCCAACTCCCTGCTAATGTGCCTGGGAAAGATGGCCCAAGTTTTTGGGCCCCTGAAACCACATGCAAGACCTGGAAGAAGCACTGGGCTCCTGGCTTTGGCCTGGCCCAGCTGCAGATGCTGTAGCCATTTGGAAAGTGAACCAGCAGATGGAAGATCTCTCTCTGTCTTTCCATCTCTCTCTCTGTAACTCTGCCTTTCAAATAAATTTTAAAAAGTCTTTTAAAAATTACAGAAATATAATTTGCTTAACACAAATTTACAAAGCACTGAGACAATGTTATAAATTTTACACATAATTTTGCCCAAATCCTAAAGTTACCAGGATGGAAGTGCTTCATAATAATTATTGAAAATTAAACAACTATTAAAAGTAAAGAAAAGGGGTCAGTGTTGTGGCATAGTGGGTAAAGTGGCCACCTGTGATGCTGCCATCACATACTCCAGACCAGTTCAATATCCAGCTGCTCCATTTGCAATCCAGCTCCCTACTAATGAGCCTGAAGAAGCAGCAGAGGATAGCCTAATTGTTTGGGTCCCTGTATCCCTGTGGGAGATCTGGAAGAAACTCCTGACTCCTAGCTTTGGTCTGGCTCAACCCCAGCCATTGCGGCCATTTGGGGAGTGAATCAGCAGATGCAAGACCCGATCTCTCTCTCTCTCTCTCTCTCCAACTCTCTTTCTCCATCTCTCTCTCGCTCTCACTCTCTCTCTTTGTGTAGCTCTACCTTTCAAATAAATAAATAATTTTTTTTAAATTATCCATTTGAAAGGCAGAGTTACAAAGAGGCAGAGGCAGAGGCATAGAAGAGATCTTCCATCCGCTGGTTCACTCCCCAAATGGCCACAACGGCCAGAGCTGGGCTGATCCAAAACCGGTAGCCAGGAGCTTCTTCCAGGTCTCCTACGCTAGCACATGGGTGCAGGTCCCAAGCACCTGGGCCATCTTCTACTGTTTTCAGCAGAGAGCTGGAAAAGAAATGAAACAGCCGAGTCTGAACTGGCCCTAGCTTTACCAACTATGCCACAGTGCCAGCCCCCAAATAAATCTTTAAAAAAAATGAAAGGGAAAAAACCAGCTTGCATACATTTCATGTGATATACAAGGGAACCTCACAGTGGAATATTAACAAACATTAATTAATATAATAGAGAGAAAGAGTAAACATTAACCATTACAATTAAACAATTAGTTTAAACCCAGGAATTCAAAATTTTAAACATTCAACTTCATGTTGCTGATCAAAGGTAAGCGTTTAACTCTTGTCGTGTTTTATGGGAAGCTCTTCAAAGATTCTTGGCTTCCATACTCAGAAGCACTTCAGTACCACAGGTTAAGGGAGTGGTAGTTGAGTGACAGCTATGCTTCTGCTGTGTAACCTTTAGCAAACCAAATAATTTTCTAATGCATAACTTTTTTTCTGATCAAATCTACAGTACTATTATTCTAAATTCCTTTTCAATATATATTTTTTTCTTGTTCCGATCAGTTGTTGAGCTCCACAGTCTCACGAGATGAACTTAAACGATGGAGGATGGAAACATAAATTTTTCATTTCCCATTAGGATGGAACAATTTGTTTGAGATCAATGCTTATGCCAATAACCAGAAAATCATGATAAAATACTAGAAAAGCACCATCTGGTAAAGGCATCACAGAGTTGCTGAAGCAATGAGAAGAGGGGATAAGAATCTGCAGAAGGGATAATTGCTTAGAAGTAAGCTGATAAACTATAGCTTTACTTCCCTTGGGGCATTTGCTGATTTGGGAAGAAGTAAAGGATGAAAAAACTGGGCTTGGTTCAGAGGGCCACGAATGGAGGACACAGAAGCCAGCAGAGTCTCATGGTCTGGAGTCACAAAACAAATGAGCCGGCGCCGTGGCTCACTAGGCTAATCCTCCGCCTTGCAGCGCCAGCACACCGGGTTCTAGTCCCGGTCGGGGTGCCGGATTCCGTCCCGGTCGCCCCTCTTCCAGGCCAGCTCTCTGCTGTGGCCCGGGAGTGCAGTGGAGGATGGCCTAAGTACTTGGGCCCTGCACCCCATGGGAGACCAGAAGTACCTGGCTCCTGCCATTGGATCAGCGTGGTGTGCCGGCCACAACGCGCCAGCCGCGGCGGCCATTGGAAGGTGAACCAACGGCAAAGACCTTTCTCTCTGTCTCTCTCTCTCACTGTCCACTCTGCCTGTCAAAAAAAAAAAAAAAAAAACAAAAAAAAAACAAAAAAAACCTGCAAATCAGCTGGGCTTTAATCACATGGCTGATTTCCCTCTAGATTCTGAAGTCTGAGATGTGGGAGGCTAAAAAGCTAAATTGGGGGCCAAAGTTGTGGTGCAGTAGGCTAAGCCACCACCTACAATCCTGCATCCTATATGGTCACAGTTCAGGTCTCACTTCTGATCCAGCTCCCAGCTAACGCCTCTAGGAAAGCAGTGGAGGATGGCTCAAGTCAGTGGGCCCCTGCACCCATGTGGGAGAGTGGGTTAAAGATCCTGGCTTCAGCCTAGCCCAGCCCTGGCAGTTGCAGCATTTTGGGGAATGAACAAACATATGAACTATCTCTCTCTCCCCCTCTCCCTCTCCCTCTGCCTTTCAAATTAAAACAAACAAAAACCAACCACAACAACTGAACCAAGACCTCTGAAAATCAGAAGTTTTTTTTTTTATATTACTAAGATTTCAGGGCTCAAAAGGATTTTTGGTAGTGATTATTCCAGGTTCTCATCTGAAAGTGTTGGAGGAAGAGACCTTAAAAACAGGGCAAACAGGGCAAACCGGGGCGTAGCGGATAGGGCTGCAGCCTGCAGTGCCGACATCCCATATCGGCGAGTCCTGGCTGCTCCACTTCTGGTCCAGCTCTCTGATATGGCCTAGGAAAAGCAGTGGAGGACAGCCCAAAGACTTGGCCCATGTACCGGCGTGGGAGACCTGGAAGAAGACCTGGAGACCTGGCGTCAGATCAGTCCAGCTTTGGCTGTTTTGGCCATTTGGGGAGTGAACCAGAGGATGAAAGACCTCTCTCTCTCTCTGCCTCTCTGTAACTCTGCCTTTCAAATAAACAAGTAAATCTTTAACAAAAAAAAAAAAAAAAAAAAAAAAAAGGGCAAACTACAGGTCTAACCTAAATTGTTACCCAGCCTTGCTTCACCTCTAATCCTTAAATCATGTTCATCAGTGTGCCACTATATATGCCGAGCCAAGAAACAAATAAGCTCAAAGGAAAAAGAAATCATCTTATATAATCTGGGTTCTATGTTATTTTTTTATTCACAATGTCCAGCATCCAGAAAAAAACAAATAATGCATATGAAACCAATATAAATGATCAAAGACCAAGGTTATCCTCATATTAGAATTACCAGTAAAAGATATTAAAATGAAAATAAAGTCACCATCCCAAAACATCACATATATATGAAATATTCAACAAAGTAAATCCAATGAATGATGTGCAAGGCAGTTATATTGAAAATGTTTTAGGGGCCGGCGCTGTGGCGCAGTGGATTAACGCCCTGGCCTGCAGTGCCGGCATCCCATATGGGCATTTGGTTCAAGTCCCAGCTGCTCCACTTCTCATCCAGCTCGCTACTACCAGCTTGGGAAAGCAGAAGATGGCCCAAGTCCTTGGGCCCCTGTATCCACGTGGGAGACCTGGAAAAAGCTCCTGGCTCCTGGCTTCGGATCAGCTCAGCTCTGGCCGTCGCGGCCAATTGGGAAGTGAACCAGCGGATGGAAGACCTCTCTCTCTCTGCCTCTCCTTCTCTCTTTGTGTAAATCTGATTTTCAAATAAATAAATAAATCTTAAAAAAAAAAAGAACTTCATAAAACCATCTGGCAATATCTACTACAAATGAAAATATAAACACTCTATGACCAATAATAATAGTTTTTAGGTAAAAACCCCAAAGAAAGAAGACAAATGTTTTCCAAAAGAAACATTCTAAGATTCACTCATTTGTATTTATTATTATTTATTTATAAGACAAAATTACAGAGAAAGAGGGAGACAGAGAGAGGATCTTTCATCCACTGGTTCACTCCTTAAATGGTTGCGACGGCCAGAGCTGGGCCTATCCAAAGCCAGGAGCCAGGAGCCAGGAGCCAGGAGATTCTTCTGGGTCTCTCAAGTAGGAACAGGCACCCACACACTTGGGCTATCCTCCGCTGCTTTCCCAGACCATTAGCAGAGAGCTGGATCAGAAGCGGGGCAGCCAGGATTTGAACTGACACCCTGGTGGCAGCTTTCACTCACTGCGCCATAGCGCCGGACCAAGATGCATTGTAGAAGCACTATTCCTAAACAGCCCTATTCCAGATATCCTGATGCCCATCAGCAGAATGCATAATGTCATTATGGTTAATTAACATTATAGAATAGACCACAATATAAATGGATGTTCTACAACCACACCCAACAACATAAGATATTTCACAAGCATAACACTGAGTGGAAAGAACAGAGCACATGCTGTATCATTCCATTTATATAACACGCAAAAAGAGGTGCAAACTAATCTATATTGCCAGTATCCAGGAAAACTGGTCAATCTTTCTAGAGGTAATGTTTGTAGTGCTGGTAACATTTCGCTTCTTATTCTAGGTGGTGGTTATTTGAGTATAAATATTTTTTGAAAAATCACAGAGCTGTATACCCACTTTTCTGGGTATTTTAAAAAAAACTTTAAAACCCAAATGACACACGAATGAGCATGAGGTGCCCTCGCTCTTCAAACGTGTGACCAATTCAGTACTTTTTTTAAAGGGTGAAGAGGGATACAGAAATACAGTTAACTTATAAAAAACTATGAGATAATTAAAAAAAATTTAAAGATACAAGAAATTCAGGTCATCAACGGAGCAGCAATTCAAACAACACCTTATTAATGATAAGGAATGAGTTGGTGGATATTTGAGGGTATACAGCATATTTTAAGCCATTGTATACTGCTCCAGGTATGAAAGGTGTAACTTCACAGGAAAGCCTGAAATTCCTAGCTGAAACACAGTGATTGATCAGTGAAAAAGATTAGTCCATCTAGAAATACTTATATTCCTATTTTAGTATTTCTCTCTTGCTATGGTTATTTTAATATGATTGGGCTTCCCATACAATTAAGGGTGTGAACTAAAGAGATATAGTAAAAAGAAAAACATAAAAATGTAATAAACGATAAGGTTATTTCTAGTATAAAATGAATGAATTACTCCTAAGGTCAGAAGTGGTTAACTATTTCAAACAAGACTAAATTCTAGTTTCATACTATATGTGAAGAAAATCTACATATGATTAATGATTTAAGTGTAAAAAATGCAAAAAAATTATTAAATTTGAAACCATATTTTAGATTCTGTACTAAAATATAGGTTCACATTTCATAATATGGTTAGGAAATTTTTTTTAAATTCCTAACATCAAAGCCCAAAATCACAAAGGAAAATAGTAGAGAATCCACAAAAATTATTAAAAAGTAGTGAATTGAAAGAAATTTAAAAGGGGAGAAATTATTTAAAACATGACAGATGAATGTCATTAATATATAATGGACTTTTTTTGTTAAAGATTTATTTATTTATTTATTTGAAAGGCAGGATCATAGAGAGGCAGAGGCAGAGGCAGAGAGAGTTCTTCATCTGCTGGTTCACTCCCCAAATGGCTGCAATGGCTGGTGTTGAGCTGATGCAAAGCCAGGAGCCAGGAGCTTCTTCTGGGTCTCCCACGCAGGTGCAGGGGTCCAAGGGCTTGGGCCACCTTCTACTGCTTTCCCAAGCCATGGCAGAGAGCTGGATTGGAAGTGGGATTTAAACTGGGGCCCATATGGGATGCTGGCACTGCAGGTGGAGGCTTAGCCCACTGTGCCACAGTGCTGGCTCCTATAATGGGCTCTTACAAATTAGGAAAAAATGATTCATATCTTAATAGTGAAAAAGCCATAGACAAGTAATTCACAGGAAAAAAAAAAGCTCATCTCCTTTTATCAATGAAATACAGGTGAAATCAAGGGTGTACCCTTTATATATCCAACTGATAACTGATAAAAATAGGAACAAGTACTTACTGCCCCTTCTATGTGTGTTAGCTACAGTTCTAAGTATTTCATTTTTCAGTCACCACTACTCACACAACTGCAAAAATTCACTGAGTTCTGTGTTGAGCATTTGTGCGCTTCACTGTTTGTATCTTACACGTTTATTAACAAGCTGGCTGGTTTGTACGCCCAGTAGTTTGGAAAGTGAATCATGGTTATGATTTCAGTGGTCCTTCCTCCACTCACACAGACCAATGCTTAGGGATGAGATGATGGTAGCAGTTTAGAACCCTGTTCTCTTCTGAAACATAGAGTGCCATCCTTCTACAGCTTGGTGACAGCTATAGATGGGAAAATCAGTTGTCATGGTCTTCAAAGCAAAAATTTTATTCTGGGGGCTGGAGTTGTGGTGGGTTGGGTATGGTGCCAGCATCCCATATGGGTGCCGGTTACAGTCCCGGCTGCTCCACTTCCAATCCAGCTCTCTGCTATGGCCTAGGAAAGAAGAAGATGGCCCAAGTCCTTAGGCTCCCACATGGGAGACCTGGAGGAAGTTCTTGGCTCCTGGCTTCAGATCAGCCCAGCTCCGGCCGTTGTGGCCATTTGGGGAGTGAACCAGTGGACAGAAGACCCTTCCCTCTCTCTCTGCCTCTGCCTCTCTGTAACTCTACCTTTCAAATAAAGAAATAAATATTTTAAAAAACTTTTCATTCTGAATGAATCTCCATCTACTTCCACAATAGTTTAATTGTACATCAAATATTATTTTAGAACTGCCTTGCAGAACATTTGTGTTATTGTGCCTGGATCCACTGCTGAGGTGGGGAAGGTGAGAGAAGAGGCTGAGTCTCGCTTTCATTTGGATTTCCCTCAGGGGCCAGCACAGTGCCTTTCCCATTGTAATATATAATAAATGGTCATGAAACTAAAAAAAAAAAAAAAAAAACAGAAATTAAGCATTCCTCTTGCCTTTCTTGTTTGTCTTTAAGAATATCCAAATAGGGGCCGGCGCCGCGGCTCACTAGGCTAATCCTCCACCTTGCGGCGCCAGCACACTGGGTTCTAGTCCAGGTCGGGGCGCCGGATTCTGTCCCGGTTGCCCCTCTTCCAGGCCAGCTCTCTGCTGTGGCCAGGGAGTGCAGTGGAGGATGGCCCAAGTGCTTGGGCCCTGCACCCCATGGGAGACCAGGAAAAGCACCTGGCTCCTGGCTCCTGCCATTGGATCAGCGCGGTGCGCCAGCCGCAGCGCGCCGGCCACGGCGGCCATTGGAGGGTGAACCAACGGCAAAGGAAGACCTTTCTCTCTGTCTCTCTCTCTCACTGTCCACTCTGCCTGTCAAAAAAAAAAAAAAAAAAAAAGAATATCCAAATAGTTGCAGCTGATGAAATAGACATACTTTACAAAATTATCAATTATAACACAGAAGGTGTGACAGAATTAGAAATTCATCATTCTACAACCCTAGCAGAGTGATTAGTTCTAACATAATGTCAGTGGTTGATGGAACAATGCTTCTAGTGAAACCGTCTGATGAAAAGCAGACTGTCACCACCCTAATCCAGGGTCATCCTTAGCACTGCTAATGGCTGGTCAGCCAATTACTATGCGTGTCCTGATAGGCTGCACTGTGAGACACAACAAGATTTAACACGTCCTCTAACAACAAAATGTTTACTTCAATTGGTCAAGCCCTTAAATTTCATTGTTCAGGAAACAAAAAGGAAAGAGGAACACACCAAATAACATCAATAAGGAAGCAACTAGGTAAATCCAGCAGTGAGTCATTCTGCACATTAACCAGCTCAATCTCTTCAACTGGTCACTCTGAAAGTGAAAGTAAAGGACTGTGCTATATTACAAGTCAATCTGAGCAATATTCAGATGCAATGTATGGTCTACACCAGGCCCTCATTTGTACCCAATCAGAACATCTTTGATCTGGGTCTAGGACAGATGAAAACTTACTGATACAGAAAGGTATAAGCTGTAAACTCAAGAATCAGTTATAATAGAGTATATACTGAATGACTTTATTTTCGTATATATATGCGTAGAACAATTTCTGGAGGAATATTGTGGCAGGCATAACTAATATTTATCAATAACCAGATTGCTTCCCCTTCTAAGCACACAGAAGACTGCACTGGTTGTGAGCAGATAAAAGCTTTGGCGTCTCCTGCTGAAATATTCTTACCTTGCTATAGAAATCACGGCAGAGACCTTGTACTGGGATAAAGCAACAGAATCAAAGTAGCTACCACATGGAGGTTCCCTGTGCTGGAGAATCACCCACACTCAGTGCTGTCTGTGCAAGAGTGAGAAATAGACCTCCGTAGTGGTAAGCCACTGACACTCTGGTGGTGGCTGTTTGTTTTTTGACAGGCAGAGTTAGACAGTGAAAGAGAGAGAGACAGAGAGGAAGGTCTTCCTTCCGTTGGTTCACTCCCCAAATAGCTGCTACGGCTGGCGCGCTGTGCCAATCCAAAGCCAGGAGCCAGGTGCTTCCTCCTGGTCTTCCATGCAGGTGCAGGGCCCAAGCACTTGGGCCATCCTCCACTGCCTTCCCGGGCCACAGCAGAGAGCTGGACTGGAAGGGGAGCAACCGGGACAGAACCAGCGCCCCGACTGGGACTAGAACCCAGAGTACAGGGGCCGCAGGCGGAGGATTAGCCTAGTGAGCCGTGGTGCCGCCCTGTGTTTGTTATTAAAGCATAAATCAGCTTAATCTGACAAATTCAAATAGACCCTACTACATTACAATAGTAACCCAAAAGAGTAGAAATACACTAATTTTCTAATTTTTGCTTTGCTTTTCTTATGATTTCCCATGAATTATATTTTTTTAAAAAAGAAATAAAAGGTTTTTTTTTTTTCATAAATTAAAAATACAGTGAGGGGCCAGTGCTGTGGCATAGTACGCTAAGCCTCCGCCTGCGGCACTGGCATTCCCACATGGGTGCCCCTTCATGTCCCGGCTGCTCCTCTTCCTAATCCTGCTGTTCTGTTTGTGGCCTGGGAAAGCAGTGGAAGATGGCCCAAGTGCTTGGGCCCCTGCACCTGCGTGGGAGTCTGCGAAGAAGCCTCTGGCTCCCGGCTTCAGATCAGTCCAGCTCCAGTTGTTGCAGCCACTTGGGGAGTGAACCAGCAGATGGAAGACCTTGCTCTCTGTCTCTTTCTCTCTCTAACTCTGCCTCTCAAATAAATAAATAAAATCTTTTAAAAAAACATACAGTGAGGGCCGGCGCTGTGGCTCACTTGGTTAATCCTCTGCCTGCGGTGACGGTATCCCATGTGGGCACCGGGTTCTAGTCCCGGTTGCTCCTCTTCCAGTCCAGCTCTCTGCTGTGGCCCAGGAAGGCAGTGGAGGATGGCCCAAGTGCTTGGGCCCTGCACCTGCATGGGAGACCAGGAGGAAGCACCTGGCTCCTGGCTTCGGATCGGCGCAGCACTGGCTGTGGCGGCCATTTGGGGAGTGAACAACGGAAGGAAGACCTTTCTCTCTGTCTCTCTCTCACTGTCTATAACTCTACCTGTCAAATAAAAAAATAAATAAATAAAAATAAAAAACACACAGTGAAAAGAGACCTTCATTATCAAAAAATGAAAAATTGTCATAGACAATCCCCTAGATGAGGCTGCCACAAGTACAGCAAAGAAGAAGCTAGCTTCTTTTAGAGCATTAGGTATTACACACAATTTTATGGATTTTGCTATCATAAATACATTGCACACATAAAAAGTACAGATGTTTTGGGGGTAGCACTGTGGCACAGCAGGTTAAGCAGCAGTCTGCAGTATACTGGCATCCCATATGGGCACTGGTTTGAGTCCCGACTGCTCCACTTCCAACCCAGCTCCCTGATAATGTTCCTGGGTAAGCAGCTGAAGATGACCCAAGTCCCTGGGCCCTTGCACCCACGTGGGAGACTTGGATGAAGCTCCTGGCTTCAGCCTGGCCCAGTCCTGGTCATTGCAGCCATTTGGGGAGTGAATCAGCAGATGGAAGATCTCTCTCCTACTCTCTGTAACTCTACATTTCAAATAAATAAATAAGTCTTTAGAAAAATATACAGATGTTTTATATCAATCAATTTTAGCATTTTTGAAAAAGATTTATTTATTTGAGAAGCAGAGTTACAGAGGGAGGGAGACAGTGAGAGAGGTCTTCCAAATGACTGCAACAGCCAGAGCTAAGCCAATCCGAAGCCAGGAGCCAAAAGTTTCTTCCAGGTCTCCCACATGGGTGGGTGTAGGGGTCCAAGCACCTGCACCTTTTTCCACTGCTTTTCCAGGCCACTAGCAGGGAGCTAGATTGAAAGTGGAGCAGCCAGCACTAGAACTGGCACCCATATGGGATGCTGGCACCACAGGCAGGGGCTTAATATACTATGCCACAGCACCAGCCCCAATTTTGGCTTTTTTTTTTTTTTTTTTTTTTTTTTTTGACAGGCAGAGTTAGACAGAGAGACAGAGAGAAATGTTGCTGTTGATTTCTCAACCATGTTGCAGTGGATTCCTTTCTGAGAGGAGCAGCGTGGTGGGGGCAAGAGGCGTAGAGTCACCACACAGACACTAGGAGTCCAGTGAAAGCAGGCCTGAGGCGAGCAGCCCACAGACTAGTTTATTACAATTGGAACAACATCTTATATAGTCAAGACCAGCCAATCTGGTCAAGGGGCGGTCTATGCCCCAACCAATCACAGCCTGTTGCCAGGCAGGCTCCGTTGCCAGGTGGGTTTCAAAGCCATTCCTGAGTAATTGACACTCGCTTGCCAGTGGCCACCTTGGCATGGCCTTCTCATTCCACCACAGAGAAAGGTCTTCCTTCCGTTGGTTCACCCCCAAAATGGCCACTACAGCTGGCGCGCTGCACCGATGTGAAGCCAGGAGCCAGGTGCTTCCTCCCAGTCTCCCATGTGGGTGCAGGGCCCAAGGACTTGGGCCATCCTCCACTGCCTTCCCGGGCCACAGCAGAGAGCTGGAGTGGAAAAGGAGCAACCGGGACAGAACTGGTGCCCCAACCGGGACTAGAACCTGGAGTACCGGCGCTGCAGGCAGAGGATTAGCCTAGTGAGCTGCGGCACCAGCCATCAGATTTTCATTCATAATTGATCTGAACATATACATCTACAGCATCACATTTCTTCTTTGTACTTTAGGATCCTTAGATTTGGGATTAGATATGCAAAAGAGAGTATTCAAATTTTAATCAGCAAGACTATTACTAATAGACTAAAGCTGGTAACTACCATCAACCACAAAATACAAAAGCAGTAAGAATGAATGATTTAGAACTACCCTCAACAATATGAATGATTCCTATTACCATGTTGGATAAAAGAGCCAATCACACAATAGTTTATATAATGTATAGAAACAGGCAAAACTCATCCATCTCAACCTTTTAGGCAGACTGAAGTGGGGTACAAAGCAGACTTCTAACGCACTGGGAATGCTCTGTTTCTCCACCTAGGTTACAGAGGTATGTTCAGTTTATGCCTTTCACAGAACTTTATACCTGCATGAAATGTTTTTTAAATAGTTCTTTAAATTATGTGCTATGACCTGAATTGTCACCCCCTATGATTTGCAGGTTGGATTCTAGTAAGCCATGCAATAGCATTAAGAGGCAGGGCCTTTTGGGAGGTGACTTAAATCAAGGGAATTAGCGCTCTTGTCAAAGAGCGTGAAGGGAGCTGCTCTGCCCTTCCCGCCATGTGACTAAACCACGAGCAGCCACTGCCTCTGAGGAATGGGACCAAACACTGAATCTGCTGATGCCTTAATTAACTATGGGCTTTGAACCTCCAGAACTATGAGAAATAAAGTAAGATTTTTTTTTATTTGAATAGAAGAGTGAGAAAGAAAGAGAGAAATTTTTCCATCTGCTGGTTCACTTCCCAAATGGCTTTAACATCCAGGTCTAGGCCAGGCCAAAGCCAAGAGTCTGGAACTCTATCAGGGTTTCCCACATGGGTGGCAGGGGCCCAAGCACTTGGCCATACTCCACTGCCTTCCCTGGCACATTAGCAGAGAGCTATATCAGAAACAGAACAGCCAGGACTTAAACCAGTGCTCCAAAAAACTCACACTGAAAAGAAGAGAGGTATTGTCTTCTCCATTTTAGAAGGCTTATTAGTATTTTTATTCTAAGACAAAACCAGGTTACATCAATTAGCAATTACCTTGACAGCCACGCCTTTTCCTTCAGGAAATTCCAGAAGATGAAAAGTCAGTTCTTCCACCCTCGTAATGCAGAGCTTTGGGTCAGCTGTTCTTCTTAGTGCCTGAACTAATGCCCGCGTTCTGTTATCAATACTCACCCTTGCAATAATCTGGAAAGATATATTAAACATATATGATTGGAACACAAACTGCTTTAACAAGTGGTTAAAACTTCTTAGGTCCCATTAGGAAATGAAACTTAACAAATTCAACAAAAAGTGTATACAACTTGAGAGCACACTGAGCAGCAACTTGCCTTTTCTCTCTGAAGAGACAGGTGCTTTTTCTCCTCCACAGTTTTGTCTTTGCTGCCAGCCGGCTCGCTCTTAGCAGGCTCCTCCTGTTCTTCTGCCTGACTCTTGGAATCGTACTTTAATTTGGGGACAAGACCACCTATATAACCACCTACTAAAGCTTGTACACCTTCAGTGGGGCGAGAAAGAAAGTTAGCAATACTCTGCTTGGTAGAAATGGGAAGACTCTCGGGTGTCCCACTGGGACTTGCGGCCTTGTCCACGGTACCTGCAGAAGACTTGGGGTCTGGCTTATCAGCCTGGCTCGTTAGGATGCCAGGATCCAGAGAACTGGACTTCCCTTCTTCAACCTTTTTACCTTCAAGTTCTGATTTCTCCTGGAAATGACTGTTTTCCTTGTCTTGAGACATTTTTTCCGCACGTTTGAAGTAGGAATTAATATGGTTTGATAAGAAGTAAAATGACTCTCCAAATTTTGTGGTTATATTACCCGTGTAATGAAAAAGGCTTTGTTTACCTATGTCGTCTTCTTTATCTATAATGTGATTTCTCTCTTCTGGGACGGGACTCTTTTCTGTAGACTTGTCACTGTATTTTTTCAGAGATCTGATGGCTTGTTTAATGCTTTCCTGTTTCAGCCAGCCACTATCGGACACTTTTCTTAATATTCGAGAACTTGGTTTAAATTGAGCCAAACGTGAAATCATTTCATTCTGACTACCAAAAACAGCCTTTGAAACAGAGTTCAAAGTACTTTTAATGCGGGACATACGAATGCTCACTTTTGTAAGTCCCTTGGGAGCAGATGTGCTAAGTTTCAAGATTCCAATATGTAAACCATGGTTGCTTGGAGAATAATAATGCTTACTGCAAGAATGTGTTTCACTTTTGGTCCATTTACATCTTACTTTGTGTGGATGTAAACCTCTCTGTAGACTGACATGCCTTATCTTCCAATAATGATTAGGTGAGCACACGAGGTGCAGCTGCTTGCTTCTATGCTTCCCACAAAGATTTCTTGCATTACTAAGGAGGTAAATACATATATCTAGAGTCAAATTAATAGACATAACTTAAAAATCACCTATTTTCTAAATGACATTCTCTCACTTCATTCCTGAATGCTTCATTTAAGAAACGACACAATTCATGGTCTTACCTGAAACAGCAAGAAAAAAAGAAATTAGGATTCAAGTTTAAATTGAAATTGGGTATAATACAAAATATGCAAACCCTAAACTAAACTCAGCAATTTCTATATGGTTGATATAGAACCCATTTTTAAACCAACAGAATATAATTCAACTTTCAGTATAAAAGTCATTGAAAAGAGAAATTGAGTAATAGGATGTTTAGGGAAAGAAGTAATCTAGGAAAGTTGCCCAAATGCTAAGTTTTCACATAATACCTAATTTAATATGCAATTAAGATATGTGGTTTTTTTCTTCCTCATTGTTAAATTCTTGACAAGTCAGTGTAGACTAGACTTTTAAGTTTTTCTTAAAAAATTTACTTATTTGAAAGGCAGAGTTACAGAGAGAGGGGGAGAGGAACAGACTGAGAGAGAGAGAGAGAGAGAGAGAGAGAGAGAGAAAGAGAGAGATCTTCAGTTCGATGGTTCACATCCCAAACGGTTGCAATGGCCAGGGCTGGGAGAGGCTGAAGCTAGAAGCCTGGAGCTCCATACCAGTCTCCCACATGGGTGGCAGGGGCCCAAGCACCGGGGCCATCTTCTGCTGCTTTTCTCAGGTATATTAGCAGTGAGCTGGATTGGAAGCAGAGCTGCAGAACTGTAACCAACGCCATATAGGATGCTGGTGTCAAAGGCAGCAGCTTACACTGCCACAATGCGGGCCAGACTTGTAAGTTCTTTAAAGATAGGGTCAAGTGTTATACTTAAGACTGCAAACCAATTACTGAATACTCAGTCATGGTACTAACACTGACACCACAAAGATACAGACACTAAGGAACTTCCTTCAGTCTAGAGCCAGAGCTAGCCATTGAAGGTTTTATTCTCTGCTAATAAGTGCCCATTAAATCAAAGAAGGCCAACTAGAAGAAACTACTTGCAGCATCTACCATAAAAGGGGCTCATAACCACAATGTAAAAGAACACATATGACTAAGAAAGAATAATCCAATTAAAAATGGTCCAAGGGCATAAATAGTCACAGAATAAATACACACAGTAAAATAACGAAACATATTTCACCATATCAAAAGAAATGCTGGATAAGACACATAATACTTTGTTTTTACAGTTAGTAAAAATTCAAACAATCACTCAAGTAGTTGAGTTCCTGCCACCCATGTTGGAAATCAGGATTGAGTTGTTGGCTCTTGGCATTAGCCTGGCCCAACTCTGGCTGTTGCAGGCATCTGGGGAGTGAACTGTCAGATGGGAGCTCTCTGTATGTTCTCTCTGTCTTTCCAATAAAATAAATAAATAGAAAACAATGTATATTTTTAAAAAAATAAAATTTCAAAACAGAAAACCTAAGATCCAGTTGGGTTTACCAGTGAATTTTACCAAATATTTAAATTAGAAATTAAATCAATTATCTAGATCTCTTTCAGAATATAGAATACTTCCTAATTTATTCTATGAGGCCAATATTACACTAATAATAAAACCAAAGGCATTACAAGGAAAAATCTACAGATCAATATTTCTCATGAACATACATGCAAAATGCTGAAAAAAATTAGTAAATCAAATTCAATAATATGTAAAAGTATTAAACACCATGACCAAATGCAATTTACTCCATGTATGTAAAGCTGGTTCAACATTTGAAAATCAACATAATCTACTATATCAACAATCATATCATTAGATACAGTAAAAGCATTTAAAAAAAAATCTAACACACAATCATAAAAACTCCCAGTAAGCTAGACATAGAGGGGAACTTCTTCAACTTGATAAAAAATATTTACAAAAACTCTACTTAATTGTGAGAATTAGAAGCTTTCCCACTAGGATCAGGAATAAGGCAAGGTACCTCCTCCTACCACTGCTTTTCAGGCAGACTTGCACACTAGTAACACTGATGTTTCACTGTGTATTACCCAACAGGGGCTGGCATGCACTCCTAAGATTGCACAGGGCCTGTGACTGTGAGACCCAGGGGTGATTCACCTAGTGCCTGCCTGCACAGCTAGCTGGTGGCCTGTCTCAACTGTCTTTCCTACTAACTTGAGTAGACAGCACAGAACCACAGAACTCTTTTTATGACTCAGTAGCAGGCTGGTAAAATCCAATACACTGAACAGATCCTAATAGCTAGTGTTAACAGTTATCTGTAGGAGTAGCATCAGGCAGTGAGGTTAGCTCAGCAATACAGTGCCTAGCACAGGTGCGCTGCACTGGTCACTGGGCTCCAGGAATGCAGCACTGTGGCCTTGGCAGCCCAGGACAAGGCATCTGGATCTACCCAAGCCCCAGGAAGAGGCCTGAAGGGATGTACTATCCATTTTTAGGCACATCCCAAGTTCATTTTGAACAACATATGGACTACAGATATGGGACAAATTTGAGCTCAGGCAGTACTGTAGAAATAAGCAGTGCAGAAAAAAAAAAACAGATTTGCAAGAAACATTGACATAGAATGCTATACAGTGCTGCAACAGGAATAATGTCCATAGGCTCAGAAAAAACACTGTTAAGAATTTCAAGGACAACCATATATAAAGCCAGATTACTAAAACTAATACTTCAGTGTGCAATATTATATATCTATTTTTTAATATTTATTTAATCATTTGAGAGGCAGAGTTACAGAAATGGAGAGAGGGAGAGACAGAGAGAGAAATCTTCCATCTGCTGCTTCACTCCCCAACTGGCCACAATGGCCAGAGTTGGGCAGATCTGAAGCCAGGAGCTTCTTTCAGGTCTCCACATGGATGCAGAGGCCCAAGTACCTGAACCATCTTCTACTGCTTTCCCAGGCCATTAAGCTGGGAGCTGGATCGGAAGTGGAGCAGCTGAGACTCAAAACAGCACACACAGGATGCTGGTGCTGCAGGTGGAGACTTAACCTACTACATCACAGCGCCAGCCTCCAGTGATGCTATAACTTCCAAGAAAACATGGCCTACCTAACAAACAAAATATGGCAGAAACCAACCATCTAGGAATTGAAATTTTCAAAGGCTTAGAGGAAGATTTCAAAATAAGTGTTTTAAGAAAATAACCAACTCAAAGAGAATGCAGGGAAGCAATTTAATACTTGAACACAGAGACTTGACAGAAAGATGGATGAAATTAAAATAAACAGAAATGCTTTAACTGAAAAGCACATTAATCAAAATTTAAAAAGCAACACATGATAACAATAGGAGACCAAATCAAACAGAAGTAGTCAGTTGCTCAAAGGCCACATGAAAAGACATAGCTGGAGGAGAAAAAGGAAGACATAACAAGAATGAAGAAAACAGGCCAGATGGAGTTCTGGGTTCCGGCTTAAACCTGACCCAGACCTAGATGATGCAGCCATTTGGAAGTTAAACAGAGGATGGAAGATCTCTCTCTCTCCCCATCTGCATGTGCATGGGTGTCTATCTCTGTTGCTCTGCCTTTCAGATAAATCTTTTTAAAAAAGGTATAATGGTTGGGGCCAGCGCTGTGGTGTAGCAGGTAAAGCCATCACCTGTGGGGCCGGCATCCCATATGGGCACCGGTTTGAGTCCAGACTGCTTCACTTCCAATCCAGCTTTCTGCTTTGGCCTGGGAAAGCAGCAGAAGATGGCCCAAGCCCTTGAACTCTTGCACTCATGTGGGAAGACACGGAAGAGGCTCCTGGCTCTTGGCTTCAGATTGGCACATCTCTGGCTGTTGCAGCCAACTGGGGAGTGAAGCAGCGGATGGAAGACCCCTCCCCTCCCCTCCTCTCCCCTCGCCTCGCCTCTCCTCTCCTCTCCTCCTCTCTGTGTGTCTCTCTCAAGTAAATAAATAAATTTTTTTTTAAAAGTATAATGGTAGTTACCAGAGGCTGGAGAGGGTAGGACACTGAAAGAATGATTAATGGGTAGTAAGTTATAGCTACATAGGAGTAAGAAGTTCTGGATTCTGTTACACAGTAATGTAGCTATAGAAAATAATAATAATAATGGTAATAATAATGCACTATATATTTCTCTATTTAAAAATTCTACAAGATAGGATTTTTGATTCTTTCACCATAAAGAAAAGTTTAAATGTCTGAGAAGTCAGATGTTTACCCTGATTAGACATTATGCAATGCATACATTATCAAAACATCATATGGTACTCCATAAACATTTAAAATTTTTATATGTGTTAAAATTTTTTTTAAATAAAAACATTTTATAAGAAAGCACTCTACAGGGGCCAGCACTTTTGCATACTAAGTTAAGCCTCTGCCTGTGATGCCTGCATCCCATATGGGCGCCAGTTCAAGTCCTGGCTGCTCTACTTCCAATCCAGCTCCCTGCTAACGGCCTAGGAAGGCAGTAGAAGATGGCCTGAAGTGCTTGGGCACCAGATGGAAGACTTGGAAGAAGCTCCTGGCTCCTGGTTTTGGATCGGCACAACTCTGGCCATTGAGGCCATTTGGGGAGTGAATCGGCAGGTGGAAGACCCATCTCTCCCTCTGTCTATAACTCTTTCTCTCAAATAAATAAATAAACCTTAAAAAAAAAAGCACTCTGTAGTTCTATATATGCCATACACACGGATATGCATAAAGTATTTAGATATATACACATATATATTTTAAAATAAAAAAATGAAACCTACATGTACATTGGAAATCTGCACACACATACACAACACACACACACATACAAAGATTCTGAAAGAATAAGCACAAACTCATTTACTCATGTGTACAGGGCAGTGGGGCCCACACAGATTTTTCTATTATCCACTATTACTTAAAACAAGCAGGTATCACTTATTCTTAGGTATTAATTTTGTAATTGGGAAAAACAAAATGTCAGAGGCACTTGAATGGAAAACACAGTGAGAACAGATATCAAGGGAAATCTATAAAAAAAAAAGAAGAGGTTAAACAATGGAGAAAATTCAAAAGGAATTCAGTGTGTGTGAAGATGAAGAGTGAACAATCCAGTTAAATTGTCCCACAGATGACAGTCTGAACTAAAATCCTTCTTTATACAGTGCCTGTGCATATATTATTTTATAATACCCAATTGTTGAGAGGGAAGGAGAGAAAAGAAGCAAAGTCCTTTGCCTTTCTGGTCTCAATTCCCTGGGACCTGCAGTCAGTGTGGTAAGTGGAGTTAAGCCATACAACCCCACAACACAGAAATACTTGATAAAAATACAAAGTACACATGGATAAAAAGTCATGCTCAGTTGGCGCCGCGGCTCACTAGGCTTATCCTCCACCTGCGGTGCCAGCACACCGGGTTCTAGTCCCGGTTGCCCTTCTTCCAGTCCAGCTCTCTGCTGTGGCCTGGGAAGGCAGTGGAGGATGGCCCAAGTGCTTGGGCCCTGCACCTGCACGGGAGACCAGGAGAAGCACCTGGCTCCTGCCTTCGGATCACTGTGGTGCACCGGCCGCAGCGGCCATTGGAGGGTGAACCAATGGTAAAAGGAAGACCTTTCTCTCTGTCTCTCTCTCTCTCTCTCACTGTCCACTCTGCCTGTCAAAACAAAACAAAACAAAACAAAAAGTCATGTTCAAAACCAGCAGGGGGAAATGCACAGGTTCAAGAGAAACCACAGGACAGGCTTGGATCCATAGTCACATCATCCTCTAGTTCAGAGACCCACGGGCCTCCTTACAGAATCAACTGAAAGGACCATGGAAGGAAGTTTCCAAAGCCCAGGACAGCAGGACTCCCACACTAAGCAATCACCACTGAAGATTAACTCACAATGGTTACAAAACATGCAAGGAAATGAACCATCACCTAGAGAGAGGAGCAGCAAACACCCTCGCAGGAAAATGTGCAACCAAGATAGACTGCAAGAAAAAAAATAAATAGGTCTAAAATGTTCACAGACATAACAGAAGGAACAAAATAAGGGAGACAAAAAGAAAGCTGTACAAATAGTAAACAGGGACAGCAAAATTTTAAAAATGAAAATTTGAGCCACATGCTAGTTCTGAGACACACCAATAATATAATGATAAGAACTACTGAAGATAAATGGGAAAAATGGCATACCAGGCCTGTATAGTCAACTGAAAGTGAAAAGCTCTTTAATGTAAAAGTAAGGGAAAGGCATTAATATAAAAAAGAGATACCATAAAAAAATAAAAAGAAGGAGGGCCAGTGTTGTGGCGTAGTGGGTAAAGCTGCTGCCTGCAGTGCCAGCATCCCATATGGGTGCCAGTTTAAGTCCTGGCTGCTCCACTTCCAATCCAGCTCTCTGCTTATGGCCTGGGAAAGGAGTAGAAGATGGTCCAAGTCCTTGGGCCCATGAACTTGCGTGGGAGACCAAGAAGAAGCTTCAAGCTTCTGGCTTCAGCCAAAGGTCAGCCAGACTAAAGCTGGGAGACAAGAATTCAATTCAGGTCTCCCTCGAGGTTGGCAGGGACACAAAGAACTTGGGTCATCATCTTTTACTTCCCATGGTGTGCATTAACAGGAAGGTAGAATTTGAAATAGAGCTGAGACTCTAACTTAGGCACCTACAATATGAGATGCAACCTTCCCAAGGGTCAATTTAACTGCTGTGCCAGGTGCCTGCACCCAGAGAGTGCTTTTTAGATTGTGTGGTCAGAGGAAGAAATGAGTTGATATTTTGGTGGAGACCTGAATGAACCGAGGAGGCAAATTATTAAAAGAACCGGAAGGGGAAAAAAAAAAAGGCATTCTAGGCAGAGGAAAAAAAGCAATCAACATTTCAGAGCAAGAAATGAGCTTTCTATACTCAGGAAGAGCAAGAATGAAAGGTGGATGAAGAGAAGTAAGGGAGGGAAGAATCAGAGAAATGGGCGCAAGGCTCAGGCAGAAGACAGCACAATGTCAGCCTTGACTGTGGTAAAAGGTTTGCATTGCTTGCTTCCAATGAGATGCAACCATCATGACTAATGATGAATGTACTATTGATCTGGCACTGAAATACAGTGTATGAGGCCAAAAATGGAAACTATTACAGGCAGATTAGAGAATTTCTTGGTGATGATGAGACTTCAGTATTCCTCTCTCAGAAACTGCATCTATTGAGAAAAAGTTATAAAACATAGAGAGGATCAACAAAGTCAACAAGATTAACTACTCCCAAATCACAACAAGAGTAAGCGGAAGGTAAGTGTTTTGAGAGTAAAGTCAGCCACAACAAAAGTTAGATTGTAAAAAGATAGGGAGAAGAATGAATAGTTAAGAGGTACCACCATGGGCTGAGAAGAAGAGCAAGACAGACAGAAGTGTCAAAAATGCAAGGGAGGAATACATAGAATGCAGAGGCTTGGCCCAACCAGCAGGGAAAGGAGTGGAATTTTAGCCTGAGAGATTAAGGGGATTGCCAGTGGAGACCCAGTTGAGGATGGAAAGAATGAATTCCCAGAAGATGCCACTTAATTACTTCACAGGACAGAAGTGACAAGTGCCTGAATTAACAGGCCGGAAAGGAGAGGAGGCCACACTGAGGCACATTCTGAAAGCAGGCAACCAAGGATGGTGTAAGGAAAGAGTGGGCACGTGAGAACTGTGAGGTTTTATTTTATTTATTTTTTTTTTTTAAGATTTATTTATTTGAAAGTTAGAGTTACACAGAGAAGGAGAGGTAGGGAGGGATGGAGGTAGGGAAGGAGGAGGAGAGGAGGAGAGCAGGAGAGGGGGAGAGCGGGAGAGGGGGAGAGGGGGAGAGGGGGAGAGGGGGAGAGGGGGAGAGGGGGAGAGAGAGAGAGAGAGAATCGATCCTGATCCTCCATCTGCTGGTTTACTCCCCAACTGGCCACAACAGCCGGAGCTGCACCGATCTGAAGCCAGGAGCTTCCTCCAAGTCTTCCCACACAGGTGCAGGGGCCCAAGGACTTGGCCATCTTCTACTGCTTTCCCAGGCCATAACAGAGAGCTGGATCAGAAGTGGAGTAGCCGGGACACGAACCGGCACCCATAAGGGATGCATGCACTGAAGGCAGAGGCTTTACCCTCTATGCCACAGCGGCGGCCCACTGAGAGGTTTTAAATCAGAGACATGGGTAGAATGCCACGTGTGAATATAAAGAATGCAAGAAGGAGTTAACTGGAGAGGCAAAGTAAATTTTCTTTTGGATTTCTAGGAAGAAGTAAGGATGGGACACTTAAATGGAAATGTAAACAGAATGTGGATTTGCATGTTAAGTTAGCAACACAAGGAGAAAGACTGGCTGGATTTACCGAAGGCCAGTTTACAGTAATAACACTTGAGTATTTGGGGATCATGGAATCTGATAAAAGCACCTCTTCAGTGAAAAATGATTATTTTGAAAAAAATCACTGTATTTCCCAAGACATCTTAGGATATTCACAGACGTGTGTTAAAATGCTGACTAACAGAGGACACGGATAGAGCTCTGAGTATGATCCAGAGTAGGCAAAAGGAGAAAAGCCTTCCAAGAAAACTACAGCACAGGAGAGAAGATATGCCAGAAGGTCGGCGCGCTGGAAACCAATTCAGGACCGCGCTGCTTCCCAGAAGTCATGGATAAGGAACACAGTAAGACCCATGAGACAGGAGAGCAGGCTCGAGCTAAGAAATCTCTGGACAGAGAGGTCTCTAAGGTCAGGTGTTCTAACTCTGACCTTTTTACAAGTATACATCCCACACAAGTGAAGCAAGAGGCAGCTTCCGCACAATCCCTGTCTTCACTGGGGGAAAAAACAACCCAAAGAACAGACTGTTCTTGCAGCAACTGCATGGGAAACAAGTGAACAAGTAAACTAAGAGACACTGTTCTTTTCATTCAACTGCACTCATCAAAGGGCGGTGTTTCTAAGATTTTAATTTGATCTCAGAAATAGCAAAACAGAAATGGAAATAGCATCAACATTAAGAAGACATTTCATTAACAAGAATTTAGGTAGGATGACCTTCTAGTGAAAGAACAACTAGTCTGCATAAGCGATTTTACAAAACAGCCACCATGGCTTGATCTGACATCCTTCCAGGCATAAGCTGTCAGTTCAGTGTTGAGTATCTATTTATTTAAATCCCAGGTATAAAAATTCTTAATATGATACTGTGTTAATATTACAATGTTATTATGGCACAATGTTATTTGCTTGATCCACTGCAAAAACACTTTAGTCATTTTAGAAGTTTCCAAAGTTAGGACTACAGAACCCTTTACAAACGTCAATGGAAACTGCATGGGATTCTGTGGCAGTCCCCACGCCACACCTAAGCTTTTCAAGCTCTCCTTGTCCCAGAGACCCCCCCAGCACGAAGGCAGAACCGACCCAGGACTGGAAGCACGGCGACTCCTTGGTTCCTGCCGCTTCGCCTTTGAAAACGCTCACACCTCAACCCGCTTAAGGCGCTTACGGCAGGGACGGACTCAATTGTGGGTGGCGCCGAAAAGAAATCGCTGGTGAATAAAAACACCAAGCAGCAGAGGCACCAGGCGCACTCAGACGCGGCTGAGAGTGACAGGGAACAGGGAAACCGCTTTGACGGCGACTCCGGGAGGGACCGGGCTGGGAGGGCCGGGGCTGGCGCAGGACCGCGGGGCGCAGCCGGAGGAACCCGGACAGCCCCCCGCGAAGGGAGCGGACCGGGCTGCGGCACCCACACGCCCCGGACTCGCAACCTGGGTCCCGGGACCTCCCCCAAGTCAGACACTTCCCCATCCCACTGTCTTCTTCTGGAAGTGGCCCCAGACAGGCGCCCAGAACGACCAGTCGGCCTCCTATCATCCCGCTCCTGTCCCCTCGCGGTCACTAACCGGGATGCAGGCCGCGGTCGCTCTGGTGGCACTTGCGGGCGACTCTTCCGGGCACTGACGTCCCCTCCAGCTGGCCCGCATCAGCTGAGCTTCCCAACACAAACCTGGGCGCTGGAGCCAGGGCACCACCCACTCAGCCCCGCCCCGCCCCCAGCGGAAGTGACGCAAGGCCCTCTGGGTCTACCCGCCCACCGGGGTGCAGTTCCTCCGCCGCGCCTCTGTCCGGACCTCGCTGTCAATCGCCTCTCTGGGCCCACCCCAAGGCATGCGCAACAGAGCCTGACAGGGCGCGAGGTGTGCCTGTGTGCTCGCGGGAGACGTGCGTGCGTAAACGCGCGTGCGCGAGCCCCGCGGGGCGTGGCCTTGTAGAGGGCGGGTCTTGGATTTATGGTCGTGTGCTGGCACTGGGGCTGGGTCAGTTTGTCTTTGGGCGGTGTGCCAGTCCTCAGGGCCGATGCCAGGCGTGCCTCTTTGCGGGCCGCCATCCCCTTTCAGTAGAGTTAAGCCTTCGTAGCCTTCCTTAAAGATTCTGTCCGAGGGGCTGGCTGTTCAGTTTTCGGGGTTGGGGGCTTCTTTGCCCAAAGCTGCTGTCTCGGTTCCTAGTGACACCTCGCCCATAGCCTTTCCTGGGCATGGCCATCCCGACCAACTGTCACACGAAAGCGCTCTCACGCCTTATATCGTGTCGGAAGGTAGCATAGACTGTCACAAGTGGCTTCACACTTAGCACTCTTTTCTTAAATTACTTCCGACGTTTTCTGTGGATCAGATCAGCCAGTCCCCGAGTGTTTCTGAAAAGCTCTGAGCCAAGAATGATTTTTCACATTTTTCAGTGCTTAAAAAAAAAGTGTGGGGGGGAGTATGCTTGGGGATATATGGCGATGACATGACATTCAGACTTCAGTGTGCCCAAGAAAAGGTTTATCACAACACAGCCATGCCATTCCTTTGCATGCTGTTAGGGGCAGCTTTCCGGCTACAGCAGTGAATTTAGGGAGTTGCAACAGCTTCTCTAAGTGACCTTGCGATTATGTTGAAGTGAGGAAAGTAGAAACGTAGTTTTGACTAGTCTTCATCTTCAAAATTTTACCAAGATTCCGCGCCTTCTCCTGAGTGTCAAAACATCAGTCCCCCTGTGAGATTTCTGTGAAGTCCTCAAGGAAGAGAAATGTATGAGCTGCCAAACATAGTGGGGTTAGACTGTTAGTATGAGTTTTTGAAATTAAGCCTGGGAAACCAGTTTGCTAGGGTCTGTGGCACAGGTGGCTGAACTGTGTACATCATAATGCCTGGCAAACCCCCTCAGTGTGTAAGCCAGCCAAATGAAAGCTGTGTGGCCAAATTACCCCTAGAGGAGTGTGGAAGTAACTCGAGTTCTTGGGAGTGATTTCTCCCCATAAAGAAAAAAGTGCTCTGATCCCTCTTTTTTTTTTTTTTTTTTTTTTTCTTGACAGGCAGAGTGGACAGTGAGAGAGAGAGACAGAGAGAAAGGTCTTCCTTTGCCGTTGGTTCACCCTCCAATGGCCGCGGCGGCCAGCACGCTGCGGCCAGCACACCGCGCTGATCCGATGGCAGGAGCCAGGTGCTTCTCCTGGTCTCCCATGGGGTGCAGGGCCCAAGCACTTGGGCCATCCTCCACTGCCTTCCCTGGCCACAGCAGAGAGCTGGCCTGAAAGAGGGGCAACCGGGACAGAATCCGGCACCCCGACCGGGACTAGAACCCGGTGTGCCGGCACCGCAAGGCGGAAGATTAGCCTAGTGAGCCGCGGTGCCGGCCCTGATCCCTCTTAAAATGGCAAGGAACACAATTCGGAAGTGTTGGAACAGACGGCAAGACTACCACCACAGGGGACAGAGATCAGCCTCAGATCCAAATACAACAAAGCCAAGCTGGGATTCACAACAGTGCATCTGCGCAGCGAGTGGTCACAGGTAGAAAATTACTAACGTGACATCCGTGGGACAGGACATCCTTGCTAAACCAATGCAAAACGATTCTTGCTGAAAGCAGATGCAAGCAATGTCTTATCAAGGGTGGGAGATTCTAAAGTGACTTGGCAGCATGCTTGGGAAAACTGGGCTTTAGGAAGGTTTACTGTAATTTTAACTTTTTTCCCAGAAACCTTTTATTTAAGAAATAGAAACCATGCATTTCATAAGTATAGTACTGGGCCGGGGCTGGCACTGTGGCGCAGTGGGTTAACACCCCTGCCTGAAGCGCCAGCATCACATATGGGCGCCGGTTCAAGATCCAGCTGCTCCATTTCCTGTCCAGCTCTCTGCTATGGCCTGGGAAAGCAGTAGAAGATGGCCCAAGTCCTTGGGCCCCTGAACCCATGTGGGAGACCCGGAGGAGGCTCCTAGCTCCTGGCTTCGGATCGGCACAGCTCCGGCCATTGCAGCCAACTGGGGAGTGAACCATAGGATGGAAGACCTGGCTCTCTCTCTGCGTCTCCTCTCTCTTGTAACTCTGACTTTCAAGTAAAATAAATAAATCTTTTAAAAAAATAAGTATAATACTGGGCCGAAGTGGGTAAGAAGACGTCTCAGAGGAGCATAACCAAAGTTTGGGCAAGAAGAGGCCAAATCATAGTGTCCCCTCTTGGTTTCCTCCATTCCCTAATTTATTGAGATTTTCCTCCAATGTCAAAGATTTCCAAGTAACTCTCAATTCTTCCTTAGCTTCCCCTTCCCTCCCCTTCCCACCACCACACATGGAATTACTCATGAAGTCCGTGTGAGGTGCCTTAATGCAGACTCTCTTGCGTCTTTGCTCTACTTTGTCATTGCCACTGCTGTACTTTAGGCTTTCCTCTAACCTGGTTTTCCAGCCTGTAGCTAACCTCCTACCCGGTTAGTCTCCTCTGTGCAGCCAAAGTAATCTTTGGAAATTACAAGTCCGATCATGTGTTTTCCCTGATCAAAAAGCTTTCGCTGTTGCTTCCTCCCCATAGAATAAGCAATATGGCCTGACAGGCCCTGACCCTGCTGACCTCCTGGGTCCTTGCCCCTCATTCTTCACCTTCCACCCAGACTTGCTCTTCCCCAAATACCCTGTGCCTTTTCTTTCTTTTTTTTTTTTTAATTTATTTTATTTATTTGAAAGAGTTAGAGAGAGAGAGGTCTTCCACGCACTGGTTCTCTCCCCAGATGGCCGCAATGGCTGGAGCTGCGCCAGTCCGAAGCCAGAAACCAGGAGCTTTGTCTGGGTCTCCCACATGGTTGCAGGGGCCCAGGGACTTGGGTCATCTTCTACTGCTTTCCCAGGCCATAGCAGAGAGCTGGATTAGAAGAGGAGCAGCCGGGACTAGAACCGGCACCTATATAGGATGCTGGCGCTCCAGGCCAGGGCTTTAACCCACTGTGCTACAACGCTGCAACCCCCGCCCCCATGTCTTTTCACACTTGTTACCTTTGTTCATGCTGCTGGCTTAGCTTTCCTTCCACCTTACCCACGTGGAGATTTATCTATCCTTCAACCAGGAAAATCTTCCTTGCTACTTCATAGCACAAATTATTCCTTCCACCTGTGCTCGCCTCGCCTTTTGCTCTTGCTGCACAATATTATAATTTATTTGCTTATATGTTTGCCAGTTTCCTGCAGGCAAGGAATGTAAAAATGGGACTATATGTGTATCTTTTGGGTCTAGCATAATACCCCCAAAATAGAAGACTCTTTAAAAGTCTGTGTTATTCAGTAAATTTTATTTTTTTAAAACTTTTATTTAGTAAATATAATTTTCCAAAGTACAGTTTCTGGATTACAGTTGCTTCCCCCCCCCTTAACTTCCCTCCCACCCACACCCCTCCCATCTCCCGCTCCCTCTCCCATTCCATTCACATCAAGATTCGTTTTCAATTATCTTTATATACAGAAGATCAATTTAGTATATATTAAGTAAAGATTTCATCAGTTTGCACCCACACAGAAACACAAAGTGTAAAATACTGTTTCAGTACTAGTTATAGCATTACTTCACATTGGACAACACATTAAGGACAGAGATCCCACATAAGGAGTAAGTACACAGTGACTCCTGTTGTTGACTTAACAATTTGACACTCTTGTTTATGGCATCAGAAATCTCCTTAGGCTCTAGTCATGAGTTTCCAAGGCTATGGAAGCCTCTTGAGTTCGCTGACTTCAATCTTATTTAGACAAGGTCATAGTCAAAGTGGAAGTTCTCTCTTCCCTTCAGAGAAAGGTACCTCCTGCTTTGATGGCCCGTTCTTTCTACTGGGATCTCACTCACAGAGATCTTTCATTTAGGTCCTCTTTTTTTTTTTTTTTCCCCCAGAGTGTATTGGCTTTCCATGCCTAAAATACTCTCATGGGCTCTTTAGCCAGATCCAAGTGCCTTAAGGGCTGATTCTGAGGCCAGAGTGCTGTTTAGGACATCTGCCATTCTATGAGTCTGCTGTGTATCCCACTTCCCATGTTGGATCATTCTCTCCCTTTTTTATTCTATCAGTTAGTATTAGCAGACACTAGTCTTGTTTGTGTGATCCCTTTGACTAGGTTACTAGTTTGATATAATGGGAAATTAAACTCCTTTATGATTATTTTCATGTTGGAAAAAAATTTCATTTAACTTCAAACAAAATTAATCCAATAGTGTGCAGAATAGGTTATCTTGGTATAAACAGATGATGCCTTCAGGAAAATACCTACGTTTGAATTTTTTTTACAGTCAATTTTTGACACTATATTCTTCTGTAGCTAGGTAAAATAGGTATCTGCATTGCCCCTGTATCATTTACATTTGTTTACATTTATATTACACTTATAGGGTTTACCGATTTCCTTTTCTATTTTAGATCTTTCCTTCTTCTGTATCCATAGTTAATCCCTCATTCTAGGAACTATTATGACCTGGTTCATAACGTCTAAGAATTTCCAGTCTCTTTATTGTTAAAACAAAAACCTTGTTGTTATATGCAAAATAAATATAATTGTATTGGTGTAAGATAATTCACTAAATCATCTAAGTGAGCAACATGCTAGAAAATAATTCTAGAGAAATAGTCACTGTGGCAGGCAGAATAATGGTCACCTAAAAAATGCCTTGCCTAATCTTTGGACCTGTGAGTGTGGTATGTGACACTGCAAAAGGGACATCTGTGGCTGTAATTCAGGCTGCAGATTTTAGGAAAATAAAATTACCTTGGATTATCCATGTGGGCCCAATCTAATCACATGTGTCCTTAACAGCCATATCAATGTGACAGAGGGAAGTCAGAGATGTTTGAGATGCAGGGTGCAGGGAGAGCATTTTGTCAAGTAATGCTGTTGTCCTCAAGGACATAAAGACTTCAGTCCTACAGCCCCAAAGAACTTAATTCTGCCAACCATCTAGATGACTTTGAAAACACATCCTTTCCCTGGGTAACCAGATAAAAGCCCAGGCCATCTGACACCTTGATTTCAGTTGTGGGGACCAGATTTGAAGCAGAGGACGTAGCCCTGTGTACCCAGACTTCTGACCTGTAGAACTGTGACAACTAGATTGGAGTCGCTTTAAATAATTAAGCTTGTAGCATTTTGTTTCAACAGCAATAGCGAAATAATTCCTTTATGTAGTTTGAAGATAGGGAAAGCAAGAATTTTATCTATTTTGCTCCTTAGCACTGAGGCCTGGTATATAGTGGGTGTTCGGGAAACGTGGTGGGTGCATATTTGAGGAATTAGATTCATTGATTCAACCATTATTTATTGAGTGCATAGTGTGTATGTAGAGCCAGGCTATTTCCTGGAGGTAAAAAGTTGGAGTCTCCCTGGAACTCAAGGCATAATGATACTACTAATATGAAAGCAGTACTAAGAAGATATGCGCTGGTTTATGTGTCCAGAGCAGGGATGTGTCACATTCACAGCCAGTTGTGTCGGATAATGCTTACTGGGGAACAGGACTTCTGAGCCGAATCTTGGGAGAGGAGGTCCTTAGCAAGGCAGATGGCAGCAGTGGTGTTAAAGGCAGAGAGAGAAAGGAGAGAGCTTTGCAGAGGAAAGGGGTGTTGTGATCAGAGGCAAGGAGGCAAGAGCCATAGAGGTGATTGAACCATGCAAATGAGAAAGAAAAGTCAGCCATGCTGCCGCTGGTTATCTCAGGGAAGCTCTTTGTGTTGGTGAACTTGGAGCACTCAGGACTCCTCGACCTCCCAAACAACCCAAGGTTCAGGATTTCCAGTTCTTTATCACAAATTTGTTTGATTTGTTGTAAAAAGAAATTCTGTGTTAATAGAAAAACTACTGGGTACAAAGTACCTCAAAGTCCTGACCTACCTAATGCAGCATGGGCACCAGAAGACAGTTTAAATTGATAGAGCGGAACCCATTAGTGATGAAAATTTAGAGGAACAAGAACAGCTTCTAACAGCGATTTATCAACTGCAATGAAATTTTAACCAGTGTAATAAAGCTGATGAGAAATAGGGAGGAGGGGAGTCATGAGGATATTGAAAATATAGCAACAGCAGTAGAAGGAGCAACTCCGGAAGTCACTGAATATGCAGCATCATCAGGGAAAGATCCTGTAAATGCAAGACATAGAGAAGATGACGGCTCGGGTTGAAAGGAAAGAGGCAAGAATTCAAAGTATGAAAAAAGCACTTGGCCCAAAGGTTGGAAGGTATAAAGCACATTTTTTATCTGCATAGGATATTATATGGTACTAAAAAAAAAGAATAAACTACACTAAGGAGGATTGTTTCCTGATTTGGATGCTGCACAAGCTAGGATTTGAGGAAGAAAAGGTTTATGATGAGCTGCAACAGTGTATTCAAAAGCCGCCTCAGTTCAGATTTGACTGGTTTCTTAAGTCCAGAACTCCAGAGAACTCCAGAGCAGGTGCAACACCTTAATTACTTTGATGGCAAGAGAAAACACGGGACTAGAAGCAAAGTAGGAGAAGGCAGAGAAAAAGAAATGGGGACCAGATCGTCAACCTAGAAGCGTGAAATGGATAGAATCACCTAATGGCCGAGGAAGAAAAAGGAAGGTGACACTGTGAAGATGGTATTTGTTTCATAACCATGAACTTTAAGCCAGTAATTCATTAATCTACAGGTCCTCAGAAGATGTGTTGTGCAATGCATAATTGTTATGTCATTCAAAGACATCAGGTTCATCTGTTTACTGAGCCTTGGACATTAGTACCTAGTTCTACTTTTGTAAAACGCAACAGTTGTCCTGAAAATGTTTTATCATTAACACCTGAAATAGTAAAAATCAACTTCTTTTAGTTAATAAAAGAAACTAAAAGAAATAACATAGTTACTGAGAGCTCACCATGATGCATATAAGAAACTATCCTTCCACATTGCTAGTACTGGACATGTGATACGTGGGTGGAGTTATAGCTGAAGTTGGACTTGGAGTTGTTCTTCTAGGTGATCGGTCACTGTCAGATTTTAAAGCAAATGAGTAGCCCTAACTATAGCACATATAGTTAGGTTATTTTTTAACTTGCTTTTGAATGTGAGTTACATTTTACCTTTATTAGTTATTCCTTGCCTTACTTATTAACAACATCTCATCCAGTTAAAAATTCATGAAAAAAAAAAAACTAAAAAGGTTTCAGTATTTTTTTTAAAGACAGAGTTACAGAGTGAGGTAGAGACAGAGAGAGGGATCTTCCACTCACTGGTTCACTTCCTAGATGGCTGCAATGGCCAGAGCTGTGCTGATCTAAAGCCAGAAGCCAGGAGCTTCTTCCGGATCTCCCACCCAGAAGGACTTGGGCCATCTCCCACTGCCTTTGCAGGCCATAGCAGAGAACTAGATAGGAAGAGGAGCTAGAACAGCTAGAGGGACTAGCATGGGTGCCCATATGGGATGCTGGTACTTCAGGCAAGGGCTTTAACCCATTGCACTACAGTGCCGGCCCCTCAGTATTCTATGTTATTGTCAATTCCTAGCCTCACAACTTACAGGTAGCGATACTGTGGGCAAATGAACATCTGCAAGCCTCCTTTTTCCTCTATAGCTAAGATTCCCAATTCGATCATCCCAGTTTAATAATCTATGGCCACGGAATGAGATGCTGTGATTGGTCAGCATGGTCAGGAGACCCCAGCCTGTTCAGCAGCACCCTAGGGTGTTGAGTCTTTCAAGAAAACAACAGCTTCCATGGATCCAGAGAATTTGTCTTGAGAGAAAATTGTTTTCCCAGAAGAAGGTGAGAAATGCAGGTCAGAAAAACAGAAAGGTTGGGCAACACAGTAGGCAGATGAACACTTGGTGGAAGCCTAGATGCAGCAGGGCGAGTAACACTGTTCCTTTAACGCCTTGTGCAGTTTCGGAGAGCTTAGAAGTTTGTCAGGGGCGACAGTGCTGGGGAAGCACGGTGCTGAAGTCCAGCTCGCTTAGATTCCATTCTAGCTTTGACACACACTTCAGCAAATCACCCAACTCTTTTTTTTAATTTTTTTTATTTTCTTTAATTTTTTTATTTTTATTTTTTTGACAGGCAGAGTGGACAGTGAGAGAGAGAGAGACAGAGAGAAAGGTCTTCCTTTGCCGTTGGTTCACCCTCCAATGGCTGCCGTGGCCGGCGCGCTGCGGCCGGCGCACCGCGCTGATCCGATGGCAGGAGCCAGGAGCCAGGTGCTTTTCCTGGTCTCCCGTGGGGTGCAGGGCCCAAGCACCTGGGCCATCCTCCACTGCACTCCCGGGCCACAGCAGAGAGCTGGCCTGGAAGAGGGGCAACCGGGACAGAATCCGGCGCCCCAACCGGGACTAGAACCCCGTGTGCCGGCGCTGCTGGGTGGAGGATTAGCCTTGTGAGCAGCGGCGCCGGCCACACCCAACTCTTAAGTGTCCGTTCCAACTGTTGAAAAATGTATTTTGTAGCCAGCGCCGCGGCTCACTAGGCTAATCCTCCGCCTAGCGGCGCCGGCACACCAGGTTCTAGTCCCGGTCGGGGCGCCGGATTCTGTCCGGGTTGCCCCTCTTCCAGGCCAGCTCTCTGCTGTGGCCCGGGAGTGCAGTGGAGGATGGCCCAGGTGCTTGGGCCCTGCACCCCACGGGAGACCAGGAAAAGCACCTGGCTCCTGGCTCCTGCCATTGGATCAGCGCGGTGCGCCGGCCGCAGCGCGCTGGCCGCGGCGGCCATTGGAGGGTGAACCAACGGCAAAGGAAGACCTTTCTCTCTGTCTCTCTCTCTCTCACTGTCCACTCTGCCTGTCAAAAAAAAAAAAAAAAAAAAGAAAAATGTATTTTGTTTTACAAGGAACTTTTCGAGAACATGCGGATCCAGTTTGCGCTAGGATGTCTGTTTTTAAAAGGCAGCAGCAATAACTGCTTGCATTGCGTTGTAAAAATCCTTAAAGTAGGGACCTTGGAGCCATGTGAAACAGAGTTATTCTTTTGTCACTCCCAAAGTGATAATGAGCAAAATTTGTTACCTCCCTGAGTCTTAATTTTCTAATTCCTCCCGTTGGCTACAGTGATACCCATCTTAAAAGGTTTTATGGAGGTTTAAACTTATTAAAAATATTTACACGTTTAACAATGTGATCATTGTGGTAGTCTTTGACTAATAATCAGACAATAAAACATATGTAGTCCTAGCCACCTTCATAAATGTAAACACAGCATCATTTGTTAAAGTTATCAGACTTTTCCTTCTATTAGCACTGACATTTTCAACACTAAATTAGGAATTAAATTAGACGAGACTAAGAGGCTTCAAAGCCCTAGCAAGTATGCTAAACTTACTTCCTGACAGGTAAGGACTATAAGATTCCTTTAAAAAAAGATTTATTTATTTATTTTAAAGGCAGAGCTACAGAGAGAGAGAGAGAGAATTTTCCATCCTTTGGTTCATCCCCCAAATGGTTGCAATGGCCAGGATTGGGCCAGGCCAAAGCCAGGAGCCTGGAACTGCATCTGAGGGAGCTGGATTGGAACTGGAGCAGCTGGGATTTGAACCAGCATTCATGGGATGGTGTGTTGCAGGTGTCAGCTTCACCCTCTCCACCACAATGCAAGCCCCAAGAACTATAAGATTCTATGTTACATCAATTGAATACAAATAAAAACATTTCAATTTGGTTAATGTTGTTACCAACACAAATTAATAGAGCTGAAAAGAAGTTCACAGAATATCAGTAACAGTATTTTAAGTAAGAGGCTGGTCTGAATCAATATAGAATGCTAAATTTAGTTTTTTTAAAAAATGGCATTTATGGTTGGCAGGTGTCACAGCACTGTAGTGGACATGCACAGCCATGAAGAGGTCTCTGATGCAGTCCCTCTTCAGTTTGCTCCAAGCACAGACACAGTTTTCAAAATTTATCAGCAAGGCCTTGCACAGCAAAAATATCAAGCTATTGGGTGGGCGCCGCGGCTCATTAGGCTAATCCTCCGCCTTGCGGCGCTGGCACACCGGGTTCTAGTCCCAGTCGGGGTGCCGGATTCTGTCCCGGTTGCCCCTCTTCCAGGCCAGCTCTCTGCTGTGGCCCGGGAGTGCAGTGGAGGATGGCCCAAGTGCTTGGGCCCTGCACCCCATGGGAGACCAGGAGAAGCACCTGGCTCCTGCCATCGGATCAGCGCGGTGCGCCGGCCGCAGCGCGCCGGCCGCGGCGGCTATTGGAGGGTGAACCAACGGCAAAGGAAGACCTTTCTCTCTGTCTCTTTCTCTCACCATCCACTCTGCCTGTCAAAAATAAAAAAATAAAAATAAATAAATAAATAAAAAGACTTACCTAAAAGGAGGAGAAAATAACTTCCTTCTAGGAAAATTAGTTGATGCCTAGGAATGTGAGTCACAGATTTCAGAGTGGACAAAATGGGCCAAAAGGCAACTGAAATATTCAGAAGCTGTGGTTGCACCTTACAAATTACCAAGGAGCAAGAAGTGAAACCATTGTAGTGAATCATAAAGTGGGACTCAAGAGAGCATCTCATCTCGTCAGGGAAGCCCAGGTAGGAAATCTTCCCTATGTTTTAGCTGAAGATGCCAGGAATTTGGCAACATCATACTTTGCTAGCTAGAATGCTGACCACTACAACTCAAATGAATGGTTTCAAATTAATTCTACAAAGTAAAATAGTGTCACAAACGTGGTGTGAGGCAAGGGAAAAAAAATGGATCATTGCTATCTCAACAATGTGCCATAACACTAATTACTCAAATAAAAGCATATATTATTGGATGGGTGGAGCCAGCACTGTGGCTAGTGAGTAAAGCCATCTGCTGCTGTGACGGCATCCCACATGGGTGCCGGTTGGAGTCTCCGCTGCTCCACTTCCTATCCCACTCTCTGCTATGGCCTGGGAAAGCAGTAGAAGATGGCCCAAGTCCTTGGGCTCCTGCACCCCCACCCCCTGTGGGAAAATCAAAAGCTGGCTGCAGATTGGCTCAGTTCCAGACATTGCAGCCTCTGGGGAGTGAACCAGTGGATAGAAGACCCCACTCTCTCTCACTCTGCCTCTCTGTAACTCTCCCTTTCAAATAAATGCATAAATCTTTTAAAAAAATAGATGGGTATTACTTTCCTCCTCCTCTTCCTCGTTCTTTGACATTGCAGAATTAGCTTCACAATTTATCTGCTGTTTATGCAAGAAAATAAAAAAGTAAAACATGACTCCAACCTCCTTGAAAAATAGATCGCAAAATGTTCAAACTTTAAAATTTTCAGAGATTGAAAAAGACATTTTACATTTTCTGTTAAAAAAGAAAACCTTGCTTCTCCAAATAGAAGACTAGTGGCATTATATAGATGTGACCGAATAGTCTATATATACTTTATAGGTGGTTATATTTATAGAATTTTTTTACTGCCATCAAACTATTTTGGCTTCACTTTATGTCCAGAGGAAAATTAAGAGGTATAAATACATTTCATGTAATATATCTTAATTATAAAGAACTCAAGATACTTTTAATGGAGTGATTTGGTTGTCTTTATGCTACTTACATAGATACCTTAAAGCTTCTTTTTAAGCAGCATAATATAAGTAGGTATATTATTGATAAGTAAATATGATTAGATTCAATAATTTCTCAGTTCCTCCAATCATACTTTAGACTTAACTCCCTGATATAGTTATATTGTCTGAATGAAAAATGAAGGTTTGGGTTTGAATTAATTTCCATTAATTACAAAACACCCTTTGTATAACTAATGGAGAACCTGGTTGTCTCCATACACCTCTTCCAATTGGTTGCCCTATCATGCATAAGATTGGCCAGTTCCTTCCAAGTGGGCTTCCTGTAGTTACTGTGCAGTCTTCAAACAGTACATTCAGAAACTGTGCTCACAGTTTACCAGGTCTGATCAGACCAATGATTAACATTGGGAGTTGGGTAGCTTTTTAATTGATATCTGCTTTCTAGGACATTTACTTCTTAATTAAAAATCAAAGAACCACGCTGGCGCCGTGGCTCACTAGGCTAATCCTCCACCTTGCGGCGCCGGCACACCAGGTTCTAGTCCCGGTCGGGGCGCCGGATTCTGTCCCGGTTGCCCCTCTTCCAGGCCAGCTCTCTGCTGTGGCCAGGGAGTGCAGTGGAGGATGGCCCAAGTGCTTGGGCCCTGCACCCCATGGGAGACCAGGATAGGTACCTGGCTCCTGCCATCGGATCGGCGCGGTGCGCCAGCCGCGGTGGCCATTGGAGGGTGAACCAACGGCAGAAAGGAAGACCTTTCTCTCTGTCTCTCTCTCTCACTGTCCACTCCACCTGTCAGAAAAAAAAAAAAAAATTAAAAAAAAATCAAAGAACCTGGGAAAGAAAAGCTGGCATAACAAAGTGGTTGGAACAGAGTATACACAGAATATTTTTATTAGTAGTAGGAGGAGGTATTTTATACAAGAAGTTCCTTAAAATTTTTCTTTGTTTTTATGTTGATCTTGGCAACATTTGATGATCTCTGATTTCTTACAGATCAAGTAGAACTGTGGTTTAGATTTTGCAATTTATATAGATTATTTTATAAACTAGTATGTTTCTAAAACTATGTGATTCAGGGTGTTTGGAACTAGTATTGAAACATTGGACTAAATGTGTGCTTGCTTGCCTAACTTGCACTGGTTTCAAGATTTTTTTTAATGAAATATTCTTACTTTAAATATACTTTTCCAGTGATTAATATTTCCTCCCTCACTCTGTACCCCTTTTTGTCTCTGTCTCTTTCAGTCTCTTCTCTCTCACTCATGGGTAAGTGCTTAGAAATGTCACTTTCCTTTTAATAAACTTGATCTTTTATTTCCTTTTTAGCATTGTACCTTCGTCTTCATTTCAACATATTTTCCTATTAGATTATAACCCACAAATCACAATTTACACTAATTTCACATTGATTAACTGTTTTTCTTGAGCCCTTCTAAAGACGTGGATAGATGCTCTTTATTTTGACCACTGAGATATTTATGAATCCTACAGTGGAAAGTTGCTTCTAGGAAACCTGCCTTTAGATAACTAATCTTCTCTATAATACATGGATTTTGCTAAATTCAGTCTGAAGAGAAGATATTTATGGTCTTTTTCCTTTGAGTAGGTAGTTCATCTTAATTAGTGGACTCTCAACTTTCTACTTATAATTATAATGAAATTATATAAAATTATATATAATAAATAATTATATAAAATTATATGGTTATAATTATATAATATATAATATTATTATATTATAATACACAATATTATAATTATGTACATTTACATAATTATAATTATATACTATATAATATTATAACAATGTAATAATTATATATTATATTATATTATTACATAATATTATTATATGATATGTTGTGTAATTATATTTAAAGTTATAATGAAATTATAGAAAATATCATTAAAATTATAATTATAATTATAATGAAAGAAGGAAAGAACCAAAAAATCAGTAATATATAGGTTATTTGTCCCCATATTATGAAATTTGTTTTCCTAGCCTTCATTTTGATGTATGAATGGCAATAATATTATGAGAGAACTTCAAAAAGTATGGAAAACAGAATTAAAATATAATTTTATTTTGGTGTGAAAATTTTTAAGGGGCCAGCGCTGTGGCATAGTAGGTTGGGCCTCCACCTTCAGTGTCGGCATCCCATATGGGCATTAGAATCACAGCTGCTCCACTTCCAATCCAGCTCCCTGCTGATAGCCTGGGAAGGCAGTGGAGGATGGCCCAAGTGCTTGGAACCCTGCACCTGCGTGGAAGACCCAGGGGAAGCTCCTGGCTCCTGGCTTTGGGTTGGCCCAGCTCCAGGCTTTGTGGCCATTTGGGAAGTGAACCAGCAGATGGAGAACCTCTCCCTTTGTCTCTCCCTCTGTCTCTGTAACCCTACCTCTCAAATAAATAGTAAATCTTTTTTTTTTAAAAGAGAGAGAATAGATTTTTGAAAGCCATGCATATGAGAGGATTTCAAAAAGTTCATGAAAATGTATATTATGGAAAAATTGTTCATGGCTTCAAATTTTTTGTAACAAAATAAATTTATGTTTCAACATTTTAAAAATTTATTTGTTTTTTACTTATTTGAGAAGGCTGAGACACACACACACAAATACATACATACATACATATCTTCTACCTATTGCTTCATTCCCCAAATGTCTACAACAGCCTGTGCTGGGTCAGGCCATAACCAAGAGGCCAGAAACTCAATCTGAGTCCTTCATATGAGTATCAGGAACCCAAGTACTTGTACCATCACCCGTTGTCTTCCAGCTGCACATTGGCATGAACCTGAAATCAATCTGAAATCAGAAGTGGAGCAAAGACTCATACCCAGACACTCTCTGGTGGGGGATGCAGGTGTCCCAAACAGCATCTTTTTTTTTTTTTTTTCTTTTTTCAGGCAGAGTGGACAGTGAGAGAGACAGAGAGAAAGGTCTTCCTTTTCCGTTGGTTCACCCCACAATGGCCATTCCGGCTGCGTGCTGCAGCTGGTGCACCGCGCTCATCTGAAGCCAGGAGCCAGGCACTTCTTCCTGGTCTCCCATGCAGGTGCAGGGCCCAAGCACTTGGGCCATCCTCCACTGCACTCCCGGGCCACAGCAGAGAGCTGGACTGGAAGAGGAGCAACTGGGACAGAATCTGGCACCCCAACCAGGACTAGAACCTGGGGTGCCTAGGACTAGCCTATTGAGCCGCGATGCCGGCCCCAAACAGCATCTTAAGTGCTGCAAATGTCCACCCCCCAATTTTATATTTTAAATTCATTTTACCATCATAACACTTAGGAAATATTTTAGGGTCCAGTGACTATATTTACTTCATTTTGAATTTCACAATTGAATTTCTCTCTGCTGCATAGTTTCTTTTTGCTAACATCCTAATGTGACAATTATGGCTTTAGTAGCTTCTCAAATATCATATGGTTCTGTGTTGCCTATTAATGATATTTAGAATCATATTGTCATTTAGATTCAATGGTGATCTTAAAAATCATCCAGTCTATATCCGTTTTTTAAAGCAGACTTAATATTTTTTAAATATTTATTTATTTGAAAGTCAGAGTTACACAGAGGAGAGGCAGAAAGAGAGAGAGAGAGAGAGAGGTCTTCCATCTGATGGTTCACTCCCCAGATGGTCACAATGGCCGGAGTTGCACCAATCCGAAGCCAGGAGCCAGGAGCTTCTTCTGGGTCTCCCAAATGGGTGCAGGGGCCCAAGGACTTGGGCCATCTTCTACTGCTTTCCCAGGCCATAGCAGAGAGCTAGATAGGAAGTAGAGCAGCCAGGTCTCGAACCGGTGCCCATATGGGATGCTGGCGCTTCAGGCCAAGGCATTAACCCACTGAACCATAGCATTGGCCTCAGATGATTAGATGATTTAATATTTTAATGAGATTCTGTAAGATTAGCTGACTTTTCTATTGCATATATCTAGTTAATTCAACCAAAGTTAAGAGAATACATGTGTTTTATTTAATAACCCCCATTTCTCACTGAACTTTGATGCTTCTAGATCATCAGTTGTATTTGAAATTATTTTTGTGCCAAAATTAATTCTTTTTATGTTAAGTCAATTGTTTTAATATTTTGTAGCTTTATGAAACAAAGTCAGTAAAAAAGTATTGTTGAATTTCTTACTAAATCTCTGAACTGAACAAAGTGCATAAAATATAGATTGTAAAAGAATGAAGTCCAGTTAAGGACAGTTGCACCAAGCAACAGAGGTTGTATTTTTAAAATACACAGTGAAAGTGATGTAGTATTCCTTTAATCCATGTTTGCCTGATGTAAGAAATCACTTGCAGCTTCTGAACCTGGATTCTCAGGCCCTGCCCCTGGTGATTGTAGTTCACAACGTCTTGCGTAGTGCTCTGGAAATATCTTTCAGAACACGACAGATCTCGCAAGGACTCATAGTAGCAATCGTAGCTTCTAACTCTGTCATATTGAAAATAATGACATGCTCCCAACACAAAAATATACAGAAGAAAAAAGAGTAATATGTTATTTATTCTAACACTAGATGGCAGCCCAAATAGGTAAATTGTATCTACTATTCAAAGTTATTTCTTGTTTTAAGCTTAATTTTTCCAAAAAAACAACAAAAAAATTAGAGTAAAATAATTTTAGGTTTTTCAGAACTCTGCATTAGATTCTCAGGGGTTTCATCTCTTGATCAAAATGAATATTTCATAAAAACTTCCACTTTCCTTTGATAAGTTAGCTGAGGAGAGATCATATCAAAATATATCTTTTTTGCTAAATGATCAAAGGTAATTCTGAAATGAAATCCTGTCTGACATATCTACTTAGCTCACATTTAGATATTTTAGTACTTTATTTCAAGAATGGTTTGCTGCAAATAATTTTAGAACTTGAATTAGGTGATCCTTACAAGATAATTCTTTTATAAACTTCTCTCTTTTTTTAAAGATTTACATATTTATTTGAAAGTCAGAGTTACATAGAGAGAGGAGACGCAGAGACACACAGAGAGAGAGAGAGGTCCTCCATCTGATGGTTCACTCCCCAACTGGCTGCAGAGGTTGGAGCTGTGCCAGTCAGAAGCCAGGAGCCAGGAGCTTCTTCCCGGTCTCCCATGCAGGTGCAGGAGCCCAAGGACTTGGGCCATCTTCTACTGCTTTCCCAGGCCATGGCAGAGAGCTGGATTGGAAGTGGAGCAGCCGGGTCTCAAACCAGCGCCCATATGGGATGCCGGCGCTTCAGGCCAGGGCATTAACACGCTGAGCCACAGCGCTGGCTCCCACAAGATAATTTTTAAGAGTACACAGTTGTTTTTGTAGAAGACTGGTATTTAGGAAATCTTTAGCTTGTTTATTTGTTTTAATACTTGCTAATTTGCATAACATTTGAATACTTTTAAAACAGAGATTTAGGAAATTTACCTAATTTGAAATCCCAAAAAGGCTGTATTGTGTCAGAAACAAGCCAATGACCTCACTTGGGTCTTCTCTTGCTTTCAATTAGCTCTCAGAAAGCCTTATTCTTCAACTTTTGGATAATACGGTGAAATATTTCTTCAATCACTGTGTTACATGATTTATGATTGTTGAACCCTGTACCACAAAAGCAACTAGGGAAGAATAAGCAAGTTAAGATCTATCCTCTCTGTCAGAAAGGAGATACCTGGTTCCATCAGGTGCCAAGGAGAGAAAGTGTTCATGAGGCCCATGAATTACAATTACTAATGTGAGAAAGTAGGTTGTTATTTTGAAACCATTTCAAGCTCACAGCAAAAATGCAAGCAGAACATAAATACCTCACTTTTCCCGAACTACTTGAGGGTAAATTGTTGCCATGACACCCTATCAACCTCCTCCTATTTTAGGGTGAGTTTCCTACAATGACAATCTACACAAACAAAACGACATTGTTATGAACTTGTCATCAAGTTTTAGGAACTATATGATTTAGTGTTCACAAGCCATTGTATTTATAAGCCTGTAGTCTAGTTAATGACTTTTGTCAAGGCAATAGAAAAATACTTTGAAAATTGCCTTGCATGCTAAAAATAAAGCTGGAAATTTTAGTCATTTCAGCCAGTTTCTGTTTAGTATCTACGGGCATGTGAGCCAGTTCATATACTTTTTTATGTTCTTCAGTGATTGGACAATTTAACAGTACCACTTTAAAGCTAAAATAAAATGAATCAATTTTTTAAAAAATAATTTCTTTATTTGAGAGTCAGAGTCAGAGAGAAGGAGAGACAGAGAGAGGTCTTCCATCCACTGGTTCACTCTCCAAAAGGCCGCAATGGAGCTGTGCTGATCCGAAGACAGGAGCCAGGAGCTTCTTCTGGATCTCCCACAAGAGTGCCATCCTCCACTGCTTTCCTAAGCAACTGCAGAGAGCTGGTTCGGAGGTGGAGCAGTCAAGGACTCGAACCAGCACCCAAGTGGGATGCTAGTGTTGCAGGCAGAGGCTTAACCTACTATACCACAGTGCTGGCCCCAAAGTGAACTAATTTTATAGAAGCATAGCATACATTTGAGTTTTGTAATGATTTCTAATATATCCCTAGGAAATGAATATTTCATGGCAACATTTCTCTACATTTTTTTAAAAATGAAAATGATGCTTCTTTGAGCAGAAAAAGAGTCAGTAACTGTAGATACTGACCATTTTTTCTGTAGCTTTACAGTTATTCTGCATTAAAGAATAAATCACATTGAAACCACACAGTGGACACATTGAATTACTTCACAATTTCCAACTAACCAAGTTCTCACCAAGACTTGGTGCTTTTTTTTTTTTTGACAGGCAGAGTGGACAGTGAGAGACAGAGAGAAAGGTCTTCCTTTGCTGTTGGTTCACCCTCCAATGGCTGCCGCGGCCGGTGCACTGCGGCCGGCGCACTGCGCTGATCCAAAGGCAGGAGCCAGGTGCTTCTCCTGGTCTCCCATGGGGTGCAGGGCCCAAGCACTTGGGCCATCCTCCACTGCACTCCCGGGCCATAGCAGAGAGCTGGCCTGGAAGAGGGGCAACCGGGACAGAATCCAGCGCCCCGACTGGGACTAGAACCCGGTGTGCCGGCACCGCAAGGGGGAGGATTAGCCTATTGAGCCACGGTGCCAGATGGTGCTTTTTATTTTTAAGATTTATTTTTATTTATTTGAAAGACAGTTACAGAGAGAGGTAGAGACACAGATAGAGAGAGGTTTTCCATCTGCTGGTTCACTCCCCAAATGGCTGCAACTGCCGGAGCTGAGCTGATCTGAAGCCAGGAACCAGAAGCTTCTTCTGGGTCTCCCATGTGGGTGCAGGGGCATTACGACTTGGGCCATCTTCTACTGCTTTCCCAGGCCATAGCAGAGAGCTGGAGTGGAAGGGGAGTAGCCAGGACTAGAACCAACACCTATATGGGATGCCGGCACTTTAGGCCGGGGCTTTAACCCACTGCTTCGCATCACCTGGCCCCAAAACTTGGTTTTTACCAACAGTAATTTGTGATCCAGGATGTTGTTTAAAAGTACTAGACATTTTATTAAATTTAGCATTTTTACTTAGATGCTAACTTTTGTTATTATGCTTATGATTCTCTTGGCTAAAGCAGGTACAAAGTGCAGGGCAACTTTTAAGTAGCATAAGGCTCCATATGCACCCAGTGTAAAGTTTGTTAACTCTCTGGTAAGTTAGAACTCTCTGAGGAGGCAAATTCCCTATTGCAGGTGTATTTTAGATTCCCTAGCATTCTGAAACCTGAGTCATGCCAGTATGGTTACCAGGCAAAATCTCACAAGTTCAACCCTTGAGTGACCACTCAAATGTTTCCTTATACATGAGGATGTTTTTGGTTTCTCTTCAAGATACTGCCCAATACTCTGACAGTCCTGTTCATTAAAGCACCTTGGGCAAACAAACAAACAAACAAAACAAAAAATAAGCCCGGATCAACTGAATATCAGAAGGAAATAAAATGACTGTGTTGGCGAGAAGTTTTATAATTTTTAGAAATCACATTCCTTTATTAGTACCGTGAAAGAGAAAGGCAAAGTTGAGTTGAATAGTTCAGCATGATAAATTTGGGTGGAATCTTTCCAGGTTCTTTGTCACTGATTTGGAATTTCACAGATGTGGGGATATTTGCTTCTATTTCATTTTTTTTTTAATTGACAGGTAGAGTTACAGACAGAGAGAGAGAGAGAGAGAGAGAGAGAAAGGTCTTCCTTCCATTGGTTCATCCCCCAAATGGCCATTATGGCCGGAACTATGCTGATCCGAAGCCAGGAGCCAGGTGCTTCCTCCTGGTCTCCCATATGGGTGCAGGGGCCCAAGCACTTGGGCCATCCTCCACTGCTTTCCCAAGCCACAGCAGAGAGCTGGATTGGAAGAAGAGCAACCGGGACTAGAACCCGGCACCCATATGGGATGCCGGCACCACAAGCGGAGGATTAACCTAGTGTGCCACTGTGCCAGTTCCTCTATTTCAAATTTTTAAATAACTATATTCATTTTTACTTCTTTGAAAGGTAGACAGAGAGAGAAATTTTATCTGCTGGTTCACTCTCCAAATGCCTGTAACAGTTGGAGCTGGCCCAGGCTGAGGTGAGGAACCAAGAACTCAATCCAAGTCTTCCATGTGAGCTGGCAGGGACCTAAGTACTTGGACCATCATTTGTGGCCTCCCGGGATGCACAACAGCAGGAAACTGGAGTCCGGAGTGGTGCTGGGAGTTGAACCCAGGGACTCTGATATGGGATGTGGGCATCTGAAATGGTGGCTTAACCACTGCAAAAACCACTCGCCCCATTGCCTCCATTTTACAGTGGTTATTCTTTTAATTTTTTTCTGCAAAACAATCTCAAAACTTAGTAGTTTAAAAAGCAAGCATTTGAGCTTGGCTTGTGGCATAGCAGGTAAAGCCACTGCCTGTGAGGCCAGCGTAACATGGGTGCTGGTTCATGTCCCAGCTGCTTGCTAATAGTTTGGGAAAAGCAGCAGAAAACTGCCCAAGTGCTTAGGCCCCTGCCACCCATGTGGGAGACCTGGGTGAAACTTTTGGCTCCAGGCTTCATCCTGGCCCAGCCCTGGCCATTGCGGTCACTTTGGGAGTGAACCAGCAGACGAAAGGTATCTTTCTCTCTCTCTTTTTGTCTCTGCAACTATGACTTTCAAAATAAATTGATAAATATTTAAAAAAATCAACAAAAAGCAAGCATTTAATTATATTTTAGAATTTCATTGGTAGATATTTAGGCATGGTTTGGCTTCTTCTGTCCCATGTGTCGCTGACTGAAGAAGTTACTTGGTGGTATTTGGCTGGCTAGTGGGCTGGTCTGGTGGGTTCAAGATGGCTTCACCTGGATGTATAGTCCCTTGGTGGGAATGACTAGAAGGCGAGGCTCAGGACAGCTGACAATCTTCACATGGCTTCTAGATCATGGTGAGCTCAAGATAGTCTGATTGCTTCCGTGGCATCATGTCTCCCCCAAGAGGGAGTGTCTCAACATGCCCAGGCAGAAGAAGTAAAACTTTTTATGGTCTAAATTTGGAAGCTCCAGAACGTCAGATAAGTCACTAAATCCAATCCAGATTGAAGAGGTGAGGGCTAGGTATTGTCCTCTGTCTTGATGGAATGAGGCATGCTTGCCCATGGAAGAAAGTAACTGATGGTGGCCCTCTACTGTCGTGTCTACCATCATGAACGTGCCACAGTTATTCTGACCAGCCACTGATGCCAAGCAGTCCATCGCTAAATGATTACTTCCCCAAAGAAAAGCTGTCTTTAAAGTACTGCAGTATGCAGCAGCTGTGATGTTCAGTTTTTCATATCTGGGTATCGAGTATCTCCAGGTGTTTCTTTAATGACTGAACTAAATTGTTCCAGCCAGGAGTCTCTAAGACCTATGTGACCTGGATTTTCCTTAGTGCTATTTTAAACCCCAGTGGTGGTTTTGGCCATTTGTCAAATAAAATTTTGTGAGATATTTTAGGTAAACACTCACATGGGAAAGCACAGTATATTGTACATCAGAAGCGAACAACAAATATTAAGGCAGCAAGTGATACAAGTCACCACTGGGGCCTTATTTCCTCACCTGTGAAGGGGTTACCTAACTCAGAGATTGATCATAAACAGGAATAATAGCTATCATTAAAGATCCCACAGGCATCAAAAAGACAATAAAATTGTTATGAACAACTATATGCCAATAAATCTGACAAGTTGGATGCAATGGAAAGTCTGAAAAACACAGCATACCGAAACAATACAAAGCCAAAAAGAAAAACCCAATAGTCTCATTTCTATTAAAGAAACTGAATTTGTTTTCAAAAACTTCTCCATAAAAATAATTCTGAACCCAGAAGATATTTTGCGGTGAAATCTAACAAATGGAAGATGAGATAATCCATGATCTGAACTATTAACCCTTTAAATTAAGAAGGGCACCGACAGAGTAGGTTAAAAGGGGGGTAGGGGATTATAAGTGCTTATGAAACAAACTCCCAAAAGATTCTGTTTAAATCCCACATTTGGGCCGGCGCTGAGACTCACTAGGCTAATCCTCCGCCTTGCGGCGCCGGCACACCGGGTTCTAGTCCCGGTTGGGGCGCCGGATTCTGTCCCGGTTGCCCCTCTTCCAGGCCAGCTCTCTGCTGTGGCCAGGGAGTGCAGTGGAGGATGGCCCAAGTGCTTGGGCCCTGCACCCCATGGGAGACCAGGAGAAGTACCTGGCTCCTGCCTTCGGATCAGCGCAGTGCACCAGCTGCAGCACACCGGCCGCGGCAGCCATTGGAGGGTGAACCAACGGCAAAAAAAGGAAGACCTTTCTCTCTGTCTCTCTCTCTCACTGTCCACTCTGCCTGTAAAAAGAAAAAAAAAACAAACCTCACATTTGGGGGTGAGTGCTACCCTAGCAAGTCAAGATGCCTGTGTCCCAAATCAGAGTACCTGGGTTTGAGTCCCAGCTTCAGCTCCTGGCTCCAGCATCCTGCTAATGCAGACCCTAGGAGGCAGCAGCATTGGGTCAAGTAGTTGGGTCCCTGCACCGATGTGAGAGACCTGGACTGAGTTCCTGGCACCTGGCCTAACTTCAGCCATGGTGGGCATTTGGGGAGTGAAGCACCGGAAGATACTGCTAACTCTGCCTCTCAAAATTTTTTTTAAAAAATTTAATTTACTTGAAAGGCAGAGTTATAGAGATGGAGAGGCAGAGAAAGAGAGAGAGAGAGAGAGAGAGAGATCTTCCATCCACTGGTTCACTCTCCAAATGGCTGCAATGGCCAGAGCTGGGCCAGTCCGAAGCCAGGAGCCAGGAGTTTCTAGGTGCAGGAACCCAAGGACTTGGGCCATCTTTCACTGCTTTCCCAGGCACATTAGCAAGGAGCTGCAGAAGCCAGGACTTGAACCAGTTCCCACATGAGATGCCTGCTATGCCACAGCACCAGTGCCTTTCAAATATATTTTTAAAAGGTTTTGTTGCTAGTATTATTCTTAAGAAATACATTTCTGGCCGGCGCCACGGCTCAATAGGCTAATCCTCCACCTGCGGCGCTGGCACACCGGGTTCTAGTCCCAGTCGGGGCGCCGGATCCTGTCTCTGTCTCGGTTGCCCCGCTTCCAGGCCAGCCCTCTGCTGTGGCCCGGGAGTGCAGTGGAGGATGGCCCAGGTCCTTGGGCCCTGCACCCACATGGGAGACCAGGAGAAGCACCTGCCTCCTGGCTTCGGATCAGCGCGGTGTGCCAGCCACAGCGCGCCAGCCGTGGCGGCCATTGGAGGGGTGAACCAACGGGAAAAAGGAAGACCTTTCTGTCTGTCTCTCTCTCTCACTGTCCACTCTGCCTGTCAAAAAAAAAAAAAAAAAAAAAGAAAAGAAATACATTTCTGTTGTGATATCCAATGATGTGCTTCTACTTACAAAGACCAGATTATATTACCAAAGCAAACGAGAAACCAGATGCTTCCTATAGTTTGCAATATTATTTTCTCTTTTCTTTTTATCACTTCCAAACTAAGGAAACCAAACAGGTAGACAAAAATTCAATGTGTTGAAGGGTGTTCCAGACCCTCAAAGCACAGAATTTTGGCAAAACAAATGTCTCTTTAATAGATTATTTAATGTTCCAAAGAGAAACATACATTTTTGTTGTGACTTTCTGAGGATTGTTTGAACAATCTCAATAGCAACCTTTGCTTATTCCTCCTCACTATCTCAAAAACTCTTTATCACATTTTAATACCACACAACTGAATTGACTTCCTTTTTATCTGTTTTTCAGATACAGTCTAGTCTTATGCCAGTGAATTCATTTGCACTTAGATTAACCAAAGTTTCAAGCTCAACAAAATTAACCTCACTCCACGTTTATGATATTCCAATCCTTTGTGCATATTTAAACACTCCCCCTTTTGTATTAATGGAATACCTGAACCATGCACTGAGCAAACTAAAGATTATGCACCTCTGTAATTGACTCCTACTCCATTGCTCCTCATTTTGAATTATATTTCCGTAATCAAGAGGCAGGAACAAATCACACAATTATTTTTTTAATTAATTTATTTGAAAGTCAGACTTATACACAGAGAGAAGGAGAGGCAGAGAGAGAGAGAGAGAGAGAGAGAGAGAGAGAGAGAGAGAGAGAAAGAGAAAGATCTTCCATGCGCTGGTTCACTCCTCAGATGGCCGCAACAGCGGGAGCTGTGCAGATCTGAAACCAGGAGCCAGGAGCTTCTTCCGGGTCTCCCACCCAGGTGCAGGGTCCCAGGCACTTGGGCCATCTTCTGTTTTCCCAGGCCACAGCAGAGAGCCGGATTGGAAGTTGAGCAGTGAGGACTCAAACCGGCGCTCATGTGGGATGCTGGCACTGGAAGTGGCAGCTTTACCCACTGTGCCACAGCGCCAGCCCCCACAATTATTTTATAATAATCTCAAAACATACGTATTGCAACCAAAATTTATTTTGACATTCTATATAGTAATTCGAATGCTAAAACTTATTTTTCATAAAGTTAACAAACAGCATTTGTCTAATATTCATAAGGATTCTGTATATAATGTATCTAGCCTGCTTTTGAATATGGACAAACTCTTCTTTCAGTCCTTGTTCTACTCCTGATGAATAAAACTCACATAACTGAACTGGCATTTGTGATTCAAAATTAGAATAGTAGCTTTCCTATTTCTATGTTTCACAGTTTTTAGAGAATAAAATATGTAAAGAGCTCTGTGCTTCTCTAAAGAGTGTCACAAGACAAAAGGTAAAGTAGTATTGCCCTGAGAAGTCATGTTTAAATTGGAGGGGAGTCATTTATTTGTTTCCCAATCTAACAAAAAAAAATGCCCATAAGTACAGAATTTTGGATTAAATTTTAGGGGGGTCCAATGTGCTTTCTGGAGGCCTCCTATAATTTAGACTCCAAGCTATAAATCCTGGTCTGGAGGGACACCACTTTACCTTTACTAGGTTCTTTTTATAACAGGCCAGGAGAGATTTCAGTAGCATTATTTACACTATCATTGAAGTTAATATTTTAACAGGCCGCCTGAATAATGGGGCAATAATATACTCACAAAGCTGCAAATTGGTTAATTTATTTGCTGTCTCAGTGTGGAGCTAGAATTAAACCCAGCAAAATAGTTCCTGAAATATGGGTTACTAGGTGCTGTTCACTTGAATAATATTTATGGACTCTGACTCTGTACTAGGAATTGTGCTGGGCAGTGAAGCTAAAAGGCTCATGCAAAGGTGCCCTGTGGGAGTACGAAAACTTACACTGGAGGTATGAAAACACGGGAAGAAGCAATAACGGCAGAGAATTCTAATAGAAATACGTAACAAAAGAAGTAAATAAGAAGGGCATGTGGAAGGAGAGATGAAGGCTTTCTAGGTGAAATCATGAACAAGTCAACCCTGAGTGATGAATAGAAGTGAGCCTATAGCTCTTGCGTGTGTGCTTAGACAGTTAGTGTGCCACAAGCCCTGCTGCCAAGCACTGCAGTCCTGCTGCATTCCCTCCACCCCAGGGTCAACTCTTCCAACACTACATGCAAATTCTTTGTGTATTTACCCACATGCCTCAAAATAACATACTTCATTTGCTAGTTTCAAAGTTTTGCTTTTAGACACTGTCTTTTGCCATTCCCTTATGGTCAGTCAGAATTTTTCCCTGTTTAATTACTGCATCATCCCATCCCTTGCTCCTGAACCCATCATAAACATTTGCTTGCTTGAGTACCTGTATACTCACTCACTCACACACACACACTCACAAAACCTCCCAAAAACCACCCATCATCCGAATACAATTATATTGTGTAAGTGGCTATGTTGTACTTATATTAGACTGTGTAAATGTAATTATGTACTAAGATACGATGGTTTCACTTTTCCTGTACATTTTGTGTCAATATTTGTCAGGTTTCTTTGCATAGTTTTCTCTGTACTTATTATTTCAACATGAAACTTTATTCCTTATGTGTGAGTTTCCTTTTAAGGTCTTCAATACATTGGTTATTTTTATTTTTTATTCATTTCATTGTCTTAAAGAACTCTATTCCTATCTATGCTGGTGGCTCTCAAGGGCAGTAGTCCAACTATTATTCAAGGTCCTCCTTTCACAACCACCTTGGGATTCTTTTGATTCTTTCTTGATTTGAATGATTTTATTCCTGTTTCTCTCTCTAAAAAATTCTATGATAAACACTCAACTGGAAATTCATCCTAGAAGATAAACCATCCTTTTTAAAAAGATTTATTTACTATGAAAGTCAGAGTTACAGAGAGGACAGCCGGATAGAGATCTTCCATCAGCTGGTTTACTCCTCAGATGTCCACAATGGCCAGCATTGGGCCAGGCCAAAGCAAGAAGCCAAGAACTTCATTGAGGTCTCCCATATGGGTGGCAGGAGCCCAAGTATTTGAGCCATGTTTTGCTGCTTTTCCCAGGCCGTTAGCAGGGAGATGGATTGAAAGTGGAGCACCTGGGACATGAACTGGTGCCCATATGGGATGCTGGCATTGCAGGCAGCTGCTTTACCTGCTATGCCACACTGCTGGACCCACTCTTGATTTTTTTTTTAATTTTACTGAAACAGGTGTGTTTTTTGTAGATTCCTTAGAAAGAGTCCAGAGGAAGCAATATTTTGAGAACTTGGTATATAGAATTCTACATTGGAAACATTTCTCCCTTGGAATTTTAAATAATTCAGCTCTTGTCTTCCTTCTTCTAGTGTAGCCCTTAAGAAGTTTGAAGCTATTCTATTCTAGATCCCTTATGTGTGACTTTTTTTTCTCCTTTGTGCTGCAAGTCTGTAAAATTTTTTATGTGTCTCACGTTCTGATTTTTAAAAATAATGTGTTGGGCTGGCGCTGTGGCTCAAAAGGCTAATTCTCTACCTGCGGCGCTGGCACCCTGGATTCTAGTCCCGGTCAGGGCGCCAGATTCTGTCCCGGTTGTCCCTCTTCCTGTCCAGCTCTCTGCTGTGGCCAGGGAGTGCAGTGGAGGATGGCCCAGGTCCTTGGAGAAGCCAGGAGAAGCACCTGGCTCCTGGCTTCGGATCAGTGTGGTGTGCCGGCTGCAGCGCGCAAGCCGCGGTGGCCATTGGAGGGTGAACCAACGGCAAAGGAAGACCTTTCTCTCTGTCTCTCTCTCTCACTGTCCACTCTATCAGAAAACAAAACCAAAACCAAAACCAAAAACAAAAAAACACAAAACAACAACAACAACAACAAAAAACGTGTTAAGGCTGGTGCTGTGGCAAAGCTGCTGCCTGTAGTGTCAGCATCCCATATGGGTGCTGGTTCGAGTCCTGGCTGCTTCACTTCTGATCCAGCTCTCTGCTATGGCCTGGGAAAGCAGTGGAAGATGGCCCAAGTTTTGGGCCCTTGCACCTGTGTGGGAGACCTGGAGGAAGATCCTGGCTCCTGGCTTCAGACCAGTGCAGCTCTGGCCATTGTGGGCATTTGGGGAGTGAACCAGCAGATGGAAGACTCTCTCTCTCTCTCTCTCTCTCTCTCTCTGTAACTCTTTCAAATAGATAAATAAATCTTTTAAAAACAAAATAACGTGTCTGGGTGAGTACATTTTTCACTCATTGATTTTTGGCACAAATGGGTTATTTTTTTTTTAAATTTTTTGATAGGCAGAGTGGACAGTGAGAGAGAGAGACAGAGAGAAAGGTCTTCCTTTTGCTGTTGGTTCACCCTCCAATGGCCGCCGCAGCTGGTGCGCTGCGGCCAGCGCATTGTGCTGATCTGAAGCCAGGAGCCAGGTGCTTCCTCCTGGTCTCCCATGCAGGTGCAGGGCCCAAGGACTTGGGCCATCCTCCACTGCCTTCCCGGGCCACAGCAGAGAGCTGGCCTGGAAGAGGGGCAACCGGGACAGAATCCGGTGCCCCGACCGGAACTAGAACCCAGTGTGCCGGCGCCGCAGGTGGAGGATTAGCCTATTGTGCCGCGGCGCCGGCCACAAATGGGTTATTCTATTTGGAAACAAATTGAATTCTAGACAATTTTCTTACATTATTTCTTTTACTATTTCCTTTGTGCTATATGTTCTATCCCAACTCTAAAAACACCTACTATGCTTTGGATATTGAGCCTCCTGATGTATTAGCTTTCTAGAGCAGTCACAACAAAATACCATAGACTGGGTGGCTTGAATAACAGAAGCTTATTATCTTATCCTCTGAAGTGTAGGATCAAGGTGTTTTCTTGTTTGGGGTCTCCTGAGGCCTCCCGCCCACTGCCAGGAGAGATTTCTAAAACATTTTTCACAGTACCTGCCTTTTCACCATGTCCGCTGTCTTTGCCCTCTGCTTCCACATGCCTGGTGTCTCTTTGTGTGCACAAGTTTCCTTCTACAGTAAGGACACCAACTGGATTAACTGGATTACAATGGTTTCATTGAACTTAATCATCTCTCTAAAAGCCCTGTCTCCAAATACAATCATATTCTGAGGTTCAGGGGCTAGAACTTCAACTATGAATTTTGAGGGGGGGCACAATTCGACCCATTACACTGGACTTGTCTGATTTGGATCTCTTCCTTTCCATCTCTTTGTATTTTGGCCCTACTTTTTAGGAGATTCCTTCAACTCTAATCTTTTACTAGTTTCTCATTTTTAATATTGTATTTTAAGTTACTAGAGCTTTTTTTAATAATAATCCTTTACCAAGAAGTGTCTTATTTTTGTTTTCAGGGATAGAATATAGTCTCTGTTTGCTAAGAACATTAAGTATAGTTGAGTTCTTTTCCTTAACTTTTGCTATTCCTACATTATCTGTTTCCTCTTGGTTGCCCTTTCCTCTTAATTATGCTGAGCCATGCTATGTGCCCTCCAAAATGCATGTTTGGAAATACAATCCCAATTGCAACTGTGCTGGGAGGTGGCGGGGCCTTTTGGGGAGCTATTTAGATCAAGTAGACTCTGCTTTCATAAATAGATTAATACTGCCATAAAGGGACTTGTGAAATCAAGTTCTCTTTCATTCTTTTTCCATGTGAAGACACAGCTAGAAGACCATCATCAGATATGCCTGTGCTTTGATCTCAGGCTCCTGAATGGCAAGGAAACAAATTTCTGTTCTTCATTAATTATTATCAGGTATTTAATTATACCAGCACAAATGGACTAAGCTAGTATGTGATCTGGGTTTATAGGGCCCTTATGTGCATTTCTTTTAATAAAATCTTGAATATTCATGCATGCAAAAAAGGATTGGAAATTTTTACTGATCGGTAGAGTGGAAGATGTGTGGGGTTGAGAGTGAGAGGGATGACAAAAGACATACAAATATAGTGTGGGAGCCCTGACATAACTGACAGATGTGGCATTAAATTTAATGCAGACTCACTCTAGGCAAGGCAAAGCAAGGGAAGGCCAATTTCTATCTGGAGAAATTAGATTAGAAATACTGCCAAAAATATCATGGGAATTGGTCATACTTTATTATGTCAAAAATTTTTACATTAATAAAATCCAGAGAGGAAAGAAATTACTCTGGAAAGCAATTCCAGTGTCACATGGTATTTAGATCTTTAAATAAATCTCATTTATCTGCGTCGCCCATCCATCCATTCATCCACCTACCCATCCTGTTATATTTTCCTGAAATGTACTGTCACGTTTGCATCTGTGACTCACAGATATCAATTCTTTTTCTCTTTATGTCCATACCTAACTTGCTCACTCTTGGTTGCTACAGTCTGCTCCAGATGATATACATATGCCCTCCCTCTGCCCACTTTCCTTTTTACTTTTTAGTTGTTTCAATCAAGACAAAGAGAAGTAGAAAGATCTTTTAAAAAGCTGCTTTCTACTCATTACTCTAGATCTGTAATGTGATCCAATTCCATCTCATTTTTACTCCATAACTTTTCAAGTTTTATTTTTACTTATAATCCATATACACAGTCATTCATCACTTAGAATGTTTTATTATAGATCCTACTTGATTATTGGTATCTGTAAAGTTGGCTTTGCACTGTTAAAGGCATGTCTACCTAGGTTAGAGTGTTAATATGCTAATTAGCTACCCATCTTACTGATTTTTCTACAAATAACAGTTTTAATATCATCTTTCAAAGGAAAAAGCAGCATACATTTTAATGCCTATGATGAATGTAATCATATAGAAGTCATTTTTTAAAAGATTTATTTTATTTATTTGAAAGACAGTTAGAGAGGTAGAGAGAGAGAGAGGTCTTCCATCTGCTGGTTCACTCCCCAGATGGCCTCAATGGCTGGAGCTACGCCAACCCGAAGCCAGGAGCCGGGAGCTTCTTCCAGGTCTCCCACGCGGGTACAGGGGCCCAAGGACCCGGGCCATCCTCCACTGCCCTCCCAGGCCATAGCAGAGAGTGGGATCAGAAGAGGAGCAGCCAGGACTAGAACTGGTGCACATATGGGATGCTGGCGCTTCAGGCCAGGGCTTTAACCCGCTGTGCCACAGCACCGGCCCCGAAGTCATTTTTAAGGGCAAAAACCACCATCATTCTCAGCCTAGCACATTTTGAAAAAATCCCCTTACTCTATAATTTTAATTTACTGTTTTTACATTCCACAAAAGTTTTATACATTTTTTTGATTAACACATAATAACTTCACATATTTATCAGGTACAGTGTGGTATTTGAATACATTTATTTCCTGAGCAGATCATGTTAGTTAGCATTTCTAGCTCCTTATTTATGTTTGGAGCCTTTAGGAATCTCTCTTCTAGTTCTTCATAAAATTTGTATGTTTTTATGTGAACTGTAGTTCTGTGCTATAGAATTTTAGAACCTATTACTTCTATCTGCATTTTGCTGCCTATTTATCAGTCTGCCTCTATTTCTTCCATACTTCTCATATTCACTATTTTTAACTTCCACATATGAGAAACAATATGTGGTATCTATTTTTCTGTACCTGGTTTATTTCACTAATATATCCTCCAGTTCCATCAACTTTTCTGCAAATAACAGGATTTCAATCTTCTTTGTGACTGAATAACATTCTATTGTACATGTAGACCACATTTTCTTTACTATTCATCCATTGATGGGTACCTAGGTTGACTCCATATCACTACTGTTATGCTGCAATGAACATGGGTGTGCAGGTATCTCTTTGGTATGTTGATTTCATTTGCTTTGGATATATATACACAGACCCAAAATAGCTAGATTATATTATAGGTTTTAGTTTTTTGAGGAACTTCCATACTATTCTCATGATGACTGTTTTTGTATTTCCACCAACAGTGGATGAGTTCCCCCTTTCCACATCCTCACCAGCATTTGGTACTTGTCTTTTTAATAAGCCATTCAATCAAGGGTGATACTTTGTCATCATGGTTTTGATTTCATTTCCCTGATGACTAATGATACTGACCATTTTCATATATTTGTTGACCATCTGTATTTCTTTTGAGATATATTCAGCTCATTTGCCAATTCAAAATTTGATTTTTTGTTTGAGTTTCTTAAATATTCTGAATCATTTGCTAGATGAGTAGTTTCAAACTATTTTTCCCCATTCTGTAGTTTGTCCCTTCACTCTGTTGGTTGTTTCCCTTGCTGCAAAGAAACTTCTTATATTCATATAATTCATTTAGTCTATTTTTTATTTTATTCCATTGTCCATAAAATCATTGCCTAAACTGACATCTTGTAGTGTTTCCCCGAAGTTTCCTTCTGTAGTTTCATTGTTTCAGGTTTTGTATGTGGGTCTCTGATCCATTTTGAGCTGACTTTTGTATAGGGTGAGAAGTAGGGTCAAGTTGCAAGCTTCTGCATTTGGATATCCAGTTTCCCAGAACCATTTATTGAAGTAGCCCTTTCTCTACTGTATGTTTTTGGTGCTCTTGACAGGAAACAATTGGCTGTAGATGTCTAAGTTTATTTTGGGAATCTCTTTTTTTCCATTTCTCTATAAGCCTGTTCTTATGTCAGTACCACGCTGTTTTGGTTACTACGACTCTATATTATGTCTTAAATTGGGTATTGTAATACCTCTAGCTTTGTTATTTAGGTCCAAGATTACTTTTGTTTTGGTGGGTATTTTCCATATGAAACAGGATTTTTTTCTATCTCTTCAAGAATGTCATTGGTATTTTGAAGGACAGTGCATTGAATCTGCAAATTGCTTTGGGTAATATGGTCATTTTAATAGTATTAATTCCTCCAATCCATGAACAAAGAAGGCCTTTGTGTCTTCAATTTCTCACATAAGTGTTTTGTAATTTTCATTGTGGAGGCCTTTCACTTTCTTGGTTAAATTTATTCCTAGGTATTTTATTGTTTTTGTAGTTAGTGTGAGGGAGGATTAGTTTCATGATTTCCTTTTCAACAAGCCATAAAAATACCACTGATCTTCATGCTGCATCCTGAAACTTTACTAATTTATTTAAATTTATTCATTCCAATAGTCTTTTGGTGGAATCTTTATATATATATTTGCAGAATTATATAATTTGCAAACAAAAGAAATATACACTTTATTAATTAATGTAATTTTTCCATCTTATTAAGGGCAACTTTTAATTTTAGGCATTTAAAAATAATTATTATATATTTATATTAAATATTAACCGATGTAGTCTTTTTCAAACATACACAAGCATGTAAAATGTATATACTAATATAGCATCTTTGTGTAGTTATCAGGCAATAAAAATAATTTTAATATTTTCACTAACATTTTAAAATAAATGAAATAAGGGGAATATGTTGAGTTAAACCAATATAAGATATTTTGCTCATTCATGCTAAATTAAATTAAAACATAAGCAGTTAAACATATATAAGAACATTTAAAATGTACCTCATATACATTAGAACACATCAGTTCCAGTTTCTGTCATGAAATATTCATCAAGTTTCCATTTTTGAATGTATGCAATCAAGTCCTCATATCCAATACTGACAAAAATACAAAACTGTATCACAATGCAGATGGGAAGACTAACACTTTAATAAAAGTAACAGCACAGATAAGTGAGGTACAATCATCAGCATGGCCAAAGGCTCTGGGACCCAGAGTAGCCTGGAGGCTGTTGGTATAAGGGTGTTGAGGGAGGCAGAGAGGGCCAAAGAGAATGGGAATCAGAAATAGAATGTCTATTAAGAGAATATATTCTCTCTAGTATGAAAATATAAGAAAATGTTTTCCGATTGTCCAGATGTAGAATTTAGGAAGAGAGGGAATATGTGAATAGATCCACTAGTGATGCAGCAGAACACAGGGACACCATATTTAATCAGCTATCACACACTATTTGTTTATATGCCACAGGGAAGCTATTAAAAATCTAAACCTTGTCACCTTGGAACAAATCATTGATGTATTGCTTACAGGTTAAGGATGAATTGTTCCTTATCCTTAAGGTTTCTCTGAAATTGACTGTGTATGAAGTGAGACTAATATGTTTTTTTTTTTTTTGACAGGCAGAGTTAGACAGTGAGAGACAGAGAGAAAGGTCTTCCTTCCATTGGTTCACCCCCCAAATGGCCGCTATGGTCGGCGCGCTGCACCAACCCGAAGCCAGGAGCCAGCTGCTTCCTCCTGGTCTCCCATGTGGGTGCAGGGCCCAGGCACTTGGGCCATCCTCCACTGCCTTCCAGGGCCACAGCAGAGAGCTGGACTGGAAGAGGAGCAACCGGGACAGAACTGCAGAGAGCTGGACTGGAAGAGGAGCAACTGGGACAGAACTGGCACCCCAACCGGAACTAGAACCTGGAGTGCCGGCACCGCAGGCGGAGGATTAGCCTATTGAGCCGTGGTGCCGGCCAAGTTTCTTTTATTAACACATTAAATATATATATAATATATATCCTCAGGTTATTTATTCATTTAATGATGGGAATAACTTCAATAACTATAGTGTATTTATATTTATAAATAATTCATATTAAAACTTAGCTCATTATATTATCTTCCAAACTACTGTCACTTTTTTTTTTTTTTTTTGACAGGCAGAGTTAGATAGTGAGAGAGAGAGAGAGAGGATTAGCCTAGTGAGCCGCGGCGCTGGCCTCAATTCTGCTCTTTTGAAAACCCTTCTGGAGTTGCACTGAGTTTCTATCCTTGCAATGAAAACAGCTCGAATTCAAAATTCCCTCCTGTTATTCCAGAGCTGCTTTGGTCACTAACTGAAACCTTAGGCAGGTTCAGTGGTAGTGGTGAGAAGGAATTCAGGAACAGAGTCTAAATTAGGGGAGAACATTCCATACTATTACCTTCTTTATTGCCCCAATTCGATTTGTAGATGAGCACATCTAAACACCGACTTAGTTCTTGACATCCAATACCTGATGAGACTCCCTTAGCAATGAGGGTCTCTTATTTGCTGAGAAGGGGGTGAGGAATCCAGACTCAGTTCACAGGGAGGATTTCCTCATCAGCTCCTGGATGTTGAGAGGACTGTGAAAGAATCCTCACATTCTTGTTCATAATCTTAAGTCCTGGCTACTATATAGGAAAGCAGTAGTCAGAAAAGTGAAATTTAAATTCTCTACATTTATATATCTACCTAGCCATCCACTCACCCACCCTCCCTCCTTCACTTTCACATAGCCTTTCTTTTTCATCTACACTTCTCACCCACACGTATTTCCTTCCATACAGATTCTGAGGAATGATCACTATCATTCTTAGGAAGTTCAAAATTTCCTAGACATTTTTAAAAGATTTCTATATGGGGCCAGCGCTGTGGTGTAGCAGGTAAGATGCCACCTACAGTGCGAGCATCCCATATGGGCACCGGTTCAAGTCCCGGCTACTCCACTTGTGACCCAGCTCTCTGCCATGGCCTGGGAAAGCAGTAGAAGATGGCCCAAGTCCTTTGGGCCCTGTACCCACATGGGAAACCCATCAGAAGCTCCTGGCTTCGGGCTGGCTCAGCTCTAGCTGTTTTGGCCATTTGGGGAGTGAACCAAAAGGTAGAGGATCTCTCCCTCTCTCATTGCCTCTGCCTCTCTGTAACTCTGCCTTTCTGATAAATAAATCTTTTAAAAAAGGAATTATTTGACAAATAGAGTGACACACAGTGAAAGACAGACAAAAAATCTTCCATCCACTGGCTCATTTCCCAAATGGTCCCAGTGGCTGGGGCTGGGCCAGGCCAAAGCCAGGAGGCTAGAACTCCATCCAGGTCTCGTAGATGGGTGGCAGATGCTTTACCAAGAAGCTGGATCCGAAGCACAATAGCTGAAACATGAACCAGAATTCTGATATGGGATGCCAACATCACGAGGGGAGGCTTAACCTGCTGGGCCACAATGCTGGTCCCTAGACTTTCTTCTTCCATAAACCAGGTAATCTTTCAGTTTCAGGATGTGTGCTGTAGGAGTAAATCTGTGGCCTATTTTACCTCAGATGACAAACTCAGTTTCACCAGGCAATTGCCCATGTGGATCACGGTTATGGGTTTTCACAGAAACAAATAATTAATAAGAAATGACAAATTTTTTTTCCACTCTGAGGACAGTGACACATTTTGAAGCTTGCATATTTTTAGGCCTAAATGAATGAATGTAGGCATAAGAACACAATTTTTGTTTTTTAGCATAAGACCACTACCGAAAGCAAATTAAATAGTCATTTTAAAGGTTGAAATTTCTATAATCTTTTATAGTTTGCAAAGCACAACTGCATATATGACATTCAATATTTACAACCTCTGATTACAGCACATTTGTATTTCAATAAGGAAGCTGAGTCTTCAGTAAATCAAACAGGCTAAGGTGGGATGTACTCTGTAAAGGTATGTGGGGGAAAAACTTGAGAATGAAACAAAGGTGAATCGCAGATTAAGTACCTGTATTACTCTCATACTGCTGTAATTAACAATTACCATAAAATGAGTGGCTTAACAAAACAATGTTTGTTCTGTAGGTTAGAAGTTGGGTAAGTCTCACAAGACCAAAATCAGTGTTGGCACACTGTGTTCCTTCTGAGAGGCTCTGTTTTCTGCTTATTTAGATTGTTGGCAGCATTCATTTCCTTGCGGTTATAGTTCTTCTTGGCTATAAAATGAGAGTTGTTTCCAGCTTTTAGAGGATACCCGTGTGCCTTAGATGGGATCTCCTACTGCCATCCCTACAACCTGCAATAATCTTGAGTCCTTGCATTGCATCTGGAAAAGGTTCTACACTTTTAAGGACTCTTACAATGGGTCCATCCACATAATCACACAATACTTTTCCATCTTAATTATATCTGCAGACTATCTTTTGCCATGTAAGGTAAGACATAGATCCTGGAGCACAGCCTGTGGACATCTTTGGGGAGGGAGGTGTAATTCTTCTCAAATGTAAGCTCACTGATTTCAAATTAATTAATTTAAGTGTAATCTCCCTTCATTCAACCCTTTCTCCTAAGGGGTCTTAAAATAGAGAAGAATCATAACAAACTGTAAGAATTAAGTCTGTACATAATGACTCCTAGAATTAAATTTCATAAGGCTAACATACCCTTTTGTTTTTTGTTTTTTGTTTTTTTTTAAAGATTTTATTTATTTATTTATTTATTTATTTATTTATTTATTTTTTTGACAGGCAGAGTGGACAGTGAGAGAGACAGACAGAGAGAGAAAGGTCTTCCTTTGCCGTTGGTTCACCCTCCAATGGCCGCCGCTGCAGCCGGCGCACCGCGCTGATCCGATGGCAGGAGCCAGGATCCAGGTGCTTTTCCTGGTCTCCCATGGGGTGCAGGGCCCAAGCACCTGGGCCATCCTCCACTGCACTCCCTGGCCATAGCAGAGAGCTGGCCTGGAAGAGGGGCAACTGGGACAGAATCCGGCGCCCCGACCGGGACTAGAACCCGGTGTGCCGGCGCCGCAAGGTGGAGGATTAGCCTATTGAGCCACGGCGCCGGCCCCCTTTTGTTTTAATCATTTATGTAACTTTCAAACTTTGAAATATTTTAAACATAGGTTAATAAACCAGGTGCATAAATAGATCTTAACATTTTTATTCAGCTACCTCATTTTTCTTTTTAAAAGAAACAAAATATGTATCCTAACTCTCCTTCTTGCCTCCTCAAAGGTCATCATTATTCTAAAATCAGTGTTCATATTTTTTTTTTTTTTTTACTTTTTTACTTATTTGAAAGGGTGGATAGAGAGAGAACGGGAGATACCTCATTTGCCAGTTCACTCCCCAAATGCCTGTAATAGCTGAGACTGGGCAAAGCCAGGAGCCAGGACCTCAATCCCAGTGTCTCTCATGGATGTGTCAGAGATACAATTATCTGAACCATCATCTGCTATCTCCAGGAAGTGCATGAGCAGGGAGCTGGGATTCAAACTTAGGAAATCTGATATGATAGGGACATCACAAGCAGTTTCTTAACCATTAAGCCAAATGGTGTCTCATCTATTTTCTAACTATGCAGGAAAAAAAAAATACATACATATATATATATGATTAGTTATTATTTTATGCATTTAAAATTTTTAATTAAGTAGTATACTATTATCAAACCTTTCTCAACTTAATTTATTCATGTTGATGCATATAGATTTATCATCTTAACAATTCTGTTTTGGATTACAAGGGTGTTTTAGTCAGCTAAGGCTGCCCTAACAAAATATCAAGACTGGGTGGTAGCTTAAACAGAGGCTTGTTGTGTGTGTGAGGTGGAAATGTGAGATCAGGCTGCTGGCACGGTCAGGTTAAAGGTGACAGTTCTCCTGACTTAGAGATGGTTGCTTTCTTGCTATGTCCTCACAGAGAGGAAAGGGCAGTTCTCTGGCATAAAGACACTAATCCTGTATCAGAGCCTCACCCTTATGACTCATTTAGCCTTTCTTACATGATTAAAAGTGCACAATCCAGTCCATAATCAGGGGTTTTGATAACTGTGGATTTTCTCAATGAAGCTTGTGATGAGATCCTCAGCAGGGGCAAATACAAGGGAGGAGCAGGACAGGAGTGTGAAGGAGAACTTAGAATGGAATTATGAACTTACTGAAGAAATACTTGTGGGTCATTTAAGGTTAGTGCTCATGAATTTAGAATGAAGTCTGCTCATTTGTGTCATTTTCTCCAGCTAGTTGCTCTGATCGAGGAACAAAAAAGCCCTTGAGTTCAACCAGGAACGGGTTTCAGGGAAGTGAGATTAACACAGGGATGCATAATGCTGCTGAGATTTTGTAGAATGGCTATTATGGTCCACAGCAGCACAGGAAGGACAGAGGCGAATGGAGAAAGAGGTAGTTGGTTATTCATTATTCATGATCTTTCCCAATATTTTTGGCTTAAAGCAAATATTTTACTCTGTTCACAATTTCATCATTAAGGAATCTGAGCTCAGCTGGTTGGTTGTCTCTAATGCATTTCATGCCATCTTGAGAAGCTGTGACTGGAGGCTGAGTTTCCAACACGGCTTTTTCACTCAAATATCACATTCTTCAGAACTGCTCCACATGGCATGGGCCTTTGTTGCATGAACTTGCGGTAATCACATGTCTCACATGGCACCTAGATTTGCAAATGGGAGTGTTTCAAAGCTCTACTAAGGACTGAATTTGGAATTGGCAGTGCCACTTTTGCAGTATTCTACCTTTCAAAATCATCACAGAACCTTCCCAGAATAAGGGAGAGGAAATAACTCCACCTGTTGACCCAGGACAGCAAGGTCATACTGCAGAAGAGCTTACAGGAACATTCTTCCAGAAAGCTTACAATCTAATTGAAAAGGCAGTCACAGATAGAATCATGACATTAAAAACGTAAGGTAAATGCTGTTCTAGTGTTACAAAGCCAAACACTGTAGGAACACAAAGAAAACAACTGTGACTAGAAAACAAAAAAAAATGAAATTCCACCAAAGTTGAAATATAATTTTTATAGGCTGGTTGAATTTATGAAAGAAAACCAGAGGCAGACACCTGTCTGTTATATTTGGGAAATGCTGAGAAATCTGGTATGGTTAAAACATGGGATGAACAGAATCACAGAGAATCATACAAGGATAATTCAAAAGTTTATGGAAAATAGAATTAAAAAATAAACATATTTTGGTGCAATAATTTTTTAAACCCATGCAAATACATAATGGTAACAAGTTTGGATTTATTTTATAGATACTAGAGAGTATTTTGAGATAGGAAATTAAGTGGTGAGTGGGTGATATAGTTAGAATTATAGTTTAGATAAGAAGCTGACAGCAGAGTCCAGGATGAACTGAAGATTAAAAATTGAAAATATAAGCAGCATTAGCTTACAGGCTACTGTAATGGTCCAGGTAAGAAAGTTGGCCAGATCCTGAAAATATAATTGAAAGCTAACTGGATTAGCTTGAGAACATCTTCAACTGAATATAGATAAGCCATGAACATACCTTGAATACCTATAATTAATTTTAAAGAAACAACTAGATACACAGATACATTTCTGAGGAATCTATAAGCAAACAAAATTATGATGTACACTGTTGAAAACTGACTTGAAACATCACTACTTTATTGTGAGTTACTTTTATCTGTATTATTTAAGTATTAGCAAAATCCAACATGGGAATACTTAAAAATATTATATTAACTCTACTAATTATCTGCACATGTTAAAATTTTTTGTTCTCCCAATGATCACCTAATAGACACCTCTAATCTTTTCATAATTAGCTAATAAACTTTTTTCTTTTTTGACAGGCAGAGTGGACAGTGAGAGAGAGAGACAGAGAGAAAGGTCTTCCTTTGCCATTGATTCACCCTCCAATGGCCGCTACGGCTGGTGCGCTGCAGCCGGCGCACCGTGCTGATCCGAAGGTAAGAGCCAGGTACTTATCCTGGTCTCCCATAGGGTGCAGGGCCCAAGCACTTGGGCCATCCTCCACTGCACTCCCGGGCCATAGCAGAGAGCTGGCCTGGAAGAAGGACAACTGGGACAGAATCCGGCGCCCCGACCGGGACTAGAACCCGGTGTGCCGGCGCCGCTAGGTGGAGGATTAGCCTATTGAGCCACGGCGTCGGCCTAAACTTTCATATAATTAATTTTATTAGTCTGAAGAAACCAAGTGAAATCTAGTAAAAAGAAAAACCATCATGCAGTTAATTAGTATATTATTTGCTCTAATATACTAATCAGAGGCAATATTTATTGAGCACCTCCTATTTTCAAACCATGTTACCTTATTAAATTCTCAAAATCATCCTTCAAGACAGATAATAGTATTTCTAGTTAACAGATGAGAAAACTAAGAATCAGACCGAAAAGAACTTGCTTAACACCACTGGCAGTAACACAATTAATTACATTTATGGCCAATTTTCAGGAAACATATAATCTGTTAAAGACTGTGTTTTCACAATAAAGTTTGCTATTACATTCCTTTTTCTTAAGTTGTATGCCTATAAGCAGTAGTTTTATTTATATAAACATTACCGCTCTCTCCCTATAGTCCTTATCACTTATCTAAAATTTCTTGCTTTTGAATTTTAATGAATTATATATAAGTGGGGAGATACAGTATTAATTATTACTCTATTATTCTGGAATTTAAAATGAGATAGCAGACACTTAAAAAGATATACCTATCAAGAAACAAACTATGAATTCTAAAAAACATATTTTTTAACCAACTTCATTAAAATTTTTGGCTTATAAATATAACCATAAATACAGGATGTTGTTACAATTTTAAATGACTATATTATAATAGTCAGTAACTTACAAGGTACTGAAATACAATATTCTTTCAAGTTTAGTACCTCTCCTAAGAACTGAGCTAATGGGTGGCTCCTTAGTTCAACTAAAATAAAACTATAAAAGTAGTATTATCCATTATATTACAGATTTATAATTTTAGCCAAAAGTCAAAAACACAGATTCAATAAATATTGAGCGGATTCCAACACTTAATCAAGCTCTAATATCTACAATATTAATTTATATTATAGAAAATCTGATAAATGTATCTTAATAGTAAGGGAAGGAACTATAAAGAAATAGACTATTAACAGATCTAGTATTTTACAGTTTAGGGACTGACACTCAAGCTTGAGAAGTAACTTACCCAAGTCATACTATTGTAGAACCAGGACCAATTCCCATACCTGACTTCTACTCTTGGCTCTTTGTTCTCTCTTTATGAGTTAACTTTTTTTTTAAGAGGTATTAAAGGCAGAGTTACAGAGATGCAGAGGCAGAGAGAGAAAGAGGTCTTTCATCCACTGGTTCACTCCCCAGATGGCTGCAACGGCCGGAGCTGCGTCAATCTGAAGCCAGGAGCTTCTTCCAGGTCTCCCATGTGGGTGCAGGGGCCCAAGCACTTGGGCCATCTTCTGCTGCTTGCCCAGGCCATAGCAGAGAGCTGGATCGAAAGTGGAGCAGCCAGGTCTCAAACCGGTGCCCATATGGGATTCCAGCATTGCAGGCGGCGGCTTTACCCACTACGTCACAGTGCCAGCCATGACTATTACATTTATTCACTATATTTTATATTTAATTTGGAAAAACCATCAAGTGATAAAAACTTTTTTCATCCAGCACAGCAACTCTTTTTCTCAAAACTGAGCATTACAAGAATAAGATGCCATTTATAATATCAGAAGACTTTCACTGCTTCATCAGTATTAGAATTTATACAGGAAAAAGTGCACTTTAATATAACTTCTGGTTTGGCTGGAAAAAGCTTATATACAAGTCATAGCTTTAAGCTTCTTTATATCATAGTAACTTCGTATGTTGTGAAATGGTTTTCTATAATCTTGACATTTTCTTCAGATAGCCAGTTTTCCTGTTTTAGCTGCCTTATAAGAGCTTCTAAAGATTTCAATCTTCCTAACATTTGTTGCTCTTGTAGCTCAAGAAGAGTTATCTTTGAATGTAGCTTAGAGACTTTCTGCCAAAGGTGTTCCTTATTCATGTCTTGTCTGCAGTAAGAATGCTCAATCTGTAAAACTTCTGTCCCATAGTCTACATCTTTATATAAGGAGTCCTCAATATCTACGTCTTCCATTTCCATTTCTTTTTGGGCAGGTGTAAAAGAATTAACTGCAAGTTTAGAGTTTTCTGTGGGTACAAAAATGGCAATAACAGATTCTTTATTTGTGTTTAATTCTTCAACTGTTTGATTAATTGTACTGAGTAATAATGGACTTTCCTGTGATTTAATTTCCATGGAATTATTTATGAGGGTTGGATTAGCAAGATGATTGGTAGTTATTTCAAGGACCTCTTGGGTTTCCAAAGGCTGCTGAATACCTTCTGAATTTGAAGTTGTCAAAGTAATAATTGTAGAATTTAGATTCTCAAAAGATGTGTGAAAACCACCTGTATCTGTATTCTGGTTAACTGATGTTTCCAAGATAGATTCTGGATTTTCAGTATCTTGTTTAACTAGATTAAGAGTTGGTAAGTTATTTTGTATGGTTCCTGTTTTTGGAGCTGGTGTGACCAAGGCAAATGAATCAAGCAGTTCTGCACGTTTAGGCAGCATACCTGTGTCCATATTTTTGTTTGCCACATTTGATGCAAAGGATTCTTCTGGCTTGGCCTTTAGGTATACTTCCTTCTCATTTTCTAATTTTTTTTTCTGAGATTTTTTTTTGAAAGGATCTTTTCCCTAGAAAATAATATTTCAAATTCTAAAAAAAGTTTTCCTTATAGACTTATTTTCTTACTAGTTAGTGCTATTTAACTATAACTTTAGTAGTATACTGGTCAAGCAAACTCATTCAGTTAACAAAATGTTTTAAGGATATAACAACTTTAATATACCCTAAAGTTTTTTCTTAAAAAGGCATGAAGCCTATTCAATATGTGAAACATTTCAGATTCTTCAAAAGACCAGAAAAAAGTTAATAAGTAAGTTAATAAATTTTATATGTTGTATCTTGCTTTTCTTAAACTGTACTTCATGACAGTTTAATTTTTTTAAAAAAAAATCACTTTACATAAATTAGTGTTCCCTATTAAATAGTTATCTTTCCTTCTCAATTTCTCTTCTCTACCTGATCACCTGCCACTCTGCAATTTGCAACCTGGCTCGAACATTAGGGTCCCTCATCCCCACTCCAATACCTCGTTGTCTTCCGGCAAGGAAAATATTGTTGGAACTGCAGTCTGTTTCAGATATCGAATACCCCATCTGATGTCAAGAGAGTCTGGTGTAAAGTGGTCACTACACAGGAACTGGTATTTACTGGGAACCCACGAATCTCGTTTCATATTCTTTAACCACTTTTCAAGTCTGTCTTTGTCATGTAAAGGAAACCTAAAATTAAAAAATAAAAAAGAATGAAGATGAAAACTTCGTTGTATTTTTACAATCTGTCAGATGCGAGGACTACACATTTAGGTAACTTACACATTAAGTCCTGCAAAAACAAGGCAATCATCTCTACCAAAACAGAAAATCTTCATGAAAACTACCACATTCTCTCTGCAATAAGAGGACTAAGAAACGATACACAGCCGCTGCTATTGTCTGCGAACTGCTTGTAAATATAATTCAATGTCCCTTCAAGTGAATTGTATGTGTTTCATCCTACCATTGGTAAAAATCTTTTAATATTTTCTATGAATTATGTTCCACTTTTACATTGTTGTAGTTTGTCTAGAACTAGGAAAGAGCTTTGTATGAACTACAAATTCCCAAGGTACAGCAGGTTAAGCTGCTCCCTGGGACACTGTATTCCATACTGGTGTGCTGGTTCTAGTCCCCACTACTCAGTTTCCAATTCACCTTCTTGCTAACACATCTATAAAGACAGCAGATGGTAGCCTGTCTCTCCCCTCCTTTCCTCTCTTTCCCACCTCCCCCTGTCACTCTGCCTTTCAAATATATAATTTCTTAAAAAGGAGTTTGAATCTTAACACTACCTTAAATTATAAACAGCACACCATTTGACTTGCAGTATTAGTAAAACACATTTGGATAGGAATTTGCCATTTTTTAGAGATACCTATTTATTTGAAAGGCAAAGAATGACAGATGAGAAAGCGAGAGATCTTCTACCTGCTTGTTCACTTCCCAAATGCCCTTTTTGCAAAAACCAGGGCTACGCCAAGCTGAAGTCAGGATCCTGGAACTTCATCTAGGTCTCCCACATGGGTGGCTGGAACCCAAGCACTTGGAGCATCTTCTGTCGCCTTCCCAGGAGCATTAACAGGAGGCTGGCTGTAAGCAGAGCTGTCAGAACTTGAAGTAGCACTCCGATATGGGATGCTGGCACCATAAGCAGTGGTTTAATCCACTGTGCCATGCGGCTCTTTTCATCTTAATATTTTTTTTTCTTGCCCTGGGATCCTGGAGGACATTTTCCAGTATATGCTTTCTTTACTATTCATAACCATCATCATTTGCTAATAGTTCCAGCAGCACTGATTTGAGATATCCACAATGTTGATTAAAGAAAATTGTGCATTACAGTGCCTTTGGAGCGAGAGAAAGAACTGATTTGGGGTGATATACCTCACTCCAATGCTGTTCCGTCATCTGGAAGTGTGCCTCATCACTGTTGTCATCGTCCTCATATCTATCCCAGAGGGTTATTATAAAGGGGGAAAAAAGAATATGCAAAGTCGCTGGCAGTTTATCAGCGTGGATGCAGTCAATTAAAGGCAGCCATTTAATCCTGAATAAATGTTCTTATAAAATGGCATTCTTGAAAGTCAACACTCTCAGATCCACATCCATTAGGACACGTCAAATACAGCTTTGTTCAATAGCTGGATCTGAACAGCTCTTTCCCCAGGAGGGGCAGTGCAGTGTGAAGTGCAGAGCAACAGCTCTAGTGGTGACAGGTGGGGCTCTAACCCCAGCCCGCCCCTCACAACCAAGTGACCTCTGACTTTCCACTTGACTTACCTATGGGGAAGTTTCAACATCTGTCAAACAGCAATAACGGTAATTTCCTTCTCACTGAGCTTCTGTGAGGATTCAATGAGCTGACAGGTGCACCTGACACTCAGCAAATACTATTCTAAATTAGCTTTATTTACTTGCTAGCTGTATTTTGAAGAAAAACCAAAAAATTTAATAATAGTCATTCACTTGATACACATGCTAAAATACTGCTGTAGGACAATGATTGTTTAACAAAACAGATATTTTCAAGAAAAAGACTGCTATAGTACAAAAGGTTGATTTCCTTATTCAGAAACAACTAGGAAAACCTCTATATTTTGAAATGCTATCACTTTGAGAGGTCTTTTTGATAGAAGTACTTCTATTTTAAACAATAATAACTTCTTTTATTTCTTTCTCATTTGTGCTGTGTGATTTCCTTCATATGTCACGTAAGCCTTACAACATATTAATGCTTTTTAAACAAGAAGCTGTCAATTCAAACAAATGGGGTAGCTGAATAAAACTAACCCTCACAAAACTACAAATATTCCATTTTCTTTTCTGGCATCAGCCTCAATTCTACTCAAATGCAATGTGGGAAGGCCAAAATTCAAGTTCTGAAAGAGGAACTCTTATGGAGGAAAAGAATGAAACATGTTTAAAAAGGACAGATTCAGACACTTTAAATGAAATAAATAGAATAGGAAGAGAAAGACTCACTCCGTATTCTGTTCCTGACATGGTGATAACCCATATGCAGAGACATATACATATGTCTCTAATGTATTGCAATGTGTTTTGTAGGCAACCTAGATTAATGGAAGAATGTGACAGCAAATCTTTCCCACCAGTTTCAGTAAGTTAAAGTATATTAAACAGCTGACGGTGGTTTGTATTTAATTTGATGATTTTTCAAGAATATAGTCCAGGACACAAACTACATATTAACTTCCTGTTTTTTAACAAACAGTAAGAATATAAAGTTTCTCATGGAAAAGATAGCTATGACACATCTCCCTCACCTTCTTCCCAATCATTTTGTTTACTTTGGAGCAGCATGATTTTTCCTCCTAAGTTTTGATAATTTTATAAAATGGCAGGGATATTCTGGGTACTTTGTAGGCAATAATTTTTAACCATGAGATTCTTATCTGGAAAAATCAATTATCTACCTTTGGAAGCTATGACCATAAAAACAATATTCAAACATGTTTTGAAAACATGTTAGCATGTAAGGGTGACAGGCATAAACAGAAAAGGCATTTATAAGGCAAAAAGAATTTTCTTTTTGGAGGACCTGAATTTTTTTAGTTAACAGGTGTAACTCCTGTTACACCTAAAATGTAAATATGCCCTTTACAATTCATTTTTTATGTAAGTTCACATTTAAAGATGTTATTTGCAAATTATTCCTATTGCACCTATATGCTGAGTTATCAAGCCATTAAAAATATATCTTGTGACCACCATTCTAACTGGATTACATGGTTTTCTCAACATGTCAATCATCTGGAAAATGTTTAGTAACAACTTACTATCTTTATATTGGTTCAATTTGGTAATTTTGTTTTACTGTCTTATGTAATCCCCCCCAAGCATAAGATAATCACAGTGAAACTGGACAATGCATGTATCTATTTACCACATTCCCAAGTCCATATAGATTGATACTACAGCCTGCTACAGTGTTAGCATGAGCAATTCAGTTTTCTGAAAGTTTGATACTGTTAGGGGAATAAAACTAATTCAACTTTTATTTTGGGGATTACATATGGAATTTTAAAATAAATTCTACTTTCACTAAATTCACGTTTTTAGGACAAGCATCTTCAGAATTTATTGTCATTCCTTCTTAAAAAAACTGTTGAGAAGCCTATGCAATCCAATTAGAAGGATGGTTTGGTAACTTAGCATATAGGCACAACAGAAATAAGTTGCAAACAACAATGATGAATTTAAACAACCACGGGCAAATAAACCTGGGAAGTATGGGGCTAAACAAATTTCAACGTGGTTTTCTGCTACAAACCTTCTCAGACTAGAAGACACCATCATAGCAGCATTTCTCTATCAGCTGGACCCTGGCTTAGATATTTCTCTGCCAACACCTCTTCTGCATCTTAGACAAGATCCTCACTAGAGACAGCCCAGGACGTACTGCCGTGCAGAGGGATGGAAGCAGCTGACAGTCATTAATGAATCAGGGCTTCGGGTCTAGTCACTCTCTCACAAAATAACCGGTGAAAACCGGGAGAAAGTAAGAAGCAGGGTTAGAGCTAAATAAATTATTTTTAACCCCCAAAGAGGAAGCGAGATATTTAAAATGAGTTCGTTCTCCTCTGTGTCAGCCCTGTGACTCGCACAGGTGCCTCTCGCACCAGGCATGATTGACGCGCTACTGACAGCTCCACTTCACGGGTGACAGCGGAAGCGCCCGGCTACAAAGCAGTGCCACCAGGATCTGAAACCACTGCAACCGGCTCCTCACTGCAAACACGGCTTCCCTGTGCTGAGCGAGCACACAGGAGACACCCGAACCCTGGCGAAAAGCCACAGGACCTTGAAGCGGACGCCGCTGCTCCCGGGACAACTTACGGGTAAAAACTCAGCTTCCGGTCTTTATCGTTCCGTCCCCGGCGATTCTTGCAGCAAACCGCAGCGCAGTAGCGCGGCATCGCTCGGCTGACTGAGAACCCGGGAGATCGGGCGGGCGGGCGGGCGAGGCGGCACGACCCGGCACTCCGAGACTAAGTCGAAGGAGCCCCTGCCGTCCAGGCCTACCGAGCCACTGCGCCTGCGCGGAGACCCTGTCATGGGAAAGCCGCAGCTACGGTCCACTCACTTCCGTCAGGGTTCAGCACCGCCCCCTTGGGGGCGGGGGAGGAAGTGACGCACGGCCTGATCGGCAACAACAGTTTTCCACGTGCGCGTAGCGCGCCGTGGTCAGGTGGGTAGGCAGCAGCCAATGAGGAAGCGTTTCGTGTAGGTCCTCTCCAGAGGTGGTGGCGCCAGCAACGGCTGCCCGCCAGAGAGGAGCGGGTAGCGAGAGGACGCGGCCGCGGCTGCTGAGGGAGCGCGAGGCCCGGGTGCCAGCGGCCGTGGGGAGGGTGCCGGCTCCCGGAGGTCGCGGAGGCCGCGGTGAGGGGCTGGGCCCCCCGAAGCCGAACGGAGCCGGTGGTCAGCTTCGCCTGCGCCTCCGCTCTGTGGAAGAGCAGCGGCCGTCGGAGGGTGCGGGTGAGGGACGAGGCCGGGGTCGCGGGGGAAGGGGGGGATTGGAGCGTCCCGGGGGCCCTGGCCTGTTTTTTGTTTTTTTGTTTTTGTTTTTGTTTTTGTTTTGTTTTTTGTTTTTTGTTTTTTTTGGTGGGGAGACTGGGCCTCGGTGGCCGCCCAGGGCTTCGGCTTGCGTGTTCTTGACGGGAGGCAGAGAACGGAGATGGCGAGGCACAGAATAGTGCGTTTGGTGTTAGGGCTCTGCTGGTTAGCTTTCTAGGGCTTCGGGGCAGCCCCGACGCCGGGGCCTGGACGGACCGGGCGGGTGTCGGTCTCCTTGGGACGAAGGTGGGCCCGGCAGTCCCGGCCGCTCGGCTGGCCGATCCGTCGTAGGGGGAGAGATCGGTGTAAGGCGCCTTGGGCTCCCCGCCGCCAACGGCGGAACACGGCTTCCCAAAGCAGCAAGGTGCCCCTGTGTGTCCGTGTGAGTCCCGGCCGGCCGGCCGCCGGCCACGCTCCGTTCGTGTTCTTTAAACCCGAGGTTGTACTTGGTCCCCGTGACGATGAGTAACTCTGGCAAAAAGGAATGCACCTGCTAATTGAGCTCGGAAGAGGCCTCAGGAGAGGAAGGCAGGCAGTTTCCACTCACCAGAGTGCCTTTTCGTCAGCCTTGTTGTGTCATCATAGGTTATTAGGGAAGGGCCCTGGTGGCACAGTCGTTCAAAAACAGCCACCTGGCTTTGTCGCGTAAGTCATTGGGTAGATACAGGACCGTGAAATGTAAGGTAAAACGCCTTGAGTGGCTTCAGGGTAAGCGGAGTATTTTAATCTCTGAGAAGTTAAAGAAAAAAAAAAAAAACTTAGCCTAAAATACTCGACTGTCAAAATTTTTTTTTCTGACAGCCTTAGCAGAAATCTTCAATTTTATTCATTACGACTTTTGAACAGAACTTGCTTAACTCTGCATCTTTGTTAAACATTTGGGGGAAACGTGTTGCAGTATACTGTCAGTATCTGTATTATGCTGTTTAGATTCTCTGCTTGTAGTGCTTAACTTCCCTGATAGAGCGAAGCCTGGATTGTTGCCTTTTTGGGGAGGAGCAAAGATTAGTCATTTAGACATTTTGGGTTATTTACCTTGATAATTAAATATATTATTACCCCCTCAGAAAGTGACTTCTTGAAGATTGAAACCCTTTAAAATGTTTAGGTCTTTTACCTTTTTAACAACAATTCTTGCATATGGTGCATCTTCAATATTCACTGATAAAAATTTGATAAATTAGATATCAGAATGCCATGCCTTCTTCATGTATGGCCAGGGCGTTAGTGAAAAGCTGAAGCCAAGAGAGTTTTCTTAACTTGACTAAATTCTGATTGCTCAAAAGATTAGGTGGCCTTCAGAGTTACAAAGCCTATGTAAATGAAGTAACAGGAACAGGTGTAAGATACTAAGTTTAATTTTTTAATACTACATTATATTTACTTTGTATTCTGAAGATTCTTTTTTTTAAAGGAAAAAGTATTAAGATTAGCTTCGTGGGTAACCAATTTTTTCTTTTCCTTTTTAGGATTTGAGAGATGGCTACTCCCCAGTCAGTTTTCACCTTTGCAATCTGTATTTTGATGATAACAGAACTAATTCTGGCCTCGAAAAGCTACTATGATATCTTAGGTGTGCCAAAGTCAGCATCAGAGCGCCAGATCAAGAAGGCCTTTCACAAATTGGCCATGAAGTACCACCCTGACAAAAACAAGAGTCCTGATGCTGAAGCAAAGTTCAGAGAGATTGCAGAAGGTAAGTAAATGACTCGGGGGTCTTGTAGGCATTAGATAGTAATAACAGTGATAGCTAAGAACTGTCTGTGTATTTGAAGGTTTTGTGGAGATAGAGAGCACGTGGGACTTAGATGTAATGAGATTCTCTGGAGTTTTTTTTTTTTTTAATATAACTTTTATGCCTGAGTGAATGAATGATAGTTAATAGTTTTATTGACATACAGATCTAAAAATGTTGAAAAATGTCTTATTCTATTATTTTAAAGATTGCTTTTTGTATGTGAAAGGAATTTTTTTTAACTTTTATTTAATATAAATTTCCAAAGTACAGCTTATGGATTACAATGGCTTCCCCCCCATAACTTCCCTCCTAACTGCAACCCTCCCCTTTCCCGCTCCCTCTCCCCTTCCATTCACATCAAGATTCATTTTCAATTCTCTTTATGTACAGAAGATCAGTTTAGCATATATTAAGTAAAGATTTCAACAGTTTGCACCCACATAAAAACATAAAGTGAAAAATACTGTTTGAGTACTAGTTATAGCATTAAATCACAATGTATAGCACATTAAGGACAGAGATCCTACATGAGGAGTAAGTGCACAGTGACTCCTATTGTTGACTTAACAATTTGACACTCTTGTTTATGGCATCAGTAATCACCCTAGGCTCTTGTCATGAGTCGCCAAGGCTATGGAAGCCTTTTGAGTTCACCGACTCTGATCATATTTAGACAAGGTCGTAGTCAAAGTGGAAGTTCTCTCCTCCCTTCAGAGAAAGGTACCTCCTTCTTTGATGACTTGTTCGTGAAAGGAATTTTACCTGCCCCAAATCCTTGTCAAATAATGTATGAAACACATGTTACACTAAGTATGTAGATTAAATATAAAACAATTAAAATATGCTCAAACACCTTATTGCTTTTTATTCATTTGATCTGCATTTCACAGCTGCATGGTCTGTGAAGGAAAAGTATGAAACAGATTTTCACTTGAAACTAGTTCTAAAGCGAACTGCTTGTCCAGAGCATTTAGTAATTGATGGGTGTAGGTAACTGAGTAAGGAGCTGGAATTAAATTTCAACTAGTAAGGAAGTAAAACATCTGAAATTCTATTAATTGGTTACATTTGATAATTTAGTTCTTTAAGAAAATAATGATTTTATACAGATGATACAAAGACTGAAGAATTCCATTTGTTGCCCACATACATACAATATATGCAGCAGTGCTAGCTTTTATTTAACAACAATTTGTTGGATATTTAACTACAGGTGGCATTGAGCTAACTGTTGATAACACAGCAGACAACATGACAAAGTCCCCAACTTATAACTTTCATTTTAATATCCTATGTATGTAGCGTTTTGCTTTTATTTACGATGTGAAATCCTTTCCTATGGACTTGAATTCACTTATTTGAAGAGGTTTGAATAAATGTAATTTTGAATATTTTAGTTACTAAAGCATTTTTATCTTTTTCAGCTTATGAAACACTCTCAGATGCTAATAGGCGAAAAGAGTATGATACAGTTGGACACACTGCTTTCACTAATGGTAAAGGACAGAGAGGTAGTGGAAGTCCTTTTGAGCAATCATTTAACTTCAATTTTGATGACTTATTTAAAGACTTCAGTTTCTTTGGTCAAAACCAAAACACTCAGTCCAAGAAGCATTTTGAAAATCACTTCCAGACACACCAGGATGGTTCCAGTAGACAAAGGCATCATTTCCAGGAGTTTTCTTTCGGAGGTGGACTGTTTGATGACATGTTTGAAGATATGGAGAAAATGTTTTCTTTTAGTGGCTTTGACACCACAAATCAGCACACAGTACAGACTGAAAATAGATTCCATGGATCTAGCAAGCACTGCAGGACTGTCACTCAACGAAGAGGAAATATGGTTACCACATACACTGACTGTTCAGGACAGTAGTTTGTTGTTTTTCTGTTTTCATTAAATTCAACTAGTTGACTCCTCCTCAGTGTCTTTGAGGCAAAGCAGTTTTCTGTGAACTATTTTTGACAAGTGCATGATTTCACTTAATTTAAGCAATTTGATATGGTGGTTAAATGTATTTAAATTGTTTTTGACAAATTCAACATTCAGCAGTAGATAAAATCTAATTATTAATTTCGCTAATTAGGAAACTTTCTTTCTAAAAAGAGTTCTGCCTGGTCCTTTTTTTCTACATACTCTTGGGCTCACTAATGTGGCCAGTTTTATTACCAAAAAAAAAGAATTGAGTTTGCCTAATAACATTAGACTAAACTTTGAGAGTTACTGTACATTTAAATTGTGTGAACTTGAATGATTTTTGCAGTGAAACCTTTGCTAATTTTAAATTGCATGCTCTGTAGCATCTGTGACGTGAGTTGCTAAACATACATGGAACTGTATAATTGTGTCAGCAAAGGAAAGCAGTATCTTGGTTAATTGCCAATGAAAGCTTTAGAAAGGGAAGGTTTGTTGTTTACCACAGAACCATGCCTTTCTGTAGTAAAACTGAGGTAAAGTGACTGTATAGCTCGTTGTCATTTAGGCTGAGAAAAGTTGCAAACTTATGAAATATTGCCGAGAGACAGTTATGTGTTTGGTCCCTGGCTAATGATTTTATAATGTTGAAATCATGGCAACTTAGACACCTTTTCACATTTCTTTCTTAGTTGTTGGCATTCTAGGTCTTAATTTGAATTTATGTGTTTTGTGTGTGTGTGTAGTTCCTCTACTTTGCACTTGTCTTTATCTAGAGATTGACTAATACCTCATTCTGTTTGTAAAACCAGCCAGTAATTTCTGTGCAACCTTATTATGTGCAATATTTTTAAATCCTAAAAAAAGTGTGCTTTAGTTTTCAGATAGACTTATTTCTTTAGTTCTGCACTTTCCACATTATACTCCATTTGAGTATTAATCCTATGGATACATATTAAAACTAGTAAATGTCGCATACAGCATTGTGTGTGAGAGAAATATAAACATTTACAACCTGATAGTCTCTCTTGTCATTTTATTGTTAAAAGTTTATAATGCAGTTCTGGAGGAATGGATGGTATGTGAGCCGTGGGGCATGTGCTGATCATGGGCAGTATTCCCAAACTTGTGACTTTCCTGAAAACGCTGATAGAACAGCATTAATGGTATCTGATAATTTCCATTGCTGTCTTAATGCTCCCTCCCTCACAAATTGTGGAGCTTGGAGATTTTGTTACAATTTTGGTGTTTGCTTGCCAGGTGCAAGTTTTTTTTTGTTTTTTTTTTTGTTTTGTTTTGTTTTTTTTTTTTTTTTTTGACAGGCAGAGTGGACAGTGAGAGAGACAGAGAGAAAAGTCTTCCTTTGCTGTTGGTTCACCCTCCAATGGCCGCTGCGGCCCACGCGCTGCGGCCAGCGCACCGCGCCGATCCGATGGCAGGAGCCAGGAGCCAGGTGCTTTTCCTGGTCTCCCATGGGGTGCACGGCCCAAGCACCTCGGCCATCCTCCACTGCACTCCCTGGCCACAGCAGAGAGCTGGCCTGGAGGAGGAGCAACCGGGACAGAATCCAGCGCCCCGACCGGGACTAGAACCCGGTGTGCCGGCGCCGCTAGGCGGAGGATTAGCCTAGTGAGCCGCGGCGCCGGCCAGGTGCAAGTGTTTTGTCCTCAGTTCTTTCCTCTTTAGGTCTGGTTGGGGATAGTGGAAACATTGCATAAAGCTTTGTTAGTCATCTTTAATTTGAAAACTTAGGAAAGTGAATTTATTTGCGTGTTTTTCTTGTTTGGGAGTTATATTTAGTGCTTTTGTTTGACAATAATAGCTATAACTTGAATTTAGGGCTGAAAATGATCTGTAGTCTTAAACAAATGAGGTCCTCCACCCCCCAAAATGTGTAATTTTATAATCAGGTTTAACTTTAAGGATGCATTTTTGTATTTGCATGTGTTCTTTTTCCTCCAGGGCTTGATTATCTTCCTTGCTTTCCCTATTCTAAACATTTATTGGGATTTTTTTTTTCTGATCTTTTTGGCAATTTACATACTTGGACTCTGAATCATACAGATATAAGATACAAAGTAAATATCAAGAAAGATTCTTAGATAATCTGTCATTACATATATCTATGAGTCGTTTGGTATATAAGCAACTGGAAAATTACACCTCTAGTCAACAGAGAAGCTTCCCCAGTAACTTGAAAATTTTCCCTTTTATGATTCATACAGATTGAATATACAAAGTTAGAAAGTGAGAAACTTACACTTGGAAGAAATGATCAGTGAAGCAGTTTAGCCTACATACGCTATGCAAATGACTACCTAAGTCTCACTGGTTCACTACCCCAAGGCTGGGCCAGGCTGAAGCTAGGAGCCTCCCATGTGGGTGCAAGGGCTTTCCCAGATGCATTTGCAGGGAGCTGGATTGGAAACAGCAGCTGGGACTCAACCCTTACTCGGATAGGGGATGCTGATATAACAGGTAGTGGCTTATCCTGAAGTACCACAACACCTGCCCCCATCCGCCATGTGCTGGTGCAGCCCCCAAAGGCCCATAATGGCCAGAGCACCAAAGCCAAGAGGCGGGAGGGAAATCTTGGATCCCAGGTGGGTGGCGGGGGTCATCACCTCCTTCATGAGAAGGGGATGGGGATGAGGCAGCATCAGCAGGAGGCTAGAACAGAAAACTAAGCAGGGACAACAGAAAACTAAGCAGGGACTTCAACAAGGTGCTCAAGAGGCAATTTAACCATTTCCTGGAAGGCCCTCTCCAGTGACTCCCACCCTTAGCTTGTGGTTCCTGTGCCCACTCTAACTACAAATCTGCTCCACTTAAAGATCAGCTCACTCCATTAAGGAGTTCCAGGTGGAGTGGCCGGGTTTGATTTCTACCTACTTCAACCAACCCAGTGTCTGCCCCCAGCTCCTGGATTCTACAGCAGAACTGTCTGTGGGCTTGGGGCTAGGATTGCTGGCAACTCTCCCAATGGGGACCTTAATGTCCAAGGCAGTAAGAAGCAGTATTGAAAGAAGGATTGTCTTGGGGCTGGCACTGTGGCATAGCGGGTAAAGCTGTTGCCTGCAGTGCCAGCATCCCATTTGGGCGCTGGTTCGAGTCCCGGCTGTTCCACTTCCAATCCAACTCTCTGCTATGGCCTGGGAAAGCAGTAGAAGATGGCCCAAGTCTTTGGGCCCCTGCACCTGCGTGGGAGACCCGGAAGAAATTCCTGGCTTCAGATTGGTGCAGCTCCGGCCGTTGTGGCCAACTGGAGAGGGTACCGGCGCAGATGGAAGACCACCCTCCCCCACCTCTGTGCCTCTGTCTCTCTGTAGCTCTGCAAATAAACAAATAAATAATCTTTTTTTTTTTTTTTAAAAAAAAGATTATCCTTAGGAAAGCTCTCCAGTGAGAGTAGTGAGGTATGATAAGAAGGCAGAGTGAAGTGAAGTGAATTTCCACTTGGAAGTGGCGACAGTGCTGGTGAAAATTGGCTGAGCTCCCAGAGTAAAGCCTTTTTTCAGTTTGGCACATGTGGAGAACAACAGCTTCTGCACGCTGACCACGGAAGAGCTCTCACAACTTACCTAGAATCATGGTTTCTGTTCAAAAAAGACAATGCAGATGTAATAACCTCTGCGGAAACTGCTTTTCTTAGCTCTCTGCCCTTTGATGTAGTCCTCTGTAACAGTTGCCTAAGGATTAGCAAGGTGTTTAAGGCAAATTAGCAGCAAGGACGAGTTGCCCCCACAAAGATCCCTGACATTCATGGACTGGAAGGTAATGGAAAATTCCAGTATTCTCAGGCTTATGATGCGTATTACATCAGTAAATCAGACATGGGTTCCTAACCTAATTGCTCCAGGGTTTCCTTCTGTATAATGATGGTGTCAAACAGTCAATACGAATCCACATTTAATTAACATTACATCAAAGTGAGGGGGGATAACAGCAGATATGCAGTATGAGTGTTTTCTACCATGCCAGCATACTTTGTCCTACAAATTTAGATTTCTTCTTTGCTCCTCAACAATTCCATCCCCAATTACTCTTTAGAATTCTCCCCAAGATGGAACTACCTACATCATTTATTGTTTGCTTGTATCTATCTTCACTATAATGCCTAAAGAGTGAGCAGGATGGGAGTGTTTACAGTCACATGGAAGGAGATGGACACTAAGCATAATGAATAAGTAAATTATTACATGAGGTGATAAACCCTATGAAAAAAAGGAAACATAGCACCAGTGAGAAGAATTGGGAGGGTACAAAGGTTGAAGGTGTATTGGAGTTTTTAATAGGACAGTCAGCATAGGCATTGCTGAGAAGGTGAATTTGCACAAAGATTTGAAATTATGTGCATGGGCTGGAAGCTTGTGTGAAACACTCTAAGAGCTAGCAAAGCAGCCAGGGTAGCTGGAGACCAGTGAGCAAATGAGAGTAGTGGGAAAAGAGTTCATAAAAGTGATGAAAGTTGGAGGCGGCCTTGCAGACCATTGTAGGGCTCTGTCAACTTTTGTAAAGGATTTGGCTTTGGAATCTCATGAGGGCTGAATTTTGAACAGAAAAGTGACTCATCTTTTAAGCGTTTTCAAGGGATTGCTCTAGCTGCTGTGTTGATTAAAATAGACTACACAGGGGGCAATGGTGGAATGGGGAGAGCTGTTAGGCTATTTCAGTATTCCAGGATGAGAAATCTTCGTAGCTTGTGCATCCCACCAGGGTGGTAGCAGTAGAAATGGTGGGAAGTAGTTGTCTTGCAGATATATTCTGCAAACAGATTGCTAGGATTTGCTTATGATTTGGATGTAGACCTGAAAGAAGAAAACAAAATAGTAAGTTTGGTGGTCTGAATAACTGGAAAAGTAGAATTTCCTTTAAGAAACTACATAGGGAAGTCTGCAGGCAACTTAAGAGGGAAATTCAGAATGGTGATTTTTCCATTTGGGTACACCACATTTGAGATGATGAGAAAATGGAGTTTGGGAGAGAATGCTAAACTGAAGATGTACTTCATGGAATTTTCCAAATGTAGATTAGATTTAAGATCCTGAGACTGGATGAAATCACCAAGTGAAAGTTTATAGATATAATAAGGCTACTGATAAAATGATGGCTGAAAACTGACCTTTTTTTCTTTAAAGCAATAGAGATGTCGCAAATGATGTTGGAAAAAAATTTTTTTATCAAGTGGTGGGGATATGCCTGATTGGAGCAGGTTGAGAACAGAATGGCAGCAAAGTTAAATGTTTGAACAAATTATTTGGAAAAGAATTTATAGTGAGCATTTCTGGACAGAATTTTTAACTTGGACACTTTTAGTAGAGTTTCAGTTATGATTCCATCTGTGCACAGCAGCTTGTTCTTCAGAATAGTGTTCTACAAGATGTTATCAAGTATGCTGTGAAAAAAATCAGCTTCGAATAAATTTGAGAAGGCTGCATTAATACTTGAAACTTGTTAAGTATGTTTTTGTATGAGGGTACTATGATCTCAGTGGTTATGTACTTTGTTCCCCCCAAATTCATACATTGCGATCCTCACCTCCAAGGTGATAGTAGGCTGGGTTTTGGAATGTGGTTAGGTCATGGGAGCAGAGCCCTCAAAAATGTGGTTGCTTTATCAAGGAGGCCTAAGAACCCACTCTCTTCTTACACTGTGTGAGTTTGTATAAGACAGCTGGCTGTGAACCAGGAATAGGGCTAGACATCGAATCTTTAGTTGCCTTGATCTTGGACTTGCTAGCCTCCAGATCTGTGAGAGAGAAATGGTTTTTCATAAGGTAGCCAGTCTATAGCCAGGCTAGGACAGTGGGTTTCTCAGGATTTTCAGTATCCTGATCTATATTGTGAATCTATGGTAGAGACAACTATATTGTTTGACAAACCTACTGGCCCTTGGAACCATTTCTTGTCTGTTTTTTTTTTTTTTAATTTATTTATTTGAAAGGCAGAGTTACAGAGAGAGGGAGGGAGATCTTCCATCTGCTGCTTCACTCCTCAAATGGCTGCAATGGTTGGGGCTGGGCCAGGCTAAAACCAGAAGCTAGGTGCTTCCTCCGGGTCTCCCACGTGGGTGCAGGGGCCCAAACACTTGGACCATCCATCCTCTGCTGCTTTCCTGGGCACATTAGCAGGGCACTGCATTGGAAGTGGAACAGCCTGGGTTTGAACCAGTAGTGGCTTAACCCATTGTACCACAATGCCAGCCCTCTTTGGAACCATTTCTAGCAAGCACTCTTAATCATATTAAATACTGATTTATTTACTTACTTACTTACCTGAGAGGCAGGATTAGAGAGAGAGAGAAACAGACAGAGAGACAGAAAGAGGAAGAAAGAGAGAGAGGTCTTCCATCTGCTGCTGGTTCACTCCCCAAATGGCTGCAAGAGCTGGAGCTGAGCTGATCCAAAGTCAGGAACTTGGAGCTTCTTCCGGGTCTCACAGGTAGGTATAGGGGCCCAAGCACTTGAGTCATATTCTACAGCTTTCACAGACCATAGCAGAGAGCTGGTTCGGAGGAGGAGCAGCTGGGACTAGAACCAATGCCCATATGGATGTCAGCGCAGCAGGTGGAGGCTTACCTAGCCCACTACACCACAGTGCCAGTCCCTCCAAAACTGCCCTAACAGTAGAAGAAAAAATAAATAAAATCTTTGAAACATGATTGAACACATATGAAATAAAAATAAAGCAAAAATGATAGCATATATTATCTTAATACTTGTGCTCCCGTTACCGAACTATGTGTGCATTTGAAATAACTGCTTGAAAAGGATTGTCTTGTCAGAACTCATTGTGATTTCCTTTAACCTAGCAGGCATTTCATCGGCTTTTCTTCTTTTGATCACTGCCACTGCACTAGTTACTTAAATAACAGTTTACACCTATCATAGCCAGTGTCATGCAAATAATGAGAGTATAATTTAAATGAAAACAAAATAGAAGTCATTATTGTACTAAATTGTATTTTTAAAGTAAGACTGCATTTGAGCACAGAAAAATGAAACTGTGACTGTTAAGATAAAGGGCAAATGACTGTTTGAGTCTAAACCTTTCACTGGAGTGGATGTCTAACCTAATGGTCAAGAAACCAAGTCCCTGCTGGCACCGTGGCTCACTTGGCTAATCCTCCACCTGTGGCGCCAGCACCCTGTGTTCTAGTCCCGGTTGGGGCACCAGATTCTGTCCCAGTTGCTCCTCTTCCAGTGTAGCTCTCTGCTGTGGCCCGGGAATGCAGTGGCGGATGGCCCAAGTCCTTGGGCCCTGCACCCGCATGGGAGACCAGGAGGAAGCACCTGGCTCCTGGCTTCAGAAAGGCACAGCGCACCGGCAGTAGCGCACCAGCCATAGCGGCCATTTGGGGGGTGAATCAACAGAAAAAGGAAGAACTTTCTCTCTCTCTCTCACTGTCTAACTCTGCCTGTCAAAAAAAAAAAAAAAAAAAAGAAAAGAAAAGAAAAGAAAAGAAAGAAAGAAAGAAAGAAAGAAAGAAAGAAAGAAAGAAAGAAAGAAAGAAAGAAAGAAACCAAGTCCCACATCTGTCTGGGTTTGATTCCCAGCTCCCAACTCCAGTTTTCTGCGAGGCAGCAGGGATAACTTAAGTAATTGGGTTCCTGCCACCAATGTGGGAGACCTGGATTTTGTTCCTGGCTCCAGCTAGGCCAGCTCTGGCCTAGTCCCAGCTGTCACAGTCATTTGGCAAGTGAACCTGTGGCCAGGAGCTCTTTATCTCTGATTCTCAAAAAAGTAGCAATCACATTCATTTTACAGATTGGATCAATGTTAACAGTAGTGTTAAACAGGGTCTGACAGTTGAGTAGTGAATTGAGGTATGCCTAGTCAGTGAGAAATAGAATAAACATGTACAACACATCTCTGTGCATATTTTTGGTGAAATAATCTTTGTGTCTGCAAAATAAAGAGATGAGTGTAAATGTTAGGGTATAAATAAGTGATCATCTCAAGGTCTGAGTATAAATCCCTATGAAGGAATAAAGCAATCTAAAAAAGAATCAAGAGTGTTCATTAGAATTTGACACTTGGGAATCTCTCTGGGAAAACAAGGTAGATTTGATTTCTTTCAAGTATCTCATCACTCAACGTACAGTGAAGTTGTTTATTATATTATGAATGTTTTCCAGTCAATTTAGAAACAAAACACAAAAGGCATGTTTGTAGGGTAATTATGAAATGTACCTAACATTGGGAAGTGGAAGAGAAAGAAGCAGGGAGGGCGAGGCGGAAGAAAAGTTTAGTGTATTAGTTCGATCACCTTTCGTGGTAGGTGACCAAGTGATTCAGGCGAAGGTTCCCAAAGACTAGTGATACAGGCATAGTATTCTAAATATGGAAGAGACTGGTAACCTGGTAGCTTCTAAGGAGTGGAGCTGGGAGGCAAGGGAAGCCTGCCTTTTATCTCCAACGTGGAATGTTTGAATTTTTGTTTGTGAAGAGATTTTCGCTACATTAGTAGATTTTTAAGGAACAAAATGGGCCTGGTATATCAGGATGCCTGCAACTGCAGGTAACAGCACAGCCTAAGTTAAAGGAATAAAAGGTATATTTTCTTCTCTAACAAGAAGTGCAGAGGTCAGGCAGCTGTGGGGAGCAGTATGCCAGGATTTGGCTTTACTTCTTGGTAGCTCTCTGGGCTCTGACTTCTGTGTGTTGGCTTTTTCTGGCTGGTGATAAAAGGGCAGTTAATGAATTTTGTTCTGGGATGCCTTCATAAAGCTTTCCATCCTGTCCTATTGGCTAGAAATGTTCTCTATTGTTGTCCAGGCCCATCCAATCACTAGCAAGGGACATATGACCACCACCGTTGGCTTAGGCCAGTTGGGATCCAGCATGGTGGCTCGGTCTGTTCTCCCCTAAAACACATGGTCATTTGGAAGAGGTGGGAACATGGAAAGAAATGTGGGTGTTCTCTTAGGAGTTAGAGGATTGGAGGGGGAAGATGGGTAGGCTGCATGCAATCCGTTGACTATTAAAACTTAAAGACCTCAGTGATCTTGAATGTTTCTATTTATAATTTCTTACCATTGGATGACTTCAACATGTTTAAAGAAGGTTGGGCTCTTCTCTTTATACCTTTAAAAAATGGCTGAGTTTTTGTTTTAGTTAGGAACAAAACTCAAATACCGGCATTGCTAGATTTATTCATGGTTTCAACTATTTGGGACAGATCACCTAGTTCCCTAACGTAATAGTTTGTGATTTTTCTTAAGTACAAAATTGAATTGCATAATTGTGCACTATTAATTCAGGTAGTAAACTGAACCTAGCTTCTAATTAACATCTCCAAATCCAAATATCTTTGGAGGGCTTGCACATAGACATTTTTATTTTAAAAATAAAATGATTTCATGTAGGCAATTTTTAGAAGAAATTTGAAATAGTAACAGAGAGAGGTAGAGCCAGAGATAGAGGTCTTCCATTCACTGATTCACTCCCCTAATAGCCACAATGGCCAGAGCTCAGCTGATGCAAAGCCAGGAGCTTCTTCTGGGTCTCCCACAAGTGTGCAGGAGCCCAAGCACTTGGGCCATCTTCCACTGCTTTCCCAGGCCACAGCAGAGAGCTGGATCAGAAGTGGATCAGCCGAGACTTGAACAGGTACCCAAATGGGATGCTGGCGTTGCAAGCCAGGGCTTTTTAACCCGCTGTGCTACAGCACTGGCCCCAATTCATGTAGGCAATTTAAGAGGAAAATTAAGTGCTAAGTGGTGTTCAGTACATTGGAGTCTTTTTCATCAAGGTCAGGGCTATTTCTGCTTGGAGTTGGTTGATATCATGGCTCATTTATCTGGTCAAATCCTTTGCTTTTTGCACCTCTCCATCTGCCTCATCCAGGCACAAACCTAATTTCCCTCATTTATTTGGATACCAGCTTTGAATTTTAAACTAGTGGCCTTTAGGGAGTCAAATGTACACCTGATTATTTCCCTCAGCCTTAGCCCTGGAAAGCCCTTGTTTTCACCCTTTGCCCGCCAACTTAAGCTGCTGAAGTGCCCAGGCTACCTCATGGTAGGGCCTTTGTGAGTTATGATACATTATGCAATTATCAGTCATTAAATTAGTTGTTTCTGTCACTGTTGCAAACACTTTCAACTACTTAATTTTTAAAACATAATTTCCTATTATTTAAATATAATTTCACGTACCAGTAATCACTTGTACAAGCATTGTATGATTCATTACATATATTGGGGGAAAGTCATTAAAATGAAATTCTCTGCTCACATTTCACAATTTACTTTTAGTTACAACTAGATGTATTAATATATAGGCAATTACTTAAAAGTGCTACATTTTCTTGTTTGAAATGAATGCTACCTTAGCATTTTCCAAATGGTCATTCTAAGATGGATTTTATATTACATATTACATTACTAGAAATGAAAGGGACTGGCATTTTGTTAGTGAATAGTATTTGGTTATTTGTATTTCTTCTTATCACTGAAGTAATACTGATCCTGGTAGATGGATCAGTAATCAAAGCTCACATTGATATGGATCACAGCACATGTGTGAAGGGAAGCAACCAATTGGGATCAGTGTCACAGGTGGTAAGAGTTCACCAGAGCAGTCAGATACAGAGTAAAGACAGGTTTATTGAGTACACCGGAAGGGGGCAGTGGACAGGACAGCTAAAAGTACATGTGTTGTGCAGGAGCTGTGATTTGAGCTTATATGGGGTGAGCAGCTTCCCTGTAACTTGGCTGAGTTTAGTTTTCTTGCTGTCCAAGAGTTTTTCCTGTAAGTCAGGTGGGTTGTCATTCTGGACCAGCTGGGAAGTTTCCACTACCATTAACTAGGGACTTTCTTGCCTCCCAAGAGCCCCAGGCAAATCCCAAATTCCCCCTGACAGGTCAACAGTGACAGATCTTTCATATTTAAGCAGAGGACTTGTCTTTCATAACTGCTTCCTGCTGTACAGAGGTGATGTGTTGACCCTGCCTAAGATTGCCAGTCTGCCAATGGGTCAGGGTATCCTGGGGTCTTGGCTGCTGGGATTCAGCAGGTGGTAGATCCTGAGGGATAAGGGACTGATCTGTTCCAGAAATGTCTGCCCATGTTATTCAGGGGACCATAGGTGGCCTCATCTGGAAGAATTTGATTTTGAAGAGATTGATACCCTTGTTGCATTACCATTTGGAAATGGATATGTTGTATACTGGAGGAGATAAACTGAATTAGTTTGTTCAAAAGAGTAGGCCCAAGAGTTAGGGTGAGCAGGAGAGATCTTAGAGGAATTTCTAGGAGCAGGAGGGAGGGTAGAAGTCAAGTTCGCCACTCTGGGAGTTGTGCCAAATAAAGGGGTGGGGCAATTTGGCCAGACAAAAGGTATGAGTCAAGATACTTTCTCCTTGAGTGCACGCTACAGGGGAAGTGAAATGGCTGGGCTTGGATTGGCTCTCTATGACCAAAAGGTGGACCTAGAGAAAGTTGTAAGGGTTGAGTATATGGCCCCTGCGCCCACTGATAATTCTATTTTGTAACCTGTTGGGTCACATTCAGGATGACCCAAAGCTCAGCCATGGAAATGGAAAATACAGGAAGTCGTGGATCCTCTGGGCCCCATCAGTAGAGAAGGAGGAAGTTGTCCCCATCTGTTATCTGTTTCACTGGATCCTCCTATTCAAGGACTGAGTCAGGGGCATCTGCTGTTTTCTTTTGATTACCTTGTGGTTTGGGCCTTGGTTGTAGGGTGAACCTCTCCCATGAAGGTGAGAGGGGCAATTCCACTTCCAGTGGTGGTAGCACAAGCAAGTATGAGGGGCCCTGGCATCTGTTGGTCCTGTAGGCATTCGTCACCCCTTAGGGCCCTGGATGGACAGAGAAACTAGTGATGGTGGCTGCCATGTATTGGGCCTCTCTTTTTTTTTTCTGCCTTTCAGACCTCAAAGTCTGCTCTCCGTTGTTAAAGTCCTTGAAGGCCATGTCTGGTAAATTGTGGAAAGGAGTCTGTGGGCCCTGGTCTGCTTGCTGAAGTTTTTGTCTGATGTCTGGTGAAGAATGACTGATGAAGTGGACAGCCAGGATGGCAAGGCCTTTCTGACCTTCAGGATCTAAGTATATTTTCCCACGGCTTCAGCCAGTCTAGAGTGAAATAGGTTGGGGTTTTCATTAGGCTCTATGTTATCTCCTGTAGTTTGGTGTATGCTTGTTGGTGGTCTTTTTCATTCCATCAATTAAGCATGGGATCAATGTAATCTCAGTGTTTTCTGTTGGAACCTCTGTCCTGATAAGTTCATGGGTTCAGCATCTGGTATCGCAGGATGCCTGGTCATGCATCCTGAGGGTTGCTGGAATGATTGTCAACAGTCCGTCCTTGGGTCAGATATCAGAAGATGTGGGTCTCTTCCTCATGCATGCAGCTTGTGGTGAAAAATCATATCAAAGGCTATGGTGAGTCCCTGGAATTCTTTTATAAAGGGAGATGAACCCTGGCTAGAAGAACTATATTCGGCATCTATTGAGATAGGTTTGACATGGTTGCTTGTTTAGAATGAACTGAGAACTTTCTACTGCCATTAGCTGGTAAACATTTCCTTCCCACCAAGTACCCCAGGCAAGCTCCACACAACGTGAAGAAAAATATTTGTCTTCTTAGGAAGCATTTTGATCTGTTCATTTCTGTTTCCTTCTCTTTGTAGGCAGAGAAGTATGTTAGTGTAGGCTCCTAGATGTTGCAATAACAATCCCCAAATAGTGAGTTAGTACCACAAAAGTGTGCTTTTTTTAAAAAAAAATTATTTGTTTATTTGAAAGGCAGAGTTAGAGAAGGAGAGACAGAGAGATAGAGATCTTCCATCCACTGGTTCACTCCCCAAGTGACCCCAACAGTTGGGGCTGGGCCAGGCCAAAGCCAGGATACAGGAGCTTCTTCCAGGTATCCCATGTGGGTGCAGGGGCCAAGGACTTGGACCATCTTCTGTTGCTTTCCCAGGAGCATTAGCAGGGAACTGGATGGGAAAAGGAGCAGCTGGGACTTGAACTGGTGCCCATATGGGATGCTGGCACTGCAGATGGTGGCTTAACCCACTGCACCACAACACCAGCCCCAAAAGTTTATTTCTTTAAATATTTATTTTGTTCATTTTGTTTTATTTGAAAAGCAGGAGGGGGCGGGAGAGAGAGAAAGTGAGAGAATGAGCTTTCATCTACTAGTTCACTTCCTCCCCAAATGCCCACAACAGTTGGTGGGTCAAAGTTAGGAGCCAAGAACTCAATCCAGGTCTCCCATGTGGGTATCAGGGACCCAAGTACTTGAGAGCCATCATCTGCTACCTCCCAGAGTACACATTGCTAGAATTGCAAGTGGGGCTGGGATGTGAACCTAAGCACTCTAATATGGTATGTGGGGATTCCAAGAGGCATGTTAACTCCTGAGCCAAATGCCTGTTCTGTGAGTTTATTTCTAATCCACACAAAATGTGCTGTGTGTCCAGGGTAGGGCAGTCATCTTCCAAATGAGTCACCGATGCTGTCTTATCAACTGTGGCTCTACCAGCTAAATGAAAGTCTTCTTTGGTTGACTGGGCAATACTTAGGTCTTGAAGTGACATAGACATCAGCCTCCTGGCCCAGTGTTGGCTTATGATGCCATATAGGAGAAGGGATCTGGCAATATAATCATCCATGCTGCTGGGTGTGGGGAGCAACTCGGACTAGACTGTTACTGGAATTAAGACTTATTCTATGCATCTGCTCTCCCACAATATGGTGCTGGGAGAGGAGGAAACAGCTTCTACGCAGCTGCCTCCAGTTCAACCAATAAACAGCAGGAGCTGCTCCTGATTGGAGCGTACTTGGCGTGTGGGTAGCAGAGTTGGGATTGGTAGAAGAGGACTATAAAGGAGAAGAGAGACAACATGCACGAGGAACATCTATCTGAAGGAACACCTGTGCAGCCCCGGAGAGAGCCGGCCGGCGGTGTGCCGCTCCCCTGCGGAAGTGGGGAAAGTGGCAGGGGGAACCGCCCTTCCACGGAGGTGGAAGGGTCGGTAGCCAACCCGGGAAGAACCAGCAGCAAACCCGGGGAGGGCAGAGCAGACAAAAGAACAGCGCAGGGTCCTGTGTTGCTCCTCCATGAAGAGGGGGAGCGACAGCTGGGAAGTAGAGCTGGAAAATGGTAATGGTAGTAATACCTACCTCCCGGAGGCATTTTGTAGGTTGTAGGGAATTCTTTGGAAAGCAGATGATCTCAATTTTGCAACTCAATACATACCTGACAATGATTGCTTGCAAGTAAATAGGACTGCACCAATGGGATGTATGTATTTTGCATTCAAGAGTAAAATAGATAAGGGCAGTAAAACATCCTAAAGCAAAATGTGTTTCACATTCATTTTCTTAAATATTAGAATAATATTATCAAATGAAACATTTCTAATGATTTGGTTGTGGAATACTATGTATTTGCAGAATGAACATCTGTAAGTGAGCCTTTTCCAAAGTGTATTATGTTTGTGTTCAGTGAAAAGTAAGAATTCTGTAGTCAAGTATGGGAAACACTGGATTTCAAAAGTTTCCTTGTTATCTGAAGACTCCTCAGGAAGTCTTTAATATGGTAATGTGCATTGGACTTCTCAGAGAAGTAGATAGCCTTTGAGGCACTTCTGAAACCTATGATCAAGAAACCCTTTTTCAAGGAGCATCTCTCTGGACCAATTAAGTAAAAAAAGAATTCTGTATAATGCTCTCTGGAAACTCTGAGCTAGGTTTACCTTTATATCTAATTAAAGGACAAACTTTTGTGGAAAGGCAAACTTCTAAAAACTTTACTCTGAAAGCTTGCCATGAACAAATGTTAGGCCTAATATCCCCTATAGAATTACTATGGAAATGGAGAAAATTTACTATACTAAAGTACTGATTGGAAAAGCAGCCATGACCTTGAAGGAGTAAGATGTGTGTGTGTATGATGTTATCTTGCTTTTCTTTGTCGTGAACATCAGGAAGCTCCAGATTACAGTTGGATGTTGGTCATCCAGATAGGATAACCCACGATTTAAGAGATTTAGTAGGCATGCATCTTGGTGAGCAAGAGCCTCAGAGTCCTCTTTGTCTTATTTCATCAACCTTGGTGTTTGCCATCTGGAAAATGACATAAAAATTCCAAAAAGCCAGGATTAGTGATATTAGAAACTTTACCTAGATAAAAAAAAGTATGCAAAGATAATCCATCCATTCTCATTCATAGCTTCTGCTCTTCTTATTTCATTGAGAAAGTTGACGTAATCTGAAAAGAACTTCTCACTTTTCCCACCATCACCCTGCAGCAGTGGTTTGCTTTCTCTGTCTCTCCATGAGCCCACTACCATCAACAAACTTCTTATTGCTGCCTGTACAGCCATCTCCTCTAGTGTATACTGGATCCCGTCACCCAGGGCATTCAGAGATATTGCTTCAGGATTCCTCCCTTCTGCTGCTGCGTTATCATCAATGTTTTGCTTACATTCAGCAATTGCCAACAAGCAAACAAGCTTATTGCTATTTCTGCCACATTGCAATACATTCCTTTTTTGACTCTACTTTTCCCACCAATTTGTGTCTCATTTCTTTCCTCTATAGTAAAACTTTACAGAGAAATGACATTTATTTATTTATTTATTTGAGAGAGAGAGAGAGAGAACACTCCCATTTGCTTGCTCACTCCCCAAATACACTTGAGGACTGGAGCTAGGCCAAGTCAGAGTCAGGAGCCAGGAACTCCATCCAGGTCTCCTGGGTGGCAGCAGGGACTCAATTACTTGGGCCGTCACTTGCTGTCTCTCAGAGTCTGCATTAGCAGGATGCTGGAATCAGAGCTGGAGCTGGGAACCAAATGCAGGCACTCCTCTGGGGGATGTGGGCACCGCAAACTGGGTTCAATCCCTGACCCCTATAGTAAAACTCTTCATTCCCATCACTCCACCAAAAAAACTTCTCTTGTTAGGGTTATTAATTAACTGCACATTATGAAATTAATATCAAATAACAGAGAAATTGGTAATTTCTCATCTGACACGCAGTTCAACACCTGCCTTCAAGGTGTTCATTCTTCCGTTAGCTCCCAGACACCAGACTTTTCTTATTTCCACAGGTTGCTCCTTTTCAGTGTCCTGTGTTGACAACACACCCTCCCTCTCATTTGCATGCTTTCCATCCTGGTCCTTGTCCCTCTCTCCCTCAGTTCTTTCTTCTTGCCTCCTCTTCTTTCTTCCTCCCTCCCCTTTTCTGCTTGCCTTTTCCTTTTTTCCCTCCTGTTCTCTTGTTTTCCTGATAACACTCATTGCATTGGTGTAATGTCATCAATATGCCTGCCAGTTCCAAATTTCTATCTCCACCCAAGATTCATATATTCAAAACCCCTTGGCTTTACAAGTCTAATATGGAATTGTTGTCATTCCAACTCAGGCCTGCTCTGTCTCAGAGCAAACCCATTCTTCCAGTTGCTCGCGTTCTATTACCCAAATGGCCGTAACAGCCAGGGCAGGGCCTGGCCAGAGCCAGGGTTAGGAACTTCAGTCAGATCTCACACATGGGTGATAGGGATTAAGGTACTTGAGCCATCTTCTGTTGTCTTCTCAGGCGCGTTATCAGGGAGCTGGTTGGGAAGCAGAGTAGCCAGGACTCTCACCCACACTCCCACAACGGCTGCAGATGTTCCAAGCTGCAGCTTAACCCCTGCATCACAACGCCTGCCCTGTCTCCTTTTCCATGGAGGCTTCCTGACTACCCTATTTGATGTTTCACTGTGTCCCTCTTCCCCTGCTACTCTGTTTTACACAACACTTGTTTTATTACTTAGTATGTTATTATTGGCTTCCTCCTGACAGTGTAAGCTACACAAGGATAGGGATCTTTGTTTTGTTCATTATTGTGTCTTATGTGCCAGGATCTGTGGCTGGCCTAGAGTGGATTCTCAATGACTATTTAGTGAATGAATGAGTTAGATGTCTTATAAGATGCATATATTGGATAAATCACTTTTCTGAGTCATTATACAATCCTTTACATGATAAAATGCATGAATGTGAATTAGTACATGTTGATTATACTAAATGAATGACTTCTTCTCTCAGAGACATTGGAATACTGATTCAGTCACCCATCAAATGTTTTCTAGCCCCAAGCGATAACATCTCTTTTGCTCTAAGTTTTCTATTATTTTTTTTCTTTTAAACACGTTAGTGTGAGAAAGTAAATTATACCATTGTCCAGACTGTCAGAGATCCTATCTTTTGAGAAATGATGGTTGGAAGGAAACAAAAATCAGTGTTTATATCAATACTGGTGGATCTTTAGATACTTAGAAAACGAGGATACAGCCCCTCAGTCGTAAGATCTCGGGGGAACTTAAGCATTTTTTATATTGAGTTAAGAAGTTAAAACCCAGTGTTAAGTTTTTATCAGGCATGCAGCCTTTTCTGATTAGGGGGTATGAGTTTATCTTTTGAGGATCTTTGAAAGAATACATATTTCCTGTCTGAACTCCTTTGAACTGTTTGTGTTGGCACAATGACCTGAACATGCAATTTAAACTTCACTTTTGAGGCAGGTGTTTGGGCATTGGCTAAGCTGCCACTTGGGATGCCTGTATCCCATATTGATGTTGCAGAGTTTGCGTCCTGGCTCTGCTTTCCATTCCAGCTTCCTGCTCATGCACACCCTGGAAGGCAGCAGGTGATGGCTCAAGTAGTTGGGTCCCTGCCACCCATGTGGGAGACCTGAATTGAGTTCCAGGTTCCGGGCTTCAGCCTGGCCAAACCCTCACTGTTGTTGGCATTTGAGGAGTGAAGCAATGGGTAGAAGACCTCTTTCTGTCCCTGTCTCTGCCTTTCAAATAAATAAAAAGTTTAAAAATTCACTTTAAGGCTATCATAAATGGTGTACTGAAAATTTCCCCTAGTTGTAATTACAAACAAGATAATTCTATCTTTTCCACCATGTCTAGAATTTCTGCAAATCAACCATTTAAAGAAATTTAAAGAAATCTCTGTGAATTCCTGTTGTACATAGTTTTCAATGTTTCTGCTGGGGGCTGTGAACAGAAAAGCTGGGTGTGAACTTGATAATGTCAAGGACTTCTTTATGGGACTTAAATAAGAGCTTCCATAGAGGACTTCAGAGTCATTTCTCCCTGGATCCAGCTATACCGAAAACCAATGCTTCCCTTGAACTCTAGAGTTACGTCTCTCTCTCTCTCTCTTTCTCTCTCTCTCTCTCCTCTCTCTCTCTCTCTCTCACACACACACACACATGTTCTTTGTGCTGAGTCAAGATGAATTGAATTCTAGCACTTGCCACTCAGTGAACCCAATGAATTGTTAGAAGCATTTGGCAGTTACACTGGGTTTTCACAGAGAAGGAAGAAAACAGGAGCATAAGAGACACTCATGCTTAGATAGGAAGATGCAGATGCTGGCCTGGAGGTGAGGGGACCCCCTGAGACTGGGAGGAAATCGGAATGGCTGATTTGTGAATGGCAGAACTTCCCTTCCTTCTCTGCTGTCCTGGAGGTGTCCGCGGAGATAATGCACCTTTGTTAACGATTTGTTGCTGAAGAACTTTAGCCTTGAGAGCAGGAGCATGAATACCTGCGACCAATCCTATGGCTGATATGGGCTTCAGGGCTTCCCAGATACTGTGCCGTGGCTCAGGATGGTTAACAGCTGTGTCACTAAACAAATGCTTTCCTTTTCACTGGGTTCCCTGATGTAAGAACAGGTTGGGAAGCACTGGAAGAGGACTTGTTCTATAGGGTCTCTATCTGCTATGGAGCCCAAACAGGAGAATCATTGTCCCCCAAAGATGTCCACGTGCTATCCCCCAGAACCTGTGACATGACAAGGGGAATGGAGCTTGCTAACCAGATGCTTTACAATAAGAAGTGAAGCCTGGTTTTTCCAGGTGGACCTGATGTCGTCACACGTGTCTTTCAGTGGGGAAGAGGGTCAGAATCTGAGCTGCGGCATCCTTGGAGGTAGACTGCAGCTGCCATGGCTAGCTTTGAAGGAGGAGCAAGGCCACCAATGAAGGAATGCAGGCAGCAGCCTCTAGGGGCTGGAGAGACAAGGTGGGCTCTCCACGAAGGCCAGCTACCGAGGAACACAGGCCAGCTGGCACCTGGGCTGTTCCGACCTCCAGAACTGTAATGCAATACATTTGTGGTGTTTGTAGGCCACTATGCTTGTGGTGATTTGGTATAGCTGCGATAGGAAAGTAATAGAGTATGCCACAGAAGGAGAAGTTCAGTGCCTGCCAGCGAATCAGGCAACAGAGGAGGGTCGGTAATGACAAGGACAGATGGGAACTAAGAGGTAGACCTGGCTCCTTTTGCTGTCATCTGTGTTTATCCCACAGTCCTTGTCCATGTCTCAGAGGGATGGCAGGGGCATCAGTAACGATGGTAGTGACCATCCCATTGGCAAGTAGGTGAGCGATCCAACCCATATCTGATCTGGAAAATTAGGTTCTTGCACCACAATCATGGACAAATTTCTATCCAATTAGATTAATTATCAATTATGTTAAGATCAATTTTGAATGTTCATTCATACTTTGTTAATGTTTTGTAAATCAATTACTAATGTTAAGTCTTACTATTGTGTCATCCCTTTTCTTTTTCTAAGATTATTTTATTTATTTGAAGTAATTACAGAGAGTGAGAGGGAGACAGAGAAAGAGATCTTTCATCTGCTGGTTTGCTCCCCAGATGGCCACAATCACCAGGGCTGGGTGAGGCTGAAGCCAGAAGCTTGGAACTCCATCTGGCTCTCCCACATGAGTGGCAGAGGGCCTGGTACTCAGGCCATCTTCCACTACTTTCCCATGTGCATTAGTAGGAAGCTGAATCAGAACTGGAGCCACCGGAACTTGAACCGTAGCTCATATGAGATGCCAGAATTGCAGGCAGTGGCTTAACCCACTGAGCCACCATGTCTGTCCTTTTGCTAGAGGATTTCTACTATTTGAAGTTCCTGTGCTTTTTCCTGTTGATATCTGCATTCACATTGGCCCTTCTCTATTTTTACTGATAACCCTCACTAAATTTTTGTGATTTCTTTTTTAACTTGCATCCACTTCCAGCAGTACCCAGTTAACTACAAAGCTCATATGCTCCCTATTCTTCCTGTTACTTATTTGAAAGGCAGAATGACAGAGAGATAGAGGGAGAGACATACAGAAATATCTTCCATCCACTGGTTCACTTCCCCAAATAGCTGCAACAGCCAGGGCTGGGCCTGGCCAAAGACCAAGAGCCTGGAGCTTCACCTGGACCTCCCACAGGACTTGGGCCATCCTCCTCTGGCTTCCCAGGTGCATTATGAGGAAGTTGGCAGTAAGGTGGAGCAGCCAGGACATGCACCTGCTCTGTGATTTGGGCTGCCGTCAACACAAGCCGTAACTAGCCCCACTATGCCACCGCACCAGCCCCTCTTCTCTCTTCTTGGCCACTTCTCCTGCCTCAGTGGACAGTCATGAGGCCCAAACCCTCCGTGTGCCTCTTTTCACCCTGATTTCTGAAACCATCCTTTTGTCCTGTATCTTGTTTTCCAGGCACAGGCCCTCAACAACAACAAAAAAAAAGATGATGAATTTGCCCTCCATCAGGGTTCTAAACTAGACTTCCTACTCTTTAATCTCTGCTGGTTGCAATTAGTTGAAAGTGTTTCTTTTAATCTAACATGAACTTTACTTTTTCTTATCTTTCCCCTGGACTCTAAGCAGTTTATTAAAACTAATTATCCTGTGTTTACCAACTGCCCAAAGCTTGTTTTTCTTGTTTATTTATTTGAGGGAGACAGAACAATCAGTCCCTAAATACCTGCAACAGCCAGAGCTGGGCCAGCCTGAAGCCAAGCAGCCAGAGACTCAGTTTGGGTCTTCCACATGAGTAGCAGGAACCTAACGACTTGAACCATCAACTGCTGCCTCCATAAACTGCACTAGCAGAGCTGGGACTTGAACCCAGGCCCTGCAATATGGAATGTGGGCCTCACAATGGATGTCTTAACCATGATGCCATCTCAGGCCTGAGGTTTTTAAGTGACAGTTTGATTCATAGCCATTTATCAACCTTCTTCTATATAAGAATGTCAATACATTAAGTTCAACTTTATTTCATGTGGAAGCATACCACTACTTGGGCTTTATAATGCTCTCAGATTAGTGCTGCTTTGCCATGTTTTTGGCCAGGCATTCTTTTCTTAGCTACTCTGAATGGTGATGGGAAGTTGGAGACCAAACTCCGACACTGAATTTCCCTTGTTGACAAAGACTGGGTGGTCAGATGTGCTTTTTCACATATCTTGGAACATTTTCCATAATAAACTACAACATAAAGAGTGACTTTGCCATTTTTAGTGCTATTATTATTTTTTTAATAAAAATCATTTGGTATGTATTGATTGAATTGCAGTTTAAGATGTAGCATTTGTTTTAATCAGATGGATTAAAAAATATGTTTCCCAAGGGTGAAAATGATTTTCAGAATGTTCTACGATTACTAGGCACAAAGATAAAATCACCCTTATTCTATTTAGCCTACTGCCTGAGGGACATGTATTTTTTTCATTTAGTTTCACTGATACATTAGCATTTGTGACACAGTGGAAGCTGGAACATTACAAATGCCTGTAATTGTTTGCATAGCTGTAGGGAATATAATGTTGTTAATATCTATTACTGGACTAAATGAATGAATTAAGTAGCCAGAAACAAATATGATTGTCAAGCGTGATTTAGTTGGCATATAGCTTTAGAACAGCTGCCAAATTTCATATGGGGCTGGGGCTGGGGGTGGAGGAGGGTTTCTTCACAATTTGCAAACACCGGTGCTGGCCAGCTCTGCTTCCCCACTAGATGGAGGCCTTGCTTTGCTTCTAAGCTGTGCACAGCGTGGACACTGCGGCAGGGTTTCTCCCACTCCTTCTGTGTTCCATTGCTCTGCTTCTGTTGTGCACCGTCACCGTGCCTTGCACCTGCTCTTGTGCTTCTCAGTGGGATAAAAGCAAGAAGGCATCAAATCAGAAGGAGGGAAGAGCGGGGAAACCAGAGGGTGAAACTGGTTCTAGCACAAGCTCCACTGAGAGGGACACTGAGCTTGAACTTCCCTTCCTCCCTTTTCCCTGTTAGCATCTCCTGCTCTGATCCTGCATCCATGGTTGTGCATGACTGCCTGGGGCCTCTGTTCCTTAGGCTTTCCTGATACGTATCAGAATCTACCTTAGTAGAGTCCTTTGCCCTCATACAGGTTCAAGTTCACATTTGGGATCACGCAGTGCTCTTCTCAGATTTTATTTATGTGTTAGGATGGTGCTGGGCCCTATTACGTCAGCTGTCTATTTCTCACAGCAAAGCCATGGGTCAGAGGTTATGAGTCTTCTGTTAGCCAGTGGTAGTTGCTATTCCGGGAAGGTCTTAGACTAAAAATGTTTTCCAGGCTGGCAGGCTGTACACATTCCAACAACTTCTTAATATTATGATCCAATATGTTTATAGAGTATACGATGATAGACATTATTAAAATTCTGGTTTTTTTTTTTCCAAAATTTCCCTGACTCTTTACCAGGGACTTCTGGCTGTGGTAAGTTCTCACCCATCGATGTTATTTCTGCTACCTTGGGAAAAAGAACCCTTCCTTGTATGTCCCTGGTGTTTAAGGACCTTCTTGTGTAGAACCAGCATTCTCTGGGAACCAACTGTTCCCATGAAAAATGCTACTGAGGATACCCCTAGCTCCAGCTAGCGCTTCCACAGCACCGATGGGGAAGAAAGGGACTAGGAGTGAGCTGATACCCAAACAACTGAAGAACTTGCAATCTTCCTGGTGGGAAGTAAGATAGATACAGCCAACTAAAGCATCTCTGGTGTGCTGTGTGGGTTAGGAGTCAGTACCCACTGGTACTGCTCTAGTTTTCTCCTCTCTCATTGAATCCTGGATGAAAGATTATGGATTTCAGTTGTCCCAAGTCTAATGGTTATATTTATTGGAAATAACGGATTTTAGCATATATTATGTTTTCTTTTTAATATAAAGACTGACTTGTGAGAGATAATAATAAATGACGATGTTTAGTGAATCAAATATCCCATTTCTTGGTAGGGCTGAGAGACATGGGGAAGTGCAGCTGTGAATCCCCCAGTTCTCCAGAGGTAACCGTCTTTCTAGCTGTCACCGAAAGCACTAGTGTCAGCCTCAGATAAAACCTAACATTGCTACTCCACTGACCACCTGACTCAGTGCTGGGCCCGGCTAGTTGTCACTCTCAGATCTCTCTTTCTTTGTGATTTTTTTTTAGTCAAGGAACATCTTGGCCTTCTGTACCTCTGGACTTTGGCCAGCACTAATCAGTCCACAGATTTCAATGACTGTTTCTTGAGACAAAGGCTTGGTGTTTGGATCCCTTCTTTTCCAGAGGCCTCTGAGCTACTTAACACAAGTTAGTTCATTCCCTCCAGCAACCTCCAGGAGTTCCTCTGGGTGCTGTGTTTGCCATGCATGCAGGTTATGGTTTACATCTCCCTGTTACTGGACCTCTTACTATCAGAAGCCCAAAACAAGCCAAAAACAGAAACAGAAGAGACCACCAGAAACCCAAACCCCTTTTGTAGCAGAATACTAAATGCAGTTAATTCTTGTGTCAGAGGAAGGCAGAAGCCTCAAAGGCGGGGAGCAGTAGAGTGGGTGTCAAGTGCTCCCACGTTCAATCCAAGGTGTAGGACCAGACACGTGGAGTGTCGTTGTGGAGACTTTGTGGAGTCAGATTCCACACCGCTGTTGCAGCACTTGCAGAAGGGAAAGCAAACAAAGTCTTAGGATTCCTTGGTAGAGGAGACACTTAGGCCAGACCTGCTTGCCCCCTCTCCCATACACACACCTCACCCCAGGTGCGCTCCAGGAAAGCTAGAATAACTGGGTGTGTGTCTCCTAGAATGTGATACTCAGTGGGACTGAAAGATGACTCATGTTTGGAAATCTCATGTGAGAGGCCAGGGCTGGAGTGGCCCCAGGGGCCTACGAGGGCAGAGAAAGCACTGTGCTGGGAATGGCCCTTCCGCCAGAGCACTGGGAGAAGCATCAGCATTTGATAGGAAGACAATGCTATGGAATGCTATGGAAGACAACTGGACTGGGTTGCCTTGAGGGCCTCCATTCTCGAGGACTGCCTCTGAGCTCCGAGGAACACCAATAGAAGGGTAGACAACAGGTAACCGGGCAGCTGAGCAGCACCTGTGGGAGGGGCCCCCCTGCACCAAGGGAACTCAAACAAGAGACCTCTGAGTGTGACCCTCTGGGGAGCAGTACACATGGTGCCTACCGAAGTTCTCTACCACAGAGTTCTCTTTGGCCCTCTGCTCAGTGCAGCGGGCCCAAAGCAAGATGACAGCTGTCGCTGCACAGGGAGGGACTTAATGCCTTTCTTTCTTCTTGTTCTTCTTCTTCTTACGATTTTTTTAAAAGAATTATGTATTTATTTTAAAGTCAGAGTTACGGAGAGAGGGAGAGACAGAGATTGCTGTCTGTGGGTGCACTCCCCAAATGGCCACAAAAGCTGGGGCTGGGCCAAGCCAGAGCTGGGAGCCTGCAACTCCATCTTCTAATTCCCAGGTGCATTAATAGGGAGCTGGATCGGAAGTGGTGCAGCCAGGACTGGAACTGGTGCCCATATGGGATGCCGGTATCACAGGTGGCGGCTTAACCTGTCACACCACAACGCCAGCCCCTCAGAGGATGGTTTAGGACCTGAGGTTGACCAGGAAATGTACAGGACCTTCCCAGGACTTCCTTCCAGGTCAGAGTGACAGCTCGCTGGTTGAGCACAAGTGAGGGACTGAGGGCACGGGGGTGGATCCCTTCTCCCTGAATTCTGAACCCTTTGGGGACCACGTTGTCCGGCAGATGGGTCCTCCTGGAAGCAAGCAGCCAGGTGGCAGTAACTGCTGGGAAGAGGCGGAGGCTTGCTCGCTCTCTTGGAGTGGCTCCTCCCTCTCTGTTGTATCGCATGGCCAGCTTGGGGGAAGAAGGGAGAATCCTGAGATCATGGCAAGCTTGGGGGAAGAAGGGAGAATCCTGAGATCGGCAACTCTGAGCAAAGTGCGCCTTTCTCTCTCTCTCATCGTCCAGCTCCTCCTCCTGTGGAGTTGCACACACAGCGGGTACTGAGGTGCCGCCTCCTCTTTCCTCAGCTTTCTCAGTGAGGGATGGAAATTAGTTCAATTTGGCCCCTTTTATGGACGTGCTAATTTGTTCATAAAATGTATTCATAACCTTCTACAGCTGTGGTCCACACTTAGCAATGAGAGAGAGAGAAAGAGAGAGAGAATGAGCATCTTCCTGGCTGATAATGCCCAAATGAAGGAGCTCAGGGCCCAAGGTGAGACAGGGCCTCCCCTATCCAGCACATGCTAGCAATTCTACTTGATGATCCCTTCGCAGTCATCCTTAGGACTTTGCAGACATTCCCTAAGCCTCCTAACACTCTGGTGAGCAGGTGTTGTGAGCTCTGTTTCCTGGATGAGGAAACCATCTTAAACAGACCAAGAAGCAAAATACTACAAGAGCACGTGTCTCAGTCTTTGGCTTTTCACAATCATGTATGGGGAAAACAGGGAAGAACGTATCCTTCTTTTTCTATCCCTCCTTCCTCAACTAAAGGCTGCTTGGAATTTTAAGGGCATTTTTGAAACACTGCTCTCCTCTCCCCTTGCTTCTTTTTTGCCCAGGTCTTTGAAGAATTTTTAAATCAAGAAAAAAAAATCTAGCCCTGTAATTAAAATGTGAAAACAAAAGCTATTTGTAGCAGAAAAAAACATCCCATTAATGTGATTTCCTCGTGGCGGATTGACAAGTTCAAAGCAGTATTGCAGGTTGCCATGGGCACCAGAGTCTATTTGTTCTGCTGGTTCATTTTATTTAGCAGCCGAAGGAGGAGGGTAGGGTGGGGTGGGGGCAGGACTCAGCCAGGAATCACTGAGCATTGTTAGAATAGATTTGTAATTTTTATGTAATATCTTCTCTTTGTACGTCTGTACATAGCAGCTGTCAACTGTTTACGGTTGCACTAGGGGCAGACTTTGCAGAACCTCTTAGGAACCCAGACTGCAGAAAGCGACAAGGATCTGATCTCCGGCATCTCATCCAGGAAGGGCTGTAAACAAATATTTGTCAGAAAGCCGGGGGTAGGGGGTGGCTGGATGGAAAGCTCTTTATCTTGAACTGGCTGCCTGAATTCAACTTGGAACAGACGTTGCGATGAAGAGTGTGCAGGGCAGAGAGAGGCCGAGACACTCTGGAGTGGTTTGCAATCTTCCAGACGCAGGGACATGGGGCTGCAATCGGTCCTTTTACAGAACCAGAGGAGGAGAGTGCCCAAGCGAGGTAGAGATAAGAGGGCTACTTTTCCTGGTGTCACATTGTGCTGGGCTGCTGGTGTTCGGGCGCCCACCCTCACCTAACCCTCTTCCTTTCTTAGGCTCTTACAACCTCTAATGGGATGTGAGAATTGGGAGGGGCAGAACTCGCTCTATCTGGAGAGGCAGGAGTGCTCCCTGGTGCCGAACCACAGAAGGAAGTTTTGCTTCATTTGTCTCACGTTATCAGGGAACAGGTGACTTTGGTTCTGAATTATGCATTTTTCTTTTCTTGACAAATGAAGCCTCCTGCCACTTGCCTTCAGATCCGAAGAGGCTTCTCTCCTCTGGAGCAGCGGCGGGCACTTCACGGTTTTAAAAGGATGGTTCCAGAATTGCAATGGAAGTGACAATATTTCATAGTGATCGTCTTCCTTCCTTCTCTCTCCCACCCCTACGTTCAGTGTTGTCTAAGCAAATTTTGGCAGTGTTTTTTTGTATCTGCGTGATGCCTAAGCAAGCAAGAGGCAGGGAAAAGCAAATGTCTTGCAAATCCCCATTTATCATGGACACACACTGTCGTTTCAGCTCTTTTGCTTGATGCAAATAAGCTGACAGACATCGATCATCGGCAGCAGCCCTTATGATGGACAGGGCCTGGTGGCTGCTGAATGTATATCCACGTATTTCCTTGGAAGGGATAAGATCATGAAGCACAAGTCTTTCCTATGAGTGCCCTTGACGCTTCTACTGTTCGCCCCCCGGCACCCACCTTTGCTTCTCCAGTGTGCTGGTGGCCTGGCTGCCCTCAGCGGTCAGGGCTCCCTTGCATTGACTGCTCTGAGTTTCGCCATTTTTTTTTTCTCCGCCAATCCTTTCCTGACACTGCGACCTGTCTTTCACCCTTTTCCCAGCTACTCTCTGGCCCTGTGGGTGAATGTGGGATGATGCTTTCTGATCATCCCGTAAACTAATTCACGGGAATGAATGGATGATAACCACAAAAGGCACAGCTCCTCCTACTGTTCCACTAATACCCTCTAACGATGAAAAGATGTGAGACTGTCTCCAGTGGGACACAGAAATGGTGGGTAGGGCTGGAGAAGGAAGGACTGAAGGAAAGTGCTTCAGAACCTGTTTTAAATTGCTTACCATTGAAATTACTTGCTGCCCTAACCTTTCGGAAATTTTCAGCAAAAGGCACTCTTGAAAGATGGGTCTTGTTCATCCTGTGCTTTTTACAACTCCCTGGCACACTGCTGTGTACTTCTGAAGATATGCAGAGGTAACTCTGTAATTCAAATGCATAAATCTCCATTGATCATGTATCCTAGCCTTTAAAAAGTTTTATTCATATAAATATGTATGAGAAAGTAATATTTGCTTTTGTTAACCCTTCAAATAACATAGAAGAGGTACAAAGGAAATGTCTTCTCTTCCCAATTCCATTCCTTTAGTGGGTAACCATCAATGACAACTTGCTAGTTTTTCTTTCAGACTTGTTTTTATGATGTATATCATGACACAGTCTATAATTTGTGGTAGCTTTACTCCATTTTTTTTTTTTTTAAGGTTTAGTTATTTATTTGAAAGTCAGAGGTACAGAGCGAGAGGGAGACAGAGACAGAGAGAGAGAGAGAGAGAGAGAGAGAGAGAGAATCTTCCATCCACTGGTTTACTCCCCAGATGGTCACAGCTGCTAGCACTGGGTAGGCCAAAGCTAGGAGCCAGGAGCTTCTTCCAGGTCTCCCACATGGGTGCAGGGTCCCAAGCACATGGGCCATAAGCAGGGAGCTGGACTGGAAGTAGAGCAGCCGGGGCAGGAACTGATGCCCATATGGGATGCCAGTGTTGCAGGCAGAGGCATCTCATGTGGCACCCATTCGAATCTTGGCTGCTCCACTTCCAATCCAGCTTCTTGCTACCGTGTCTGGGAAAGCACCGAAAGACAGTCCAAGTGCTTGGGTCTCTGCATCCAAAGTGGAAGAACCAGAAGATGCTCCTGGCTTCTGGTTTCAAATCTGCCCAGCTCTGGCTGTTATGGCTATTTGGCAAGTGAACAAGCGGATGGAAGATCTTTATCTCACCCTCCCTCCCTCTCTCTGTAACTCTACCTTTCAAATAAGTAAATACATTATTTATTTATTTATTTATTTATTATTTTCACAAGCAGAATTAGACAGTGAGAGAGAGAGACAGAGAGAAAGGCCTTCCTTCCGTTGGTTCACCTCCCAAATGGCTGCTACAGCCAGCGTGCTGTGCCGATCCGAAGCCAGGAGCCAGGTGCTTCTTCCTGGTCTCCCATGCAGGTGCAGGGCCCAAGCACCTGGGCCATCCTCCACTGCACTCCTGGGCCACAACAGAGAGCTGGACTGGAAGAGGAGCAACTGGGACAGAATCCAGTGCCCCAACCGGGACTAGAACCTGGGGTGCTGGAGCCACAGGTGGAGGATTAGCCAAGTGAGCCGCAGTGCTAGCCAGTAAGTACATTTTTTTTAAAAAAGATAAACTCTTTAGGGATGGTGACTTAGCACTGAGATACTAATCAGAAATCTACACCCTTGGAACTACTGCAAATTCTCCAGCTATTTATTGTTTTAGTATAAAGAATTTTTTGAATAATTCTTCTTTAGCAAAATTAACCATGTTAAAGATGTGTGAGTTGGCTAGAAATATTATAAGGGCCCCCTTGCCCCTGGTAAATAGAGAGCAAGAATGTCCTTAAGTCCAGCCCTATTCCCTTGGCATGGTCCATGAGGGTGAGGGCTCTACTCTCTTCTCTCTGCAGTCGTAAGGAGAGTTTCATCACTCACCTCCAGCTAGGGCTTCTGAATGCTCCAGGTAGACACTTTTACCACAGGGTCAGTTGGATTGTCTAAGGGAACAGAGAACAGGTACTTCTTTGAAGTAAGAGAGAAGATTATGGCTGTGTTGGTGCCTGCTTATAAATCTTTGTTTCCTCAGCAAGAGTTCGTGTGAGACTGGCGGTCATCATATCCCGTAATGGGGCAGTTGTACGAGGCAGCATCCCTTATCACCTACTTTTAACCTTCAGAGGTTGTTCTATGGAAAGAAACCTACCAGGGCCAGTGTTGTGGCACAGTGGTTTGGGCCATGGTTTGCAATGCCAGCATCCCATATCCGAGTTTCAGCTGCTCCGCTTCTGATCCAGCTTCCTGCCTTGGGCCCCTGCCACCCACATAGGAGACCCAGATAGATTTCTTGTCTCCTGGCTTCAGCCTGGCCCAGCCCTGGCTGTTGCAGCCATTTGGGGGAGTGAACCGGATGAAGATTTCTCTCTCCTTTCTTCTGTTTCTGTCTCTCTCTCTCTCTCTCTCTCTTTTTTTTTTTTTTTTAAAGAATCTAATGGTTGTAAGCAAATTCCCAGGACATAAACAACAATGTAAAATAAAAAATTTTAAAAATGCTCACTTAAAAACAAAGCTAAAGGACCGGTGTTGTGGGGCAGTGTGTTAAGCCACAGCCTGCAGTGCTGGCATCCCATATCAGAGTGCCAGTGTGAGTCCCAGCTGCTCTTCTTCCTATCTAGCTCCCTGCTAATGTACCTAGAAAAGAAGCAGAAGATGGGCCAAGGACTGGGGACCCTGCCATCCATGTGGGAGCCACGGATGGTATTCCAGTCTCCTGGCTTCCACCTGGCCTGGCCACTGCAGCCATTTGGGGAGTGAACCAGCAGATGGAAGATCTTTCTCTGTCTCTCCCTCTCTCTCTGTAACTCTGCCTTTCAAATAAATAAATAAATCATAAAAAATTAAAAATTAGATTATGTAATAGATATGTTCACTGACATATGTTGTGGGGTAAATTTCAACTTAGGGGAATTTTGGGTACCTGCTGGATACTAGTAGAAGAGATTTGGGGGGTGAAATGGATTTCTATATGTTTTCAAATTTCTATAACATAAGTGAATGTTTATTATACTGATGCTCTTCACAAAAGGCCAGATATTTAAATATATTTGCTTATTCTCTTGTCTTAAGAGTGAAACAGTCATCACAGAAAGGTAGAAAAAAAATATAAAAGAAAGGTAAAATTTTTCTAACCCCTACCTTAGGAGATGAGCTATTGACAATTTTGTGTCTTTCCTTCCAGTGTGAGTCTGTGTATAGACTTTTGTAAACACACATGCATAAACAAAATCACGCAGAAGCTGCTGTTTTGTGTTGCGATTCTTCCACTTGGCATATATAGTGCTCATTTTCCAGAATGACTTGAAGTATCACTCTATGGTGGTCCAATAATTCCACTATATAACGATAATTAAGCCATTTCTATGTCATTGGATATTTAGATATCTAGATTTAAAAAAAATAATGTCATATTGTCATGTGCATTAATATCAAAAGCTTCGCTCTCAAGCCGGCACCGCGGCTCACTAGGCTAATCCTCTGCCTAGCGGCGCCGGCACACCGGGTTCTAGTCCCGGTCAGGGCGCCGGATTCTGTCCCCGTTGCCCCTCTTCCAGGCCAGCCCTCTGCTGTGACCAGGGAGTGCAGTGGAGGATGGCCCAGGTGCTTGGGCCCTGCACCCCATGGGAGACCAGGAAAAGCACCTGGCTCCTGGCTCCTGCCATCGGATCAGCGCGGTGTGCCGGCCATTGGAGGGTGAACCAACGGCAAAAGGAAGACCTTTCTCTCTGTCTCTCTCTCTCACTGTCCACTCTTCCTGTCAAAAAAAAAAAAAAAAAAAAAAAAAAAAGCTTCGCTCTCATCTCTGATGCTAAAATCCTGGATATTGTTTGAAAGGCATGCTTTATACAAGACCTATTTCAACTTGCTCCTTCCTCTTCCATCCACCAAAATAAGCAAACATAATGCTGTGTCCTAATGCTCTGCCATTTAGAGATATTTGAAAGACTTTTGCAACAAAATGGATGCCACTGGAGAACATTCTACTTATGAAATAAGCCAGTCCCAAAAAGACAAATGCCGTATGTTCTCCCTGATGTGTGATAACTAATGGTACCTAAAAGGTAGTCAGTCTATGGAAGTGAATTTGACACTTTGAGATGCAATGATTTTGAACAGCATTTGTCTCAACTGTTGAGGAACATTTTTTTTCTTCACACTATTTGTTGAACTCTTTACTTAGTGTAGGGTTAATCACATGTGTATAAACTTAATTGAAAACAGATCTTTGTAAAAAATAAGAATGGCAATAGGAGAGGGAGGAGAAAGAAGGGTGGGAGTGTGGACCGGAGGGAGGGTAAGGTGGAAAGAATCACTGTGTTCCCAAATTTATATTTGTGAAATGCATGAAGTTTGTATAGTTTAAATAAAAGGTTTCTAGGTAAAAAAAATTTAAAAATGGGAAAAAGACAGAATGTTCTAAATAAGAGTATTGTTGGTGTTATAAGCCATGCTTTTGCTTTACACAAGAAAGAAATCTCTTCATTCGCTTTAAAAAGTTGTTTTTGTTTGAGAGGAAGAGAGAGACTTGCCATATGCTAGCTCACTCTCCAGATGCCCAGGAACCAGGAACTCCATCCAGCACTCCGGTATGGGTGGCAGATACTCCGGTGTGGGTGGCTGCCTCCCAAAGGTGCACATTAGCAGGGAGCTGGAATCAAGAGTGGAAGCAGGATTTGAACCCCGGCCCCAGGATTTAGGATGTGGGTGTCCTAAGTGGGGTCTTAACCACTGCACCAAAAGCCCGCTGCTCTGCATTCTCTTTTTGCTGGCTGGTTCTATTGAGACGATTGAGGAGTCCTGTCCGATTTCAACACCCCAGCAGCTGCGTGCCCAGGGTTCTTTCTGTTCCAGCTCCACTCTCTCCCAGTGATCTGTCTGTCCTGCTATTACACCACCACTCGCTGAAGCACCATCCTGTCCGTCTGGGTGCAGATCCTTCCTTCCTCTTTTCATTCCTGATTTCTTGAGGAGGAACATGCATTCCAAGCTTATGTAAGGTGCCCAGTAGAGGTGCCAGTGGTATCCTTGGAGCTTCCCCCATCACAACTGCCACCAAGCAGGCTGAGGTGGAGCTGGCTGGCTTGTTTCGCAGTGAAGCGAGAGAACTCGCAGCTCTTCTCTGCCAGCCCTCTGCTCTCCCGGGTCTGTGAAGTGACAGTTTCCGTGGGCGTGGAGTAGACGCTCTGCAGCTCACTGCAGTCCCCTGACCCTGGAAGCTGCTAATGAAAGTTCCACCAAGATGCTTCCAGCAACTCTGAGCTGGTTACACACACAGTTTAAAGAGCCGACCTTTCCCCCTTCTCTCTTGTTCCCCATCGTGAGTGCTGTGGGTGGTCAGCAAACAATAACAGATAATAACCCTCTGCTATTCTTTCAAACCTCTACAGAAATGCAAATCGCTGCTTTCCGGAGGCCGCACGCTGGCTTCTGCGTCTTAGAGCAGCAGGGATTACCAGTGAGTCACTTGCTGCTGTTGTAAAATCTATCCCGGGAAGAAGGTTAGGGCTGCAGGAACAGAGGGCCCTGGGGAGTGCCTCCCTTTCTGGAATGTTCAGTTCCAGAAGAGCAGCGCGCACACACACACACACACACACACAGCTCAACCCAGAAAAACAGACAATTCTATAAAATATTTGCCCAGCTCTCCACCGATAGGTAAACTAAATAAACCCTTCGAAATCAAAACGAAGAGTGCAGTGCCAGCGAGAGTGAATCTGGAAGGTGGTGGCCGTGTTTGTTAGCAGGTGGGCGCGTGAGAGCCTGAACTCAGGCAGGTGTGTGTTATTTATGCCCTTAGTGGTTATTTCCAGTCGATGTCTGGCTGCCTGTGCACTTGAGTTAAGTACTGTAAAACAACAGATGTCACACATCATAAGAACAATGGGGAGGCCTGTGCACAGCAGTGTAAAAGTGATTACCTGAGGTACTAAGGACAAGAAAAGAAAATACACAAAAACAGATGAGCCCCTGGCAATAATTTACAAAACAAATGATCGCATTGGAATTTGTTCTGTAGTAATTATATCTCTGCACCGATTATACCAAGAAGGGGGAGGAGAGAGAGAGAGAGAGAGAGGCCTTCTTGAAGTAACCTGGCCTGTTTGGTTGACAAAGTTTCCCTACATACCTAAAATGACCAAGAGGGGGCCGGTGCTGTGTCCTAGTGGGGTAAAGCCCCAGCCTGCAATGCCGGCATCCCATATAGGCACCAGTTCAAGTCCTGGCTGTTCCTCTTCCAATCCAGCTCTCTGCTATGGCCTGGGAAAGCAGTGGAAGATGGCCCAAGTCCTTGGGCCTCTGCACCCATGTGGGAGACATGGAAGAAGCTCCTGGCTCCTGGCTTCGGATAGAGACAGCTCCAGCCTTTGTAGCCATCTGGGGAGTGAACCAGCGAATGGTTCTGTCTCTCTGCCCCTGCCTCTCTGTAACTCTGCTTTTCAAATAAATAAAATAAGTCTTTAAAAAAAAAAAACACCAAAATGACCAAGAGAAGGGCAGGGTGGACTAGGGGAGGGGAATGAGAGAGAAGGAGCGAGACTCAAAAAACGGAAAGAACCTGCCAGTCCTGTGCTTTTTCTAGCAAAAGCAGAGGGGATGCAAGGCACAGCTTCAGCAGAGCCTTGGATGTGCTTATCAACAACAGCGCTTTGAACAATCCGGCAGGGATGAAGTGCTGGTGCCCAGGATGACCCCTAAATGATGCACTGCAGGCTACCCTCTGCACGTAGAGTTCACCCAAGTTAAGGGAGCTGAGAGATTTCAGAAAAAAAAAAATGACAAAGCAAGGTTCCGCTGAGAAAAGAGAACCCAGACACATCTGGGAGAAATAATCCTAACCAAAGATAAACCTGTGAAGCCTGCACCTGGAGGGAGGGCGCAGGTAGATTCCCTGTGAATTGCAAGGTATTACAACAGCTCAGAAAGGCGCGAATTCCCTTTGGGGGTTTCCAACACAGAGGTGTCTCATTATGAATCATTGACAAAGGAATTCATGGTCCTCTTTACAAACAGAATGTGGTTCTCATTTCACGCCTGAATAAATGAGCCTTGCTCACCGTGGAGAGCACTTCTGGGGGTTTGTCACTACGGACACGTGACAGCCGCTGTTGAGGCTCGGACCAGCATCTGTAGTCCAAGAATCCTCCAGATGCCGTGGATAGCAAACTGCAATATCCAGACCTTAAGGAGGCGCTCCATAGTAGCAGCAGTGACTATGTACCTGATGCTGTAGGGAAGCTCCTGACATCATCTAAGTCCACACATCCTCAGATCTAACCTCCCAAAGAGGTGCAATTGTCCTCGCGGCCAACAGATGAGGAAACCAGGGTACAGAGAGCTTGATGAGCTTCCCGAGGTCATATATTGAATAAATGGTGATTCTGGGACTCGAAGCCAGGCAGCTTGTCTCCCAAGTTCATGTCCCTTTAGCACTGTACTAGACATCCTGTCTGTGGGCAGAAGAGAGGACAACTAAATAATTCCCTCCAATCCGGCAGATAGACCCCACCTCTGAGTGTCACCAGCCCCTGCCACTCATCTTGGTGTGTGCCTTCCTGTCTCCGCAGTCCCTGGTAGCCACTTCCCTGCCAAAGATGAGCTTTGTCTTCTGTAGAACATGGGGGCTACAGGGTGTATATTGTGGTTCCAGCACCCGGACATTCATCGTCCGAGACCCTGGTGCTGCAAGGGACTTTAAGAGTCATTTTGGGCTGGCGCCGTGGCTCACTAGGCTAATCCTCCGCCTTGCAGTGCCGGCACACCGGGTTCTAGTCCTGGTCGGGGCACTGGATTCTGTCCCGGTTGCCCCTCTTCCAGGCCAGCTCTCTGCTGTGGCCAGGGAGTGCAGTGGAGGATGGCCCAAGTGCTTGGGCCCTGCACCCCATGGGAGACCAGGATAAGTACCTGGCTCCTGCCATCGGATCAGCGCGGTGCGCTGGCCACGGCGGCCATTGGAGGTTGAACCAACGGCAAAGGAAGACCTTTCTCTCTGTCTCTCTCTCTCACTGTCCACTCTGCCCGTCCAAAAAAAAAAGAAAAAAAAGAAAAAAAAAGTCATTTTGGACAAGGATTCAGCCATGAAGAGCCAATAGAAAGCTAAGGATTCCGAGCCGGCGCCGTGGCTCAATAGGCTAATCCTCCACCTTGCGGCGCCGGCACACCGGGTTCTAGTCCCGGTTGGGGCGCCGGATTCTGTCCCGGTTGCCCCTCTTCCAGGCCAGCTCTCTGCTATGGCCAGGAGTGCAGTGGAGGATGGCCCAGGTGCTTGGGCCCTGCACCCCATGGGAGACCAGGAAAAGCACCTGGCTCCTGGCTCCTGCCAGGATCAGCGCGGTGCGCCGGCTGCAGCGGCGGCCATTGGAGGGTGAACCAACGGCAAAGGAAGACCTTTCTCTCTCTGTCTCTCTCTCTCACTGTCCACTCTGCCTGTCAAAAAAAAAAAAAAAAAAAAAAAGCTAAGGATTCCTCACAACTTCTGGTAGTTGATAAATTAGAACTGTAGTTAATTTTAGGATTTTTTTTTTGGGGGGGGGAGCAGTTTTTGAAAACTGTGTGCAGAGATATAGGTAAAGATGAGGGAGTCTTCAAAAAGTTCTTGGAAAATGCATATTATGAAAAAAATTGTGCATGGATTTCAAAATTATTTGCACCGAAATAAATGTATCTTTTAAATTCCACTTCCATGAACTTTCGGAAGTACTCTTGTATGTATTGTTTACAAAACACTGATTACTCCGGAGACCCATTATGATGGAGCAAGGACAAAAAGCCTTAGACTCACGTTCTCCTCTCACCTACATAACAAGCAGGCCCCATTTCTCTGTCCCACTAATACAGCCCCGCCCTGCCTTGACCAGCCCCGCCCTGCCTATACCACTATCTGAAGAGTCCAGCCATCAGGCTGAGTGCTCTCCTCTCCTCCCACGCTCTCACCCCCCAACTCAGCAGCTCAGCCTCGGAGTCCAGCCTCAGCCTCATCCTAGACCTCTCCCAGCTCACACTGTTATCTCGAAGGACCTCTAGAATGAGCCCAAGCTCTCCCTCTATCTCGGCAGCCCAGCTTTAGTGTAGACCCCCAAGCCCCTTCCTGCTGCTTTGTACTGCAGAAACCACTCTAAGGGAAGGTGCTTTCTCTCTGCTGTGTGTTTGCTGGCAACTCTCTGCCATGCATTTGCTATGCGCTAGGTTTAGGGCCTAGGGACAGACTGGAGGGAAAGGGTGAAGAGGGAAAAAGAGAGAGAAGGAGAGTGAAAGAGAGAGATCCAGAGAGAGAGATCAAGAGAGAGAGACAGAGAGATCAGGCGACGAAGAGAAAGAGAGCCACGTGTTCAGGAACAGGTCCTTTTAAAACTTTGCGGGTGTGTGGGGGGTGGGCAGGGAAGTAGGAACAGTGAATCCCATTAGGGTGAGGGTGGAGCTGACTCAGGTGGTTGGGCCATGTGGCCACCTGGCTTCCAGCAATGGAGGCAGGGGCTAGAGCCTAGGATGGTGTCAGGGTGCAGATTGTGCCATAGATAAGACTGCACCGTTTTACTAACAGTCAACATCCAATATGGGTGCTGGTTCGAGTTCTGGCTGCTCCACTTCTGATCCAGCTCTCTGCTATGGCCTGGGATAGCAGCAGAGCTTGGCCCAAGTGCTTGGGCCCCTGCACCCATGTGGGAATCTGGAAGAAGCTCCTGGCTCCTCATTTCGGATTGGCCCAGCTGATTTGGGGAGTGAACCAGAGGATGGAAGACCCCTCACCCCCCTCTCAATCTCTGCCTCTGCCTCTCTGTAACTCTGCCTTTCAAATAAATATTTTTTTTTTCCCTAGGGAGAATTCTAAGTACAGGCCAAAACATGGCATGCAGTATGATAAGCTTTATTTACAAAGTAAGAAAAATACACAGGCCCATTAGGGCTTTATTAAGGGTGAATGGAGCCAAAGAAAAGGAATTATCATACCCTGCTCTGCTTGCCCTGAGTCCACGTGGATGAGACAGAGTGCTTCCATTTTTTAGCTGCTTATGTGCTTAGAAAAATGGAAGTGTTTATGTGATACCAGCCCCACGTCCCAGGTAAGAGGAGGGACTTTCTGGGGAGGGGTCCCCGGAGTGACAGGTAGATGAACACAGAGCAAGAGAGGTGCGGTTTTCAGCTCATGAACTTAAAATTATCTATAAGCTTTCCCACGTCATGTTTACCTGGGAGTGAGCCCCTCTCAGGCTTTATTCTTCTGAATAACCCTAGTGTGGCTGTGGCTTCCTGTCTGTCTCCTCTTTCCTGACATTTTGTCTTCCCAGTGTCAAAGCATAGAGTTGCCCCCATGACTGTATCTTGAAGGAAATCTGTAGGATTGGGAATCCCTAATAATGCATTTCTTACAATATTCTTCTTCATCCTCCATGGCCTGAGGGTCTTACCATTGGAGTCCTAGTGTTAACTAAACTAAAACTGCCCCTGGAAGATCATTATTCAAGTCCATGTTGTTCCTTGGAACTGATCAAGTCTCCTGTGCACATCAGCAGCTATGAGCTCCAGAGCCAGAGTTGTGACCCAGCCTTCATAAAGGCATCATTACCTTTTATTCTCTCATCTTTCCTATTCTTATCATTTGCCCAATTTCTTTTTCTTTTCTTTTCTTTTTTTAACTTTTATTTAGTAAATATAAATTTTCAAAGTACAGTTTATGGATTACAATGGCTCCCCCCCAATAACTTCCCTCCCACTCGCACCCCTCCCATCTCCCACTCCCTCTCCCATTCCATTCACATCAAGATTCATTTTCAATTAAGTTTATATACAGAAGATCGATTTAGTATATATTAAGTAAAGATTTTATCAGTTTGCACCCACACAGAACATAAAGTGTAAAATACTGTTTCAGTACTAGTTATAGCATTAATTCACATTGGACAACACATTAAGGACAGAGATCCCACATGAAGAGTAAGTACACAGTGACTCCTGTTGTTGACTTAACAATTTGACATGCTTGTTTATAGCGTCAGTAATCTCCCTAGGCTCTAGTCATGACTTGCCAAGGCTATGGAAGCCTTTTGAGTTTGCCGACTTCGATCTTATTCAGAGAAGGTCATAGTCAAAGTGGAAGTTCTCTTCTCTCTTCAGAGAAAGGTACTTCCTTCTTTGATGGCCCTGTTCTTTCTACTGGGATCTCACTCGCAGAGATCTTTCATTTAGGTTTTTTTTTTTTTTTTTTTTTTTTTTTTTTTTGCCAGAGTGTCTTTCCATGCCTAAAATACTCTCATGGGCTCTTCAGCCAGATCTGAATGCCTTAAGGGCTGATTCTGAGGCCAGAGTGCTATTTAGGACATCTGCCATTCTATGAGTCTGCTGTGTATCCCATTTCCCATGTTGGATCATTCTCTCCCTTTTTTATTCTATCAGTTAGTATTTGCAGACACTAGTCTTGTTTGTGTGATCCCTTTGACTCTTAGACCTATCAGTGTGATCAATTGTGAACTGAAATTGATCGTTTGGACTAGTGAGATGGCATTGGTACATGCAACCTTGATGGGATTGTATTGGAACCCCCTGGCACATTTCTAACTCCACCATTTGGGGCAAGTCCGATTGAGCATGTCCCAAATTGTACATCTCCTCCCTCTCTTATTCCCACTCTTATATTTAACAGGGATCACTTTTTTTTTTTTAAGATTTATGTATTTGAGGGGCAGAGTTACAGCAGTGAGAGGAAGAGACAGAGAGAAAGGTCTTCCATTTGCTCGTTCATTCCCCAAGTGGCCACAATAGCTGGAGCCAGGAGCCAGGAACTTCCTCTGGGTCTCCCATGTGGGTGCAGGGGCCTAAGAACTTGGGCCATTCTCTACTGCTTTGATTGGAAGTGGAACAGCTAGGACTCTAACTGGTGCCCAAATGGAATGCCAGTGCCACAGGTGGAGGTTTAACCTACTAAGCCACAGCTAGTGGCTAGTAGAAAGTCTCAGACTTTCTAGTGGGATTTTAGTTGCTGTGGTTGTGGGGAAAATATTATTGGATGAAAGGGTTCTTTTTTTTCTAAAATTTTATTTACTTATTTGAAAAGCAGAGTGACAGAGAGGATTGGGGCGATGGGAGGTAGGGGAAAGGTCTTCTATCCACTGGTTCACTTCCTAAATGCTTACAAAATCTGAGACCAGGCCAGGCTAAAGCCAGGAATCAGGAACTCTATGTGGTCTCCCACATGGATGGCTGGAACCCAAGTACCTGGGTCATCATTTGTTGCCCTGGGTGGATTAGCAGGAAGTTGGATCGGAAACAGAGACACAACTGGATTGCAGGCAGTGGGCATGGGATGTGGGCATCAAAAGAGGTGTCTTGAACAGCTGTGAAAGAACACCTGCCCTGATGGAGTTCATCTTCATGCTGCTCTTTTTGTTTTCTGATGCTCTGCAAAACACAGCATACTGACCACCTACATCCTGGTCTTGGAGGCATTTTCAAGCTATTGTGGAGTGAGGAAGCAAAGGGGGCAAGCTTCACTGGGCTGCGATTTCTTGCCTGTGGGGAAGGGCAGTTATAAAGATGTCCTGGAAAGGCACATTCAAGGGCATTTAGCAGACAGAGCTCCCTCTTTCCTTGACCCCAGGAGAGGACTTAGCACGGTTTTATACTTTTAACAGTTTTACAAAGAGCCAAATCAGCCATTAAGAAGGGAAGGAGATTCACCTGGGGGCATTTGCAGATAAAGCATAAGATGATTGTTGGAAATGATTAGGCTCTTGGCTTTTTGGTATCACACATCGACTCTGATTTATTTGATTCGTTTGGCAAACTTGAGTGGCTACTATGTACCAGGCACTCTGTTAGTTGTGGGAGATTGTAAATGATTCGTATGTGGGCTTCTCCTTAAAGAATTCAGAATCTAGTGGGGAAGACAGATGGGCACACAATAGATGCAAAACAATGTGTGAATTGTGTTCCTAGTGGTAGGAATAAAATACTATTATGTAACTGAGGAGGGAAGCATTAATTCTGTCTGGCTTCAGAGACGGTCTGGCATTTTAGCTCAGCCTTGAAGGACAGTCCGGTTTCTGAGTATCTCATTAGCTTGGCATCCTGAATATAGCAAACATTTAGTAAATGTCATTGCCTAATCATCTGAGGGAGGGAGAGAGGCAGAGGATGAGAGAGGGAGAGAGAGAGGAAAATGAAATTCTTTGAAGGTTAAGTCAATTGATTTCCCCCTCAGTTTTCTGCCTGGACTGAAGCAGAACCAGATCACAGTCATTCAATAGAGTTCTGTGTGGTTCTAGCGCAGCCTCATTTGACCCCCAAATAATCACTGTTCCTGAGATGAGCATGTGGATGCCACACAGGAGTGAGAACTCTTTCTATTTTTTTTTCCTTTTCAGGGTTTTATATTTTTAAGGTTTGGCACTGGCACTACCTTTATAACCTCAGTGATTCAACCC